>NC_062565.1:128356265-129598140 GCF_022837055.1 Prionailurus viverrinus
GAAGGCCTTTTCTGCATCGATTGACAGGATCATATGGTTCTTCTCTTTTTTTTTTTGTTAATGTGATGGATCACGTTGATTGATTTGCGAATGTTGAACCAGCCCTGCATTCCAGGAATGAATCCCACTTGATCATGGTGAATAATTCTTTTTATATGCCGTTGAATTCGATTTGCTAGTATCTTATTGAGAATTTTTGCATCCATATTCATCAGGGATATTGGCCTGTAGTTCTCTTTTTTTACTGGGTCTCTGTCTGGTTTAGGAATCAAAGTAATACTGGCTTCATAGAATGAGTCTGGAAGTTTTCCTTCCCTTTCTATTTCTTGGAATAGCTTGAGAAGGATAGGTATTATCTCTGCTTTAAACATCTGGTAGAACTCCCCTGGGAAGCCATCTGGTCCTGGACTCTTATTTGTTGGGAGATTTTTGATAACCGATTCAATTTCTTCGCTGGTTATGGGTCTGTTCAAGCTTTCTATTTCCTCCTGATTGAGTTTTGGAAGAGTGTGGGTGTTCAGGAATTTGTCCATTTCTTCCAGGTTGTCCAATTTGTTGGCATATAATTTTTCATAGTATTCCCTGATAATTGTTTGTATCTCTGAGGGATTGGTTGTAATCATTCCATTTTCATTCATGATTTTATCTATTTGGGTCATCTCCCTTTTCTTTTTGAGAAGCCTGGCTAGAGGTTTGTCAATTTTGTTTATTTTTTCAAAAAACCAACTCTTGGTTTCGTTGATCTGCTCTACAGTTTTTTTAGATTCTATATTGTTTATTTCTGCTCTGATCTTTATTATTTCTCTTCTTCTGCTGGGTTTAGGCTGCCTTTGCTGTTCTGCTTCTAGTTCCTTTAGGTGTGCTGTTAGATTTTGTATTTGGGATTTTTCTTGTTTCTTGAGATAGGCCTGGATTGCAATGTATTTTCCTCTCAGGACTGCCTTCGCTGCGTCCCAAAGCGTTTGGATTGTTGTATTTTCATTTTCGTTTGTTTCCATATATTTTTTAATTTCTTCTCTAATTGCCTGGTTGACCCACTCATTCGTTAGTAGGGTGTTCTTTAACCTCCATGCTTTTGGAGGTTTTCCAGACTTTTTTCTGTGGTTGATTTCAAGCTTCATAGCATTGTGGTCTGAAAGTAAGCATGGTATAATTTCAATTCTTGTAAACTTATGAAGGGCTGTTTTGTGACCCAGTATATGATCTATCTTGGAGAATGTTCCATGTGCACTCGAGAAGAAAGTATATTCTGTTGCTTTGGGATGCAGAGTTCTAAATATATCTGTCAAGTCCATCTGATCCAATGTCTCATTCAGGGCCCTTGTTTCTTTATTGACTGTGTGTCTAGATGATCTATCCATTTCTGTAAGTGGGGTGTTAAAGTCCCCTGCAATTACCCCATTCTTCTCAATAAGGTTGCTTATGTTTATGAGTAATTGTTTTATATATTTGGGGGCTCCGGTATTCGGCGCATAGACATTCATAATTGTTAGCTCTTCCTGATGGATAGACCCTGTAACTATTATATAATGTCCTTCTTCATCTCTTGTTACAGCCTTTAAAGTCTAGTTTGTCTGATATAAGTATGGCTACTCCAGCTTTCTTTTGGCTTCCAGTCGCATGATATATAGTTCTCCATCCCCTCACTCTCAATCTAAAGGTGTCCTCAGGTCTAAAATGAGTCTCTTGTAGACAGCAAATAGATGGGTCTTGTTTTTTTATCCATTCTGATACCCTATGTCTTTTGGTTGGCGCATTTAATCCATTTACATTCAGTGTTATTATAGAAAGATACGGGTTTAGAGTCATTGTGATGTCTGTATGTTTTATGCTTGTAGTGATGTCTCTGGGACTTTGTCTCACAAGGTCCCCCTTAGGATCTCTTGTAGGGCTGGTTTAGTGGTGACAAATTCCTTCAGTTTTTGTTTGTTTGGGAAGACCTTTATCTCTCCTTCTATTCTAAATGACAGACTTGCTGGATAAAGGATTCTTGGCTGCATATTTTTTCTGTCTAGCACCCTGAAAATCTCATGCCAATTCTTTCTGGCCTGCCAAGTTTCAAAAGAGAGATCAGTCACGAGTCTTATAGGTCTCCCTTTATATGTGAGGGCACGTTTACCCCTTGCTGCTTTCAGAATTTTCTCTTTATCCTTGTATTTTGCCAGTTTCACTATGATATGTCGTGCAGAAGATCGATTCAAGTTACGTCTGAAGGGAGTTCTCTGTGCCTCTTGGATTTCAATGCCTTTTTCCTTCCCCAGTTCAGGGAAGTTCTCAGCTATGATTTCTTCAAGTACCCCTTCAGCACCTTTCCCTCTCTCTTCCTCCTCTGGGATACCAATTATGCGTATATTATTTCTTTTTAGTGTATCACTTAGTTCTCTAATTTTCCCCTCATACTCCTGGATTTTTTTATCTCTCTTTTTCTCAGCTTCCTCTTTTTCCATAACTTTATCTTCTAGTTCACCTATTCTCTCCTCTGCCTCTTCAAGCCGAGCTGTGGTGGTTTCCATTTTGTTATGCATTTCGTTTAAAGCGTTTTTCAGCTCCTCGTGACTGTTCCTTAGTCCCTTGATCTCTGTAGCAAGAGATTCTCTGCTGTCCTGTATACTGTTTTCAAGCCCAGCGATTAATTTTATGACTATTATTCTAAATTCACTTTCTGTTATATTATTTAAATCCTTTTTGATCAGCTCATTAGCTGTTGTTATTTCCTGGAGATTCTTCTGAGGGGAATTCTTCCGCTTGGTCATTTTGGATAGTCTCTGGCGTGGTGAGGACCTGCAGGGCACTTCCCCTGTGCTGTGGTGTATAACTGGAGTTGGTGGGCGGGGCCGCAGTCAGACCTGATGTCTGCCCCCAGCCCACCGCTGGGGCCACAGTCAGACTGGTGTGTGCCTTCTCTTCCCCTCTCCTAGGGGCGGGATTCACTGTGGGGTGGTGTGGCTCGTCTGGGCTACTTGCACCCTGCCAGGCTTGTGATGCTGGGGATCTGGCGTATTAGCTGGGGTGGGTAGGCAAGGTGCACGGGGGCAGGAGGGGCAGGCTTAGATCGCTTCTCCTTAGGTGATCCACTTCAGGAGGGGCCCTGTGGCGGCGGGAGGGAGTCAGATCCGTTGCCGGAGGTTTGGCTCCGCAGAAGCGCAGAGTTGGGTGTTTGCGCGGAGCGAGCAAGTTCCCTGGCAGGAACTGGTTCTTTTTGGGATTTCGGCTGGGGGATGGGCGGGGGAGATGGCGCTGGCGAGCGCCTTTGTTCCCCACCAAACTGAGCTCTGTTGTCAGGGGGCTCAGCAGCTCTCCCTCCCTTTGTCCTCCAGCCTTCCCGCTTTCCGAGCAGGGCTGTTAACTTATGACCTCCCAGACGCTAAGTTGCGCTTGTTGTGGGAACACAGTCCGTCAGGCCCCTCCGCTTTTGCTAGCCAGACTCGGGGGCTCTGCTTGGCCGGCGAGCCGCCCCTCCGCCCCGGCTCCCTCCCGCCAGTCCGTGGAGCGCGCACCGCCTCGCCGCCCTTCCTACCCTCTTCCGTGGGCCTCTCGTCTGCGTTTGGCTCCGGCGACTCCGTTCTGCTAATCCTCTGGCGGTTTTCTTGGTTATTTAGGCAGGTGTAGATGGAATCTAAGTGATCAGCAGGACCTGCGGTGAGCCCAGCGTCCTCCTAAGCCACCATCTTGCAAAACCTCCCTGCTTCATTCTCTTTAGACTGGTGATCTACAAATAGAATATTTGGGCTACTGTTTTTTTTTTAGTTTATTCTTTATGCTGCTATTAGTAAACGGAGCACAAACAGGTAGATAGGGAAAAGTGAGAAAAAGATTTGAGAGAGAAACAAAATTTGCAGTATATAAGGAATTATGTCTAAATGGAATAAAAGAGAAAGAGTGAATTCATTTTTATATTTCCTAGCTACTCTAGGGTTTAAATGACACATAAATTACTCATTTGTTAGGCCTTGTCAGCATGCATACCTCATACTTACCAGTTGAGGAAGACAAAATATGTTATACGGTTTCAGCATTTTAACTTTTTATTGGCTTTGAAATTTAATTTTTAAGAGAGCGATGGATGGATGGATGGATGGACAGACTGATATAGAAATAGATGTAGATTACATATAGTGTTATTGCTTCTCTCAAAGTTCCTTTTACTTCTCCAACACATCCAGAGGTAATGTCCATGAATCAAAATTCTAGGCTGAGTCTATCACAGTTTTTGGAAGTTACCACCTATTGCACACAGCACACTTTATGCCTGATATCACCTAATAGCAACCAATATTTTAACTTCTCATTTACCAGGGGCCCCAGAAAATTATAGTGGGGACAACATGGTGATTGCCAAATGACGGCAAAGACAAATCTCACTTTCCCTCCCATGTGTCCACTTTATTCTTTTTTATCCTATTGCTAGCTATTTCCTGCGCATGTATTATATCAACTGCTGTATCCAAAACCACTAGGACTTCAGTTTCTTGTTCTGGAAAAATGTATAGGATATGAAAAGATGCTCAACACCATATGTTATATAGCAACAATAAGAAAAAAAAGCAATCTGATTAAAATATGGACCAAAGACCTTAACAGACAGCTCCCCAAAGAAGATATACAAGTAGCAAATAAGCCTATGAAAACATACTCTACATCATATGTCACCAAGGAAATGCAAATTAAAACAACAATGAGATACCATTATACACCTATTAGAATGACCAAAATCCAGAGCACCAACAACAAATGATGATGAGGATACGCAGAAGCAAGAAATCTCATGTGATGCGGATGGGAATGCAAAATAGTATAGTCACCTTGAAAGACAGTTTGGCAGTTCCTTACAAAATTAAAAAAAAACCCAAAAACATTATCTACCCACATGAATCAGCAGTCATGCTCTTTGGTAACTACCCAAAGGAATTGAAAAGTTACATCCAGACAAAACGCTGCACACTGATGCTTACAGCAGTTTTATTCATAATTGCCCAAACTGGAAAGCAATCAAGATCTTAAGTGAATGGATACATAACTGTGATATATTTAGACTGTGGAATATTATTTAGCACTGCAAAGAAATGATTTACCAAATCCATTAAAAGAAATAGAGGACATTTAAATGCATACTACCAAGTGGAAGAAGGCAATCTGAAAAGGCTACATACTGTATGTTTCCACTATACATACTAGTATACTAGTATATACTATATATATAGTAGAGTACTAGTACTTTACTATACTAATACTAGTACTAGTATTCTATAGAAATAATAAAAAGATCAGTGGTTGACAAGGTTTGGGGAGGCACAAGATGAATAGGCAGAGCACTGAGGATTTTACGCAGTGAAACTATTTCATATCTTACTATAATGGTGGACACATAGTATTATTCATTTACCAAAACCCATAGGATGTACAGTACCAAGATGAACCTTAATGTTAACTATGGTTTTGGATGACGATGATGAATCAGGGTAGATTCATCAACTAAAACAATATATCACTCTGGGAGGTGATGCTGATGATGGGGGAAGTTATGTATGTGTAGAGGCAGAAATATATGGGATATATGGGAACTCTTTTTTTTTTTTAGAGAAAGAGAGAGTGAGAGTGGGGAAGAGGGCCAAAAGGAGGGAGAGAGAATCCTAAGCAGGCTTCACACTCAGCGCAGAGCCTGCTGTGGGGCTCGGCTTCATGAGCCTGGGATCATGACCTGAGCCAAAATCAAGTCAGATGCTTACGTGAATGAGCCACCCAGGTGCCTATATATGAGTACTCTTTATAATTTCCTCTCTATTTTGCTGTGGACCTAAAAGTGTTCTAGAAAAATAAAGTCTATTTTAAAAATATATAGAGCCTTTCATATTAATCTTTTGCCTGATTTATGATTGATAAATGTATGAAGGGTTTCAGCCAAGTCTTCAGAAATCCCTGTAAAATCATTTTCTACTGAGGTTTATTTGTCCCCAGAGAGAGAGTAAATGCCTATATGTTGGAAAAGGGAAGGGCTTATTTGGAAAGATTAATTTTGATTTTTTTGGGGAAAGAACTATACGTCAAGCTTCATATCTTGAGAGAAGTAGAAGATTAATTGGATTAAACTGGGGGGAATTGTGGAGTGCAAGAGCTTGCCAATGTTGCACATCTAGGAAAATTGTAGTATTTTCCAGGATTTGCCTTACATTAATCCAATGCCCACATGGGATGCAAGAGAACTTTTGGAAAGCTGAAATGATCATGATCCATCATAAAGACAATAAGTTTAGCAGAAAAGTTCAAGAAAAAAAGACAGTCCAAATTCTGCTACCTTTTAAAAGTTGCTAAAGTAAAAAGTGCCATTGTATTTTGGTTCCTACACACAAAAAATAATATGCATCTGATGGAGCATGGGCCATCAGCATTTGCCCTGCAAGTATTTATGAAGCAAGGAGACTTGAAATGTTGGATAGTCTGGCAAGGCTTATTGGGGTCAAGACCAACCAGATGAACCAGAACTGTCACATGCATTCATTTCAAGCAAGATGTAGTTTGGAGTAAAGATTGAGTGCACCCATGAGATTGATAACCTAAGGGAGAACTTACAGTCAGAAGCTGTGAGAAGAAAGCAAGGTAGCAACTAGACATGTAAAATGTGAGGAAGACAACTACAGTAGTTATTACTGCAGTGATCCCTGAAGTTCTTAGTCCTATTAGAGTCCTTGTTTCTCTTTTGTTATCATTCCATCTAAATATTTCCAAGTATAATACACAACGAGACATCAAACGTACCTTTTAATTTTCTTCTCAATGTTCTCTATTACTTTTCTTTTCCACCATCCTCATTTTCCCTTCCTCAAGACTTTGTAAAATATGTTCTATTTATCACCACCTGTGAAGAGTAAGAGAGTTACTTTTAAAGGTCAGACAGGGAGGAAAATGACACCAACATCAGCACATGGTAGGCTAGGTCAGTTCTTAGAGTGTCAGACCCCTGGGCAAGAGCTCAGCATCCAAGACGCTACTGCTTACTCACCCTATTAAAAGTATTTAATGAGATTTTACTTCACAGAAAATAAAATTCACAGACAATAAACTTACTTCACAGAAAATAAATTTAACTGTCATGGGTTTTTAGGAAATACTTTGCTTTCTGGAAAGAGGCATAGGTTAATTTAAGTTGGGGTAAAACTTTCCTTTATATCCACAGCCAGCATTCAACACTGACCCCAGAAGAAGGCACATGGTGTTAGATAGTGACTACCATTTGTCTTTTTGCTTTCAATGAACATGTTGGGGACTGACAAATAACTAGAAGATATCCAAGCCAGTCAAAATTCTAAGGCAACAGAGAATGGAATATCTCATAATACTTAGTTTTAGGGATAAAAGAGCTGAGGTTCTTTGGATAAACTAATATTAACATATGAAATGCTCAATAGCTGTACATAGTAAATGGCTACTGTAATAAAGAATGCAGACATAGAACAATTCCTTATTGCAAAGAGTTTTGTTGGATAGTCTCACAGAGTGCTAGTGGTATTACTCATCCTTTGTAATGGGAAAATGGATTTATGGAATATGATTCACTTTAAAGGAATAAAGGGTGGCCCAGGAATTGGACAAAGTTTGATCTGTTTTCTGTGATCTGCTCTTCCTTATGGATCAGGTGAGACATCTGCTACTCTAAATGAAGTATAAAACTGCCAATTCTCATAGAGACTACACAGGTAAAATAGTGTGAAGGGATTTATGGTGAAGTTGGTCAATTGGACTGTGTCTTTTCAGCCAAAACCATTTATAAATGAGTTTAAAGATAATTTCACTATCCTAACATGACAAAACACATCTGCTGGTTTGCAACAAACACTTTATATACTTATATATTAATTCAATGTCATGAGATTTTTAAAGGAAATGGCAAAGGATACGTTACTCTCAAGTAGTAGAAAAGTTATAGGAGTCAGAGAAGTCAGATCATGTTACTCAATTTGTAGGTGAGATTAATCTGAAATGAAAATGGTGTACCCTTAAACAGAATTGGATTTTTTTAAATTTTTTTTCAACGTTTATTTATTTTTGGGACAGAGAGAGACAGAGCATGAACGGGGGAGGGGCAGAGAGAGAGGGAGACACAGAATCGGAAACAGGCTCCAGGCTCCGAGCCATCAGCCCAGAGCCTGAGGCCGGGCTGGAACTCACAGACTGCGAGATCGTGACCTGGCTGAAGTCGGACGCTCAACTGCGCCACCCAGGCGCCCCCAGAATTGGATTTTTTAAACTAAAATATATAAAATAAATTATATAGGTGAAACAAATTTTTTAATGAGGTGCAAAGCATTTCCTGGAAATTAGAGTTGATAGAATTGGGATGTGGTGGGGGATATAAAGGACAATGAAAGAATTCAACTTCTATTGGCTAAAATGTAAATTAAAAAACTTGAAGATGGTTTTCTAATACTTCATTGGCTCTCAAGCACCAGCAACAATAAACTACTCTCTGTCCAAGGAAAGATCTCACCTTCAATACTGCATAAAAAAACACATATATTAATATGTTTTAAAGTGTAATTTATAGTGACAGTCATAGTATGCATTGCTATAATATTCTTCTGCCTTTACATCCTGTATTACTTGATAAGAAAAACATGTTCTTGTGGTCCTTACCTGATCCTGGAGCAATCACTTGAAAGAATTTGGAGATAGATAAGAACACTGAACCTACCTCTAAAGGAAAATAACTCAAGTCCACAAATGAAACATGGAAAATTGGGAATTAGGTGCGAATAAGAAGAAATGAAAATCAGACCCTGAAAAAAGATGTTTTGTGGCTTAAACAAACTCTAAATTAGCTCCAAATGGGAATAAATCATTTTGTAATTCTCCCAATTCCCCATTTTGACCCCTATTAGTATTTTTAAGTACTTTCATCATTTCCTGAGAATCATATCATGGCGACTGTAGAAATAGTTTTTCCAAAGAACATCAAGAAAAAACCAAGGAGAGAGACTAGCAATATTTTACCTTTTAAAACCTATATTTACCATTACCCATTTTTGCTTCAAAACATATTCATTTTCAAAATGAACTTTAACTGCTCCTTTCATTTTTGGATTACTGATATTCTGAGGAATTTCCTTAATTCACTCTTTTCCTTTTCACCAGTACCTCTGAAATATATACAAAATAGAGCCATGAAAAAATGACTGGACAGGTTTTATGCACCAAGGCCCTGCACCTCAAATGTAGTAGTGTTAGTTATTCTGGATAATTTACTCTCAGAAATTGACATTGTTTCCTTCCAGCACAGGTCAAGGGGTACAACTGAATGGAGTTCTATGTGGTGAGGATTATTTTTAACTCCTGATACCACAGGCCTAGATGGCAAAGCCTTGACAATCATTGTTCCCCCTGCATACAAGTCAGCATGCCAAACTTACCTCTGATGCCTAATGCTGCTGTGGGCTGGGGTGAGAGGGTAGGGTAGCCACTATGACCCCAGCTCCTTATTCTTGCTCCTTTGCCTCTACCCGCATTGGAGCCTAGCGTTAGGCCCATGCTTCATCCTTTGCTGATTATGAATAAATATAGGTTTGAAGTCATTAATCTAAAATGACAAGAGGACATATAGGAAGCCAGAATACAAGTATCCCTATTCCAGCATGGCACTCATTAGCTTTGTTATTGCTATTACTCTTGTCTATACTTGTCATTATAAACCTATTTGATTTCACGGATATTACTCTTCACTATTGTCAGTTAAAATACCTTGAAAACCTTCAAAAAATAGTAAGCTTTCTTATGTCTCAGCTATTTCCCCAGATTTTGATAACTTCAGCTTGCTCTTGAACAATGAAATTGGTAAAATTCCTGGTTGTTATTCTAGCTCCCTAGTGTTCATAACCCAGAATTTTTTATTCTCGGTCATGACTGGAGTCAAACTGTTGAGAGTAACTGTAATAGAAATGGAGAACATTATTCTGGAATCTACACACACTTCAGAATGTGAACTCAAATCTTTTAATTTCTTTGTTCTAAATAAACAGGTATAAGGTAATTCTCTCTCTTCATTACCATAAGAATAGAATTTTAAAACTCCAGCCCCAAATTATTTTCCCCTTGGGGATGTGTTTAATTGATTTAATAATTTATGTATTCATTCATATAGAGATTACATTATGCACTGGTGATAAAGAATGACCAAAAATAAATGGGTTTTGATCATAATAAAACCCTTTGAACTGCTGAAAAGACACCTCTCTCTTTCTTTCTCCCTCCCCCTCTCCCTCCTTCTTAGGTTAATATCTCCATGTAACTACTGTGTATTTCTTCACATAGTGTCTAGGTCTCAAAAGTATTTCAAAATAATAGGCCCCAACGTATGTATGCTTATCAAGTGGCTGTTTGCAGTGTGGAAGAGAACTATATAAGGCAAAAATACCAACAGGCATGAGGATCACATCAACAACAACAACAACAAAAAAACACTTTAAAAAGGAAAAAAAATATCTGGGATTCTTGGAGGATCTTTATGACACGACATTGTTTCAATAAAATACATAAATGGTGGAAATTAATCTTTTCAATAATTAAGCAAAACATTATCAGATGAAATTCCATATTTAAGTTCATCTCAACATTACTCTTCATGTATATATAGCCATCTCTATACATTAAATCTTTCTTTCATCCTTCCTACATTTTTAATATATGTTTTAGGAAAATTTTTTAAAGATTATTTACACTTTAAATGTATTTTTACTTGTTTTCATATTTTTATTTGCTAAAATCAATAAATATTAGTGATGCAGCAAGGTAGATTGTGTTGGAAAAGGTAAAAGTATAATTGTGTCTATGTCTATGTCCCCTCAAAAAAAATATAACCATTGTATTTATATCTTAATTTTCCAGACTTTTCTACTACAACAAGTTGGGTTTTAATTTCGTGCAAAGCTGCAAAAAATGAAACTTTCCATGATACTAAAAGATACACAATCTTATGCATAGAAGCTCCTTTGAGCAGAGAAATGATCTATCTGAATGTCAAAATTGCTATTTGCAAATTACATATCATTCTAAATTAATGCCATTGCTAGCTGCAAGATAAAAATTTTAAAAACACATTACAAGTTTGAGACAAATTTTAAGCGAGGCATGATAATGGTGTTGGAAGCAATACAATTTCATATTTGAGTCAAATAACATTTCTATAGCACATGGGTATAAGGACAAATTTCAACATAAGCTTACAAAGTAGTAAAAGAATTCCAAACATTTTAAAAACTTTCTAATTATGATTGCCAGTAGGGGTTTGTGTTTTGCCAGAAAATAGAAATCTATTTTTTATTTCAAAGAAATCACTACAAGTCTATTTTTTAAAAAAATAATGTTTTGTACTGTTACAAAAACATATTAACTAAAGATACTACATGTTGGAGAAAACTCATGGATAATCAATAAATCATCTATAAAATAAATTTGTTATTGACTGAATTAATTGAAAGGCTCCCTTCTCTGTTATTTGCAGTATTCAATTAACCTGTGTTTTATTTTCTTCTCTCTTGTTAATGTGAACTCAGAGTGAAAAAGACAGAAAAAGAAAAAAATTATAAACACTTCTTTGATGAATTTATACAAAGTGAGTAACCCCCTAAAATCACCCATGTCAAGAAATAATTTCTATAAACAGTTTCCCTTATTCCTCCACTTATTCTGTAATATAACTTGATAAAGTTAATCATGTTTTAACTATTATCATAAAAAAGATTTGGTTTTGCCTATTGTGGAAAATTATATAAATACAGTTTATATTCAACTCTAACTTACCTCTTTCCCTCCCAATTATGTTTGTGATATCCATCATACTGTATGTACTAGAACTTTATTCATTTTCATTTCTATGTAATATTCCATTGTATAAAGATACCATATTTTATTAACCCATTATATTGTTGACGGGCATTTGGGTTGTTTCTAATATGGGGTTCCTATGAATAACAGTGCTAACAAGATTATTATTAATATCATCTGTTGAAACTAACTTCACACAAATCAGAAAAAAAAGACACAAGTCATTTTAAAAATGTGGAAAGAAATCTTGTATAATTACTAGTAAGATTTCCAAATGATCTAACCATGTGAAAAAGTATTCAGAATAAATAGTCATTAGGAAAATATGAATCAAAACCACAACTAGATACCAAAACACACTCTACAGAATGATATAAACAGGAAGTGATGCAGAATATTGATAAAGATGATGAGCAGCCCAAAGATTCACCTATTGTTGGTGATTGTATAATTTGGTATAGCAGCTAACACTGGGGAAACTTTAACAGTATCTAATAAATCTCAACAAATACACAATCTAAATTCACTCCAATGTAGATTTCCCAAAGAAATATGTTCAACAAAAGACACATAGAAATGTGTTTATTCTTTACAATGATCACATTGATTTCTGACATATTTCAGCTTAATCAGTTGAATACTCTAGACTGATATATATTTCTTTCAGTATATCACATATACCATTATCTTCTGTTTCTATAATTTATATTGAAAAGTCAATAGTTATTTATGTATATTTTTATAGTAATCTATATCTTCCCCTCATATGTAAATTGTTAATTTAGTTCTTGGTAATGTTATCTCAACCTATGAATACTTTTCTTCCCAGGCAGTATCTCTTCAAATATTGTTTCATTCTTTCTCCCCTCTCCTGTTACTCTAAAATACATGCATGGTAGAAACTTTCACTATGCCCCAGATGTCCTGTACTTTCTTTAACAATGCATGTTTCCTTCTGTTCCTCATTTGGGATATACAAATATTCCTCACATTGTTTACTGAACTCCCATTTTTCCCCTGAGCTTTTGATATTTTGATATTTTAACAATCCCATTGTTAGGGATGCTAAATACTAACACTGTATTATATATAATGCATATATATATAATGCATATATATATAATAAATTCATACATTTGAATGATGGCAGTTGCCATCATACAGTTGCCATTTCTGTATATTTCATATAAATTTAATCTTATATAGTCTTTTTTGTGATTGTCTTCTTTCACCCAGCATAACATTTTTGAGTTTCATCACTGTTGTGCTCTGCAAAGTTAATTCATTTCTTGTTATTTTTTAATAGTATTCTGTTGTATTGATATAAATATTTCACTTATCCTTTCATCAGTTAATAAATATTTGAATTGCTTCCATTTCTTTTTTATTAATTTTTCTTAGGAAATACTTTGAAATGGAATTTCTTGGGTTTATGCTCAATTCATTTTTAACTTCTTAAGACACTACCAATTTTTTTTCTGAAATGCCCATACCATTTTATACATACACCAGAAATGCATGAGAGTTCCAGTTTTTATACATTCTTGTCAACCCTTGTTATTGTCTATCTCCTTGATTTAAGCCATTCTAGTAGCACAAAGGAGGCAATTATTAAATATTGGATTGATAAAGGATAAATAAGTACATGCATTAATAAATGCTAGGAGGCAAGTGTAAGCTTGATCAGACAATTTTACAAAACAGGATTGCTTTTATTTATGACTCTGCTTGTAAAAATCCTGACTAATATGACAAATTTGAAGTGCATAAAAAGCACAACATAATATAATCAGGCAAAATCATCCCACTAGTTCAAGAGTAATCCAACATTTAATAATGTTCTTTAGTTAATCTGAGTAGTACATGAATAAAACACCACCCATGATTAAAAATTCATGGTAAGCTAGACAACAACTTCCACTAAAAATAGTTGTCACATCATATAGGCATTGTCAAAGAAAAGGAGATACAAGTTTTATCAAAGAAAAAAGAAACAGTTATATTATGTATGTTCCTTAATCTTAAGTAAATCTCTACTCTTCTCTCAAATTCTTTCATTCTAAACTCAGATACGTTTAAATTGCAACCTTCAACAGGACTTTCTGTAGAAAAATTATTTAATTCTACTTGTGTCCCACCTGACAAATTTTAAATAGCTATAGTTAAGGCAACAAGGGTTATTAGGCTGTATTCAGTCACTCAGACCACAGTTTTGTTATGATAATATTTTTCACAAGTACATTTTGAAATGAATATGTGAATATACTAATAACTGACATTTGAACAAAGCTTGGGAATGTTCATGTACAATCATGTCAGGGGTCCACAAGACTACCCTCAGAGTCAATGATTCACTTGAAGGACTTATGGGACACAGAAAAACTATTACACCCATGGTTATATGCAGTGAATAGATACAGATGAAAATCAGCAAAAGGAGAAGATGTATGGAGTGAAGTCCAAGAGAAGTCAGGCATACTCTTGTAGGTGTTCCCTCTCAGTGGAGTCAATACAGGGACATATAATTCTCCCATAAATACTGTATGGTTACTCATGCAAAGTCTTACCAGCCAGGGAAGCCCTTGATGTCCAGGTGTTTTATTGGGGTTCAGTCACGTAGTTATGCAGCACCCACATGAGTGAAGTAAGCTACTCAGACTCCAGGCATCTTACCTGGGAGAAAAAAAAGCAGGCATTAACCATAAATCACATTGCTAGAATGTGAAGGACAACTTTTCTAGTCAGTCTGGTACAACATGGCCCATGGCTGCTGGCATATAAAAACCCTCTTATCAGACAGATATTCCAAGGGGTCAGAGGCTATCTCCAAGAAGCTGGCTAAAGGATAGTCCAGAAAATAGATTTTTCTTTGGAATGTGCAGGATGTGAATAATCAAAGCCTACTGAGTTAACTCATTCCTGCCAAAGAAACTACACAAATGATTGCTTTTGTGACTATAAATTGCCACTAATTTTGATGTTGCTACAAAATGGATTCTAATATCTCTTCCTTTTAAATTATTCAACTTTCATGGGACTCACCGAATTTTATGTAATATATCCATGATTATCACATGTTACTTAATAAACTATCAAAACAAGGATTTTAGCAATATTCAACATTAAGTGCATGCTACTTTTACTAGAGATTCTACTGTTCTCAAATAACTACAAATGTCAAATCATAGAACAAACAAACCTTTCCTTTTTTCTGAGTTTCTTCAAAACTTTATGGCATGAAAGCACATTAGAAATAATAACAGAAACTATGAAAAGTCCTTCACTATTAAGTAGAAACTAAAAACCATCATAAACATCATTCCTTCACAGATATGTTCCAAATATGGTTTAAAAAAGATGTCTCTTTTTTGCCATTATCACTAAAATTTTATGTTTTTTTTTTTAAATTAGACCTTGTTGGCACAAAAACAGACACATAGACCAATGGAATAGAATAGAAACCCCAGAACTAGACCCACAAACGTATGGCCAACTCATCTTTGACAAAGCAGGAAAGAACATCCAATGGAAAAAAGACAGCCTCTTTAACAAATGGTGCTGGGAGAACTGGACAGCAACATGCAGAAGGTTGAAACTAGACCACTTTCTCACACCATTCACAAAAATAAACTCAAAATGGATAAAGGACCTAAATGGGAGACAGGAAACCATCAAAACCCTAGAGGAGAAAGCAGAAAAAGACCTCTCTGACCTCAGCCGTAGCAATCTCTTACTCGACACATCCCCAAAGGCAAGGGAATTAAAAGCAAAAGTGAATTACTGGGACCTTATGAAGATAAAAAGCTTCTGCACAGCAAAGGAAACAACCCACAAAACTAAAAGGCAACCAACGGAATGGGAAAAGATATTCGCAAATGACATATCGGACAAAGGGCTAGTATCCAAAATCTATAAAGAGCTCACCAAACTCCACACCCGAAAAACAAATAACCCAGTGAAGAAATGGGCAGAAAACATGAATAGACACTTCTCTAAAGAAGACATCCGGATGGCCAACAGGCACATGAAAAGATGTTCAGCGTCGCTCCTTATCAGGGAAATACAAATCCAAACCACACTCAGGTATCACCTCACGCCAGTCAGAGTGGCCAAAATGAACAAATCAGGAGACTATAGATGCTGGAGAGGATGTGGAGAAACGGGAACCCTCTTGCACTGTTGGTGGGAATGCAAATTGGTGCAGCCGCTCTGGAAAGCAGTGTGGAGGTTCCTCAGAAAATTAAAAATAGACCTACCCTATGACCCAGCAATAGCACTGCTAGGAATTTATCCAAGGGATACAGGAGTACTGATGCATAGGGCCACTTGTACCCCAATGTTCATAGCAGCACTCTCAACAATAGCCAAAGTATGGAAAGAGCCTAAATGTCCATCAACTGATGAATGGATAAAGAAATTGTGGTTTATATACACAATGGAATATTACGTGGCAATGAGAAAAAATGAAATATGGCCTTTTGTAGCAACGTGGATGGAACTGGAGAGTGTGATGCTAAGTGAAATAAGCCATACAGAGAAAGACAGATACCATATGGTTTCACTCTTATGTGGATCCTGAGAAACTTAACAGGAACCCATGGGGGAGGGGAAGGAAAAAAAAAAAAGAGGTTAGAATGGGAGAGAGCCAAAGCATAAGAGACTGTTAAAAACTGAGAACAAACTGAGGGTTGATGGGGGGTGGGAGGGAGGAGAGGGTGGGTGATGGGTATTGAGGAGGGCACCTTTTGGGATGAGCACTGGGTGTTGTATGGAAACCAATTTGTCAATAAATTTCATAAAAAAAATAAAAAATAAAAAAATAAATTAGACCTTGTTTTTGTAGAGAAGTTTTGGATTCAAAGCAAAATTGAACAGAAAGTTATAGATTTCCCATATATTCCCCACCCTTACACGTGCATACCTTCTTCTCCCATCAGTATCTTTCATCAGAGATGTACGCTTGTTACAACTGATCAACCTGTATTGGCACATCATCATCAACCAAAATCCATAGTTTACCTTAGGATTCACATTTTTATTGCCTCCAAAGTTTTGTCTTTTCCAGAATATCATAGAGTTAGAATCATATACTATGTAGCCTTTCCAGATTGGCTTCTTTTGCTTAGCAATATGCATTTAAATTTCTTCCATGTCTTTTCATGGCTTGATCGCTCATTTGTTTTAAGCACTGGATAATATTTCACTGTCTAAATGTATCACAATTTATACACCTACTGAAGGACAACTTGATTGCTTCCAAGTTTGGATAATTATGAATAAAGCTGCTATAAATATCCATATGCAGATTTTTGTGTGGACATGAGCTTTCAACTCCCTTGGATGAATAAATACCAAGGCATGTGATTGCTAGGTCATATGTTAAGAGTATGTTTACTTTTATAAGAAACTGTCCAACTATCTTGGAATGGTGCAACAGTTTTTATTCCCACTAACAATGAATGAGAGTTCCCAGTTGCTCCACATCCTCACTGGCATTTGGTATTATCAGTGTTCCAGATTTTTATAATTTTAATAGGTATGCAGTGGTATCTCATTGTTGTTTTAATTTGTATTTCTAATAATATATGATGTTGATAATGTTCAAATATGCTTATTTTCTATCTGTATATCTTCTTTGATTAAGTGGCTATTAAAGTCTTGGCTCATTTTTTAATTTTTATTTATCCTTTTAAGTTTATTTATTTACTTTGAGAGAGAGAGAGAGAGAGAGAGAGAGAAAGAGAGAATTTGAAGCAGGCTCCACACTGGCAGCACAGAGCCCTACATGGGACTCAAACGTCCAAACCTCAATATCATGACCTGAGCCTAAACCAAGAGTCAGATGCTTAACCCACTGAGCCACCCAGGTGCCCTGGCTCATTTTTTAAAAATAATTTGTATTTGCATCTAGATGACAGAATGTTACATTATTTTCATTTGCATATAGATGACAGAATGTTACATTATTTTCAGATGTACAACATAGTGGTTCAACTTTGAGCCATTTTAAAAAGTGTTTTTAATGTTTATTTATTTTTGAGAGAGAGAGCACAAGTGGGGGAGGAGCAGAGAGAGAGGGAGACAGAATCCACAGCAGGCTTCAGGCTCTGATCTGTGAGCACAGAGTCTGAAGCAGGGCTCAAACTCATGACTGTGAGATAATGACCTGAACCAAACTCGGGTGATTAACCGACTGAGCCCCTCGGGTGCCCCAGAGCCATTTTTAATCCAGTCATTCATTTTTTTTAATTGTTGTTTTAGTATTTTTGTATATTTTGGGTAATAGTTTTTCATCAGACATGTCTTTTGTAAACATTTTCCCTGAATCTGCAGAATCTCTTTGTCATCACTATGAATGTTCTCTGTTGTAAGTACTTTTTAATACCATAAAATGGGAGGAAAAAATAAGTCTTTTATATATTGGAAAGGAATAAATAATCAATATAATTCATAATGTATACAGTAGTCTACAGTAAAATGCAAGATACTAGTTGAATAATTATTAGGTCTCATATGGTATTTCAACTTATAAACCCACTAATTTTCTTATTCATCCATACCAACAGAAAAATGCAAAAAGATAAAAAAACCAATAAAAGACTGTAGAAAAACGTACAGAGGAGGATGATTAGAAAGGCAATAAAAGTCTATAAATAGCCTAGTAACAAATCTGTTTTGAAATGTCCAAGCCCAGAATGAGTAATAATTCATAATAAAGAACATATTAGAAAGTGGAATAAATGGAAACATATGCCAGATTAATGCTGAAATATTAATGTAATGTCTGTTTATTTTTCACATTAAAAAAATCAAGTATTTCAAATAAGTCATTTGAAATAAACTATCTGAAAGAGAGTATGTACAAAGAGGAATAAAGACATATTTAAAAAAAAAAACTAGAGGTTCCTAATTTCCCAAGTTATCAAGGCTAATGAAAGGCACAAATCTTCAGAAGGAAAGAGCCTGCAAAATACTAAACCAAATAAAAGAAGAGCACTCTTATTTATCAGATATCAAAATATTCTAATATCAGTGCTAAATAAAACCATATTCTATTGCTTCTAGAATGTGAATACAGAAAAAAATTATAATACAACAAGGTAGCCATATTAAAACTAAGAGATATATATGTATATACACATGTGCGTGCGTGCACACACACACACACATACAGAAATACACTCACCTCTGTGAGTACAGGATAAATGTGGTATTTCAAATAACATAGAAATGATGAGCCATTAAAAAACTGTCTTTGGGAAAACTGTTATATCCATATGGAGAAGAATTAAATTAAATCTCTAATTAGTATCACAAAAAATATATTGGTTCGTTAAGGATGAAAATGAAAAACAAAAAATTGCAAAGGTACAAAAAGGCATCAAAGGAATAAAATACAGTATAAAAATGTAATAATATGGAGTTAGATGAAATGTTCTAAAAATATATGAAACCCAAAAATTAAAATGAAAATATGTACTTAATCATGTAAAAAATCTGTATGTCAAAGACACAATAGAAGAATTAAAAGATAAGCAACTAATAACAAAAATTATTCTAAAATCAGTAACAAAATTCAATATAAGACACTCTGGCAAGGGAAATGAGTAGATAATTAGAAGAAAAATACAAATAAACATGCATGAACACATTTGGCTACACTACTAACAAGGAAATGCAAGTGAAAGCCACAGTAAGATAACATCTTACTTCTTTTACATTGGTAATAATTACAAAATATTGCAATATCTTCTGTTAGCATGTGGCAAAATTATTGTATTTTATACTTTAATCTTGAGAGAATAAATTAATATAGTCATTTGGAGGGGTTAGTTGTTCTCAACAATTAAAAGTATACATAGCCAGTTCTAGTTCAAAATGATGAATAGGCCTCATGTTTCTTTCCTGTCTTGCTAAAAAGTCAATGACAACAAAAGAGGGAGATGTCTTAAGAAAGTAATAAATTCACAATGGCACTGAAAATGATAAAAGATACTTCAGCAAATCAAATATTATGAACTTCAAGTGGAAAAAACAATTACCAGATCAAAATTGATGGTTAACTCAAAAATCAGGAGGATGGATATAAGCAAAAAAAGCTGAAGCAGCGGAGGAGCCCTCCTGGAGTATCAGAGGACTGGCAGACAAAGTAATCTGACTGGTGAACTCATTATAGGATGAATGTGGAATTTGTCCCTCATTGACCCACAACACACACATTTACTATTCCCAGTCTTATACTTTCACTGTTGAAACTCAACCTCCAGTTGAAATCAGAAAAATAACTTCTAGAAAGGAAGCCAACTCTTAGGAGTGACGGGGTGGAGACTAGTTGACAGATGCAGGTTGATGTCCCATCCATCCTTGATATTTGGGGCTGAAAGCCCATCATCTCTGATTTCTTCCATTTTGCTCAAATAAAGTATAACCTGTCTGATAAGCGTGCACACACAGAGAAAGCTCCTCATTCAAAGATGAATCTGGTAATTGTACAGGAAATGACTTCCTACTATTTTAATTAATTAAGGAAGTCTATAATTTATAAATATGCTCAGACATTACCAGGCAATTGAGGTAAACCAACAACAAATGTATAAATGATCGGTGTAAACAATAGAAAAACTGTCCTAAGAATAAATACAAATAAGTTACTGGAAAGATGGAAATAACAAGAACAATAAAAGTCTAATCAGAATTCTCAGAAAGGCTTTAAAATATTGCAGTATGTATTTGAATAAATCAAGGAGAAATCAAGAAAATATACAAAGGAGGCAATCAGAGGAAAGAAAGATGACAAAGATGAGTGACCACTGCATTATAGACTCAAAGTATTTCTGTAATCCTCTCCTAGTCCTGTAAGACACTCTGCCAGGTCTGTTTCCAACCGCAATGTTAGACTTGGCCTTCTTCTGTGAATTACTTTGTGCAATAGAATGTGAGGTATACCACATCTAAGAAGAAACTTTAATAGCTATTGCATGAATACACAATTGTTCCTGCCATGAAAACAGCAGGTCCCAGATGACTAGCTCTATCTTCACTGTGTCTCCCAAAGGAAACAAGACACAAAGAACACAGCTATAGCCAGCATGTAACAGCGGCCAAAAACCAACCATAGTTGTGGTAAGCCACTAAGATTCTAGAATTATTTGTTACTACAGTATCATATAGAAAAGTTTGCCAACATAAACATTTAAATTAAGATTAAGAGAAAAAGACAAGCAAATAACCCAGAAAATAGTTCCAAAAAAATGGTGGTGGGGGGGAGGGGGCGGAGGGAGAGGAAGAGATAAAAAAAACATGAGAAAATAGTGCAGGAGTCATGGAAGATCAATTCAGAAAGTCAATGTCACCTAACTGGGCAACCAGAGTGAGACATCAAATAAATTAAAGGGATGGGGGAGTAATCGCATAAACAACATTGCTAAGGCAGGAGAAAGATACAACTTTTCAAAGAATAAAAATCAAAAAGCAGCAAGTAGAATTTTTGCAAGTACTCATTTTAATACGATTTTAAGGAAAAATTGAAGAGCATAAAATCCTACAGAGAAGAAAAGCCAGAATAATTACAAAGCACAAAATTGAGATTGGAAACAGCTTTTTAATAGTAGATGTTATAAGGTAATGAGATAAGTCCTTGAGTTTTTAGTGAAAACTATTTTTAAGCCAGAATTTCATGCCAAAGCAAACAACAACAAAATTTAGGGAAATAATACAGAGAAAAAAGAGTGAGACATGGGATCCTAGGTATAGTGGACCTAAATCTGAGCATGTAATAAAAAGAATTTGGAGTGTGACAATTAGGAAGCAGGCCTAGAAATGATTCAGTACGTTCCAAACCATTTAACAAATAGGGTGACTAAATACCAAAAAGCTATTAATTGAATGAAGAAAATGTATTTCTTTTTATTTGCCTTTCTTTCGAGAAAAAAAGAAAACAAAAGTACTAGAGAAAACCATTGTGCAAGAAAACCATGGTCTAAGTACAAACACTGAAATTGTACGGTTGAAGGAAGTATTGGAAAAAAAAAGAATCCATTCATTTTGATACTTAAAACAGTTCTGGTGTGATATTAGTTACAGGATTATATTTGAATCTGTATGAATTCATTCCAAATACCTTGCTCTAAAGTGAGTAACACTTACTGAAACTTAACATCATACTTGTTCCTTGTCCTTTTATAATTTCACTTTTAAGGTTATTATGAAATAATTCAGATAAATTATTTTAAAATAATCATATAATCCATACCCATTGTTTAATTAAGAAACACTTCCGATAGAATTTAGGCCTCCTGTGTAGGAAACTCCCCAAGCTTCTCTGCGACATTCTCAGGAGGAACGAATGCCATTATTTAGTATTTAGAATTTTTACATGCTTCTATAATGTATCACATATGTATAATTCTGTAAACAGATATAAAAAGGTTAAGCATATTTTAACCTTCATATAACCTATTCCATACTGTAATATCAATGTATAAGGTATTTTGCATTCCATATTGTTTTGAGAGTTATGTATATTGATACTTGTAGATTAGATTTATTCCTTTTAATAGGTTTGTAGTGTATCTGGTATTAAAAGACCACAAAGTATCTGTTTTCCTATTAAGAGATATTATAGTCCCAAAATTTAGTCACACTAGAATGAACATTCATGATTACGATATACTTTGGTAAAGGACAATTGTGTTGGTGACTTAAAAACTGTGACCCGCTTTACTATTACTAGTGGCAATTTCAAATGGTAAACAACAGCATGGTAAATTTCCAAACAACAACAACAAGTTCAGGGTATACTTAATCATACAAAAATAATGCTTTATTTTTATTTTGCTTGATTTAAGTAAACATGGGGATCGAACTCATGGACTGTGAGACCATGACCTGAGCTGAAATCAGATGCTTAACCGACTGAGCCACTTAAGACCTCTATAATAATACATTATTTTTAAATGTAAAATGAAGTTATAGTCTGAGCTCAGATTACTGAAAATAGATATTTCATCTAGGTAAGCATCCAATAGGACATCTGAAAGAAAATACAATCATGGACAAAATAATTCTTTGTAGTACAGGATTTTCCTGTGCATTTCTGGATGGTTAGCTTTGTTGGCCCTGCCCACTACTCATAAGCAGCATCCTTCAATCATTGTGGCAATTATCTATATCCCGTATGTTTTCAAAGCACCCGTAGGTTAAGAACTACTCAGATGTATTCTCAGGAGATCTGTTAAAGATACACAGGAATTGTAGTAAGTAGGAAAAGAATTGCTAACCACAGGCAACACACACCTTCAAATTTACCAGTGAAAATTTCTCCAGAGAAGCCCTAATTTACACATCAACCACCAGTACATGTGAGTTTCCATTTCTCCACATCTATATCCATATATGATGTGGGCAAAATTTTTCATTTTTCATTTTTGGAAATTGATATTTCCATGGATGTTTGCTTTATTGAGCATTTATCTAATATATATCAACCATTGAAGTTTTTCCCAGTATTGAATATTAAAACCATGGTTTATTAGTAAAAATATGTTAACAACACAGATGTTTACCAATAGAGACACAATTAAATTATAACAATTATTTAAAAAAAAAAGCTATGCAGGGGCGCCTGGGTGGCTCAGTCTGTTAAGCGTCTGACTTCCACTCAGGTCATGATCTCGCGGTCCGTGGGTTCGAGCCCCGCGAAGGGCTCTGTGCTGACAGCTCAGAGCCTGGAGCCTGTTTCAGATTCTGTGTCTCCCTCTTTCTCTGACCCTCCCCTGTTCATGCTCTCTCTCTGTCTCAAAAAAAATAAATAAATAAATGTTAAAAAATTTTTTTTAAAAAGCTATGCAACCGTTAAAAAGAATAAAATACAACTGTCAGTACTGGCATGAACAAACTGATTAGACATGGTGATATTAGAAAATAAAGACACAGTCGGTTATGAAGAATACGAACTCATTCTGGTATGCATGTATATACATATGCAAATGTTAGAAAAATTCTTAGAGAAAAAAAAACTTGGAGGTGTATATTTCAAATATAAGTAGTACTGTCCATTGGCAAAAGAAATCCAATTAGATAGGATGAAGTGGCTTGTCCATCTTTTCCCTATTGTTTTATTTGAGATTTTCAATGTTTTGGGATACTGCTACTATTATATTTGTGTATCTTAGGTCTCCCAGATTGCAGAAGCTATGCTTACATACTAAATATGTACCCTTAATGATAGAAACATGTTCCCTTGCAAAAGCAAAAAACAAAAATCAGCAGTTTCATTTTTTATTTCCATAATTATTACTATTGTGTGTTGGCAACTATGTTAACTGAAGCACTTCTTATATGATCATCTTGCCTAATACCATATGCCTAGTGAGATGACACAACATATACAAAGCCAATTAATTGGGCTATAGCATCTTATTCCAGCTTCTTTCACATCATACACACAGGGCATATTTCCCCTCTCTGTAACTATAGCTTGTGAAGCTAATAGCAGATGGCACATGCATATAAAGAAAAACGTACTTTTCTAAGAAATTTTTGGAGCAGTATGCGTAATATATAATAATTCTACATAATAATATTTAATAATAATACAATATTAAATATACTTCTGTTAGCTTTATCTTATAAGTATTAAAGAGTCTGTGGGTGGGAAGGGATTTATTTCTTCCTTGATTTTGAAGAAAAACTGTAGGCATTATTTTCTCCCCAATTATTCCCTTGATAGACATACCATTTGTAATGACCTACCAGAAGCTCAAAGACAGCAGAGTTAATAATAATTATAGTAACATATAGGAGGCACCTACTACCTCTCAGGCACTATTTCTAAGCACATTTTATGTGTTGACTCATTTAAGTCTCCCCAGAAACATCGATGAAGTAGGTATCATTAGTTTCACCTTACAGATAAGGAAATGGACACACAGAGAAACCATGCATCTTTGCCCTAGGTCCAAAGCCTGGTCAATTGTAGAACAAGAATTCAAAGCCAGGTGACATGATCTAGAGTCTTCTCTCTGAACTACTGAACTATAGTGCCCATAACTAAGACAAGTGACTGCAATCCTATGCTACGTTTATATATTATCAGGAATGTTATTTACTCTTTATGAAGTTGTCTTTGTTTTTCTTTCCCTGATGGATTCTCCAGAGGCTGATTATCTCTGCCTCCAAGACTTTCTTCAGCAACAGTCAGCTAGGGATTTATCCACTCAGGAGGAGGATTGTTATTTTGTGAGATTTCCCAAACAACTGAAGTAGAAGAGGCAGTATGTAATTTGTATTTCTTAAGGGGAGTTTGTGGAAGTTTCATATAAGAAAACTTATGAAAATAAAGTGTTATAGCTCTCTTACCACTCAGAAGGAACCTTGATCTATTTCCCTCCCCCACTCTCCACTCCCTGGAGAGAAAACATGATCTCTAAAGCTGACCTTTTGCTAACATAAAACTTGGCTAAACACTCCAGCTAGTTCTGTGTCAACATTTCCCTTATAACATCTTCAGGAAAAATTCCACTTAAATCCTTGCCAGTGTCCCCTGAAATTATGATGTAGGAGTCAGTGGATGGTGATACATACACGCACACTTCAGCCAACATTCATATTGCATGAATACTATTATTTTGGAATTTATAGTCTATTCTCTCCACTCATAATTTCAGAAAGATTTTTTGTGGAAAGAAGAAAAATTGAGTACATATGGTAATCTTAGATTTGTTTAACCCTCAAAAATACTGGCCAGTTATATTTATACTTTATCAGAAACTAATTTTATTTCATAGCAGTGGGAAAGCTGAGAACAAAAATGTTTTTCTTTATGACAAAGTCTATCATAATAAAGCAACAAAACTGTACTGTAGGGAATTAAGAGAAAACAGATGTGAATGCACACCCACATTTATTTCTTCTTTGTCTATAAGATTATCATTTTCCGCTCAAGCTCAGCTGTCAAGTAGAAAATATTTTCATTAAAGCAGAGTGAGTCGTGCAGTCATTCCTCTCCTAATAGGATATTCTACCTTAATTTATTTTATAATGTTCTTAATTAATTCATCTTTCTTAGACAAATAAGTTGACTGAAACTCAGCATACACAACAGATGATCACTGACTTGATCCACCGGGAATTCTTTGGCATTCCATCACAGATATCTCACTAATTCACAGAGATTTAGATACTTGTCTATGCCATGTGCAATCAATTTCTGTTTAGGGTAGCTAGGGATGCAATATGTTTATACAAAGTCCCACTATCTTTAAATTTAGTTTAAAGAATGTGAGGGAAAAAAGGGAATATTCTATTGGGTTGTTTAGTAATACTGCTTTGGGGATAACTATGCGAGTTTCATGAAATTCAATAACTCTTGAAACAATTTGAGTTCTGCTGACCCAGAGAAACTACTGTAATGTCCAATATCCTAAAGAAGTTGTTTTAACCACTTTATATGGTAGAATATCACTTAGGGCAATGTGTCATTTATTTAGTTGGGAAACAGATAAATAACCTCACATTCAATTTATCCAATAGAAGCAATCCACTGATTTCCAAAGCGTGACCAAAGGGCTACAGCAGAAGTGTTAAATGAGGCTTCTCACCTTTTCAATGGCATAAAAACACTCACACTTCAGGTTTTTTTAATCATCTTGTACATTAGCAAAAGTAAGTAAAAAATGAATCAATACTTTAAATGTGAGGAGTGATATTTATGGCAATATTCTTCATCTAAATAAAAATGGGGTAGAGAAGATGGTTCACATATTATCACACTAAAACCTAGTTATTTTCTCAATGAATCTGTTTTAGAATTTTAAATATAAATATAATAGTGATAATGTCAAAGATAATTGTACCTTTTTCCTGGATTCCAGTGTAAGGTTCCAAATGCCCATTGTGTAGGCGTATACATTTCTTTTTTATTTTTTTAATGTTTATTTATTTTTGAGAGAGAGAGTGTGTGATATAGAATATGAAGGAGGCTCCAGGCTCTGAGTTGTCAGCACAGAGCCCAACACAGGGCACAAACTCACAAACCGGGAGATCATGACCTGAAGGGAAGTGGATGCTTAACCGGCTGAGCCACCCAGGTGCTCCAGGCATGTCCAATTCTAAGTTATACTGTTACATCTTATTTAATATCTCCACTTCCTTTATCCCTAAAACAGCATATTTTCTGGACTTCTCCATATTCATTGAGAATGCTCTCATTTTCTATTCACTTGTAGCTTACCTTATTTCCCTCATCCTCTAGATACAATTAGCAAGCATATTTTCTGAACTGTAGTTCAAGATATTCATTGAGTGTATTTCTTCCTCCCATCCCTATTTCTGGTTCTCTTGTCTTTAATTCTGAAAGAAAAACATCCTAGTTATCTTATTGGTTTTGGTGCAATTGTAAATGGGGTTGATTCTTTTTTTTAAGTGTATCTATTTATTTTTGAGAGAGAGAGAGAGAGAGAGAGAGAGAGAGAGAAAGCATGTAAGCAGGGAAGGGTCAGAGAGAGAGGGAAATCCAGAGCAGGCTCTGTGCTATTAGACTATATTGAAAAATGGTGGGAGAGTGGACATCCTGGTCTTCTTCCCAACCATAGGGGAAAAGCTCTCAGTTTTTCCCCATTGAGGATGATATTAGCTGTGGGTTTTTCATATGTGGTCTTTATTATGTTGAAGCATGTTCCCTCTAAACCTACTTTGTTGAGGTTTTTATCATGAATGGATGTTGTACATTGTCAGATGCAATTCCTGCATCTATTGAAATGATCATAGTTTCTAGAAATGATCATGAAATTGAAATGATCATCTATTGAAATGATCATGTTTCTGGAAATTTATCCATTTCTTCAATGTTGTCCAATTTGTTAGCATACAGTTTTTCATAATACTCTTTTACAATTGTTTGTATTTCTATAGTGGTGTTGGTTGTTATTTTTCCTCTCTTGTTTGTGATTTAATTTATTTGGGTACTTTATCCTTTCTTTTTGGTAAGTCTGACTAGAGGTTTAGTAATTCTATTAATTTTTTCAAAGAAAAAACCCCCTGGGTTCATTGATCTGTTTTATTGTTTTTTTTTTAGTTTCTGTACATTTGTTTCTGCTCTAATCTTTATTATTTCCTTCCTTCCAACAACTCCATTGTTGTCCTTTCCCTATCTCCTTTAGGTGTAAGGTTAGGTTGTTTATTTGAGGTGAAAGACTTGTACTCTGAAAACTAGAAAACACTGATGAAAGAAATTGAAGATGACATAAAGAAATGGAAAAATATTCGATGTTCATGGATTGGAAGACTAAATATTTTTAAAATGTCTAAACTGCCCAAAACAATCTACACATTTAAGGCAATCTCTATCAAAATACCAACAGTATTTTTCACAGAGCTAGAACAAAAAATCCTAAAATTTGTATGTAATCACAAGACACTCAAATATACAAAACAAACTTGAAAAAGAAAAGCAAAGCTGGAGACATCACAATTCCAGACTTCAATTTATATTATAAAGCTGTAGTGATCAAAATAGTATGGTGCTGGCACAAAAATAGACACATAGATCAACAGAACAGAATAGAAAACCCAGGAAGGAACCAACAACTATGTGGACAATTAGTCTTTGACAAAGCAGGACAAAAATATCCAGTGAGAAAAAGATAGCCTCTTCAAAAATTGTGTTTGGAAAACTGGACAGCAACATGCAAAAGAATGAAACTGGACCACTTTCTTACACCATATACAAAAATAAATTCAAAATGGATTATAGACCTAAATATGAAACCAGAAACCACAAAAATCCTAGAGCAGAACATAGTCAGTAAGGTCTTTGACATCAATGGTAGTAACATCTTTCTAGGTATGTCTCCTGAGGCAAGGGAAACAAAAGCAAAAATAAACTGTTGGGATTTCATCAACATAAAAGTCTTCTGCACAGCAAAGGAAACAATCAACAAAACTAAAAGGCAACATTTGAAATGGGAGAAGATATTTGTAAATGACATATATGATAAAGTGTTAGTATCCAAAATAAAGAACTTACCAAATTCAACACCCAAAAAATGAATAATCCAATTAAAAAATGGGCAGAAGACATGAATAGACATTTTTCCAAAGAAGAGAGCCGAATGGCCAACAGACACATGAAAAGATGGTCAATATCACTGATAATCAGGGAACTATAAATAAAAACTACAATGAGATAATACTCAAACCTGTTAGGATGGCTAACATCAGCAACACAAGAAACAACAAGTGGTGGCTAGAATGTGGAGAAAGGGTAACCCTCCTGCACTGCTGGTGGGAATGTAAACTCGTGCAGCCACTCTGGAAAACAGTATAGAGATTCTTCAAAAAGTTAAAAACAGAACTACCCTACAACCCAGCAATTGCACTACCAGGCATCTACCCAAAGAGTACAAAAATACTAATTAAAAGGGATACATGCATCCCCATGTTTATAGGAGCATTATTTACAATAGACAAATCATGGAAGTGGCCCCATGTCTATCAATTGATGAATGGATAAAGAAGATGTGATCTATCTATCGACACACATATAGTGAAATATTACTCAGCCATAAAAAAGAATGAAATCTTGCCATTTGTAACAACATGGGTAGAGATAGATAGTATTAAGCTAAGTGAAATAAATCAGTCAGAGAAAGACAAATACTGTGTGATTCCACTCATATGTTAAATTCAAGAAACAAAACAAATGAGCAAAAGAAAAAAAAGAGAGAGAGGCAAACCAAGAAACAGACTCTTAACTATAGAGAACAAACTGATGGTTACCAGAGGGGAGGTAAGTGGGGGGATGGTTTAAATAGGTGATGGGGATTAAGGAGTGAACTACATTGTAATGAGCACAGTGTGTTGTATGGATGTGTGGAATCACTACATTGTATACCTGAGACTAATATTACACTGAGATGTAAATAAAAACTTAAAAAATAAAAATAAATAAAATGTAAATTAAAAAAAGAAAAAGAAAAGAAAAAATCCTAAAATTCAGATTGTATTTCCATAATATATCTACAGGTGGAATGATGAAACTAAAGTTCGAGAGCAACAATGTCTTTCTGTGATTCAAACAAAGTGTAATAAGATATTAGCCTGGGAAATTGAAAAGGAACAGAGGACACTTCAGAAGTAGAATAAGCAGGTTTCAGTAGCTTTATTTAAGAACTACAAGGAGAAGAATAATTTATTAATGACATCTAGGCATAAGCTATTACTTTATAAGCAGCCCAAAGCAATGTTTTTCTCTATATGTGGCATCAGATTTAAAGAACTATTGGAATTGCTAGAAAAGTCCCCAGATCTTAAATCACAATAGAAATGGCCAAGGCTTGTGAACATGATGGTTTGTGTATCCTCTAAGCTATTAAAAATTCTTTACAAAAGAGGCATGTAATTTTTCTGTATCTGAACTAATAAAAAGTTATTTCACTTTGACATCCTTGTAGGTCATCTTCTGAACTTTATCCTCATGGCCTTTGCATTTGCTTTATAAGATTAAGATCTTGATTTTGAAAGTCCATTTTGAAATAAAATACTGAAAATCTGACATCTTAAAACTGACTTTCCAATATTGATTACAGAACCAGATCTATATTTAGACTTTGGAAGATAATTTATAATTTGACAATGCCCAAATAAGTATTTTATAATAAATCTTCAAAACTATGTTTTCTTCTTTTTTCATCCTTTTATAAGGTACCCTTATTTTTCTTTTCTTCTGAATTTTGTGTTATCTCTGATATAATACTTAATTCTCTTCCACTCAAAGCCAAGGTTATCAAGAACCCAATAAGAATAAATATTGGATATAACACTCTGTGGTCTCCAGTGCAAGAACAAGGGATGAAATTGTGAGACTATTAATATTTGGGCTAGGAGATCCAGGATTTTCTGAATATTGCCCCGCAGACTACAATCATACCTTTCTATATGGTCTTCAAACACATTGTTTTGCAGAAGTTGCAACTGCTACCAAATGAGAGGCAAAGTGATTTCAGACTGTGGAGCCATATAACTCAAGGAAAATACTACTGCACTATTCAACATTTTTGGTTTTTTTTTTTTTTTAATTTTTATTTATTTTTTTCGTGAGAGAGAGCACAAGTGGGGGAAGGGCAGAGAGAAAAAGAGAAAGAGAATCTCAAGCAGGCTCTGCACTGTCAACACAGAGCCCATTGTGGGGCTCAAACTCAGGAACTGTGAGATGAACTGAACTGAAATCAAGAGTCAGACACGAAACTGACTGAGCCACCCAGCCACCCCTGCAACTTTGTTTTACAACACGTCAGGCCTAAATAGTATGAAGCCATGAAGATCCCTCTGTCCTTTCAGAGTTGAACACTCACCCAGTTTTGGAGGAACAGAACAATATGGAGGAAGGGATGACAGGTTCAAACATGGTGCCAATATTACCATCACAGCCTAATTCTAAGATGATGGGATTGTGAAAGATCTCAACCTCTTTCCATGGAGAAACAATCCCTGGCCTTTGGCTCCATTCTGTAGAAAGGAGAAAAAAAAAAGAAAACCAACACCTACACACCTTACCATTAAAATATGTAGTGACTCCAGTCAAACAGTGCCCTATAACACAACCAGCAGTGCCTTTCTTACCCTGAGAAAACAGGATGCCTGTGGGAGGCTGAGTAAAGACACCTCTAATGCCGATCTTTTGACCCACATCCTTGCTCTTTGTTACTTCTCACCGAAACCAGTTCCTATACTTCGTTTAACAGTTAAAAATACCACCATTCCTACTAGACTCATTCAAGTGAGTTGTGGGAACAAAAGGGAAATCTGCAAGAAAATGTGTTTACAGAGTTGAATGTGTCAATTATATTAACATTAAACCATATAGGGGACTAATGGCAAGCCCTGAGAGACAAAAGAGATCATTTTTTGTTTGTCCCCTCATCAGTTTTTACACTATTTGAATCTAGGTTCTGTTTACTGAGACATAGCACAAAACATGTGGCCTTATATTTACTTACTTTTCTTCCTTCCAAGGAATTTGCCTCATTATCCCTTTCTTATATTTTACATTTCCACATAGATCAATTTTCTTGCTTCTTGATAGAAATCTAGGTGTCCCTCTGATATGTAACATGGAAAATTTTTTAATATTTGAAACACATAGAAGCAAGTGAATATTTCAGAACTACAGCTTAATTGGTAGTGGTAAACTATAACTATTTTTTAATGTTTGTTTATTTATTTTGAGAGAGAGAGCACGAGCCGGAGAAGGACAGACAGAGGAGAAAGAGAATTCCAAGCAGGATCCGCACTGTCAGAGCAGAGCGCGATGCAGGGCTTGATCCCACAAACTGTGAGATCATGACCTGAGCCAAAATCAAGAGCCAGACGCTTAGCCACCCAGACACCCCAAGCTATAATTATTAAAAAGGAAATCACACTGCCTATGAAAGAAGCTCTGCCTGTCCTTTTTCTTCTGTTTATTATGAAGCAAGGATTATTATACTGACCAGAGAAGTTAGAGAAGATATTTTAATATTGGGGTCTGTAATTTATTTGTGAAGATTTCTTTCTTTCACACCTATTTAAATAAGACAAATATTGAATGAATTTTTTTCAGTTCCCCTAACGCTAACAAAAGATCCTAATATCCAATAACACACTAATAGTGATAAACAGTCTTTACAGAAACCACTGGTAAAAAGATAAGACTTCTCCAAATAGCGTTTAACAACAACATCATCAACAACAAAGCAAAGCAAAACTTAATATTTATTTTGTGAAAGGAATATCTGCTAACATCACTCAAGTCTTCAGTACAGAATAAGAACACATGTTTAACAATATTTGACTTTATGTGCCTAGAATAACCTCAGTTTTTATGGCCATCATTTTGTTAGTATGACATATTTGGACATATTTGGGCATAATACGGGCATATTTTGTTAGCAAAAGAGAATACAAGTATAAAAGACTAAATGAAGATATATTACACATTTTTTCTTCTTCCCAAGCATTGTTAGCGTATTTCTGTCTCCATTTATTCCATTTTCCATTTGTAAAAACTAGAACTCTTGGGAAATATGTCTACATATTTTATAAAATTCTTATAACAATAAATGTTTTACTGAAGAACAGAAATACTATTTATATCATAAAATAAAATATATCAAAATAAAACTACTCAATTTTACACTTTTTTTTAGCTCATCGACACAATTATGTGATGCAAAAGTCCCAAATCTAAGGAAGTTGAAAACAGACTATAATTGGTTTTATTGATTTGTGACCAATGTTCTTACCTCAAGAGCTTCATAATCTCAATTTCATCCTGAGAAACACAAGACCGAGATGTCTGTTTGGCAAGTTAATATATCTCTGCCTTATAAAATCTAGCAATTGTATTTCCACTTTATTTCAAATCTCTCCAAAGATGTTGAAGTTGACTACCTTTGCTGATCCCACATGATTTCAGCACTTTGTTTTCTTTGAGATATTATTGTAAAATCTCTGAAGACAGACTACATTGTATATTTATAAGTAATAGCAAATCAACACAATAAAAAATGCATTCGCTCTCAGGCCATACTTTCATAATCCATTTTTTATTTAAAAAATGAAAGAATATATTCTTCTATCCACAAAATGATATGGTCTAATGATATTATAGATTGACCTATTTTGTCGGAACCATTTGACAAAAAGACATATGTTTTGTTGCAAAATGGTAAACATAACAAATATCATCATTCATCCTACCCCAAGTATTATTATTTACTCATGTTCTAGTTTTGAATTATCTGGGTTGATTTTTTTTTCCTGTATTTATTTATTTATTTTTTTACTGTTTATTTTTGAGACAGAGAGAGAAAGACAGAGCACGAGCAGGGGCAGGGCAGAGGCAGAGAGGGAAACACAGAATCTGAAATAGGCTCCAGGCTCTGAGCTGTCAGCACAGAGCCTGATGTGGGGCTCGAACTTGGGAATGGTGAGATCATGACCTGAGCCGAGGTCAGATGCTTAACCGACAGAGTCACCCAGGCACCTTTCTGTGTTTATTTTATAACCTTTTAGATTATATCCCTTACATACATCCCTAGTCAGAAAATAATAGTTCTTTTCTTTTTTTTCAACGTTTATTTATTTTTGGGACAGAGAGAGACAGAGCATGAACAGGGGAGGGGCAGAGAGAGAGGGAGACACAGAATTGGAAACAGGCTCCAGGCTCTGAGCCATCAGCCCAGGGCCCGACGCGGGGCTCGAACTCACGGACCGCAAGATCGTGACCTGGCTGAAGTCGGACGCTTAACCAACTGCGCCACCCAGGCGCCCCAATAATAGTTCTAATTAATAGCTCTGTATTGAAATTTAGACCACATACCAGGAGATATTCTTAACAGAAAAATATGTTTCCCAACTAAAGCTCTAGAAACACAAAGCATGATTCTTGGTGAAAAATTATCCATGAAGGGAAGGTAGACTTGCTGTTTTCCCACATTTCCACCAGACAAAACTCTTCTCATTTGGTTGGGATGTCTGGAGATTTCGAGGGCATTCCTCTAATGGATATGATAGATCAGCTTTTTAATATCCTTTCCCACATTAGTGTACATGCTTACACTGCAGATGCTGGAAAACCAAACAAATGAGGTGCACTTGTGTGAGACTTATACGGAGTGTCTTGGGTAGAAAAAGAAGATAGTGTATACCTGGCATTCATTTTGTTGATATAGAACTAGAATAAATATTCATAGCAGATATTTGATCCTGAGATCCAAGTTCAGCTTGTACAATGAAGAAATGAGCAGTTGACAGCAACTCTTTGATTTCCCAACTTTTTCAATGTGGTAGAGGTGGCAGCTCCTTTGGCTAACCCATTCTGTGGTGTTTTCTGGCAATTAGTACTAGAGAGTCAATTTAGAGCCTCTTCTCCAGCCATTCTAAAACGTTTGTATCAGGAATCACTTGTATTAAGTATTGTTGTGCTTCATACTAAATATTTTCTGTTTATCTGAACTGAAATTTGAGTTGAAATAAATTTAGAATGGATGAGAACGGGCAAGAAACTGGAGTTGGTAGACTTCGGTGCTTCTGTGAGGTGAATACTTAAACATCTATTTTGCAGGGTAATTTGACAGTCTCCTAAACCCAGAACTCATTGTTCCCTATAATGATATGTGGTTCTCTCCTCCCTTTGAAGGAATCAAGATTTGGAATATAGATATGGACAGAGGTAAAGATGATATAGTTCTAAAGGACATATCATTTTATTGGTTTTATTTTATTCTTGTTGTTAGAGGAGAAAGATCAAGTGACCTCTATTAACATTTTTTTGAAAATATTCAACACTCTGTCAGATGCAAACTGCAGAAAACCAGGAATAGAAGCCATTTGAGAAAAATCCCCAAATGTTGTATGTGATTTTTCATTATACATAATGAGAACAGAATGAAAGTTTTCTATCTGAATTCAGGAAGAAGGCAAGGATGTTTCATTTCACCATATCTTGTCAAGAGTGTCCTGAAAATCTGAAGTGCAATAAAGCAATTAAAAGAAATAAAGTGTGTGAATATCAAAAGCAGAAGTAAACTGTCTTTATTTGCAGATGACATTTTAAAAATTATATATTTAGAAAATTTTAAATAATATACAACAAAAGGACTCAATCTAAAAATGAACCTACCAGAACAGAATTTTAAAAAATCAATAAAGTCAAACGTTTCCTTATTTTCTAGCTCCAAACAATTGCAAATAAAACATGTAAATTAGAGTAGAATAATATTAAAAATAAATAAGAAGTTTAAGAAAAGATGTGGAGGGGCGCCTGGGTGGCGCAGTTGGTTAAGCGGCCGACTTCAGCCAGGTCACGATCTCGCGGTCTGTGAGTTCGAGCCCCACGTCGGGCTCTGGGCTGATGGCTCAGAGCCTGGAGCCTGTTTCCGATTCTGTGTCTCCCTCTCTCTCTGCCCTTCCCCCGTTCATGCTCTCTCTCTGTCCCAAAAATAAATAAACGTTGAAAAAAAAAAATTAAAAAAAAAAAAAAAAAAGAAAAGATGTGGAAACTTCTAATGCAAAACTGAAAAACACAGCTAAGAGAAGTTAAAGACCTAAATAAATAAATATTTCATGTTTATGGATTTGAGGACTTAACGTTATTAACATGTCAAACCAATCTCTATGTTTAATGCAATTTCAATCAAAATATCAACTCATTTTTCTTTTGACATGTCTATCCCCATAGTTACATAGAAATGCTAAAAATCTAAAATAACTGGAACAATCTTTATGAAAGAGTAATGCAGTTGAAAGTGACTTTGCATAGACCTCCAGCAATCCAAGCAATGTGGTATCAAAATGTGAAGAGATAAGTGAATCAATGGAAGAGAATAGAGTCCACAGTAGACTCATACAGGGAAAATCAATTGATGGTCAACAAAAGTCTGAAGGTATTTTATTAAGGAAAGGAATGTTATTTCAACAAATGATGCAGCAATACCTGGATACATCCATGAAAATAAATGAATATTGAACCCTACTACTCAACATAAAAAAAAAAACTAGAAAGTTTTATAAGAAGTTGTAGGTAAAAATATTTAAGAGCATGAGGTAAAGATTTATTAGAAAGGACACACAAAATATTAACCATAAAATAAAAAGATGCTAATTCGGATTTCATTAAAATTTAAACATCTGTTCACCATTAAGAAATAATTCATAATATATATAAAAATAATAAAGGAATTGTTTCTAGCATATCCTTAAAAAAACAGCCACAAGACAATAATGCAAAAAAGAAATCAACAACACCAAAGGCATATTTCATGAAAGAAATAATTAATAAGGTGGGCTTCATTAAAATTAAGAACTTCTCGGTGAAAGATAATGTCAAGAGCATTAGAAGATAGGCCACAGATTGGTAGACATTTGCAAAACAAATATCTGGCAAAGGACTATTATCCAAAATATAGAAAGAACTCTAAAAACCCAACAAGGAAATAAATCCAGTTAAAAACTGGATCAAAGACCATAATGGGCACCTCACCAAAGATGGTACACAGATGGCAAATAAGCATATGAAAATGAGCTCCATATCCTATGCCTTCAAGGAAACGCAATTTGAAATAAGAGTGCAATACCACTACATACTATTAGATAGACAAAATCCCAAACAACACCAAATGCTGGTGAGGATATGGAGCAGCAGGAACACTCCAGCCTTCTTGGAGGGAATGAAAAATAGTACAGCCATTTTGTAAGACAGCCCAGCAGTTTCTTAAAAAATTAAAAATAATCTTACCATATATTCCAGCAATCATGATCTTTGGTATTTACCCAAGGAAACTGAAAACTTACGTCCACACAGAGACCTGCACAAGGATGTTAACAGCAGCATCATTCATAGTTCCTAAAACTTGGAAGCAACCAAGATCTCCTTCATAGGTGAATAGATAAATAAATTATGCTACATCTAGATAATGGAATATTATTCAACACTAAAAAGAAATGAGCTACCAAGCCATGAAAAGAGATAAAGGACACGTAAATGTATATTACTAAGTAAAATAAGCCAATGTGAAAAGGCTACATAGTGTATGATTCCAACTATATGACATTCTGGAAAAAGCAAAACTATGGAGACAACGAACAGATCAGTGACTGCCAGGGTTTGGGGGAAGGGATGAATAGCTAGAGTATAGAAGACTTTGAGGGCATTAAAAATATTCTGTATGATAGTATAATGATGGATACATGTATTATACATTTCTCAATCCCACAGATTATACAACACCAAGAGTGAACCATAATGTAAACTATGGATTTAGGGTCATTGTGATGTGTCAATGTAGGTTCATAAATTGTAACAAGCGTACCACTCTGATGAGTAATGTAGATAATGGGAGAGGTTATGCATGTGTGTGGACAGGGGATATATGGGAGATCTCTGTACTCCTTCTCAATTTTGCCATAAACCTAAAACTGCTCTAAAAATATATGTATGGGTATTGACTGGAAAGTCACAAAGGAATTTTCTGAAAGGCAGAAATTTTCTATATCCTTAAGATATAACAAAACACTTCAAATCATACATTTGAGATCTCTATGTTTATGTATGTAATGTTATCTTCAAATAAAAGATCAAAATAGAAAGTAAACTAGAAGCAGAAAATAATAATCAATTTCAAACTTTAATAAGTGACATTTAAGGATCCCCCAAAGAATCACAGATATGATTGGGGCACCTGAGTGTCTCAGTCGGTTAAGCATCCATCTTCAGCTCAGGTCATGATCTCACATTTCATGAGTTTGCGCCCTGTGCCAGGTTCTGTGTTGACAACTCAGAAACTAGAGACTGCTTCTCTCTCTGTCCCTCCCTTGCTCTCTCACTCTCTTTCTCTCTCTCTCTCAAAAATAAATAAACATTATTAAAAAAATCACAGACAAGATCTTACAATCTTTATCATTTGGTTTTCTTTGTTTGTTTAATATAACTGGTGAAGGTCATCTTTGGGGCAGAAGCTTGTGGTGTGTAGACAAGTGAAAATATTTGAACCCAATATCATAACAGCAGGAGAAGTTAGGAAGGAGTCAAAGGGTATTCACCATTGATCTCCCTCAAATTTACCTCTGCTTTTCTTTTGCAAAAATGAGGAAACATTTTTAGTACCAGCCCAAAGCAGTCTTAGGTAATGTGAGCCAATGGGGTTCTAGAATTCCTTCCATCATAAGAGAAAGCAGTGAACTCAGCTGCCTCTGTGAACCAATGCTGATTTTCACCTAGGTGATGTAAACAGAATGTACGAGGACTTAGGTTAGAACGATCATAGCAGGTGCACAACAATCCCGAATAAAGAGAAATGGTGCCAATAGATTATTTTGAGGAAGTATATATGCAGAGACAAAGATTAAACCGGAAGTGAAAAATAAACAACTACTGCAAAAAAAGAGAACTTTGGTCTAAGATATTGTACCTGGAATTCTGGTGATTAAAAGAAAAAGAAAAAAGTAGCCCCTATTGCACTAACCTACATTGCACTGAACTATAGATTGCACTGAAAATGCATATATTGAAGAGATCCTAACTTCCATCAATCTAGGTCTCTGAAAGAGAATGCAGAAAAGACCTTCCCACTGACACGTTCATGCTTCCAGCGTTATTATGCAGACAAGAAATAAACGCACCATATTTTTGAGCCAGTATTCACTTTGGGATTTTTTTTTAAATTTTTTTAACGTTTATTTATTTTTGAGACAGAGAGAGACAGAGCATGAACGGGGGTGGGTCAGAGAGAGGGAGACACAGAATCTGAAACAGGCTCCAGGCTCCGAGCTGTCAGCACAGAGCCCGACGCGGGGCTCGAACTCACCGACCGTGAGATCATGACCTGAGCCGAAGTCGGCCGCCCAACCGACTGAGCCACCCAGGCGCCCCGGGATTTTTTTTTTATAGCATTTACCCAATAAAGAAAGAGGAAGTCATTGGGTGCCAAAAAAGGGTTGGGGGGGGGGGAGAAAAGTAAATGTATATAAAGCAATCAAGAAAAAGAACTACCAACAAAGCAACTTGATTGGGATTTGATCAGGAAGATGGATGGTTCTGGGACAGTGGCCTCCTACGACAAAAGATATTCAATATAACAAAAGGTATAAGGAGGGATTGGAAAATATAAATATATGATACATATACTTCAAATACAAAGAAAAACAAAACTTTCTAAAAAAAAAACCCCATGAAACCATAACTCAATTCAAAAGAAGCTAAAAAATGTAGGTATTTTGTCAGGAAGTCTTCTTGAAGAGGATGATATTTTACCTATGACCTGAATAACCATGGAGATTTTAGGAATGAGTATTTCAAGCATAGGTTATAGCAAATATAGTAATTGATAGTAAAGTAATAAGCTTACCATAAAATGTGCAAATAAGCAAATTTATAAAACATATAGCCTTGTGGGATGGAAGAGAGTAAATAGGGGCTAGAATGTCATGGAATGATGTCAAAAAGGTAGGAATAGTCAGATTATGAAGAGCTTGCAAAGCACAGTAGGGAATTTGGTTTTTATGAGCAACCATTTGAAAGGATTAAGCAGGGAGTGATATATGTATAGAGTTACATAGTGTGGTGAATTTTCAGATCTATTGACTAAATGAGATACTCTTTTGTCATTAGAACTCCTGCTGTCACTCAGGCTCCAAATATTAGTCATATGTGAGGCCATTCTGCCTCACATCTAGTGAGTCACAACATCTTCCAAGCTAACTCTAAACAACTCCAAACTCTTCCCTTTTTTCAACCCTAATTATTATTTCACTGGATGATGTTCCTATTATCTCCTTCCTAGGTTATTCTGCAAATTTTTCATTTACACTCAGAATTTGTCCTATCCAATTTATTCTCTTAATGCAACAAAGTCTCTTCAAAATCTCTCCCATTCACAAAAAAATACTGGCCGCCCGGACTATAAAATCCAGAGAATGTATATCTGAGCCCTCTGCAGGTCAAACCCTGCCATTAGGCCTTGACTCATTAAGAGAAATGCCTCAATGCTGCTTAAATATTGACCTGGGATTGTGATCAATATTTGATCAATGATGAATATGTGTGATGCATTGTCCCACAGTAAAGAATGGGAGCCAAAAGGTGAACTGCACATGAGGCAGATTTCAGCTGAATATTAAAAATATATTATAAGGAAGTAGAACTACTTAATACTGGAAGAGATTGTCTCCTAACGCAGGAGACTTTAAGTACAATTGAGCGATGCTATGTATGGAATAATGTAAAGGTCATCCTGCTTTACGAGAAAGGTTGAATTAGATCAGTTGGATATTTTTTTAAATTACATGTCACTGACACTTTTGATAAAACCTTAAAAATTCAAAATTCCTACTTTAGAGTTTAAGAAGTAATAAACTATGTTGTTCATAATGCTCTCAATATAGTGTTTTCATTTTTAACATTTCAGGGATTATTTAATTTAAACAAAAAGAAAAGAAAGCATCAGAATTCACAAGAATGCTGTGATGTGTGGGATAACATATTATCTATTGCATTTGGGTTCTTTGAAGATAAACTGTTGAATAATGTCACTACATTATTATTATAGTTAGAATATAAATACGGGTTTAGCATCTTGTCATGATGATACAACTTTCGAAAGAGTACAAACTGAGAAATTCACACGTGCAATTTTAAAGGAAGCATGCAAGATTCAAAAGATTAAATCAAGCAAAAGATATTGTATTTTATCAATACGCACCCTTTTCACGAAAATAAATTATAGAAATATACATAATTAGATCAATTAATTTAAAAATTAGGTTTGATTGCCCTTTATTTTATGTGAGAGTGTTTTGAGTGCTTGTGATGACCTAATTAAAATGAATTGCAGGGATGCCTGGGTGGCTCAGTTGGTTGAGCATCCGACTTGGGCTCAGGTCATGATCTCACGGTTCCTGGGTTCGTGACCCCCCCCCCCCCCCGCATTGGGCTCCATGCTGACAGCTCGTAGCCTAGAGCCTGCTTCGGATTCTGTGTCTCCCTCTCTCTCTGCTTCTCCCCCACTCATGCTCTGTCTCTCTCTCAAAAATAAATAAACATTTTAAAAAAATGAATTGCATATGGTACTTATTTACATTTATATCAATATTGCTATTTAAACTGGACATTTTTGTAACATTTATTTTTAAAGTAAAAATTTGTCATAATTAATAAGCCCTTAGTTACTTAGTTAATTAAATATCATGCCGAAAATGAAAAAAAGACAATGAAATTTTAGCATTTTTGCTTTGTTGCCTTTAAAACAAAGCAATATTTTTCCAGGGTATAGTTCTCTAATGTAAGTCATTTGAGTTAATCCTCAAAAATAAACAATTGCTTAATTACCCCAAGGCACAAAATCCACACTGCAATTTTAAAACATCAAAATGGGAAAAGTAATTAGTCTCTTGGGTATAATTAACCCGTCTAATAAGAAATGAGCCAAATTGTAGTTTAGTCTTTTTACAATTCAGAAGCCAATTTTAATTATACTGAAACATTATGCTTCTAACTGAGGAGGTAGCTCTAAAAGTAACTTAAATCTTCATATTTACTGTGGACTTGGGAAAACACAGGACAAATAAAAGGAAGACTCTACTCAGAATTAGACATTCACTGAAAATTTTCAGAATTGTTTATACTTTAACAATCTAGATATGACTTGGTAGACATACTAAAAAACAGGTATAATTGGGGCGCCTGTGTGGCTCAGTCAGTTGAGCTTCTGACTTTAGCTCATGTCATGATCTCGTGGTTTGTGAGTTCCAGCCCCACACTGGGTCCTGTGCTGACAGCTCAGAGCCTGCAGCCTGCTTAAGATTCTGTGTCTGTCTCTCTCTCTGCTCACCCCCCCGCTCACACTCTATCTCTCTCTGTCTCTGAAAAATAAATAAACATATAAAATATTTTAAAAGCAAGTATAGTTTATTTCTACTGCAGTTTCATTTAAAAATATCAAGGGGCACCTGGGTGGCTCAGTCGGTTAAGCGTCTGACTCTTGGTTTAGGCTCAGGTCATGATGTCACAGTTTGTGAGTTGAAGCCCCACATAGGGCTCCGCTTGGACAGCATAGAGCCTACCTGGGACTTTCTCTCTCCCTCTCTCTCTGCCCCTCCTCTACTCTCACTGTCTCTCAAAATAAATAAGCTTAAAAAATTTTTTTAAATAGCAAGCACAGAGTTACTGAACACCAACATAGAGCAAAAGACATAAAACTTTAAGAATTTTCACATTAAGCTTTAGAGAAAAGAGAATGTTATTAGCAGATATGGATCATTTCACTAAACAGCTGTTTATCAAATGATTGTTTCACCAAATGACCAATTCAACAAAAAATTACCTTAATTTAGTAAAGCAGTGTTTCTTTTAAGAATTTATAAATTTTACACTGATTTGTATGTTTTTTAAAGTTCATTTATTTTGAGAGAGAGAGAGAGAGAGAGAGAGCACATGAGCAGGGGAAGGGCAGAGAGAGGGAGAGAGAGAGAGAATACTGAGCCACATTGCCAGCACAGAGCCCAATGTGGGGCTCAAACCATGAAATCATGACCTGAGCTGAAGTCAAAAGCTAGATGCTTAACCGACTGAGCCATCCAGATGCCTGACACTGATTTATATTTTAATAGCTCTGTAGGTTTCTGAAAAATTTTCAATTTGTATTCACAGTAGCAATTTAAGAAATATTCTATTTGTCAAAAGCCAAGGGCTATATGTAAGTTTAAACTTCCTGTATACGGTAAAACTTGGTTTGTGAGCATAATTTGTTCCAGAAGCATGCTTGTAATCCAAAGCACTTGAATATCAAATTTCAAGAACCATTGGCTCATTTGTGACCACGTGATGTTTGGCAGCATATACTACTCCTATTGCAAAACGTTGCTCGTTTGTCAAGTTAAAATTTAGTAGAAATGTTTGCTTGTCTTGGGAAATACTTGCAGAACAAGTTACTCACAATCCAAGGTTTTACTGTATTTGGTATTCATAAAAACCTTTTTGCTTACCTGGAGGCTAAATTTAAGCATCATTTTGTAAAAGTTTCAGTTTTGGCTTGTCTACTTTGAATCATTTGCAATATAATTTCCTGTTTGAAAGCCAGGTATCATGATCCGGATATTTTCTCAGCTTTTTCAAATAATATATTAATCTTACTCTTTTTATGTATGTCATTCAGAAGTGAACATTTACTGCACTTAGTTCATTTATTTATGAACTATGTTTTGATTTTTTCAAGAATTCCCAAATAATGCTTTCCTTCACCATTTGGTAGGTATAGATAATGTATATAAAATTTGAAGCTCAACTTATGCTGTAAATTTAGTAATCCCTATAGTGATCCCTTCTAGGAAAATCACAAGGAATAAACATAGTAAAATCAGCAGGATATGTATCGAAAGACAAACACTTACTGAGGCATGTAGAAAAGATGTAAACAAATGTAGGTTGTACTCCTTTCCTGACTGGGAAGATGACATACAAAAATTCCATTATTTCTCCCTATGTTAATCAGGTCGTTTAATGTAAAAAAGTAGCATCAAATCAGCACTATATGCTAACTAATTTGGATGTAAATTTAAAAAAAATTAAAAAAAAAATTAAAAAAAAAAGTAACATCAAATAAAATCAAACTGGCATTATGGACCAAGGGATTTATTGGTTCATGTAACTGAAAGTCTAGAAGAAAACTTAAATTCAAAGTCGGCTTAACTTGTTGACTATGTCCAAAGTCTCACTTTATTTTTCCCTCTCAGTGTATGTTCTTCTTGGTGTGTTCTTAGCTTTATTCCAAGGTTTTTGTGTTGTTTTGTTTTCCTGATTTCAAGTTAGTTACCAAAAGCTCCCTGGGCTGTAGAATTCCCGGTCTACATGGCGGGTGGTGGAGGCGAGACATTCACAACTTTCAAATAAAATTACTGAAATACATCCTAACAGGCCAAACTTCAGTTATGTACTCAACTCAGCTCAGCACTGTGGTGGGAGAAATGCCAGGTGCTGATTGGTTTAAGCCTACAAACAGCTACCTTTGGAATCTGAACCAAACCACGAAGCTATTATCCAAAGATAATAGTAGAAGAGATACTGGGAATGGAAATAAAATATCCTCCACACTTTCCAAATCACTTATAATTCAATGGATATTCATTAAAAAATGCAGTGGGATATGTGGAGCTTGACAATCTTACTCCAGTGTTCATCTAGAAAAAATATCCCTGAATTCAAACTCTAATAAGGCCCAAGTAGTTAACCTAAATAACAAAGATCAAATGCAAGGGCATTTCAATATGCAAAGATACAGTAAACCTACAATTTGTCTTCCTATCCAGGACATTTATCAGAGTAAAAGAAATAACATTAATTATTATTCCAGATGAGAGTTATAACCCACACTATCCCAGACAAACCAGGACATATGTTAACATTCTCTCACAAGAAGGCAGCCTCCTAGTTCCTGCCAATTGATGAAATATGGTAAATAGTCTCAGTATCATTGGATCTTCTGATATTTCAGGAGAAAGAAATAATCCAATTTTATATAAATATCCTGATTTTAAAATTGTGGGATATTTTAAAAATATTTAGAAAAATATTTTTTTGTCTTGTAAATTCTGTTCTAGGAAGTAAATGAGCAAAAATAGCTTTTTTATTTAAAGAAAATAACAAAAAAAATAGTATATTGCCAAATACTAAAACATACACAAAAAGTAAGGAAATTAAGTAGTATGATATTGATGTAAGAATAAGGGGATAAATCAACAGATTAGAATACACAAATCAGAGCCAACTGTTTATACAGAGCCATTTATCACATTCATTGTGTAAAAGTCATTCAAATGTATTTCTTTCTCTTAAACATCACAGCCACTACCCTCCTCTTAGTTACCATCATTTCTCACCCAGATTACTGAAGAAGTCCCTGAGCTGCACTTTTAATCTCCTCATGCTCCACTTCAATCTATTCTATATTCTGTAACTAGTGTTTCAGGAGTGGCAAATCTGAACTCATTGTTCCTCTCTTAAAGCATATCAGTTATTTCTTACTGTTTTTAGGACAAAGACAAAATTTCATAATGTCCGTGATGAAATTCACAGCGTTGTCCTTACCTGCTCTTATGCTTTAGATTGCCCAGTTGTTGGTATTTGTTTTCTAACCTGGTGAGTTTGAAATCCTTAATATACATATAAGTTGGAGAAGTTGAATCAATAGTGTGACATTCAAGTCTGAATTTCAAGAAGAGCACTAACCTAGAAGTATCAATTTGAGACTCATCTATGTTCTTATATGCTTAATGCAATGAGGTGAAATGCATGTACTTAGGAATATAGATACAGAGGAGAGGAAACAAAGGTCTGATTACTGGGACACCCAGCATTGGAGGTCAGAAAAACAAAGGAGAAGCAGTCGAGGAGAATGCTATAAATTTGCCAGCAAAGGAAGGAGGAAACCAGGAGAGGGTGCCATTTCTAAGAAAGGAGGAAGGTATAGAGGTCTAACCATTATATAGGTCAATAGCCAAATTAGGGAAAGAACCTAAATGTCCATCAACTGATGAGTGGATAAAGAAGCTGTGGTTTATATACACAAGGGAATACTACATGGCAATGAGAAAGAATGAAATATGGCCCTTTGTAGCAATGTGGATGGAACTGGAGAGTGTTATGCTAAGTGAAATAAGTCATACAGAGAAAGACAGATACCATATGTTTTCACTTTTATGTGGATCCTGAGAAACTTAACAGAAATCCATTGGGGAGGGGAAGAAAAAAAAAAGAGGTTAGAGAGGGAGAGAGCCAAAGCATAAGAGACGCTTCAAAACTGAGAACAAACTGAGGGTTGATGGGGGGGTGGGAGGGAGGGAGGGTGGGTGATGGGCATTGAGGAAGGCACCTGTTGGGACGAGCACTGGGTGTTGTATGGAAACCAATTTGACAATAAATTTCATGTATTAAAAAAAAGAGAGAAAGATATAAAAATTTGGAAATTATGAATGAAGAAGCAGAGCTGTCATGTTTACCAAGTATGTTAATTTCTGTATAGAAACCTCAAAGGAATCTAAAATCTTTATAATTTGTGAGAGAATTTAGCAATTTGCATAAAGACATAATCAATATACAAAAATCAATATTTTTCTATATGCAACAACAAAGTTAGAAAAACATTTTTAAAAGGATTCCATTTTTCATAGCAACTCCTTTTCCCTCTCAACCTAATTCAACACAATCTCTCAATTCAATCTCTTTCTTTCCATATGTATATGTATGTATGTGTGTGTGGTATGTGTGTAGGTATCAGAGGCATATCTTTTATAAAAGGTGATCGTGATCCTTATGGAACAAGTTATACAATTTTATTGAAATTTATTAAATACATAGAAATATGTATCTATATATCATATTAATACATAAAATTTTAATATTTTAAAGATAGCCTAACATTTGCAACACAAGCTTTGGTGAAAGTATTAAATAAATATAGTGTTGAAATATATATAGATCACAGAAATGTGAATTTGAAATTTTAGTATATGATGGAAGTGGCATTTCAGATCAGAAAAGGATGAAGTACTTAATAAGTTATACTGTGATAATTTTCAATGTTGGAGTAAGGAATAATAGGTCTTCATATCAAACAATGCGAAATATTGGTTCCACTAAGACTAAGCACAAATATGCAAGAAGAAACATTTAGAGCTCTTACTGTATTTTCTCACAACAGTTTAAAATATATTAATGAAATAATTAATGAAATTCATGAAATCCAAAAGTACATAAAATATTGTTAAATTTTATGCATTCATATCCAGACTACTATTTTTCAAAACGTATTATGAGAAAAATAAGACAGATGGCCAACTAGGAAAAGATGTTCCAAGGACATATAAGTGATAAAATGTTAGTACACCAAGGATATAAAGAAAAAAATAAAACAAAACAAAAACTCCATGGGGTAAAATAAACTGGTTACTCATAAATGAAGTAAGGCTGGTGACCAATAAATACATAATAAAATATTGAATCTCAGTAGTAACACCTGAATGAGAGTCCGTTTCACTTCCATTAGTTTGGCAGAAATTAAAGAGACTATTATTATCAGGTGTTATGATGGTGTGGTGCAAAGAGAACCACCATCTAATGCTGCTAGGGATATTAATTATTTAAAACCATCTGGAGAATAATTGGGCCCCATCTGTATAGATAAAGCATATTTACCCTCGACTCAATAATTTTTCTCTTAGGTATAAACTTTAGAGTAGCTAACGCACAGACACACAAGGACACATACAAAAGAGTGTTATTAGAAATTCTGGTTATAAAGAAAATGGAAGTGGCCAAAAAGTCCATCAATACACACACTCACGTGTGTATTTATTCATGCAGTGGAATCCAATATAAGCAGATAAACTAAAGCTATATTTATCAACATACATAAAACTCACAAATGTAAAGTTGAATTGTTAGAACAAGTTGCAGAATAAACACACATAAATTACAACATCATCTGCATAACATGTTTTAAAGCATGGGATAGTAAAAAACAAATTCCAAGATTTTACTTTTGCAGCTGGGAAGAAGTATATGAGACCCAACAACTCTGTTGGCGATGCTTTAGAGTTCATGTGTGGGATAGGTCCAGAGAGCTTTTACTATTACTCATACATTTGACTATGTTGAGATTTTATCATAAAATTTAAAAGAGGCTTTAATCTAGATTAAAAAGTAAAATCTAATTCCAATTTCTGGTTCTATATGTAAGAAGCTTTTAAGTCACCACTCTATCTTATCAAGTAAAAGGCTGAACAGACTAAAATGTCAACAACTTCTTGGATCCGTAAGAAAGGCAAGGACACAGAGCAAATCAAGGTCTCCAAGATTGGAGAGGCAGACAGGAGAACACAGAGGGTCATGATTCACCGGACAGAGGCTCACAAGCAGAAACGACTGTAGGAACCAGAACCAGGATAGGAAAACCTGAACTGTATTGCTGGAGGCTCAATGTGGACAACTCTTGAGCATTAAAAACTTCTCCAGGGGGACCCAGTCACAGGGAGATCCTCAAAATATGAGACTTACCTCCAGGATTTCAACCAGATTCCCACAGGGAATATCTGAGGAAAATCCACTCATGCTTCTGGCAGGGGGGGGAGAAAAGGAGCCATTTTGAAATATACCAGAGTACTCTATTCTTAACAAGGTCTGCCCTCAGGAGAAACTAGTTAACAAGAGGCTAAGCTGCTGGAGTATGGGAAATATTCATCTCTAGCCCACTCTCGCAATCCTGTTGCACCTAAAGGTGTGGGGGAAAAAAAAAACTTTTGAAGTTCACAGTCCAGAAGCATAGGGTTGCTAAAAGACTGAGACCAAATCATAAGACTGTAGTATGCTTCCCCTGCCCCAACACCTCACTACCACATTAATAAAGACCTGTTTAAAGCATTCCTTTTATACAGAACATCATGCTGAGTTATCAAGAAAAAATTGTAAGGCGTATCCAAAAGGCAATCCCCACACATAATTTGAATAACTGGACATGGCAAGGATGTTGGAATTATCAGACTAGGAATTTAAAATAACTATGATTAATATGCTAAGGGATTTACTGGATAAAGCAGACAGCACACAAGAGCAGACAGGCAATGTAAGCAGATAGTTGGACATCCTAATTAAGAACCAAAAAGAAATACTAGAGATCAAGAACACTAAAAGAAATGAAGAATGGCTTATTATAAACTGAATACATATGAGGAAAGAATCTCTGGGCTGGGGGATCTATCAACAGAATCCTCAAAGAATGAAAAGCAAATATGACAAAGCCTGAGAAAACAGAACAGAGTATCTAAGGACTGTGGGGCAACTAAAAAAGTGTGGCATACACATAATGAGGATACCAGAAGAAAAGGAAAGAGAGAAAGGAAGAAATATTTGAGTAATAATGACTGAGAATTTCCCCCAAATTAATGTCAGACATCAAACCAGAGATCCTTGAAGCCAGAGGGAAAAGACATCTTACCTTAGGGTAACAACATAAGAGTTACATCCAGGGGCACCTGGGTGGCTCAGTCAGTTAAGCATCCGAGTCTTGATTTCAGCTCAGGTCATGATCTCATGCTTTGTGAGTTCAAGCCCCACATCGGGCTCTGTACTGACAATGCAGAGCCTGCTTAGGATTCTCTCTCCCTCTCTCTCTGCCCCTCCCTTGCTGGCTATAAATCAATAAATCAATAAATAACATCCAACTTCTCCTCAGACACCAGGCAAGCAAGAAAAGCAGAGTGAAATATTTAAAATGTTGAGAGAAAAACCCACAAATGTAGAATTCTGTACCTTGAAAAACTATCTTTCAAAAGTAAGGAAGAAATAAAGTCTTCCTCGTATTAAGAAAAATTTAAGGAAACTTGCCAGTAAACTTTTCATAAAATGGAAAGGCAACTTACTGAAGGAGAGATGATATTTCTAAATCATTTATCTGACAAGGAGCTAATATCCAAAAACAATAAAGAACTCATATAACTTAATGGCAAAAAAACAAATAACTTGACTTAAAAATGGAAAGAAGATCTGAATAGACATTTTTCTAAAGACATGCAGATGGCCAACAGATACATGAAAAGATGCTCAACATCACAAATCATCAGGGGAATGTCAATTAAACCACAACGAGATATCCTTTCATATCCTTAAAATGGTTATTATCTAAAAGACAAAAAATAACAAGGATGTGAAGAAAAGCAAACCCTTATGCACTGTTAGTGGGAATGGAAAACAGTATGGAAATTCCTCCAAATATTAAAAATAAAATTACTATGTGATCCAGATGTCCCACTTCTGGGTATTTATCTGAAGAAAACAAAACTGCTACCTCAAAAAGATGCACACCATGTTTATTTAAGCATTATTTATAATGGCCAAGATATAAAAGCAACCTACATGTCCATTGATGAATGAATGGATAAAAAATTAGACAGATAGATACATAGATATTATTCTTCCATAAAAAATGAAGTCTTGTCATTTGTATCAACATGGATGGAAACTGAGGTCATTATACTAAGTGAACTAAGTTAGAGAAAGACAAACACTGTATGATCTCACTTATGTAGAATCTAAAAAAAACAACAATTTTTTTCGTGGTTGCAAAAGGCAGGAGTGGGGAATGGTCAAAATAGGTAAATGGAGTCAAAGGTATAAACTTCTGGATACAAAATAATTAAGTCATGGGGATATAATGTATAGTAGGGAAATTATAGTTAACAATTTTGTATTTCATATTTGAAAGTTGCTAAGAGTAAATCTTAAAGTTCTCATCATAAGAAAAAAACCTATGTAACTATACTGTTGATGGATGCTAGCTATAGCTGTGTTGATCATTTTGCAAAATATACAAATATTGAATCATTATGTTGTACACCTGAAATTAATATAATGTCATATGTCAATCACACCTCAGCTGAAGATAAAAAAGGATGGGTGGCTCAGTCAGTTAAGTGTCTGACTTTGTTTCAGGTCATGATCTCATGGCTCCTGAGTTTGAGCCCCACCCACATCAGACTGTTGACAGCTCAGAGCCTGGAGCCTGCTTTGGATTCTGAGTATCCTCCTCTCTCTCCCTGCCCCTCCCCTGATTTTGCTCTGTCTCTCTCTCAAAAATAAATAAACAATAAAAATATTTTTTAAAAATAGAAAAGAAATAATTTAAAGTCTTTCCTCATGCAAAAACAAAAACTCAAACCATGAATGTTCATATTCTGAAATAGTCACTAATTAATGAAAGGAACTAGTGATATACTCAACCACTTGGATGGATCTCAAGGGCATTATGTTGGGTGGGATAAGCCAGGTATAAAAGATTACATGCTACATGATTCCATTTATGTAACATTCTTGAAATGACAAAATTATAGTGATGGACCCAGAGATTCGGGATTTTCTCTGTTTTGATGGAACAGCTCTGTCTTAATTTTGTTAGTGGCTATATGAATCTAAACACACGATAAGACTTATCATGGTACATGCCAAAACAAAACAAAAGCAAACAAAAACAAGTGCATGTAAAAAGTGAAGTTTGAATAAGGTCTGTAGTGTAGTTAATAGTATTGTATCAGTGTCAGTTTCCTGATTTCAATAATAGTCTATGGTCATGTTAGATGTCATTAATGGGGACAGCTAAGTGGAGGGTACTCAGGTAAGCTCTGTATTGTTATTGCAAATTACTATGAGTCTTAAAACATCTCAAAATAAAAAGTTATACAAAATATTCATACTTTTTTGATTGTTCCATCATGCGAAAGAGGCCTAACCACGTACTCCAGAAACCATGTTTCCCTTCTGCAGAAGCCTGAACATATTTTCACAAAAACATAAACACTACATCAATAAATCGTATTTAGTAAAGTCGTGTAGTAGTCTTTAGCAACATAAGGTTTTAGCGAATTGCCACTAACAGAAAGTTATTATGAGTGTGACTTTCCTCCCAAAGGAACGTAAACTCTCTCACACACTCACAGCAGGAATAGATTTCATGCAAGCTAATGTACTGAAGAAAGAAAACAGCAGCACGGAGGAAATAGGGAAGGTGCAGAGGAGCCTTGCACCTCACTTGCACATCACTGGCTCAAATCTGTTCTCCCATTATGGCATGTTTGTCTCGTTATAAGCTTTAGGGATTTTTAATGATAGTAAATCTATACAAACCAAATTGCATCAGTATCTGTGAAAGCCCTAATATAATATAAAAACTCCTTGTATATATTGATTTGCATTCATTGAACACTGAACCCCCTGCCCCCACCATTCATTAGCTATTTTGTTGTCTTCAGGAAAATCATGAAGAGAAAAAACTTAATTGGTATTTCACCTTAAGTGAATAGATTGAATAAGAAACCAATTAGTATTTAGACAATAGAAAGCCTAATTCGCTACCAAGCATCCAACAGAAAATCTTCTTTATTTTTCTTTCTGTAACTGAAACAAGAGTATATGGTAGATCAGCACCTCAAGAACGTCTGTTCTAATCCCTCTCCTGCCACTAATTTATTGCTAAAGGCACAAACAAGGAACTTAACCAGGATATTAAGGCATTTGGCAAATATACTTGAGGCTGGTTCTGCTTTGGATGAATTGGATGTGTTTGAGAACACTGTAGAAAACAAGCTTGCCTCTCTACATGGTCTAATATACATTTGTTTTGTGAAGAAGAGGGAGAGAAGAAGCAAATATGAAAAACATTCTACTAAACCTGAAAGATGTGTGCATGTGTGTGTGTGTGTGTGTGTGCAAGTCTGTGTGTCTGTATATGTGTGTGGGGGGGGGGCATGCGTGTACTCAACAAGGGCAGAATCAGTCTTTAGGGCAAAAATAATGAAGACTACTCTTTATTAAACTTTGAACATTCTAGAAGCATGGTTAAAACATATATGATAAGGATTTCTAGTTCAATATGTGGAACATAGGACTTTTACTCTATTCACCATGCGCCCAATTCTGGATGAATTTGATTTGCCAATCATGACACAGACTAGATCATTGCTGCTCTGGTGAGCTTCCACATGGCAGCAGAAACAAAAAGTGGACCCTTGGCCCTACACGCAGGTGACTCTAAATGTGGGAGTATCATGAAGTATAAGGCTATTCTCATTTTGCACAACAAAATGAAGTACTCCTCTGAGGATTGAGAGCAGCTTCCGGATGCCTCTCATGACCTTATTCATGGTCCATCTAGAATGGAGAGAGATGGAAAGGAGAGATCCCCTATGAAAATTTAAGAAATAAAAAGTGAGGAGCATTGAGAGCCTTAAAATGTCTCCAGCAATATATTTGCTATGGGTTAGTTAGCAACCACAAGTTTCATATTTCAGAATTGAGTGTTTTCATAACATACTGTTTCCATAGGCACTGCTTGAGTTTATGAAGCAGCAAGATTATAAACTCTCAATCCCATCCCAAGTGGTTTAACCTCTTTGAGCATGAACTCTTTCTCAGTTAAACATGAATAAGAATGGCACCTCATAGAATTAGATGTGATTGGTCTATGTTTTGTGAGGAAAAATAGTATCCCATCATTAGCAGTCATGATTCTTGAAGAAGGCTTCAGCTCTCCAGTTTGCTGACTAATAAAGATCACACTGATCTTGTGGAGTTCAGTACATCAAAAAATAGATATTCCAGACTGACTTCAATTGGGAGTGTTCACAACAATTCAACGGGTCTCTCATCTACGTTCCAGGGTTTTCTAATGGCTTTGCAATTCTGCCCTCTCCACCTACCATGATAACTGAATCCCCTAATCTCAGTAAATACAGCATTATGTATTTCACCATTCTTCTATGCAACCCTTTGATCATAATCACAAATTCCAAAGAAAAATGCTTTCTGACTTTCCATATATCAGTTGAATAAATAAGGATCATCTTTGAAAAAAAAAGAGTTTTGAAGCAGTAAAAGTAAATGCTGAAAGAATGTAAGAAAAGAATAAAAAAACACTAAACCTTAATTTCACTCAGTTTCTCTTTGAATGTAAACCAATGCATGGTATTAGATTCCTAATTATATGATGAATATAATGTGTCTGGCTTTGTGCCAGACCCCAAGGATTCAATAAATGGCATTTATTTTAGTGTGTGCACACATATGCATGTGTGGATAGATACACAGATGCATAGATAGACATCCATATCCACACATACAAATAAAATATCAATAAAGTTAAAATTACATTTTCATTATAACTTTTGAATAGACTCCCAAGGGTTGTGAAATTGCCAAGTGAGTTCTTAGTATAATATTCAAAGCTCTCCAGTTATTACAGCATTTTTCATATTATAATTTAATGACACCAAATATCACAACCCCTCAGTTTTACCAGAAGTCAGCCAAAGTAGGATTTCCTCTAACATGTTAAAAAAAATATGCTTCTAAAATTTACATCACAAAGAAAGTCTTCTAAGAAAAACTAATAATTTCTTCATTTTTCCTAGATATGAGGTAAAGTTTTAAGAATTAATTACTTATTCTTATTTTTTAATTATATTTCAGATATTTGGGGATTATATCCTCAATCACTGCCTCTTGTCCACATAAGACCTTCCCTTCTTAGTTCTTGGGGCTAAATAGTATCAGTGCTATTATTATCATGCATTAAAAAAAACTGTGGCACCACATTTAAATTTCTGTAAGATTTTAACATATATCTTATAGCAAAAGAAGGTTATTAATATTTTTTAATTAAATTGCATCTTTATGAAATATATTCACTTTTATCTATATAATTAGGAGGGTATTCCAAATTAAATATTGAAAAACATATTCTGAATTAAATTATTAAAAGCCATACATGTCTGTTAAACTTATATTTACTAAATTATGAATAGTGTTAATCTCTTACATCCAGAAGGTATTAACATTCAATAATTTCTTAAGTTGGATTATCCGTAGCCAAGGCTTACTTATTCTGGTGAGTATTTTATGTTTTGGTAGCTTAGCTCTCAGCATGTTGCCATATATGAGAAATTCCTAGAGACAAGTAAATAAAACTGCATAATTCTTTTTTTCTTCTAAAATTACTTCACCCTTTTTGTTTCAATATCACTCAATCCTTTCTTTTGTAAAAAAATATAATTCGACAAGCATCAGGTGATATGAATGTTTATTTTAACAAGCTAAAATAAATAAGAAAACTGTCTTAAGTTGATAAAGGTTATCTAAACAAAATTTATAGCAAACACATCATTCTCAAAATATCAAAAACTTTCCTTCTAATATTGGGAGCAAGAAAAGGATGTCCGTTATCACTTCTCCTATTCACAGTGGTACTGGATAATTATAGGCATGCCAAAGTATTTGGTGGGAAGTGTTTTGATGTCTGCAACTACTTCAAAATGCATCTAAGAATAATTTAAAAAATGAATGGATTGGTGGATGGATAGAAAGACCGATAGATGTGTAATAAGGCAAGTGTGGTAAACTTAGTAAATGTAGGATGGTACAATCTAGGTGGTGAGTATACAAATGTCTGCTACAGAATTCTTTAACTTCACTGTACATTGGGATAAGACAGTAGCTGAGGTTTAGGCCAGGACAATAATGTTTTTTAAAAAATTAGGTTGAGTAAGAAGAAAATAAAATATCATTAATTGCAGATGACATGATTAAGTAGATAATCTGAAAGAATTTACTAACAAACCAATAAAATTAGCAAGATTTCTGAATACCAAGACACATACAAAAATCACTTGTACTTCTATATGCCAGAAAAATTAGAAACTGACATTTTTAAAGTGTACCATTTATAAATAGCATTTTAAAAAAAGCAGTAAGTACCCAGAGATCAATCTAAAAAAAAAAAAAAAAGTTAGTAAAATAAAAAAACTTAAATCACTGAATAGTTGTTAGATTTATGGGCTGGAATATTCAATATTATAATTCCTTCAGAACTGATCTATAGATTCAATGTAATCTCAACCTGAACTTTAGTAAGTTTGGGGGTATTTTTGGTAGAGGGAGAAGATTTGACAAATTATTTCTAAAATTTGTATGGAAATGCAAAAAGCCAAGGCTATCCCAGAAAATCTGGAAAAGGAACAAAGTCCATTCATTTTTTAATCAAATCAAATCAAATTATTTACCCCCACTCTCTGGCCTTATATTCTCAGATCCCACTTACTTTGCCCTCCAACAAAAAATAGTAATAGTTGCTTTTTTGACTGTTAGTAATATCAAACTTTAAAGGCATTCTGTCTCACACTATGCATGGTTGTTTCAGTGTGGATTTGGGATTCAGATGGATGTGAATTTGAATCCCAAGTTATTTCATTAAGTGGCTGAATGAATAGGAGAAAATTATTTGTCTTCTAACTTCATTTTCTTCATCTATAAAATAGAGCTATTAATGCTATTAACTCACATCTTCTCTAGAATACAAGGTACTAGCTCAATTAGCCACACTGTATCTTTAGGAAAATGGCCAGAAATGATATCACTGAACACAGAAGCAAAAGTTTTTATAAAGGTAAGAATCCTTGGCTGCTTTGAGTATGCCCCAAACACACCTCCAACTACAGAGTGTAATGAACCAAGATGCTGGAATGAGAGCTCTGAAATCCACGACTGCATTTGGGAAAAGGCCAAGCTTCCCGTGGGCTGATCCTAACTGGTGACTGAACCCCACAAAAATGGTGAGGCATACCCACTCCTGGGAGACATGGGACTCCTCTGAGGGACATTTTTGGCTTGAAGGCTCCACGATATATTTGCCAAATATTCCTAACACTGTGGACATCTAGGAGACTTTCACCCAACCTTTCGTGCCTCCACTTCATTCAGGGTCAGACTCTCCCTATGTCTGCTATTTCTTCCAGCTTTCCCCGGTAAATGCTCTTTTTGTTTCCTTCAGAGAGGCATTTATCCCAATAAATCCTATCTTGGTGTCTATATCTCAGAAGACAAGAAACTAGCACCAGTAGTCCCAGGAGTAATCCAATCAAGCAGGTGGTAACTTGAGAATGGCTCGACTTTTTTTTTTTTTTTTCTTCAAAAGAGAAGAAGCCATCCTGGTAAAAGGTGGTGATTGCTTGTCAGTGGTGTCCTCAGAAAATGTCATAGTAGAGAGAAATACTGCAGCAGGTAGAACAGTACAGGCACCTAGAATATGGGGAAAACATGGGAAAGCACGAATGCCTAAAAAGACATCAAGCTTGACTGGCTACTGCTAAATTGTCTTCTTGTTGTTGTTACACCCTTAGTTGAACTCTATATATTTTAAGAAAGACTTTGGAGAGATTCACAAAAATCAATGCTGGTTCTATAATCCTGACCCCAGAATTTCTTCCACTTAGTTTGAATTTAGTTCAAAATGATTCTAAAATTCAGTCAATTGATAGAGTTATGGTAGGATTTGCCTAATTATAAATATAGTTGAGTTAGACCAAGGGGAACATAAAGTTTATAATCTGAAATAACAATTATTCTTCTTTCCAAATTCTCAGAGCAAGCACAATAAAAATACAGATTACCTTTAAAAAATGAGAGAATGACAGTTGATTTATTAACAGCAAGAATGAATCCTGAAGATGGTGTAATTCTAGCATCAACGTGCTAAAACTCATAACAATCAAAAAAGAATTCTGAACACTGAAAAAATACAGTCGTCAAAAATGAAGGTAAACAACACAATCACCTAACAAGATCTAATGAACCTGTATAGAAAATTCAACCCAAGAACTGGCAAATATCATTTTTTCAGAGAACCCATGGTATATTCATAAGGTAGGTTATAACCTGGGCCATTAAAAAATCTAACAAGTTCAAAAGAATTGAGATGATAAAGAATGTATTCTCTAAATTTAAGGGGCTCAAACTAGGAATCAGTAACAGAAAAACAACATGTGGAGATTAAATAACCCACTTCTAAATAATTCATAGGTCAAAGAAAAAGGCTCAAAAGAAGTTGTAAAAACCCATGGAGCTGAGTGAAAATAAAAACATAGCATATTAAAAATATAGGATGCAACTAAAGCAGTACTGAGAGGGAAATTAACAGCAGTTAATGCTCACATTAGAAACAAGGAAAAGTCTCAGAAAAATAATGTAGGTTCCTACCTCAAGAAACTAGAAAAATAAGAGCAAAATAAATCCAAAAAATAAAAAGAAAAGGACATAAGAGCAGAAATCAATAAAATTCAAAACCAATGGAAAAAATCAATGAAAAAATGTTTATTTAAAAAAACCTTTAAAAGATAATAATTTAAGCAAGGTAATAATTTATTGTAAACTTTATAACATATATAAATCATATACTAAAAATAAGCTAGGTAAGAGGAGAAGCAAAATGAAAGTGTATCTTGATAGATTCCTATACTCCATATGAAATAGTTTAATATTATTTGAAGGTAGATGTTGATAAGTTAAATACAAATATTTTTAACTCCACAGCAACTACCAAAGACCAAAACAAAGTAGCATAGATAATAAGAAAAGAGTGAAGATAAAATGGAAATACAAATTCAATTAATTCCAAAGAAGGCAAGAAAAATGGAAAAACGACAATGTGTTTATGTGACAAATATAAACAAAATTGGCATAACAATTATTAAGACTATTATAACTATTAAATGTAAATGGTTTAATCTTAAAAGGCTAATATTATCAGAGAGGATAAAAGAAAGACTAACAAAATGCAATGAAAATCCATTGTAAATGTAATTACTCAGTTAAGTTAAAAGTTAAAACATGAAAATAAAATATACGTGCTTTCTAATACAGAAGCTGCTAGCCAAATATGGCTGTTGAGCAATAAAAATCTGCTTCAGACAAATTGAGAATGCTAGTACTGTAAAACACAGGAGTTGCTTAAGACTAAGTAAGAAAAATAATGTAAAATATATGGCTAAAACTAAAAATCGGTAACAAAAGAAATTCCTTGAATATTGGAAAAACTATGCAACATATTTCTAATTAACTCATGACAAAAGAAGAATTAAAAGGTAATTTCAACATTACACCTGTCAGAATGGCTAAAACCAAAAGCACAAGAAACAACAAATGTTGGTAAGTATGTGGGGAAAAAGTAACCCTTGTGCACTATTGGTGGGAATGCAAACTGGTGCAGCCACTCTTAGAAAACAGCATGAAGGTTCCTCAAAAAATTAAAACTAGAGCTACTCTACCATGAAGTAATTGCATGACTGGTTATCTACTCAAAAAATATGAAATACTAATTCAAAGGGGGCAGTATTATTTACAATAGTCAAATTATGGAAGCAGCCCAAGTGGTGTCCATTGATTGAGGAATGGATAAGGAAGAAGTGGGGTGTGAGTGTGTGTGTGTGTGTGTGTGTGTATAATGGAATATTATTCTGCCATAAAAAGAATGAAATTTTGCCATTTGCAACAACATGGCTGGAGCTACAGTGTGTAATGCTAAGTGAAATAAGTCAGTCGGAGAAAGACAAAAACCATATGATTTCACTTATATGTGGAATTTAAGAAACAAAACAAACAAGCAAAGGAAAAAGAGAGAGACAGAGACAGAGAAATTAAGAAACAGACTCAACTTTAGAGAACAAACTGATGGTTTACCAGAGGAGAGGAGGGTGGGGCGATGGGTGAAATTGGTGAAATAGACTAAGGAGAGCTCTTGCTGTAATGAGCACTGGATAATGTATGATTGTACACCTGAAACAAATATGACACTGAATGTTAAGTATATTGGAATTAAAATAAAAACTTAAAATGCAAGGAGTCAGGACTCACCAGAGCAGACTCATGAGCAGAAACCACCTTGGAAACTAAGGTAAAACAAGACAAAACAAAACAAACCCAAACCGTAATTGATGAATTTCTGGAGGCTGAGTGTGGACACTCTGGGTGTTAAAAACTCTAGGGGAGCCCCAAAATGTTGTAATATTTACCTCCAGGATATTGACCAAATCCCCACTGTAAATATTGGAGAAAAATCCCCTTGGGCTTCCATCAGGGAAGGGGGGAAAAGAACAATTTTGAAACTGACCAGAGCACTGTGATCTTCAAAGGCCTGTCCTCAGTTAAACAGAGCCTAACCTGCTGGGGTATTATCAGAGCCTAACTGACCTGGGAGAAAGGGCAAACTCAACTCAAGTCCCTTCTAGCCTTCCACTGGAGAAAGGAAGTACCCAACTCCAGCCCACTCCAGTCATTCTGTCTCATCTCCAGGGGCAGAAAAAAACCTGAAACATGTAGGAAGGTCACAGTCCAGCAAAGGCTCACTAAAAGACAGGCCTAATCACAGGTCTAGACACTTCCTCTGCTCCAACTCCTCACCAGCATGTCACTAAAGGCCTATTTAGAGCAGTTCTTTTTACCTGTAATAACATGTCTGGATATCAAGAAAAAATTACAAGAGATACTAAAAGGCACAAAACACAACTTGAAGAGACAGAGCAAGCATCAGAACCAGACACAGCAGGGATATTGGAATTCTCAGTCCAGGAATTTAAAACAACTATAATTGACATGCTAAGGACTCTAATGGATAAAGTACAGCACGCAAGAATAGGCAGACAATGTAAGTGGAGAGATGGTAAACCTAACAAAGGGCCAACAAAAATGCTTGAGATCACACTGTAACAGAGATGAAAAATACCTTTGTTGAGCTTATTAGTACACTGGACATGGCTGAGGAAAGGAGCTCTGAGTCTGAGGATGTCTCAGTAGAAATCACCAAAACTGAAAAGGAAAGGGAGCAAAGAGAAAAAAAAAACCCAACAGTGTATCCAAGGACCATGGAACAGCTACAAAAAGTATAACATCAGGGTAATGAGAATAATCAGGAGAACAAAGAGAAAATGGAACAGTTGAAATATTTGAAGCAGTAATGACTGCAAATTTCTCCAAGTTAATGACAGACACCGAACCACAGATCCAGGAAGCTCAGACAATGTCAAGTAAGATAAAGCATTCCCACCAATAAAACCCAAACAAATAAACAAAACAAAATCTACACCTAGGCATATTATTTTCAAGCTATAGAAAATCAAAGGTAAATAAGAAAATTCTGAAAAAAGCCAGAGGGAGAAAAATACCTTACCTATAGGATAACAGATAAGAATTACATACATTAAAACCTTGGTTTGTGAGCATAATTCATTCTGGAAACATGCTTGTAATCCAAAGCATTGTATATCAAAGCAAATTTCCCCATAAAAAATAATGGAGACTCATATGATTCGTGCCATAACCCAAAAATTTGTATAAAAATGATTACAGTACTGTAATGTAATACAAAATAATAGAGAAAATACAAAATATAAAGAAAAATAAATTAACCTGCACCTACCTTTGAAAAACTTCGTGGCTGGTGTGAGGGAGACAAGAGAGAGTAGGCTTATTGTGTAGGATGACTTTCCCTATCACTAGTGGATGTTGACTACAGTATAGTATTAATAAACTCTTAACATATACTATATTTAATGTAACTGGCAGTAAGGCAACAGAGGAAAGGGTCTATATCTGCAGGCAGCCTAACCTAAAATGAAGCAAAGCATTCCCAACCTCATTCCCAACCTGAAAAGCAAAGGACTGTCCGTAGGTGCTTTGAAGTGACAAAGAATACACTAGTGCCAGTTCCAGCATTCTGAAAAAATCACTGATTTCTGCCAAACACTGCAACCTGAGACTTGAGCATCTGAGCATAGGAGACAATTACCCACAATCCCGCAGCAAGGGTGGGGGGGGGGAGAAGAAACATTGGCTAAGTTGTGATCACATGACGTTCAGCATCACATACTACTCATATTGTAAGATGTTGCTCATTTATTAAATTAAAATTTAGAAATATTTGCTCCTCTTACAGAACATTGGCAGAACAAGCTACTCGGAATCCAAGGTTTTACTGTATATATCCTTGTAAAGTAGTTAAAGACAGAGAGAGAGAGAGTGTGTGTGTGCAATGACTATTCCAGGCACAGATGTATTCATTTATTCAAGCTAAAGTTTAAAAGTTAACTCTCTAGAAAAATGAGTAAGGGTTGCATGGAATTTGTTATTTAAATGTGTTGTTTAAAACATAACATTTACAATAAAATAATACATTTTATTTTAAATAAACAAAACTAAAGTTCTGTACTATTATAGCCTTTGTCCAAGAAAGATGAGACTCAATAATCATCAGTACCTGAGAGTGACTAGGGTTGATACGAAATGTCTGTAATGGTATCTGAGTATTTGTATTTTTATAATTTTATGCTAATTACATATTGGTCTTTTATAATTATTATAGATATTAATTTGAATCTTATAACCTAATACATTGAAAGATAGCATTTTGTTTTATTTTATTTTTTAGCATTTAAAGATTTCTTTTATTTTTTTAATATAATTTATTGTCAAATTGGCTTCCATACAACACCCAGTGTTCATCCCAACAAGTGCCCTCCTCAATGCCCATCACCCACTTTCCTCTCTCCTCCACGCATTTTATACAATCCATTATAAAAACATTTTATTACTTTGATTGATTATATCACCAGAAATCATTGGAACATTAGGGATTTAGACTTTCAGATCCTAACAAGAGTAACTACTCTTTCATCTAAGATAAGATGAACATAATTGAAAACAAATCACTAGACAGTAAATTCTGCAGTAAAACTGTGGACAGAAATCAATAAAGTATTATAGCTCTTTTAAAGGGTTAAGAAAAACAGTGCTATAATGCATCATTACAAACTATTAGATTTTTCTTGATAGAGCTGAAGAAACTTTTGATATGAACCTGTTTATTCATTTCAATATCATTCTAGACTTTTGTGATTTACTCCCATCCATTTACTGCAATTAAGGACACAATACCTGGGCACCTGAGTGGCTCAGTTGGTTAAGCATCCAACTTCATCTCAGGTCATGATATCATGGTTTGTGGGTTTGAGCCCACCTCCGGTTCTGTGCTGACAGCTGGGAGCCTGGAGCCTGCAGCCTGCCTAGGATTCTGTATCTCTCTTTCTCTCTCTGCCCATCCATCACTTGTACACGTGTGTGCTCTCTCGCTCTCTCTCTCTCTCTCTCTCTCTCTGTCAAAAATAAATAAACATTTTTAAAAGAAGAACACAATTGGGGCACCTGGGTGGCTCAGGCAGTTAAGCGTCTGACTTGGACTCAGGTCATGATCTCACGGTCTGTGAGTTTGAGCCCCATGTCGGGCTCTGTGCTGACAGCTCGGAGCCTGAAGCCTGCTTCAGATTCTGTGTCTCCCTCTCTCTCTGCCCTCCCCTGCTCATGCTTTGTTTCTCTCTGTCTCTCAATAATAAATGAATGTTAAAAAAATAAAAAATAAAAAAAACAATATCAGTGGAGAAAAAAATGTCAAAAAACCATGTCCTTACTTGCATTTATAATAATATAAAAAATAAGTGAGATTCTTATTTTTAACAAGTAGATGTTTAATTATGTATATCCTGGGCAAAAAACACTCAATATCTTTAGTATGCTATTGTTTTATAATGATAGTCCAGGAATGTTGTCCTATATAACTATTTACCTTGAAAACAATTGATAAAAAGTTATACAATTTTGTGAAATATAGTACTTTATAAAAATGATTTTCAAAATATTGTAAAATAGTTCCTTCCAATGGAGAAGAGAGCATTTATTAGGTAAGTAATGTTCACATTAATGTAAATGATTTCAAGGAGAGTAAACAATGTTATTTATTATTCACTGCTATTCTTAGAGACTTTGATTGTGAATTATCACAGTCCTCTTAAGTATATTGTTTACATTGTCTACAAAAAATAATTTAAGAGACACAAAGAAAAAATTCAAAAAGAGCAAGCAAAAAAATGTAACCCTTAGTTTTTTCATATACATATTATATGTATATATGCATATCGCACACATACATATCTTAGTGGAAATGCATGAGGACAAAACACTGTAGATAATCTCAATTCACCAATTTGACACATTTGTCACACAAAATCCCACATATAAGCAGTCTTTGATTTTCAGGGATGAAAATAGAAATGCTTAGCCAGTTATTACCACCTTATCAATTCATGACACTCACAGCAGAACTAATGTGAATTTATGAATTTATTTTATTCTGCTTTTGACAAGCAATGCATAAAGCTCCACTTTTTTTTTTCAGTTGTTTTCTTAGTCTGTGTGGGTTGTATAATAGAATACCATAAACTGGGTAGTTTATAAACAACAGAAATTTATTTCTCACAGTTCTGGAAGCTGAGAAGTCCAAGATCAAGGTGCTGATAGATCAGATGCCTGATGAGAGTAAGCTTCCTGGTTCACAGTGAGTTGTCTTTCCACTGTGTCCTCACATGGTAGGAGAGCAAAGGAGCTCTCTGGAGCAGCTTTTATAAGAGAACGAATCCCATTCATGAGGTCTCTAACCTTCATGATCTAATCACTGCCCAAAGGCCTCACCTCAAAGTATCATCACTCTGGGTATTAGGATCCAACATATGAATTGGGAAGGTGGGCGAGACACAAGCTTTCAGGCCATAGCAGATGCATTTTCCTACAAAGTTCCCACTTCCACGCATCCCAGAGACTCGCTGTCTGCGAGTTATTGAAAACCTTCCAATTTAACAAAATTGTAGCGGAAAAAGAAAAAAAAAAGATTTTGCCATTTTATACATACAATAGGCAAGGTGAGGTGCCTATAAATGACACTACAGGGAAAGGTTACATCTCTGCCATGTCTTCTAGGAAATTTTACATTAACGAGAAGACAGACAGATGAGCAATTCAACCATTACAACATTGTGAATGCTACAAAAGATGTAAGTTCAGTACAGAGCACCTAAAAAACCCCCAGGATTATTACTAACTTCAGTCCTCACAGAGGTAAAGAGTAAAATATCTCAGAACTGGTCCTTGTGCAGTCAGAAAGGATGAGTAGATCTTTGCAGGGAAATCTCCTGTCCCTTTGAGGAAAAATGGCTTATTCAAAGTGTGAGACAAAAGTAAACATGGCATCGTAGGAGTGACAAGTTTTTTGATGTGACTGGATTATATCAGAGAATAGTGGAAAACAAGACTGGCAAAGTAGAAAGTGATCTGCTCATGGTCTTGAGTGGACATTTCAGTTGGGCTGACTAAGAGATTGCAAATGAATGACCATTGGTGCATTTTACACAAGTGATAGGAGTGCCTGTGGATAACACATTAAAAAAGAAGTGTGAATGGAGGCTATAGAGAGTACTAAAATGGAAGGAGAATGGGTAGCGTGTGGCTCAAACATGTTAAGAAATAAATGGATAGCATGTGGCTCAAAGAATTTAGGACATGAAGTAAAAAAAACAATAAACTTTATTTTCAGAATGAGAGGACAAATCTATGATTCTAAGTTGAGTCCAATTTCTTGATGTCAGTTGTTTCTAGAAAATGATGCTGTTGTGAAACCTTATGAACGAATATATATTCTCACCAGAGGATTACTTACAAGCAGATCTCATATACTTGCTTTAAAATTAACTTCATTTCTGCTTTAGAATCCATATTTCATTTAGCCATTTAAATCATGTAAAAATGATATAAAAAGTGACATTTCATAAAAATTGTAATTCATTCCTCTAACAAAAGGGTCAGAAAAGTTTTTCTCTTAATGGCAAGATGCTAGATATTTAGGCTTTGCTGTCCAAGAGGCAAAGTCAAGGATATTATGTGGAACTGAGGTAGAAAGAAAGAACATTTCCACAAACATTTAAATTTCAAAAATTCAAAATTTTGTGTACACATACAAAAATTTAAATTTTATATTATTTCAACTTTTCACTAAATAGTATCCTGTCAATTTTTTTCCCCAATCATGTCAGAACATGAAAACCATTCTTAGCTCATAGCTGTACGAAAAAGGTCAGTGGGCTGGATTCGGCCCTCAAGCTGGAGTTTGCTCATTCCTGCCCTAAAAGTAAAGTCAATCACTCTCTTTGAGACAACGTACCATTCAAAAGAAATTGAAATTTTGATAGCGAACTGTAACAATAGGAAAGAGCATAGCATGTTCAAAGAAGCGTTCCCATACACACTTTCAAGAGCACTCACCCAATGTGCAGTCATTTGAAAAAATGAAACAATTAATGTGAATGAGAAGGCAATTCAAGAAAGGGAAACAATCCTTATTTAAAAGCAGAAGAATGGCTTAATCTTTAATTCCATTATTTGGAAGAATATATAGTAAAAGAAAACCAGCAAACTAGAATACATTTCTCCAAGTATAATGAGATGTCACTGAGACTCATAAAAAAAAATGTATGTGAAAAACCACCAAAGAAACTCTCTCTGAATCATAACTCTCATGATTTGTTGCATTAATTATGAATTTTGGACTGAAATTGTAAAGAAGAAAAAATTCAAATAATATGCATTATGGTAAGGCGCTGTATCGTAAGACATTCAATTTAACATCACTGGTTACCATGTCAGTTTTCTTAAGCTACTTAAATACCATCTTAGTACTTTATAATACAGTGCCATAAAAGTATTTGTTTAAAATGAATGATATTTTGTTTCATTTCTATAGTAAATTGGGGCTTAAGCCTTTGGTTAATAAGAGAAGTATTTATTAGATTATTCTTTAATGTTAAAATTTGATTTTATTTTTATTATTTCCATTTACAAAATAGAAAAGTTCAAGGAAATAATAGAAAATGTGAAGACTGCTCAAAGTTGAATTTATACATTCTATTCTCCTCCCATAAGAGAATTAATAACAATTTATTCACATTTAAGGATCTCAAAAGTGTAACAGAGTTTTAGTGAAGCAAACACTAATTCAAATTGTACATTTGTAATCAGTTCACTTCAAAAAGTTATTCTGTTTTGCTTCAAAATAAATATGCTCTATGTGTGATGTTTATTAGCTTTCTAAATTAGTCCTCACCATGCAGAGAAGCATCCAGTGAATCAAGGCCATTAAAGCATCACAAGTGAGGCATATTTGGCTTTACAACACAGGCAGGGATAAGATATCCAACAGTATGCTCTACAAGGGGCCTTTCAAGGTAGTTACTAGATGCTAAATTCTCCCTTAAATCCAGCTCTTGTTGAACAGGAACACATATGTCATTTCTGAGCATCAAAAAATCCCAGCTCTTATATCATATCATGATAGAAGTGTTTCTCTCTTGTTTTTCTAATCAAATGCCACACAAATTGAAAACCAGTAAAGTACAGGGGAGCCTGGGTAGCTCAGTCTGTTGAACATGCGACCTTTGCTCAGGTCACGATCTCACAGTTTATGGATTCCAGCCCCACGGGCTTTGTGCTGACAGCATGGAGCCTGTTTCAGATTCTCTGTCTCCCTCTCTCTCTGTCCTTTCCCAGCTCGTTCTCTCTCTCTCTCTTTCTCTCTCTCTCTCTCTCTCTCTCTCTCTCTTTAAAATAAACATTAAAAACAGTAAAGACCAAAACTTTAAAAAATAAAAATTGCTTAATGAAATGTTGTAAAACACCAGAATAAGCATGTTATCAATCACAATATTCATTGTACTAGAATTAATGAATAGCTACCATGAACTTAATGCTCACCACATGCTAGCAATGTGCCAGACACCTTACCTGCAAAATCTCCTTTAATATGCATAATCTTATCAAGTGGATATACTACCTCAACTTTATAGATAATGAATTTGAGGAAAGTTTACGTAATTTCTCAACATCATACAGCTGATACTTCATAGGTCACGAATTTGGATGTAGGTCTTACTCTAGATGTCCACTCTGCTGTAATGTATTTGGCATGCAAAAATCTCTCAAGTCACTACATCATGGATATTATTCACTTGTCTTTGCAGAAAATTACAACCTAACACAATTACAAAAAGAAGAAGAAGAAGAAGAAGAAGGAGGAGGAGACTTCAGGAAATAAAGACAAAGAATATGTCTTTGGTTAGACATAACCATTTTGGTGATGACAAAACAAAATTCATAGCCTTTGCTCAGAAATTGAATGCTATAGTGCTATAGGATTGAAGGCCTTGCTTTTTCCCACTGAATTTTCCCACCTAGAATTTTTGTTAGCATCATAACATCATGTATTAATTAAATCCAAAAAAAGAAGAAAACAAATAATAAATATGAAAGCAGAAAAATACAAAACATTGAAAAGGGTCGTTGGAGCTTTTAAAGAATTAATGACTATTGGTACCAGCCAAGCTGCAGTGAGCTGACTATATCCTCTCTCTCCTACTCATTACAACTAAAATCTCTAGATAGAATTCAAAAGGCAACCACCTGAGGACTCTGAAAAGTAAATAAGAGACAGATTAAAGAGCATAGTCAACCCGAACAAAAGCCTATATGGAGGCAAATTTACAAGGTTTACTTTTTTCCCTACTTAGGGGCTGATTTTGACTCAAGGACAGGTATTGTTTTATATTTTGTTTTGCTTTTTTAAAGTTATTTTGGCTACCTTTGCATTTCCATATGAGTCTTAGAATCAGCTTGTCAGTTTTTACAAGGATACGTGGTGATATTCTAATTGGGGTTATGTTAAATATATCTCTTCCCACCCTTTTAGTTTTAATGTATCTATACCTTTATAGTTAACATTCCTTCTTTGTAGACAGTACACAATTGGATTTTGTTCTTTTATTTAGACTATTTCTGTCTTGTGAAATTTTTATTTGTACTTGTCAGCTCTAGACTGACTTTACGGTTTCTTTTGGGTGTTCTCTTTATTGGTATTTTCATTTTGTTCATACATTACTTTCTTGACTTTCTTGCATCTTCCATTAGTTCTTTGATTGTCTTTAAGACAGTTGTTTTAAATTCTTCGTTTAGTAGATTTGCCATCTTGTCTCTCCCAGGAGCAATTTCTCTTTGTTCACTTTTTCCTTTAATGAGCCATAGTTCCCTGTCTTTTTGTATGCTTTGTGATTTTTTGTTGAAAACTGAACATCTGAATCTAATAATCTAGAAATAAAGTTTGCCCCCTTTCCTAGAATTTGCTATTTTTTGTTTTTGTTTTTCTACTTTTTTTTTCTTTTTGTGTTGTTGATTGTTGTAGGAGGTCTCTATGCTGAGAACAGTCTGCAGTGTAAACCTAGAATTTTTCGATCTTTTCTGAGGCTGCACCTTTCCCTGGGCATGCACGGTAACTATTTCCCCTGTATATGCAGTTGCTTTTGATTCTCTTTAATGTCTGTCTCTCAAGCAGGAAAAGAAAAAAAAATATGAATGAAGGGGTAAGGCCACCAGCCCTTTATATTTCTTACAAAGATTTTAATCACTTTAAGGGGTTCACAACAATGCAGCAGTGGCTGTCCACTCTGTGTCTGCACCTCCCTAATCAAAAGCAGCCATCAACAATCAGTACTCCCGCTATGGCCTCTGCAAACAGTGTGCAAGCTGCTTCCATAACAGGCACCCAGCTACCTGCCACAGGGCTGGAGTGTGGTAGAGGTAGTTGCTGCTGAGCTAGGAGATGATAGTGACTAAAATTAACTAGAATTTATTGTCCAAGGCTTCCTGTAGAAGTTGCAATTCTTCAGTCAATTCCGAACTTCCAAAATAGTCATATTAGATTCTACTAGTGCGTTGTTGCCTCATCAAGAAAATCGATTCTTGGTGCTACCTACTATGCCATATTCCTGGAATCCTCCTCAAATATTTTTATAAACATGATGTTATAGGCACTAGGGATTCCTACCCTAGAGGAACAATCTAGTGAGCACAGAGGAAAAAAACAACAAAATAAATCAATTATATAGTGTATTACATTGAGATAAATATTTGGGGAGAAAATATAGGAAGGTGAGGAGGATTAGAAGTATGTTTGGAAGGGTGTGATTTTTTTAAATTATTTTTCTTAATATTTTTAAACTCTATTTATTTATTTTGAGAGAGACAGAGACAGTGCAAGTGGGGGAGGGACAGAGAGAGAGGGAGACAAGAGAATCACAAGCCCTATCAGCACAGAGCCCAAAGCAGGGCTGGAACTCAGGAAGCCATGAGATCATTACCTGAGCCAAAACCAAGAGTTGGAAGCTTAACCGACTGAGCCACTGAGGCATCCCAGGTGTGATTTTTTAAATGGAGTACTAAGTGTAGGCTTCATTGAGAAGATGATTTTGGAATAGAATTGAAGGTAATCAATGTGGAAGTAAGGTAGGTAGGTAATCAGAGCACACACAGCCACAGCAGCATATTTATTCCACATGGACTCATTTAGAGAATAGTTTTTGTAAGGAAAGGAAGACAGAAAGATTTTTAAAGATTATTACTCTTGCCAACAAACTATTTTAATGTCTCTTTCTTCAAGGACTCCTATTTCTGAACCAATAGTCTTACATAGAATGTTTTAAAATTATTCCTTAATTAAATGTTTTGAGGTTTTGTAATCTGAACTTCTTTCCCAAACTTCTACTATTTCTTAAATTTTACTACATTTAAACAAAAGAAAACAAATGCAACGGTATTTCTCATTGTTTTGTTTTTCAAAACAATGTATTTATCCAAAGAAGAAAATGAACTTTATTTTTTTTTATTTTTTTTTTTTCTGGAAGTGAAGATTTATTTATTTTTTTTTTTCCTGAAATTTATTGACAAATTGGTTTCCATACAACACCCAGTGCTCATCCCAAAAGGTGCCCCCTCAATACCCATCACCCACCCTCTCCTCCCTCCCACCCCCCATCAACGCTCAGTTTGTTCTCAGTTTTTAACAGTCTCTTATGCTTTGGCTCTCTCCCATTCTAACCTCTTTTTTTTTTTTTCCTTCCCCTCCCCCATGGGTTCCTGTTAAGTTTCTCAGGATCCACATAAGAGTGAAACCATATGGTATCTGTCTTTCTCTGTATGGCTTATTTCACTTAGCATCACACTCTCCAGTTCCATCCACGTTGCTACAAAAGGCCATATTTCATTTTTTCTCATTGCCACGTAATATTCCATTGTGTATATAAACCACAATTTCTTTATCCATTCATCAGTTGATGGACATTTAGGCTCTTTCCATAATTTGGCTATTGTTGAGAGTGCTGCTATGAACATTGGGGTACAAGTGGCCCTATGCATCAGTGCTCCTGTATCCCTTGGATAAATTCCTAGCAGTGCTACTGCTGGGTCATAGGGTAGGTCTATTTTTAATTTTCTGAGGAACCTCCACACTGCTTTCCAGAGCGGCTGCACCAATTTGCATTCCCACCAACAGTGCAAGAGGGTTCCAGTTTCTCCACATCCTCTCCAGCATCTATAGTCTCCTGATTTGTTCATTTTGGCCACTCTGACTGGTGTGAGGTGATACCTGAGTGTGGTTTTGATTTGTATTTCCCTTATAAGGAGCGACGCTGAACATCTTTTCATGTGCCTGTTGGCCATCCGGATGTCTTCTTTAGAGAAGTGTCTATTCATGTTTTCTGCCCATTTCTTCACTGGGTTATTTGTTTTTTGGGTGTGGAGTTTGGTGAGCTCTTTATAGATTTTGGATACTAGCCCTTTGTCCGATATGTCATTTGCGAATATCTTTTCCCATTCCGTTGGTTGCCTTTTAGTTTTGTTGGTTGTTTCCTTTGCTGTGCAGAAGCTTTTTATCTTCATAAGGTCCCAGTAATTCACTTTTGCTTTTAATTCCCTTGCCTTTGGGGATGTGTCGAGTAAGAGATTGCTACGGCTGAGGTCAGAGAGGTCTTTTCCTGCTTTCTCCTCTAAGGTTTTGATGGTTTCCTGTCTCACATTTAGGTCCTTTATCCATTTTGAGTTTATTTTTGTGAATGGTGTGAGAAAGTGGTCTAGTTTCAACCTTCTGCATGTTGCTGTCCAGTTCTCCCAGCACCATTTGTTAAAGAGGCTGTCTTTTTTCCATTGGATGTTCTTTCCTGCTTTGTCAAAGATGAGTTGGCCATACGTTTGTGGGTCTAGTTCTGGGGTTTCTATTCTATTCCATTGGTCTATGTGTCTGTTTTTGTGCCAAGAAAATGAACTTTAAAAGCTAATAGTTTTACTACATAATATATATTCTTCTCATGTAAACATCTATTCCTCATTTTTTTTTTTTATTACAGCTATTTCCCTCAACATTATATATGTGCTAAAACGCTAGAAAAAAACTGGGACTGTCTTAACTGTATTTCAATAAAGAGTCATAGCAATAATAAAACCTTCTATCATTATTCATGAAAACTGATTTCTTTTTTTCTTTTTTATTCAGACTGAAAGGGAGCCAAAATCATTAACTCTCTGGCAGAAAGGAAGGAGAGTCTTTAGTTAATAATCAGAGACACCAAGTCTAACAAAAAATGTAGCTATTTTAATGCTTTGGAAATACAGAAAATACATAAGGGAACTCACTTTTGATAAATATGACTACAATATGCATTTCTTCCAAATATGAGCATAAAGTAATAGGAAACATGAAAAATACTGAAAATGTTAATGATGTATTAAGGCACTGTAAAATAGAAATATCTAACTACATGATTTAAATACCCTTATTGTAAAGATATTTCAAAGTATGAAAATGGGATAAAGGAGTAAAGTTTGATTAGAATTAACAGATGAACCGAAAGGGCACATTTTTTAGTTGCTTGTATAAACAATTCAGACTCATATAAAATATTCAAGGGGTAATTAAGTTCTTAAGTCCCAAAAACTCAGTTATTTTCAAATTAGAGTGTTATACATTTTCCAATGTTAATCTTGGTCCAGGTTTTTCAGGCCTACTTTCTATGTCTTGTATTATGTTTTCTAAATGATGTATTTGTTAGTGTATGAATTCCATTAGTATTGAAAGAGTTTAAGTTGTGTAATATTAACGTGGCAATATCACATTTATTAAATGTACTCATGGTAAAATTTTAAAGCATAAATGTAAAGTTCCTATGAAACTATATTAACGTAAAATAAATATGGTTATGGTAGCTTTATATATTTGACTAAACCATATTTTTATTCACAAGTAATATCTTGTCACAATGACATTAAATCCTAGGGCAAGAAAGGAAACATTAAATGGCAAACTAATGAATTAACAAAGTATAAACCTGTCTCTCTATCTTGTTTATTATAAACAGATTATTATAGACCATTTGGTGATTGTTAATCAACTATCTTTCAATGTGTTGATCAAGATAATATCCTTAGTATATATATATTTTTTTCTTTTTCTATATACCCTTTAATACAACAATTAACTGAGAAACATAAGAATATCTTTAAAATGTAAATAGGTAAACAATTTTGGAATTAAAATATGGATTTGTATTACTTTGCTCAGAAAAACTGAGTTCACATGATTAAGAGTCCTTCAATGGATATGAAAATGTGATTATTAGCAGATCATATCACTGCAACACAGTAGGGATAAAATAGTTTAGACAGAATGCAACCCCACCCCACCCCACCCCCAATATAAGAGAGTTTTTAAATGAAGGCTGAAGGGTTAGGGAAGCTCTTAGTGAGAATTCTAGGCCACAGCATATGGAAGGTGGAAAATAGCCCATCTCATAGAGAAGAGTACAGAAAAAAGCCAAGTTTAAATGAAAGTAAATTGTACAGAAAGCATTTCATCACCAAATTAATGATGTGGGATATCCGTTTACCCGGGAATGGGATACCATAGGCAAAAAAAAAAAAAAAAAAAAAAAAAAAAGTGAATTGGGAGACTACTTTACTTCATGAGTGTTAATTAATATTTTGGATTTAATGAGTAAATACGCATACCAATAAATATTATCTCACTTAATTCTTCAACATCACTCTGAAGACAGTATTATTATGTCATCCCAATTTCAAAGATAAGAAAACTGGGTCTTTGTGATGTTATTAACTAGCCCATCTAAGTTTGCATAACTAGTATATTCAAGAGCCAAAACTCATCCCTAAACAATGTGACTTCAAAGTGTGTCCCATAGACTCTGGTCTACACTGCTCCACAACAAGGTGTGGGGTAATCAATACACCATGGAGTTTTTCTGAACACTTTTTCCACAAACATAACCTAAGATTTTATGAACACTATTGACAACACCATCACGCTAACACAAATAGAACAGACAATAAACCAAACATTCCTAAACATCTTTCCCCATTGTACCACTAAGTTGTATTTTTCTGAATGTATTTTTAAAGATATAAACATAGAATTTTACATTTGTCCCTCTCACAGTTCATTTTATTAGATCTAAGCCATCATTCCAAACCATCCTGAAAATTATTCTGTGGTTAAACGCATAGATATCTTCCCCAGGCAAATTTTGAAATAAATTTTAACTAAACATAGCAGAATGTGAGATTCAGATTATACAGCTATAAGAATGTAACATTATTTAAAAGGATATTAAAAAAGGTATTCATATTACAACCAGTAATACCAAAAGGAAAGAATTACCCACTGAATGAGACTCTTTCCTAATTAAAGTTACACTTGGATCTTCTGGGTCATATACTGAATGGAGAGAGGAAAACTTCATTTTAGAGGATAAATTCACAAGTAAAGGGCCACATGTATGTGGACCTGGATCTAAGGATTACAAATGGGAGATAAGTAATAACTAGAGAATTGGTTACTTCCTTAAAACCAAAAATGGCAAAGAATTTTTCTGTGCCAATTGTTTGTGGTAATATTAAAATTTTACATGCATAGAGTCATGTGCACTATAAATGTAAAACTTGATTATTATCTTCAGGAGTGCCTCCACTAATTATTAAAAGGATTCAACTGAATATGGGGTAAAGGAAATCCCATAATGTCTTAACTTCCTTAGGTTATTAGAATGAGCCTGCTTTTGCAGAAAGTGAATCAGTTCTTCCAGTGTTAAACTATGTAATTTTTATGGACAGTGGGAAACTAGACATGATTCAATTTTGATGTTATAAAATTCACTAGAGTCTCTGTGCCTTTCCTAACCACCTGAGACTTGTTGGCCTTTTTGGCATCACCAAGTAAAGAAATGAAAAGGTTAAACAAATAAATAAATAATCCTGAGCTTATGTACAATTTTCTTAATTCTTTTGACAAATATTTGGTCTTCAACATCTACTGTAAACCCATCCATCCATATTTAGAGTACTTTGATGATTTAGACAACAACTGAATGCCTTGTAAGGATTAGCTGCAATTGTCCACAAGTCAATTACTGAATGTATTTCTGAAACCTCCCTTAGCTAATTAGAGCATTCCATTGAACCCCAAAAAGGCACTAAGCCTGCTATTCAAAACAGAATTAAGGTATGCACTGTTGCTCCTGTTACTATATAATTCAAGCAAAGAGTCTTGAAATATATTTGCCCAACCAGAAAACATGTGAAAATTATTTTGACTCTCTTCCCCCAGCAATGTGCAGGTTTGAAAGAGAAATGGAGTTATCTTTCATGTCATATTGATTGCTTTTGGCTTTCATGGGCTCAAACAGGGTAGATCAATGTGGGATTTTACACTTTGCTAGAAACAGCTTTAGCAAAACGTGTTATTATTAGCTTCATTTGCAATTATAATTTTAAAGCCACACTTTGCTGGAGCAGGAAGAGAGGCCAACGAAAACAGAAACCATAAATGAGAGAGACAGCCTCGTTGTGGATTCAGTGTCTGAAATTTTTTCATTTCATTGGATTCAGGTTGCCTCTTCCCAACACCCTTTATGAATGAACTAAGTGGCTGTTCTAAAGGAATTTTGGGGCACCTGGGTGGCTCAGTGGGTTAAGCATCCTACTTCAGCTAAGGTTGTGATCTCACGGTTCTTGAGTTCAAGCCCTGCGTCGGGCCCTGTGCTGACAACAGCTCAGAGCCTGGAGCCTGCTTCTGATTCTGTGTCCCTTGGCTTTCTCTGCCTCTCCCCGCCTTGTGCTCTTTCTCTGTCTCTCAAAAATAAATAAATGTTAAAAAAATTCTTAAGGAATTTTAAATTTGGGAAATTTTATTTTACAACTAATATACAGGTCCTAGAATATTCATCACTGCCAAAAAATTGTTTACATTGTTCTCATGTAATTCCCTTTATAAATATATGAAATAACTGTTGTTATCATCCAGTTATAATACTGAAAATTGCCCTAATTTCTTTTTGCATAGCAATGTTTGGTCAGTTGGTAATAAATTTATCTAGTCAAACTGTATGACACCTCTACTAAACCCTTTGTACTCACGGATACAGGGTTTTTAGCTCATAGCAGTGGTCTTTCTTCCAAGTTAGTTCAGAGCTCGGGGTTTGTAGGACAACTCCTGGGAGTTTTTATTTATGAAATATAGAAATACAGTTAAATTTTCAATTTTTTTATTTTGATTTTTCTTTTGCCTTGCAAGTACAAAAGATCTATCTATCTATCTACCATCTATCTATCTATCATACTTGACTTATCGTAGTTTGAGGTGCCTGGGTGGCTTAGTTGGCTAAGCATCTGACTTTTGGTTCGGGCTCAGGTTGTGATCCCAGGGTTGTGGGATCCAGGCACGTGTCGGGCTCTGCACTGAGCATGGAGCCTGCTCAAGATTCCCTCTCTTCCACTACTCCTATCCCCTACTCACATGCGCGCTCTCTCTCTCTCAAATAAATAAATAAATAAATAAATAAATAAATAAACAAAGTTTGTGTATGTTGCCTCAGTAAGATAATAAGGAACATTTCTCAAAGAAGAACTTTTTTGGAATTTTTCCCCTTCCAATGAATATTGGGTAACTAGTCAGTCACCATCACATATCTCTGTTGTAACAGTGATGATCACAGTGTACTTAGTATTAAAAAAATGGTGGCAATAATAGCTTTCATAGTTTTTGTTTCTATAGTTGCAGTTTTGTTGTTATTGCTACAGTTTTTGAACATTTATCAATGATTTTATTTTAATTTATCGATTAATGAAGAAACCAGTAAGAGATTACAATGGGTACCTATTTCTATTTTTTTAATAGGTATCTCCCTCAGTTTCTCACTACTTTTCCATTATTTCCCCTGGATTTGGAGCTTTGGCTGCTTCCCAACCTATTGGTCAACCTTACCAGCTTTTGGTAGTCTTTTTCTTTGGGGAAAAACTCCATTCCCCATTTTTGATATGATTTTCCCTAAATCATAAAGATTTTACCTATTTAATTTCAAGTGTTGCTTCCCTGATAAATCTTGCTACTGTATCTCATCCATCAGATACAGACTTTTTATATTTCAGCTGCTATTAACAGACTAAGTTGCTATTAATTTTATTTTTTTTTCTTTTTTTATTTTTTTTTTTTTTAAATTTTTTTTTTTTTTTCAACATTTATTTATTTTTGGGACAGAGAGAGACAGAGCATGAACGGGGGAGGGGCAGAGAGAGAGGGAGACACAGAATCGGAAACAGGCTCCAGGCTCTGAGCCGTCAGCCCAGAGCCCGACACGGGGCTCGAACTCACGGACCGCGAGATCGTGACCTGGCTGAAGTCGGACGCTTAACCGACTGCGCCACCCAGGTGCCCCGTTGCTATTAATTTTAGATGCTATTAACAGATCAAGGTACTATTCTTCCACAGACCTTGTGATTTAGACCCCTGCTAGCCACCTCACTCAGGGAAGAATCATTTACCTATATAAATTTTTCTCAGTCCAATTTTTAATGTTTATTTATTTTTGAGAGGGAAGGAGAGAGAGAGAGAGGAAGAGAGAGAGAAAGAGACAGAGAGAGAGAGAGAACAAGTGAGGGAGAGGCAGAGGGAGAGGGAGACACAGATCCAAAGCAGTCTCCAGGCTTCGATCTGTCAGCTCTTATTTACTCATGGTAGGTTAAGCATGAGGCTAACAAGAGCACAGTGGTAAAGAAGGACCAGCAGTCAGGTTCACTGTTTTCAGTTGTATGTTCTTTTGAGGGTTTCTAAACAATTATGTACCCCTGATATACATCTAAATGTTTTCCTATGTTGCTAATTTAAAAGATACAACCACACTGGTAACTGAACACAGATAACAAAATTCTTTGTCACATTTAACCAACCAATCTCTGGTTTAGGGTAACTAAAAATTGAGCAGTATAAATTTTTTCTTGTATTTCAAAATGAACTCATTAAGTTGGGTATAAAAGAAAGAAAACTTAACATGTGGCCATTGTGGTTCCACCAATAGAAAAAGAGGACAGTGGGAGCCTTGGAAGGACATTCATCTTCCTTGCTCAGGTATTTGCCTACCCCCCCCACCCATGGTGGTTATTAATAAAAGTTCAGGGAGAAGTAAAGGAGAAAAACAGCATTCAACTTACAAAATCTGATGATATTTGATTGAATTAATTATTCATTTAATACTTTCAACATCCTAAAGTATCTAGCCATTGCTTATATCCCCAGCTTCATTTCATACCAATTTTCTATTTCCATGCTTACTCTTTATCCTTGATTGAGCCATGCTAAGTATTTCTAAGTTCCTCAAAAGTGCCAACAAATTTCCTACCTCAAGTCCTCTTTGCATGGAATATTCTTTTCTGAACTCTTCACTTAGAAAAATTATACATCTGATGCCACGTAATCATGATCTCTCCAAAGAGGCCTCCTCTGACCCCTAAATTAAATTCCCAGTCACATGTATTTTTTCATGTTTATCAGGTTGTTTTTACTTGCATATGTTTATGTGACAATGTGTTTACTATCATTTCACTAATGTTTATCTCACAAAACTGGATTTTCTTAAAGTGAGGAGACACATTAGCTCACATGAAAGCAAGACCCAAGGTAGGTCAGACTTCAAGGTTGTTTGACTCAGTGAAAAATCAGATTGTAGAATGACTGCCAGAACTTCATATCCCCTTCTTTCATATTTAGCAGGAGGGAGAGAGCTGGTTTGCAGAGACTTAAGACCAAGGGAATACTTCCCCCAAAGATTCCAGAAAACCTAATCTGTTGAGCAACATTGGATCACAAACTTATTCTTGAGTTGATCATTGGCAAGAGAGGTGGGATTTCTTTTAGTCCAATCTGAGCTATCCTTGGAATTGAGGGGGGATCATATTTCCCTGAGGCAGCATAAGGTATATGGGAGAGAAATACGTACATAAAGCAAGTTAGCATTCTGTTATAAAGAAGAAAGAGGATACTGGGTGAACAGCTAGCAATATCCACCCCATTACTGTATACGCAGAACTTGTTTATCTTATTTAAACTGTATAATGTTGTCATCATGTTTGATTTTAATGTTTTAAAATGTCATGATCCCATTATTTACTATTCAAGTTAAACCAACAAATGTCATTCTGACTACCTTGCAGGATGAGAATTTAGATGCACTTTTATATGTAGCCAGAAGCAAACTTCCCATCCAAAACTTCCTATTAAACTTGTTTCCAAAATCTGTGTCCCTCACACAAAGGTTGAACATAAATAATGCATGATGTTATCTATCAAGAAAGCTGTTTCAATCCAACACTCTGAAAAATTCAGTTTACCAAGAAATTAAGAGGTAAATTCTAGAAGAGTGAATTGGAAAATATATGTCAAATCATGTACAATTAAAATATCATTAATGCTGCATAGGATTTATGCAGCCACATGGTTGTCCAACATAATAGTTAACTATGAAGCTATAAGAACATAAGAATTTAAGGAAGAGAGGCTCAATAGAAAAGAAGGGCATATCTGTGCTTTGCCTGCTGTATCCCAAGGTCACAGAAGCATGAGTCAAACTGCATCTGAGGATCCATTCACTAGAGTCAATAGGGTAGCACATAGAGTCTGTAGGAGGTTGGATTAAAATGAAACATTAGAGGCTCAAATTCTGCCCTTAGGTCAGCCCAGTTCCAGCAGCCTGAGCTAACTTTGCTCAGCGAGAGAGGAAAATCTAACCTAGAGTGACAATTTAAACTGAAATGAACTACCTTGTAAGTTCCTCTCCAAAATAGACTATTAAAACCAACAATATAGAAAAAATTTGTGTTTGGAATATTTAGTAGAGATGTGTCAGATTTCGTAAGATACATGCATTTGACATCAGCAATTTTGATAAATACAACTAATCAGCTTTGTAAACAGAAGATCTGTATACACATGCATGCATGGTTACACACACATACACATATACATGCACACTTGAATTTAGCTCCATTGTAGCTGTTAGTAACAGTACCCAGGGTCTCTGGATAAGGAAGAGAAATTATAAATTACAAAACACAATGGGAAAAATTCAAAATTGATTATCATATATCAGTTGCTACTTCTCTGCCATACGTTATGACTCATCACTGCCATGGGGAAGTTCATAACTGCCTATGAGGTTCCACAGCCCTAGCCTGACACCATCATTTCAGGGCTCCATTTCTTCAAACCAAATCTCTTATCCAAATTGCTTTCTGATCTTCCCCAAACAACTCTACTGGGGAAACAACTCTAGCAGATGGTTCAACATTTCTTAATTCGTTATTATACAGAATAATTGAATTCTTGCTTTTCTCGATTTTCTTCACTAAGACTAGATAGGACCTACTCTTTCATAATCCCTTTCCCTTAGATTAAACCCCTGCTTTCCTGAACTGGAGATGAGTTTTCAATTGCCATTATTTTAGATTGCATCATTTCTTCTCTAATGCATTCTGTCTATAGATGAGAAAATTGAGAGCCAGAGCCCCTGTAACTTGTATGACATCACTTAGGCTTCAAAGTCTACTATCTTTTCATTTATCACTGATTTTAAACCAAATTAGCAAACAAGAAGAGGCCACACACATCAACAGAACCTTATGCTAATATTCAGGGGGGAAACTATTACATGGACTTCACACATTCAACACAATAAATATGATTGAGCACAAGCAGTGCTCAACTAAACAAGAGAGGCAGATCCTTGTAATTACAAGGTTATCTTCTACTAGAAGATACAGACATTGGACAAATAAACACAAATAAAGATATAATACAATTAGTACTAAGTGCTATTAAGGGAAAGAAAAACATACTGTAATCCAGTAATAGAAAATATCTATTTGAGAGTGCAATAATCTATTCTGTGTTCTTTGAATACACAATATAAAATTCGCAGAAATTTTTAATGCCCTAAATATATTTTTTTAATCTCAAGAACTACATAAGTCCAATAGACACATTTAAGTACTACTATAGTCTCCTAATTCTGTTCCTGTCAAAAACCTATGCCAAACACAATTTAGGCATATAAAAACAAGCAAGCAAAAACTATAGGTAACTGCTGTGAGTGAACAATCACCTACATTCTCTGGTCTCCACTCCCCAAGCTGGGTACTAGGAGCCTTCTTTGAAACAATGTACTTGTACTGTGATTCTTCTGAGAGATTTCCAGGGGATAGCTGTTGCTTCATTGCTACTTTGCCTTCCTTTGTTACATGGTTTTGTGTTGTACTTTTTTCCTCCAGAGAGATTTTATACAGCCTTTTGTTGCAAACCAGAATAATAATGGTATCCTACGCCATTTTTAATGCAAGCCTTATTTTGCTTAACTTCTCTGAGAGGATTTACTGTGCACAGAGTATGAAGTAGGTGTGGAATGCTGTGCCTTTGTCTAAATACCATCCTGCTTAATCACTTTTTTTGTTATTGTTTTTTTTTCCTCAAAATGTCAGTAAACTTTGTCTTGCGTCCAGTAAATCATAAGACTGGTTACTTGTTTCCATTCTGATAACATGCTGCAATAAATATTACTTCACACACATGATATCCTATCACAGGGCATCAAACAGGGATCATGCATAGTGCACACTCAGTGTGCATGTGGATGAAGTCATGAGACCCTAATGCTTCCCCTGGTTAATCCCTTCCCTTACCACTGAACCATTCACCACCTAATTTGGCAAGACCCTGGACTTCTTCATAGAGAAAATTTGAACTTCCAGATGAGAATGCTTCTTCATCCCTCCACCTCTAAACCTCATTGCATCCACACCCAATTCCCCCTGCCTTTTAACTGATACAAAGCAAACATTATCTAATCTAAAGCCAAGCTCTCTCTCTGCTCTGGATCTCATCCCCTTCAGCCTTTCCAGAAAACACATGTCATCCATTTTCTCTGCTCTTTCCTCCCATCTTGATCTCTTGCTTCCTACTTGATCAGTCTTATTGTCTTCTTCATGTAAAATAAATGAATACACAGAATAAAAACCCGACTTTCAATCTATGTGTTCTAACTGTTGCCTTATCTCATTCCACACCTTCCAGGCCAAACATATCATAGGGAAACTTATTAATTCCATTTTATGACATATGTCATAAGGATAGGACCTGACCCAAGAGGATTAGGGCTTCTATGACAAGAGACACCAGAGAGCTCCTTCACACTCTCTGCACACACAGAGGAAAGGCCATGTGAGGATACATTGAGAAGACGGCTGTCTGTATCAGTTAGGAAGAGAGTAGGCTCATCAGAAACTAATCTGCTGGCACCTTGATCTGGGACGTCTAGTCTCTAGAGTATGAGAAAATGCATTTCTGCTTTGTAAGCCACATATCTGTGGTTTTTTTGTCATGACAGGCCAAGCACACTAATAATACCCAACTCTTGGAACAGTCACTGAAACCACCATATTATAAATCCAGTGGGCATACCTTCAGTCTTCATCATACATAAACTGCTTCATTCATGTTGACTGAACAAACACTTTTGAATACCTACCACTGTATTAGACACAAAGAATACAGAAATTGAAGGTCTCATATTCTAGTAAGTGGAAGACTAACAAAAACATGAAACAAATTGTTTGATGATACCAAACATCAAAATGTGTCATTTATAGGATAAGAGCATAATCATATTTTCATTTACAAAGAGAACTCTGGGCCCACAACAGGATAGAGTAATGAGTTGGGAGAGAGTTTGTTCCTATAAAAGAACAAAAATGATATCAGATAATAAGTTCTATGATGTCAATAATTGTGTTAGTCACTCTGTTCCCTTAAAACACTTTTGTTTTTAAATGTATCTAACTTTTCCTCCACATCTCTGGCCATTTTTTTCTCTCAGGCTCATGTTCTGGCTTGTGTTCTCCCAACCGTAATTTAGATATTGACAGTCTTCTAGCCCTGATCTTGACCATTATTATCTTGAAATACAACATCATGTTTTTATTATATTGCAAATTGCTCTAAATTCTATCCTTTCCTCTAAGACCCTTCCTTGGGGAAGTATATGTCCAAATCTTTCCTGGGATATCTTAAATACATCTCAACCTGTTTTTTTTTTCAAACAAGCCTGAAGACATCTTAGAAAAAAATGTCTCAACCATAATAAATTCATTGTTTCTTCAAATCCTAAATACCTTCCAAATCTCCTCTCCAATTTGGATTGTTTCTTGACTACACTGTTAGATATCCTCCCAAACAGTCTCCCTCTCCCCCAATTCATTACCCTATTGTGTTGTGGGCCCAGGGTTCTCTTTGTAAGTGAAAATATTATTATGGAGTTATCTTATAAAAGACACATTCTGCTGCTTAAAAAATAATAAGTAAAACCTGTAAAATATTCGAAGGATGTCTGAGTGGCTCAGTCGATTAAGTGTCTAACTCTTGATTTTGGCTCAGGTCGTGATCTTGAGTTTGAGCCCAGGATCTGGCTCAGCACTAACAGTGGGGAGCCTGCTTGGGAAACTCTCTCTGTCTCTCTCTCTCTCTCTCTCTCTCTCTCTCCCTCTGTGTGTGTGTGTGTGTGTGTGTGTGTGTGTGTGTGTGTCTCCCCTCCTTTCACTCTCATTCTGTCTCTAAAATAAATAAACTTAAAAATGATATTATAAAGGATGCAAAAAATCTTTAGAATCTTCTAACATGTTACTTTCTAGTCTCTCTCTAAGCTCTACACACGTGTTTCATTTTCCTAGATGCACCATTCTCTTTGCCACCTCCAGTGCTTTTGAGCAGGCTTTTCCCTTCTGCTTGAGAAAGGATTTTCCCAACTGTATTACATAGTTAGGTACCTACTCATCCTTAACATTTCAACTCTAATTTCTTTCTCTATGAAAGCATTCACTATTCCACCTTCTAACATTACAGACAAAACCTTCTGTATTCATTAAACTGTACTCATATTAAGAGGGGAAACAGTCAATAATCAAATAAAATAAGTCGAATATCAGCAATCCAGAAAGTTCACTTTGGAACATATAGCTAACAGAAATGTATATTGTTTATGTAAATACATAAAATTATCAAAAACATATACAATAGTGTTTATAGCAGTATGATTAGCCCAACACAGAACAACCCAAATGCTCATCTATAATAGAATGGGTAAACTACAGTGAATTCATATAAAGGAATATCATATTGTGATGAGGACAAGACTCCAACTACATGCACCAACAGTAAATGAATCTCATGAATGTCGTATTTAGTGAGAGAAATAAAAGAATGTAAACTTTCTGTTTTATTCCATATATGGAGAGTTTAAAAGCAGACAAAAATTCATGCTACTAGAAATCAAGAGGATGATTACCACTCATGGGGTAGTAGTGATTAGAAGGGAATAATGAAAAGTTTCTTGGGTGGTAGTGATATGCTGTTATTTGTTTTTGGTGTAAGTTTTATGGATTTGTTCACTTTGGGATGCACCTTTTATGTTCTATGATTCTGCTGTCTATATGCCATACTTCCAACTATTTTTACTTAAAAATAATATGTTAGATGCTAAATACATGAAAAAAAATGAAACAAAAAATAAGAGTAGACATGCCATAGGAGGATCGTGGTTTCAGTAGTATTGGTGGCAATTTTAAATAGGGTAATCAGAACATCTCACCCAGGTGACTTTTCATCATAAATATGAAATGGGGGGAGTTATGTAAACATCTGGTAAGGAATGTCATGGAAAGAGGAAATTAGAGTACAATGTTCCCTGTCATTGTTTTCAACCTAGTATTTTCAGTGAACAATGAGGAAGCCAGAATAGCTGAATGGAATGATCAAGGGATGGAGAGTATAGAATTAGGACACAGAATTAATAGGGAAGTGAGTCCTGAGATTTATTTCAGAGGCCTGTAAGTCATTTGAAGGACTTTGAACTTGTGAGAGTTAGGCTTCCTAGTAATCACATTTTTGTAAAGGCGCCTTCCACAAGGAACCCAGAACCACTGTATGCAATAGTGTGGCATTCAAAACTTAGTCATAATGTGTCTTGCTTCTATCTGTGTCTCTTGGGAAAGTTAACTATGATAAAAAGTCTATGTTGAGACTTCCATATTCTAAGGACACCCAAGCTATCCAATGGGGAAACTGCATGTTGAGAGAGATTCTGGCCATCTCCAAGCGGCTCCGGCCATTCAGTTAATGCACATGTGAGTGAAAAGTCATCTTGAATGTGCAGGTTCATCAAGCCTTCTATGAGTCTGGCCCCAGCTGCTTTTGATTGCAACTGCATGGAAAACTTCAAGAACCAGCCCCTCCGAACCCCGTCAATCCCAAACGTAAGAGATAATCATCTGTTATTTTAAGCTATTAAGTTTTGAGGTCGTCTGTGACTTTGCAACAAGTAATCAAAGTAGGATTTTTCCCTAAGTGAGATAGAAAGCCATTGGAAGATTCTGAGCAGAGGAATGACTTATATCTTCAAAGGAGCATTCATTGATGCTATGTTGTGAAAAGACTACAGGAGCTGTTGGAGGGCAATAGCAGAAGAAGGAAGGCTGCTTAGAAGGCTATTGTGTTCTTTGTACTTAAAACAATCAATCACAGTTTTAATTAACTAATTTATTTTGTAACCTTGTGATATATTTCTTTCTGCTAGATTATAGCATTATGAAAGCAGGGAACATTTAGATCTTGTTCATTCACAAATCCTCAATGTCTGACAGATGCCCAATAATAATTTACTGAAGGAAAGTATAACTGTATGAACGAACGAACGAAGGAACGAACGAATGCTTTAGATGCTTAACTAAATAAAGGCTTTGTTCCCGGATGTTATTTATGGTTTGGGTTCTTCATTGTCTTCTTCTAATTTCCATTTCTGTTGTTTCTTTCAACTTCATGTCTGGTTTTAAATATAAATGCACAAACAATGCATAAAAAATGAGAATTCAGCCAGCACTGACGGAAGAGTTTGAATATAAAGTAATTTTAACATTTTAAAATCCAAATGCAGATATGATAGGAAATGAGACAAAACTCTACTGCACTGAAATATGTATTTCTTTCTCATGATGAAATTTAAAGCCTAGTGAATGTTAACACATTTTCTGTACTACTTTGTAGAGTAAAACTGATCATGGGTGAAATATTCTGCAAAATCAAAGGGTTCATCTCTTTGAAAAATTGCAGCAGAATAAAAATTGGCCTATTCCCATATAGCAGATAAAGAGATCACTGCTAAGAGGACCTAGAAAATAATATTCAAAAAAAAAAAAAAAAAAAGAAAATTAAATATCCATATAACCAATCCCATCAGTTATAAGAATTACCCACTTAATCGTAATTTATCTTTGTCTTATTTTAAGGTATTTGTAAATGATTTATTTTATGCCATATGGTTTTATAGTTCAGCATTTCCACATCACTGCTACCCACCATTGTTTTACCCGGGCTTCAAGAAGTGATACCAGCACTGTATTAGGACCAGCTTCAGGTGTCAATGACAGGATATTAAATTATGAGGTGTGCAAGAGCTAGCTTCACAGCAAAGACTTTCTCACATCCACTTTAATATTCTATCTTCCCTGTTTCCATATCCCCCAGATCTGTTCCAAGACACGTTCTCCTGTTTGCTGCCAGAAAATAAATACTGGCAAGGTCCCACACATTTTTATTTAATAGTTTCTTTTTTCTCTAAGAAGGTACTGTGCCTCTCTGATTATGCCAGGTGACATTCTTTACAACGTCACACTAATCCATTACGTTGATGACAATATATGACTCAGAAGTAAGCAGAAATTGGGGCGCCTGGGTGGCGCAGTCGGTTAAGCGTCCGACTTCAGCCAGGTCACGATCTCGCGGTCTGTGAGTTCGAGCCCCGCGTCGGGCTCTGGGCTGACGGCTCAGAGCCTGGAGCCTGTTTCAGATTCTGTGTCTCCCTCTCTCTCTGCCCCTCCCCCGTTCATGCTCTGTCTCTCTCTGTCCCAAAAATAAAATAAAAAAACGTTGAAAAAAAAAAAAAAAAAAAAAAAGAAGTAAGCAGAAATTGCCAAGTATACTACATATATGATGGTTAGCCACATGTGAACCACAGTGTGGGAATTAAACCCTAAAAACATTCAGGTGCCTGCCACTTGGGTAAAGTATTTAGCAGTCCTGTGATATGGGGCATGACAAGGCCTTCTCTCTGTTCCAATTATCCACTGCTGCATAATAAATCAATCTAACACTTTGTGACTTAGAAAAACAACAATCACTTATTTGGCTGATGCATCTGCAATTTAGCAGGAAAGGTCAGGAACCCACTTCCCCTCTCCATGCAGCATCACCTGGGGCTGGAGGTTCACTCACATGGCTAGCAAGTTGAGGCTGGCTGTTAACTGTGGACTCAGCTGGAATTGTCAGGGGGGACCTCAGTTCCTTTTCACATAGATGTCTTCTCGGGACTTGTTGACATTCCTCACAACACAGAAACTAGATTCTAAGAGTGAATGCCTCAAGAGTGCTGGGCAGAGGCTGCAAGGCCATGTATCACTTGGCCTCAAAAGCCCCAGAGAATTGGTTTTGCTGTAGGATATTAATAAAATAAGTAACTAAGTCCAGCCCAAATTCAGGGGAAAGGGAAATTGGATTCAACCTCTTAATGAAAGGAATAGCAAAAAAAAAAAAAAAAAAAAAAAATTGCAGCTATCTTTCAGCTACCATGTCATTCACAGAAAATGGGAAATTATTGCACTTTGAGAATTCTAAAACTAAAGGAGCAGTTGAGAATTGAGAAGACCTCTTCAGATTTGGGAAATAGCACATTCTATACCCTTAAAGGACTGCTCCATCTCATTTATCAAATGAACCAAAGAGATATAGGTTTAGAGGGGAACCCAGAGCAAAAAAGTTCTCTACAACAGGTTCAGAGTACCATACCCGTAATTTGTCCATATCAGCCTGTCACTTGGTCAATATGACTCAGCAGATCTCCTGGTTCTAGAACTATCTGTGGTAGAAAAGAACCCATATGCAGTTTTTGGCAAGCCCTATAGAGGATTATAGAAGACACCTCAAAGATGCCGGGCAAGGCCATCTGCAGCAGAGACCTAATCAGCATTAACAACGCAGCTCCTGGAATATTACTTGGTCCTAACTTAGACTGGCATCCTGACTATGGGATATTAAATAACTATGCAACTGGTACCACCTTTCATAAGCTAGTTATTGTCAGATCATCCAAATTATATGATGGAAGTGGTATATTCAAAGTGGAGCATGCACAGTTTCTAAAGACACAAGATTCCCTTATTGCTTTGGTTGTATGGACATCAATCCTTGGACTTACACCTGTATTTTAAGAAGATCCCACCCAATCAGCTGATAGAGCAGGGGGAAAACCCAGGCCTGGTTCAGGAATGGATCACAATAGTTGCAGTGAATAAAATATGAACTGTTGTTACACCTCTATTTTGCTCAAGGAGGCAATGCTGTGGAGAAATCCTCCAAGTTTGCAGAATTTTAACGGGACACCTGGACACATGACTCATCACGAGTTCAGCCAGCCTCTTTCCTCATACATTCCAGTGCTCACACACTGGACCTATGGATGAAATAGCCTTGGTGGCATAATACATGAGCTCCCCAGCATGGGCTCTCTCTTGCTAAAATGCTACTAGGTGCAACTGCCATTGACTGTCAAACCAGTTAAAAGTAGAGACCAACGTGAACTTGTCACTGTACCACCCATCAGGGAGACCAACTAACTGCTTGGTGACAAGTTTAAAAGATCAGACCAGTTCTACCCTGGAGTGAATAGTGACTTGTCCTAACTTGAATTAATAGGTATTGGGGCACAGAACTGCCTTTCTTTCCTATAGCATCTTGGACAGTATCACTGTTAAAGGGCTTATAGAGTGTCTGATATATCATCATAAAATATCCCAAACTTCTTCTTAGATTAAGGGTTCTACTTTTTAAAAAAAAAAAGTAGGAGTAATGGTGGTAAATAATCAAGTATATGCTGATTTACCATTTCATACATTATGTGGCCTTCTAAGGTCAAAGCTAAAGCACCAGCTTAAGGATGTGTTTAGGACATTGTCTCTCAAGGTGAAGTATATTAATTGAACCAGGGGCTATTACGTAAACCTGTGTTCTCAACAGCTAGGAAACATGAGTCCAGGACAAAAGAGGTAGGATTGGGATTGGTCCTTCTCATCATCATTCCCAGTTACCCACATGAAGAATTAGTGATTTCCATTCCTGCCAACTTTAGGCTCTTCTGGACTGAAGATCTTAGTTCTTGGAGTGGAGAGGGAAGGGAGGAAGGCATTCTTCTCTCAGCATCTTTGGTAAGAATTCTCACTCCTGAGAGATAGAGGCTCAATAAATATTTGCTGGTTGAGAATGTGTGTGTGCGTGTGTGTGTATGAGAGAGAGAGAGAGAGACAGAGACAGAGACAGAGAGAGATTTTTTTTTCCTGTGCTTTGCCTATGTCTCCTTTTCACTGAGACTTTTAGGTCTCCTGCTCTTGGCTCTCTGAACCCACAGGCTGGAAGCAGCAGGCAGCAGGAAGTCTTTAGGAATTTATTTCTCTGCTTGTAGATAAGCTGTGGTATTCTCTCTCTTAGTAATGCTGAAGTTGTGGATTATGTGTAGTTTTATTTGCTACCTTCGCTGATTTCATGTTTGTTTATTGCTTTGTTTTATTTATTCCAGGGAGTGTGATGGAGTATTGGAATCAGATTACCACATTATCCTCCAGACCTACAGGCCCTCCTTAAGTATGTATTTATAAATTTCTTCAAACTCTCTGTGGGGAATATATTACACAAGAAGGAAAAGCAACTTTACTGTTATTTGCTGAAAGTATTTAAGAATGTACATTGCTCTTATAATTGTAATTCAAAACCAATATTTTATAGGTGTTTAACAAACACAATGTATATTAAACACAATTTTTTGTTTCTCTAGCCATAAAGTTTTATCTTTTGCTAGGTCTATAAAATTATTCATTTTAACTACCACAATAGGATTTAATTTGATTGATCTTTTACTAGGCTTTCTGTAACTATCACATCAGGTGACATAAAATGTAACATAACATAATCTATTTTCTTTATTTCACTGCTTGTAAGAATCACATCTTAAAGTTTTTAACTATCACTCAATACAAAGTAGTTTATCAGGAGCCTCAACTGGTTTCCTGTTGCCTATTAAGAACTGAAACAAATTGAAAGAAAGTCCGAGTTTATTTTCACCTAATGTTATTGTGCAAATATGTGTTTTCATATAATACAAAAAAGGAATTCATGAAAACAATGACTCACCAAGCAACTAATTATATTTTCCATTCTTTTTTTTTTATTTTTTTTAAATTTTTTTTTCAACGTTTTTATTTATTTTTGGGACAGAGAGAGACAGAGCATGAATGGGGGAGGGGCAGAGAGAGAGGGAGACACAGACTCGGAAACAGGCTCCAGGCTCTGAGCCATCAGCCCAGAGCCTGACACGGGGCTCGAACTCACGGACCGCGAGATCGTGACCTGGCTGAAGTCGGACGCTTAACCGACTGCGCCACCCAGGCGCCCCTATTTTCCATTCTTATACCTCTTGTATTATTCTTTAGAGGTGATGAGTTAGATTCAAATCCCAGTTCTGATATTTAATAGTTATATGATCTTGATGAGTTATTTGTCTTCTCTGACATTCAATTCCCTTATTTGTAAAATGACAATATTAATCCTAGAGGCTGTTTTAAGGAGTGAATTTAGACGTGTTAGTGAAACATGTTTCCTGCTGGTAAGCCTTAATAAATATTTAGTTGATTCTTTCCTACTTAACTGCCTATCACCTTTCTTGTTTTTCCAATTTTGTTCCTTACTTGTGTTATTTAAATTTTACATTAATTATGTAGATATATATTATATACCACTTATTCTCATACATATCAGTCCAAATTTAACATCATTTTGATATTTTGTTCTTTCCCTGGAGGACAATGACACATATACTATTTAAAAAAAATAGTTATCACATACTACATAAAATATAACTTTTATGCATCTCTTCCTGGAGCACCAAATCTTGAAGAGCAAAATAACATATCACTATGAAAATATGCTTTTATTTTTAGTTTATCTCTGTATTAACTTGCTCGGGCTTCCATAACAAGTACCACGGACTAGGTGGCTTAAACAACAGAAATTTAGTTTTTTCAGTTTCCGAGGCCAAGTCCAAGATCAAGGTGTCACCTGGGTGGTTTCTTCGGAGGGCCATGAAGGGTGCGTTCCAGGTCACTCTCTCTGGCTTATGGATGGCCATCTTCTTGTATCTTCACATGGTCTTCCCTCAGTACATATCTGCAACCAAATTTTCTCTTCTTATAAGGATATGAGTTATATTGAATTTGGGGCTACTGTAATGACTTCATTTGCCTTAATCTCTTCTGTAAAGAGCCTATCGCCAAATGCAGCCGCATTCTAAAATACTCGTGGTTAGGTCTTCAACATTATTTTTTTTTCTTCCCAGAGAACACAATTCAGCCCATAACAACTCTGCACAGGTCCCAGAAGCCCTTTTCCATTTCATCAATCAACTTGCCCCAATTCTTAAAATACAATTCCAACATTCTCAGTTTCCAAAAACTAACAGAGAGCAAATAACCTATCAGACGCTAACTTGGTCAGTATTCTTACTTACAAATTAGTCTAAATCTCAATCCACTCTCCTTATTTCTCCCATTCTCAAAAAGCATTGCCTCCTTTTGGCTCCTTCTTCTTCCTGTGCTCATTATCTGATCTGTTGCCTTCTCATGTCAAAACTTGCTCCATCAACAGTCCTTTACTTGTGTTTTCAATGTTTCCCCACTTCCTGGAGCTTCTTGTTCACTTTTCTTTATGTATAACACCCAAACCCCTCCACCCTATAATTCTGTCACTCTTCTGTTGAAAGCAAAGCACCTGAAAAAAACAGCCCACACTCAGGGACTATACAAGAGTCTAAGCTCATGACTACATTCCCTCTTCCCAGCCCAGCCTTTCACCTTTCAGTGCACGTGGAACTTCTACCACAATTTCTCCATGGATACCCCTCTACCACAATTTCTCCATGGATACCCCTCTCCTCTAGCAAGCTTATCAATGACATCTAATCACCAAGTTCAATGACCTCATCCAATTTTATCAGCCTTTGACTTCTGATAATATTGATGACTTGTTCAGTGACCTCATCCAATTTTATCAGCCTTTGACTTCTGATAATATTGATGACTCTCTTTTTCTTCACATCGCCCTTTGATGAGTCCTTTTCCACTTAAAAAATTTTTTTAAATTTTTTTTAATGTTTATTTATTTTTGAGACAGAGAGAGACAGAGCATGAACAGGGGAGGGGCAGAGAAAGAAGGAGACACAGAATCCGAAACAGGCTGCAGGCTCTGAGCAGTCAGCACAGAGCCCGACGTGGGGCTTGAACTCACAGACGGTGAGATCATGACCTGAGCCAAAGTCGGACGCTTAACTGACCAAGCCACCCAGGCGCCCCTCCACTTAAAAAATGTTGATCAAAAAAAAAAAAAAAAAGAAGAAGAAGGTTTTGATCTTGGCCCTCTCTTTCCCTATTGTATAATATGCCTGCAACCATATATCTGTTTTTTTTTTAATTTTACTCTCTAATATATTTATTCATCCCATACATTTTTTTCTGGTTTCTAGAATCATATATTGAACTGTCTACTTTGAAAATTATGTGTCTCAAAGGAACCTAAGAGTTAAAGGGCCAAAGTGTTTACCTGTAAATCTTCTCATGCTCAGATCTTTTTCTGGTAAACCCAACTCAATATACCTAGTTTTTTCTCTTTCTTTCTTTTTTTTTTTTTTAGTTTTTATTTATTTTTGAGAGAGAGAGAGAAGGAAAGCATTATCAGGGGAGGGGCAGAAGGAGAGAGAGAGAGAGAGAGAGAGAGAGAGAGAATCCCAAACAGGCTTCGTAATGTCAATGCAAAGCCCAAGGCAGGGCTGGAACCCACAAACCATGAGATCATGACCTGAGTGAAATCAAGAGCTGGGCACTTAACCCATGGAGCCACCCACGTGCCCCAACTATCTACCTGGTTTAACAAGCCAGATGTGAGATATGCTAACTCTTTGTCAAAACATGAAGTTCTACTGAGTGATTGATTTCATCATATTTCCCCATCTTTCCACTTCCATTGTTACTATGTTAGTTCAAAACCTCATTATACCAAATCTACTTCATCCTCCATGTGGTAGAGATTTATTTTCCTTTTTTCATGTTCATTTATTTATTTTAAGAAAGAGAGAGAGAGAGCACATGCACACAAGCAGGAGAGGGGCAGAGGGAGAGGGAGAGAGAGAATCCCAAGCAGGCTCCCCACTGGCTCCACAGAGCCTGATGTAGGACTCAATCCCAGGAACCATGAGATCATGATCTCAGCCAAAATCAAGAGTTGGACACTTAACCTCCAGAGCCACCCAGGCACCCTGGTAGACAGGTATTTTCAAATCACACCTTAATTTAAAGTGTTTTATTGGCTCTCAAGGCTCATAGGATGAAGTACAAAATACAAGTCTGGTAGAGATCTTAATAATATTTTTCTTACTTGTTTCTCTGTTTATATCCCTATATTCTCTATACCTCTATGATCTCTGTAGCTCTGTAGGAGACATTAGTTTAATATTAATGAACCATTGATGCTTCTTCCTATCCTGGAGTATCTTTTGTGAGGCCCCCACTCTTTCTTTGTATCTTTCAAGATTTCTGTTATATCTTTTGTGAAGAATTTCTACCATGCACATACCTTACCTTCATCCCTGAGGAAGACTAACTACACTGTTCCCTCACAGCATCATTTATCTTTTCAAAGCACCACCCCTAACTTCGGCATACATATTGTCAACCTACCAAACTGCAGTCCTAGGCTAGGGATCATGAATTACTTATTAATTGTAACTTTGTTTTATGGCACCTGTCACATAATAGATATTCAATGAATATTTGTTGAATGTATTGAATTAAAAGATCTCTGTGCTCATTAATTCCAAATATCTGTGTAATGAAGGAGTCCCTTCTACAATATTTCACAAATATGTTTATCCATCTAGAGTTTGAAAACTTATGTATCTCATTTCTTACAATTTTCTTGCAACAGGTTAGGTGACTTCAAAAAAATATTTATTGAAGACCAATCAATTGGCATGTATTTGGGTTATAAATTACATAGGTTCTCAATTTATCAGTGCCTAATTAAATAACAGCTCTTATTTTAAAAAGTTAAAGATTTTAATTTAATATAAATTAACCAATGTAGCAATGCAATTATTGGTTGTAGTAAGTGCATTATAGTTTTAAGTCTAAGGTATTATTATTCTCTATCCTCTACATAGGGAATTCAAAACTGGGGTATCATGTCCAAGTCTAAATATCTTAGACAAGAAATACTGATGAAATAGTGCTCCAAGAAGAGGGTTTTGAGAGGTGAGAGGAGAGTAGAAACCATATATTTTAGAAATATAACATATACACATTTAACTTATGTCTTATAATCTTCTCCAAAGATGTCACTTCACTCATTTCTTTAATCCTTGCAGGAAGAAACAAACACAGATTTATAAAAACTAGAGAGACTTCATATTAAAACAGAATAGCATAAACCCTACAGGCAATTAGGAACACGTTAGAATTTTTCCTTCCTTTCCCATTCACCACTGTGGATTTGTAGTCACATATGAGATAAAATAGCTTCAATTCCCACACAGCTACATGTATACTTTGCTTTTGTTGCCTTTGTCGTGGCTCTCCAATACAATACTGCATGCATTAAACAATGTATACATGTTATATGGATGGTGTAAGTGATTTAAAATGTAATTTTATTTTAACTATGCTCATTTCCACCATTCTTGCTAACTTTAGAATCTAAACTACCCCATTAGATATAACAGGAGAAATTCTTGATAATCTTGTTAGCTAAAACTGGAGAAGAGATGAGTTAAAAGGAAAATGCTAAATGTTCAAATATTTAAGGAATACCAAACCATGCTCTGGAGAGTTAAGAATAAGAATTTGAACAAATGTGAGAGTCACAAGGAGACACATTTCTACTTTGCAGGAGAAAATGAGTTAACAAGAGGTAACCTTGCTTTAGTGGTAGAACTGAGCTAGATATAGATAATACATATATAAATATAGATATAGATATATAGTTATATTAACATAGTTAAAAATATATACCTATATACATTATATGTAAATGTGTATAACACTATATATAATATTATACATGTGTAACCATTCATTCATTCATTCATTCATTTGTTCATTCATTCTCTGGATCCAATTCCTACCATTATCATCTTTTCCAATGTCCTTGGAGACTCTTCCACTTGGCCTACATCACAGGTTTCTTTGCTCACTGGATTCCGGGGTTCTGCCAATTAGTGTATGACTATGAGAACAGAACGTTAAATGAGAATGAGATCAGAGTATCTTCTGGCTCCCACCTAGGAGGAAGAAGGAGAGATCACCTTCAGATGGTATCACCTATCAACTGAAGTTCACGGTTACTGTCAGGAAGCTATCTCTGCATGGGCCTCTATGCCTCTTCTTCCAATTACCTTTCCCTCTTACCACTTTCCCTCTCCTTGGTGGTTCTCTTCTTGTATGGTATAAGCCCAAGAATATTGTGTTATCAACATGATTTTCCTATAACTTCCCACACTTTATACGTAGTCTCCTATTTAAATCTTCCAGACTATCTCAATTTGTGTATGCCAGCTGTTTTTGACATATAGGAACCCTTTGAAAATTGTATGAATGCTATGACCTTCACTTCCAAAAAAACCCATATTATTACAATTTTCTATTTTTCTATTGATGAACCCAACCAAAATTATATATTCATAAATACAAAAAAAGAACTTAGTATTCTGAAGCATTAAACAGAAACATGTTCTGTCCAGCCAATTTCAGCAAACAAGGAAATTAATATCAACTTACAGATACTATCAGCTAATCTTACAGCCATACAAAATACAGCTTTCTTCTGAGTATCTGATGGGTGAATCATTGTTCACATGAAAAGCAAAAGATAAAATGTAATTCTCTCAATTCTTTTGACCTTGGCAGATATTTCTGACCTTTCCAGCCACTAAATGACTTCTGTTATAGTTGGAAATCTCTTTTGCCATGGTTTTTCAAAGGCCATTTATGATCTTTTGACAAGCGTAAATTTGATTCCATAGAGTCTACTATAATAAAATGTCAACCTTACTTTTTTGGGCTGTATTTTTAGAATACATTATTCATCACTTGATATTATCTCTTCATATCCATGCAGCAGATATAATACTAATAGCAGCACAATGTGTGAGCAGAGGCTTCAGATTAATCTGGAGCTTGAAGAATGCAGGAGAACATTTCCAGACAGCATCAGAATGGAAGGCGTCCTTGCCTTGCCACTCACAGTGATTGCTAAAGGAATGTGCTATTGTTAACACAGCTCCCAGGAGAGGAAAAGCAGCTTTAGTGTCATTATAAGATAGAGTCTCTTCTCAAGTACCAAGAATAAATGCTAAGAAGGGACGCCAATGGCTAATGAAATGCTCACCCTTATCCAGGGCAGGCCTACAGTAAAATTGCGAAGCAAGTGGACTAGCCATATCTCCTATGGAGATCTAAGATACTCCTTGTTGACACTTTTAAATTCCCCTTTTGAACAAACATTTATTTTGCCTGTGCTGCCCTTTCCAAGCTTATTTCTCTAACACTTATATTTATCTTAGAGTATCAGCTGGTAAAAGATTAATGAGTATATTTATGTTTTTGATAAAAATTTTTGAGATAAATGTCCTTGACATGCCAAAAAAAAATTTATTGATGCAATGTTAGAATTTCAAAGAAATGACATCCTATAGAATGTTATCTACCACAGGACTTCTGTTTGCACAGCCACACATTTCTTCATGTAGGACTCTCTCCATTTCCTTAATTCTCTGGGACATTAGAAACTGTCCTTGAACCCTGCTCCACCCCCACCCCACTTCGCCACACAGCTCAGGATAACTGTAAAATAGTCCACAAGACATGTTTGAAAAGCTGAAGAAAGATTTAAAAGCAAAACCTTAGTAGCGATATTTAAATTTTAGAAAGCTAAAGCTACATCTTAGAATAGCAAAGACAGCTAGTTGGCAAGCTGCCTCCATCCTTTAGAAGGATGTTAGGTAATAATGCTTGACTGTGAGTTCTATCCCGTAATCTTGCAAAATTTATACCGATCATGCTGGCAAATTTCATCTTCCTCCCGGAAAAATCCAAGGAAGTAGAGGTTCTGACGGAAAAATTTTGGGAAAGGTTTTTATTAATCATGATTTTGAATAATTTTTTCAATATTCAAACATGTTTTTAACCAGATACTGAGCTAGGTGTTATAAGAAGAAGGGGAATATCCAGCATGTGCCTAACCTGGAGAAACGTACTCAGCAACAGCTTAAAAGGACTATAAATTACTCTAGAGTAATGTAATTCATTACAAGTATCTCAAGATTGCACAAAGTGCTATCAGATTTCAAAAGAGGAAATGAGGGAACATTAAGAGTAAAGATCAATACGAAACTACATTTTTCTCTTCATTAAAAACCCTCTAGTTATATACACTTCAAAACAAGACACATACGCTGTGTTCTAACAAAATCAGCCATTTAATTCCTATTGCAGTTTTCACAGGTCTGTTATTTTCTTCTTATATTATCAATAGATTTAACTAGTAAAAACAATTGACTGCTATCTGCCACACAGTCCCCAGCAAACTCATTTATTTCATAGGATTCACAAGAATCCCTGAAATATCAGCATAGCCCTCAGTAAATTGCTAAATACACATGAACCCAGAAATGTTATTAGTCAGATAAATCCTGATTTGAGAGATAAAATGAAAATATTATTTTGTTCTGGTTCCTTCAGCTTAATATTATTTTCTAATTTCAGTCTTGGTGGAGTTTCTTTGGCATTTGCTATGAAAATAAAATATCAGCTTGAGAATCATTATGATACAGTCATAGAGCACTTTGAGTATTAATTTTCGTGACATTTTTACAGAGCTACATATTTGTTTCCTGATTGTTTTAACTGCTTTTCTTTGCTCAGTGGTTTAAGATATTGAGGTGGAGGTATGGGGAGGCAGGCCAACCTGCTTGCTTCTGCTATAAGTTGTAGGAGAAAGGAGCGGTTCTTCCAAGGATTCTGTCATGTTCAAAACACTTGTCAAAACTGACAGAAAAGAGGAAGACTGATGGGCAGAACGCCAGAAGGATGGTTATTGCCTCAGTCCTCCTTCCTATACATATCTTACTGGACAAATTCTTAGCCATCTCTGTATATCAATTCTGGCATTTGTATATGGGAGAGAAGGTAGCATCTTTATGTGCTTTTTATTAGCTTGTTTTGAGAATAATGCAATAATGGGAAAACACTGTACAAAAAGGGGACATGTAATGAAGACATCAAGGAGGACATGTAAGAAATGTTATTGCTTTCCAGAAATATAGTTTTGCTTCATTTAGAAGTTCAGAAATAGGCAATATTCAGTATAAGCATGTAACTTTTAAGAAACATGGCATGACTAGAAATCTGTTTCTAAGGCAGTGCTAGAAAATTAACTTGGGATTTTCCAAGGCTAAGAATTTTTATGACCACAAGAAAACAAGTGCTTTTACCTAAACAAGATGAATTCCAGAATGGAACTAATAATCCAGAAGGTCCTATTTGGGCAAATGGAGACTGGGCTTAATCCTCAGGGAGATCAGTCTCTCTGTTCCAAAGGTTAGAGGAAGAGGGCGCCTGAGTGGCTTAGTCAGTTGAGCATCCAACTCTTGATTTTGTCTCAGGTCATGATCTTGTGAGACTGAACCCTTCATGGGGCTCTGCAATGACACCATGCGGCCTGCTTGGGATTTTCTCTGTCCTTCTCTCTGCCCCTCCCCTGCTTGTGTACGTGCTCTCTCTCTCTGTCTCTCAGAATAAATAAATGAATGTTTAAAAACCCCTGCAAAGGTTAGTAGAAGGACCCAGTTTTAATATGTGTCCAAGAAAACACTCTAAGGGAAAAGGTAAGGGGGAAAACTTCTCTTTGCCTTTCATAAACGGATAAAAGTTATTTTCATTTACTCTTATACCTTACAAATTGAGATACTGAATTGTCCACCTTCCAGACCCCTCTCCTTTCCCCAGGGCACTCCTTCCTGAGCCTCTGATATTTCTAGAAACTATTACTTATCACCAGATTTTGCTATTTTGTATACCTTTAGATATCTAAGAAGAGATGAATCGATGTTTAGTGAATCAAGTTAATCACAATTCAATCACTATAGCTTGAAAAGTTGTGATTCTGTAATGCTTTTCCTCATTGCAGATTTCAGTGACAGGAGCCAATCTAAAAGAAAACACAGCTGAAGCTAAAACAAATATCATAAGTAAACATTTCAACAAGGTAGAATTACCATTATACAAGATCATAAAATCATGTGGCAAGATAATTGATATAAAATAAGTGAATAGGGTTTGTATAATTGGTGTAAGTCCCAATAAAATATGCTTTTCTCTTAATATTTTGGGTTTTGGCAGCTTCTGTTCAAATCCTGGTGCTGACTTCTAGGTGTGTATATTCTTGGACAGCTTTCTTAGCATCAATTATATCTATCTCATAGCAGAGTTGAAGATTAAATGAAAGAATGTAAAGTGCTTAGCACGGTACCTGGAACTTCAGGATGAGGCAAACTGGGGACTAGGTCTGAGAAGTTTTGACAGCAATTCATTAGCTAGAAATGGAGGAGGACCCTACAAGTGAAATGGATCAGATGAGAAAAAACATATGATGTATGTTTCATGTTGAATATTTAGAACAGTAGTTTGCAAATTTATCAGATATCAGAATCAACCATTTATCTTGTGAAAAAAAAAATCTTTTGTTCCTAGTCAAACATAGGATTCAGTCTTCAACAGCTTGGATATTCTGATCATTGGCTACATTTAGGAACCAATAGCATAGAATCTTTGTAAAAGACATAGACATGAGGCTCCCGGGGGCTCAGTCAGTTAAGCATCCAACCTCAGCTCAGGTCATGATCTCACAATTCATGGGTTCGAGCCCCATGTTGGGATCTGTGCTGATAGCTCAGAACCTGGAGCCTGCTTCGGATTCTGTGTCTCCCTCTCTCTCTGCCCCTCCTCCTCTTGTGCTCTGTCTCTTTCTGTCTCTCAAAAATAAACATTCAAAAAAATTTAAAGATATAGTGAGAGACATACTTAAAAAATGGGGAGGCATGGTGAGAAAAATACAAGGGATTGAATGCCCAATTAAAGAGTGTAGATTTCACTTACTAAAAGCATGGCACACCATGACATATTTTTTAAGGAACTATGCCATTGATGCTCAAAGCTCTGCTTCACTAAGATAAATTTAGCAATAATGAGAAGTAGATTAGGAAAAGCAGCTTGGGGAAGACTGATTATGATTTTACTGGTAGACTGTGTAAGAGTCTATTAGACTAGTCCAAGAGAAAATTAAGAATGTCTGGGGTTGGTAGTGAACTTGAGATGGTACTGAACTTCATGCAAGGGAGCAATGAGGTTAAATGATTTGCAGGTAGTTAAAACAGGCAAACAGGGGTGCCTGGGTGGCTCAGTCAATTATCTGACTCTTGGTTTCAGCTCAGGTCATGATCTCATGGTTCATGGGTTTGAGCCCCATATTGGGCTCTGTGCTGACAGTGTGGAGCCTATTTAGAATTCTCTTTCTCTGCCCCTGCTCTGTGTATGCACTCTCTCTCTCAAAATAAATAAATAAAACTTAAAAAAAATAGGCAAAACACAGAGTAGTGGGAAGAGGGTCAAAAGGAAAGTAAAAATCTGAACTGTAATTTAATATAAAAATAATACTTACAGTTTAAATATTAAGAAATTGCTATGAATAAAGCAACTCTTGCAGTTTGAATCAAAATCCAATATAAAGTAAATTATCAGCTCCTCAGTGGAAAGCATGCTAGTGAGTGTGTTGCTTCTTGGCTATGAGCTCCAACTGTATACCACTTCCCCTCCTCCCTGAGGTCGTCTATAAAATCCTCCACTCATCACTTTTCATTCTTTGAGGATGGAGATCCTCGGTTTATCGGTATGTATAACTCATCAGACACATCTCCTGAAAAGTCCTTTACTTCTTAGGCACTAATGGGCTGCACTTTTTACTACACTTCAGCAACCCACAAGTTCCCTTTTAAAATCAAAAAGCCAATTTATGGCCATAATCTTCTATCCCTTTGCAAACCCGTTATTAACACCAGTCTCCCCATGACCGTCCATAGTCTGACATCCACTTTCTTCATGACTTTTTCTTGTTATACTGCAAACTTTATGGCTTTGACTTCTCTTTTCTGCATTTTTGATGCCCTTGTCCATGTCTCTTGGTGATTTTCCCAGAATACCCTAAGTCATGAGTCAGACTCCCTTCTCTTCTTTTATACCCCAGCCATAGGACTTACTGCAGAAACTAAGAGTTTGGCCAAATTGATATCACCACAAATTTATGACCACCACTTAAATTGGGCCATTAATAATGCTAAGAACAATTATATTTTAATATTCCTTGATAGGCTCTCTTTGCCATCCTCCGAAGTAGCAAATCACCCTGTCCCAACAAATAAAATCACCTACAAATTCACAGTGAAAATTGAGGCTTAATGGAGTGCCATTAACTTTAAGTCCCACACCCATAAGAATACTGTGTATATTTATCTCTATATATTTACTTCTTTCCCCTGTAGTCTGAAAGGACAATTATTTTTTGCATTCAAAGATAATACATCAAGCAGTCCTATGAATCCTATCCTATCTCCTCAGGGAAGTTGACCCTTCAATTACTCACTCTTTCCCCCTGTGATTTCCACATTAAAGCGTATCCTAGCTCACTCTGAATAGATTGCAAACACGTTCAAGTCCTTTCTGTCTTAAAAAATCATTCTCTATACACCTAAGGATATTTTGATGAACTGAAGAACTCATAATAAAGCACAAATAAGGACATACAGAAATAATTTAAGTATAAATATGTTTTCTAATAAATTCAGGGGATGTGTGAAATTAGAAGCATAATGATAAAGTTGAAGATAAAGGAATCTCAGTCATCACTGACACCAAATTACACCACAGAAAGTCTTTTCTTATTAGATTTGTAATTATTGAATGTGAGAGAGAAATTAGCTATAATATATGTAAGCCATTTTTTTTCTGGCATTCACTGCTGAATTAAATCCTGCTTAATATACAGATCTGCATGTGTCTACTTTTACCATGTTTACTTTCTTTTCCTTTTTCCTCTTGTACTGAATGCAATAAGGCTTTCATTGACATCACACCAAAAATGGTCCTGGCTAATGACCTATTGACAATTACAGAGACAAATGACTCTATGACATTTAACACTTGTTTGGCTTCCTGTTTGAGTAGCTTCCTTCATTAATTTATTCACTCGAGAGATATTTATTTATGTCCTAAGCATCATTTTGTGCTAAGTTTGAATACATAATGATTAAAATTTTGGTTTGCTTCCAAGTTTGGAGGGTGGGCAATGTAGGTGAAAGTGGTCAAAAGATACAAGCTTCCAGTTATAAGATAAGTAAGTCCTGCAGGTATAATGTACAACATGGTAACTATTGTTAACAATACTGTATTGAATATTTGAAAATTGTTAGAGAATTGATCTTAAAAGTTCTCATCCCAAGGAAAAAATTATTTAACAATGTGTGGTAGTGGATCTTAACTAAACTTACTGTGGTAGTCATTTCTCAATACATACATATAGCAAATCATCGTGTTGTTCATCTGAAACGAATTCAATGTTATATGTCAATTATATCTCAGTTAAAAATAAATATCAGTAGAGACAGCCCCTTCTATATCCCTTTGATATGACCAGTGATAATTAAAATTGATAATGTCACTGCACCTAGGATGGTCACAGTATTTGTAGTAAACCATTGTGCCTTTTACTTGTATGAAAAACTTGTGAATTCTGTAGCTAGTAGATTGTGTGATGGAAAAAAATTTTGAAGGTATAAATCCTGGCTCTGTCACTAGCTCTGTGATCTCAAATGAGCTACTTACTCTAAGGGGAAAATTATCCAGTGAGATTTCCGAGAGGGCGTGACACTCCAGTGAGAATAAAATGATGCAGTATACTAATGCCCTTTGCAGAGTAATACACTTATAGTGCTGAAGCCAATAATTCTAATCCATTAAATTACAAAATCAGAAGACAATTTCTCATTCTCTTACATACTTTGTCTCTGGTACCTAATGAGCAAACATTCCTAACTACCCTAGACAAACAGGTCCAGGCTTAGGCAGTATGTATGTAGGTATGTATTAATTAATTAATTAATTTATTTATTTATTTAAAGGTTTATTTATTTTTGATCCAAGCTGCAGTTGGACACTTAACATACTGAGCCACCCAGGCGCCCCGGGCAGTTTCTAAAATAAAGAAAAATTAGGTGGTGGATATGTTCAGGCTCCCCTGTGTTAAGTCTCACACTGCTTCCTCTGGACCCTGCAGACCGAAACCCACCCTTGGTCTGATTGTTCTGAATAGTACCAATCAGGATATAAGAATTTTAAAGTAGGGGCACCTGGGTGGCTCAGTCAGTTAAACGTCCAACTCACAGTCCGTGGGTTTGAACCCTGAGTCAGGCTCTGCACTGACAGTGCAGAACATTCCACAGTTCTGCCAGGTGATCCCCTCAACCTATGGCTGACTGATCTGTATATGCGTAGGGTGCTTGTTTCTTACACCAGAGTGCCCACAAAACCTCTTCCCCAAACATGCACCTACTAACTTAACATGCTAACTTACTCTTTTATGCTTTAACTCACAGGAAATAGTTGGCATACTTCAATTCTGAGCAATACCTTTTTTCCTCCTGTGATGTACAGCCTATAGACAGTCATGAGTTTTGCTCATTATCCCCCAAGTAGTATTTCTGAAATGATTATCTGACACATTGTTTCCTCAAATGGTCCCTATCATTTTGGCAATTAAAATCAAACTCCCTGAGCAAAATAAAGTCTTTCATTACTGTCCCCATAGTTTTCTCAGCATGATCTCTTACCACTTCTTCCCTATACTCTAAAATGTAGCTATAAGTATCTCCTTGCATTTCATTGAATGGATCTGGATTCATTTTATTAGCAATAGTCAAACACTGAAAACAACTAATGCTCATCAACAGGTGAATGAACACATTGAGATATATTCATACAAATGAGCTATCACTCAGAGACAAAAAGAAACAAGCTACTGATATGCAGAACAATGTGGATGAGCTCAAAAACATGACTGAAAGAGGCCAGAAATGAAAGAACAGCTATATAATTCCTCTCTAGAAGGTTTGGGGAGAAGCACAAATTATCTAAACTAATAGAGGTCAGAATAGAAGTTATCTGGGGCACCTGAGTGGCTCAGTAGGTTAAACATCCGACTTCGACTCAAGTCATGATCTCACAGTTTGTGAGTTTGAGCCCCATGTCGGGCTCTGTGCTGACACCTTAGAGCCTGGAGCCTACTCTACATTCTGTGTCTCCCTCTCTCTGCTCCTCCCCTGCTTGTGCTCTCTCTCTCTCTCTCTCTGTCTGTCTCTCTCTCTCTCAAAGAATAAATAAACACTAAAAAATACAAAAAAAAGAGGTTGGAGAGATTGATTGCAAAGGAGCAAGGACATTTTCTAGGAAGATCAAAATATGCTATATCATGATTGGGTATGGGTCACATGGATACAATCATTTTTCAAGACTCATTGAACTGTACATTTAGACTGTGCATTTATGCACTTCACTGCACATAAATTAAATCTCAGAAAAAGAAAATTGAGAGATCTCAGATTAGAAAAAGAAAAAAAAAATAATGGTCTAAGAAGGGTAATAAGAGTAGCTGACTTTTACCAAGCACTTGCTCTGTGCTAAAACCGTTACTATTCTCTTCTTGAACTGAATCGTCCTTCGCTAATACATTTAGCTTGGTGGTATCTCATATAAAGTGCTCAGGTGATAGTGGCTATTACTATAAATGTGTAAAATATGTGAAAGTATTTTGAAGATAAGAGTGTTATAGTACAAACTTCAGGGTAGTCAGTCACAAAATAAAAATTTTCTTACTCTTTTATGTCCAAAGGGGATAATATAATTGCAATGATACTATAATGTCTTTTATGGAATTTGTTTTCATAGCATGCTGGGGTTTTTTTCCCCCAATTTTTATCTTCGGTACTTCAATTTTGATAGCTACTAAAAACTTGAGATGTACTTTTACTTGCAACAGTAAAATGGAAAACTGACTAAAACTGAAGAGGTCAGGACAGTTGAACCAATTTGACTAGCTTTTATAAGAAGCTTAAAGAAATAACCTTCTGAGGCTAGGAATGCTTTTTTCTCTCTAAATGAAAAAGGCATCATAAAAGGACATTTACTGGGCTCATAAAATTCAAATGAATATATTATTACCAAGTTTCACAATATTAAAAGACAGATGATGGAAGGAGAAATAAAATACATGAAAGCAAATTGAAATTGATCATCAAAAATGCCAGAAATAAGAACCCGAAAAAATTCACTGGTAAACCAATTAGAATTATATTACAGTTCAAATGATTACCATAAAATCTGATATAATTTAATATGTGATTTCATTTTTCTATTTTCCCAATCAAATGACAGAACTTAGCCAAGTATACTTAAAATTCTTGTCATTTATCAAGTGTCTGGTAACCTAAAATAAATCAAACTCTGAAATGGTTATGTGATATAGTTATTCAATAAGATTCTGGTTAATTTGACTAAATTTATGTGCCCTTCATTCATTTTTTATCTAGCAACAAAAATGAACAAAAAGCTATCTTTTGTATCTCAAATGCTAATCATCATTTGCTCTGTCATTACATGTCTCTTATAATCACTTGAGTTCTACAAAATGAAAGCAGAAGTCAAGTGAAATTTTCACTGCTTCTTTGACCAATATTAACTATGAATTATTCTAAGAAACTGCAGCTACCTAGAAAATCATGCCTAACAACTAACAAAATAATTTCTTCTCTTCCACATCAGCAGCTTTTTGTCATTTAAGTGATGTTAAAGGAGAAATCATTTCTTTTAAGTACAGGACTATAGAGTTATTCTACACCTTACCACACGCTGTCTGATATTTTTTTAAGCAACAATACTATTTCTTTTATTAATTCTCTTCATGAAATTAAAGCTTATTCAAGATAACAACAAAACAGTAAAGATGAACTGTTTAAAATTAAATAGACTTTATCTTTAGAGCAGTTTTAGGTTTATAAAAGCATTGAGCAGAAAGTATAGTTTCTGTATAGTCTCTTTTCTTCCCCCCACCCTCCACAGTTTCTTCTTTTATTAACATCTTGCATTGGTGTGATACATTTGTTACAATTGATGGACAAATATTTAGACATTAGTATTGACTAAGTCCATAGTTTACATTAGACTGCACTCTGTGAATGCATAATATCATCTATTCATCATTACAGTACTATACAGTAAGGTTTCATGGCCCTAAAAATCTCTTAGATTTCACTTATTCATCCTTCTCCCTAACCCCTGGCAACCACTGATCTTTTTAATTTCTCTACAGTTTTGCTTTGTCTATAAAGTCATATGGTTGGAATCACATAGTATGCAGCCTTTCAGGCTGGCTTCTTTCACTTAGTAATATTCATTTAAAGATCCTCTGTGTCTTCACAGCTCATTTTTTTTTTATCACTGAAAAATAGTCCATTAAATGGATGCACCATGGTTTATCCATTCACCTACAGAAGGATATTTTGGTTACTTCTAAGTTTTGGTAATTACAGATAAAACACTATAATAAACATTTGTGTGCAAGTTTGGTGTGGACATAAGTTTTCAACTAAATACCACAGAACACAGTTGTGGGATTGTATGGCAAGGTTATGTTTAGTTTTCTAAGAAACTTTCAAGCTCTCTTATAAGGTGACTGTACCATTGTGTGTTCCAACCAAAAATGAATGAGAATTGTTAGCCCAAATCTCCATAAGCCTTTGGCATCATCAGTGTTTTTGATTTTTGCCATTTAATGGGTGTAATGTTATCTTGTTTTAATTTGCAATTGCCTACTGACATATGATGTTAAGCATCTTTCCATTTGCTTATTTGTACCAGTGGGTTCACTGGTTAACTCTATCAAATATTTAAGTAGAATGATACCAATTCTCCACAATCTGTTTCGGAAAATAGAAGCAGAGAAAGTACTCCTTAATTCTTTCTAAAAGTGCAGAACTATCTTCATACAAAATAGGCAAAAACATCATAATAAAGGAATGTTGGAGACCAATATCTCTCATGAACATAAACTGAGAAATTCTCAAGAAAGCATTGACACGTTGAATCCAACCATATATAAAACCAAGTGAGATTTATTTTAGGTATTCAAGACTGGTTCAACATTCAAAAATCAATTAATCCAAATTGATTGCAAAAATCAATGCAATCCATTGTATAAACAGGCTAAACAAGAGAAATCATATAATCATATTAATAAATGCAGAGAAAGCATTTTACAATATCCTACACTTATTCATGATGCAAACTCTCAGCAAACTAGGTCATGTCTATTGCACCGATGAGTCTGTAGGAGGTATTCTTTATTTCTGTTAGGAAATTTGATTTCTGGCATTTTTTTATTCTTTCTTTTGAGTTTTATTTCTCTCCTGACATTGTCCTTCTGTTCTTCCATGTTGCTCAGTTTTTACATTTCAGCCCTTAGCTTATTAATAACAGTTACTTTAAATTCCCAGTTTGATATTTCCAAAATTTCTACCACACCTGAGTCTGATTTTTTTTTAAATTTTTTTTTTCAACGTTTATTTATTTTTGGGACAGAGAGAGACAGAGCATGAATGGGGGAGGGGCAGAGAGAGAGGGAGACACAGAATCGGAAACAGGCTCCAGGCTCGGAGCCATCAGCCAGGGCCTGACGCGGGGCTCGAACTCTCGGACCGCGAGATCGTGAACTGGCTGAAGTCGGACGCCCAACCGACTGCGCCACCCAGGCGCCCTAACCTGAGTCTGATTTTGATGCTTGTTTTATCTCTTGAGATTGTGTTTTTTGCCTTTTAGCATGACTTACGATTTTGGCGGAAAGTCAGATATGCTGTGTCAGGTAAAAAGAACTGAGATAAGGCATTTAATGTGAGGCTTTATGTTTATAGCTAAGAGTGCAGTTGTGTTTACTGTTTCATTAGTTGTGGACTTTGAGTCTAACTTCCATCTAATTACTTTGTTTTTGTTGCCTCTATTGTCTTGGGGTTTCTTTTCAGACACCTCCTACATAGGTTCTGAGCCTTGTGGTTCTTTCAGCTGTAACCCCTTGATGTTATATAGGAACCATATTCTCATGGTGGGACGGTGTCGGGGAGGGAAGGCACTCTATCTATAATCCAGTGTTAAGTCTTAGGCTTTTGGGATCCTATGTCCCTGGGCTGTGATCTTCACAAGTTCTTCTCAGGTTTGTATTCCTCCACTTGGTGAAATGGAAAGGCTAGAGGGCCAGAGTCGGCATTTTCCTTTCCGCAGATTGGTTAGGGTCTGTTAAAACCCAAATTAAATCCCTCGTGAAATAGTGTCCCTTGATGGAAGGCCTTTGTTATGGAGACCAGAGTATTCTGGACTTATTTGAAACTGGTTACTTTTCCTCTTCTTCTGCCAGAAGCATGAGGGGATTTTTCTCTGATCTTCACCCTAAGAACCAGATGGGGTTCCTGGAGGTAAAACTTAGAAAATGCAGGCCCTCACTCAACTCCCCCCAAAATACCCAGCCCCCCATGAGTTTTTATCTCCCAAAGTAGTCCACACCCAGTTTCCAGCAATTAGTCTATTGCTCTTTAGGCATTCCTGCCAAGCTCCCACCCTGGCTTCTGCTCCCCATAAGCAGTGATTCTCTTTATCTGCCTATCTTTCCAGTTTGGGGGCTTTGTTATTTTAATTTTCTGATGGATTTCAGACTAGTTATTGATTTTTGGTTTATTCAACTTTTACCTTGTTTTGAGGATGGAAGTGATGATTCCCAAGCTCCTTAAATATTGGACCAGAAAGCAGAAGTCAAGAAGAGTTTTTAAATCACTTACTATGTTCAGTCTTATACAAATAAATCAAATGTAAAGGAAACATTCCTTTCCACTCCCAAAACTTAATAGAAAATGTCAAATGGTATTTTCAGAATCAACAGAATTTTTCTGATAACTGCTTATCTTTTGGTGTCTAAAGTTTTCTTCTAACTTCAAATAAGAGGGATAAGAATATGTGCAATATTTGTAAACTATCCAGATAAATTATTACATAGGAGTATATCTTTGACCTGCAGTGTTATTTTAATGCTATGAAAATTTCAAAATATTGTGAATCAAGTATTAAAGATTAGGATCATAATTATGTGATTATTAGTAATGTAGTAATTGTATCTAATGCTACAAAGTAAGCAATTTTTTAGATAGAAAATATAAATATATGGAATAGACATACCACCTAAATAAGCAAAGATTTTTATTATTATTGTAGCTTCAGAAAAAAATTATTTTACAAATGCCAAAAGAAAATGTACAAAACCTCATTGAGATAGGTTGCTGTGATTTAATAGGTTTTAAATCTCAACATTCATGATAAGTAAGGTAGTAAAAAACACCCTCAGAGTATTTAATACTCCTGTGGCTCTGCATTTGCAACTAGTTCAGCACTGACCCAGTTTTCAAGGGAAAAGTCTTTTCCCAATTACATTTCCCCTGGGTTGCAGCCTGAAACCAACATGGCCCCAAACAAACAGCAGCAATAAGAAAATAAATTATTGAATAAGGATATTGTCTGACTTACCCTCAGCTTTACCTTCTGTTCACCCCTGACCCTGACATTCACTTCCTAGAGGAGTCCTTGAAGCCAAGTTTCTAGTCATCTCTGATGTAGGTTCTAGATCAGAGAAAGATCTAGGCTGTTAGAAAGAATGAGCCTTCTCAAGGTCCAAGGCAGATGGGAGAGGATGGGCTAGACTCAGTGGAAAGGAGGCCAAGGCTTTGATTGATTAGCAAATGAGAGGTTCAAGCAGAGATTGTGCCAGGGAAGTGAGTGAATCTGGGCGAGAGGAAGCACATTTTGGAAAGAAAACAACAACAACAACAACAACAAAACAAAAACAAACATTGCTGGAGTAATATTTCTGATTTTCTTGAAGTTGTAAAACATTGGAATTCCTTTTAATGTTTTAATTGCTGGATTATTCCCTTAAACAATAAGCATTTTCTTATTTCTCCTCCATATTTTTCCTCTTGATCTCATTTTCCCCATTTGGTATCACCTAACCTCCCTACTCACGTTGGCAACAAAACATATAGAAAGAAATTGTCTAGACTGGCTTTATCCACTTTCTCTCTTCTCATTCTCTCTTAAACCCATACACCTCAGATTTTCATCCCAACACTCCACCAAAACTGCTCATGTCGATGATGCCATGACTTCTACATTATTAAATCCTGTGATTTTTTTCTAGCTGTCGTCTTATTTGACCTGTCAGTGGTACTTGCACAAAAATTGTGACTTCCTCCTTGATTTGTCTTTTTGTTACTTCCAGCACATTCCACATCCTTATATTTTATTTATTCTTTCATAGCTGTTTGCACATTTTCTGATGTTTGCTGATTTCTCCTCTTTTCTTCCAATTTCTTAATATTTAAAATTTCCAGAAATTAGTCTTTGATCTTGTTTTGTTCTCCATTCAAACTCTTGGTGATCCCATCCACTCCCATGCCTTTAAATGCCCTCTACAAGCTGATGACTCCCAAATTTATATTACTGGTCCAGACCTCTTCCCAGTTTTGCTCATTAATATCTCAAACTGAGTGTACTCCAAAATGAATTCTTGAAATTCTTCCCCCAAATCTGGCTCTACCTACAACTTTCTTCTTAATTGATATAAACTCCATCATTCCTGCTGTTTTGGCAAAAATATCGAGGCCCTCTTTCACTCTTTTCTTTCTCTCAAATATCATATCCAATCAGTCATGAAATCCTGTTAACAATTTAAAAAAAAAACATTACCACCTCTTAACACCTCTGTTGCTACCACTTTGATGTAAGGGGCCAGTATCTTTCTTGTTTACATTATTACTCCAGTAACCTCTTAGCTGGTATATGTGATTATATCATTGCCACCCTCCTTCTCTGCCCCTTCTTCCCAGAGTCCACTTTCAACACAGTAGTCAGGTTCATAGATGAAAACATTTTGATATGGTAAAGATGGCAGTTCTTCACAATTTCATCTATCAGTTCTACGCAATTCTAATCAAATTCCAAAGAGTTTATTTATGGAATGTATTAAGCTTACCCCAAAATTTGTAGGAAACTTGAAAGTTTTAAGAATGGTGAAGAAGAATAAGGAAGAAGGCAGAAGAGGAAAAAGAAGAAGGAGGAGGAGGAGGGGGAAAGGAGAAGGAGGAAGAGGAGGACGAGTATGGCAATGATGGAAGAGAAGAAGAGAAGAAAAAAATTAAAAAGTAAAAAGATGGGGGAGAGAGAGAGAGAAAGAAAGAAAGAAAGAAAGAAAGAAAGAAAGAAAGAAAGAAAAAGAAAGAGGAAGGGAGGAAGAAAAAGGGAGGGAGGAAAGAAGGAAGAAAGAAAAGAGAGGAGAGAGGGCAGGAAAAGAAAGCTTGCATTAATCAAAATTTATCATTGAGCCTTGGTAAATGAAATAGTGTATTATTGATGCAGATGTAAGCTTGGGGCACCTGGGTGGCTCAGTTGGTTTAGCATCAGACTCTCTGTTTCAGCTCAGGTCATGATCTCACGGTTTTGTGAGTTCAAGCCATGAATCAGGCTCTACGTTTACAGTGCAGAACCTGCTTGGCATTCTCTCTCTCTCCCTCCCTCTCTACACCTCCCCTGTTTGTGCTGTCTCTGCCTCTCTCAAAATAACTTAAAAAAAAACAAAAAAAATTTTTTTAAAGCTGTAGTTTGCTATATTTGAGATATAGAATTGAAAATCGATGACGAGAAGGAATTAATTATTAATAATAAACTGGAATGGTACAGTAGATTGTCCACATGGAAAAAAATAAAATTAATTTCTTACTTCATACTCGACACAAAAGTAAATTCCAGACAGCCTAAAGCTTCAAATATAAAACACAAACTAAATTTTTAAAAGAGTTGAGATTATCTTTATGCCTTTGGCATAAGAAAAGATTACTTAAGGGGGTTACAAAAGTATCAACCATAGTGTGGGACTGTAGAGAAATTATTTTTTTGTTTCTAAACAAGTAGAACTTCTGGACTAAAACACAAGGTATGGAAGTTAAATTATGACTGAATAGTCAGTGAAAACTCCAGAGATTTCCCTCCCTTGAGGCATAGGTTCACATTTCAAGAAAGGGATGACACCCAGCACCATGGAGCCAACCTATGGGTTGTAAACTCAGAGAAACTAGTCTTAATTTCTCCCTGGAGATGTTTATTTACATTCTAAAGGGCAAAAACCAAGGATCCTTCTCTATGGGTTCAAAGGAAAATTCATTTACACTCGGGAGATGGAGTTTCTCTTCGTCTCACAGGGGAGGGGTTAAGAGACAGCTGTACTTTTTCTGGCTAAACTTCTAGATTCTTCCTTTGTGGTTCCTTGCCCATGGAGTAGACACCAGTTTAGGTAGATTGACATCAGGCCTTCATGGAGTCACCCCAGAGAGGGGTAACTGGAGTGTGGTAGACTCAGCAGAGTTATTACTGTAGACAAGCAATAAGTAATTTGACCTTGACCCAGGACCCTTGTATCTACTTTCAGGACAATACAAATACTATATTTCAATCTGATGACAAAGAGAAAATGATTGATAATCTTGACAATATTAAAATTTATTTTTTTGTAGAATGATATTATAAATAAGTTGGAAAAAGATACTCAGTTCTGCATAAAATATTGATTATGAGTGAAAAACAGAGAGACGCTAACAAGTGTACCATATAACAAAACCTTCTATAATGTGAAAGGTATTATCCATAAAGCTACAAATAAAGCTGGACCACTGACCCTCATCTGTGGCTGTATATTAGTATCATCTTGAGACATTTTAAAAATTATGCTACCCTAAACTAATTACTTCAGCATATTTGGGGGTGAACTAGGCTTTAATATATAAAAAGAAATATATAAAATTCCTATGAAAAAATAAGCCTAATATAATAGCATAATAATGAGAAAAATATATAAATTAGCAGTTCACAGAAAATAATGTAAAAATATTTCTAATCTGGGGTGCCTGGGTGGCTCAGTTGGTTAAGCATCAGACTTGGGCTCAGGTCATTATCTCACAATTTGTGGGTTAGAGTCTGGCGTTGGACTCTGCGTTGACAGCTCAGAGCCTGGAGCCTGCTTTGGATTTTGTGTGTGTGTCTCTCTCTCTCTGCCCCTCTCCCACCCACGTGTGTGCACGCACGCACGCGGCTCTCTCTCTCAAAAATAAACATTTAGGGAGGAGCCAAGATGGCAGAACAGCCTAGAAGTTTTTTCTCTGTCTCGCATCCATGAAATACAGCCAGACCAACACTAAACCATCCTGCACACCTAGAAAACTGATTGGAGGATTAACAACAATCTGCACAACCTGAACCACAGAATTCAGCAGGTACGCAGCACCAAGAGGTGAACTTGGGGAGCTAGACGGCACAGGAAGGGAGGTGCTTTTGTGAGCAGAGAGAGGACCCAAAAGCAGCTGGAGAGAAAGTGGAAAACTGGAAACAGCCGCAGGGACTAAACTAAAAAGGGAGAAAGGAGAAAGGAGAGGGTTTAAATTCCATTGAGACTGTAACAAGGGGAGCACAAAGGCTGCAACTCCGCAGCTCCATACCTGGCGGTGCTCTGGTGGGAAGGGCGAACCCCCAGGAACAGAGTGGGGTCCGGGAGGTTCTCGGGCCACATGGGGAAAAGCGGCTCCACTACTGGAAGGACATTTGGTAGAGACTGTTGAAGCCACCTGGTCCCAGAAGACCCCAGAAGGTGGCCACATTCACTGGTGCTGGGGCAAGGTTGTTGAGGGTGAAGCCTGGTGCCAGATGTGTGTTGCGATTTTCCACAATCCCTGAAAAGCTGCTGCTACACTATCTCGCTAACTTTTTCTGGGGCGGGCTGGCACCTGGCCGTAGCCTTGGGGCACCGGCAGCAGCAGGGTCGAGTAAGCGTTCCTGGGTGCAGCTGACATTCAGCCATTGCTCATTTGGCCACTGCTCGGTGAGACCTTCCCACAGAGCGGCAGAACGGGTCAAAGCCGCAGTCCTTCAGAAGTAAAGGGCTGGGGAAAACAGCCGCATCTGAGACAAAACTCGGGAGAGAGGTACTGCCTGGGGCCTGTTCACGGAGAGTGAAAAAGCCAGGAGTGGATGAGAGCCGAAGACAGAGGGTGCGTGATTGCTGATCAGAGAGAACAGAGTTCCCATACTGGAGACCAGGTGACGCCATTTTCCCTTCTCCCACGCATGCGCATATGCACCTACGAGCGCCCCAATACTCCAGCCCAGTAGGCTAGCAGCGCCATCTAGTGGAGAGAGGAGCCCATTACACTAAGCCCCACCCAACTGGGCCAACTTCGCTCTTGAAGGACATAAGTCTCACCACCCGCGTAGTTTATGGACTATAAAGTGCTACACAGACTGACTTTTAGGGGAAAATGAAGTAATTTCAGTCCTACTTCAATCTGTTAGCAGGTCCATCTATTCAATTCTCTTTTTTTTTCTCTTTTACACTTCTTTTCTTTTTCTTGAATACAGAAAGAGAAAAAATTCATCTTTATTTTCAATTTTTATTACAAATATTTTTCTTTAACTCTTCTTACTATATTTTTCACTTTTGTGTAAATTTTTTAAATTCTATTTTACTTCCATCATTTTATTTTAGTCTACTTCACTGTATTCACTTTTTCAAATTTTAAAATGATTTCCTTTTCTTCTTTGTCTTTTTTTATCTTTTTTGTTTCTTTTCTTTTTCTTGAATGCAGAAAGAGAAAAACTTCATTTTTACTTTTAATTTCTATTAAAAATATTTTTCTTTAATTTTTTACTATATTTTTTGCTTTTATGTAAGTTTTTTCAAATTATATTTTACTTCCATTATTTTATTTTAGTCTACTACAGTGTATTCACTTTTTGAAATTTTCAAACGACTTCCTTTTTTTTCTTGTTTTAATCTTTTGTCTCTTTTTCATTTCTTCTTTTTCTTGAACACAGAAGAAGAAAACATTCACAATTATTTTTAATTTTATTAAAAATATTTTTCTTTAAATTTTTTCTACTATATTCTTTACTTTTGTGTATATTTTTTCAAATTCTATTTTACTCCCGTCCTCTCATTTTAGTGTACTTCAGTGTATTCATTTTTTCAAATTCTCAAATGATTCCTTTTTTTTTCTCCCCCCCCCTTTTTTTTCTCTAATCTGTCAAACCACTTCCAACACCCAGACCAAACACACCTAGGATCTAGCATCATTTATTCAATTTGTGTTTGTTTAATTTTTTAATTTTAATATTTTTTTGATTTTAATTTTAATTTTTCTACCTCATTAATTCCTTTTCACCCTTCAAAATGACAAAATGAAGGAATTCACCTCAAAAGAAAGAGCATGAAGAAACGATAACCAGGGATTTAACCAACACAGATATGAGCAAGATATCTGAACCAGAATTTAGAATCATGATAATAAGAATGCTACCTGGAGTCGAAAATAGATTAGAATCCCTTTCTGCAGAGATAAAGGAAGTAAAAAATAGCCAGAATGAAATAAAAAATGCTATAACTGAGCTGCAATCACAGATGGATGCAGTGGCGGCAAGGATGGATGAGGCAGAACAGAGAATCAGCAATATAGAAGACAAACTTATGGAGAATAACGAAGCAGAAAAAAAAGAGGGAGATTAAGGCAAAAGAGCACGATTTAAGAATTAGAGAGATCAGTGACTCATTAAAAAGGAACAACATCAGAACCATAGGGGTCCTAGAAGAGGAAGAGAGAGAAATAGGGGCAGAAGGGTTATGTGAGCAAATTATAGAGGAAAACTTTCTTAACCTGGGGAAAGACACAGACATCAAAATCCAGGAACCACAGAGGACCCCCATTAGATTCAACAAACACCGACCATCAACAAGGCATATCATAGTCAAATTCACAAAATTTGAATCATGAAATTTTGGGAAGGAGAGAATCATGAAAGCAGCAAGGAAAAAAAAGTTCCTAACCTACAAGGGAAGACAGATGAGGTTTGCAGCAGACCTATCCACAGAAACTTGGCAGACCAGAAAGGAGTGGCAGGATATATTCAATGTGATGAATCAGAAACATATGCAGCTAAGAATTCTTTATCCAGCAAGGCTGTCATTCAAAATAGAAGGAGAGATAAAAAGTTTCCCAGACAAACAAAAATTAAAGGAGTTTGTGACCATTAAACCAGCCCTACAAGAAATTTTAAGGGGGACTCTCTGAGCGGAGAAAAGATGAAATAGAAATAAAGAAATAAAGAAACAAATAAATAAATAAATACCAAAAGCAACAAAGATTGGAAAGGACCAGAGAACACCACCAGAAATTCCAACTCCACAAGCATCATAATGGCAATAAATTCATATCTTTCAGTACTCACTCTAAACATTAATGGACACAATGCTCCAATCAAAAGACATAGGGTAACAGAATGGATAAGAAAACAAGATCCATCTATATGGTGTTTACAGAGACCCACTTTAGACCTAAAGACACCTTCTGATTGAAAATAACGGGATGAAGAATCATCTATCATGCTAATAATCAACAAAAGAAAGCCAGAGTAGCCATACTTCTATCAGACAATCCAGACTTTAAAATAAAGACTGTATCGGGGAGCCTGGGTGGCTCAGTCAGTTGAGCATCCGACTTTGACTCAGGTCATGATCTCACGGTCTATGAGTTCAAGCCCCATGTCAGGCTCTGTGCTGACTTCTCGGAGCCTGAAGCCTGCTTTCGATTCTGTGTCTCCCTCTCTCTGCCCCTCACCCACTCATGCTGTCTCTCTCTCTGTCAAAAATAAATAAACATTAAAAAAAAGTTTTAAATAAAGACTGTGTCAAGAGATGCAGAAGGGTATTATATCATATAATCAAGGGGTCTACCCACAAAGAAGACCTAACAATTGTAAACATTTATACGCCAAATGTGAGAGCACCCAAATATATAAATCAATTAATCACAAACATAAAGAAACTCATTGATAATAATAACATAATAGCAGGAGACTTGAACACCCCACTCACAGCAATGGATAGATCATCAAATCAAGAAATCAACAAGGAAACGATGGCTTTGAATGACACACTGGACCAGATGAACTTAACAGATATATTCAGAACATTTCACCCTAAAGCAGCAGAATATACCTTCTTCTCCAGTGCACATGGAACGTTCTCCAGAATAGACCATATACTCAGACACAAATCAGCCCTAAGTAAGTACAAAAGATCGAGATAATACCATGCATATTTTCAGACCACAACACCATGAGACTCGAAATCAACCACAAGAAAAAATTTGGAAAGGTAACAAATACTTGGAGACTGAAGAACATCCTACTAAAGAATGAGGCTAACCAAGCAGTTAAAGATGAAATTAAAAAGTATATGGAAGTCAATGAGAATGATAACACCACAACCCAAAACCTCTGGGATGCAGCAAAGGCAGTCATAAGAGGAAAGTATATAGCAATCCAGGCCTTCCTAAAGAAGGAAGAAAGATCTCAGATACACAACCTAATCTTACTCCTTAAGGAGCTGGAAAAAGAACAGCAAATAAAACCCCAAACCAGCAGAAGACAGGAAATAATAAAGATTAGAGCAGAAATTAATGCTATTGTTACCAAAAAAAAAAAAAAAAACCCAAAAAACAAACAAAAAAAACCAGTAGAACAGATCAATGAAACCAGAAGGTGGTTCTTTGAATTAACAAAATTGATAAACCACTAGTCAGTTTGATCAAAAAGAAAAAGGAAAGGACCCAAATAAATAAAATCAAGAATGAAAGAGGAGAGATCACAACCAACACAGCAGAAATAAAAACAATAATAAGAGACTATTATGAGTAATTATATGCCAATAAAATGGGCAATCTGGAAGAAATGGACAAATTCCTGGAAACATATACACTACCAAAACTTGAAATAGAAACAGGAAGAAATAGAAAATTTGAACAGACCCATAACCAGTAAGGAAATCAAATTAGTAATAAAAAATCTGCCAAAAAACAAGAGTCTAGGACCAGATGGCTTTCCAGGGGATTTCTACCAAACATTTAAGGAAGAGTTAACACCTATTCTCTTGAAGCTGTCCCAAAAAATAGAAATGGAAGGAAAAATTCCAAGCTCTTTCTGTAAAGCCAGCATTACCTTGATTCCAAAACCAGACAGAGACCCCACTAAAAAGGAGAACTATAGACCAATTTCCCTGATGAACATGGATGCAAAAATTCTCAACAAGATACTAGCCAACAGGCTCCAACAATACATTAAAAAAATTATTCACCACGACCAAGTGGGATTTATACCTGAGATGCAGGTCTGGTTCAATATCTGCAAAACAATTAATGTGATTCATCACATCAATAAAAGAAAGGACAAGAACCATATGATCCTCTCAATAGATGCAGAGAAAGCATTTGACAAAATACAGCATCCTTTCTTGATAAAAACCCTCAAGAAAGCAGGGATAGAAGGAGCATACCTCGAGATCATAAAAGCCATATATGAACAACCCAACACTAATATTATCCTCAATGGGGAAAAACTGACAGCCTTCCCCCTAAGGTCAGGAACAAGACAGGGATGTCCACTCTCTCCACTGTTATTCAACATAGTATTGGAAGTCTTAGCTTCTGCAATCAGACCACACAAAGAAATAAAAGGCATCCAAATCGGCCAGGAGGAGGTCAAACTTTCACTCTTCACAGATGACATGATACTCTATATGGAAAATCCAAAAGACTCCACCAAAAAAACTTCTAGAACTGATTCATGAATTCATCAAAGTTGCAGGATATAAAATCAATGCACAGAAATCAGTTGCATTCCTATACACCAACAATGAAGCAACAGAAAGAGAAATCAAGGAATCGATCCCATTTACAGTTGCACAAAAAAAACATAAAATACCTAGGGATAAATCTACAAAAAATAATTTGTAGAATATTAGATGGACTCTCTCTTCCAATTTTTTGTCTTCAGAAAATGATATCCTAACAGATTAATACCTAGGTAAGAAAAGGCTGAAAAAATTATGCATCTATGATAAATAGTGGTTTCTTTGGTTCTTAATCTTCTTTTTGCTTGATGTACTTTATCTCTTGAAAAGTGATTTGTGAAAAAAGTCATTAGTTTTTGTTTTCAAATAATCAATACCAGTGTGTAATCAAATTATCCTTTTTTTGTTTTTCTAAAAATTCTTTATACTACATTTTATTAGTGTCAAGCTAATAAAATGTATTTCAAGTAGATGACATTTTCTTTCTCTACCACCTTTTGCATTTGGAGACTAATGGATAAGCATATAAAGTTGCATGGCAGAGCCTTCGATTTTAAGCAACATGTCAGTCACTTAGATTGCTGATTAATTTTGGCTTGGCACCACTTATCATTTTAAATTGAGTACCTGATGAAATAATCAGTCATCTGTGGCTGCTCGGAGAAATTAGCACGCATGTTTATTTGTCAAAATGTCAAAGTGAGCCTTTAATCCATAAGTACTGTCCTGGGTAGCATATGCCAGCATCTCTCAACTTTAAGAGAGGAATAGTTTTAAAGTCAGGAGAAGCACAAGTGCTTCTTAGAGCCAGGTCAGTGTTGGACACCTTCCTCCTCTATCTGTCATTAGAGATTCAGTAGTGCTGGAGCCACAGACTGATGTGATGATCTCCTCAAGTTTTTCATCAGAAACCATACTAGCACTAAACAGGTTTTTTTGTCTTTTCTTTCTTTCTCTTTCTTTCTTTCTTTCTTTCTTCTTAAGGCTATCGGCATTCTTTTAGTTACTTGAATTATGAAATATTGCACAAAGTGCTATTTTAGGTATTGGGGGAATGAGCCAGAAATTATCCCTCTCACTGGGCGTAGGGAGTGGAGAGTGGTGAGCATAGGTAAGCACTTTGAAATCAAGCCAAATGGGTAAATATGTATCAATAGTTATTGAGATCATTATCTGTGTAAAACTCGATCTCTACATTATAAAGAAAACCAATGACAAAGGTATACATAATTGGCAGGCACAAATTACAATCAATCAGTGTCAAACATCAAGACAATGTGACTAAAAAGAAAAAGAGTAATGATGTGATTAATTCACAAATAGGATCTAGGGTTTCAAATACTTTTTCAATAGTAGCTGAAATTTAGGCTGATATGATGTATTCTTCTAAGAATAATTCTATCACTAAAACTTGTGTGTTTATTCAGTTGTCTGTTTGTGGAGAGCTAGTATAAGTTTTACCATTCTCTAAATTGTATTATTTGCATCTTAAACATTCTTCTCATACAATGTATGCAGGTGAAATGAAAATGAAGCTAAACAGGAATTTTTGTTAATAATTTTCTGTAACGAGATGAATATACTTCCATAAGGAAAAAAAAGATTAAAGACACTTGAAAAGAAATCACTACTCTCATGATCAGGAAGTATAAAATCAAACCCAGAAGTGAGAGAGACTTATGTTGTAGTTTTTTATTTTTACACATTTTGAAAATGAGATAAACAAGAAAGAGTTGAATGAGAGAATATAGTTAGAAAGTGTCAGAAAACAAGTGATGTATAAAGTTGATTCTATAAATACATATTTATTTAGGACTTACTATGTTATGTTCTGGACATGTGGATGCTCAGCAAACAATATCTACTTTCATGGAATTTACTAATGTAAGCATTAAAAATTACAAATATCAAAACCACAATGAGATGTCACCTCACAGCTGTTAAAATGGCTAAAATTCACATAGGAAATACAGATGTTGGTGAGGATGCGGAGAAAGGGGAACCCTCTCACACTGCTGGTGGGAATACAAACTGGTGCAGCCACTCTGGAAAACACTATGGAGATTCCTCAAAAAAGTTAAAAATAGAACTACCCTAGGACCCAGCAATTGCACTACTAGATATTCACCCAAATGATACAAAAATACTAATTCAAAGGGGCACGGGCACCCTGATGTTTATAGCAGCATTACCAACAATAGCCAAATTATGGAAAGAGCACAAATGTCCATCAACTAACTGATGAATGGATGAAGATGTAGTGTGTGTGTGTGTGTGTGTGTGTGTGTGTGTGTGTACACATACATATGCATATATACATATACATATATACAATGGACTATTACTCAACCATCAGAAAGAATGAAATCTTACCATTTGCAATGATGTGGATGGAGCTACAATGTATTATGCTAAGTGAAATAAGTCAGTCAGAGAAAGACAAATACCATATAACTTCACTCCTATGTGGAATTTAAGAAACAAAACAGATGAACATAGGAGAAGGGGAAAAAAGAGAGAGGGAAGCAAACCAGAGAAAACTCTTTTAACTATAGAGAACAAACTGAGAGTTGCTGGAAGGGAGGTGGGCAGGGGATAGGCTAAATGGTTGATGGGTATTAAGGAGGGAACTTGTTGTGATGAGCACTATGTGTTATATGTAACTCCTGAAACCAATACTATACTACATGTTAACTAACTAGAATTTAAATAAAAACTTAAAAAATTACAAATATCCCTTTATGTGCTGCTTTAGCTATATCCCACAATTCAATATGTTGTGTTTTCATTATCATTCAGTTCAAATGCTTTTTAATTTCCCATGTAACTTATTCTTTTATCCATGAGTTATTTAGAAGTTTGTTGCTTAATTTCCAAATATATGGGTTTTCTCCAAATATCTTACTGTAATTTGATTATCAGTCAAATGTAATTGACTTCTAATTTTACTTTAGAGTGGTCAGAAAAGATACTCTGAATGATTTCAATCCTTCTAAACTTATTGAGGTTTGTTTTACGGCCCCTTATGTGGTCTGTCTCTCTTAATGAACCATGTGCCTTTGGACTGCAGTTACTGGGTTACAGGAGTTGATAGTTAATTGATTGAGGAGTGTAAGGATGAAGTAGAGTGAAATAAGAATAGCATATTTCTTTCTCTGGATGGTATTGCCTCTTGCTGAAATGAGAAACAGAAGTTAGGTACGAAGTGTGAGATGTGGATATGAGTAATCTTGTGTGATACGTACACAAGCATGCTGCAGAAAAAAAGATGGTGGGCAGATATTATCCATGTCCTGGGCATGTGGAATTTTAACCAATGAGAAACCCAAGTACGGATGTCCAGTGACAGTTTGCTCTGCAGATATGTCACTCAGGTGAGAGGTTGAAGACAGAAATATTATGAAAATAAAAGTGAAACAGATCCAGGGGAGGGTATCTATGTTAAAAGAAAAAAAAAAAAGAAAAAAAAAAAAAGAAAAAAAAAAGCAAGGAACAAAGTCATGTTTCCTGGTTCAAATTTTGAATTTTTATTTTAAAAAATTCATTATTATTTAATAATTTATACATGAATGACATTGTCTCATTCTGACAATTTATCTGATCTTTGTTAATATTGGTATATGGTAGGAAACAGCTCAGGGAAAAGTTGATAGGTCAAGTAAGCTTTAACTATTTCACTATTGGTACAGTATCTGATTTCTAAAATGTCCATATATACTCACCCACCCCATATATTTACGATTAAATATTTATTGTAGAGTTTTGTTACTATTTTTATCAGAACTTCTTGTCTTCTGATGAGAAAACAAACTCTTAGTTGCAACTCTAAGGCAACATTTTTAATTATTCCATGTAAGGAAATGTAATGTCATTTTCATGGTGAAAAAAAAAAATGGCAAAGTTGTTTATCCAGAGCACCACATTTCCAAAGTCTTTCCTTCCTAGAGAACCTCCCCTCCTTCTCTGTGGGGAAAGGTCTTCCTTTTTAAGAGAAACAAATATGGAACACATCCAAATAAGTCAATCAACATGGTGACTAGTGGGGCACAGAGGTCACAGACACATATCTTCAGGTCTTTCACACATAGGTTACAGAAGCCTTTTCTCTTTATTTGAATCATGGCCATGAATAATTTTTCCAGGAAAATAAAAAGCATTAGTCATAGCTTAAGCAAATCTGCTTAAAGTCCTTGAAATCACAAGTCAATTACTCTAGGTTTGGAAGTAGTGACATCTAATTAGAATGTTAAATTAAGTCCAGTAGTGATACTACACTTGTTTATACATTCAAATTCATTTCAGTAAAGTAAATTTAGCCAACAGAGATTATTTACTTTGTCACAACCTATTATAATAAAATTATGAAGGAGATTCAGAGGTTAGATGAGAAGTAGCTAACTCTTCCAACTTCTCATTGAAAGATTCATTGAGAAGAAGGAGGAAGAAGAATAGGAGAAGAAAGGGAAGAAGAGAAAGAGGGGTAAGAGGAGGAAAGAGGAAGAGGAGAAGAAAAATTATACCAGGAGATCAAAAGTTCTGACTTCCTTGGAAACCAGCAATGTTAGTCAATGTGTTAGGCCTCAATGAATTTCCAGTAATCAAAGCATAATTGAATTCAGAAAAACACACTAAGAAAAACCCACACATGTCCTACCCCAGTAATAGAGAACATTCACAGGCCAAAAAGTCACTGCAGGCACCCTTCATCTATTTTATACCCTTCACAAGATTCTGTTTGTTTCTGTTTTGTAGTGAGAGATCTACATATGCACCAGCTTGGATGTATTAATTAGGAAGTATTTTGTGCTTTTATGAAATAAAGCAAGGTTCACCTTGATCTTTTATAAAGTTAATCACTCAAATGTGAATATGTTCTATTTTTAAAGAGATTCAGATATAGATACTGAATCTTTTCTTGTTCAACAGAAAGTCCTGTTTTTATAATGTAAATAAAGTATATTTGTGTATTTCTTTCTACACCAATACCAATGCAAAATACTTGGTCTGTGTCATTGTTGTCTACGTGATATTATCATCACATGGGAGGCTAATCTTAAGTAAATTTGTGAAGTTTATTTTAGGTTACCAAGTTCCTTAGTTTTATACAACTTTCAAAAATTTACCTCACAAATTGCAACACTGTCCTCTGACCCCACTGCAATTTAATTTTCAGGCCATCCTGAACTTGCAGCCTTGTAGGAGAGTCAGTTGTCAAGCCTGAAATGACTTTATGGTAAAGTAATGTATGGCATTCCCTGTTGGGTATAATCTCAGAAACTCATCCCAAGGAATGGTATCTGGTAGATATAAAGGATGTTGCCACCATGGGACATGCGGAATATTTAGGAGGCAGAGTGACATGTTGAATGGGTAAATTTTAACGGAGGGATAAAGTGGGGAAAAAAAATCCAAAAAGTGAATCACTGTCTAGAAGTGCAAGGCTTGGAGGGTCCTGGATCTCAAAGGCAGAGCATGAGGAAATCCAAAGAAGCAGTAAGAAAGTGAAGCAATGTGTCATTGAATATGCAGCTTAAGAAAGTTAATTGTTCTAGTATAAATATGCCCAGGTTGGGATATAGTGGTAAATATGCAATCTGTACAGGTTTTCTTCTCACATAGCAAAGCAATTCGCTCTTATCTTATTTGGTTGAGTCTTTTCCTCTTTCCTAACTCTCCTGTCCTAAACTGCACCCACTGCATTTTGTGGCACTGATTTCCGGCCACCGGTTTGATTGCAAAGTGTTACACCTTTTCTTTCTTCTTTTCTCTTTTACCATAATGTTATTCATGAGGAAGAGTGATTAGATCTCAGGCAAGTGCAGAAGCCTCACTTCAAAAGCAAGATAAAAATAATCTTTTTCTGAGTTTTTCTTTTTTGCTCTAGTCCCTTTATGTGGTCAAAAACCCCAAATCAAGTTTTATTGTTAACAAAATACTGCTCAATAAATTTTCCTCTCTCACCTGAGGCTTCATATTGTAAAAATGTGTTCTTCATTATTTTTTTTTCAACGTTTATTTATTTTTGGGACAGAGAGAGACAGAGCATGAACGGGGGAGGGGCAGAGAGAGAGGGAGACACAGAATCGGAAGCAGGCTCCAGGCTCTGCTATCAAGCAGAATTTTCTTCTAAAAAACCATGTTGACACAGATAAATTCACTAAGAGTCTGCGAATCATTCAAATAAGTTATATTTCACAGTGCTAGAAATATCAAAAACAAGATGGCTAAATCCATTAATCATTTTTTGTTTGGATCCTGCCCAAGCTCTCAATGAAATCAGGAATTATTTCCAGTTTAACATCATGACACTGCATTTTCTTTACTTTTTTTGTCTTCATTAACGAAAATGACCATATCTCTATCTCTTATTATAAACAACTATTGTACCATATTAAATATATACATATGTATTAGTAAAGACTAGTTTGTGTTTAGCTAAAAATGGCCTTAAAATACAGATTTGTTTATTTCATTGCCATTCTCTCACAGGATGATTGATTGATATTTGAAATTTCTTTATCTGGAAAAAAGACCACCTCTCCCAGTTGAAAGTCCTAAGTGAAAATAGCCATTTTCTGGCAAATCATGTCACTGCTTGAGGCCTCCATTTTCTTATCTGCATAATAAAGTGTTTCTATACCCTCCAAAGTCTTGTAGAAATTTTATATTCTATGATTCTATGTAAGGTTCAACATCATCACCTCCCTTAAGCCCTAAGATAGGTGATGTGCTGAATTAAAATTGCATAGAGCTACATAAATCCTTGAGTCCAGAGGCATTGTGAAGAATGGAGTGAATACAGAAACTGGAGAAGCGGATGTTCTAAAGAATAATATTGCATTAAAGTGGGGGCCAAGGGCACCACAAACTTCACCCACTCTGTGTATTTGTTCAGACACAGTTTGAATCCTGAAGGAAGAAGAGACAGATGAAGGTCCAGAAAAGTTAGAAAGAGAAAAACTCACTGGCCAGGAAAGCCTCATAGCCAGATATTCAACTCACTTTTTTACACTTAGCTATTTAATCTTTAAGCTCACTGATGTCACCATATTTTAACATCTAATTCTCTCACCTCTCAGTACAAAGGAAGTCCCTACCTAGATTCCCAGAATGAATTGTCTCGGGCATCTCCATTCACATCTGTAAACTATTGTCAAACTAATATCCCTCAAAATCATCATTGTGTTACACCATTTCTCTTGCCCAGGAAGTCATGATTCTCTGAGAGTGAGATCTAATACTTTCTTTCCCCACCTTTGAAATATACAGGCTCCAATGGTACAAGGAACCACTATGTCACAGAAAATTCATTTTCTAAATATTGATTTACAAACTAAGAAGTTGGAATTCAAGACGGCTTTCTCCTGTTGAAGTTCCAACTAGTGGAGCTACAACACCAGTGTTTACATGTGTTTCTGAGACAACTGTGTTGTCTCTAGTGGTTAGGTTCTCAGTGAGTTTGAGCACACCTCTATGGTCTCCCCTTGTTAATGTGACAGAAAAGTATCCTGGACCAAACTTTGAGGCAGGTTGGAGAAGAGGAGGAGATGGAATAAGGTCTCCTCTTGTGGATGTCCCACAGATGGCGATGTAGGATGAAGAGAGGCAGGAAATGCGTGAGCATGGTCAGGGACTGTCCTGTTGCAATATGTTGGTGAGACAGTGAGGGAGAAGGAAGGTTAAGCTCCTGATGAAGCACCATCTGTGAATAGAGCAGCTAAGTATTTTTAAAATATCAAGTAAGAGGAGTGCCTGGTTGGCTCAGTCAGTTAAGCGCCCAGCTCTTGATTTCAGCTCAGGTCATGATCTCATTGTTCATGAGATGGAGCCTCATGTCTGGCTCTGTGCTGACAGTGAGAAGCCTGCTTGAGATTCTCTGCCCGCCCCCCTCTCTCTCTGCCTCTTTCTCTTTCTCTCTAACATTTAAAAATTTTAAAAAAACTAATAATAAAAATATCAAGTGAGAAAGGAAAGTAAATCTGTGTGCCAAAGAACATTTCCTACAGCCACAGCAAGGATTAAAATCACAGGGATATCCCACACTGAACATGTGTACTAAGGAACTACCTCAATTTCATTGCTAGCTGGAGCACCCATTTCTGTCCCTTAAAGGGTATTCTAAGCTCCCTGAGCATCAGCAGAGTATAGGAGCCTCCTTTTCTAGTTTTTTTTCCCCTCAATTTTCTGCTTGGCCTTTTGATCCTCTGGTACAACTCCATTCATTCTTATCTCTGGTATTTCTGTATTCAAGCCTTAAATAGTTCTCCCAAGACAAATATTATAAAGTATTAGTTACTGAATTGAAAAAAGTGCCTTGAATCACAGGAAATGTAAAAAAAAAAAAAAGAGGGAGGGAAGTGAGGTAGATATAGATATGGCTCAGCTAGATTTTAATCACTCTGACATCAGGGATCATGTGTTATAATTCTTCTGTCACCCCCATAGCACCTGACTCAGTGGTGCCAAAGAGAAGTTTGCTAAATCTGTTACAGCCTTTCTTTGAATAAACAGAATACTCACAAACGTGTTAGACCCTGAGAATGGGCAGAGTCTCCAAAGGAAGTCCTGGTCTAAAGCAACACTCCATCTGGTGGGAGAGACTGACAGCAAAGCAACGGGTTCTGATATGACATGATAAGAGCTAGAATCAAATAGACTAGGATATGTAGGAAAGGCATCTAGGTCAGCTTGTGAGTAAATCAAGGCAGACTTTTCAAAGGAGGTGATGTTTGAGCTGAGTTTTGAAGGATGAGTACGAGTGAGCTAAAGGGATATATGTGTGTGTGTGTGTGTGTGTGTGTGTGTGTATACATATGCACGCATATATATGTATGTGTATATATATGAACATGTATATATGTATGTATATATGCACCCATGTATATGTACACATGTATAGGTATATGTATAAGTATACGTACATGTATATGTATGCACACACACACACACACACACACACACACAAGATGGACCCTATTTATAGGAGCAAAAACTGTATAGGCAAACCCCAATGGGTTTGGTGAAGAGAGGGTGGCAAAATATAATTACCCCTTTAGGTCTGAGAATGTACCAGTAATCTGTTTCTTGTCTATGATTTTAGAATCATTTTTCCTATTATAATTGCTATTGGAATTTCAGTGTAAAGTACGCATTTCATTGTTGAAGCACTTGAGTGGAGTCTTTAGTTCAGTGTAGCCAAATCAACCTTTTTGCTTCAAGATAGATCTTTTTTTCATATTTATCAGTTAGCAGAAGCAAATCTATACACAAAACAGTAAGTAGGTCTCCAGCCAGATCATCGGAAATTCTCTCTTTCCTAATTTCTCCCGTGTTGAAGAAAGGAAAGACTATTGATGTATCTGTTCACGGCCTTCTTTCTTACAGTTTTCATTGTTCTACTGACTCCAAGGTCTCTGTGGACAGAGACCAAAATTGGCCTACACTATGCCCAGACATTAGCTGTTGTGAAATGCTCCTCTGTTATTGTCTTGGCATACTATGCTCATTTTTAATGCTGTTGACAATTATTTCTTAACATTTGCATTGTAAAATATCCTCCAGTAAACTGGATCTAGTAGCCTGCCTTTGGCCATACCCAGTTGTCTTTTATCCTTTAAGTGGTGTGGCTGACTTCCCCAAACTCTCCCTATTCAGGGGCTCTCCTGTCTTAGATTTGGTGATAATTTATTCTTTGTACTGATACTTGACTTACGTTTCCCCACCCCATGCCTCTTGAACTACTTCTGCAAATGGGTCAAGGTAAGTCCCAAACCAAGACCAGGGACAAAGTCCTTTCATTTTCCCTTCAAGAGAATTTGTTTCCATCATTCCCCTCACTTGATTACATTTCCCACTTCCCAGGATCCATCCACCTTCCCTTACTAACTGGAATTTAAGTTATTTTCCTACCGTCACCATTACAGCCAGTACCGTCTGCACGGTAGTTTGAAAGTTTGAACCTATACCATCCCCATTCATGTAATCTTCCATGGTAATGATATTAATGACCATTTAGTATGTTAAAATGAGAAGCCAACTCACTTCGTCTTTCAACAAATATATGTTGGATACTGTGTGTTTTAGACACTGTCTTGAAAAGCACTAAATATTGAAAATGCCATTTTCTTCAATTATGCAAAAGTTATCTACCTTTCATGTCAATATTGTGAGATGACAGAGCTTTAATTGTGTATTCCCACCTATACTTAACATAAGATTTATTAAAATTAGTTAAAATATGCAGGCATACCACTTACTTGGGACAGTCATACATTACCTTCTGTAATTAGAGATAATTTAGTTAATAACTAATATTTATATTGTGCACATTCACATATCATATACAGCAAATTTTTTCTTTTTTCTTGGACAATAGAAGACTTTATCAGTTAATTTAATGAAATATCTATATCCTAAAAGAAGTAAATACTAATTCTAAGGTAAGCTAATCTGTAGTTTAAAATATACTTACAAAAATTACTTTTATTTAAATATATTATCATCTCCAATATCTGTTTACTTTTTCTTTTTTTTTTTTAATTTTTTTTTTTCAACGTTTATTTATTTTTGGGACAGAGAGAGACAGAGCATGAACGGGGGAGGGGCAGAGAGAGAGAGGGAGACACAGAATCGGAAACAGGCTCCAGGCTCTGAGCCATCAGCCCAGAGCCTGACGCGGGGCTCGAACTCACGGACCGTGAGATCGTGACCTGGCTGAAGTCGGACGCTTAACCGACTGCGCCACCCAGGCGCCCCTACTTTTTCTTTTAAAAATTACAAATTAAATATTTGCTCTCTGGTCTCTGGAGTTTCTGGTATTATAAAAAAGTAACAAAACATGGGGCACCTGGATGTCTCAGTCGTTAAGTGTCCAACTTCACCTCGGGTCATGATCACACGGTTTGTGAGTCTGAGCCTGGGATCGGGCTCTGTGCTGACAGCTCAGAGCCTGGAGCCTGCTTAAGATTCTGTTTCTCCCTCTCTCTCTGCCCCTCCCCAACTTGGATTCTGTCTGCCTCTCTCTCTCTCAAAAATAAACATTAAAAAAAAAAAAGAAAAAAAAAGTAACAAAGCATAATTTTATCTCTGCAAATTAGCGTCCCTTACTTTTCTGTGCAGAGATGAGAAGATAATTAAAGCATGAAAATGATGTCACCATTTAAAAATGAAAATGTCCTACAGCATTTTCTCTTCCTTTCCAACTAACTTTTAATCTGAACTCCTAAATTCCAGTTTGGGAAAACTTTTCTTGTTTCCTGCTAAGGGTCAGTCACAGAAGTTGTCTCACATGCTCGCACTCCTTTATTCAACTAAATTATGAGCCACACATAATTTTGTAGCCTCTATGCCTAGCGTAGGGCTCGAACTGACCACTGGAGATTGAGAGTTGCATGCTCTACCAACTGAGCCAGCGCCCTCACACATAATTTAAAGTAAAATTCAGGGAATCAGAAGAGTTTTTCATGTTTTATTACCCACAACTAAGAATTTAACTGCTCCTAGTTGGAAGGCATTGCATGCTACTTGGTAGATGGATAATTACAAAAATTATCACTTGGATTCTACCCAGAACTGCCTGATACCTTAATACACAGTGAAGTGAAAATTTTGTAATTGTCACTATTTTAAAAGGTGATAATTTAAGTAGTTGCCCAGAGGGATCATGTGGTCCCCTCAATTGGCAAGATGTGATATCAGTACATACCTACGGATGAATTCAGAGGTTGTCATGGCAACACTGAAATCTGGTGAACTGCTCAAAAGAGCAAATATATTCCTGTGAATCCCAAGAATGTGTGGCTAATGGCTTCTGTCTGCAGGCTTCACTGATCAACTGGTCAGAGGATTGCAAACAAGGTGCAATCAACTTCTTGGCTGTCTCCGTGATTCTCCCGGCTTATGGTTCTAAGAAGCTGTGTTCCTTTGACCTTTGTTTCACTCACTTTATCACCATTACTTTGAGTATTTGGAAAATATGTACTATCCAGTCAATATCAAGATGGATTTTTGACTTAGCAGGGGTTTGTAGCAGGGTGTAATTTAAAATATATAGATAACTTAATGTTAAACACAAACATAAAGACACCTGTAATGTATTTAGAGCACAAAAATGATTTCCAAGGTTACTCCAACTGAACAACAGTTTGCTTTTTTTTTCCTTTTCTGGGTAATGGAGACAGGTGACACAAATTATTTTATAGACTCAGAACAGTTTAGAGCTGTAACCAAATATATATACATATATATATACATATATATACATGTATATACATACATATATATATAGTTGATCTCACATCTGAGTAAACACATACCTATAAATAAATGCAAATGGCCTTGCAAAACTAAGAGTTAATTTCCTTTCTTACAAAACTCAAAAAAAAAAAAAAAGAGAGTAAAATGTTTTGTAGAAATTCAATTAGTGACTCCTATATCCCTTGGGTAAATTCCTAGCAGTATTGCTGGGTCATAGGGTAGATCTATTTTTAATTTTTTGAGGAAACTCCACACTGTTTTCCAGAGTGGCTGCACCGGTTTGCATTCCCCTCAATGTTTATAGCAGCACTTTCAACAATAGCCAAATTATGGAAAGAGCCTAAATGTCCATCAACTGATGAATGGATAAAGAAATTGTGGTTCATATACACAATGGAATACTACTTGGCAATGAGAAAGAATGAAATATGGCCTTTTGTAGCCACGTGGATGGAACTGGAGAGCGTTATGCTAAGTGAAATAAGTCATACAGAGAAAGACAGATACCATATGTTTTCACTCTTATGTGGATCCTGAGAAACTTAACAGAAGACCATGGGGAAGGGGAAGGAAAAAAAAAGTTAGAGAGGGAGAGAGCCAAACCATAAAAGACTCTTAAAAACTGAGAACAAACTGAGGGTTGATGGGGGGAGGGGGGAGGGAGGGGTGGGTGGGTGATGGGCATTGAGGAGGGCACCTGTTGGGATGAGCACTGGGTGTTGTATGAAAAGCAATTTGACAATAAATTTCATATTAAAAAAAAAGAAATTCAATTAGTGAGCCAACATCATCTATGCACCTTATTTGGTAATTTTTAGCTGTTTCTAGTGTGGATTTTAGAATACTTTCTAGAGCTTCTGAGAGTGTATCATTTGTACTTTTTCATCAAATTGTTTTTCATAAAATCTCCAAATTTCCAAGTCCTGGGTGTTTACTATGAACTTGGTACTATGTGATCTGCTTCAGAAACAAAAATCAAACAGGGCTGTTGGACTTTAACTCCAACAACTCTCAGTGTATAAGGTACCACACTACACTGTAAATATTTCACTGCATTGTAGTTGATGATTTGGGGAGGAGAAAAGAGACAAGATGCAGGCAGAGAGGAGAATGGAAACATTCACTTCACTGACGAAGTACAGGAAGTAACATAGTTACAGAAGAGCCTGCAAAGGAGTAAAGGGCCTTGAAGTGTAAGACCTGGGAGGGCTTGGTTTCAGGAAATGAGGTTAGGAAGATAGGTTTGAACCCTGTGATGAAAAGCATTGCATGTTTTAAGAAGGGATGTGATACAAACAGACTTGTTAGTCTAGGGCAGTGTGGAACAGGATTGAAATAGAGATCAGAGCTGGGGAGACCAAGAGGGACAATTACAGCGTCAACAAACAGTAATATTCCCCATGGCTTCCCTTGCATTTTCAAACCAAATGCTTTTCAAAATAGCCTCTCATTTCATCTGCCATAGACTCTCCTCAGTCACCGTTAGCATCCTTACTCATAGATAAGAAAACTGAGGCACTGAAAGATAAAAGAACTTCCCACAAGGTCACACAACAGAAAAAAAAAAGATTTGGAATCTAATCTATCTGATTCCAGAACCACACATCCATTGAATAATTGTAAAGAAGACAGTAATGAGTTAATGTTTCTTTTTTTCAACAGTAAATCATTCCTCTCCATCTCTGCTTTCTATAAACAGTACTCCTTTCATTAAACATTTTCATTAAAGAGAAAAAGTAATGAATCCTTTGAAATGCTTTTAATTAATTTCTCAGGATAATAAAGAAACCGTGGTGCAGTCTAATGGAGACTCATTAACAAATATTAGGATATTATACTATTTTAGAAGCAGAAAAGATTTATAGTATAATGGTTTTTTTTTTCTAATTTTATCTTCTCATCTACAGTACCCCTCACAGTGGACCAGACACACAAATAATTGTTCACTGGAGAGGCTTGGATGTCAGCTAGACCAATCTCCTTTTTCACAAATGAGGAACCTGAGATTCACTTGATCCAAGGCAAGGCATGAAACTCGCAGTTTCTGACTTCAATGAGCCCAGGGTAATTTTTATGAAGAGTTAATTTGCTTAAACAGAATACTTATAGGAATAACACGGAGAACCAACATTATAAATGAGTACTTGCATGTATAAGAACTCATCTCAGGGGGCGCCCGAGTGGTTCGGTGGGTTAAGCATCCGACTTTGGCTCAGGTCATGATCTCGCAGTTTGTGAGTTTGAGCCCGGCATCAGGCTCTGTGCTGACAGCTCAGAGCCTGGAGCCTGACTCGGATTCTGTATCTCCCTCTCTCTCTGCCCCTCCCCTGCTCACGTTCTCTCTCTGTGTTTCAATAATAAATAAATGTTAAAAAAAAAATTAAAAAAAAAGAAAAGTATCATCAGTAGATGGAGCATAGTATGTAATGAACAGTCTATGAAAACCACTTAGTTGCCACCAATGGGAAGTTTTCTTGGCTTTAAAATATCTGAAAGCTGGCATTGTGCAGAACAATTTTATAAGTTTATTTATACATGCTATATAATGTGGCATTTCTGAAACCTATTTACTGAAACATTTTGACTTGTCTCAGTTCTTTATGCCCATGTATTTGTATCAAAATTCACACTTGAGTGAAAATGGGAAATAAAACAACTTGCCAATATCTGATTCTGTGGCCTGTGTTTTCATTAGCTATCATATACACCTTCTGGCTTCATTGGGCCACACTGGAAACTACCAATAATAGAAAGAAAACCTTTGTTGTTTAGTTATAAATGAAACATTTCCTTCCATAGATGACTTTATTATATTCTCCACATATGCAGTGTTTTAGCGAGATATCTTTTGGCATAATTGTTACATATTTACCATAGGTAGCACATAGGAACCAACCAGATAAGTCCCACTTTAGTCCCATGAAGTTCCCACAGAAGTGAGAATAGATCTAAGCCCCAAGTAAAATTTTTGCACTAGGACCTAGGAGTGAAGTTTATTAGTCAGTAGACCTTTGATGTTATCAATTTCAGAGTGCCAAATTAACAAGCAATAATGAAAGTTCTTAAACCCTCCTGGAGAGGGCACACGTTCGTCAGCTTCTTTAGTAGCTGGTTGCTTCTTGGATGTTTTACGTTTGACTGATCTGTGGGCAACAAGCCACCCTAGTAATGCTGTCAAAGTGTGGACCCCAAAATGACTGCTGACAGGAAACTGTCTGTTGACAGATTGATACCACATAAGGAGCTGGAGCCAGAATGTAAATCAACTATACGACTAAACGCACTATTTAGTTCAGCTGACTAAATTGTATGTGTTGGAAAGGCGCAAGACTTTTTCAATGAAAAATGATTTTCATTCTGGGGCATGCCAGCTAATCTTTGATCAGGACTTCAGAGAACTCCTTGCATAGCCCTTTTTCTTTCCAATGGATATCTGCAACCTACAGGCTATGCTGAGGCTAGAAAGCAAAATAAGGCCCCAGGAGAATTTTTAAACGATTCATTTTCTTGACTAAATTGTACATGATATAGTTTACCTAACCTAGGTAAGTATTGCATGTTATGATATTGGGAATAAAAAATACATACCTTTAGTTTTCCTTTGATTGAAGATGATGTTTGACTATTTTAAATCAATTCAATTTTTTCCTATTGGTCTTCATAATTTATTATTTCATCACTATTCATACTAAGAAGAATTGAAAATTAAAGATGTTCTACACTTCCTAGAAGTTTCCACAAGGTGTGCATACTAAGGTGTCTGGAGGGGTTATTACTGATGGTGTATTCACGACTGCCAAGCTGAGTCAACCTTTAAATTGCATGATTAAGAGAAAGGAAATTTTGTTTTCAGGATTTCTATAGATTTCACTCTTGATGCAAACCAGATTTCTCTTTCTTAATATGGGGAAAATTATATTTTTAATTGTTAAAAATGTTCTACAATAATCTAGATTGTCACTCTGAATGCTAGCCAGTTACAATATAACAGAGATGCAATGTTTTAATGATCACTGCAAAACAAATTAGGTGCATTTGGTGACTTCTTGAGTCTCAAACATATTTTTTCATTTTAGTTCTTTTCAAAAAGCAATTTAAAGAGTGGAATCAAGTTAACATAAATATTTTGCTTTCACATCAATTTCAAAGATAAAAGGAATAATTTAAAGGAGTGTGAGAAATAGGAACAGTTTTATAAAGAATTTTATTATCAGTGTTGAAGATTTTAAGACATTTTCTTTTAAAAATAAAACTGTATAGAGGCACCTGGGTGGCTCAGTCAGTTAAGCATCTGACTGTTGGTTTCAGTTCAGGTCATGATCTCACTGTTGGTCATATGGACCCTATGTTGGGCTCTGTGTTGACAGTGGGCATCCTGCTTAAGGTTCTCTCTCTCTCTCTCTCTCTCTCTGTCCCTCCCCTACTCATGTGCACTCTCTCTCTCTCTCAAAATAAATAAACTTTAAAAAATTAAAAAGGAAACTATGTAAGAAAAAATTCATACTCAATTTTTTTTGTCTATTTTTTTAAGACTATGGTGCTATCATATTTTACACACTATTCTAGATTAATCAATAATGTCATAGGTCTATAAAATGGAGCCAGAACACCAGTACCATTTCAGGACTAAGCCAGAGCATTATGAAGAAATAATGTAATACACTTGGTAGTTGTATAGGTAAAACTAGATTCTCTTAACAAGATATAGGATTACAAATTTATAACAGTGTTCTTTATAGGTTTTCTCATCCTTCCAGTCATATGTTCAATGGCTTAAAAGCCTGGGTGATATTAATCAGAGAGTTATACATTATACACTATCTCCTAAAAATACAAACTTATTTGAAATAATAGTTCATATGGTTGGTCACAGACTTTTCAGAAAATGAATTACACCAATTCCAGCAACTTCTTAGGATCAACTAAAATAATCAAATACACATTTGAGCACATTTCATACAATGACTATGTAGAAATCATTAGCTAAAGCATCTGTTAACGGTTGAAATTAGCAATCTTATCTGTCTGCAGATAATAAAGTTTGTGAAACATTCCTCCAATTAACAGCTGTTGCAAATTATTTTATCTTTTACATGTTGAGCTGTTTTGAAATCTTTAAAAAAAAGTCCTTAAGATGAGTTTTTCATGGAGAAAAATAATAGTTTTAGTAATAACTTCACACATAGATAAATCTAGGTGGCCTCACTTTAATTAAAAAAAAAAAAGAGGAGTGACCCACATTCCAAGGGGCAAGTTTTTGCTGTTTTACTTTATTTTCATGAGGTCTAACTTATCAATTTCCCCTTTTATAGATTATAGTTTTTTAAAATCAAGTATAAGAACACTGCCTACCCCTAGATTCTGGATATTTTGATCAATGTGTTTCCTAAAATTTTTATCATTTTATATTTCACATTTGTCTGAAATCCATTTTAAGTTTTGTTTTGTTTTTGTATAAGATGTGAGATTTAAGTTGAGTTTCCTTTATTTCCCCTATGGATATCCAATTCTCCAGAGCTATTTCTTCAGTGAGCTGCCCTTCCTTCAGTGAATTGCTTTTGCACCTTTGTGAAAAATCCGCTGAATAACTGTGTGTGGACTTATTTTTGTGTTCTCCATTCTGTCCCATTGATTTTTTTTGTCTGTCTCTTCACCAATATCACACTGTCAAGCAAGAATTACCTGAATTATCTTAATCTTTGGACAATTCTGTTCTCTCTGAACCCGATTATTCCTTAATTTCCCCCATGACATTTCCAAAGTCTTTGTTCCTTTCGATAAATACTTTGTCAATAAATAACTTATTTCGCTTGCCTTTTAGCTTAAGCTTCTTTCATTTCCACTCAGTTCAAATATTAGTGTCCAAACTTTGATTTGACTTTTCTATTACAATATGATGTGATTGCCTTTAGGAGTTTTAATATGAATATCATTTATTCATTGATGGTCTTCTTTGGATTCTATAATTATGCAGAAAAATATGTAATCGTACCCTTAAGATTTGTTTTTTTATACCCCACAGAAATTATATTAATCTTATATATCATATTATTTGGCATGGAAAAGTCAAATGATGTTAAGAGGCAGGATATGATCAGAACAAAATGTATATTGCCAGTTGCATCCTGTACAATGATACCTAGCCAAGGGGCTGCTAGGAGATGAAATTCAGCCCATGTTCCACCTGCCAAGCCATATGTTCCAGTTGCATCTGCCAAAAGAAGCATTGTCCTGTAATTTTCACAAAAGTGTAATACAATCAAATGGTTGCCTCGTGTAGCACAGAAGAAGTGGTGGTGGTCTCAAAGCCTCCCTCCATCTCTGTCATTCTAAGGAAGTTTCAAGGAGGCAGACATCACTGGAGACTAAGGTGTTGGAACAAGGCTTCATGTACCATGTAGAACTTGAAATGGCCCTTGAAGAATTGGCACAGTTTGATTGAAAAGATCAGGCAGAAAGTTGCTCATGAAAGGAAAACAGTTAATACGCAAAGGTGAGAATATATGTAGTGTATTTAAGGAACAGAATTATTTCTAGGAATCTGTAAATCCACATTCAGAGAGCTATTGTCCCAATAAATAAGTTCTGAATGTAATATTATTATAGTATGTAGGTCCGTAAATTTTTTTGCCTTCAAGAAACTATCTTAATGTTCGAACAAGTTATGCATGACTTCTAAGAACAACACACTCTAAAAACCACATGGCTACTTTCTCTCTAAGTTTAGATAAGGCTAATAAAATCAGACTAATACAATATTTTTTTCTGACTTGAAATGTTAAAATATCTGATCCCTTTTCATGTATGATAGAAATATTCTATTCCAGGGGTGCCTGAATGGCTCAGCATTCAATGGTTAAGCATCCACCTTCAGCTCAGGTCATGCCTCAAGGTTTATGAGCTCGAGCCCCACATCGGGCTCCATGCTTACAGCTCAGAGCCTGGAGCCTGTTTCAGATTCTATGTCGCCCTCTCTCTCTGTCACTCCCCTGCTCATGCTCTGTCTCTCTCTCTCAAAAATAAACATTAAAAAAATTTTTTATGGAAGTATTCTATGCTATTTCAAATAATGTGATGTTCTTTCACTTGTGTGCAAAATTATTATTGCTGCTTCCATTGTTTACTTTTTTCTCCTCATATGCAATTCAACTTATTTGCTGTCTTATACCTTTTAATTCTAAAGGCTTTACGATGTCATATTTTCTTGTTTCTTCGTATAATAGCTTTATTAGTTCAAATCAAGGGATGATCACATGGTCTAAACTGTCATGATGATACAATATTTAGCTCTTCTGTGTAGCTGAAACTGAGTATTTCTTTCCTCTCTACCTGCTGGCTGTTTCCTAAACTTTACAGCATCTGCCTTGAATCTGTTTGAAACTTTGTAAGTACTTTGGTTTTCCTTTTCTCATGGTTACATTCTCATGACTTGTGAGAGGCTCTCTTGGACTCTAAGCTCTCCATTTTTTACTTTTAATTTCATAATCACCTTTATAATCCTCTAAAACAGTTGCAACATTGACTCCTTTTCTTGTTAAAGAGCACTCTTTGCGATTAAGGACATATTTGTTTAAAGAAAAAAGTATCCCCAAGTATACTTACTTTCTACGTTAATATTTGAACAAGCTATGTGCATTATAGTTTATTGAGAATACTAATATATTCATCATAAAAAAAAGTAATGCTCAGGGAGCCTGGGTGACTCAGTTGGTTAAGCGTCTGACTCTTGATTTTGGCTCAGGTCAGGATTTCACGGTTTGTGAGGTCAAACCCCGTGTTGGGCTCTGTGCTGACAGCTAGGAGCCTGCTTGGGATTCTTTCCATCCCTCTGTCCCTCCCCCACTCACACTCTTACTCTCTCAAAATAAATAAATAAACTTTAAAAAACAATTTATGCTCTATTATTTTTCTTTTTTTTTTAATGTTTCTGTTCTGAATAATGAACCAAATAAAAATTATCTTTTAGGAACTGTCACTACTGATTAGATTGTCAGTATCAAAATCACATAACTAGAAAGAATGTTGAGATATTGCTAACCAAGCCCATCTAGACCACCTGAAACAAAACCACTCAGTCTCTTGTCTCTACCACCGTTTCACTGATTTCATACACTGTTGCTTCCGTTAGTATCTTGTAAGATACCTGTCACTCCCACCGGACAGAGTGGTGTTCAAACACGAGGTCTTGTAACCAAGCACCAAAACCGAGTGCCAGATATAGCAGGAATACCAAAAACTACTTGGTGGAAGAATGTTGGCAAAACAGAAGCAAATAGTAGCTTATAACATTTCACCATCATGCATTAATAGTGGCAGGATCAAGACGAAACCTGTTCCAGTTCATAGAGCAGTTCCTTTTTAGTTCTCCCTGTTTTTTCTGTAACATTTCTTAACATTGTATGATTATGAAACTCATTCATATTTATTGTGAAATAAAAAAGTAAAGCATAATAGGTATATGAAAAATAATATACTAAATGTAGATACCCAGGTATAAATATCATTAAATTATTGATGTCTTTTTTGTGTGTTTGTGTGTATGTGTGTTTAACTGAGGTAATTTGCCATATATTGCATATTGTTTTCTGGCATAAAAAATTACTGGTACTGGGGTGCCTGGGTAGCTCAGTTGGTTAAGTGTCTGGCTTCAGCTCAGGTCATGATCTCGCAGTCTGTGAGTTCAAGCCCCCCATAGGGCTCTGTGCTGACAGCTCAGAGCCTGGATGGAGCCTGCTTTGGATTCTGTGTCTCCCTCTCTTTGCCCCTCCCCTGTTCATGCTCTGTCTCTCTCTCTCAAAAGTAAATAAACTTTAAAGAAAAAGTTACTGGTGCCATTAATTGTGAAATAAGAAATGGTGTATAGAAATGGTTTAGGGATGTATATTAAATTTGGTTTCTAAATTACATCTAAGTGGCGGTATTCAGTAGATTATGCATTTTCTCAAGTAGCTCTCAGCAAATTTGGGTGTAAGTAAAAGGTAGAACTTCTAGAGAGTCAGCATTTTGTCACACGGGTAGCACAAAAAGGTAGTACAAAATAGCACCTATAAGGCTTGTGCACCTCTGGTTACTATACTCAGGAAGATAATGATGCAACCAGGCAAGATTGTAAAGGTGGGAGAATAAATGTATGATATTGACATCGGTATCGGGAAAATGCAGACAGAAAAATATAATAGAAATCTGTATGAAGAAGATAAAAATTAAATAAGCAGACAAAAGGAACTGCCAGAAATTAGAAATAAAGCAATGAGAACAATATCCACAAGGCCAAGGAAGGAGATAATGATAGTAAGACAGAAGTTTCAGTAAACAGCTCAATCAAGAAACATCTATTGTGAATTACCATATGTCGGGTATGATATTATGGTGTTATAGAGCTAAGTGTGAGGAAAGGAGAAATACAAAGATGAGGAAAGCGAAGCTTCTGATCTCAAGAAGCCTGCAATTAAGCAAAAACATAAAACAAGTACATCAATTACTATATTTCAAATCTAATAACCAGAACCCTGATTAAGGCACACAATTACAAGAGCCCTGAGTGAGGAGCAAAATGAGATATCAAAGGCACAAATGAAACAACAGTTGGGAAATCAGGACAGATTTCACAGAGGAAGGGCAAAATAAACTTTCAGGGATAAATTAGAGTCATATATGTGTAGATTTGAAGGGAGGAAAGCAAACAGAAAAGCCCTGGAAATGACTGAGAATGAAAAGCTGGAGCATGCCCAGATGGCAGCAAGCAATGCAGGTGGGAGAACTAAAGGTAGCAGACAATTACAATAAAGACCTTTTGAAATTTCGAATCAATGGAGGCATTATTTCCTTTGCGGGGTTTTAGCAGTTCAATGCTTCTGTTGTGTAAAAAGGAATATATATATCTTCCTATCTGCTAAGCCTCCATGGATGCTGAAATGTTTTCGTCACTGATATTATGAAGAAATTGTTATTCACACACGCAAATAAATCAACCATTATGGCGTTTCCTGCTCAAACATAGCCAATCATTTACCAAAAAAAAAGTATATGAGCATATTGCCTACTATGTTTGGCAACTATCCACCAGACTGATGCCATTTTATGCTTCAGGGTTTTTGCAAATATAAATACATTTTTCAGGGTAGGAGCAATTTGAGAAACCACAGTGTTCCTTAGCTCATCATCAGAAACGGTAATTAGCACATCAGTAAATTACCTGTAGAATTTTATTTCCGTGAACAACAAAATAATGTTATCTCACTCAGTGCAGCAGGCTGATGTGAATTATGACTTTCAGGAAAATGAAGCCTTATGATTATCTGCCAAAGGTGCACATTCACACTGATGATGTTGCTGTTCCAGCAACTTGTTATTCTGAAGTACAGGGTAGTGCTCATAGAATATTCTGAAGAAGTCCCTAGAACAATTTGAACACAAGTATGTTCTGCTCATTGCCTTCCCTCTGAGATTAGGGTGCTGAACATTTTACTATTTCCCTTTGTTTAGTTGGTGCTCTTAAATACCTCAAGAAAGCCTCTTCAAATGTGTCTACAAAATGCTATTGTACCATCAATAGATTTTTCCAGTTAAATTTCAAGAAGAGAGATCATGAAAAGGCTGATGAAATGATATGGACTATTTAATAGTCCAATATAGTCCATATTAATTGGACCACATAATATATAATATGTATATATATTATGTATATATGTATATGTGATATGTATATATATTATAATAACCATCTGCACAGTATTAACAAATCATTTCAATCCCGAAATAGCTTTTAAAATTAAAAAAACTACCAGTTCCTTCATTTTTCAATTGTTATTTTATTTTTTATTATCAAGCAGTTTCTAGAAAAAAATATGTAATTTTTCTTTTTCTGCTAAAAATTACTCAAAAGAAAATGTGTTTTATCAGACGGCTTTGAATTTTCCATTTAAGAATCTAAAAATTCCTGTGACTAATTGCTTTCCAGAAAAAAACAAATCATGAAATAATAGAATTAAAGTGTTGAAATGGGATCTTAAAAGTAATCTAATTTTTCAAAACTAACATGTGCTTAAATCCACTCTACAAGGATGCCAGCAAGTCTTTATGTTTCAATAGCTATATTCACCAAGGACTTGTTATCATTAATACAGAGTATTCCTTTTTAACACACTTGTGGGAGTTACTGTTTATATCCCCCATAGGCTTTATTTACTTTATCTTCCATTCTCTACCATTGTAAGGCAAGATAAAATCTGCTTGTACATTATATTCCTTTTTATGTTTTTAGTTGGAGATGATAGAGCAAAATTTACATTATCCTAACCCCTCTCAGAAACCACCTAGAAGCAACATATAAATAATAAAAACAAAATTAAAAAAAGAATTTCATCTTTAATAAAACTAGAAAATAGCTCCCAACTCATACCTTAAAGATGATGATACATATCAAATATAGAGAATTGGGGTCATGAGAAGATGCAAAATGTAAACATGGACTTTAAGCAGCAGGCTGGGGTCTTCAAAAATTGCTGGAAGTTACTTGAAGAACCTACTCAACATAGAGAGGACAGAAGAAATAGGGCTTATAAAGAATCATTATAAGACACCATAATAAGAGAAAAATTAAGCATATTCTTTGAAAAAGAAAGATAGAAAGAAAGAAAGAAATTACTGCCAGCTTTACCCTGATGCCAAAACCAGACCAGGATGTCACAAGAAAAGAAAATTACACCAGTATCCCTTATGGACATAGACACAAAAATACTTAACAAAATATTAGCAAAACAAATTCAATAATACATTAAGAGGATCATTCATATGAAAGCATTATTTATTCCAGGAATGCAAGGATGGCTTAACATCTGCAAATTAGTCAATGTGAAACACGACATTAACAAAATGAAGGCTAAAAATAATGTGAGTATCTCAATAGATACAGAAAAAGCACTTGAAAAAATTCAACATCCATTTATGATAAAAACTTGACAAAGTGGTTATAGAGTGAATGTAGCTCAATATGAAGGCCATATATGAAAGCCCACAGCTAACATGATACTCAAGGATGAGAAGGTGAAGGCTTTCCAAGATCAGGAATAAGATAGGCATGCCCACTCTCATCATTTTTATTCAATATAGAATTGGAAGTCCTAACCAGAGCAATTAGGTAAGAAAAATAAAATAAAAGGTATCCAAATCGGAAAGGAAGAAGTAAAACTGTCACTATTTGCAGATGACATATTACATATAGAAAACCCTAAAGACTCCATAAAAAAAATTGGTAGAATTTATAAAGTTTCAGGACATAAAATCAAAAATATGTTGTTTCTATACACTAATAATGAACTATCAGAAAGAGAAATTAAGAAAACAATCCCATTTACATCAAAAAGAATAAAATATACAGGAATAAATTTAACCAAGGAAGTGAAAGACCTGTATAGAGAAAACTACATGACATCAAGTAAAGAAATTGAAGAAGATACAAATCAATGGAAATATATTCCATGTTTATGGATACGAAGAATTCATATTGTTAAAATGTCCATACTACCCAAAGCAAGCTAGAGATTCAGTGCAATATCCCTTTCAAAATTCTGATGGAAATTTTTCACATGCATGGAACAATTCTAAAATTTGTATAGAACCACAAAAGACCCCAAATAGGCAAAGCACTCCTGAGAAAGAAGAACAAAGCTAGAGACATCACCATCCTGATTTCCAAATACATTACAAAGCTATAGTAATTAAAAAGTATACTATTGGCATAAAAACAGACACATAGACCAGTGGAACAGAATAGAGAGCCCAGATATAAACCTATGTATAGGTTTACATGGTCAATTTATGACAAAGGGGCCACAAATATACAATGGGGAAATAACAATCTCTTCAATAAACGGTACTGAGAAAACTGGACAGCCACTTTTAAAATAATTAAGCTGGACCACTATCTTATACCATGTAAGAAAAATTAAAATAGATTAAAGACTTGAACTTAGATTGAAACAATAAAACTCCTAGAAGAAAGCATTAGCAATAAGCTCCTTGACATAGGTATTGGTGATGATTTTTAAATCTGACACCAAAAGCAAAAAAAAAAAACAAGTTACACTATATCAAACTAGAAAATTTCTGCACAGAAAAGAAAACCATCAACAGAATAAAAGGCCAACCTAGCGATTGAAAGTATTTGCAAATCATATATCTGGTAAGGGGCTAATATCTAAAATATATAAAGAACTCATACAACTCAACAGCAACAACAAAAAAAATCTGGTTAAAAAATGGGCAGATTTGAATAAACATTTTTCCAGAGAAGACACACAGGTGGATACATGAAAACATGCTTTCCATCAGTAATTATTAGGGAAACGCAAGTCAAAACCACAATGAAATATGCCCTCACACCTGTTAGAATATTTTTTTCAAGTTTACTTATTTATTTTGAGAGAGAGAGAGAGAGAGAGAGAGAGAGAGAGAGGCAGAGAGAGAGAGAAAGGGAGGGAGAGGAAGAATCCCAAGCAGGCTCTGCACTGACACAGGGCTCAGTCCCACATACCATGAGACCATGACCTGAGCTGACATCAAGAGAGGGCTGTTTAACCAACTGAGCCACCCAGGTACCTCTAGAATTGTTATTTTTTTAAAAGACGGGAAGTAATATGTTGGCAAGGATGTGGAAAGAGAGGAAACCTCCCACACTATTGCAGGGAATGTAAATTGGTGCAGCTACTATGGAAAACAGTGTGGAGTTTTCTTTAAAAACTATACGTATGTATGGTAAAAAGGAAAAAAAAAAGGTTGGCACGATAGGCATAATTATTTTCTATACTTTTGTGTATATCTGAAATGTCTACGTAAGAAGTAAATATATACACATATATATTTAACCAATAATCCTCAAAGCTATCAAGTTCATCAAGACAAGGGAAGTCTAAGTAAGGGACTTCTCGCTAAGATGATTACTAAATGTGCGTGTGGTATCTTAGATTGGCTCCTGGGACAGAGAAAGGACAGTAGGAAGAAAACTGAGGAGATCTGAATTACGCATTTTAGGACATGATGTCAGGTCATTAACTGTGATGCACGTATCATACTAATGTAAGACTGGGGAAACTAGGTGTGTGGTATGTGAATACTCTTGGCAGAAAAAAATGGTAAGTAGATGAAGTTCTGAAAGAATTATTAAATTTCTATCGTGAAAGGCTAAAGGCAGGAGTTCTTTTCATTTCCTCAGTGAAGTGGTAAGAACAAGAATCAGAAGCAATTACCACCACAAACAGGAATAAATCCGTTATACAAATCCTTGCAACATGCCTAACAAAGATTGGGCCAAGTACAGTGAGTACAAAAGTAAGCAAAGGAAACAATATTTGCCCACATAAAACATACAATGTACCAAGAGAGTAAAATATACCGATGTGCGTTACTACTATATCTTTGAATGATGACAGCATTTTCTATTTTGCAAAATTATTTAATAAATAGAAGAAATAGCATAATTACAATATGCAGAAATTATTCAAAGCCATTTCTAGATGGGCCGTGACAAAACAATCTAAGTAAGTGCCACAATGTTGATTTGAGAGGATTATATTAATAGATCATCTTTTCCCCCAATTAGTATCACTTTCTTTTTATGTACAATGAGTATTTTGCAAAGCCTAACATTGGGATATACTGTGTGTCACCTACAAAATTTTTAAAATGTATTATTGGAATGTCAATTCCTTTCAATGAAAAATATTTGGCATTCATAAATGCCACTGAAAACTTCAAAATAGTTTTGTTCAAAAAATAAAAAAATAAAACTATAGAATGTAGTATTTTGTCCTCGGTTGAATGCCTAGGCAAAGACACATTCATCATTTAAAAATAGTTATTATGAGGGGGTGCTTGGGTGGCTCAGTTGGTTGGGTGTCCGACTTTGGCTCAGGTCATGATCTCACAGTTTGTGAGTTCGAGACCCACATTGGGATCTGTGCTGACAGCTTGGAGCCTAGAGCTTGCTTAGGATTCTGTGTCTCCCTCTCTCTGCCCTTCTCCTGTTCATGCTCTGTCTCTGTCTCTGTCTCAAAAATAAATAAAACATTAACAAAAATTTAATAGTTACTACAAGCCTACTATGCAAAACATTCCAAGGTATTACTGTATATTTTAAGTCCAGGGTTTTACTTCTAAATAATTTCTCAATTAAAAGAGATAAAATAGGCACAGCATTTGTTTATTACCTAATAAAATACTTAACTATAAGAATACTATGTACTGATAAATGTCTTTAAAAGCAGATGAAATGTGTTAAGAATTCAAATAGCAAAATTAAATTTATAGTATAAAAGGTGAAATTAAAGAAGTTTTCCTCATCTTCTCGGAAATCATCATTAAATTACAAGAATAAAGCATCAGAAATACAACACCGTCCTTTAGATCTTCGCCAAAGCTTGGGACACCTGGGTGGCTCAGTCGGTTAAGCATCTGACTTCACCTCAGGTCATGATCTTACAGGACATGGGTTCGAGCCCCACATCAGATTCTGTGCTGACAGCTCAGAGCCTGGAGCCTGTTTCAGATTCTGTGGCTCCCTCTCTCTGCCCCTCCTACACTCACACTGTCTCTCTCTCTCTCTCTCTCTCTCTCTCTCTCAAAAATAAATAAACATCAAAAAAAAAATCTTAGACAAAGCTCACAAAGCCCCTTTCTCCAAAATGGTACCTGTGGGAGAAAAACCAATAATTTCTCATTAGAACAAGAGGAACAAGTACAAAGACTGGCTAAGAAAGATAACTTCTCTGAACACAGTTTGGCATGAACGCTTGAGAGGTAAAAATAAGTGGGGCTGTATGTAATATTAAATTGAAAAAGAGCATATCTTCATGGAGCAGTCTGCTTGTGAAGTTGAGCGAGAAGAAAGGCTACATTGAGATATACGGCACTCTGTGTTCAGACACAACACTGCTGTTATTCTGGACTGCCTGATATTTAGCCCTAGCCCCACTCTCTCCCCACGAATCATTTACAAATGGCTGATCTAGGGCAATTCATCATGAACAAGAAAACTTTAAAATAATTGCTATAAGATATTTCCAAAGATATTACAACCAAAAGGTTAAAAGGGAACATGGAAAAAACAAATAGTATATATTAAGATTCCTCACTAAATATACATATACTATATAATATATAATATAATATATATAATATATAATATAATATATTGCTGCTAATTAATAGGGCTTAATAAATAAATCTATATAGATCAATAGCACAAGGTATTAACACAAGAGTTTAAAAATTATGTGTCACTGGTTCGTGAGTTTGAGCCCCACATCAGGCTTACTGCTGTCAGCACAGAGCCTGCTTTGGATCCTCTGTCCCTCTCTCTCTCTGCCCCTCCCCTGCTCATGTTCTCTCAAAAATAAACATAAAAAAATGATGTGTCAAGACCTAAAATATGGTCAGGTTTTTGATTATGCGATGTTGACTGGAAAGAAAGCACCCTATTTATATCAGGGTATAAACTTCAATACACATATATAAGATCTGCCATATTGATTATATTGCTCATGTCTTGTAGATATTTATTATTTCTGTCCTCCTGGCTTGGATTAAGAGTAGTGTGTTAAATATCTTAACATTATGCTGTATCTATACATCTCATTTTGCATTTCTGATAGTTTCTGCCTTATGATGAATAATTGCTGTGATAATTGGTGTATTCACAGGTTTTATATCTTCACTGTAGTTTGTAAACTTTAGCATCATTAGTATCTTATGTAACTACTTTTCTAGTCTTATTTTTCACTTTGGTACCCCTCTAACCCTATGCATCTCCCATTCCAAATATCTTGCAGTTTCATTAATGCACCATGCTCTGCATCTGGAACATTCTACCTCAATAAGTTCACCTGGTGCTTAACTCATCCATACAGACTTTGCTCAAGGTTACTCCCCTCATTTTTCTCTTACTAGAAAGAGCATATAAATATCTCTGTGATAGTGTAAAATAATATGAGGCCAACTGTTATTTACCATGTATGCCTTCTTCAGATAATGGCTGTATGTGTTATTTATTTGTGTGTCCTCAGGACCCAGCATATAGCAAAGTCTCCATCTAGATATTAATGATTCTAAGTGATGTGATAAGGTTAAACCTATATATCAGGCATAAACAAAGGGCACAGGAAAAGAGGTTTAGTCCCTGTGGAGAGCACAGGGCAAGATGTTACTTGAGAAAATCTAGGCAAGTCATAGCCACAGCCAGATAGGCTAGCATTAGACTCTGAAAAATCAAAATATATGCTTAGTGCTTAAGTAAATAAGTAATGTCTGATATTAAATAATACCTGGCATAATGTTTAAGTAAATACAACAGAGTTTCGGAGGACTATTAGCTCTCAGGAGTATGGCATATAGTTGCAAAGAAGTCTGTCTCATATCCCGGAATTCGGACAGATATTAACAGCTTTCTAGGAGGACTATAAGCCCCTGCTCCCTGATATACATACACCTTCTTTAAGTTATTCAATCAAACATTAATCTAGGTAGTTCTATGAAAAGATTTTGGGATTGTAATTAGATCCCAACTTAGTTGACTTTAAGAAAGGTGACTAGGTGAGCATATCCTAATCATGTGAGTCTTCAAAAGGAAATGGGTTCTTTTTGATAAAAGAAATTTGAAGTGTGAGAGCTATTGGATACAACAAAGAGTGACCATCTCTGGCTTTGAGGATGGAGAGGAAGGAACAAGAGATTCAAGAGATTGAGAGTGATCTCTGCCAGCTGAGATAAGCCTTGACTGACAACCAGCAAGGGAAAGAGGCCACAGTCCTATGACTATAAGGAACCGATTCTCTAACACTTGAATGAGTTTGGAATAAGGACCCTGAGCCCCAGACGTAAACACATCCTGCTGACCCCTTGATCTTGGTCTTGGGAGACCCTGAGTGGAAAGGTGAGTTACTCCAGGTCCATACTTCTGACCTACATAACTGTGAGCTAATAAACATATGCTGTTTGCAGCTGGTAAGTTTGTGGTGCTACACTGCAACAATAGAAGATAAATACAACAGGTAGCTAATTTTCTATCCCAATCCCTTCCAAATGTGCTTAGGGTTGTGTCGAGAGCTGAGATGGGACTTAATTTCCATCTTACAGATCTTTGACGTTTACATCTAGACAAGGTTTAGGAAGGCAGGGTTAACTTTAGCAAGGCTTCTAGAGACTGAGTCTTGCCACTGAGACTCTTTCCATGCCTGAAATCCAACCTCTCACAGTAGAAAGAGAGATCTGCTACCTCTGGTGGCCTGCAACCCATCTCCTACTGAGTTTTGAAGTTTCACAGATTTTTTCCAAGATCCATTGTATCTTTTAGTTGCTAAATGATCTTGTGCAAAATATTTAACCTAAGATATTTAACCATTTGTAAAATAGCGATTGGAATAACTATTTCATAAGGTTATTATGAGGATTAAAGGAAATAACACCTTAAAGCTTTAAGTGCATTTTTTAGAATATAGCAAATCACCATAAGCATTAGCTAATATTAATTCTCTATCCCAGACAAATATCTTTCCTTCTCTAATGTTCTTTCCTGGCTTAAAAACACAAATATGTGTTTAACGCCAGAATAAATACCCATGTGTTCAGGACATAATAAACAAAATTTTTAAATAATGTCTGTCTATAAATGTTAGTATATAAATGCAAATAAACACTTATCTGGCTTCAACAGCAGGTGGGTTTAGGTAAGCATAACACATTTAAATGACTGGGATTGTGTCCATTTTATCAATACATTTTGTAATATGCTGTCTGTATTTTAATTGCAACACCTGCTTTCTTTCTGACAAAAAAATATTTATTTTTTAATTAGGTTAGGTGGATAAACATTTCCATGTTGCTACTCATCACATATTCTACAGTTATTTATTATTTCTAGACAAAACATTTTCACTTTAAAAAAGTTCAATAGTAAAATGTAACTCAAGAATTCTGTCAAACATCCTACTAGATGCAAGGTAGTCCATGTGAATATACTAAGATAAGTATTACCTTGCCCTAAACCTCAGGAGATATAGGGGAAAGGAGACAAGCTTTTGCAATAATTACTAAAAGGGATGAACTAAGGAAGAATGGGCTGAAAGAGAAAAGGAGATACTGATGATGTGTTGCTAAGATAAAGCAAACACTTGGAGACCGGCTGGATGTGGAGAATAAGGAAGAATGAGGAATGAGAATGCCTTCCTTCTTTTCTGTATCCTTGGCCAATGAGTTAGCAAGCCCCATCAAGCCCATCCTCACAACTCTGAAATCAGAGGTAAAAGAACACAATCCTTTTAAATTAGACAGACCTGAGTTTGAGGCTCAGTTCTAACATATGTGAACAAAAATGACCCTGGGAAAGCTCATTAATTTTCTTGAGATTGAATTTGATTGATGATAAAATAGAGATGATAACTGTATTTAATTATCTCTGTCACTCAACTCGCTCAAAGTTCAAAGTTCAAGCAAGTTGCAAAAGACTCCTTCGGTGTTTTAGGAAGATAGTAATGTCCTTGACTGCAGTGGTTATCAGAAGTAGGAAAGCAGATTCCTGGCAAGCTTTGAGAAAGATTGGGCATTCAGATCAGTGCATGTTATATTTAAGAAAGCAGCAGGATGTGAAGGTGTGAATATCAAAAAAGCCATTTGGAGATAGCCCTGGGAGTCACGAAAACAGTCATGGCCACACACACACACACACACACACCACCACCACCAACAACAACTGGAAAAAGATTTAAAAATCATGTGGAACACTGATGGCTGAAACTGTGAGATTATATGAGATGGTAAAAGAAGTTTAAAGAATTTGCCATAGATTTAAAAAGGAGAATAATATAATGACTAGCTCCTTGTTCACTCTTTCATTCATTTATTAATTAAAAAATATTGGGGCGCCTGGGTGGTGCAGTCGGTTAAGCGTCCGACTTCAGCCAGGTCACCATCTCGAGGTCCGTGAGTTCGAGCCCCGCGTCAGGCTCTGGGCTGATGGCTCAGAGCCTGGAGCCTGTTTCCGATTCTGTGTCTCCCTCTCTCTCTGACCCTCCCCCGTTCATGCTCTGTCTCTCTCTGTCCCAAAAATAAATAAACGTTGAAAAAAAAATTTAAAAAAAATATTGAACATCTATTATATGCTAAATACAGAGTTAAGTCAGCCTACACGAACATGATTAGGATGCATTCTTTGCCCTCAAGAAACTCATGTTTTAAAGATAGAATCACACTTGAGCATAAACTTCTTGAATTTAAATTTTAGTTAACATACAGTGCAATATTGTTTTCAGGAGTAGAATTTTTTAATTCATCACTTAAGTACAATATCCAGCGCTCATCACAACAAGCACCCTCCTTAATACCCATCACCCATCTCCCACCCACCTCCCTCCATCAACCCTCAGTTTGCTCTCTATCTTAAGAGATTTTTGTGGTTTGTTTCCCTCTCTTCTCTTCCCCCCCCTTCGTAACTTCCCGTATATTCAAAACTAAAAATAGAACCACCCTATGATCTAGCAATTGCACTATTAGGTATTTTATCCAAAGGATACAAAAATATAGGTTCATGTACTCCAATATTTAGTTTATAGCAGCATTATCAACAATAGCCAAACTTTGGAGAGAACCCAAATGTCCATCAACTGATGAATGGATAAAGAAGATGTGGTAAAATTACATATATATATATATATATATATATATGTCAAAAAAGATGAAATCTTGCCATTGGCAATGATGTGGATGAAGCTAGAATGAAGCTAAGCAAAGTAACTCAATCAGCGAAAAGCAAATACCATATGATTTCACTCATATGTGGAATTTAAGACACAACATAGATGACCACAAATAATTTTAATTCAGTGACAGGTAATAGGATATAGAGGCTGTTCTGAAACTTTCTTGGGGGCAGAGGAGGTTCACAAAGTTAAACTGATGTTTGAGGGACTGAAAAAAAATAAGCAAATAAAAAAGTAAAAGACATTCACAGAATATGGATTAATTCTTGTACATAAACATTCACATGCCCACACAGAGACAAAAAAGCTCATGATGTGTCTGTGAAATAGTAATTGTATAGCATGGTCAGAGTCCAAGGGTAGTGAAAAAGGAAACATGGTACAGAGGGGGAGGATCATGAATGACAGATTCTTAAGGAATTCAGCTTCTTTTCTTTTGTAGATGATGAACAGTCATTAAAGAACAGAAGGTCGGGGCGCCTGGGTGGCTCAGTCGGTTAAGCGACCGACTTCAGCTCAGGTCACGATCTCGCGGTCCGCGAGTTCGAGCCCCGCGTCGGGCTCTGGGCTGATGGCTCAGAGCCTGGAGCCTGCTTCCAATTCTGTGTCTCCCTCTCTCTCTGCCCCTCCCCCATTCATTCTGTGTCTCTCTCTCTCTCAAAAATAAATAAACGTTAAAAAAAAAAAAAGAACAGAATGTATCTAGAGAATGGTGAAAGCAATTAAATTATATTCTATATTTTAAAACAATTAACTTTGCCAGAAATCACCATGCCAACAAATATCCCATATCATGGAGAAGAGAAAAAGAATAGCTTATTTTGACAACTGCTGTTCTATTTTGTGTAAAAAAATTTCTACCATTCTGTGGCAGATTGCAAAAATGGCAACACCATGGCTACCATCAAAACTTGGTGAAAAGGATTAAAAAGTACTAACTACCAGTTATAAAATAAATAAGTCACAAGAATGAAAAGTACAGTATAAGGAATATAATCTATCAAATTTGTATGGCAACAGATGGTAACTACACTTATGACGGTAAGCATTTGGTAATGTACATAAATGTCAAATCACTATGTTGTATACCTGAAACTAATATTCTATTGTATGTCAACTATGCTTCAATTAAAAAAGAAAATCCATGCTAAGGAACTTCCAATTTCAAAAGATAAATATGCTTGTAATCTTTACATTGCAGTTGTTAAGGTCTTGACCAAGCCAAAAGCAGCACCACTTTGCGTTACTACATTTGTGTCATACATTCAATGATAAAAGCAAAAGCAAACAATAAATAAATAAAGCCAAGAGTTCATACATAAACTTAAAAAAGAAAATGAAATGAGGCACCTGGGTGGCTCAGTCAGTTAAGCGCCCTACTCTTGATATTGGCTCAGGTCATGATCTCACAGTTCGTCAGTTCAAACCCCATGTCAGGCTCTGTATTGACAGCACAGAGCCTGCTTGGGACTCTCTCTCCCTCTCTCTCTGCCCCTCCCCTTCTCAAACTTGCTTGCATTCTCTCTCTCTCTCTCTCTCTCTCTCTCAAAATAAATAAACTCAAAAAAAAAAAAAAGAGAGAGAGTGAAATCTATTCTGTACCCCTTGAATGTGGAATGACCTTGTTAACTGGTCATTCGAATGTGGAGGAAACAATTCCATGTGAATACCAAGCCTGTCCCCTTTGCACATTTCCCACAGTGTCTTAGACTCCTCCTGATGCTACCAGGTGAGTAAGCCCAAGATGGCCTGCTGGAGGATAAGAGACATGTGGGGCAGAATGAGCTGAAGCCAACTTAGACCAACCAGCCTCCAGCCCGGCTGGTCACTGACCACATTCATGATGGAGCCCGGCCAAGATCAACAACCCAGCTACACCTAGCCCAAAGTACTGATCCATAGAATCAGGAACAAAATAGAGGATACTATTTTAAGCCACTAGATTTTGGAGTAGTTCGTTACACAGCAAAGAAAATTGAGATACAGCCTACAAATTACATGTCCACAAATGCAACATTTTCAGAAACAAAATTCCCCATTTATTGGTCTTTCTATAACAAACTTAAACAATACCATTTGGTAATCAATCATTCATGTTCAGTTATTCACATATACAATGTAGTAAAAGTAAGTTAGATTCCAGTCATTCGAAACGGTATCATTCAAACACCAACTGGGGATGTTTGACTTAGTCCAAGGAAAAGTTTTTGCTACAGCCAATGAATAATATAAATAGGATTCGAAAGGGAAAATTTATCCTACTTACTAAAATAAATTGTTTTCAAGTACTTAGAACTTTCATTAACATACATATAACAGAAAAACTAATGGACTAAGTCAAATCATCCTTATATTCACACCAGTTCATTAGCTTAGAATATTACAATTTGTATGATAAAGCATTAGAATTGCAGTTGAAAAAAGTATTCTGTTTCTTACTTTGTTGATTCAAATGGATTTTCCTGTCATCTGGTATTAAATTAGTGAAATGTTCTGATATTTGCAGATCAATAATTCTCCTACTGACAGGCAGTCAGGTACACACTTCACACTTAGGGTTACCTAGCTCTCTCTGTCTTCAAAAATCTAAGTCTGTCTCCTGATTTATGTCTCAGCCCCTTGCATTGTTTTTAAACTAAACACTCTTTTGATTGTCTCTCAACATCAAGCCCATGATCTGAGTTCACCATTCTGTGACCATATTCTTTCATCTAACCTAGAAAGTATTGTGGTGATAATTATGGACAGTGAAACCTAGACAAAGAGGAAAATAAATATGGAAGAAAGATTTTTTGAATACTTGACCTTCTAACATGACATCTCATAATAAAGAGTGGAATTTATTGTTTTTAAATTATTCATACTACTTATAGTATTATTCCTACTCTAAAAATTCCCATTTTTGCTGTACCTTCTATTATGTCAGAAATTATCATTGCCAAAACTGTTGTCAATTTCTTAAGTAGAATGTGGTACTTTATCATTTCTTTAATTTGTATTTATTTTATCATCAGTGAGATTGGATATATTTTCAAGTTTATTTGAATCTTTTCTTATCAATTTCCTAGTCAGATCCTTTGATAGTCTCTTAAATTGTTAAATATTATTTTGTCTCCAATTCTCCCATCTCTTCTCTCTCTTTCTCTTTCTTCTTTATCTTCTTATATCTCACTTATATTTGCCTTTAAATATTGGGTTTATATTAAAAAATAAAAAACAGAGTAAATAAATAAAAGTGCAGAGTTGGTGGTAGTTGGAGAAAATCTACACTAGAAACAAATAAATTTGGAAATTTTCTTCCCCCATGCTTTCCTTTCAGAAGACACCAATAGCTTTGCCAGGCTCCAAGAAAGGGTCAGTCACTCCTCTTTTTAAAATGTTATTTATTTTAGAGAAAGAGCATGAGTGGAGGAAGTGGAGCCAAGGAGGCGGGGGGTGGAGAGAGAGAGAGAGAGAGAGAGAGAGAGAGAGAGAGAGAGAGAATCTTAAGCAGGCTCCATGCTCAGCACAGAGTCCAACACGGGGCTGAGTCCCACAACCCCAGGATCATGACCTAACCCAAAATCAAGAGTCAGTTGCTCAACTGACTGAGCCACCCAGGTGCTCCTGGATCTTTCACTCCTCTTAAGGAAGATTTCAAGAATATTGATTCTGGGAGATTTCAGAGAATGAGAAACAACTACAATTCTATACGAGCAAATGATTTACTTGACCTGTTGGAATGTTGTTACTTTCTGAATTCTTTAGATAAAGACCTGATTGCTTCAGAATCCCAAACAGCAATATTTATAAATATAGATAATATATATCGTAGTTATAAATATATGTAAATAAATATAAATATAAATATCTAAAACTTTGCCAAGGATCAAGATTCTAAATGAAATGGTAGAAAGGAGGCCAAGCAGGAAAGCACAGAGGAAGCATTTATTCAATTTTCCAATTAAAATCACAGAAAGAGGCATAGCAAAGCAATGGTTCTCAAAGCATGGTTGCCTGAACCAGAAGCAGCAGCACCAGAAAACTTTGAAAATGCAAATCCTCTGGCCCCACCTCAGAGCTACTCAGTCAGAAGCTCTTGAGTAGGACCTAAAATCAGTGTCAACAAGTCCTCCAGGTGATTGTGAAGCACACTTAAGTTTAAAGACTACTTGTCTTGATAACCATGTGCTTACCTGCATAAATAAATAAATAATATCTTCTTTCCAAGTTGTTCCAGTTTGTCTTATACCTCCTGGTATGCAGTTCTTTTATGCTCACCACCATTATACAACAGTTAATTTCAAGCTTCCCAGAGTGGGAGTAATCTAAAATTACCTTTTAAGACAGAAACATTTACACTCCTGCTTGGAAACTCAATTAACTTTTAGGGTTCTCATTGGATTTCCTGAGCCTGCCCAGAAATTGGAACTTTAAAAGAAAGAGAGGATATACTTTTTTTTTTTTTTTACTTTCAGATCATTACCTGAGGTCCCTCTTAGAATGATTCTCAAAGACTCTTCCTTCCTCCCTCCCTCCCTCCCTTCCTTCCTTCCTTCTTTCCGTTGTTCATTCACGCTTGTACTGCATGCCAGGGCACTTGCCTTTCCCTGGGTTAGGTACAAAAGTTAGCCAACAGATATGTACCATGGTCTCACAGTAACTAAAGTCAGAAGGGATGATTGATGTGCATTATAAATCTACACGTTCTAAACTATAATAAGTGCCACAATAAAGTAGTACAGGACACCGTGTAAGAAAGGGGATGTAATCTCTAAATTCGGGGAAACTTTCCCCAAGTGAGTAACAAGCCTAAGATAATATCAAGACTGTCCTCTAGATGTCTGTCCATCTCCTCAAAGAATAAAAAGACACGCTTGTGGGAAATTTGAAGGGTGGTAAGAAAAAAAAAATTGCCTTTTCTTCCTTTGGATAAAGTAAACATACAAAGGGAAAAAAAATGTTGCCTTATTGTGCTGCTTCTTATTTCTGTCTATCCTGATTATTTTCAGGATTAGTATTATGTAAAAGATGCCAACCCATCCCTTTTGAATGAAAAGGTGTGTTATATCAACCTCCATTTATTATAAAGACTGAGTTTTCAACTGAGTGGAGGTGAGGCATTTCTTATCTGTAGATATGACCTGATAAGAAGTGGATCTACCCATCAAAGCCAAGTTCAAATAACTGAGCATGTTCCAGCATCCGAGTGGTCAAGATGACACTTTGTCATTAAATCCAAGGAATTGGGAAAAAAAGAAACTTTGGTTAACAGCCATTGTAGTCAGTAAAAGTGGTCAGCACTGATGAACTCTAACAAAGCAGGTCAAAAAGAAAAGGACCCTCAAATTATTTCATAACAAGTCAATAGAACAAAATCACATTTTAATACTCAGTTCCTGTAGTCAGTTTAGGTGGAGGAACAAGTCATGGTTAGAGTGGTTAGAAATATCAAAATATCTACAGAGGAAGATCAACTGGAGGATAAGACAATGTGTTCTATCTTTTCGGTAAATAAAATGTGTAGAATTATTGAATCACTAGATTGCACACCTGAAACCAATATAACACTGTGTGTTAACTACACTGGAACTAAAATAAAAAACAACACCCATACATATGCGTGTGCATGCGCACACACACACACACACACACACAAAGAAAAAGAAAATGTCTTCTACTAACCAAGATATACTAACCAAGATATACTTACCAAGATAACAGCATTATGGTTTCTACAAAGGAGAGGTTCTTCTGTGATCAGAGGGAAAAAGAGTACCATTACTCTCCCTGGAAAATGTAAGATGTAAAGTTAGGCTAATCTTATGAGTAGGCAAAATAGAGTGTAGCCTGTGCAGTGAGATATATTTTTCTCTTTGTTTTATGGCTACACTTTTATTGCATTTTCTTACATCTTTGTTTTTATTTAATGTTAAATAGCTAATGCATTTAACATTGTTCCAAAACAAACAAAGAAAGGTAAAGAAATGTATGAATAAGAAAAGTCTCTCTCCTTCCACAGTCCTCTGTTTGCCCAGCTCTTCTCCCCCTATTCTCACCCTGTACCGACATTATCACTTTGTTGTGTATCTTTCCAGAATTCCTTCAAGCATATATAATAAAAAAGCACATTATATTTTTTTCAAATTTATCTGCTATTTTTATACCAGGCCAGTATGCTATACATACTGTTCTACACATACACACACATACCACAAATAGTTTTCATTTGACAATGTGTAATCTGATCATGTTGTTACAGATAGCTTCTCATTTTACAGTTAAACATCACTGCCTTATATTGGACACATCGCATTATATACTTATGATGAGTGAGGCTGAGAATCTTCTCATCTGTTAAAAAAACATTTTGCATTCCTTTTATGAGCTGTTTATATTACCTGTCCTTTCCTCTGTCAAGTTATTGGAAAGTTTGATGTTCAAAAATTTTAACCATCACTATTGGCACCATCACCAGCCAATAGCAAAGGATGCCAGCCTAATTCAAAGGGATGCCAGGTGGAAACACCTGGAATTCCATGTGGCATCATGTTCCGGTGGAAAATTAGCCCTGATTGTTGGTCTTTTTCTAGTTGTTTTCAGCATAGGGACTATTGAAAATAACTTTTTCCAAACGTGTCGTTTATCTTCTGAATTTGCTTATGTTATTTTTTTGGAAGGCAACCTAAACTTTTTACATTTTAGATCATTAAGTTTTCAGACCCTTCTTTTATGCCATCCACATTTTCAACTAGAAAGAGTTTTCCACTCCACCAATTCCTTTTTTTTAATACATATATTTCAAATTTTCATGCTTCAATTTTAAAAGACTGGGATATCATCTTAGTACACATTGTGAGATATGAATATGTCTATCCTTATTTTCCCCAGGTAATTGCTTAGTTATCTGACTATACTTACTGATTAGCCCATCTTTTTCCCCACTGACTTAACAGCAACCTTATCCATATATTAAATTCCCATATGAATGTGGGCTTATTTCTCTCCTTTCTATTTTGTCTCATTAATCTGTATAAATCCACCCGTACTAGCACGACAGTGATTGAATTAGTGAATATTTATATTTGAAACTTGAAATCTTCTCTACTCTCATTGCTCTCCTTTTTCAAAGTTTTCCTATTTATTCTTATTTTCACGTATTAAGTTTAGTGCCAGTTTGCAAAGTTACCCTCTTCAACAACGATGTTGGTGCCACTCGTATACACTACTGGTGGGAACAAAAAAAGCAGGAGGGAAGTTGGTCATATCTAGCAAATTGCATGTTCATTTGACCTTTGAACAAGCAATCCGAATTCTGGCAACTTATCCCCAGAGGCTCATTAGCAAAAACCTGAAAATATATATGTACAAGAAAATTCACTGAAGCATTTTTGTAGTAGCAAAAAACCTGGGAAATCCTGAATTATTATCAATAGGTAGCTAGTTGAATAAAATATGTATATGTACACAAAGGGGTAAAGAGAAGCTGTAAAGAAGGTTAAGAACCAACTCTATATTCTACTACGGAGTGATCTGAGTAAAGTAGTATCTAATAGGTTTCTTAAACTTCCTTTGTTTCTCTGTCTTTTTACCTCTTCTCATTTCTTTAGGGTGTATTTTTCTTCAGTAGATTAGATAATGATTTATGTAATTTTTTTTCTCAAAGAACCAGCTGTGGTATTTATTAATTGTATACTTCTTTGGTTTCTAACACATTTAAAGTTCATAACCTCTAGATTCAGATGCTTATTTGTTTTCTTTTCTCTTTCATTTATATAAATATTTCAGCTGATAAATTTTTCTTCTATGCATTCCTACAGTGAATCTCATCAATTATTATGTATAATGTTCTCATTTTTATTACTTTACAGAAATGCTGCAATTCCTGTGTGCATTCTACATTGACTCTAGAGATGTTTGAACTTATTGTTTTGTTAGTTTGTTTGTTTTAATTTCCAAATAGAAATCTCTTTTGTTTTCTGGTTTAATTTTTGGTTGTTTATTATTTTTCCATCAGAGAAATGTTCTATACTATTTCCACTTTTTGGAATGTTTGAGGTTGCTTTGTGACCTCTTATATGATCAATTTCATGAGTATAATAAGGATGCTTGTAAATAATGAGTATTCTCTATTTTCAGGGTTCAAAGTTTGATATATACCAATCAGACACACTTTTTAAATTATGTCATTTAGGTCACGTACAATTGTACATTTTGTGCAGTTAGATCTATCAGATTGAGAAAGACAAATTAAATTCATCTACTGCTAATAAGTAGATACATTTTTTCTTTTAGTTTCCTGTATTTTCAGCTTCCTGTAGTTACTTGTATTTGAGGCATAACTACTCATAATGTTTATCTCCATTATAAATTCCTCATATTAACATCACAAAGGAAGCTTCTCTTTCTCTTTGAATAATTATTGCCCTAACCTGTGTTTTGTTTAATTTCTTACAAGTCAAGATCCCCACATTATTTTTTGTTTGCACTGCATGAGAATACATTTGCCTCTTTTTGTCCCAAATTCTCTGAATTACTTTACTCATTGACTTTGGCTTCAATGTAGAGTTAGGTTTTCTTTATGCTTCAATCTGAAAATCCGTGTCTTTTAATAGGTGTATTCTTTATTGACACGCAGATATCAACAAATATTGCCTTGCCAGAAATATCTATCTGCTCTACCACTCAGATGAGTGCTCTTAGAGAGTCTTCCTTTTAGGTTTGAGATATTACCTTTCATCTCTCTTTCCTAGGTATCTCTGCCCTCTCTCTACCTGGTTCTCCCTCAGAGATAACACCACATTCAGTCATCAGCTGTATGAGAATACCTTAAAAGTCTGTATAAGATGTGCGCCAATCAGGTAATTAAATGGACTTACAAAGTCATAGTTGGTACCACCTGGACCCTTTATCTCTCCAATCCTGGTCCCAAGCCTACAATCTAAGATTTCTACTTTCCTTGGAAGAAAATTGACCATCCTGCCTTCTAACCATAGCAATATAAAATTTAAAAATCTCTGCCAAATCGCAGTTCTCCAGGATGAGCCCCACCTTATCCCCCAAAAAGAATTCAGCAAAATGAAACACCACTCCCCCTTCATTTCCTTATTCCCCCATGGCAGGCAGCTTACTCTTCCTTTAATATCTACCTTCAGTTTAATACTTTCTCTTGCCCTCCAGTCAAGTATGCTCCCATCCTCTCCAGAACAAAATCCATTTAGGATATACCACCAAATTTTCTACTTCTAAAATTCCTTCCTGGATAGATGGTATTGTAAAAAGCACATGAACATTTTTTTTTCCACCTTTAAATTGAAATCATCTCAGGAAAACAGAATTTCCTTAAAATCCTTTAGACACAGAGTTGTCAGCACTAGTCAAAGAGAGCAGACCTCATTAAGAGTTTGTCTATAGTTATTAGCACCTTAATGTAAATTGCTTTTTCAGTTAACTGGTTTTAGTGCAGTGAGCAAATGAAAACACGTAAGAGTTGGAGGAAGAGTGATTTTGAAAGAAACTTTAACGGAGAGATTTAGTGATGAGCAGAAATCTTATTATCACCAGGAAGCACACAGGAGGCAGCCAGAGAAAGAGGACAAAGAATGGGAGAAAAGGGAAAACAATGTACTTTGTTTAATTCACATTTTTACTGGGGCAATCCCCTTCTCCAAAGTCAAAACTATGCGCTAAAGCACACCTGATAAATCTGTGCACTTAAGGATCTTTTTCTCTAACATATATTATGAAACTTTTCAAACATACAGCAAGGTTGAAAGAATTTTAATGTATAAAAACTGGTATATCCACTAACTAGATTCTACCATTAACATTTTATTTATTTTTTTTTGGCCACATATCTATACATCTACCCATCCAGCAATCTCTCTAATTTTTGATACATTTTAAAGTCAATTGCAGAATTTGCATGTTATAAACCAGAGTTCATTTTTTTTTTATAGTTTCGTTTCTGTAAAGGTAAAATTTACACTGTAAAATACTATTATCTGACATCTAAACTGTGACAGCTCTGTGCTTATCTCCAGAGATGCCTGGAAGTCTAGTACCAAGATATGAACAAGCAGGCTAATTAAAAATTCATAATGTGCTGTTTAATTTCAAACTTTAAACTTTACCCAGGACCAACTTGCTTATTGACCACTTACACCTGGTGTAAGTGGTCAAACACCCAGGCTTGCCTATGTGACTAGTGGGGCATAAAAGACTGCTGGAAATCTTTCCTCAAGGTCTCCTAAAACTGATTCTTCACTCACTCCTCAATCAGTGGCTCATAATCTACAGACTAAGTGCATTCTATGAGACCCAAACATTCTATGAGCTGAGTCTGGGAGTTTCTCTGACCCCGTCATTACCTACACTTTCCTATGTCATTCTTCTTTCCTTGATTAAAGCCATAAGTGTGCTCTGTAAAGTATTGTAAAGCTTTTCATTTATCTAATCCTTGCTGCATTTATCTAAAACTTGCTGCATTTATATACAACGAAATACATAAAGTTTAATGATGTTTACTAAGTTTTGACAAATTCCTACCAAGACAGAATGTTCCCTCATACTCTTTCCTAGTCAACACAAAGCTCACCACCAGGGACACCTGCTGTTCTGTTTGTCGATTTTTTTCCCCCAGTACAGATTAGATTAGCCTATTTCAGAACTTCATATATATGGAGCCATATAGTATGTATGGGCTTTTGTGTTTGGCTTCTTTCCTTAGCATTTTTTTTTTAAATTTTTTAATGTGTATTTATTTTTGAGAGACAGAGAGCATGAGCAGGGGTGGGGCAGAGAGAGAGGGAGACACAGAATCCAAAGCAGGCTCCAGAGTCTGAACTGTCAGCACAGAGCCCAACACAGGGCTCGAACTCAGGAGCAGTGAGATCACAACCTGTACCAAGATCAGACACTTAACTGACTGAGCCACCCAGGTACCTTAGCATGTTTTTCGAGATTCATTCTTTTTGTTGTTCATATCAGTGTGTTGTTTCTTTTTATTGCTGAATTAATATTCCTTTGCGTGACTACACCACAGATGGTTACTCCATTTTCTTATTAATGTACACAAAGGTTTTTTCCAGTTTGAAGCAATTTGGAATAGAACAGTATAATTGCAAAACAACAACAACAACAACAACACTTTCTGTTTTTCCTACTTTTGAATAAATATCAGAGGTATAAACTTCTGGGTCACATGATAAGTGTGTTTTATTTTATGAGAAACTGTCACATTTTCCCAAAGTGGCTGCTGCATTTTACCTTCCCATCAGTAACATGTGACAGCTTTAGTTACTCCATATGCCGGCTGACATTTGATGTTATCAGTGGTTTTAATTTTAGCCACTCAAGTGGATGTAAGGTGGTATCTTCTAGTTTTAATTTGTGTTCCGCTTATTACTAATGCTATTAAGCAATTTTATATCTGTTTAATGAACATTTGCATATGTTCTTTTGTGAGGTGTATACCAAAAAACTATGTCCATTTTTTTAAATTGGATTATTTGTCTTTTCATTATTGAGCTATGGGAGTTCTTTATATTTTGGCTGTCAGTTTCTTTGCACTGTATGTTTTGTAAACATGATCACTGAGGCTGTGGCTTGCCTATTCATTTCTCTTATTAATGATGTCTTTTGAGGAACAGAAGTATTCACCTTTAAAGAAGTCTAGCTTTACCAATCCAACCTGCAGAAAATTAATAAATCATTGAAAAGCAAAAAATCATTTTTTAAATGTTTATTTATTTTTGAAGGAGAGAGACAGAGTGTAAGTGGGGAAGGGCCAGAGACAGAGGGAGACACAGAATCAGAAGCAGGCTCCAGGCTCTGAGCTATCAGCACAGAGCCTGGTGCAGGGCTCGAAATCACGACCAGTGAGATCATGACCTGAGCCGAAGTCGAATGCTTAACTGACTGAGCCACCCAGGCGCCCAAAAAATCATTTTAAAATTGGGGGGGGTGTCATTTGATATTCAGTTAGTAACAATATTAGCCTATGTCCCCAGGCTAAAAGTTAATAAAAAAAAAAAGATGGTTCATTATGAAGAGCCCTGAACTGTGACCCATGCACACCTAAAAAGTACTGGACACATATAAAATGGAACATTTTTACTATGAATAAATATGAATTACGACCTTCTGTTATATTACCCCATCCTTGCATGAATAGTAAAGAATTCAAATCCTTCATGCATTATGCAAGAACTGACACAGAAATTCTTGAAACCTCACAAGAATGGAACTCCATTTTGTAATCTTGATTAGTACTTTTTTAAGTGCTAGCTCTTGATAATTTCCTTGACATAACCAACAACACCTCTTCAATGTGAAAAATCAGTTGACTAAAATTATGTGAACCACACAAAAAAATTGAGACTGGGGTTCTATAATTATGGTTGTGCCAGTTATAATGTAAAACAATAAATTAAAAAGATTGTAAGAGTGCCTTTTCTCCTTCACACCAGGGGATAATACTTAATGATATGATAGACTCTTACTGAGGGTATTAACTAATGTCAATGAGGATGGTGATTTTTTTTCCTGAGAACACAATTACAAACTATAAAGCTGTATTTGACTCACTTACATTTCAATACAAAAAGATTAACATAATAAAAACCATTTTGTAGAGACATTATTTTGTTTTTCAAAGCCCCATGCTTTTTAGAAAAGAAATTAAAAAAAAAAATCTTAAGAACAGAATGGCAATCTGAATTCCAGGGAGAATATGAAACAGTTAAATCGTTTTCTCACATTCAAAATCATGAAAATATATAGTCTAATCATGAAATGATTTGATTATGAAGAAGATAAGTTTCCAAATAGTATTATTTTATTCAAGCTAGATTGGGTCCTTTAAGACTCGATGTTTATCCTAAAATGGTAGGCTAGAATTCATATACATTCATTCATTCCACATATATTTTAGAAGATACTAACTGTATGCCAGGCATTCTGAAAGCTCCAAAAATACAACATTTAGCAAACTAAAAATTCCTGATTCTTATAGAGGTCATTTTAGAATGACAGGAAATAATTGATAAGTGAATGGCATGTCTGGAGATGATAGGAATCAAGAGCAAAATAAATGATGAAAAAATACTTAAGGGATGTGAAAAAGCAAGTCACTTAGCTTGCTTAAGGAAAAGCAGTCTAAGAAAAGGAAAAAGAAAAAAAGGAAAAAGCCTTAGGACAGGATTATGCATCCGTCTTCCATGAATCCAGTGAGGTTGGAATAGAGTGACATTATACAGATGTAGGTGGGGCTAAATAAGATGGTGTCTTTAAGGCTTGCATTTTCCCTGACTGACAAAGGCAGCCATTAGATGATTTTTTTTCATTAGGTGATTTTTGAGCCAAGGACTCACCTGATAAAACTGTTTTATAAAGCATTCTGTCTGCTTCCTGGAAAAAAACACACTAAAAACATAAGAATGGAGTGACACCAGTTAGGAGACTACACAATCCGGTTGAGAGATGATTTTGCCTTGGGCCAGGAAGGGTAACAGTGGACATGGCCAATAGGTGGTTTGATAAGAGAATCAAGACTTCAAGGAGAAGACTGGATTAGAGATATAAATTTGAAGGACCAAACCATGTAAGTGTATTTAAAGCCTCAAAAGTAGATGAAATCACTTCCTAAGTAGTGTGGATAGAGAATAAAAAGATGAGGAAAACAAAAAATTAGTTAAAAAACTAAGAAGTAAAGCCAGAGAGATTTTAGGTAGAATGAACAAATGTGGCATCCCACCAAGCAGGTGAAAAAAGTGTATCAGGAAGTCAGAAGAGAGAAACTGTGTCAAATATTGCCGATAGGTGAAGTAAGGTGAGTACTGAGAATGGCCATTGGTTTGTCAAGATGAAGTCACTGGTAACAGCAACGTGATAGGGGCAAACAGAGAACAGGGTTGGAGTCAGCAAATACAGGTGACCCTTGTATAATGCAGGGTTAAGGGTGCTGACATCCTTGCCATCAAAAATCAACATGTAAATTTTGATTCTTCAAAAACTTTACTAATAGCCTACTGTTGACTGGAAGCCTTACTGATAACACATATTTTGCATGTTATAATGCATTATATACTGTATTCTTACAATAAAATAATCTTAAGAAAAGAGAATGTTATGAAGAAAATAGTAGGAAGAGGAATGCCTGGCTGACTAGGTGGGTAGAGCATGTGACTCTTAATCTCTTGTGAATTCAACCCCTGTTGGGTGTACAGACTACTTAAAAACAAAAATTTTTAGAAAAGAAAATAATAGAAAGAGAAAATATATTTAAAGTACCATACTGTATTTATATGTAAAAAAAAAAATCTGGGTATAAATGGACCCATGCAGTTCAAACCTGTGTTTTTCAAAGGTCAACTATATAGACAATTATTTCTTGGGCATTGGTGGGCTTTGGAACTGATAAATGGATATGCCAACTACAGAAAAAGGATGGCTCCTCAGTCCTGCTCTCTTGCCTCAGTAACGTATGCCCCCATCTATCACTAGACAGCTCTCGAATTTTCTTCTCTTTACTTTCTAAGTGTGTCCCACCCCTATTTGTGAGTCCAAATCATCTTCAGTAGAACGTTTAGTAAGAGATATTTAATTTAATTGTGAGTACATACCTTTGCATTATTTATAAGGAAACTGAATTATAGTATTATAGTCCCACTAACTTCAGAATGAAAGAACATTTATTTCTTTGTTAGAAAATTCTGAAATATATTGGACAATCTTTGAGAATACACACTAGATTTCCCACTTTCCTAGATACAATTCACATGGATATAATTTTTCCAACAGGAAGTGATCATCCTCTTGAGGGGAACACTCACCTCTGTCCATATTATCTCTATTCTATCCCTTGTTCTCTAACACATTTTTCCTCCCCTTACCTCATTTTTGAAAAAGAAAGAGAAAGAAAGAAGAAAGAAGAAAGAAAGAAGGAAAGAAAGAGAAAGAAAGAAAGAAAGAAAGAAAGAAAGAAAGAGAAGGAAGAAAAGAAGGAAGGAAGGAAGCTCTAAAACAGGCAAACAACTTATCTGAGTGCAAAAGGAATACATCTACACTGTGAAAAAGAGATACTTGAGAAATATAGAGGAATAATAAAGAAAAATTACTCAGATTTTTACTCTTCAACATTTTGGATTCATTACCCTATTACTGTTGCAAACTGCTTAGCAAACAAGATATCACACATATTTGCAGTTAAAATAATGCAGCCACTATTTTCTAATGATAATAAAATGTTAAACCTGTTTGTATTATTTCATGGTATACTACACCATAGTAGAGTTTGGAACATTCAGAAGTTTGCTGATATTTTGCCATTATAAAGCAGGCATTTTTAATTCTTATTCTTTAAATCTTCCCCTGTTTTTAGAAATTTTCCTCAAGGTATGTATTCACAAATAGAATTTCTGGGTAAAAGCACATGAACCCAGAGTCAGGCTCTGGGTCATAGTAACAGTTTCCAAAAAACTTGTTTTCCAAGTTATACCTCCACTAGCACTAAGTAGGGGTGGAATTGTTAATGTTTTGCATATTTCACAATTTGCTGAAAATGGTTTATCACAGCTATGATTCATCTACTCATTATTAGTAAGAGTAATCTCTTTCCAGTGTTAATGAACCATACACCTTCCTATTTTCGTAGTTTGTGTGCCTGGCTCAACCAGCTGTGGCTTACTTTAGGTCATTTTTCCTTGTGTGAAGTGGTTTAATGTCTTTGTAAATTAAGAATCCTAACTATCTGTCACATTTTATTTCAAATACACTTCCATATTTTTTCATTTAATTCAGGTTTTGTTTTGCTTTACGTTATTGACTTGAAGGAATTTACATACCGTGAGGTGCATTGGTCACTTGTAGGTGTTTGATTTTATTCAGATTCATAAAGTTTGTCTCCACTGACAAATTAAAATGATATTCTTGGTTTTTGTTTTTGAGTTTCAATTTCTATGTTTAGCCCTTGCATCCTTTTTAAATTTATTTGGATAAAATGGAGTGAAGTAAAATCAAAATGGATTTTTTAACTAGCTCCTCAATACTCTCAGCAATACATTTTGAAGGATCCATCTGGTTCACCTGATTCATCAGGTCTCATTTATCATGAATTACACTAAAGGATCTGGTTTCATGAGAGCTATTCTATTCCATTGATCTGCCAGTCTATTTTTCACCCGGTAATTACTAGAGTTTAATCATTTAAATTACACATTTAATTATACTAGTCTAAGAAAAAGTTTTATCTTATAGGACTAGTCCCTACATATTATTCTTCCTTTCTTAAAGTTTTGCAATGTTTCGCATCTTCGTATTAAGATAGGAATGAAGTCCCCATTTTTGTTGTCATTTTGTACAGTGATTAAGAGCATTGATTCTCAACCAGTCTGCACAGATTCAAAACCCCAGCTCTATCCCACACTAACTCTATAAACTTGGGCAAATTATATGAACTCTACATGCCTCATTTTCACATTTGCAACATGAGTATAATAATAGAACCTATCTCATAGAGCTGTTATAATGATAGAGTGATTGATTAAATATATGTAAAGCATTTAGGAAAGTACCCGGCAACATAACAGAGAACATTACATAGAAGTGTTTCCTATTATAATTTAGTGGCATCCACTTTGCTAAGCTTTATATGCATCCATCATTGAATCCCTGCTTGGGCCCACTTCTTAGGACTGTCTCCTTCTGACTTAATGATCTTGTGAAAGCAACCAACTTAAAATAATTCCATGTTTGGTCATAAGAATAGTCTCACAGGAGAAAAAAAAATCCAAGACTTATTTTCCTATCTCCACTGAAATGATTTATAGGTATTGCCTCACCTGAAGTTACTGATTCTCTTGACTTTCCACTCCATAGGACAGGAAGAAAAACACAAAGGCTCACAAAAGTGTGAGTATGCATGTTTAAAATAACTCCCAATTCATTTTTGTTGAAACACTGCATTATCATCTGTCTTCCGTTATGATTTTATGCAATCTATAAAACAAGATTTTAAGAATAACTCTTAAAACTATCAGATCATAGTTTGTCCCAAGTATACATTCATATATACATATATACATAGCATTCAGGCATTATCTGAATTGGCCTGTTATGATGCACTCACAATAGTTTGGGTTCTCAAAAGCTAAGGGAGAGAGAGAGAGAGAGAAAGAAAGAGAGAGAGGAGAGAGAGAGAGAGAGAGAGAGAGAAAGGAGATTTACCAGGAGAAGAGAATAGGTTAAAAATGGAGATTCAAAACAAAAAAAGGAGGGGGGCACCTGGGTGGCTCAGTCAGTTAAGCGTCCGACTTCAGCTCAGGTCATGATCCTGCCGTTCGTGAGTTTGAGCCCCATGTCGGGGCTCTGTGCTGACTGACAGCTCAGAGCCTGGAGCCAGCTTTGGATTCTGTGACTCTCTCTCTTTCTGCCCCTCCCCTGCTAATGCTCTGTCTCTGTCTCTCAAAAATAAATAAACGTTAAAATTTTTTTTAAAAAAATGGAGATTCCAGAGATTCTGGGTTTGCACATTCAATAAGTCCTTGCCTTGCCTCCCAGGTGATAGAATACAGATGGTTTCAAGGAACATATTTTGAGAAATACTGCCCAAAGGAGGGACCTAAAGGAAAGCATTTTCTATCATTATGATCGCTTCCTTAAGAAAAGAGAAAGACAAACTTCTCAGATTAAGGAATGTTATCAGATTACCTGTGGAACACAGTGAGTCAGGGATGGGAAGAAGATAGACACACCCAGATATGCTGCTGGTGTTGCAAGAACAGATACTTAAAATCAACGGCTGCCATGTCAAGCAGAGTCTGCAGATCATTTTTCTTTCTCCAAGACGTGGAATCCTTGCTGCAGGGAGCTTCCTTCCTCAGGGCCACCTCTTCTGATTTCCACTTCCTCACAAAAACAAAAACAAAACCAGATTGTACTTAGGAACTGTACAATCTACAATCTCCACCTTTCAGATAGGGTCTCAACACATTCCCTATTCAAATTTTGTCTCTTCATAAAGACCCCAAAAGTATGGGTGTGGCGGTTGTGTTTTCACCATCCATGACTGGCACCTCATCAAACTATGGCCAGTTCAAGAGGAAGATGGGGATATCATTAGGTGTCTCTATACTTACACATAAATATGTGGACATTCTCTTTCAAAATGCTTCCGATACATATCCAGAATTCTACATTCAATGATTTCCATACAAATTGAGACTTTAACTCAATACCATCACCAATATGTCATGCAATACGAGTTAAACTGTCTACTTTTCCAGGTGGCCAACTCAGATGTCTTCTCTTGCATATATTACCTCCCTCTCTTTGCTCACTTCTCCTACCAACAGCACTTAATTGTAATGAATTCCACATGTCAGTGAGATCCATTGATATTTTGAGAACTAGTCTAAGGATTAATGTTTCAGCAAGTTCAGAAAAAGTAGAGTAAGAATTATGAGAGAAATGGGTTCCCAGAGAAGTATTAATCATGTTTAACTTGAAACAAGTTAATATTCTCATGGTCTAACATGCTTCAAGTGTATGATGAACTTTTATAGACAGAAAATTATGCCAGTTCCCCGCCCCCCCAAATTGGTTATCATTCACTGAGTTTCTCTCAATGGTTTAATATTTGCTTAGAGTTTTACAGACCATTCATTGGGTTATGTGAGAAATATTCATCTTTAAAAGATACTTAAGGATGGTAGTTTTTAACTCAGTCAGTATCTGGGCAGTGATAAAATAGTCGTAGGTAATAACATCCATCATCCTCAACTCACTGAAGGCAGGTTGCTTTAGTGAATGAGTTGTACATTTCACGGACCAATTTGCTTCACTTAGGGAACAACCTTAGTAGTAACATAAAGCCTGTGGAGGAATACTTCAAAGGAATACAGAATGGGCAAAAAAGAATGACATAAAGGACAATGGACCAGTATCTATGACAAAAAAAAAAATACCCCACAGGATTTAGTGAACACAAAAGTCTGAAGTATGAAAATAATTAGCTTCTAAATAGAATGAAACCGATTCTTTTTTTCTTAGGCCTTTTAACACACTTTTATGATGTTACTATACCTGAGAATAATTTCTACCATATCGAGGAACCAGTTAGGAACCAACAACTGACAACATTTTAAAGTTACTAGAGTAACATTTAGGAAGCATAATATGACATTTTAATATCCTGGAAACTCTTTTTATGAGCAGGAATCTTCCCTCTGAAACTTGCCATAGCCTGGTCAATCATACATAGAATAGTCTCCTATTCTCGGTGATTTTGACTTTCCTCACTCCCATCCTTGTCACATAGACTTGGTTCGAGCCGATAGATACCACAAGACTCTCCTAAAACGCCAGGGGAACTTTAGAGCTGAAACAGAAAACAGCCCAGGAGCACCACTTCCTGACAAGGTCAACTTTTAACTGGCTAAGGCACAGTGAGAATCACCCCAGACCTGAGATCAGAATTCCCTGGGATCAAATTCAGATTCCTCCGTGTTCTATATGTGCCATCTTGAGCAAATCGCACCACCCTCTAAGCCTCGGTTTCCTTTCCTAAAGCAGTGATGGCAACATCTAAGTGTGAAATTGTCTTGTCCAGAACTTGACCTGTAGCAGCTACTCAGAATTGTGGCTGAACCTAAAGGTAAATGTTGGGAAAATTCCAGGATCCCTCATTTAATTTCTACTCTTCCTCAAACCTAAGAGTTTATGTTCACCTTAACATAAGGGACAGTTCTTCTCCAGTGTATACACAGTTTCAGTAATTGTCCTATTTGTTATACATAGGGGTATGCAGAGCCCTGCCACATATTTCATTTACTGGCAGAAGTATTTAATAAATGTTACTGACTTGAATGCAAATAAGAGCAAACACTATGTGCCAGGCACTATTCTAAGTGCATTACCTGTATTAATTTATTTAACCCACACAATAAGCTAATGAAAAAAAGAGTCAATTTATTTGTGTGTGCCTAAAAGCGCAGGCAACAAAGAGAACAGAATCCTTTGCGTCTTAGAAATGCTTCTAAATAATGAGGAGCCTGATTTCGTGCAGCTGTTCTTTTCTGCATCCCCTAAGCTCGTTTGTTTTGAGAATGCATGGAATCACTCCAAATCCAGGATGCAGAATTCCATAGAAATGGTCCAGGTGGCTGACTGTTGAAGAGAGAGGTATATAACAGCTATAGATGTAAGCATTTGCAGCTAAGGAAGAGGAAAGGTCAACCTAATTCTATCATAATACCATTAATCAAAACAACTTTTCCATAAATCACTGGGGATTATAAAGGATGAAGGGAAATTTTCTTCCCTTCACTTTTTAGCCTTCCTTGATTTTGTGTATGCTCCAAATCAAGAACTCTTTTTTTTTTTTTTTTTTTTTTTTTTTTTTACTTTGATGGTGGGTATAGTCTTTTCTCAGATCCATCAGATGGTTGGGAGTATTAAAAAGATCTCATTTGAAGATGTCAAAGAAAGAGACAGAATAAAGACAGGCTCATGTTGAGAGCATTCAATGGCATTTGGTGACACTTTCACCTGTAAAATAGTGTGCTTCTTATTGTTCTTTTTATTCCACTAAACTTGCAGCTGTTATATAAATGTTTCCCAGGATACCAAATTTTTGCTTAAAGTATGAAATTAAAAAGACAATTATTGAACCATCCACCAGCTATACATAACTTTATTATTCAAAACAGACATAAAACACTGAGACATTACCAGAATATACAATGCTTTTTAAAAATCAACAAATTTTGACAGCCTTGTTTATATTAAATTTTCCAATATGATAAGGAGACAATGTTTCTTTCTATGTTATAATACTTCTTATTTCTTCGTAGCAAATTCTTCTGCTTTAAGTTTATTTATTTTGAGAGAGAGAGAGAGACAGAGAGAGAGAGAGAGACAAAGAGAGAGAGAGAGAGAGAGTACACATGAGCAAGGGAGGAGCAGGGAGAGAACCCCAAGCAAGCTCTGAACTGTTAGCACAGAGCTTCATGTGGGGCTCAAACTCACAACCTATGAAATCATAACCTGAGCCTAAGAGTTGGACGTGTAACCCACTGAGCAACCCAGGCCCTCTCCCACCCTTTTTTTTTTTTTTACAATACACTATTTAACTATAGTTACCCTGTTGTAAGTTGCTTCTCCCGATTTATTTACCTTATAACTGAAAGTTTGTACCTTTTGACCACCTTCATCCACTTCTCCTCACCACCCACCAACTTCTTCAGCATATGATAAGTCTATTTTCAAAAGTACAAAGCTCATTTTTTTTTAAGTTAATGTTCTCTTTTTCAGTATAATGCCTTAATATAAATCCAGGAACTATGTTATTATATTGCCAATGTCTACATTTCCACATAAATTGGATTCTCTCTCATTATATAATTAATGTTTTAAGAGGTACATTGCTTTCCTGTGTCTCTAAGTTTATTATTGATAAAGATACTAGACAGCCATATAGTTTTAAATAAATTTTTACTGAAATATTATTTCAATGTTAGGAGTAAAGTGATTTTTCAATTGTTTAAATTATTCTGTGTCAATATCATGGGATGGGGTTCTTGAGCAAACAGCTAAGAATTTTTGAGACATCTTTGGTGCAAAAAGGTGATTTTATCAAAGTAACGGGATAGGACCCATGGCAGAAAGAGCTGCCTTGGGGTTGTGAGGAGTGACTAATTTTACACTTTTAAGTTAGTGAGGGTTAGGAATAGCGTAAGTCTCTAAGGAATTTGAGAGCAAGAGCTTTCAGGACCTTGAGGGGCTAGCTACTGTTAAGATAAGATTACTTTAGTTTTTATTTATTTATTTTATTTTTTTTAACGTTTATTTATTTTTGAGACAGAGAGAGACAGAGCATGAACGGGGGAGGGTTAGAGAGAGAGGGAGACACAGAATCTGAAACAGGCTCCAGGCTCTGAGCGGTCAGCACAGAGCCCCACGCGGGGCTCGAACTCACGCTCCGCAAGATCATGACCTGAGCCAAAGTCGGACGCTTAACCAACGGAGCCACCCAGGCGCCCCACTTTAGTTTTTAATAAAACAAAAACATCAAGGAAGTAAGGCAGCCATGAATTGCTTGAGGAAGGTCACTCTCTGTATGTTTCAGGTGGCTATCTGTGGGCTGCAAGCTGTAAAAAGATTTAATTTAAGCTACATTTCTCTTGCCTTTGTTTCCCTCATCATTTTCCTACCTTGACCCTTAAATCTTTAAGGTTGCTGAAGGCTGAAGGTCTTATTTTCTTAGCTTCTTCCTGCTGAATAGGGGCACAAAGATGTCTCTACCCATGGGTCAAGGTTGGTCAGTTGAGAATTTAACAGGAGTTAAGAAAAGCTAAGGCAGCTGTATCTAGAGTTGATAACATTTAGAAGTTTTCTTGAGTAGAAAGAATCATCTGTTGGCTTGAAGTTGTGACACTGAAGGAGTCTTGGCACCAGGTGGAGAGACATGGGAGAAAACAGCAAAACATGATTAAAATAACAAAAGAAAGAGAAGCCCAAATAAGAATACTTTGATATTGACAAATATCTCTCTTTAGTCCAGGAATTTAACCAGCTACTAAAGGAAAGAGAGGAATAATTTAAAGCACCAATTTGAGTATTTGTTAGAAACTCAGAAATATTTTTGTGTAATCTCGAATGTATACACAGCATTCTGTTTTTATGAGAGCACAAGCTCCACCTTGTGCAGCAGTTAAAACATCTAATGCCATTTTATTTTGTAGAACTGTTTGATGCATTTGAGTTATTTTAGTGTTTAATAATATACTGTTATTTTTTGAGAGTCATTTAAGGTCTTGATTGTGTAGTGGGTGGTGTTAACCATCATACAGACTCTGTTTCTCTCAGTCAGCAGTCAGGTAATTAATAAGAAGCACTGTTATAGAAACAGGAAACATATAGGTTAATGGTTATAGCAAAATTATAAACCCAGTGTCTGCCAGCGCCATCAGTGAGAAGATTTCTGGATGTCAGGCTTGAAGCATCCTCAGATGGATCGGGAATAGGCAGAATCAGATGGGCTGTTTGTTTGCTTGTTGGTTTGTTTGTCTTTACTTTGTAATTCACATGTCTGTGGTGATCTTTTAGAATGGCCCATAGAGCAACAGGCACAAAGATTGTCTATATATGAGTTTTGGGCTATTTCTCTGAAGTGTACCTCAAGTTGCCTAGTGTGGGCAAACAATAAACATTTAAAGACAATCAGAACTAGAACTTACCATCCATTAAGATGCATTATTGAAACATAATTTTTCTCTCTAATAGCTCTCATTTCTAGAGATATCCAAATCAAGACTAATTCATATGTAGAATAAGTGCAGTTTTAACAAACTTGGCCTAATCATTTACATAAGCTCAGCAAGAGCAGTGATCGGTCATATAGATTTTTTTAAATCTGCTTTGCGGGAACTTTTTATAAGGAATCTATATTGAACTTTTAGTAGCCCCTCCAGGCCCGAAACCAAGCCGAGTACTCGCCATCAGACATGCCTGCGATACCTGTAGATTTGGGCAAATTTCTTTTCACATGGTCCCCAAGATATCCTGAAGTTCCTGCACCTGCCAGGAAGTGACATTCTTTACTTGCCCGGTAAGGCTGCTGGGAACTCTGCAAGCAAGGCATCAGGCCAGCATTTCCAAGGGGCTTTATTGCTCCATATTTCATAAAGTCAACCTTAGTTCCTTAAAACTGGTCATATCTGAGTCTATGCATGTTGCTCTCAAATATGACATTCTAGTCAAAGACTTGGTAAAATAACCAGTATTTCCAATGGTGACCTGTTACAAGGAGAACAGATTTTTATTGAACTTATGCAAATAACTGTAATTGCCATGAAAGAAGGAATGCTTACTGAGAGCTTTTGAATTTCAAAGGGTTCAGGTAAAAGAAAAGTTAAATGCCTCAGTTTGTTTATAAATGAATACTTTATCACATTTTTGTATGTCATAGATATTTTAAGAGAAAGTTTCCTTAATCTGGAAGAGCAAACATTAGAGAACCAGCAATATTTCCAACAAGAGTCACAGGTTACTACTTCTTGTTTAGTTTGAATGCAGCTTTTTAATTCTGAAAATGTTTACGCATTTGTTTTTTGATCTGAAAGATGTCAAATACTTGTATTTGTCCTAAAAGTCCTTTTATAAATCTCCTTGAAGATGAAACATGTTTTTTAAGAGCATCAGAACAATAACCATAAATGACAAATACTCAGAAGTGGACATGGTTAACAATCTGATATGAGAGTTCACTATGATGCAATTCACAAGGAAACTTGATTATTTCTGTGATACATAACACTTTGATAATCAGAATATCAACCGATGACCTCAAATCAAAACAAATTAAAACTTTTGGAATTTTATGTATATATTTGAGCATTTACTAAGGCAATATAACCTAAAGTTTACTATTATTTGTTTGACAAGGCTTTCCAGGTAGTATACCAAATAAAAAGGCCCAATTGGTCAAAAACATTTTATTTAAAATTTAAATCCTGGGAGGTTTGTTAAAACCTTAGAAAGTTATAAAGCTCATCCCAAATAGGATAACAGATCATTATAAATCTTAATTATTTATTTAACCAACATGGCAATAAGAGATTCTCAAGGCAAATATGTAGGTTTATATAGTTGTTAGCAAAACCTAGCTCCTTTAACTTTGAGAGTTTTAAGTAAGCAGTCAAAGACTTTATAAAGCTTTGGTTTTCCTGGTAGACAAAAGAGAAAAACCTTTTGATTACATTTTTTTTAATCAAGAGCAGATCCACAATCCAAGAAAGAGAAAAGCAGAATTTTAATCTTATACCAGTGTATTTTTAAAATCCATCCATTTCAACCTTAGTCTGTCTTAACCACACATAAAATTCCTTTCCAAAGATTTCCTTTCATGAACCTTATACAACTTTCCTTTGCATTCAGATATTGACCCAAGCATTTTTCTCCAAACAACGATTCTTATTTAGGACAAATTTACTTTCTTTTACCTTTAACAAAATTTATTTCTATTCCTTACCTCTTTCTTACATGTCTCCTGCTCCTTGATATAGCAAGTTGTTTTCCTCATTTCATCACTCTTAATTACATTTAGCAGAGTTTTTACTCTTAGAAACTTTAGTCTCCAGTGAAAACTAGGTAGTAACCAATTGTGAACTGTGACGCCAGAATTTTTTAGATGGCAAACTTATGAATTAATTAAGCACAAAGCAGGTTTTCCAACAGACCCAAATATCCTTAGTTTCACTGTAAAGGCACAAATCTATGTTTAATAATCAATGCTTCAGCATTTACCAAAGACCCTGAAAGCTGTTAACAATTACCCATGAAAACTTTGAGACAGACAAAATTAGCCATCATTTTAAGTTGTCTTTTTGTTAACAAATGTCTATCTTAATTAAACCAACGAACTTAAATTACTTTAAATACCAAATACTTTCCACTTGGATCCACTTAAAAGTCAAGCAATTTTTTCACCATTGTCAATTTTTTCCTGGGACATTGGTGGGGAGATCTGAAGTGGACAGTGTAAGTCCAAGAGGGTGCTCTTCACTCCTTGACAGCGAGGGAAGGCAGAGGATCTGATGGTGCCAGAGGCATGGAAGATGCAGGTTGCACCCAAGGTGGTAGAGAAACAGGAAAGAGAGGGAAGGCAGAAGAGGTGAGGTGCAACCAGAAAGGCTGGAGGTGTATTAAAGCCCAGAGGACAGAGAAAGATGTCTCCCAGTCTTAAAGTCTGTCAGCTCGGACAGAGCAGATGCAGATTTTTTTTCCCACCAAGTGGAAATAGGCCATGTCAGGCCAGAGAAGACAGGGGACTTCCCCAAAACAAAAGGAGTTTCAGCAGCTGCTTAGGAAAATTCCTTAAAGTCTCCTTCCTGAGGTAGACTAACCAGAGACAATTGGCTCCAATTAGCATAGTCATTAACTCAGTAAATGAATGAAGGAGAGACCCCACATACAGGTAGAGTAACCCGAGTCTATTAGGAAGGAGGAAGAGTGAGAGAGGGTATCAGAGTCCCCTTCATTAGGGATGGACTGTGTTTCTTCCAGCAACCTGAGTTTATTGGGAAGCTTGTTTAAACAATGTTCCAATATATCACTAGGGAGTTTATCAGCCTGGTCAGTGGCCAAACACACTCTGCAAAAGGCCCTCAGTCCTGGATCCTGGTTTAGGACCATGAAACCTGGACATAGGGTACCTCAGTCCATTTGCCCTGTTTCTTGCAGAAGAGATCTAACTGATAGATTGTATTAAGGTCATTCAGTGTTGCAGAAGATCAGTCCTTTCCTATATTTTGCAATCCAACTCGATTCCAGTAGGCTGAAAGACATCCCAAGGTATAGTCCTTAGGGACTGAGGAAGAAGATCCCATGTTTCTAGAGAAGTAGAGAAGGTCCATTACCAAAAATTCCCCTGACTCCGGGGTGGTGTCCCACGCACGATATGTCAGAGATTCCTGGTATCAAAGCTACAGGAGGCATCCCTCAAACAAAAATCACTATGATCCCTGACCAGCCGCTAAGGGTCCCTGGAGAAGGGATCCTAGCATCCCTTCACTTCCCCATTGCATCCTAGGCTACAAATGGGTGCCTGGCATGTGGACTGAAATACTGTGCCATGCTGTGCCATCTGTGCCTTGAAAGCCATACTGTAAAAGGCCGTGCTTTAGTTTACCTTGTCTTAAGAAACATGCCATGAAGGTCATGCCTTCGTTTTCTTGAAGGCTGTGCCATTTTTAACCCATGGAAAACACTAGAAAAGTTTTACAATGGGTAATACCCAATTCTGTAATTTAAGTAGTAGGTAAAGGACATTGACAGAAAACAATAAAGATTGCAATCCATCATGATCTAAGTGACATTCCAACACATAGAGTCTTTATAGCCAACTTCCCTAGGAAACATCCCAGTTGGGTTTTCATTCAATTGGGTACTGGTTTCAGCAGGCTCTCAGTGGAGGTCTCACAGCCAGAAGCCACTAGAACAGGGATGTGGAGGGAGTCTTAAGATTGGCAGTGTGCTAGTCACTTAGGTGGCTGTCCCGTGCCCAAGACAGACAGTTTTGTATAAGGACAGGAATAAAGAGAGGGCATCAAGTTTCTGAGTTTTATCACCATTCCAGCCAGGGTACTAACTTCCAACCAAAAGGCAGGCTTTCTACTCCCCACAGGGTAGCCCCCGGCTAGACGATTTCAGCCTGGACAATCAATGTGAAAATATTCCAGTAAGATCATACTCCCTAAAAAGCCCCTGAATTGAGAGTAAAGAAAGAAAAGAGAAAACACTCACCAAGTTTGCACCAAGGCTCAGAGTCCAGATGAAAGGACTCAAAGCCCCACACAAGGGCACCAAAGTGATAGGGTTCTTGAGCAAATGGCTAAGAAAGAATTCTTGAGATGTCTTTGGTAAAAAAAAAAAAAAAAAAGGTGATTTTATTAAAGCACGGGGACAGGACCCATGGGCAGAAAGAGCTGCACTGGGTTGTGAGGAGTGACTAATTATATACTTTTAAGTTTGTGGCTGTCAGGGATAGCATAAGTCTCTAAGGAACTTGGAAGCAAGGCTTTCAGGACCTTGAGGGGCTCTCTACTATTAAGATTAGTGTTTATTAAAACAAAAACATCAAGGCAGTAAGGCAGCCATGAGTTGCTTGAGGAAGGTCCCTATGCATTTTTCAGGTGACAATCAGTGGGTTGCAGGCTGTAAGGGGATTTAATTTAAGCTACATTTCTCTTGACTTTGTTTCCGTCATCATGATGTATAAGGCTATAGTTACAATTTATTTGAAATACACAATTATGAATTTGAGGATAAACTGGGTCATATTCCACATTGCTCTATTTGGACATGCAATTGTCATTATAATCCTGAATTATAATCCTGAATTATAAGAATGGTGAAGGGGCGCCTGGGTGGCGCAGTCGGTTAAGCGTCCGACTTCAGCCAGGTCACGATCTCGCGGTCCGTGAGTTCGAGCCCCGCGTCAGGCTCTGGGCTGGCTGATGGCTCAGAGCCTGGAGCCTGTTTCCGATTCTGTGTCTCCCTCTCTCTCTGCCCCTCCCCCGTTCATGCTCTGTCTCTCTCTGTCCCAAAAATAAATAAACGTTGAAAAAAAAAATTTTTTTTAAAAAGAATGGTGAAGCATTGTTCTAATGAAGAAATGGGGAACAGGAAGATCAAAGGAACAATGCCCAGGCAAGAGAAGATAGACAGGGAAACTTAATCGCTGGCAAATGCAAATGGCAAGTTACCAAAGAGGACTTGGTGAAAGAGAAAAACCCCAAATAAAGGAGCTGAATGCATTTTTATATTGCAGGAGCGAAGAATTCAAGTTAGCAAGAAAAGGAAGCTTAAGGGAGAGGTAAACCAGAGCAGATTTTTAGAGACTCTATAACCACTAAAGGAGTTTGAAGTTCACCCTGTCAGTGGTTCTCAAACTTAAGTGTGCATTGGAATCACTTGGAGGGGTTGTGACAACAGATCCCACCTGGACCCCACCCCAGAGTTTCTGATACAATAGGTCTGGTTGTGTTGGAGGGTAGGAGGGCGGGCTGGGAATTTGCATTGTTTGCAAATTTCTGGGATTGCTGATTCTGTTAATCCACAGGTCACCTTTGAGAGCCTCTTTAAGGGAAAACCTCTGAAGGATTTCAACAGAGGAAGAGACCAATTCTTTAGAAAATTCACCTTTAGTCTATAGTAGAAAATGGATTCAAGAGGAAGAAGTGTGGAAGATATCAAAAAGCTCTTGCTGCAGTACAGGCAAAGCATCTGTACTTACCAAAGCATCACTAGTCAAGAGCTAACAGCTTTTCATAGGTAAATGTCAAAGATCATTTCATGCTTCTGGTTTGAACACCTAGGTGAATGGTTGCAACATTTTCTGTAATAACACTGGCTAAGGAAACACTTTTAGGAGAGGTCAGCATTGGACAATTAAAGGTTGAAGGATAGTGATGCTCTGGTGATTGTTTAACAGCTGTTGTCCAGAGTAGGGGATGGAGGAGGGAAGCATGGTTTGTAGGGCTTGCAAATTTACACGGGGTAAAATTCTCATGGTGGCTGATTTCAGGCTACCTATGTGATGTCGCAGAATAGGGAAGAGGTGTGCAGTAACACCCATTGCGTAGTAGCATTTCAACCATATAAATACAAAACTGAGTTCCAGAACCAAGAGTGCTACTTTGGAGTTGTGGGCACAATTTAGGAGCATATTTAGTTGCAAATACAGCTGTAAGTTTCCATCAGACAAATAAAACACAGATAAGGATTATTAGTGATGCCAGATCACAGTCTAAGTGGGTCCATGGGTGACCAAGGCATTAGGGGAATGGTCTCAAGAGATGTGGAAAGAGAGGTGTGGAAGGGGTAGTCCTGGAAGAACAGAGTTTCAGTGGGTATAAGCAGGAGTCAACCATCAGATAGCAGACCCTTAAACACTGATCTAGATGTGGTTTGAGGCCAGGGTTCTTGTCTCCCGAAAACAGCAGGTAGAATAAAGCAGTGACTTAGTGTTAAGGAATAGAGATGTTAGCTCAACTAAACAAGGGTTATGGTATTGAGGCAAGAGTCCAAGTAATAGAGGAAAGACACATGATGGGGGTAGGTTTGAAGGGAAGTGAAAAACCCAGTTATCTAGATGGTGTCCAAGGTATGGGGAAAAAATGCTAAACTGTACAAATCTGGGATAAATCCAAGCCTTAGATCCTGATAGACTATAGAATCTAAGAGATTCAGCAGAGAGTTATACACCCCAGGTGAGGCTAAAGGAGAATTTTAGTGGCTGGGAATCAACCAGGGTGAAACAGTTATCCAGCTTGTTTGCACTAGCTCCTCTTAATTATTCTACAGAGCACCTCTTCCTTGTGACCATCTCTGCCCATGGCCATGCGACTGTCTACTCCCAGCATAAAGAAGAAAGTTGCTTTCTAAAAATGCAGTTTTTATGTGTATTGCTTAGCTCACTAGTTAGTGGACTCTATGTAAAATTAGAATGTAATAAAACACAGACTTCATCAAGTTCTAAATACAAAGAAAGACATTCAGTGCCCTAATGTTGAATGTGCTATTGGAATAGTCAAAAATGATCACTGTACCTTGTAGGTCACATAATAAATAAATTCAGCTAAAGCGGTTGCAAATTATCTGAATTAATAACAGCTTGAGAAGGAGGCAAGAAACAGAACAATTTTGTTTTCAAAGTCTAGCGTTGTTTTGGACTATTTCTGCATTGAATTCTCTATACCTAACTAAAAAGAATGAAACATATCCTGGTCTCTTTCTTGTACTGAAACAAATAATTTCAGATTCCTACTTGTATATTTATTGCACTTAAAACAATATAAATTAACTTGTTTTAAAGCAGTAGACAATTTTGAAATCAACTTGAATATATTTCTGTTTTAAAAAAAAAAGAGAGAGAAAAGAAAAGAAACTGTCCAAAAGAATTTTAAGAGCCTAAGGATTTCACAATGCTGCCATGAGAAGAAAATAAATAAATAAATAAATAAGTGTTTTATTTTCCCTAGAACTTTTCTCATAGTATTGTTTTACTTGATTTCTGAGACTGTTTCTTTAAAAAAAAAAAAGGTTAAGCCATTCCATTTGGTTTCTATAGCAACAAAAACTAATTTCTGGCTTCCTTCATGAGCTATGATCATGTTGAAACCAAAGAGGACTCATGGGTCTTGCAAAATTCATAAAGTTCTGAACAAATAGGACTGCCATCTTCTGGTATTCATCTGACATGACAGATAATTGTATCAGTTCTACATCCTAACCTTAAGATTTTCCCCCTCATATTTCCTTCTGTTATTTCTAACACAGCATAATGATGCGGCCCAGTTCAGACAGTTCTTGGGTGACCTCATTAAGTTGCAAATAAGCCTTTTGTCCCAAAGGGAACTTGAAGAAGTGAGGATGTCTTAGTGCAGATATTTGTTCCAGAAAGTTGGAAGACAAATACACTAGGAACTGAAAGAATCAGAATCTTTCCATTTCTTTCTAGAGGTTATTTAATTGTTTCAGATTAAAAACAGCTCACAGCATAAGCCATGAGGTTCAGAGGGAAATACTACCAGTGATTACTTTGACAGAGCTTTTCTCTCCCAGGAAGGACTGGAAAGAGGACTAATGGAAGAGGGCATATAGGACCAAGGGACTTCCCCCACCCTTTTCAGCTGACAGCCGTGAGTTATGAGGTGTTACTGAGTGAAACAGAGTTACCGTAAGAGCTGTCCAAATAACTTATGGCATTGAATCACAACACCATCTTCGGGAGATAATTCATGTCACCAGTGAGTGTTCAGTAATATGGATTTTCTCCAAAACACCATATTTAACAGGCAGCACCATTAATGGCAGAGTGAATTATTTAATAGAATTGAACTATACTCCAACATGGAAAAAGAGCTGATTAAAATGTATGCATAGTTGATAAAGCCATTTAAACTAAATACTGGTTGTGGGTAGCAAATAATAATGGGTCCAAAATGTTAAAAGATGCCAGCCAAATCAAAGATTAAAGAGGGTAAAGAGTAATCTAATTAGAATGTGTCTATATTTCAACACCAGGTTTTTATTATTATAGACATAATAGTAAATTAAACTTTAAATGCATAAGGCAGATACTATTCTAGCAGAAAACTTCATAGATACAATACCTGTTCTTTATGATATCAAGCACAATAAATGATTATTTAAATAAATGATTAATTTATTCTAATGTTGATAAGATATTACTATCCTAAAAAAATATTCCTCTGTGATTAAGCCCAATGCAGTTGGGAGTTTCAGACTTACAAAGTAAAAATGGTTTTATGAAACCTTTAATTTATGAATTAAAAATTATGTGTAGTCTGTCCCAAATATGAGCTAGAGGCTTCTCATCATTAATAGACGAATTGAGATAACCATGGAACATTCTAATATGCAATAGTAGTAAAATATTATTGATTCCATTTGAACAATATTACTACCATTTGCCTCAAGAAAAACTGGCTCAAAAAGACCAAAGTGGGACTTTAAAGCATTTACCCCTGGATCATGCCTCTATAAGAATAGTCAAAATATCATAATTAGCTATTGTTTTTGGCTCCATGATCAATGTGACATTCTGCCTCACTATGAACCCCCACCTCTGATCCATTTCTAACTGCATCTGATCAGTTTACTGCATGACTATGAACATTTCTCTGTATAAACATAGAGTTTCTTTCTCTGAAATTTGAGTCTCAGAGCACCTTGCTCTCTTTCCAGATCAAGTAATTTTCCATTTCATAATTTCCCTAGAACTAATTGTACTAGTTGGGAGTCTTATACACAGGCAAATACTAACATAAAGAATAAATGCCTAGCACAACTCTATTTACCCCATTGAATAGTCTGTGTACTCGGTTTATCTTCAAATTATCTTTTGCATTCACCATCGTCTTTCTATTCCCACTTCCAATACCCTAGTTCAGGTCTCCACAGATGTTCTTCTTCACTATTCCAGGCAATAGACTCCAACTTGTTCCCTAACAATTTCTCTCTTCTACAAACCATCCTCCCTGCTACTTTCATATCGATCACATGAAGGAACAAGTCTGATTGCCTTTAACTAATAACACGGAATCCCGTCATGGCATGCTTCTCAAACTGTGCATAGTCTGACACCAGCTTACCTTCCTAACTCTTGTTTCTGCAATTCTGTCTGGGGAGTTTATGCTGCAGGCAAAATAGACTGCTTGCCATTTCCAAGACTTGCCTACTATGCATTATTCTTTCCACCTGATATTACCTTATCCCAGATCTTACTACATTCAAGACCCTGATTAAATGCTCTCAAAATATTATAATTATTAGTGCTTATTGCTAGCTCCACCTGAGAGAATATAAAACCCTCCAGTCAGCTACAAAATCAATTTTCATTCGCTCTTTTATTCATAAAGTCAATAAACACTCATGGAGAACCTGCTGAACGCCAATCCCCCTAACAGGCACTAGAGATAGAGCCACACACATGCCAGAAAGATACCTGCCCTCATGGAACTCGGTTTAATGGGCAAACACTGTACATAAGGTAATAAATAAATAAGAAGCCTAGATATTGGTACAAATGCTATGAAGGAAATAGATATGGTGTTATAAATTTAAGAGGTAATTTTGCCTAGGGTAACAGAAAGGACTGCCCTGAAAGAAAGACAATTAAGCTGTGACTTGTAGAGTAAGAAAAAACTGGCTTATGAAGTGCTCAGGATGGCCATTTCAGCTGAAGAAACTACAAGAATAAAGTCCTAGATTTTAACGGTTTGGTACATTTTTAAAAGTCCAGGTGAACTGCTTAATAGGGTATGAAGTCCACTTGGAGAATTTGTTCTATCATGCCAAACTGCAGTTCATGGGTTTCATTTAAGGAGAAATGGGAAAACAGTGAAGTTTATTTATAATGATATCCCTTCATTCATTCAACAAACATTTATTAAGTACCCACTTTATATCAGGAATAGTCCTGGCTAGTTATTAAGAACTTACAGTTGAATAAATGAAACTGCCCTCTAAGAAAGAGACAGACATTCAAAAAATCATGCAATCTATATACAATTCAGTCATAGCTGGTTGCTAAAGAACACAGAAGAAGCAACAATTTCAATAACGACCATCCTGAAATTGTTCATCCCATTTTCAAGTGACAAAAAAACTTAACTTGCCTGAAGCTTCAACCTGCCTTAATGGCCATGAAATAGACGTAAGCAAAGGTGATTCCTTTTTTCAAGACTATGGCCAATTTAGGGCTGGTACAATCCTAGAGAAAAATCTGGAGAAAACTGTGAATGATTAAAATTAGAGAAGGCCTCAGGAAGCCTGATGGTATTGTGCTATCAGATTGATAGCTAAAGTGAAGCACCGTGGCTTCCTCATTCATCAAAGAATTGGGACAGGCATTATGTCACAGTGGAGCCAGTTAGTGTATATAGTATGTGGGGAGTGACATAGTATCACATATGAGATCAAGTGCATCACCATGATAGTAATGGCATGGCGATCACTTAACTCTAGGCTTCTCATTATTGCTGGCTTTTGTATCATTCCCCAAAGTGAAAAGGTGAGGAGAGAAAGAATTCCAGGCAGGGCTGCATGAAATTTACTGGTTGCTACTTGGTCATTCCTCTGAAACTCGAATAAAGATTTTGTTGTTGATGTTATTGTTGCTTGTTTTGCATTTATCAATGATAAAAATACTGATGCCGATGCCCTCTAGCTAAAGACTACTAGGAATAAAGCTATCGTTGAATGAGTTGAGTTTCTGCTTGTTGTTATGAGGATAAATGCGTATCATCAGGACCCATGGGGTATCTCGGTAGGGGGGTGTTGGGGAGGACTTGTTACAGGACTTGGGTTTGTATTAAGTGATGTGGGGAAAGGATCTAAGAAAGCGGGATTGGGTTCTGGATTAGACGCTATCAGGAAGCACGGGTAATTCTTTGATTTACCCAGGCTAACACTGTAAATGGCAAAGAAGCAATAGTTACTCATAGTTAGTCAGGATAGCTTAGGGGCAATTTGTGTGACTCGGAGAATGCACATATTTTGTGTTCAGGCATGACAACATGATGGTATTATTTTTTCTTTGATCCATCATGGTCACAGTATAGCCTTATCGGTGTTAATGTTATACAAAATGGTTTACATTCAACAGGAGAACATTAAGGGTCTTGCTTGAGTCTGTGCCGGCTCCTGTGTGTCAGGTCCTACTTTTGTCTTTCTACGGGTTGTTCTGTGGATGGTCCCCTCCAGCTGAGGGAGATGTGGAGTCAGCAGGCAACTCGGATAGAAACCCCTCGCCCTTGGGGCTCTGTGTGGGGTGAACAAACGTGTCCTCTCTGCAGTCTGAAAAAAAAAAGCTGTGGATTGTCACAGTTTTGTTTGTTTGTTTTGGTATGCAGAGTTAAGTTTTCGCTCACACCTTCACGGGGTAATAACTGCTGCCCCCCAAGAAGTAAGCATATGCATCAGACCTTAGACACAAGCCTTGGTCACTGCAGCTACACAGAACACCCAAGAAGAGCTTATCAGAATCTTTCTCAAATATTCTTGTTTCTCTTCAGATCAAATAAATCTTTGTCTTTTACGAAGAACAAAAACAAAGAGAGAGAGAATCCTCAGAGACTCAACACAGATTGTGGATGAAGAAATTTCTCTGATTCCTCTGATATTTTTAACTTACTTCTGCCTGAAATCATGTGCCCTAAATCTTGAAGAAAGGAGAGTAACATAGTTTTTTCATTGTTAGATTTTTAAAAATTTATTTTATTATTTTTTTTATTCTGAGAGAGAGAGAGAGTGTGTGTGAGGTGAGCGAGAGGGGTGAAGGGAGACAAAGAGAATCTTAAGCAGGCTCCACTCTTCTGGTACAGAGCACAATGGGGGGCTCCAACCCAGGGCCCTGGGATCATGACCTGAGCCAAAATCAAGAGTCAAACACTTAACCGACTGAGCCACCCATGTGCCCTGAGAGTAACATATTTTTTAAATACAGAAACAGCGGTGCCTGGGTGACTCAGGTAAGCAACAGGCTCTTGATTTTGGCTCAGGTCATGATCTCACAGTTCATGGGTTTGAGCCCCACACAGGACTCTGTGCTGACAGTGTGCAGCCTACTTGGGATTAGCTCTCTCTCCCTCTCTTTCTATCCCTCCCCTGCTTGCTCTCTGTCTTTCTCTCTCTCTCAAAAATAAATAAATAAACTTAAAAATTTTTTAAATAAAATAAAATACAGAAACAGAGAGAAGAGGTTGATACAACATTCAGAAATAATCTATGGGCTTGGGCACAGTTTTGCCAAAAGCCCTAATCCACCTTTTGATTTCCCAGTTATACCAGCCATTAAATTCCTTTTTTCCTTAATCTAATTTTAAGTAGATTTTGGTCATTTGCAGTCAAAAGAGCCAGGAATAGTGCAAATATATTGTGCACATAAGTGAAAGTTCTCCATTCAAGAACCAAATTTCACCTTACTAAAACTAGTATATAATTCATCAACAATTCCTTGCATGTATATTCTCATATATCTTGAATTCGACCACTTCTCCCCAATATACTTTGCCACCATGTTGATGCAAGACATCAATGACAACATCTTTCACCGACATGTGTAACACGGCTCATCTCCCAACTTTTTTCTAATCTGTCTTCCACACAGCAGGCAAAGTCATCTTTAATAAATAGAAATAATGAATATATACTGGCTTGGTTAAAACTCTTTAAAATTTCCATTTCCCCTCCAATAAATTCCAAAGTCTGGAGTCAGGACCACTGCCTAACTCCCAAGCCTCATCTCGGTTTACCCTCTCCCTCCCCCACTCAGTCTCAGCCAAACTGGTCTCCTTTAGGCCCATCAAAGAAATCCTGTTTTCTTTCTGCCATGACAACTTTATAAGCACTATTTCTTCTACTTGGAGTCCTTCCCTAACCACCACTGCCCACCAAACCCACCCGAGCCCCAAGGTATCAGTCATACCTCCTTCAGATATAATGATGCAATAAAAACAACAATAATAATAAAATAATTTTTAAAGCAAGCATTTTGAGAGTCTTCTTTTTATCCTTCTTCTCAGCTTACATGGAGTTTTTTTTTTCTTATTCTCTCCCAAACATTGTTATTCTCTATTTCAGCCCCTATTTCTTTAATAGCACCAGCATCGCATTATACTTATATATCAATGGTTTTTGTTTTCTTGGTTATTGTATTTATCCTGCACATCTCCATAAGACTCATGAGGACTGACACTTTAGCTATTTGAATATTCAGCATAAATTATTTGTTCTTGCCTAGTTTTACACTTTGAATTAATTTGGGGGAATTCTTAATACTCTTCCCCAAGATTTCCCTTCTGCTTGAGTTAACCACTGCCTGTTGCTGACAATTAAGATTTCTCTCATCATGTCTGTTTTATTTACAATCTATAACCAGGACTTAATAGAGCACCCATATATACTTGTTGGTCCATAAACATTTGTTGAAATGAAATTTTTATGATATTTCAAGTAGAACACAAATATAAGAACTGTTGCCATAATCCTCCACACACAAAAACAAAAACAAAAACAAAAAACAGTAATCAAATCAATATAGTTGAAGGCTTTCTCTGCACACGTTCAGGCAGAGTCTTATTATAAGACCTTGATCTCAGGCACAGAGAGATTTCAAAAACCTGGAGACCAATGATTTTCCATCTGGTAAGGGCTCTAATCATCTGGGGACTGTGAGGTTAAAATCATCATCAAATATAAGTAGTCATAGTAGACCACTGTGTAAAGTAATAATTGATTTACAGGAGTTTCATAGGCTTGTATTGTATGGTTTGTACATGCCTTTCTTACTATTTGGGTCTGTTGGGTAGTTATCATAAAATGTTGTCTTGGGAGGCTTAACCTGGAGGTCACCAAAAAAGTTTTTTTCATCCCTAGTTGAATCATAACAAAAGAAAAAGAAGGGTAAACTATTAAGAAAAATGTTCTGACATTGAAGCTGTACACTATTATACATTACCAAGAAAGCTGTACGATTCTTTCTCATGGAGACATTAAAGATAAGATACCACAATTTTCTTACTAGTGGTTTAGATGTCATCTTACACACAGATAAAGCTTTGACGCAGATTATGATTCTAGTGGTTTATGGTTGTTTAGAAGTTAATACAATGAATCAGTAAGAAACCATCATACTTAACCTTGCTCTACAGTTTAAATGCCATTTTACCATGCAAAACTTAGGGATAGGAGTAAGATCAGAATCTACATTAGACCAGCAAAGGACAGCCCCTTGTTATCCTGATGTGTTAGACTTCACATTTATCCCAAGGCTGATTATCTCCCCACTTACTAATGTTTTACCAATGTCTGATTCTGGGCAACTTTATTTTTGTTTTTATTACTCTGCATAAGAAGATAAAAAAGATAAAAGACCAACCATGTTTAACTTCATCTATATTTTCTGTAAGTCAGTGAAATAGTCTCTCTCAATCAACAAAACATCTGGCACCCAGCTAGAGAAACAAAAACAACAACAACAACAACAACAACAACAAAACAAGAGTTATAATTCTAGCTTTGCTCAGTGCTGTTGTTCAATTGTACCCAGCCTTTTTAGGCAACATGCATCCCGATGGATAAAAGAACTGAATGTGGATGGGTGAAAGATTGGTAAATCATACAAAATATGGAATTTACAGCATTCAGAAGTTCAAAATTTTCAATTCAAGAACTTGATTAGAAAAACAGACACTCATCATAGCAAATTCCCACAGCTGACTTCAAATCTCTGTCCTTTATATTCTAATCGGTTGACTATATCCAACTGTTAGCATCTAAATTGGAAAATATTTGGCAGGCATTTCATAGATTTTATACATTATCTTAAAAAAAACGAATTTATCTGTACTGTGTATAGTATTAAGAATACAATCTAAAATTACATTACACAGTGACTCTTCTTAAAATTTTTCTCACTTAGACAAACCATCAAACAGAATAGAATGCATCCAGGTTTTAGTTACAAGTCCCTAAAAAGGGAAGAAAATTTTCATGAAGATATGAGAGTCAGTGGATTACTATCCAGCTGTAGTAGAGTTATGGTCTCACATCACAAAGTGACTGCTTTTACCTTCAAGAAGGATTCTTGGGGTACACAAAGAGTTGTTTCCTGATGAGCAGCTGTGAGCTTTCTTCTCCCTTCAAACCATGGAGCATTTAAGATTAAGGCAAATCCTAAAGGCATGAGCATCCCATGTGGTTTCAGGAAAAACATTCCAGTTTTGCTTTATGCCCTTGGCATTCTCACTGAAAGATATAATCCAAATGATATTTTATAAGAAACTCCAAGCTTTGGGAGGCCAAATATACAAAGCTGTAAAATTCTATCAGTGCCTGACAGGGGGAAATTCATGTTTATTGTTGTACAGTGGTGTAGAGCAAAAGATAATGATGAACCCAACGCTTCACAGACTTGGATCAATTGTCTTCTAACTCTTATTTCAAAGGAAGTATGTCCGTTTAGCTCAGTAAGAAGAAGTGATGCGGGATGATCCCTTGAGACATTTCACAAAATACTTCCATTCCTTATTTCCAAGTACCCTCTTTATCTTGCAGCCTAGCACCATTCAACTCTTCATTTATTCAGTCTTGAGTTGGTGAGCACCAACTACATTAAACTACATTCCAAGAACTGTTTTAAGCCTTGGAGATATAGTATACATCAACACAGATAAGTGGCTGCTCTGGTCGGACTTATGTCTGAGACGATACAAGTGAGTAAAGAAAAAAAGTAAGACAAATGCTATAGGAGAAGAAATAAGAACAAGGAGATGTGATAGAATGATTTGAGTTGGCTACTATAAATTTTTGATCAAAGACAGCATCTCTGACAAGAGTCAGCCATGTGAATATCTCAGAAAACTGAGTTCTAGACACAAAGCAGAAATGTAAAGGTATTGAAGTGGGAAGCTGTCTGTGTGCTGGTGGAACAAAAATGAAGGCCAACAAGGCTATAGTTCAGTGAGCTAATTAAGAAATGAATTTTAAAAGGTAGTCAGGAGCCAGATTATGTAGCCTAAGCAAGTAGTTTTATTAGAAAGCCACGGTGTGACATGATCTAAGTGTATCATGCTTTCTGTTCGCAGTGTAGAAAATGGATTTAATTGGAGACTAAACAGGGAGATCCATTAAGAACTTATTGCATTAATCTAGGGGAAAATTTGGTTGTTTAGAGTATGTGGTAACAGGCAAAGAGGAGTGAGAGTGAAAGACTCAAGATACATCAGCAGAACCTGCTGATGGATTGGACATGGAGAAGAGAAAGGAGAATTAAGAATGACACCTCTGGGGGTGCCTGGGTGGCTCAGTTGGTTAAGCACTGGACTCTTGATTTTGGCTCAGGCCATGATCTCAAGGGATCAACTGAGCCCCTCCCCCCACTGTAGATTGCTGTGCTGAGCTGACAGCAGGGAGCATGCTTGGGATTCTCTCCCTCCTCTGTCTCTCTGCCCCTCCCCTACTCTCTCTCTCTCTCTCTCTCTCTCTCTCTCTCTCAAAGTAAATAAATAAACTTAAAAAAAAAAGAATGACACTCTTGGGTTTATTTTTCTTCAGTAAAGGGTGAGAGGCACAACATTTACCAAAACGTGTAAGAAAGAAGGATCAAGTTTGGAAACAGAAGGATGCAGTTTGGGAATAATGAGTTAGCTTCAATCACACCAACCTTAGGGTAACTTTGAAATATCCAGAGCAGGGGTGCCTGGGTGGCTCAGTGGGTTAAGTGTCAGACTTCAGCTCAGGTCATGATCACCCGGTTTGGTTCGTGGCTCTGTGCTGAAGGCTCAGAGACTGCAGCCTGCTTAGGATTCTGTGTCTCCCTCTCTCTCTGCCCCTCCCCCACTTGCACTCTGTCTCTGTCTCTCTCTCAAAAACACATAAACTTTAAAAAATGAAAAAGCTAAATGAAATATCCAGAGCAGATATTTGGCGATACAGTGAAATTTGCAGATCTGGCCCATACCTGTTGCCCTCTCAATGCCAGCCCAGTACCCATGTCCTTGCCCTTGGGAAAATCAACCTTAAGTGACTCAACAATCCTTCCACTTTACTTCTCTTTTATTTCTTCATCCTTAGTAGAAGTCTTCCTTTCCTTATTCCCCAAAAAGTTGAACTGTTCAGCCTAGGATCCTATGACATATTTCAACATAGCTTTGCAAGTTTAAAATGACTGTACTTGATCCTCAACATACCTACTCTACCAAAAAGAGTCTATTCTTACTTCTGTTATCTTTGTAATGACTGATGATGAGCCCGCCTCCCTCAACCTAACCTTAATGCACCAACTTCAGACAGCCACTTCCAAATCAAACCCATACCCACCCTGTCTCCACTTTAATTGACTGCTTCTACATAAGTCTTAGGGCCCTCTTCAAAGTCTTCACTACAAGTTAAAACAGTCAACAATGTCCTCTTGATTTTTTTTCACAAATGTGGGCATTTTATGAAATATTTATTGACTGCAACTCTAAAAGGCAGTTTTTAAAGTTTTCTGGAACCTTCATAAAGAATGCATTAAAGATGCCCGAGAGTCCATACTAATACAACAGAATACTCTTTGAAATACATAAAAGTGATCATATAGAACATTTTGACTATGTTTCCCTGATAAAGAAAAATCTCTTGTAGAGTAAGCACCATTAATTATACTTCTTATTTTGGTCTTACTCTATGAATATTTTTAGCTAAAATAAAAACAAGAACAAACAAAAAATGCTAGTTTTTTATTTCTTTCACAAGAGGTTATTACAAGAAGGCAATGACTTTATTAAACCCATCATTGTTGTTGTCGCCTACCTTCTATATTTAATAAGCAGAACAACAAAGGCTTTCTCTGAATATTACTCACAATAGTTATTATTATTATTCTTAAGAGCTCAGAACAGAATTCTCAGTTATCTAGATAAATAAATTATATATTCATTATTTTTCTTTCATTATGATTAAAAAGTAGGCATAGATGTTAAAAATGTCAATGTCATATATATTAAGGTAACTGACTCAATCTAAGAAAAACATTAAACTACACCTAAACTAGTCAAACAATTAATTTGTACTTAACTTAGTCACTAGGACCTAATACGAAAGTTTAAGCTGTATCAACACTAAAATATTGAGATAAGATGGAAATAATCACACAGGTGTTTCATGTAAAGCCAAATAGTAAGAAACAATAAGACAATTGTATGGATGTTTTATTTTCCATCCAGATGTTTCACACTCTGTCAAAATACTATTGGTTTGTAAGTTTCAAGTGAAAAAGGATGTTATCTAACCATAAAGTATGTGTAAAAAAGGGAATGAAAAATAGCCTTTGAGACTGATTGAGTATTATAACTTTTGCTTCAAGATTCCAGACCCATTCTCTCACTTTATGACACATTTACCTCATGAAAATTTGAGTGAAGACATTCTTTCATTTGTCACCACTTTTCCAGTCTTTCTAATAGGAGAGACTGAGGTACAAATACACTTTAAATCTTACAATAAACTTATGAAAAATATGTGTCAGGATATACTTCCATTAAGGGTAGTTTTAATCATTACAGAAGACAGTCACAGCAACAGTGAAACATGAAGGTAATTCATATATTTACCAAACATCATGATACATCAAGCAATTAAACTGTTAAAAGCACAAGAGACTTCTCACATATTGAACTTTGAAGTAAAAACTCAACTATACTGAGGGGCAAGATTTTCTGTTTTCTTAGAATATGTAGTTGAAATCAAATCCAAATTTTCGTCAATGAAAATATTTGTGTCTAAAAGGAAAAACCAACTTTATTTTATTTCTCTGTAATCCTTACCGATTTCAAGTTTCTGACATATGGCTTTCTCCTCTTTGTAAGGAAGTATAAATTTTATATATTCTTTTCATGTGTTTTATCTGAGACAATACTCCACAAATTTGAGTTTATGAACTGTTATTACAAGAAAAAAATTAATTCAGGATGCACTAACACTCATTTTGCTTATTAAATCAAGAAATAAAGAAAAGTAATCACACATGCTTTAAAGAGGCAGAATAACTACAGTCAGTCCCTGGCCTCTGCTCATCTATTAGTGACTATTCTGTTACTTTTAACTAAAATGTTATATAATTACCTTAACAGGAAATGATATTTGAGTCATATTTAAATTTTGAATGGTTGCAGGATATGTTAGTAAAGGAAAAATTATGATTATTAGAAAATTTAAATAGAAATTTCCCCACTCAACACCAAAACAGTGTTCTAAGGAAATTGTAGAACTTGACCCTAGAACTTTGCGATTTTTGTCTTCGTATGTGTAACTTTCCACCCTAAATTTTATTAAGTAATATTTTATTGATTAAACAGAAGCCAATATGGTATTCTAAAACTGAGAACAATATAAAGAACTAAAAAGCATAATAGTGTTCAGACATTTATCTTTATTTTCTATTTCTTGATTTCATTCACTAATAAATTCTCCTAAAGAAAATGCATCCTCTCAAGTAGAAGCAAAACAACAGAATAAGAGAAGAAAAAAAGGAAGGAAAGAAGAAAGAGAGAGAGGGCAAAGGAAGGAAAGAAGGAAGGAAGGAAGGAAGGAGAGAAGAAAATGTATCCTCCTGTCCTGTACCAAATCATTTTACTTAAAAAGTGATACCTTTCATTGATATGCTTCTTGGCAAACCACCTGGAGAGGGGAAATAAATTCTAATTTATAAATACTCTAGACAGCTTATTATAGCTGAAATACAAAACTAATGCAAATCAAGCACACCTCATATCTAGCATGCACTGTTACATGGTCCTTGTTAATTCCAAGAGATTTATTTGATTAAACATTTAAGCAGAAATAACACTGCTCCCGGTAATTTGCTATTTGAATAAATTTATGTTTTTTAAAATAAGTTAAAGGAGCACACTAAATTTAATTTCTTATTGAATTTTATTAAGTATCTTCAAGATACCACGTAGTTGTTTAACCAAACTTTTCTTGCTGTTCCATGGAGAAACTTTACCTGTTGAAAATCATAAACTTAAGTGAGTGAGTCATTCTAATGGAACCAACAAGGTCATATTAGAATGACTTTGGGCGGTGGGAGGGGGAGGCGCCTGGGTGGCTCAGTTGGTTAAGCATCCAACTTCGGCTCAGGTCATGATCTCGCCGCCATTCACGAGTTTGGGCCCCACATCGGGTTCTGTGCTGACAGCTCAGAGCCTGGAGCCTGCTTCACATTCTGTGTCTCCCTCTCACTCTGTTCCTCCCTCACTTATGCCCTGTGTCTCTCTCTCTCAAAAATAAATAACATTAAAAAAAAATTAGTGATTTTTTTTTTTTGGTTTTTCCTCCTACTTTTATGTTCTCATAGGACCATGTTTACTTATTCTCTTTTATATAACCACATTAATAAACATGCAAAATGATAAAGGATGGGTCATACTGCTGAGGACTTAATACTTTTTGGTTTGAAGAGTGCAACAAAATACTACACACTCAAAGTGAATAGATACATTTCTAACATTCAGCAGAAATTTAAAAGTTTTAAGCATACTCATGTTTCCAATTAAATTTTGCAGCATATGAAAACAACAGTTTGAACCTTCTAGTACTCGATTTTCAGATTTGATTGTGTACAATTGCCAAAATACCGCAGGTGATTACAGGTTTCCCATTTCAAATAGTTCTAAGGACCGTTAAATATTTTGTAAAATACTTTTTAGGATCCTAAATGGATTCGACTTATATTATTCTTCTACTCAGAGGAGTAATGGGTGACTGTTATCTGCTTATTTCTCAAGAGAAGAACTAGTTCCCAGAAATAAAATCTTGGTTCAATTTTGCTGTACATTGCTTCAAACACAAATTACCCACCACAGATTAAGACTTGGCTCTGTATATAAGAAAATTTCTCGTTTGAAATTTTGGTAAAACACCACATATGGAAAAAATAGACCTCTTGGAATAGCTTGGTAAAATAATTTAGAAAATGAAATGGTGTAAAATGCTATAACCACAGCATATAAGTAATGTTTCCTCCAATAATCATTAAAGACCCACTTATAACCAGACTTTCTTTCACATTCTTGTTATTCTTTTACAACTTTATTTAAAGAAATGGCTTTCTGCACTAAAGCTGACCGTATTTACTTACACCTTGCCCCTGGCTTTGAAAACGTTTAAGGAAAATGTGCACAAATATTAACTTATTTAAAGTTGAATACACAAGCTTATTCTATTTTAAGAGAAGTTTAATGGCTGGAACATTTCATTTCTCAGAAACTTAGTGGAAATATTTCCTGTGTGTGCAATGAAGCCAGTAATAAAATATTAGTAAATGGAAAAATTATGCTTGTTCAAAATCCATTAACTGTTTTACAGCTCTATACAATCATATAAACATTTAAGACATGTTCTAACAAGCAAACAGTCAAATAAAATATGTGTTTTGGTATAAATAAGTTCTATTAATTTTTATTTTATCTCCTCTTTCTTTTTTTATAGGGCATGCACAAAATGGAGAAAGAAATTGGGGGCAGATATTATGAACCCACATTTTTGTGTATGAAATTATTTTTGTAAAGTATTCATATGGGTGACCCAGAATGTAAGCTATTATTCTTAGCCTGGAATGATAAAGGTAAACTCAAAGATCCATTTGTTTTTGTCCTCCATCATTGGGTAACCTCCACATTCCAGGGAAGAAAATGATGTCATGCTTATTTCTGTCATCCAATGAATGAACTGAATTGCAGATTCCTGGCACTGTTGACTAACATAGAACATATGAATTTGAAGTCTTATAGACAAGAGTTCAATAAGCTCTTCCATTTTGTCTACCTGCTTATTAACCCCCAACCTCCTCATCCAGACAATGGGAATCAGAATAACGCCTGCCTTATAAACTGATGTGAGGCATTCCTGTAAAATATAGGATCTGGCACACAGTAATTCTTTAGTGAATTTTGTTACTTTACTACATGAGGAAAGAAAACTTTTAAATACAATAAGAGAAGCTACTCTTATTGAACACTTACTATTATGCCAGGAATCATGTGAGTACTTTACAGACATTACCTTATTCAACCTTTACAATATTGTTAACCCATTTTTCAGACAAGTAAGAGGCAGCATCCTCTGGTCCCAAGCATTGCAAAGATCCTATCATTTTCTAGTTCTTTTGAACTACACCTGGTTTAAAGAAGATATTAACGTATAAGGACGTTCATCTACACTAAAAATAATAATTTGGTGGAATTTCCCTCCAATAAGGCAGATATCACCACACTAGACATAATTTTTTCCTAATATTACCTTGAATTAAGATCCTACTGGATAGAATTACACAAATCAGGAAATTGAATTACCTTTTCAAAGATCTGTTTCACTCTTTGTTAACAGATTTGGGGGTTTGCATTTTTGTTCTACTTCTGACTAACATGCATAATTTGTTTGATTTCCTTCTGTAGTTTGATTTCATAGAGAAATTTGGGGATTACTTCTTTAAACTCCACTCTCTGGAAATTAAAACAGTTTTCAAATGCCCAGAAATAAATTTAAATAGCTTAAAAATAAATATGTGAAGCACGTATAAAAAAAACTATACATATAAAACCCAACCAATGCCAAAGTTGAGTTCTTTTTTAAAATGAACTCAATCTCATATTCATGTGAGTGTATGTATGTGTGTATAAGGCATGAAGTTTTGTTTGACTTGAGAAGTATATGATAAAAGTAAATGTTAAATACTTGCCTTCATCATGCTGTATATAGAATATATACTAATATCTTAATTCTCAGGCATCTATTCCCAAGAAAAGAAGTATTTGAGAAAATGGTACAATTCACAGGACCTCTTGAAAATGAGAAATCATTACAGTTAGTGAGTGAATTAGGATTATAACCCAGCGGTAGAGTGCAACAGCCAGACTCAAAACAAAGTTTGCATCGGGGCGCCTGGGTGGCTCAGTTGGTGACTTCAGCTCAGGTCATCTCGCGGTTCACGAGTTTGGGCCCTGAGTCTGGCTCTGTGCTGACAGCTCAGAGCCTGGAGCCTGCTTCAAATTCTGTGTCCCCCTCTCTCTCTGCCCCTCCCCTGCTCTTGCACTATCTCTGTTTCTCAAAAAACAAATAAACATTAAAAAAAGTTTGCATAGATAATCCTCAACCTGATTAATTTATGAACAGAGTTCTGAGTTTTGGCAGATTCTCTACACTTCAGGGCTCAACAACTTTAAGAGAAAGTTTGATTTTCAGTAATAATAGTAACCAGAAAGAAAAATTTTAAACGCAGCCAATAAAATAATGACTCAATAAATAAAATAAAGTAAAATAAAATAAAATGCACCTAAGAGTTTGACAATATTTATAATATTATATAATCAGGCATATAGCTATTTTTAAAATTATTTAAAAGAGGAAAAACTGAAATTTGATACTATTATTACTCCATTAGTGTCATTACATAACATTTTTAACAAAATATGTATAAATAAAAAAAAGTTCTAAAATATCTCATGAAAAATGTTTTTAATTCCTAAAAAACAAATCAGATAACATATTATATAAAAACATTATTCACTTAAACTTTAAATCTTAGGACTTTATAATTAAGATGTATAGATATCCCTTTAGCTTTATATATACATATATATATATATAGTTTCATACATATATATATATATATATAGCATATGTATCTTGTAATATATATGTATATATCAGAAACTAAAAGAATCTTGCAAGATATATTTGCATATACCTTGCAATCTTTCCTAGATATACTTCTACTCTCATCTTAATACTAGCAAGGAGAAAGATTCTGCATGGACCAAGGATTACCCTTGGTTCTTTAGATTTTAATGGATGAGGCTTGAAAGACTCAAAGATACTCAGAATTCATGTAAAATTGGTGTGTAATATTTTGCACCTTTCTGATGAGTGGATTGGCCACCTTTGCCAAGGTTAAGAACAAGTAATCGAGATAGAAGAGAGTTACAACTGAGTTGTAAAGGAATAGTGGTGCACGCACCATGGTAAGGCATCTGGTTTCAGATATCACCTTCCCCACAAGGCTGTGTAACTCCTGTTTAACTTTCTTAATATTCCTGAGCCTCAATTTTCTAATCTATAAAATAAAGATAATGACAGCACATATTTCAGAGATAATTCCAAGAAGTGAAGAAAGCCTAAGATCGGAGCTCTGGCAATGTGTTTATGTGACCGGGTAAAATTTGTAAAATTTACTAGTGTATTTCTTTAATAGACATATTCTTCAAATTGTGTAACTTTTCATACCCTACCAAATTTGATATTTCTCAGGGTTTATACTGAGTACTAAATTAGATATATAAAATAGGTAAAGCTTTAGGATTATGCCTAGAGTAAGGAAAACACTTGATTCATGTTCATTACCATTATTATTATTATTATCATAGGTAATTTGCTTGTGTTTATTTTTCCCATTACTGCATACAATTATTTCACATCCTAAATAGTACGGCTTAAGGGTGTTTAAGAAAGAGCTCAGCTATGTAATATAATAAGAAAATACAAAATATTAAAAAAATAAACCTGTAAGTACCTTTGGAAAAAAAAAAGAAAGAGCTCACCTAATTTGTAAAGAGAAATTATATTAATTTTATATATTAATTTTATAAATTATATATATAAATTATAATATATATTATATATAATAAATTATATATTAATTTTATGAATTTTATATATAATTTTATAAATTAAATGTTGTATATTAATAATTTATATTAGTATATATACTTTATAATAACTAATAATCATAAAGTATATATTAATTCAGATGTTAGATTTACTGATACAAATCTGAGAAAGGGTAGCTTTTAGAATTTAATCAAGACCATGCTTGCATTTTAGAGAAAACTCTAAGATGGTAAGTCAGAGGAAACTGTGGTACTATGCCAAATAAACTTGCTTAAATGAGATTTCACACACTTGTTAGGTGGCTATTGTAAGAGAATACAAGTAAGTGACTGACCTCACCAGAATTACACTAATCTTCTCATATCTATACAGAAACATCGAAATGTTAAAGGACTTAGAAATGTATACACAAATGGCCATACAATTTTATGAATCATCATTTTGGGACATACGATACCTGTTTTACATCCATAATGTAAAATCATATTCATATGATATCTATTTTACTATTCATAATCAAATGGCATCATACCTTTTAATCACATACCTAAAAGTTACAGACATAAGCTATCTCTATAAATTATGATTAATCACACAAAGAATCACAATAAATGCTATTGACTTGTAATTAAACTCTACCTTTTTAATTTTCTATTTTATTTAAATAAAGGAAATATATACATGCAGTGGTTATGAATAAAATTCACCAGGGAAATATGATTCCTTTTCCAAATAATAGGAATTTGAATATTACCATCACTGAATCAAGTCAATATAGGAATACATTTCAAGATAAAACAAAGATAAATACAGTAGAGTTGGCTCTAACAACAGCTTAAATCCTGAAGCAATATTGATTTATACACAAACAGAATTTCATTTGAATGACTTTTAGTGTGAGATATATATTTTTCAAGGCAAAATCCTGTTCAGAGAAGAATGCTAGCTGTGTTTGTCTTGCCTTTTCTGAGTCAATCATGAAATCGCCTGATGAACCAGCTGAGCAATAGTAAGAATGAGAAAATTGTTTCTTTCTGCTCTGCTCCATAGAGATAGCAAGGTAAGTTCTTTCCAGGTAGTGAGTTGAATGGCTGAAATCACAGTGTCATTTCCTGCTTCATGCTGTTCCCATTTAGTAAAATAGAATTGGTCACCACGTTCTTAGCATTGCTTTTCAGAGATGTCATACGCACTGCAGAAGAGCTGAGAAGGTAGCTCGTTGATCTCTCTTGATAGGACTTCCTCCCACAACACATCTGGCTATTGAAATGCCTCCTGAAGCTTTCACTGAGTAGATAGAGAGCAAATGGATTGACACAAGAATTGCAAAAGCTCAGAACTCGGGCAACTAAGGTGACAATCATGTGGCCTAGAGATGAGTCAATCTCATTATAGTTGAAAGACCTATACATGTAGAGAATGTGATTTGGAAACCAGCAGAAGACAAAGCAACCCACAAAGACCAGCACAATTTTAGCCAGGCGTTTCCGTGTTTCCATCTGCAAATACAAACAAACAGTCCCTTTGGTTAAAATGAAAATGGAACCATCGACATGAGAAACATTGCGCAAAAGAAGTGAAACTTACCATAGCGTGCAAATGCATCCCAAAATACAAAAACTATTTTCCTCAACAAAGTGATGATTTTAACAGTTTGACAAAGCTTATTTTGGTTACTATGCTCTTTCATTAAATATATTTAGCAATATGATTTTAAGCATATATGGAATTTAATAAACAAAACAGATGAACATACAGGAAAGGGAAAAAGAGAAGGAGGCAAACCATAAGAGACTCTTGATGACAGAAAACAAACTGACGGTTAATGGAGGGAGGTGGGCAAGGGATGGGCTAAATGAGTGATGGGTATTAAGGAGGGCACTTGTGATGAGCACTGGGTGCCATATGTAAGTGATGGATCACTAACTTCTACTCCTGAAACCAACATTATACTATATGTGGACTAGAATTTAAATAAAAACTTGAAACTAACTAAATAAGTAAATAAAATAAAATTATTTGACAGCTTATGTAAGACCAGATGATAAATTACTAATAAATGGCTATGTCTTCAAGCTAAACTGTGACCTATAAAAACTCTTTCTTTTTTTTTAACTACTTTCCTGTTGCTAAAGTCTTATTGTGTTCACTTTAAACATTAATCATTTCTGTTTGTATTAAATCCACTGAATTAATGAACCACAAAATATATTCGGTATTAGATTTTGTTTAAATCAGGGTAATTGAAATAAAGCATGACTTTTTAAATCCTTATTAAACACACACACAAACACCCACACAGACACACAAACAAAACTTGAGATTTCAACTTCTGACTCACATAAATCAAAACCATCTGACATAACTGTCAATCCTATAAGTATTAACTATGTTAGATTACCTTTAAAAATAAAAGTACATTTTCTTTCTTTTCGTAAACTTTACATACTGTGTTTACTGTTTTATAGGAAACTCTTCAGGAATGTGATAAAGAGACAAAATTGAAATATTGGACATATATCTCTTCTAATCTAAAAATTATTTTCCAATATGTAGAGTTCAAGGTTTAGCTCGTATTTGTCTTACTTGTTTAAATATTTAAATACGGCAACATGATATGAAAACTTAGTTTATCAAAAGATATTGATAGGAGGCAAAATGATATATTCTGGGCTAAAACTACTGGTAGTCAACTAGAACATACCAAAACTGGAAAGGTTTACAATCCAAACATAACTGCTATTGGGGGGTAGTAGTGAGTGGTGACGGGGGCAACAAATAAAGGTGCAGTAAAGAGGAGGAACGACAAATGCTGTGGTCCAGATGTATCCTAGGGGCATGAGTTAAGCAACTTGACTGTAAGATAAATGTGAAATTTATATTACAAAGCAGTGTCCACACTAAAGGTGGAGTATGGGTGGAAGAATTTCATGCCAGTCTGTGTCTGGAGACACACAGGCAGGCCGTCAGCACTGAGATTACTTCTCAGCAGATATCAAGCCCCGTTACCCAGCCAGGGTTTATAAGTCCCAACAGAAAACTCACAAAACACAAGGCAGAACTAAGGCCATTTAAAAAAATAAAATAAAAGTGGAGGTTGGAAGGTGGGAGGAACTCAATTTTAGAAAACAAAGCAAAAACTCAAATACCCAAATTGAGATACAATTTGGATCACAGGGCAAAGGAAAAAGCGCAGTGAGTCTATGAACTGGATTTTTTGGCTACCATGAGGCTAGATATTTATTTTTACTCACCTATCTATGTATCTATTTATTTATTTATTTTAAAGTCTATTTATTTTGAGAGAGAGAGAACCAGCAGGGCAGCGGCAGAGAGAGGGGGGGAGAGAGGATCGAAAGTAGGCTCTGCCTTGACTGCAGGGAGCCCTATGCAGGGCTCACACTCACAAACTGTGAGACCAGGACCTGAGCTGAATTAGGACACTTAAGTGACTGAACCTCCCAGGCGCCCCACGATGCTAGATATTTAGATAATGAATGTATTAATTTATCTAACAACCATTTTAATGATTGGTTGGTTTTTTAGCTTTCAAAAAAGATGTGGATCTCTGATTCTGATGGTCATCAATAAATAGAGGTTACCTTCCATGCAAGAAACCCTTCCAGATTCTGCTGTTGCTGAAGTGTGCAAAGCCCCAGACTGTGCCTCCAACTACAGCCCAGCAAATTTTAATGATCCGCCATTCAACTTGCCTTTAACTTGGTGAAGGACACCCATCATATCCCTGTACCTACAGAACCTTTTGGAAGAGGTTCTTCGCTAAAAATACACAAATGCACAACTTGAAACTGTCCCACTAGAACAATATTTCCATCTCTTTGTGGATTAACACAACTGGTTTTACCTTAAGTTAGTGTCTCTGAGTATTTTCTAAGGAAGAAAGACTACATAAGGTGCATACTGTAATTTTTTAATTAATATATAATTTTTATAGGAAAAGCTATAATGATGAGTTAGAGAAAGTACAACTTCAGCATCAACCACCTCTTGATCACTCTCACCTTTGTTCTCTACCTTCTGTTCCCAGAGCCCCATTCTGGCATCCTACCAAACCTCATCCCCAGATCCTAGGTCCTTTCCTGATGAATTCTTGTCCCAGACTTTCTGTCATCCTTAATGGGCTAATGGGAGAATAGACAATAATTAAATAAATTTAGAGTTAATTTTCTGGTTTATTATGTTGTTTTTTGCATGAACATTTGCTGGTAAGGAAAAGCCTTCAAATACATTAAATTTTAATAACTGTAGGCCCAGATGGCAGATACGCTGGACCTCAGTGGGCTTTTACAAAGCTCTGACATGGCCACATACTGGAGATGCGCCCCCCCTCCTCCTCCCACCCCAACATCTCTTCTAGTTCAGGCTAATGCTTGTGCCAGTGCCCTGGGATTCTGTTCTAACCATTCATGGTATTGAGAACCCATGCCATAGAACAGCAGACAGCAGTTATTGCATCTGACCCACACACCCCCACCCACACACCTAACAAGCTTACCTGTTTTTTGGTATGTTCATTGTATTCTCCAGGAAGATTATGTGCACTTTTAATTAAGGTCTTTGCAATATGATAATAATAAACGCTAATAATAGCAAGTGGTATGAGGAAATAGACCAAGAAGATGAGCACTGAATGAATCTTTGGGTGTAATTCATCCGTCTGAGGGTAGGGTACACACGCCGTGAAGCTGCCATTTTCAACGCCCTCAATTCGCGTCACTTCCGAAAACACGGCTTCCGGAAGCGCCAGCAGCACGGAGACCACCCAGATCCCCACCACCTTGACGCAGGTCCACAGCAATGCCCGGGACGTCTGGATGTCCATGGGGTTGACGATGGCTCTGTACCTGGGAAGACAACATGACTCATATTACTCTCTTAGAAAGAAAAATGTAAAGGAGAAAGAGGAAGGAAGGGAGGGAAGGAAGGAAGGAAGGAAGGAAGGAGAGATCCTACTGGCTGAGAGAGAGGTGCTAAAACTCTGTTATTCCCTAGCTGTTTTGCAGTATATGGAATACTTAAAATCTCTGATGTCTGTCTACAAGACATTCCATAGCTTATTAGCACAGAAGACGGAGAAAGGAAAAGATTTTAAATTGTCATTCCCCAAATTCCATTAATTTGCTTACCTCTTTTGCAAGTATTTTTCTAAATCACACATAGTACAAGTATCATCAGTTATTGAATATTTTCATTTTTTTTTCATTTAAATCACTGCATTTTCAAAAAACTATCACTGCTATAATTGCAATAATAGACAGAAACCCTAAAATATAAAATGTCTACAAAATAATGTTACCAACTTCTATTTTGATGCTCTTCACCTTCTGTGACTTAGTCTCCCACTTTTTTTCCCTAAGGGCATTAGTAAACTTTAAAGACTGGGATTTTCTCCATAATTCAATCATAAGAACGGAAAGAACTGAAGATGAAATAACATCCTGTCTTTGTAGCTGAAATTTATTTCCTGTTGACACCTCATGAAAGCCTCTCTCTTCCTATATAACACCATCGTAATGGTAAAGGAACCACACTCCAGGACACAAGGGCTTAAAGAATATAAACAGCTAACTCAATCACACACTTTAGGGTGATCATAATGCAAACAAACCAAAATTATATGTGAACATCAAGTTATTTATATTTTTCTGAAAGTATATCAGGTTATAGGACACCTAGGAGGTTAACATGATACAGTAAAAAATTATTTTAGTCAAACAAACCTGAGCCATTTTCTTAACTCTAATATCCTTTGGAAAAATCACTTAAGGTCTTTTTCTTCATCTGTAAGGTGGGGATAAAAACATTTTTCTCAAAGTTTTGTGATAAAAAAAAAATGGAGAGACTACCTATTACTGTGCCTGCCAACTAGCAGATACTAACCATGCCATGACTCTATATCTTCTCCTTATTTACAGTTGATTTAGAATGCTGTTCTTAAAATTCAGAATACTTCAAGCAACAGAACCAGCAGATAAGGTCTGAGGTTCTGTAAAGATGTTTCCCATTGCCCGGAAGAGAGAAACAGCTCCTGGCCTCAATATCTCTCTGAGGGGAGCCTCTCTTTCTTCTTCCTGATTTGCGTCAAGGATCATTCCCAGACCCTCAATCAGAGAAAGACAGTTTGCATTTTGATCTAGAGAGTCTACCCCTGTATACCAGGACACATATAAAGCTTAAAGTAGAGCAACAGCAAAGGGCCTCAACACCAAATTAAATAAAGTAGCGAACATACTGCATTTGTTTCACCTAGACTTTGCACGTGGCAGAAAAAAGTAGGCATGTGTTTCCCACTCCCCCACTTCTGCTTAATTACATGTTCAGAAGAAAGTAAAAGTCGAATTATAATCGGTAACTAGAATTAGCTGTTTTTTTCTGTTTCTTTTTAATGTTTATTAGCTTAATACATTCAAAGAGGTGGGGTTTTTTGTTTTGTTTTGTTTTTAATCAGAGAACACTAAGAGCCTGTAAAGAATAAGAAAAGCAGGACCTGATTTCATTTCAGGTCCTGCTCCTGAGTTGAACCAAATTTCATATCATTACCTCCATATGTCTAAGAAATGTCCTTCTGCCACTATCTCTTGAATTAAATATTGTAGACATTTGCTCTTGACATCCTATTATGGAAGTTGAAGATTTTCTCTCTTATATACTTCTATCTCTCCCATTACCAACTTCCTAATTCAGTAAATTATATTAAATGTTTATAAAATAGTCACTAGATTGTTATTATGACCAACCAAATATCTCTTACTGTAGAATTAAGTAATATATTGTTTTCTTTCCTAAACATGTCTTCGATTTACCTATAGTTGCTACTTGATCTTTTTTTTTTTTGCATAATTTTCCCTGTACCTGAATTTACTTCTTTCTGTTTTTTTGCCACCTTGCTTTATAATTGGAGTCTCAGTACTTGAATCTAATTCCTCTTTCACTTTATCAAGCTCATCTCCCCCTTCTTATTGGTTTTACTTTCTAAGATGCTTTATTAGCCTTAGCGTCCATTCTTTCTTATAATTTTTTTTTATTTCCACCATTAGATTTTTAAATGTGTTTTTCAGTTTTATTTTGAGAGAGAGACTATCCCAAGCAGGCTCCACATTTCGTGTGGAGTCTAATGGTGGGCTCGACAACCCTGGATCATGCCCTGAGCTGAAACTAAGAGTCAGATGATCAACTGACTGAGCCACCCAGTCAGTGGTCCCTCTGCTATCATATATTTAATTTCTAGAAGTTCTTGTTTTGCAAGTGAATAGATCATTAGAAGAACCGTTCCCTTTATGGATTCAAGTAACTATATTTTAGTACCAATATACATTATTTTCACTTGTGGATTCATTTTTTTCTTATTTCATGTTCAGATATCTCTCTTTGCCTTTTTTTTTTTTTGGCATTAGTTACAATGATGTTACTGGAATTCATGGAAATATAATTAAATCAGATTTTTAAACAAACCAAAAATGAACCAATACACTTAAAGATATTTATTTGGTGGTGAGTTTGCTTGGCTTCTTTATGCTGGAATTTCTCCTCAAAAGTTAGGTATCTACTACCTCCCAGTTCCTATTTAAGATCAAAGTGCCAAAAAGCCGATCGCAAACTCTTTTGTACGTAGAGGAGATGGAGAAAGAGCAGGGAAGTTTTTAACTAGCCTTCCTTGTTATGTTGTCAGAAAACTCAAAGAATATTCTGAACTTTCCTTTGTGGACTTAAAAAGGAGGAAAACGTCACTCTCCTATTCCCATTTCCACCTTATCTCTAAGCACATAAACAGAAAGCATGTTGGGGAAACTGCAAAGAGGAATGGAAGTTATACCTCCTTCATTGTAATAACATTGCCAATAACATGCCGCTAACATTGTAATAACAGAGCTGTAGCAACCGCTCTTGGATTCTTGGTTTAGGGGAAGTAAGAAACCTAGTTGGAGTGTAAGGAAGGGGTAGAGAAGGCCTTTTCAACAGGGACAGTTCTTAGCCATGTCCTGCAGGAAAGGGAAATAAACTTTGGATCTTCTTGTAAATGATATACATTTGCTAGAAAGGGGAGTATTGACAATTCTATAAAGCTGGAAATTATAGTTTAAAGCAACAGATTAGTGAAGCATCAATATTAGTCCTTAACCATGGTTTATAATTGTCAGAGAAGAAGGTTTACACCAGTGTTTCATGTGCATCTTTGAAAGGATAAAAGGTAAAACAATACAGAGCAAATATGGACATGTTTAATCATCCTTTATTTAAAAATTTATGAAAATATAGGAATGAGGGGTGTCTGGGTGGCTCAATCGGTTAAGCGTCTGACTCTTGGTTTTGGCTCAGGTCATGGTCTCACATTTTGTGGATCTGAGTCCCACATTGGATTCTGCACTGACAGTGCGGAGCCTGCTTGGGATTCTCTCTCTCTTTCTCTCTCTCTGCCCCTCCCCCCCTCAAAATAAATAAACATTTAAAAAATATAGGAATGAAACAGTCCCTCAGTACGAAAACTATCTCATTAAATTTAGTAGCATAATACAAATGTGTGAAAAGTTATGTTTGTTTTCTTTTAGACAGTCTCAGAAAGGTATCCCTAATTGAAAACTTAAAAAATAATGAATCAAAAGGGATTAAAGAAAACATAATCACCATTCATGTATTAAATATCAATAAATACATATGCTTCTTCATTAATTTCTGTTTTGAATCTTGCACTTACCATATCTGTATATAGTCTAAATTTAATGTAAGGGATAATGAAATGTCATTGTATTAAAATACATATAATGAAAGTTAGATCAATTTTAGCTCATATAAAGTCATCTCAATTTCTCAAAATCTCCTTCTACACATTTCTGCACACATACTAGTTAGACTATCCATAATCTTTTTTTTTTTTTTTTTTTTTTTTGCTTGTCATTCCTTCATTTATAAGAGGCCAACAAAGAATTCAAATGTGAACAATCTGACCAAGGAGAGAAAGATATCACAAAAGCAAGAGAAAGAGGAAATTTCAAAAAGAAGTGTAGACCTCTGTGTCAAATGCTCCTTAAAGATAAAAACAAAAACAAAAACCTCCTTTGAAACTGGAGCCTATGTCTTACTCATTGTTGTATCTAAAGTGCATAACAATGCCTGACCCACAGTCATTTCTCAGTAAACGTTTGTTGAACTAATAGGGAAATGTGGTCTGAGCAGCAAGGAGATTGCTTATTAAGACAGTTTTGGAAGAGTGGGATGGTCATCGGGTATTAGGTTGAGATTAAAATGATGTCAGGGATGGAGACAAAGTCTAGTGAAGCCCAAGCTGGATCAATATTCAGAACCACCTAGAGAGCTGAAGAAAGATAGAGTCTTAGGTTTCTCTCCAGACTTACACATTCTCTAAGATATAGAATGTGAGTCTCTACATTTTACTAAGATTTTCAAATGGTTCTGAATATAAACCAGGTTCAGAAACCACTTTTCAAGTAGATTGACTGTGGCAGTAAGCATCTTTCTGCAAGACCCCTGTGAGCTTGTCTGGTGCAAAGGACATATGTTCAGCAGTAGAGAGTTTCTGGAATCCAGCAAAAGTTCAGCGTTAAGAACTAGATGCCTGCCCTTTATAATATGTCACATCATGTTTTAAAAAGTATTTATAGCTCACAGCAGTAAAATTTATTCTGAATAAAATTACTAAATTTATTATTTAAAATATCTATTCACGATCATAGAACAGAATGTCTAAAATGATAATCTTTTAAAAATAATGTAGTAAGTGGGATGTCACCTTGGAAAAAATGAAAAATACTGGATTCAATTACCGAGGGCTCAGTAATTCCGTTTGACACAAATGGATTTACCCTCTGGCCAAATCACTTTGTTCTTAACCCATTAAAGTGTGTGACTTAAATGACACATGAAAGTCTCATGAGAAGGGGAATGACAATGACAAGTCATGTTGATGAAGGCAACAGGTTGGAACTAGCCAGTCTATGATTAAAGGAATTGGGGAAGGGCTATAGAAGGTAGAGAGATCACCATCATTAATTTTACAATAGGCTCATTTTGCACCCCACTTTACTGCCTATTATCTAATAATTAACTGCATATGTGAATAAATATTGTTTTGAATTAATGGGTCACTTGTCATCCTGACACATAGATGACATAGCAGAAGTAGTTACACAGCAACCTACTGTTTATGTTAATTATGTTAATTATGTTCATGTTAATTATGTCATTTGATAAAATAATCCTGTGTAGTAAAATTGATTGGTGTACCCATTTTACAGAAAAGCGCATTGAGACTATGGGATTAAGTGATGTTGAAATAACCACAGAGCCAGTAGGCAGATGACTTAGAATTCACACAAGACTATCTTGTGACTTCAGATTCTATATTTTTTCAGCTATGGCACATCACAGAGAATGCAACTGAAGAATTAAATTCTTTACCTCTTCTACCCATTTTCTCTTCAAATGTGATTCTTTTCCAAAAATTAACTTAAATTAAATCACAATTATTAAAATTTCATTTTCAAAATATTCTTCTCAAATTTCCACAAATGATAAAAGTAAAGAAGCTCTACATTGAAAGTTGAAAAAATATTCTTGTTTGTTTATTTTAGAGAGAAAAAGAGTGAGCAAGCACATTCACACACTCAAGTAAGTTGGAGGGGCAGGGAGAGGAGCAGAAAGGGAAGAGAGAATCTTAAGCTCAGATCCATCTGATGGAGATGTGGGGCTCCATCTCATGACTGTGAGATGACCTGAGCCAAAATCAAGAGTGGGACGCTCAACCGACTGAGCCACCCAGGAACCCCTTGAAAAAAATATTCTTAATGAAAATCTGCAGAAGAAAAAAATCAAAACTTAATTGCACATATATTAATGAAGATAAGGACTTGGGATAAATAAATGTTTAATGTTTATTCTTGTTCCCCTTGAAGATCCATGAATAACTGGAAATAGAAAATACTGCCCGGCACATCAATAAATCAGTGGCTTTCACAAAGATGGGCTATGAGCCTAATAGCATTGAATATTTTGTATCAGTAATTAAAGCAATAAGTTAAAAGACAGTTCATTAAGCTTGAACCTAGCAATATTAAGCTCGGTCATCACTTTGGAGCTTGGACTGAAACTGAAAATGACTTTGGTCATACAGAAACCAATAAGAATACAGGAATAAAAACAACAAATTATTAAAAAGGGAAATGTAATGAAGACGTGTATCTTTTTGTATAGAGAAATAAACAAACTTTCCAAATACCAAAGTTGTCAGTATATTTGGTATGTGGGTGGGTTCTCCATAGAGCTTACAATAATCTACTAGTTACATAAATATTATCTAAAACCTACATACTATTTCACAAGTAAAAGTAATAATGGAAAGTAAATACACAAATATAGCATATAACTATCTCGTACTGAATATTTGATCAACACCTTCTAAAAGAGAATCATCTACAACCCATATCAGCATCAACTTTTCTAGAAATGCAGTAAGTAAAAGTAAGGACTAACTAAAAAACTTTAAGTAAGAACTTATTGAATGGAATATTACACAGCCGTAAAGAATGAGATCATGCTATTTGTGACAACATGGATGGACATAGAAGGTATTATACTAAATGAAATAAGACATATGAGAAAGACAAATACCATATGATTTCATGCATGTGTGGATTCTAAAAAACAAAACAAATGAATTAAAAAAAAAACAGAATCAGATCTACAAATACAAAGAATGAGCTGATGGGTGCCAGAGGGAAGAGGGGTGGGAGATGAGCAAAATGGATAAGGAGAGTGGGAGATAGAGGCTTCCAGTTATGCAATGAATGTCACAGGAATAAAAAGAACAGCAGAGGGAATATAGTCAACAGTATTGTAATAGCATTGCACAGTGACAGATGATAGCTACACTCGTGGTAAGGATAATATAACGTATAGAGAAGCTGACTCACTATGTGGTACACCTGAAACTAATATAACATTGTTTGCCAACTATACTCAAATTTTAATTTTTTTTTTAAAAGAGCTTGTTGAGAATGAAAAAATAAGAATGCAATTAAAACTATTAAAGACCTTGGAGATCGGTCAATCCTCCTGAGGAATCAGCAACCAAAGGACCAATGTAAATTGTTATTTTTGTTCTTTAAACACACAAACAGGAAGTGTACTGGTGGGACAGCTAACAATAGGGAAAGTGTTGAACTTCACTGACTTCCTGGCTCAACTGGAGCAGATGGCCCCTTATTTAAATGCCCCACCACAGGCAAAAGACTGACAAGGTACACCGTAGAGAGTGTTTCCACTGAGAAGTGGACCAAATAGAGTCAGCATAAGTGACTAACTGAAAGACTTGTTGCAACGTGGAGGGCAGTGGTAGAGCCCCAGAGACAGAACTCACCATGCAGCTACCTCGCCAATATAGTGTCTCTTCTCTTTGGGCCTTTCTCCACTCAATACTCAGGGAGGGAAATAATAGGATCCTATCTACAGTCCCTTGGCTCTACAGTTGAAGACATTATTCTTATTTTGCAAATGAGGAAAATACTGCCTTATGAGCATGTGTTTTGCACTATTTTATCGTCTCCAACTAGAACATCAGAACCTAACAGATACAGGATTATCACCCACATGTCCGGGGCATCCCTCCTTAGTTATAGTGTGTCCCAAAAATTTCGGACCAAGGTGCATGAATAATCTTCAAAAACTATAAAGTAGTACACAAGTTATGGCAATAGTATGAATATTGTGAGAATTATACAGCCTCTCCAATGTCTCAGATTCCTTCTAAAGAGAAGGAGAAAGGACATAAGCTAGAAGCATTTGAGACTAATGAATAAAAGATATCTGAGTTACTGGAGTCAAAGATAGCAACTTTTATTCAACAAAAAAAACCATATAAATTCAGATTAAAAACTGATACATTAAGTGCAGATTTCAATTTATCCTGTTTTATGACTACATAAAAATAACAGCTGAGCACTTCTTATGAAAAATTATCCTTTTTGCATTGGCAGCTAGAAAGTTCACAAACATGTGACTCACATTTGTGACAGTATAGGTCACCTTATAGTCTTCAACTTTTATTTTTCCTCTCCCTGGATTTCCTCCCTTTTTTATATCTGTTGTATGTTGTTTGTATCTTTGTTTTTAAGCTCCCTTAAATTCTTTTTGGAACAAGTTGAAAATAAAAAAAGTCCTTGCTCTGGTAAAATGGGTTATCTGTAGGGTGAGTGTGGAGTATTCTCTTAGGTAGGTGTGGCCAATCTGAACTCCTCAGAAGAGTTTAGAAACACGCTCTAAGTGCTAATCTCAGCACCGAGAAGTAAGGGCTTCTCAGCATACTATCCAGGGCTCCAGACCAAAGAAGAAAACATCCCCAGTGGGGCCAGCTGGTTAATCAGTACCTGAGCTTCACTCAGGAGTTTTGGTGAAAACCCAGAAAACAGATTATGGCATTCCCTCCCATCACTGGACTAAGACTCATAAGAATGCTTCTGAAGGCCTTGGGACTGTTAGATCCACGGTGTTCATTTCATCTGTTTCAATATTTTAACAAATAATTATACCGAAGAGAATATCTGTTTGCATTGGTGTAATATCCAAATAATGTTAATGATTCAAGGTTCATCATACCTAACAGAACTAGCTTAGTTATGGAATTAAATCTGAGTATCCTAACTTGCAACTAAAAGCTTGAAATCATTAATATGTTAACACTTTAGTTAGATTTGGCAAAAAATTATGTTTGCATTCAATCCAACATTGGCTATTCAATACCAGAAAAACAACATAATCTGGTACATTAAATTAATATTAATTGCATTTTTATTATTTTATAGGTTTTTAATATTTAATTTAAAAATGCATTTTAGGGGCACCTGGGTGGCTCAGTCGGTTGAGCCGCCGACTTCGGCTCAGGTCATGATTTTGTGGTCCGTGAGTTCGAGACCCACGTCGGGCTCTGTGCTGACAGCTCAGAGACTGAAGCCTGTTTCAGATTCTGTGTCTCCCTCTCTCTGACCCTCCCCCGTTCATGCTCTGTCTCTCTCTGTCTCTCTCTGTCTCTCTCTGTCTCAAAAATAAATAAACATTGGGGGCGCCTGGGTGGCGCAGTCGGTTAAGCGTCCGACTTCAGCCAGGTCACGATCTCGCGGTCCGGGAGTTCGAGCCCCGCGTCAGGCTCTGGGCTGATGGCTCGGAGCCTGGAGCCTGTTTCTGATTCTGTGTCTCCCTCTCTCTCTGACCCTCCCCCATTCATGCTCTGTCTCTCTCTGTCCCAAAAATAAATAAACGTTGAAAAAAAAATTAAAAATAAATAAATAAATAAATAAATAAACATAAAAAAATTTTTTAAATAAAAAATAAAAATGCATTTTAATTAACAGTTGTATTTAAAAAATAAGAATTGATGCCTAGTTTTACATTGGTAAATACATAAAATTATTAAGTTTATAGTTCAGCCCTAGGAATCTGGGAAATTTTTCCTCTAAAGGAAAGAGGAGAACTCATTCTCAAAAGTTATTTGCATTTTAATTAGGGGTTTTTAGAGGCCAGAAGGTCTTCAGGAATCAAAGAAATTATATCCTAAGTTTGGAAATGAAGCCACTATAATAGATAGTGATGGAGATACCTGTAAGCCAACCACAAACAAAGTATGTTTATGGGATCCCACCTGCTCAGTATCCCAGCGTGTGTGTGTGTATGTGTGTGTGTGTGTGTATGAAAAACTGTTAAAAACATAATACCACAGAGAATATGCACATGCCTTTAATCAGCTATTTCATGTGAGCAAGCAAACAAGTACATTTTCAAAACATAAAAAAAAATCATCAAGATAAAAGTAGAAAATAAACTAAAATCACCAGACTCACCATCTCGGATGGGGCCCTGTCTCTCCTCCTCCACTGGGGTTATGAAATGCCCCTGAGGCACATCTACAGTGGACACAAAAGACCTTTCCTACGATGTACCCGTTGAAACTTCTCAAAAAACCTTGGCAATTCAAGGAATAATAATCTCAAGAACCGAAAGTGTCACCCACCCAACACTTTAGTCATATAGAACAAGGTGATTTAAGCCTCAAGGTTGATTCATAAATATTATATTTCTTATTTCAGTCTCTGCTCTCCGGTGATGCTGTCATCGATGCTCTATAACACTGAAGTCCACTTCATATTGGGATGTGCTTTCTGAAATAGAATGATCTTCCTGTTTCTTTTTCTACATTACAGTGATTTCTACTTCTATACTCTATTTTCTTAAGGAAAGACATTGAAGCTATCTAATGAAGATAGGATATTTGGTTTAATGAACAATTGAATTTGTTGCTTAAAAAGTTTTCCTATTGCCACTACCACTACTTAATTTTGAATTTTTATGATATTCTTTCCTTTTGTTGAATCTAATGAATCAGCTTTCGAAATCATTATTCCTTTTGTACTCTTGGGTGCTTTGCTTTAAATTGAATTTTTTAGTCTATTTACCATTAAATAGGAAAAATCATTAATAATTTCTTAGGCCTGGAAAAGTAATACTGTGGCTTAATGGTAAAGAGTATGGACTTTGAATTGAGCTCAAATGTTGGCTCCATCACTGTGAGACCGTGAAAATGTTGCTTAATTTCAAGGCTTTGATTTCTTCACTTTAAAATAGTAATAATAATAATGCCTGCTTCATAGTATTGTGAGGGTAATAAACTCACACACAGAAAAGCACAGTGCTAACTACAATTAGTCCTCTACTTGTTTCCAAATTCACAGGAAATCCAAACTTTGGTGAGATAAAATGGGAGGGGATTAAATACTTATCAACACTTGATCACTATGTTCTGGAAGAAAAATAGAAATGTAGACAATATATAGCAGAACGTTTCCAAACCACTTTAATTGACTATTGGAATGTATTGGGTAATTTCATCACCAGTGATTCCAGTTCCTTAATTTATATTTCCAAAACACACAACGTAGAATGTGGACCAAGCAGAAGAGGCAACCCACCTTTCTTTATCCTTATTATTAAAGTATCCACGCTGCATTTACAAAGTACATGATATATATAACAGAGCAAAAAGGTCAGTAAATACATGAGTAATAGCATGTTCTCAGACCTTGGTCAGAGCCAGCCAATTTACCTGTGGGTCTCCATGACAATAGATTGAGAAAAATGGCATAAAATAAACTCTAGCCCTGGATCTTGCTGCTAGCAGAAATCAAAGCACAATGATAGTAACTTTAACTATTGTATTCATAGCTATTCAATATGTTTTATTCTAATTATTAAGTAGTATTCTTTTAACTTTCTAATTAAAATGGGTCCTATAAAGAGGGGCAGCTAAACTAAAAAGTCATATTTTAATTACAGGGTTCAAAAAACTGTATAAAAGGTAATAGAAATAGTGTCATCTTAGCAAAATGAGGTACATATAATTTACCCAAAGACACCCATTTTTATAGGAATGTGGTTTTAGAAAGAATATGACACAAACTAAAAAGTCAATAATATTTGGTTTAAAAAGACAGAAGCTCTCAACTCGCCAGTGATTGTTGTCTTTCCTTCAACAAAGATTAACTCTTCAATGCCAGAGTGATGGAAAGGTATTAATGCAAATACCGGGACACTTAGATGGAGTCATTTTCCTCTCATAACATGTAAATTGAAGAAGAGGAGTGCATCCACCACCTTAATCATCCAAGTTCAATTGTTTATCTAAATAGCTTAAGTCAACACCCCATCCTGAAGAGAATTAAACCAGGGCTCCATGCACAGTTGCCTAATAGGACATTTTGTCCGCACCCCCATGCAGACATTTCTCCTGCTTAAATGCGGGAAAGCATGATGATAGAGAGACTGAGGGAGAGGCATGGACCAGCAGTCAGCAGTCCTGGATTCTCCAGCCTGCCCTGCCAGCGGGATTCACTTTCCCTGGGCCATCAACACCTAAAAATGACATGGTTGAACTTAGTTGGTCTGCAAGGTAAAATACTAGACCTGTCTCACCTTTAAATATGTGAAAAGCAAGTTTGATATCAAATTTGTATTTGTACACCACCATTTTAAGATACTAAAATTCAGTACCTACCTGTTTGCAGGGGAGGGGGATCACTTAACTTGAGGCATTAAAGCAAGAATGTGTAGTCAACTGTCTGAAGAGCATTTACTATTGTAGTTGTTTGACTTGGAATAAATAACAGAATTTGGTTAATAAGTATAAATGATGTTTCCCCATATTTGAAAAAAAAAAACTCAACATCAAACACTTTCCTAATATTAAGTTAGACATTCTTACCTATTGACTGAACAAGGAAAGTGCACTTGTAAGATTTTAGCACATGCAAAGCTCCTACGTGATAGGGTGCCCTGTTCCCCAATTATTCTATAGCTTTTCTATGAAATAGACAGTAAAGATTTTCAGAGTGTTTGCAGGGGAGGAGGGAGACTAGGCTATGCAATTTTAGAACTACTTTCAAACTAACACAATGTTAATTATTTTTAAAGGAATATTGTTCTTATATATTTTTTCAAGCTTCACAACTCAGTCCGTTTTTAACTCCTTTCACTCCAGTTCCCAGATACACTCTCTCTCCCTCTCTCCCTGCCCACCTGCGGGCTTTCCTTTCTCCCTCGCCCCCCACCCCCACCAGGGGCACCCCTGCCCCTCTGCGCCGCTTTTCCAGGCCACCACTACCTGCGCCCTTACCTGTCGGCGCTGAGGGCGGTGAGAGTGAACACGGAAACCCCCACCGAGGTGAGCTGGATGACCGGGATCAGTTTGCAGCCCACCTTCCCGAACATCCACTCGTCAAAGAAGTAGCGCGAGGCATCCACCGGGACGCAGGTGAGCAGCAGCATCAAGTCCCCGGCGGCCAGGTTAGAGATGAAGATGTTGGGGGCGCTCCTCATGGCGCTGTTGCTCATGAAGATCTTCACCAGCATGATGTTGCCTAGCAAGCCCACCGCGATGATGAGCAGGTAGAGGGACGGGATCGCACAGCGGATCGCGAACTTGGCGCTCGTCCCGTCGGCGGCGGCCAGCAAGTCCCCCTCGGACACCCCGGGAAAGAAGCCGCTCTGATTCGCGCCTGCGGTCTGGGAGAGGTTGCAGAGAGACTTGGGGGGCATGTTCTCCTTTCCAGGACAGTCCGCTGGGTTTCATGCGCCCAGGTGCTCTGAAAAGTGCAACACCCTCTTGGCCTTAATCAGTTTCCCTCTCACGGGGACAAGTTTACCGTCTAGGGAGAGCGAGTCACGCTGCCGCGTCCCGAAGAGGATCGGGCCTTGGGGAGAAGTCTGCCCACGCTTCGGGGCTTCACTTCTGGATGGGGCACCTGGCTTCCGCTGGCTCCGAATTAAAAAAAAAAAAAAAAAGCAGAGCAATTGAGTCTTCGTTCCAGTCTTCAACGGTTTGTTCCCTTTCACAGAGGAACCAGTCCTTTTGCGAACAAAGATTTTTTTCCCTCCGGAATTAAAAAAGTACCTGCCGGACAGTTCGCGGGGAGGGGAAGAAGTCACCTTGTCCTTGCCCAGCGATCCGCAGGTGAAACCCTGGGGGCGGCAGGCACTTTGCTCTTTGCACAGTTTTGCTCTTGTTTCTGCAGTGCCTGCCGTAATGTGCGGAATTGGAGGGGATCTGAGTCCTCTCTCGCTCACTCTGCGCCCCTACATAGTTACATCCTTACCCGCCTCCAAGCGGGAGGAGCCCCAGTTTGCAATCCTCAGGATTCAGGGGCTGAGCTGTCAAGGCCTTGGCAGTGTAACACTGAATTTAGGAAAGAGAATGAGTGACAAAGGACGGAATAAATGAACGGAATTCCGCAACCCCCACCCCCCCGCCCCCCCCCCACACTCTTCTTTTCTGATCCATTTTTCTCACCCCAAAGATGGAAACTCTTTCCAACAGCTGCGTATTAGTTTTAAACATATTTACTGAAATATAGCATGCATAAAGTACACAGTTCTTAAATGTACAACTTAATGTAATCACCATTCAGAACCTACAATCTAGCTGCTATCTCTTGAAATAACCACTATTTATTCTGCCTTTTATCATCTAAGATTAGTTTGCTGCTTTTGAGCATCCTATAAATGGAACCATAAGTGTTTAATCTTGTGTCCAGTTTCTTTCAGTTAACATTGCATCTGTGAGACCCACTCATGATTTTGTGTGTAGCATTTTTTTCATTGTTGCATAGTATTCCAGTATAAATATACCCACTGTATTTATCCCTTCTAATGAAGACACTTGTATTCTCTATAGTTTTAGCTATTTTGGACAATGTTTCCATAAATACTCTTTGCCTGTCTTCTGGTGCATATTTGAATCCACGTGTACATTTCTTAGGTCACAATGATTGAATATGTTCAACTTTAGCAGAAATGGGAAATTTTCCAAAGTGAATTCCACTTTTTTTTTTCCTTCTGGAAACTTGCTGGACGATATCTATTAAGGCTGAACATACATATGCCTATGATTGGGCAAGGCTTCCCCTAAATACATCCTTGATATATATGTAATACACTATTTTTTAGTTTCAGGTGTACAACAGAGTGATTTAACAATTCCATATGTTAGTCAGTGCTCATCCTAATAAGTGTACTCTTTAATCCCCATCACTGACAACGTTGCTTTAAATAAGGTGTTCCTAAAATCAAAATGACTTTCCAAATTCACACTATCTGAGTTTAATGTAATCTTCTCAGAAGTGGCACAGTTCTGAAGTGAGCCAAATCACACTCTTCATTAGGAAAAACATTAGGCAGGTTCTTGGTAATTAAAGAAGAAAATCATGTGATAAAAAGAAAATTAGTCAAGAACTACCTACAATGATGTAGCCAGAAGCTAATGAAATGTGCCAACCCATTTCTAAAATGTACACATTTTTTTTCAGATGTTCCTGACCAAGAACAGCATTTAATTATCGTAGTTCCATTAGACAAGTTAAACATTTGCACTATAATGAATTGTATGTTTTTTAACTCGATTACAAGTCTTTACTATACTCTCCTTGGATTTCATTACTTGAAATAATTTGTTCTTAGGTTAAGTTTGGCTAAATAAAATAAGTTTGGATATATGTATATAAATCACAATTTTTATAAGTCACTTTTATATATCATATATCAAGGCCATTCATATTACTTATTTCATGTCTCTAGGAATTTTATCTTCAAAGTTACTTAAATTTTGTCTTTTAACATCCAACCTTATTATGTGAGGTAAATTAACTACTAAAGCAATCTTCTACATTATGAAATCTCTCACTTTCAACCTGCAACTATCCCATTTTAACCTATTTTATATGAAAATATATTATACTCTAAATTGCTCTATGAATATCTGTATTCTCCTCTAATTGTGTCTGTATGATGCTAAGCATTCAGATGAAAAAAATGTGTAGTCTAAAAATTGGATTAATAAATATCTAATTGCCTGACATTGTAGAAATGAGGCATCTCGATCACTAAATTTTTGCACTTTAAGTGAGTCCATATGTATTAACTCAAAATCTTAGGTTCATGGGATTGGAGAGTATAATGAATGATTTAATACTGATAGCCTTACTGATATTTTACTAAAATGTTATGAAGTTATTATTTGGATATATCACCAACTTATATTTAGGTGTAGGGGTATTGTCTCTTTTGTATAGAATCAATACACATCAGAAAGACATCTACCAAAGGGACATTTTTTAAATTATAGTCAGTGCTTTATACATCACATTAGGTTCCTTAGAGTCATATCTAATTTAATGTTTGTAAGTGTTCTGTGAGGTACATATTTGAGTCTTAATTTAACATATGAGACAATCAAAACCCATAAAGGTAAGATAACTTGCTTAATTTTCTAAAAACTTTGGTAAAATGGTATTTTGACGTTTATTATATATGCCTTCAAAGTCTACGTATCTCTTTGTACCAAGAGAATAAAATTGCATGAAAAAAATGTGATTTCTATATAATTGAAGGACACATTTTAACTGAAGTATTCAATGTTTATAAAATATATATTATACATTTCATTTCCCTGAACTGAACAAAATCTATTCAGAAGTATATGTAAACATTCCTTGTTGTTTAAAATTCATGCAAATAAGCTGTAAACCACAACCAAAAAAAGAAAGAAAGAAGTCAATGAAAACTAAGCTAATAATGATACAGATGCTACAACAAGTAGGTAAGGATATTAAAAATGTAACCAAAACCTTTACACCATGTGTTTGAGTAAGGGAGAAGAAAACATTAGCATTAACAGAGAAATGACTATAAAAAGACATATATCAAATTTCCACAGGGGAAAAAAGCAATGTCTGTGATGGGAAGTATTACAGGATTAACAGCAGACCAAACACTGCAGAAGAAAAGATTGGTGAACTTGAAATATACTAATAGAAGCTACCCAAAATAAAATATCGACCTAAAAAAAACTGAAAAAAAATGAACAGAGTATCAACACACTGTGGGAAACATTTAGTGGCCTAATCTTTCTGTAAGTAGGGTCCCTGAAGGACAGGAGAGAAAGATTTCAAATAATGGCCCCATATTTTTCCCAATTTGATGAAAGCAAATCCCAGGCAGAAGAAAGATGAAGAAAACTCTACTAAGAAGAAAAACTGGAAGCTTTCCCACCAAGATTAGGAACAAGGAAAAGATATCTTCTTTCACCACTTTTATTACACATTGTACTGAAAGTCCTAGCAATGTGATAGGACAAGAAAAGGAAATGAAAAGTACACCGATTAGGAAGGAGGAAATCAAACTGTCATTATTCAAAAATGGCATGATCGTTTATGTAGAAAATCCAAAAAAAAAAAAATCAACCAAAAATCTGCAACTAATAAATGATTAGTTGCAAGGTTGCAGGGTATAAGGTTAATATACAAAAGTCAACTGCTTTTTTATATACCAGCAATGAATAAGTAGAATTTGAAATTAAAAATGCAATACCATTTACACTAGCACCCCAAAAATAAAATACTTGCACAAATCTGACAAAATATATCTAAGATCTATATGAAGAAAACCATAAAAACTTGATAAAAGAAATCTTACGAATAAAGGAATAAATGGAGAGATAATTCTTGTTCATGGATAGGAAGACTCAATATTTTTAAGATGTCACTTCTTCCATCCTTGATTACAATGCAATGTCAATCAAAATCTTAAGTTAATTTGTGGATATTGACAAAATGAATCTAAAGTCTATATGGTAAAGCAAGAGACCCAGATTATTCGACATAATATTGAAAAAGAACAAAGTCAGAGAACTTACACTATCTGACTTGAAGACTTACTATCGAGCTACAATGACCAAGACAATGTGGCATTGGCAAAAGAATAAACAAGTAAATCAATGGGACAGAATAGAGAGCACAGAATAGACTCACGTAAACATAATCAACTAATCTCTGACAAAGAAGCAAAGATAATAATTTGGATAATACATAATACTATGGAGCAAAGATTGTCTTTCAGCAAATGGTATTGGAACGACTGAACATACACATGCAAAAAAAAAAAAAAAGAATCAAGACACAGACCTTATACCCTACACAAAATTAACCATCAACCTAAGTGTAAAACATAAAACAATAAAACTCCTAGAAGATAACATAGGAGAAAACCTAAATGACCTTGAGCATGGCAACAATTTTTTTAGATACATAAAAGAAAGAATTTATAAGCTTGACTAAATTAGTGAGTCAAAATTACATACTTCTGTACTGCAAAACTGCTGTCAAGAATATGAGAAGACAAATCACAAAGTGGGAAAAGAAATATTTCTAAATCATATAGCTGGTAAATGTTATTCAAAAATACAAACACTTAATAGTCAACAATAAAGAACCAAAAAACTCAACATTAAATAGGTAAAAGAATCTGGACAGCTTACCAAAGAACATGTACAGATGGCAAATAAGTAAATGGAAAGATGCTCAACATAATTAGGGAATTACAAATTAATAAACAGTGAGCTTTTCCACCCATTTCCTCCTCCTCCAGTATGCCCTTCTGATTGCATCCCACTTACTTCCAGCTCTGGGCTCATGCTAAGCTAGCACCACCATTGACTCTCTGCAGCCATTGTCATGATCATCTGCTGGGACCTCATCAACCATGAGGTCAGTGAGACAGAGAGTAAGACTGATGAGTCACTCAGTGGAAATGCTTTCACTGGAGGCCCTGAGGACAAAGGTACTGGAAGCATGCTAATTGCTGTTGTTGATATTGTCATGAACTATCACTTGCAAGAAACCAGAATCACAACAGAAAGCTACGAGAAGCACATCAAAGATTATATAAAATCAATCAAAGGCAAACTTGAAGAACAGAGACCAAGGAAGAGTTAAACTGTTTATGACAGGGGCTGTAGAACAAATCAAGCACATCCTTGCTAATTTCAAAAACTACCAATTCTCTACTTATGACAACATAAATCCAGATGACATGGTTGTTCTGCTGGACTACCATGAGGATGGTGTGGCCCCATATATGATTCTCTATAAGGACGCTTCACATGTGACAAAATGGTAACATAATTGGCTGCTACTTTGGATGTTACTGCCCGTTGCCATAATTGGCTGCTGCTTTTCATCCACACAATGCCAGAACTTGTGGCAACTGACTACGTGTTGTGTGATTCCACTATATGATATTCTGGAAAACACAAAACTATGGAAACAGTAAAGGATCAGTAGTTGCCAGAGGTTACCTTAGGAAGGATGCAGAGAAAAGGAGGCAGTGCACAGAGACGTTTTGGGGCAGTGAAACTACTCCATATGATATCATAATGGTGGATATATGTCATTCATTTGTCAAAAGCCATAGATGTTCCAAAGGTGAAGTCTAATGTAAATTATGGACTCTTGGTGATAATGATTTGTCAGTATTGGTTTGTTAGGTATAAAAAGTGTACCAACCTTTGCAGGACGTTGATAGTGAGGCTATGAGGGGAGGTAATGTATAGAAAATCTGTTATTTTCAATCAACTTTTTTTGTGAACTTAAAGCCACTTTAAAAATTGCTCTAAAAAATAGGGGCGCCTGGGTAGCTCAGTCAGTTAAGTGTCTGACTGGGGCTCAGGTCATGATCTCATGGTTTGATTCGTGAGTTCGAGCCCTGTATTGGGCTCTGTGCTGACAGCTCAGAACCCGGAGCCTGCTTCAGATCCTGTGTCTCTCTCTCTGCCCCACCCCTGCTTGCACTCTGTCTCTCAAAAATGAATAAATGTTTAAAAAAATGTTTTTAATTGCTCTAAAAAATAAAGTATTTTTTAAAAAAGATAACTATGATAAAATCATATTTAGTTACTAAGGTGCTGCATTTTACCTAGACATTTATGTCTATAAGAATTCCTTGGTAGAATTATCTGTTCTACATTTTAATGTCAAAAGAAGTCTTTGGGGGATTGTTCTTGCTTTTTTTTTTTTTTAATAAAACCTCTACCTATGGTTTAAAAAAAATGGTACCAAGGTACATCATAGTCAAATCAGCACTCAATGACAAAGAGATTCTGCACAAGGAAAAGATAAGCTGTGAAAGCAGAGAGCTCCAAAGCTCTCCCTAAGGGAACTAACCATATCAGGAACAGAGTATGAGGAAGTCCAAGCTAATAGATACTCTTGAAAACAATGAAACAAAGAAGGTGACGCTGACAGTAGTTCAAATCCACATGAAAAATTAAAGAATGTGGGTAAATTTAATTAGAAAGGATAGCGTATCTCTTATTTTTAAAAGCAGTTGTATAAAACAATACATATAAAATTGTATTGTTGGGCCCATAATATATAGAAACATAATAATATTTGACAATCAATGCACAAAGTAGGTGGGTGGGAACAGACCTAGATACAAGTAAGAAAAATATGCTAAATGAACCCACAAAAACAAATGAAAAGAGCCAGGATGGTAAATCGGAAAGTTACTATAACAAACAGGAAATACATACTCACTCTTTCCTCTCCCAGCATCTTTAAAAGAAATAAATTATATAAGGTAAAAATTATAACAATGTATTGTTGGGCTTGTACCACACTCATAAACAGGTATTAATTTAGTGTAAGTTTGAAGTAGATTCTGATAAGATATATGTGATAAGCCCTAGACAAACCAAAAAAAAGCAGAAAACTGCGGTGTCTGGGTGGTTCAGTTGGTTAAACATCCGACTTCAGCTCAAGTCATGATCTCTCAGTTCACAAGTTCAAGCCCAGCATTGGGCTCTGTGCTGACAGCTCAGAGCCTGGAGCCTGCTTTTCAGATTCTGTGTCTCCCTCGGTCTCTGCCCCTCCCCCTCTCATGCTCTGTCTCTCTCTGTCTCTCAAAAATGAATAAACATTAAAAAAAAAGAAAGAAAGAAAACATATAGTAGAACAACTATTTAAAGCATTAAAATGTTAAACTAGAAAACATTTACTTTATACAAAAGACAGCAATAAAGGAGGAACAGAAGAACAAAAAAGATATGACACATGCAAAAAACAACAAGAAAAATTTCACATAAAATCCAACTGTATCAATAATAACATAAAAGGTGAGTGGATTAAACAATGCAAGTCATGAGCAGAGACTGGCAAACTGCAGTAAAAAAAAAAAGAGAGAGAGAGAGAGAGATCTAAATTTGCATGAGGCAGACACACTTTATTTTTTTTTTAATTTTTTTTAACGTTTTTATTTATTTTTGGGACAGAGAGAGACAGAGCATGAACGGGGGAGGGTCAGAGAGAGAGGGAGACACAGAATCGGAAACAGGCTCCAGGCTCCGAGCCATCAGCCCAGAGCCTGACGCGGGGCTCGAACTCCCGGACCGCGAGATCGTGACCTGGCTGAAGTCGGACGCCCAACCAACTGCGCCACCCAGGCGCCCCTAGGCAGACACACTTTAGATTCAAAGGTACGCATAGGTTGAAAGGGAAAAAAAATGGAAAAATATATGCAAACAGCAGCCATGAGAGAGCTGGAGTGCTATACTAGTATCAGACAAAATTGCCTTTAAAATGGGGTGCCTGGGTGGCTCAGTCGGTTAAGCCTCTGACTCAGTTTGGGCTCAGGTCATGATCTTACGGTTCACAAGTCTGAGCCCCACATTGGGCTCTGCGCTCTGCAGTGACGGTGTGGAGGCAAGAATCTCTTCTCCCTCTCTCTCTGCCCCTCTCCTGCTCATTCTCTCTCTCTCTCTCTCTCTCTCTCTCTCTCTCTCTCCCTCTCTCTCTCTCTCCAAATAAGTAAACATTTAAAACAATAGCCTTTAAAACAAAAAGGGTACTAGAGATAAAGGGCATTTTATAATGATAAAAGGGTCAGTCCATCCAGAATATTTAACAATTCTAAACACATTTGTACCTAACCACTACATCTCAAAATACATGAAGCAAATATTGGTGAAACAAAAAGGATAAACTGATAATCAATAGTAATAGCTGGAGTCGTTAATATCTCACTTTCAATAGTGACTAGAACAACTAGACAAGGAAGCAACAAGAAACTGGAAGGCGATAAACAGACTAAACCCAACAGACATCATTAGAACAATCTGCTCAGCAACTGAAAAATACATATTCTTCTCAAGTACATATGAGACATTCTCCAGGATAGATCATAGGCCAGGCCACAAAACAATCTTCAATAAACATAGAATTATTAAAATCATACAGTGTATGTTTCCTGACCACAGTGGAATAAAATTCTAAATCATTAACAAAGAAATATAGGAAATTCACAACTGTGTGGAAATTAGACAACAAATTCCTCAGGAACCAATGTGTCAAATAAGAAATCACAAGGGAAATGAGAAAATATTTTAAGATGAAAATAAAGATGCAACATACCAAAATTACAGGAATACAACCAAATCAATGTTTAGAAAGAAATTTATAGCTCTAAACACCTATATTTAAAAAAAAAGAAAAATCTCAACTTACTACCCTAACCTTTCATCTTAAAGCAATGAAAAGAACAACCTAAACTAATCAGTTGATATCCAATTAGGGAACTTGTGGGGACAGGAAACATTAAATTTTTCTCAGAAAATCCTACCAAAAAGTTGAATGGCTGTCTTAGCAGACTCCTTTCGTTGAGAAACCATTTCAATTTGATCCTATAAAATTATCAAAGATCTATAGCTATGTCCATAAAATATTTGTACCCTGAATTCATTAATGTATGGCCTTTGGTTACACCACTATGCACAACAAAATCTGGTACCAGGAAGTGATCATTTCTATTGAGAAAGGGCAATGGATACAACAGTCATAATCTCTGATTTGTTGATAAAAACCAAAGTTAAATATGTTTCTTCATGAGAAAAAATTGACCTGGTTATATAATAATGTGATTTCTATGAGTCTCCAATCATCAATGTTATTTAGGGAAAAAAAAGAAAGTTAACTAGACCATCCTTTATACAGCAGTCTCTTAACCTTAGTCATTTAGAGGGAACTTCCTTGAAGCAGTTTTATCCATCACTAGTTTCAAATAGGATACACAAAAATGTGAAATTGACCACTTTATTCAAAATAGAACATAGAATTGGGATGATATTGGTTCTTACTGGAAGAAAATTAAACTTTGAAAAACTGAGGATACCAAAATGTCCATGGACACTTAATCTATGTAGAAATGTAACTTCAGAGAACATGTATTAGTATGTTTTTTGTGCTAACTCTGCTGAATTCCCCATTTAAAATGCAACTCTTTATTTCTTGGTGGGATATTGCTCAAATAACTTGCTCAGGGGCCACCGAGGCACTTTATAACACATGAGTGTATGCTATTTGTGTAGCTTGTTAAATTGACAAAATGAGCAAATACTTCTATCTTTTCTAATTAAATAGTGTTTCCTTATGCTGAAAAGTTCATTTAATTGCCACAGTACAAAGGTTTTTATTCTGAATGGTTAGTAGAGCCACAAGACAAAAGGAATTTCCCCCCTTGGAACACTTGGCCTAAATCTTAAACTAGTAAATAATCTACTAAGATTAAGATTAAAAATCCTCAAAGAGGGGCGCCTGGGTGGCGCAGCCGGTTAAGCGTCCGACTTCAGCCAGGTCACGATCTCGAGGTCCGTGAGTTCGAGCCCCGCCTCAGGCTCTGGGCTGATGGCTCGGAGCCTGGAGCCTGTTTCCAATTCTGTGTCTCCCTCTCTCTCTGCCCCTCCCCTGTTCATGCTCTGTCTCTCTCTGTCCCAAAAATAAATAAACGTTGAAAAAAAAAATTAAAAAAAAAAATAATAAAATAAAAAAATCCTCAAAGATAAAAAGGATTATAATTTCTTGGGAGTTAGTAGCTCTTTTGAATTCCACATTTTGTGCTTAAAGGAATAACCACAAAGTGATTCAGTTTTTTCCAGCATATGAATGGAAGAAAGTTCATACGGGCAAAGGAGCAAACTGAAAGTTTAGCTTTCAGTGAAAGAAGGTGCTTTATTTTTGTCAAATATTATGAAGTAGAAAAGAAGGAATAAACATTATCTTTGAATTCAGTATAAAGTAGGGGCTGAATAAATCTTTAAAATCATTTTATGTGGCCTCAGCACTCCTCAAATGAGAAAAAATGTGATCAGACTGTCTTTACCCCCAACATTCTTATTGCTAAACTAATATATTTCTGGCTGTAGGAGTTTACGATTCAATATTTTGTGTCTCATTAGCGCCACCTGCTGAGTGCTGCTCACACTCAATTACAAATCAACTGCTTGTAAATGGAAGAACCAAATCAAAATAACGAAAGAATGACAATAGAATTATTACATCTCCAGCATTTTCCTTTCATCTGTGCTATTTGAGTATAGGTGCAGTAACCAGACCTTGAATGTGAGGTCAGAAAAATAATTAGCTTTAAATTTTATTTATACAAGGATGATACTTAATTTGATTAATAGAGGCTTTACCTTGACAAAAACAAATATTATTAAGTCATAGTTACTTTACACATGTCATGGATTTATGATATAAATTACCTAAAATAATGCATGCAAAAAAGAAATCTTTGCAAGCCACAAAACATTAAAAATGTAAAACATGCTATATAATTCAACCCACAATGGGATGGTATTTTCACTTTTATTTTTATTTTCTTCAAAAATTTTTAAAATTCCATAGCTGAATTTATGATCCAAGCTAGACTGATACTTTAGGTTCCATTGACTTAAGCACTTCGAAAAGCTGAAATATTTTATTTCACTGGAAAGCATTTTCCTGCATTTGACGGTTTGGAACACCCTTCTCTTATCTTCTCATTTCTAAAAACAAAAATAAAGGAGTTAACCTTATAGCCTAAAGTCATATTTATTTTTCAGTTCTGAAAATACACTGAGTCTCACACCCTAAACACAGCATAAGATGATTTCATTAACAAAAATATAGTTGGTAATTCAAACTTTTTATTTTGCTGCAACTACTGAGTCACGAAGCACATGAAAAACTCAGTGTGGTTAAGTATCAAGTTCATTGACTTCTGACTGCTGGTGAGTATTATGAAACAGAATGGTCTCAGGTAAGAAAAGTTCCTCCCACAAAGTCTGGTTCTTTCACCACCTACCTGTGGATCTTGTCTGAAGTAATAAGATAATAATAAAAATAAAATAATATAAAATAATAATTAATAAAATAAAAAGGAAATAATTCCGTATATCTGATTAAGTGAATTTATTACTACTCATTTTTTTTCTACTATAGTACAGGTAAAACACCAGGACTGAGGACTCAAACAAAGGTTTACATTGTTTATTTTCTTATCCACAGTATCCAGTTTTATAACAAGCAGATTACAGAACTTGGAAGCATCTAAATATCTATAAACATTCAAATATTTGTCATTTTTGCCTGAATTGTCAATTTTTACTTGAATGCTTCCTTTTCGCAGGGAGGCTTTCATATTTTATAAATATAAACATAGCCAAAATATTAAAGTCACTTACACTCTCCCAAAGCAAATATACGAATGTTTAACAAATATCTTCCTTTGGCCCAATTCCCTCCCATTCATATCTTCCTGGCTGCCCCTCCTCATCCCCCAAAGGTTTCTTGGCATGAAGAGCCCAATTATGAAATAGGAAAAGTTCCACTCAAAGCCGATATATACAGTTACAGAGTGCTCTGGAGAGGTTAAAAGACTGATATGAATTTGGTCCACTGAATATAACCTAAAGCAATATTGCCAGAGAAGACAAGAATTTGAATGAGCTTAGGTCGGAAAAATAAATTACTTTGTTGCCTTGAAGGCAATCTCCATGGGTCAAGGCTAAGGTCTTTTTCTTTGGTGTTGTATGGAGAATCATCTCTATCGCTGTTTCTTCCAGATAACTAGGTGGTTTTGACATTTTTGTGGTCAGTAATCTGATATTTTTTCACAAATTGTCTTTCAGAAAATGGAAAATGTTCTCATTAGTTGAATGGGAATGATTGATCATACTAACAAATGTCTTTTTCAAAATCTATCATAACTTTAAATCAAGGTCAGGGTATTAATAAGACTACTACCTTCCTCATATTTATTTTCTCTCTCTCTAGGTTCATATGTCTATATGTATCTAGCTAATATCAACAGCAGAAGAAAATAACATCTTGGCTCAAGAAACATAGTCTTGTTAATATTTATTTAAGAGGTACTGATCTAATAATGATCATCAGTAAACATTTCAGTCAAAGAAACAAAAGTGCATCTGTGTCTACAAATATATTTAATTCCCATACCCCAAACTTTAATTCAAGGAGAAAAACAGACTAACCCTGAAACTAACCATGGTAGCATAAAACATAATAATTGTGAAGGTCAATACAGTTTACTGATTAGAGTTTGTATGCCAAATATCCAGCTAGACATCTACATTCATTATTTTATATATTATTCTTATCGATAGTATGAATTTCATATTATTATCCCCATTTCCCAGGGAAGAAAACTAAACCTAGAGAGGTAAAATAATATATCTGAGGTCAGCCAGACAGTAACAGAAAAGAGAACTGAAGTCTAGCAAATCTCCATTCTTTAAGCCCCGTATTCTGGCAAGGAGCTTCATCTACAAGGTTTAGGAGGTCCTTTTCCTAATCAGTCTGCTCACCGTGCTGTGTGCCTATGGGACTGTCCGTCCAGATGAAGTGGGTTTTCTAATTTGTTTAGTATTAGCCCTGTATGTTTCCAAATGTTTTGAAAATTCAGAGAGAAAGTTTGCTGTTTGCTCAGTTGATCAGAGATGGAATCATAGATATAAGAAATTTAAATTTAGCCATAAAAAATAGGTAAGATTTTAATGAGGGAAATAAACAGTATGGTGGGAAGATAAAATAGGAGGACATTTTTGGAAAATGCAAAGGATCTACATATGGAAAGAAAAAGAAGCCATATTTGAGGTATATAACATGGTCTGGAGTGGCTGAAGCATAGAATTTTCTAGAAGGATGGGAGAACAGACTGAAAAAGGCCAACTTGTAGAATACTCCAAATGCTAAATTAAGGCATGTAGTCTCTGGTGATTAAGATTTGGGGAGCAAAGAGGATTTTGGAGGGAAACAACAAAACCACATGTAGGACAATTATTCTGACATTGGGTGTAGAAGCATTTGAGCAGGTAATATGGCAGTAAGAAGACAACCTCAAACTATTAATACCAGACCTGAACTACACTAGTAGAAGTAGAGGAAGAGGAGGGGAGAGATAATCAGTCACTAGAAATGCATTATTGTTCCTTCTTCCTATGAACGCTTTTTTTTTAAGTTCTTATTCTAATATTTTTCCATGTAGACATCGAGTTAAAACACTAAGATCTTTTGAGATTTGATATAGGGTTAATGGTTGTGAAAAACTATCCAAAGACCTTGAATTGTGATTTTACAAAAATGTTAAATCAAAGAAAGAACCTCAATATCCATGGCTCTCTGCAGTCTCTTAATCTCACAAAAAGATACACTTACCCAAACACATATACCCACGTCTACACAAAAATATATCTTCAGCCTACAGTTACTATAAGAAGCTATATATATAGGATATTTGGCTCCAAGGGGATGTGAAGAGTTATTAAAATCTTATTTGGACACAGAGAAGACCAAGGATTTCTATATTTTATGAAGGACTCACGGGTAAACTAATAGAACCACACATCTACTGATAGTTTTTTTTTAAGTTTATTTATTTTGAGAGACAGAAAAAAAGGGAGAGGGAGAGAGAGCACACAAGTGGAGAAGGGGCAGAGAGAGGGACAGAAAGAATCCTAAGCAGTCTCCACACCACCAGCCCAGAGCCCCATGTGGGGCTCGAACCATGAACCATGAGATCATGACGTGAGCCAAGTCAGACACAACTGACTGAGCCACCCAGGTGCCCCTACTGACAGTCTCAAAACCCTAATAGATTGTTGATACTTTTGAGTTCTCACGTATCAGCAATCAATGGAAGGGCTCTATATCATGTCTGTGATACCATTCAATTCCAAATTGCTCTATCAACTCCAGGGAATTGACCCCAAGAGAGTCTTGCTTTTTTACAAGATCTTTTCAGGTCATTTGATAACAAATGAACAATTTTCATTTTCTTATCCATTTAAGTTTGTATTCATAATTCAGTGTTACAAGTTTTTAACAGATCTGTTGGCACAAAGTCATCTTTCAGCTTATTGTTACTTACCGTAAAGTTGAATGGCTGTTAGCCAAATAACTCCATATTTATTACCTTCATCCTTAATATAATTGCTTTTAATAAATAAACCTCTAACATTATCATGATTAATATTGCTAGAAACCTGCCACCTCACCCAAAATAAGTTAAGAAGTCCCATATTAATTTTACAGATAAAAAATGCTATTAGAAACAGCACAACACTCATCTTAAATTATTTGTATCTTGATAACCAACAAAAAATGGCATTGGTATCCATTCACTTCAGTGTCAAAGAATGCTTGTGATCATAGGGTGACTAGATATTCACAGGACCTTTTAATACACCTGGAAAAGTTTATACTCCTAACATATAAAGCTGGAAAAATCATTTTTTGAAACTATCAGAATATGTGATGGTTTTAGTTCATATGACTCATAAAACTCAAATAATTATAGTCAGTAGCATATTAACAAAGTCATCTCACATATGGTTTCATATTTTACTAGCTCCAGTACATTTCCATCCCAAGATCTATATTAGCATTTTAAAGATAAATTAGCACATTCCAATACTTAATAAGTAGGAATTCATAGAAAAATGGCCATTAAATTTTCCTTATAAAAAGAAGTAAAGGTGGCTTATATATTACGTGTTCAAACAGAGAAAGGCATTAATCAGCTTTCAAAGGCTAAATTTGTCTCCAGCTCATTATTATTCAAAGCAATGAATTTTCCCTGGTAACATGTCACAAAGGGAATAAGGAATGGAAATTCTAATGATAGCCCAACAATTTAGCACGGGGTTTTAATTCAGTAATCTGGAGTTTGTGCACATAAGACTGAATATATGCACTAAAGTTTGATTGTATAAGCATTTCACAAATTAAAGGAATGCTATGAATTTCAAAAACACAAAATAGGAGTCAACATATAGTAAAATAAAGCAGCAGTTACCAAACATAGAAGAATCACAAATTCTCCCCACGTGAAAGCATACAACAGGAGTATTTACAATTTCTCAGTATGTCCAACATTGAAAAATTACAACAAATTGATGATTTACAGAACTTATAGTGATGAAAATTGGTGTGAAATAAGGGAAAGTGACCAACAAAGAGTAGTATTAGGCATGAGCTTTTTGAGTTTGAGTTTACAGGAAATAATTAAAACAAAACAAAACAAAACAAAAAAACCTTGTGCTATCAGATGTGTACCTCTTTACAGAAACCTGGTTCATGAAAAATAAATAAATAAAACTGGGCATGCCCAAATTTAAAAATTCAATATTTTTCAGAAAAATGAGAATAACCTCCAATAATAAATCTAAAGGATCCAGTCACAGTGCCATAATGCTCACTAACTCTTTTAGCATTGAAATAATTTGAAATAACATGAAAACTTGAACATGTTGGAAGGTGTATGCTAACACACTCCTATTCGTAGTCATCATGAAGTTACTATTACTAATAAGAATATTAATCACATGCACATAGCCAATCCGAGGTCAAAGGTTTTCGTTTGCTAATGGCAATTTGTGGTCACTTCAGATAAGAGCCCTCCAAAATCACATTTATAAGATGAAGGTTCTCATGTTCCCCAAGTGTCTTAGTCTGGGTTTCATAGAAACAAATTCTGAAATGGCAACATGTATGCAGGAGGTTTATTGAAGTGCTTTCAGGAGTTGACCCTGGAAGGAAATGAGGAAGGCAGGACTGAGCAGATGAAGAAACACTGTGCCTGTGCCTGAAGGCTCCATCATTCCAAGAGCTGAGATACCCTTCATAGTTGTTCTGAAATGGAATGGGAGTGGGCCTTTCGGCTCTGCTTCAGCACGTTTCTGGCCATGTGTCACCCTCTGGCAAGGAACACAAGCTCAGGTGAGAAGTCTCCCTGCAGAAGAAGGCTATGCTCAGTGAAGGATGTAGTCATACCCGGCCAGCAGCCAATATTCCCAGCAGTGGGGGGATAGCATATAGGAAAAATACCATAGCCTTTAATACACAAGGAAGGGAGATACGACTCAGTCATGCTAACCCCATTTAAATAAGACCTTGTTAGGCTTGACCTTCTGAGTTAAGTCAGTTCATGGATGGCTTTGGCTGGTGCCCTAAGAGCTGGTCCAGTCAGTTGCAGCCAAGTAAATTGGTCTGCTTTCATCCAAATGATAAAGCACAAAGAATTTCCAGGGACTCTAACATGGTGGGTACTTAAAGGCCTACAGACTCATTTTCAGTACAATAAATGACCACCTTCTCCATAACAATCATATCAACAACAGTACAATAATATTTATGTTAATATTGTACTTACAGTGCTAGATATTATGTTAAATACATAATCTATCTCATTTGATCCCAATAGCAACCCTATGAGATGGGCATTACTTTTTTGTTGTTGTTATAGATAGGAAATTGAAACCATGAAAAAAAAGAAGAAATGTCTCCAACATCACACAACTGGTGAGTTGTACAGCTTGAAATGAAGGACTTCAGACTTCTTCATTCTGAGCAACTTTACTAAACTATCAATGCAGTTTGACTTGTTGCTGACCCTATACCACTTGACACTTGGGTAGTATTCTGTTGACTTCTAAATTTTAAGTATAAAGTAAGATCTACTGTATTACGCATACTGCAAAATAGAAATTATATTTATTCAGAGTGCCCACGACCTTTAGTCTTCTGAACATTGTTGAGAACCATGAAACTAGTTTTAAAGGCTTTTGTGTTATGGTAGAAATAGAGTGATGAGGACTGGATGTTCTTTCTGCTTTCTGCTACAAACAACTAGAAAACTGGACCCCCAAAAGGAAGGATCATTGTAAAATATGAGACAGCCATTGGAAGACAAGCAGCACAGGACTGAAGTCGCTGGGGAAAGGGAAATAAACCAAGCAAGCCTACATGCAGCTCAGGTCACTGTTCAGGAAATGGAAACCCTAACAAAGCTCATTGGCCTCACTGAATTGAGAATTAGAAATCAGTGTTTAAAGAGACAAAGATGGGTAGAATTTGGGGAACAGAGTATGATAGAGGCAGGAGCTAAACAAAGAGAACCCTGGAGATCAGCAGTGGGGGTTCGTTTGAGGCTTTGACTGAGTACTGATCTGCTCAAGCATAGAAGAAACTTCCCAAGGTCAGAGAAAGAACCACCCATAAAGAGTTGAAGTACAAACTGGGTTGAGAATAGTTTGTGTCTCCACAGCCAGAGTGGAAAGACTTTGTAATGCAAGGTATATACTGTAGAATACACAGCATACATACATATTACTTTAGTTGTGAACCTAGATTTGCCCTACTGCAAGTTAATCTAAACCCATCTTAACACGACTGAAAGGTAGCCAACTGATTTGAGTAGCCTACCTGCATGTGAGGAAAAATTCTAACACCACTGAAAGGAAAACAACAAATTGCAACAACCCACAAAATGTTAGGAATCCAGTTATAAATTACCAGGCATACAAAAAATAAGAAAATATAACCCACAACGAGGAAGATCGATCATTAGGATGACACAAAAATGACAGAAATGATGGAACTAGACACAAGGACATTAAACAGCTGTTAAAATGTATCCCATTTACCTTTAAAAGGGTAGGGGAAAATATTAACAAGATGATATGAGAAACAGAAGATTAAAAAAAGACCCACATTCAACTTCTAGAGCAGGATTGGCTCTAGAAAGGTTGGCAAACTTTTTTCTTAAACAGCCAGATGGTAAATATTTTAGGTTCATGGGCCATAATCTCTGCTGCAACTATTCAGTTCTGACCTTGTAGAACAAAAGCAACTGCAGACAACACGAATTGGCATGGCTATGCTGCAATGAAACCTTACTTCACAAAAGGGGTGGCTGATCTATGGGCTTCAGTTTACTGACCCTTGTCCCAGAGGTAAATATACAATATCACAGATAAAAATGCCCTGAATAGGATCAACTTTAGATGAGATCCTGTAGAAGAAAAGATCCGTTGACATTACAATAACTATTCACACAATGAGAGAAGAATTTAGAGAGGATCAGGTACCATATCAAGCATTCTAGCATATATGTAATTGGAGTCCAGAACAAGAGGGGAAAAGGACAGAAAAACATTTGAAGAAATAATGGCTTGTTTTGCCCCCAAATTCATTGAAAACAAATCTACAGATCCAGAGAGCTAAGCAACTCCCAGGAAAGTGAGGTTTAATGTTGTTAGCTCATTTTCCCTAGGCATTTTTTTTAATGTGTATTTATTTTTGGAGAGAGAGAGAGAGAGAGAGAGAGAGAGAGAGCACAAGTAGGGAGGGGCAGAGAGGGAGAGAGAGAGAGAGGGAGACAGAGTCCAAAGGAGGCTCCGGGCTCCGAGCTTTCAGCACAGAGCCCGACGCAGGGCTCGAACTCACAAGCTGTGAGATCATGACCTGAGCTGAAGCCAGACATTCAGTCAACTGAGCCACCTCAGGTGCTCCCCCTAGGCATTTTTATCACAAGCTGTGATTCAATCTATGTTTGCCGATTCAAGTATACCTATCTGTATACTTCTCAGGTTTGATACAATGAGTAGAGTCTCCATAACAAGAACAAAAATAATATTTATTGGGAAATCAACTATGTGTCAGGCATTTTGCTAGATATTACCTCATCTACTCTCTCAATCATGTCATCTGTTGGGTAAGAGTTTGTAATTAGAAAAACTAAAACTTAGAGAGTTAACACAGAATGTTTAAATAACAACTAGTAATGGTAAAAAAGACACAAATTCAGGTCTTCTGGATTTATAGACTGTATTCTCCTATGGGGCTTGACTGTATAGATAAGCATCCAAAAAAGAAAGAAGTCATATGTGTTGTATAACTATAAGCCATACAGTATAGGCATATTGGAAATATCTAAAATGTATAAACTCACTGATAAAGAAGAAAACTGAGGTCTTCAATTTAACCATTAGGTCAAGCAATTATTGGCAACATACAAATTACTGACAATAAATCTCACAGCAAGTACAGTAGCTCCAAGAATGTTTACAAGACTTAGAATCCTAAAACCACAATATTGTAAAGTTATTTACAGATTGTTGCATCCAGCCTATTCTTTTTGGAGACCCGGAAATGCAACCCAGCAAGTTAAATCATTTGCCTAAAATAACATGATTGGCTATTGACCCTTTCTGCTAAGGCATTCCCAGTTCCATTCCAGAGAACATAAATTATTCATGCAGAAAGACAAACCCAATTTTGGCAGGTCAGAGATTTCAGTGAGATGTGAATTGGTTAAGGATTGTGATTTATGAATTGAGGCAGATGTCCAGATTGCCTTATCTCAGCTGTCCTTCTGTGAAATCTACTACTGGGAGTACCTAAATTGATCTCTATTTCATCCCATTCAAAAGTCATTGGATATCTCAGGAGGAGGAGGGTAAATTACTGTAACACAATGAGAACTTCTGAGAATCAAAGAATGCTAGAGAGGAAACTTATAAAGAGACTATTTCTCCTTGTTTCCAGATGTAAAATAAGCCAAGATAGTCTGTGACCATACTCTGAAGTATTGCACATAAATCATTCTTCATTTTAAGCAAATTACCAGCATTATATAAACCACATATATTTATACATATGTACATACATACATACTTACTTATACATATAAGCACATATGCTATTATAAGACCCATGAAAGCAAGGTCTGTATTATTCTCACACATTCTCAACAATGTACATAGAAGCTGACATTGTAGGTAATCAATATTTACTGGGTTAATGAAAAAAATAAGGGTGAATAAGCACAAACTCTAGAAAAGCATAGGTCTAAAACAGTACGTGCAGGGGTGCCTAGGTCGCTCAGTTGGTTGAGTGTCCGACTGGATTTCTGCTCAGGTCATGATCCCAGGGTCATGGGATCAAGCACCTCATTGGGCTCTACACTGACTGTGGAGCCTGTTTAAGATTCTCTCTCTCTCTCTCTCTCTCTCTCTCTCTCTCCCTCTGTCTGTCTCCCCACTTGTGTGCTCTTTCTCTCTAAAAAATAAAATAAAATAAAATAAAATAAAATAAAATAAAATAAAATACAATACAATACAATACAATACAATACAATACAATAAAATAAATAAAGACAAAACAAAACATGTGACTAAATTTAAAATGTTAATTTAGAGCAACTTGTAACTAGTAATAATAAAAAATATATATGGGTTGATATGTGTTAGCCAGCATAACTAGTGCTTTTCTGCACCTTTATTTCATTCAATCCTATCTTGGTTTCTGCACAAAATTAGAGGTTTATCCCCTTTCTGGTCTAGACCACACAGGTCTTAAATGGTCTTAATCTCAGAAATAAGAGTATCTGGCCAAAGATTATACAAGACTCCCATGGTTTAGAGCACTACTGGAAACAGTAGTAATGAATAAATGTCAGCAGTTTGTGTATGTGTGTGTACATGTGTGTATGTGTGTGTATAAGAAGTAGCAGCAGTAGTCATAGTAGAAAAATACCCGGGCCTTTCTTCACTCCTCTGCTACAATGAAAAGCTCTAGGCAAGCTAGTGCTACTGCCTCAAATTTTAGACCATTTACTTAGGAAACTGATGGGAGTGACTTGGTCATTTAAAAAACCTTTGGAGCTAGGAGAGCAGAGGTACATTTTAATGATTACATTTACTGAAGCTCCTCCAGGGTTCAATCTCACTAGTCTTGCTGAGCAGAAGCCCATATCTTGGCATTTTAGGAGGTTCCAAAGAAAGAGACACTCCCTCTCAAAAAGATTAAACAGAGATAGAGGAGAGACATTGGAAATAGACATGCATATTTCAATGTTACTGAAAGAGTAAATCTTGAAAGTTCTTATCAGAAGAAAAAAACATTTTTCAATGTATACAAACATCAAATCCTTACATTGTGCACCTGAACCAATATAATGTTATATGTCAATTATACCCCAACAAAAATGTTAAAAAAAAAACAAACAGATATGGGATTTGCATATGTTATTCATTCTTTCCTAAAATGTTCTTATGGCCAACACAAATATTCTTTACGTTAGAGAAAGCAGTGACTCTTCCTTGCTTAAAAAGGATGATTAATTTGTTAACATTATGTAATCTGCATAAAAAAGAAAAATTAATAGAAAATAATAGATTCAGGTCTCAGTAAAGAAAGGAAGAATATTGGGGCACCTGGGGGGCTCATTTGGTTAAGCATCTGACTTCGGCTCGGGTCATGATCTCACGGTTCGTGAGTTGGAGCCCCACATCGGGCTCTGTGCTGACAGCTCGGAGCCTGGAGTCTGCTTAGGATTCTGTGTTTCTTTCTCTCTATCTGCCCCTCCCCCACTCATTCTCCCTCTCTTTCTCTCTCTCTTTCAAAAATGAATGAAAATTTAAAATTTTTTTAAAGAAAGGAGGAATATTCTCCCAAATGCTTTAATAATCCCCATACAGTAACTCTGTGAGGTAAATAGTACCATCAACCCTAGTTGGAGAAAATGAAATTCAGAGATGGTAAATAATTTTCCTGAGATTTCAAATCTAACCACGTTGTGAAACCAGGGTTCAAATATAGTTTTTCTGATTCCAGAGCCCATGGCCTCAGATACCACATGGTTCCTCCTCTTCACATGGACACCAAATGAGAAAGCAACTTAGCTGAATTTCTGTGGAAGCCTTCATGGTTCTCAAGTGCTCCCCTGGCACGCGTTATACTTTGTTAGTTCTCTGCTTGGCTTTTCCTCTTCCTGTTGAGGTCAGGCCAGGAGCATGGGATAATGGCCAAGCTCTGGAGCACCATCCAGCTGCTATGTATCCCAATAACCCCTGAGATCTTCCCGGGAGAAAATAAGAAAGTCTGGACTTATTTCCCCTTAATTCCTCATGTTTCAAGGTCCTAGTAACCAGCCTAATAATATTCTCATGTGCCTGTAGCCCCACCAGTTAACAGGCAATTCATTCACTATCTTTCACTACCTGGTTTTACCACTTACTAACTGTAACTCGGGATAAGTTACTTAACCTCTCTAGGCCCTATCTGTAGAATAGACCTGTAAGAGAATAGAGCTGCAAGAATTCAGGGAGACCATTTGTTTTAAATACTTAATAGCAAATAGAAACCATTCCATAGGCTAATACATTGTTACTGGATGTTTATTGTAGACCAGTCCCCCCACCCCCCCCCACCCCCCCCCACCCCCCCCCCCGCCATCTGCTCTAGTTCTTTTCCCGTCCCTTTCACATCAGGAAGAAAGGGTTCAGTGGGCAGCATATACCCATGGCCCCAAACTGTAGTTTTCATTAATTGATTCTAGGCTTTTCTAGGAAGAAAGCACAAATCCTTGATTTCCAAAATGCATTTTGAAACAGACATGATTCTTGAATATCAGATTTCCTCAATTAATGCCCTTCAGTCTCAGGCTTGATTGTAAAATCACTACAAATTCTTCGCCATCGGAATGTAACTTCAGATCTTCCTGCTGAGAGCTGGAGTCCTAGTTTGCTGTGAGACTTGCTTTCGCCAGTGGGACATTAGCACCTCTGAAGCAAGCAGAGGCTTGAAATGCTCTCGCACTTTGGCCTTTACAATTCTTTCTGCTTTGGAAACTCTGTAACGCCCTCCACAAGCAGAAGTCTGGGCCAGTCTCCAGAATGACAAACAGACATGTGCTTTAGTCACCCTGATCACTCTCCCCAAAGTCTGCCAACCTCTAGGCATGTGAGTTAAGTCATCCCGGATAATCCACAGAGCAGCTGACCTGTTGCCTGACCACATTCGCATGCAAGAACCCAGCAGAGATCACTGAGCCACCCAGACCAGGAGAAATAACCACTCAAACCATGAGCTATATGAATGTTTGCTATTTGGCCATTAAATGTGAGAGTGCCTTGCTATGAAATAATTCTTAACTGGTACGGATATTGGTACTAAGCAATATGACTGCAGATCCTTCAAGAGGTAGTAGCCATTTCTCAAATCTGGGTTGGCTTTGCCTAATGTAATATTAGCAAACCTAAAGCAAACAGAGGACTAAATGATGCTTGCACATTGGGGATTGCCCTTTTTTTTTTTTTTTTGCTGTTCCTGGTACTCTGCAAGTCTTAGCATGTAAAGCAGCTCAGGTTGTCGTCTTAATTAACAGCTCTACTAATTGCCATGCATACGACGAGGCCAGCATCACTATAGCCACCGTCTTATCTGGTGAGTTTATCTTACATTTGGAAGGTAAAACTAGGCTTTCATCATTTCTTGGGACTTTCCCCTTGGGAGCCAGTTGTCCACAGACATCAGCACTTCTACTCTGTTCTCATACATAAATCTCATAGAGGGAGGGAGGCACTTCATGCAGGGAAGGCAGCCATGATACAGCACTGACCAAGCCTGCACCTGTGTCTGCCTAGGAATCACACTTTCCCAAAGAGATAAACCATGTTCCTCCTCCAACATAATCTTTACGGTGATAAGTATAATAAGGGCACTATTCTGGCCTCCAACTGCTTTACTCCTTTGTCTTATGACTCATTTGAATCATAACCTATAAAGGGAAGAGCAGTATTATTTATTTGGCCTCACATGGATCCCAACAATGAAAATGATACCGTGTTTCTCCCATCTACACATGCAATTTCACACAATTAAGGTCCAAGCCAATTTTTGCTCATCTCTGAAAAAACACAGGAAGACTTTGACGGTTTCTACCTGTCTGACCCTAGCATATGTTGGTCTAAATGATCATATTCATTACTGTACATGGTAGAAATCAAAGAAGAATTCATCCCATGCAAAAGATTGTTTTGGCTTTTGGATGCTTCTTCATAGGAATTGACACACAGCAAACCTGGAATTCTTTTTCTGAACAAGATGAGAATATAGACCAATTGCTCTCATGCAACAGCTCTGAGGGATCATTACGTTGTCCATGGTTTTTTTTTCCCTATCCTCTACAACACCGATTTAACAAGGCCACTGCCCCTTGCCCATTGGCTACAACTGCATGTGTTATACAGTTGCTTCTTCACTTGCTGAGGAGAGCAGTGCAGTTGTCTAGAGTTACAGCCCTCACAGATTGCAGATCACAAAACAAAGATGAGAAATGCAGGTAAAGGAAGCAGATCTGATTCACCATTGGCTGTAGGGAAGTATCAGTGGGTGGAAGATATTATACAGATATATCAGTTGGAAGGCATCTCCTTATCTGTTTTGGCCTCTGCTGATCTCAGCACCCATAATAATGCCTAGCAGACGATGTATCTACTGAAGGACAAAAGAAAGGAAGGCAGGATTGTTCACACGATTTGTGCCAGATCCCGGTTTTATCTTGGTTGGTAGGAAACCATCTTTTACTTAGAATAGAGATCTAACCACAGATTTTTTATGTCCATGGTAAGCGTTTGACAAGAAGATAAATATGGCAACACATCAGTAATATCCGATGCTGTAACACCTATCATAATCTGTTACAATTTCTTAAATGTCCCAGAAATTAGTTCTATTCCATAAAGGTAAACAAGAAAGAATCAGGAATATTTTCTATGTGCTTATCTTTTCAGATACACCTAAATGGAGGGGGAGGGGGAAAAATCACTTGACGTTTTGGAGAAAACTCTAAGCTTAAGAGTCCACTGATTTACCAATAGGCAATTCTCAGGTAACTGAGAGGCACTGAGTGTTCAGAGCCCTTGTTGAGCTGGCCTCTTGCTTTGCTAGCATGCCCGTCTGTCTGGCTGGCTATGCTGACAGTGTAAGTCAAGGGATTATTAGATTGAACACATGCCCTCAGCTTTTCTTTGTTTTTGTTTTGCTTTGGGACAGAGAGAGGAAAGTTGACTGGGGCCCCAGAGATCTATGAAAAAAAAAAAAAAAGACAGAAAAGGAGGAGGGGAGAGAAATTTGCAGTGATAAGTGTTTTCTGCTGTAAGAGTCATGGGAGAATATGAGTTTGATTCTGGCAGAAGCAAAGTGGCACTGTGGGTCAAGAATTAACCCACAGGGATGCCAGGATAACAACTCCTGAGACATGTCTCTAAATTACATCAAAAACTTCTATGAAGGATGTGTAAGTATTATGCAAACAAAAAACAAACAAAAATAATTGTTTGAGTCTTGTCTTGTATTTTAATCTGATTTGCATAAGTATTGATGAATGAGAACATCTACATATATGGAGAATAATATAAACATCAACCATATACTTCAAAATATGCTGAATTTAAAACTATATCCTGAATAATTCAGGAAGTACTTTTAGCTATTAGTGTTTTAAAGTAGCTCACTATCTCTCAATTCAATAATTAAGAAGTAGAAAATAAGCTGTAATGGCAATTAAATAAACATCATTTGGTTGTTCAGATAGTATGCATACCAATGAGTTTAATGTTAGATTTGTTATCTAATTTTCTAAAAGAGGTCCCAGATATTCTAAGATTCTCTTGATTTTATTGCAGAAGGATTAGGGGGGTAAGGATATTCATTGAATTCAGAGCTGTTTAAATATTTCCAAAATTATACATTTGATTAGCAATGTGTCCCTGATAGTTGCATTTCATATTTTCAGAGTTAAAAGGGCTGGGCAATCTCATAATGCAGAATTTGTATTGGGTTTAATGATGTCTAAAGTTATATCTTGCTTCAGAAATTCATGAATATTAAATATTTTTAAATGTGATCAAGAAAACATCCTTTAACATGTGCTTCTTTAATGTTTGTTGTCAAAACATTTTTTTCTCCTAAAATCACTAACAGGTGAAGCCTCCAACTGTGATTGGTCAATTCCACACCCTATTCTTTGGATCAGTAAGAATGTTCTTCCTTGGTGTGTTAGGCTTTGCGGTCTATGGGAATGAGGCTTTGCACTTCAGTTGTGATCCAGACAAAAGAGAAATAAATCTCTTCTGTTATAATCAGTTCAGGCCAATCACTCCACAGGTAAGTTTTTCTGTGGGCACGTAAGCCTTACTCTACACTGTATAAAAATTGGTTTCTTTTTAAATGTAAAATAATGTCACAATAAGATGAAGAATGTCCTAACAGGCATTGTTTGTAGAATTATTACTTTTTCTCTAACTGGCTGTATATTTCAGGTGAATTAATATGAGTTGGTCAAGAGTTTCTTCCATCTCCAGAATTCTGTTATCTATTTATGTTAGAATTATACTCTAGACCTGTAATTAGAAAATGGAAATTGGGTAGCTACTAAAATAAAGTACTTCACTATAATTAATAATTGGTAGATGATGACAGCAAAATATGACATTTTCACAATTACTAAGATGTTTAACATTTTAAATATCTTAGCAAGTAAACATGTTCAATAATACTATCTTCATCATATTATTTTTATTGCTTGCAAGACTTATGAAACATAGAATTCTTAAGTTTGCTTCTGTTGAGATACAGTCTCTTTAGTGTGTTTTTGGTAACATGTGGATTGATTTGACTAAGATATTTCTGACATACTTTAGGTGTTCTGGGCGTTACAACTAGTGATTGTCCTGGTTCCTGGCGCTATTTTCCATCTTTATGCTGCATGTAAAAGCATCAATCAAGAATGCATTCTTCAAAAGCCTGTCTATACTGTGATTTATATCCTCTCTGTTTTATTAAGAATTAGTCTAGAGGTGATAGCATTTTGGCTTCAGATTCACCTCTTTGGTTTCCAAGTTAAACCTCTCTACTTGTGTGATGCTGGATCTTTTGGGGAAAAATTTACTATTATAAAATGCATGGTGCCAGAACACTTTGAGAAGACCATTTTTCTCATTGCAATGTATACATTTACTGTAATTACAGTAGTATTATGTGTTGCTGAAATTTTTGAAATCATATTTAGAAGATTATGCTTTCTAATTAGGCAATGACCAAAAGGTTGACTACCTGCCGATATGCCACAATTCTTTATCAGTCATGTTCATTTAGTTTCATCTTATTCACTGACTATCTCAATTTCACACATAAATATCTATTCTTTAAACTTATCTCAGTGTGTCTAAACTTTATGTCTAATATAAAATAGAATACTAAGTTCCAAGGCGAGTATTCTTGAACAAACATTTCATTCTATTTTAATTTTGTCACGTATTAGAAAATATATACAGAACTAATGTTAATTCTTTTTAAAATAGAACTTTTATAGAGTTCTCACACATATAACATCTTAATCACAGTATTTTGTGGCCAGAGAAGTTTTATTATCTCTTCTACAGAGTGGAAAATTGCATCTTAGGGGGGTTAATATGTATGCCCAAAGTCATACAACCACATTAGAATTAAGATCCCCTAAATATAAAGGCTGAACACTTTTGGCTAAACTTTGAGGCTGTAATTATATTTGCATTCATATAAATATAACTTATTTAAGTGCAAAAGTTGTAAATTAATTATTAAAAGTCGTTCTATAGTTTGATCACTAACTTAAAGAAATGGAGTAATTACATTTTTAATATTATACTGTTTTCTTGAAATTTTTAACATCAAATGATATGGTAATATAGCCACCAAATAAATTAAAAATGCTATGGCAAATATTGTGAATGGTTTCCTTGTTTCTTTTCTTTTTTTAATGTTTATTTATTTTTGAGTGGGGGGGGGGGCGGCAGGGAGGCGTAGAGAGACAGGGAAACAGAAGATCAGAAGTGGGCTCTGTCCTGACAGCAGAAACCCTATGTGGGACTTGAACTCAAGAACTGTGAGACCATGACCTGAGCCAAAGTTAGACACTCAGTTGACTGAGCCACTCAGGTGTTCTGGTTTCCTTGTTTCTTATTGAAGGAAAAACAAAACAAAAAAAACACAAAAAACTCTGTGCTCACGGATATCCTAATAATGATAGCTTTTAGGGTCAAGATTATTGAAATGGAAAAGTATATTTATATTAAGTTAGACTTCCTAAAGAGTTATAAAATTATATCAAAGAAATTTATATTAGTTCAGTGTATTCTTTTTATCTTTACCAATAATCATATCTATTTGATATCATTTGAAATCTTTTTTTTTAAAGTTTATTTTGAGACAGGGACAGAGACAGACCGCAAGTGGGGGAGGAGGTAAGAGAGAGGAGAGAGAGAGAATACCAAGCAGCTCTTGCTGTCAGCGCAGAGCCCGACATAGGGCTTGATCTCAAGAACAGTGAGATCATGAGCTGAGCTGAAATCAAGAGTCAGACACTTAACCAACTGAGCCACCCAGGCGCTCCTCATTTATAATCTTTATGTATGACCGCCTTGTACTGATGCCTCATTAGTAAAGAAACTATAGTCAGTCAAATACTGAGGTTTTCAATTTTTCTTAACTATTATTCAGCCTATGCTTAATATCATGAATTTCTCGACTTAAGGATTTTAAATAATTGAGGCTTCCTCCACACAAAAAGCACAGGAGAAAAGCCAACTCACTTGCATTCAACAAAGAGCCGCTAAGTATCTGTCAGTTAGCATGTACTGCATTAAGAGTTCATATACAAAGACTGGGGCGCCTAGGTGGCTCGGTTAAGCGCCCAACTTCAGCTCAGCTCATGATCTCATGGTTCATGGGTTCCAGCGCCACCTCAGGCTCCACGCTGACAGTGTGGAGCCTGCTTGGGATTCTCTCTCTTTCCCTCTCTCTCTGCCCCTCCCCAACTTGCACTTTCTCTCTCTCTCTCAAAAATAAAAGATAAACTAAAAAAAAAAAAAAGAGTTCACATACAAAGATAACCAAGATTTAGTATCTTTATGAAATGTTTAGTGAGTGGTCGGTGACACATCCCAAAAAAGTGGGGCTGTGGAAATAGCCCACCCTGAAGGGAAGAAGTATTTATGTATTCACTATCTTTGTCTCAAATCACTGCAGGGCACCTAGGTGGCTCAGTCAGTTAAGGGTCTGACTTGGGCTCAGGTCATGATCTCACAGCTCCTGGGATCAGGCCCCACATCAGGCCCTGTGCTGCCAGCACGGAGCCTGCTTGCGATTCTCTCTCTGTCTCTCTCTCTCTCTTTCTCCCCAACCCTTGCTCATGCTTTCTCTCACTTTCAAAATAAATAAACTTAAAAAAAAAAAAAAAAAGAATCCCTGGCCCTATGTGCTAATAAACAGCAACAATGTTTAGTCCACTTTATTCTTATTTCCAGATTCTCTACAGATAACACACTTTTGGATCTATTTTCCTGCACCTTTGGAAGGCTGTTTGTTTGTTTATTTTTGATACCAGACATTGTGTGTTTTACCTTGTTGTTGGATGTGGGATACTTTTGTCTTCCCATGAATATACTTAAACTGTAATGTGGGGCGCGGATAAGTTGCTCAGAGATGGTTGATCCTTTGCAGTAGATCCTTTCAAGTTTTGTTAGATGGGACTAGTGCAGCTCTCACTGAAGGGCTAATTTTGCCCCTTTACCAAGGCAAACCCTTTCTGAGTACTCTATCAGATGACCCGTTAGTATTTTGGAAATGTTATGTTTCTACCATCCTCAAACTGGTTCATTCCTCTTAGTCCCTTTGGGCTGCTATAACAAAGTACATAGACTGGGCGGCTTATAAACAACAGACATTTATTTCTCAATTCTAAAGGCTGGAAGTCTGAGACCAGGGTGCCAGTACAGTGAAGTTCTGGTGAGAACCCTCTTCTGAGATACACACTTGTCCTGGTAGAAAAATGTGAGGGCACTCTACGGTTCCTTTTATAAGGGCACTAAACCCATTAAAAGGGCTCTACCCTCATGACCTAATCACCTCCCAAAGGTCCTACCTCCTACCATCACACTGGGGGTTAGGATTCTAAAATATGAATTTTGCAGGGGACACAAACATTCAGCTTATCACACTCATGAATGCAACATAAATTGCTATAACTATAGGAAGCAAGTCTTTGCCGCACCCAAGAAGGGAGAAGAGCAAAGGACCTTCTTCTGGTTTGCCTCTTAGGATTTTTCTCAGGGAAGATTTTTTGTTTTTTGTTTTTTTCTTTTTTTCCCAAAAACCCACAGCAGATTTCCCCTTAGTGTCACTAATAACTCTGATCTATACTCTGATTCGTCCTCTAGGACATTGTCAAAGTTTAACTCTTTTTAGAGAGATTTTCTACTTTGGCTATCAGGAAAAGCAACAAGTGTCAATCTTGTGTGAATCTTGAATATTGTTCCTTTCAATCTTTTCAAGAGTTCTTCTCTTTTAAAGATATTTAAAGATGTTACACCGATCAGGACTCCATTGGAGACCCTTTACAGATCTATGGAGCTCTCTTGCTTTGCAGTTCTCTCCCCTAAGGTAGCTTGCCCTGCAAAATCTAGCCTCCTTGCCCACCCCTGCCCCCCGCCCCATACTCTCTCTCCTCACTGGACAGGTAATGGCATTTCTAAGCCACCATAAAAACCCTGCTTACCTCTGCTTCCTTTCAGCAAACAGTACCTGTTATTATGTTTAAAGATACAGATTCAGTGAGAGAGTTGATTTGGACAATCTTTAATTCCTTACTATTCTACTTTTTTATGATTTCATTTCATTGGTAATTATATCAGGATTTTAGCATACAGCTATATACTCCTGAATAATAAATGATATATATAAATATGGCATTTATAAAGTAAATATAAAATATTTACAAAAAACATACATTCTAACCAAAATGCAAATGTAGTAAAAAATTAGTAAGAATGTAAAAGCTAAACATATACTTAACCATTTGAAAATACATTTAAGGGGCGCCTGGGTGGTGCAGTCAGTTAAGCGTCCGACTTCAGCCAGGTCACGATCTCGCGGTCCGTGAGTTCGAGCCCCGCGTCGGGCTCTGGGTTGATGGCTCAGAGCCTGGAGCCTGTTTCCGATTCTGTGTCTCCCTCTCTCTCTGCCCCTCCCCCGTTCATGCTCTGTCTCTCTCTGTTCCAAAAATAAATAAACGTTGAAAAAAAAATTTTTTTTGAAAATACATTTAAAATTATTTCATAAAAAGCTCTTGGATCAAGTAAGGTAATTTAAAATGAATTTTTTTTCTGTATTTATAAATGAACAGTCAAATGCTACATATTAAAAGCCATGAGATGGGACCAAATCTGTAGTACACAGAAAATTGACAGCTGAAAATATTTTCTTATTAAAAAGAAATAATAAATGTAATTTAAAGAGTAAAAATAAGAACTCCAAAAAAAACTAAAAAATACAAAAATAATTCAGGGTGCCTGGTTGGCTCAGTTGGTTAAGCCTCTGACTCTTGATTTCAGTTCAAGTCATGATCTTACAGTTAGTGAGTTCGAGCCCTGTGTTGGGCTCCACCCTGACAGTGTGGAGCCTGCTTGGGATTCTCTGTCTCTCCTTCTCTCTCTGCCCGATCTCTCTCTCAAAATAAACAAATAAACTTTTTTTGAAAAATGTTAAAATAGTTTAATAAGGATAAAGTCAGAAAGTACAGTAATAAATTAGAAAACAAACATATAAAACATATAAAATACAAATATAAAATGGTACTAGAAAACAGTAATAAAATAGATAAATCTGGTGGATCAAATTAAGTGTGATAGTATACTATTATCAGATCCTTACAATATATAAAGTTGTATATTATCAGTTAAAGTATATTGTGGTAATATATCTTTAGATATATACTATGACATATAAGCTGATAAAACAAAACAAGAAAATTTGGGCTGAAAAGCCAACAAAGTATATTAAATGGAATCATAAAACATGCAATTAGTCCAGAGGGTGGCAGAAAGAGAAAAGGGAAACAAAAAATCATGGGACAAATTGAAAGCAAGATAAGACAGTTGACCTAAACCTAAAAATATCGATAGTAGCAATACGTATAAAAGCTCTTACCACCCTAAACAAAAACAAAGATTAAACGAATGCACTGTTTTAAAAGCCAGACCAAACAATTAACAAGAACCCCACTTTAAATATTTTTGAATACTTAAAGATTTAGTACTTAGGCCATTCAAATATTTTTACAAATAGATTTTAAAAAATGGAAAAAGATATATCATGCAAAAGCGTTAGAGAGCTGAAGTGGCTATAATATAAGAAAACTCAAGTAGATTTCATGCAAGGGATAATGACAGGGATAAAAGAGACGTTTAATAATGATTCAAGTGTAATATCACCAGGAATCATAACAGTTCTGTAATGTCACCAGTTACAGAGTAGCAAACTACACAAAGCAAAACTTGATAAAATTCAAAAAAGAAATAAATTCAATTATAATTAAAGATTTCAACACCCATCTCTCACTTATCAAGAAGATAGAAAGAACATCAGAAAGGATATGGGAGTCTTAAACGTTACTAGTAGATGACTTGAACTAATTGATATTTAGAAATCACCTAACCACAGCAGATTATATATATATTTTTTTCATGCATATATGGAACATTCACCAAGGGAGACTATTTGCTGGGCCATGAGAAAGTCTGAAGGAATTAAATCACAGAGTATATAAGCTGATCACAATGGAATTAAACTAGGAATTAATATGCCCAAGTATTTGAGAAACTAACAATACAATTTTATTAACCCATAGATTAAAGATGAAATTATGTGGAAAATTGAAAACTATTATAAACAAATGCTAATAAAAACATGATTTCTGAAAAATTATGGAAAACAGCTAGAAGACTAGTTAACAGAACATTAAAAGTTCTAAATGTTCTGGTAGGAAAAAAAAATTGAGTTATAAAGTGATTTAAGCCTCTCACCTTAAGAAATCATAAAAAGAACAGTTTAAATACAAATTAAATAGGAGGGAAATTTTTTTAAAAAGCACAAAACTTTGAAATAGAAAACTGAAAGACAATAGAAAAAAATCAGTGGAACAAAAAGTGGTTCTTGGAAAGATTAGTAAAACTGATACATTCCTCCATAGACAGATTGAGATAATAAAAGAGAAAATGAGGGGCGCCTGGGTGGCGCAGTCGGTTAAGTGTCCGACTTCAGCCAGGTCACGATCTCGCGGTCCGTGAGTTCGAGCCCCGCGTCGGGCTCTGGGCTGATGGCTCGGAGCCCGGAGCCTGTTTCCGATTCTGTGTCTCCCTCTCTCTCTGCCCCTCCCCCGTTCAGGCTGTGTCTCTCTCTGTCCCAAAAATAAATAAACGTTGAAAAGAGAAAATGAAAATTACTCAGATCATAAATAAAAAAAAGGGGCATCACAACAGACTATTTAAATGATTTTAAGGAAACATCATCAATGTTATGCCAATAAGTTTGCTGCTTATATAAAATGAACAAATTCCTTGAAAAGCATATATTATTAAAAACTTAATTAAGCAGAAAACATGAATATCTTTATACTTATTAAAGAAATTACATTAAAAATGAAAAGCCTTCCCACAAAGAAAATGCCAGGCCCAGGCAGCTTCGCTGGTGAATTCCATCCATGCCCTCCCTCCTCTACCTTGCATAGATTCAAGCCCCAATCTGGAGGGTGATGTAAGATCCCTGAGCAACTGTTCAGAGCTGGATGGAGGAGAGTTTGGGTCTGTCTTCATAGTAACTACTTCATTATAAAACATCAACAAGAAAAAACAACCTCATGTTAAGATTTATTTTGTTTCACAGCATAATTTCAATGTGCTGTTAAGCTAACAGTCTCTGTTACTTTTCTCCCTCCTATCAATTATCCTCTCCTAATGGGAGTTCATTACTTAGAAAGAAGAGAGCGTGTGTTGGCAGATGGAGTAAAATCCAATTTTAACCACTTCACTTACTTGCTTACATACCCTTTCTTCCTAGAACATATGCCAATGAGAAAGAGACCTGAGCAACCTCCGGTCCTGAAAGGAGAGATCAGGAGAATAACAGGAAGGGGTGCTGAGTGGTTCAGTCACTTATGCATCTGACTTCGGTTCAGGTCATGATCTCACGGTTGGTGGGCCCGAGCCCCAGTCGGGCTCTGTGCTGAAAGCTCAGAGCCTGGAGCCTGGTTCAGGTTCTGTCTCCTTCTCTGTCTGCCCCTCCCCTGCTGACGCTCTGTCTGTCTCTGTCTCTCAAAACTAAATAAATATTTAAAACTTAAATATTAAAGTATTAATATTAAATATATTAAAAAATAAATATTTAAAATATTAACATTAAATATTGATATTAATAATAAAAAGGAGAATAGCAGGAAGGTATAGACTTCATTAGGAATAGGAACACATGATTTTCAGACACAGGATCATTCAATAGGAAAAACATAAAATACAATAACATATTGGTCTAGAGATATTAAAGTCAAGTAGTAGTGACTAGATTTACAGGCTCTGAAACCAAAGCACATGGATTTTTAATAACAAACATTCATATTTACTGGCTGTCATCTGGTGCAAGTTACATAACTTCTAAGTGTCTCATTTTTCTCTTCTGTAAGATAGTGAAAACAATAATACCTTATTCATAGGGTTGTTGTAAAGATGAAATGAGTTGACGTTAAATCCCTAGAAACATACATGATTCATGATAGATGCTCAGCAAGTGTTAGCTAGTTGTTATTACTTTGTCGTGGCAAAGGTGAGGTCAAACAATTCCTATGTGGTGACCTTAATCCCAACAGCAGGAACTTTAGTGTCCCATCAAGGCAATCAGGGCAGAGGGTCTAGATTAAAGACAGCAGAGAAGACTTGAAACATCAGCTATGTGTTGAAGATTCTTTATGGCACTAGTCCTCACCTTTAGATGTGTCATTAAAATTCCCCAAGACCTTTTAAAAATACTGATATTTAGGCTCCAACCAAGAGCAATTACATCTGACTGCCTGGGGGTGATATGTAGATATAAGTCTTTAAAACAAACAAAACAAAACAAAACAACAACAAAAACAGAACAAACTTCTTAGGTGAACTTTAAGGATAAGCACAGTTGAGAATGAAGAATAGGAAAATAATAAATGAGAAGTCATAAGGACAGAATGATGACATTTATGGTTATCCCACTCTGCTTTAGTTTCTACCAATCCAGCAACTTATGACTGGAAGTTAGAATAGTGAGAATAAGAGGAGAGAGAAACCATACAGTCTTTGTCCATTCAGGCTGCTATAACAAAATACCACAGACTGTGTGGTTTACAAACAATAGAAATTTATTTCTCACAGCTCTGAAGGCTGGATGTCTAAGATCTGGGTTCCAGCATGGTCAGGTTTTGGTGAGACCATTCTTCTAGGTTGCAGACTGTTGCCCTCTTATTGTATCCTCACATAGTGGGAAGGGCCAGATAGCTCTCTGGGGTCTCTTTTATGAAGGCATTAATCCCATTTATAAAAGCTCTGCCTTCATCACCTAATCACCTCTCAAGGACTCCATCTCCTAATACCATCACACTGGGTATTAGGTTTCAACAAACGAATTTTAATATATTCAGTCTGTAGCACCTATATTCTCAAGTGATAGTGAATGTGTTACTGAGATTGGGGAGAATACATAAATCAGTTTCTGTCAGGTAAAAACAGGCAGACCTAGAGCAATGTACTCTGCCAACAGAGAGGGACAAAGGAGGGGAAGTAGGGATAAAAATACGGACACAGGACACAGGGCAGTTTCTGCAGGGGTTGAGGGAAGGGGAGGATGATTTGGTGATTAGCAAACAGCATGCAGGGCAAATTTCAGAGCTTGGGATCTTTACCTTTGGAGATAGTATGATTTCAATGAAAACTAGTTTTAAGATGAACCTTCAAAACTGGGAACTGAGGAAATAAAGCAATAAAGATAAAGGTTACTGGAGGAGGCAAATGAAGTGTAAAGTCCCAGAAGATGACAGAATGAGAAGAGAGAAAAAGAATTGAAGTCATTGGTTGTAGAAGGAAAAGTTGATGTCTACAATGGTATGAGTTAAAATACTTGACAAATTGTTCATCATTACCCAGAAATAAATGACCTTCAGATTATTCATTCGCTAGCGGATACCGACCCAGTTCAGAAGGAAAATTCAATTTTCTTTAAGCTTATGTGCTTAAGTGTTTAAGCTGAAAAAAAGTCTGGTTATTTTATCCAATGTATCAATATAAAAGAATTCAACATAAAATTTTAAACACATCATCTCTCATCTCAGGCAATAATTGAATTTACTGTTTCTACAATCAGAAAGGTTTCTACGGACGCTATTAAAATAATCTGAGGAACTGGAAGTGATAATTCCTGAATGATGTCAACGACAATTCACTTTACCCTTTCTCCCAATCAGCAAACTTTATTCTCTTCATGTTTTCCCCTTTCTACTTTCCGTCTCGCTAAAGAGAAAAGAAAAAAAGAAAAAGAAAAAAAAAAAGGAAAGAAAAAAAACGCCTGGGGGACGCAAGAAAGTAAAAGAAAACAAAAACTCTTTTCCCTCCCATCCGTAGCCAGCAGAGAGCGCTGGTGCCACAAGCGGCACCACGGCGGTGCCGCTTAGCCTACACTGGTATGTAACCCCCCGGAGCCGGGTACACTGAGGATGTCCCTGCTGGGAGCCCGTAGTTGACTTGCTGTCGCTGAGCAACGGAAAGTGGGCGGGATTTTTGCGCGTTCGTGCGCGCGACCTGCCGGACGGAAGCGGAAGTGTCGGTAGCGCGCGAGTAGGAAGTGGTGATTCCTGGAATAGAGATGGCCGCGCTTGCTCAGCTGCCCCCACTCCCCCCCCAGTTTAAGAGCATACAGCATCATCTGAGGACGGCTCAGGAGCATGACAAGCGGGACCCTGTGGTCGCTTATTACTGTGAGTCTTTCCGAGTCGCCGTGCCTCTCCTTACCCTCCGGGGCCCACACACCACACCTTGGTTATTAAGGCAGGCCCCGCCCCTTCAGTTTTGGACCTGAGCTTTGACCTCTGGCCTGCCCTGGGAACACAGTGCGGCCCCGCCCTTTTCTGGGATTTCCCCACCTTACCCCCTTTTTCCCCCTCGCAGGCCCAGAGAGACAAAACTTAAAAGCACCCCTGGTTTTCCTCTCCTCTCCAGTCTTGGGCTTAAATATTGCCAAACTGGCTGCATGGGCTCATGAGCTCAGTGACACACTGTCTTAAGGTTTTCTGTGTATACTCAGCAAGTCTCTTGTCTCCAAAATCACCTCGACAGTTAAGTTGTGTTGGGGCTAAAACAAAGGTGAGTGTCCCGAAGACGGTAGTGATGTGGACAAAAGGAAGAAGGTAGACTAATTGAAAACATAGTAATGAGTGCAGGTTAATTATGACAACATGAAAGCCCATTCAGAAACTCATAAATGATGAAATGGAGATGAGCTGCTAGGAAACTAGCACTTGAATTTGACCATATTCCCACCAGTGGGAATTTTTTGTCTTCTTTGAATAATACCTGGGGCCAAGACATTTGGTAGCAATACTATCACCTTGGTTGATTATGAGACCTATAATCTACAGTTGATAGAGAACAAATTAGGTTGTTAAAATTTTTTCCTTCGTAGTATGTCTAGTAGTTTTTTTTATGTAAACTTTAAACTTGACGGCAAATAAAACAAGTTACCAAGCAATTGTAATCTTCTGTGAAGGACTTTTAGCATTGAAAAGCTCAATATAATGTGTCCTCTTTTGTGAACATTGAAACGTTCACTAAACTCTGGTCTACTTTCATCCCTGTCAAACTCCAGTACCTCCATTTCTCAAGTATTCAGGGCCCTTTCGCACCTCTACATTCTTCAGTTTCTTGGAATGTCTACCTGTTTTTTTTTCCCACTTGGCAAACTCCTCATGATACAAGATCTAACCCAAATGTCACCTCTTCTGTAGGCAGTAAGTTGATTATTCTCTAGGCTGTCTCCCATTTTGTTCAAATCATACAGTGTTATTTCCATTATATTTGTTTTTCAGGTTCCACAAGTAAGGAAGGACTGTTAATCATTTAATCGCCTTGTACTTATTGAACTTCTTCCTGTATCAGGCATTACTAGGCACTGTGGCTGCAGTTCCTGCATTCATGCAGCATATATACAAGTGAGGAAGAGAGGAGATTAAACAATAAAATGAGCATATTATATGGACTAGTAGAAGGTTTTGAAGACAGACAAAGCAAGGAAAAGAGAAGGGAGTACTAGGAGTAGGGTGGTAGGGAGCAAGGAGGGGATTTCACTTTCAAGGTAGTTATGGAATGTGTCACTGAGTTCACATCTGAGCAAAGACTTGAACGAAGAGGAAGACAGGCTTTGCATCATCTGGAAAATATAGAGGGAATAATATATGCAAAGGTCATGAGGCAGGGGCTTGTTTGAAGGAGGATCAAGGAGCCCATTGTAACTGGAGTGGCTATAGCAAGGAGAAAAATGATGCGATAAGGTCAAAGAGGTAATTTCTTATAACAATGAAGTAAGTAGGAACCCTTGTTCCTGTCTAAAACAAATTCCCGTTCATGAGTTCTGTATTACATACCTTTGTGAATACCTAGGGACTTTTATTTTCTGTGTCGTCATCTTCCCCCTTTCGCTATTTCTTTCTAAACTTGCCCCAGTTTTTTTTTTTTTAATTTAAAAAGAAAAAAGGAAAGCTGCCACTATGACATTCTTGTAAAGTTATATTCCTGTCTGCCTAACTTCAAAGGTAAGCTTGAAATAGTCGTGGGTATTGTCTTTACCTCCCTTTCTCCCAGAGCCTTTTCAGCTCATTGCAGTCTGCTTTTCATGCCTTTTATTTCACCAAAACTGCTCTCAACAGGGCCATGAACAAACATTTGCATTGCTTAATCCAAGTGGTAGCTAAATAATATTTTTGTTATGAAACATATGCATATTAAAGAATACATATAACATGTATGGTTTAAGGAATAATAAAATGAACACTGAGGTACCCACCATACTTGAAGTTATTAGACTTTTAAATTTTGTCCAATCTGGTGAGCATGAAATTCAAGCTGAATTTGCAATTCACTGTGTCTTAATGAGGTTGAGCGTCTTTTCATATGTTAATTACCATTTGTGATTCCCTTTTGAAATACCTATTTATTGCTTCTATTTTTTTTTTTAATTTCAGTGTTTATCTTTTCTTAATAATATACTAATCATTTGTTATATGTGCATTGCAGATGTCTTCTCCAAGCTCATAGTTTGATTTTTTTACTCTGTGAAGTCCTTTGATGTTCAAAAGTTCTTAATTTTAAAATATAGCCAATGTATCACTCTCCTGATTTATATTCTAATTTTCCAAGACTTGATTTCTTTTCATCTGCCTTGTTTGGGACTTTGGCATACTGGATTTGCAGATGGGTGTCTTCCATAAATTCTGGAAAATTCTCTATTATCTGTTCAAGTATTCTCTGTTCTCTACTGAAATTTTGATGAGACACGTGCTTCACTTTTCTCCTTTGTCTCTTAATGTTTTCATCCCTTTGTGTCTCTGTGCTACATTGTGTATAATTTCTGCAGGTCTGTGTTCACCTCCATATATCCTATTGTATAACCCATTTGTTGAATTTTTGTTTTCATTTTTTATTTCTGGGTATTCTCTTTTTGTTGTTTTTAAATTGGCCCAGCCGTTTCTGATAGTCTTTTGTTACTATATTTTTAAACACTTATTTCTTTAAAAGGTTTATAAATATTTGTTTGTATTTGTGTTCTGATCATTCCTATAGCTGCTGTACATGTGAGTCTGATTCTGTTGTGTAACAGAAGACTGCTCGTGGTGACCCCTTTACTTGTGATTTGTGCTTTACACGTACCAAACCAGTGTTCTTCAAACCTTGGGGTGCAAGTAATTCTACAGGAATCATATCCCCAGTTCTCAACTTCTGTTTCTTTTCTAACAAAGCTCCTTTGATCAGGGTAGCAAAGTAGTATGCTGCTTCTCTTTTCCCACATCCTGTTCACAATTGCCCTTCTCCTACTTTAAAGAAGAAAGGCACACTCCCATGCCTCGTGAGTATTTTTATGGTGTGTTGCCCTGGGGGAGAAGGTGGAAAACCTTCCAGGGTGTCTGGAAAAAAGGGACAATTCAAATTACTGGTATAGTGAAGTTTCTGTTAATTAAGGTATTAAGGAGAGCTTCCTGCCCTTCCCTTTTTTATATGGAAGAAAATCAGAGCAAAGAATAAGCCTTTATTTGAAAACGCTGGGCATGAGAAAAGATGTCAAAAGCAACATTCTAATTTGGGGAATGAGTCCAGAACATTTTATGAGGGGGAAGAGAAAGGATTGTCCTTAGATATTAGTAGCCATTGTTTGATCATTTGGGATTTAATCCAGAGGGGTGGTGAGGGACATTTTGGGATCAGAGTCATGTGTGAGAGAGTGTGAAAAGGTTTAGCTGTGAGGACAAAGACATGCAAGGACCACAGTGGAAAAGTCTGTCTTTCAGAGGTCTCGTATGTTTATAAATGTATCTGTTTAAGGGCAAAGCCTCGCATTAAAACCTGGCCTGAGTTGCAGTGTTCCGAATTCCCAGAATGTAAGACTTTTCCTGAAATGACCTCACCTTTTCATTTTCTATTCATTATGAAAGAATATCATTCCTGATAGAAGAGCAAACCCCAAAAAGCAAAGGAGAAATGCTGGAAGGGGTAGTGCCTTGTTTCATCCAAGTGACATAAGGATTTGTGGCTGACTGAAATTTTGGAATTAGAAGTCAGATGAGATGTGGTGAATGGGGACATGGGTTAACACTTATTTGATTGGAAAATTAAATCGTATTTTTCTGAAAAGTAAGCCACCATTGGCAGGCTGGTTTGGCATTAGCAGCAGGTTTTGCCATTTATGTTACACGATAGACATGCTCCAACTAAATGAGCCTAATTTTCGGCTCTGAGGTATTTTGTTTTTTCAGAAATACATTTAAAGCAAGTAATAACATAAAAACATTTGAATTGGTTTTGAGTTTTTCTAATGTTTTTGTTTTCTTTGCCAGAGCATGTTGAAATGAACAGCATTTCGGTTTTCCCAATCTTGTTTCAGTGTCTTAGAATAAACAAGCCTCTGAATGAAAGGACATGATGAATCCTCGTAAGATTTTTTGGTATGCTTCACAGAATTGAGAAAATGAATAACTCTAATGATGGGGTGACAAGTCCTTTTCTCGTTTTAAAACAAATTTTGAGGCTGACCTATATGAAATATCAGCTAAGAGAGATTATTAAAAATAGTATTTGATGATAGATGATTATATGCTTTTTAGCCTGTAACCCAGAAGGAATGAAAAGAATTCTATGATTCTGCTGTGACAAAACTTCCATTCTCATCTACTGCTTTATGTGAATGAACTTTCTCTGAAAGAGAAAGTTTCTCTGAACTTTCTCCTATGTTAAATTCATAAAAGTGGGAATAGAACCAATACATTACTCTGGTTCATTATGACAGTAAATCATACTGATTCCTAGATATACAGTTTAGCTCATTATAAGATACATTAACAGTAAATTTTACTTTTTCTTTTTAATTATTATTGAAATGTATAACATATTGATGTTGTTTTGATCAATTATTCATTACAATAATCACAAAAACCTCAAATCCAGAGGAAAAACTTTAATGCTAGCACCTTATTTCACAGGAAGTTTTGATAAATTTAAATTTCCGTTTTTATACATTTTTAAAATTGTTTTAAATGTTTATTTTGAGAGAGAGAGAGAGAGAAAGTAGGGGAGGGGCAGATGGAGAGAAAGAATCCCAAGCAGGCTCAGCACTGACAGCGCTTAGCTCGTTGTGGGGCTCAATTCCATGAACTGTGACCTGAGCTGAAATCAAGAGATGCTTAACAGACAGAACCACCCAGATGCCCCCAATTTTGATACTTTTTTTTTTTTTGCAGAGAAGTATGCTAATCAGGTTAGGACTTGTGAGCATACAAATATATTCTTTTATAATAAAATTCAGTAGGATAAGTAAATGGAAATGTAGGTTAAAAGAAATAACAAAATGTATCATTTCTGACTCTTGAAGAAAGACCTTTTTCCATTTTAAAATAGATTATGATACCAAATTGTTAATGATACTTAACAGCTGAAAGAATGATACAATTTTAGATGTATGAATTTGATGTACAGAAGTTACATCTTTTATACTTGCTTAAATATCTGATGAAAAGTGATAGATGTCAACTTAAAAGTGTGTGAAGGGATACATTTCTATAATCTTCGTGCAAACAATTTTCTAAATTTCCTAGAGCAAAGAATTTTTGGTGAGGAAAAAAAAAGAAGATTATTATGCTGAAGTACTTGCTGACCAGTAAAGCTCCCTGTTGTCTTTTACTTCTGAGGCTTTGCCTGGAATCCCCCTGACTTCCTCTTCACCTGGCTAACTTACTAGTACTGATTCAATACAAATTCTACATTTTATAGGCTGTTTTTCATTACCTCCAAAGGATAGTCTAGAAATTGTTCCAGTGTGCCCCTCATCTTAATTACATAGTGTTATAAACACCTTTTTACCTTTTAATCTTCTAGATTCTCCTGAAGGACAGGGAATAAGTATCTTGTTTTCTCTCACCACCTGGCACACAACTGACATTCATAAATATTTAATGAATGCCATCTCTCTAAATGTTACTAACATTTCACTAGAGCATAAGCTCTATGAGAGCAAAGTATGTCTTATTTGATGATCTTGGAATCTCTGACTCCTAATATAGTACCTAAGACATGGTGGATATGTGTAAATTTTGTCTGTTGATTGAATAAATGAACTATATAGTGCCTATAGAGTAATTTATAGCTTTTTGACATGCTCTAGCTACAGTAAGGAAATGTAATGGAAAGAATTCCAATGCTCTGTTTTATAATTTACCTTACTATGTTTTAAAAATGTTTTAATGTTTGGGGCGCCTGGGTGGCGCAGTCGGTTAAGCCTCCGACTTCAGCCAGGTCACGATCTCGCGGTCCGGGAGTTCGAGCCCCGCGTCAGGCTCTGGGCTGATGGCTCAGAGCCTGGAGCCAGTTTCTGATTCTTTGTCTCCCTCTCTCTCTGCCCCTCCCCCGTTCATGCTCTGTCTCTCTCTGTCCCAAAAATAAATTAACGTTGAAAAAAAAATTAAAAAAAAAATGTTTTAATGTTTATTCCTTCGTTAAGAGAGAAAGAGCACACACAAGAGAGAGAAAGAGTGGGGGAGGGGCAGAGAGAGGAAAACACAGAATCTGAAGCAGGTTCCAGGCTCTGAGCTGACAGCACAGAGCCCGATTCGGGATTTGAATTCATGAACTGCAAGATCATGACCTGAGCTGAAGTCAGATGCTTAATCAACTGAGCCACTGGGCGCCCCTTACCTTACTATGTTTGTAATTTTAGATGAAGTCATAGGTATAGTATCTAGCGTAAGGTATAGTTATTGTGCCTCCTCCATTTTGGTATTATACGATTTCCAGAAATGATTTATCTATGGGCTTAATGTGAATACCCTAGTGTTTTATCATGTTTTAAATTATGACCTTAATATTTCTATATTTTTATGTTGTTTGGTCTTTTGTTTTCTTTTTAAATCAGGAATGTATATTGAATGCTATGTATCAAATTACCTTTTTGTACTATTTGTGCAAGTGGTAATGTGCTTGTGCTTACTTCTTTGAACTTGTTAATTTAGTAAGTTATAACAAAATAGTAAATGTTCTCATTTAAAACATCCTTCCATTCCTGGAAAGAATCCCATTAGTTTTTTTTTTTTTAATTAACCTTTTTTTTTTTTTTTAAGATAATTGTAGATCCGTATGCATGTCCCAAAAATAATACAGAAAGATCCTGTACCCTTTACTCCCTGTCTTCCAGTGGTAATGTCTTGCAAAAAAAAAAAAAAACAAAAACAAAAAACAAAAACGATAGTACTATGACCAGAATATTGACATTGATAAAATCCACCAATCTTATTCAGACTTCCCCAGTTTTATGTATATTCCTCTGTGTGTGTGTTTGTGTGTGTGTGTGTGTGTGTGTGTGTGTGTGTGTGTATTTAGTTCCAAGCAGTTTATCAGATACAGGTTCCTGTATCACCATAGTCAGGAAAACAGTTCCCTACGAAGGATCCCTCATGTTACTTTTCTAAATCCACATCTGTCTCTTGTCAACCTTACCCTATCCTTGTATCCTAGCAACCACTAACCTATTCTTCGTTTCTAAAATTTTATCATTTAAAAAATATTATATAAATGCAATCATTGTATACCCTTTAGACTTGACCTTTTTTCACTCAGCAAGTAATAATTGCCCGGAAGCTCGTCTAAGTTGTTACATGTATCAATATTTTGTTTCTTTTTAATGCTCAGTAATATTCCATGGTATGAATGTACCAGAGTGTAACAGTTCAGCCATTGAAGGACATTTGGGTTGTGCTATGATCTGAATGTTTGCCTCCCTCCTCCCCAATTCATGTTGAAATCCTAATCCCCCAAAAGTAATGGTATTAGTAGATGAGGTGTTTGGGGGACGATTAGGTCATAAGAATGGAGCCCTCATGAAAGAGATCTGTTATGAAAGAGATCCCACAGAGCTCCCTACCCCTTCTTGGTATTTAGTTTTATAAGAAGCTAGCAAAACTTTTCCAGATTGGCTGTACCATTGTACATTCCAATCAGCAACGTGAGTGGCGAGTGACCCAGTTTCTCTATGTTATTGCTGGCATTTGGTATGTCACTCTTTTTTTATTTTATTTTTTTAATTTTTACAGAGAGTGTGTGTGTGAGCAGGGGAAAGAGGCAGAGGGAGAGAGAGAGAATCTCAGACTTCCATGCTCAGCACAGAGCATCTGATGAAATCAAGAGTCAGATGCTCAACCAGCTGAGCCACCCAGGCTTCCTGTGTCACTATTTTTATTTTAGTCATTCTGGTAGTTATGTTAACATCATGGCTTTAATTTTTATTTCCCCATGCTACTGAAATTAACATCTTGTGCTTATTTACTATCTGTATATCACCTTTCAACAAAATGTGTTTTTGCCCCTCCCCCCTTTATCTTTACAGTTTTGAGAGTTCTTTATATATTGTAGTTACTGTAAGTTCTTAGATATGTGTTTTGCAAATATTTTTCCCAGTCTGTAGCTTCTCTTTTGTCTTCCTAACAGAGTCACAAAGTTTTAAATTTTGCTACTACCCAGTTTTTCAGTTTTTGCTTTTTTATATGCTGTTGGTATCAAATCTGTATGCTTTATTGTGTATTTTTCTTAGTGTCCTAGTCTGTTTTTTCTGTTTTTCTCCCCCAAGAAGAGTTCCTAAATAATATTGATTTAGCTCTTTTTTTTTTTTTTTTGAGTGTTATCATTGTCAGATTTTTAGTACCAATGTCATGCTGGTTTCCTAAATATTTGTTGAAAAGGTTCTCCTATCTGACTTGGACTAAAACACAGTAGATCTATCTCTCTCTTTTGATTAAAGAAGTCCTTGTAGAGCAGACCTTTGTTCTTTGGGGGGAAATTATTTTATATATTTACCAATTTCTTCCATTTAAAATATTTTTGGCTTGGGGGTACCTGGGTGGGTCAGTCAGTTAAGCATCCAACTTGGACTGAAGCAATGATCTCATGGTTCGTGAGTTCAGGCCCCACATCGGGCTCTGCACTTACAGTGAGGAGCCTGCTTGGGGTTCTCTCTCCCCCTCTCTCTCTCCGTCCCTCCCTCACTCGCACTCTCTCTCTCTCCCAAAATAAATAAGTAAACTTAAAAAATACACATTTTTGGCTTGAACCTGTGTTGATATATTAAAGTTTTCTAGAATATCTTCCATTTCTGTCAGATTTGCAAATTTATTAACTAGAAATTACAAGCTGAACCTTTTTTCCCTTCCCTCATATCTTTCACAGTTAGTCGTTAAATTTTAAAAATTTTACTTATCTCCTCATTTTCTTTTGGTATATACCATACCCTTATCTTACACCTAAACTACTGACAGAGGTTCCAAGTTTCTACTTCAAACAGGTCATCCCTTGAGCCACTAGATTAGAACAGGTAGTCTGTTTTAAATGCTTAGTTTAAATAAATAAATAAACAAATAAATGATAGAGTTAACTGTAAACACTTAGAAATTCTGTATGACACACACTACAATTTTAAAAACGTTGCGTAGGAAAAATATTTCCAGTAGATGAGACAAAGGGCCAATATCCGTGATACATAAAACACTCATATAAAATCATTTTATAAAACCTAAGATACCCATAGAGAAATGGACAAAGAACATGTATATACAACTGCTGAAGGAAGGAATGGGGATCATTAAAATTCAGCATAACTAGTAATGTAAATTAAAATCACTTACGTTTTGCAACTAACTCAGTAGGTTAAGTGTCTGACTCTTGATTTTGGCTCGGGTCATGATCTCCTGGATGGTGGGTTTAAGCCCTGAGTCTGATGGTGCGGAGCCTGCTTGAGATTCTCTCTCCCCCCACCCCCGTCTCTGCCCCTGCCCTACTCAAGCTCCCTTCTCTCTCCCTTGCTCTCTCTCTCTCTCTCTCAAAATAAATAAACTTAAAAAATTTTAAAAACAAAAAATCACTTACTTTTTTTGGCTGTAAAATTGTAACAGTGCAGATGAATTTACAGTGAAATCTCCATTGACAAGGCAGTGTGAATTGGTACAAAAGTTTTGGAAAGCATTTTGGCAAAATGGATTGAATCACAAAAATATCTGTAATTCAGTAATTCTAGTTTTGGAAAGCTTGTGCTTAGGAAATAATCACAAATATATTGAGGGCTTTATGTGGAGTTCTCTGGATGATTATTTATACATTTGTGGAAAATGCGAAATAACCAAAATACAGATCACTGTGGAGATGGTTAATTAAGTTATGGCATATCTACTGGGTGGAAAGTAATGTAATCATTTAAGAATTACAAAGCATCTTTTGTAACATGGGAGGAAGTTTGTATGAAAATGCAGGATATAAAATTGTGTATACACACACACACACACATAATTTGAACTTTTTAATGTGTATATACTTGGAGAAAAAGATTGTGGCTTTTAGTTTCATATAGTGTTTCTTTTGAATTTTTTGTTGTTGTTTGTTTTCTGTTCTGTAAGTGAACATATTCCATACCATAAAAAATTTCAAAGCAAAAGCTATATTAAAACCAAATTGTTTTTTAAAAGCCACCTATAGGGGCGCCTGGGTGGTTCAGTTGGTTAAGCGTCCGACTTCAGCTCAGGTCACAATCTCGCTTCCGTGAGTTCGAGCCCCACGTCAGGCTCTGGGCTGATGGCTCAGAGCCTGGAGCCTGCTTCCGATTCTGTGTCTCCCTCTCTCTCTGCCCCTCCCCCGTTCGTGCTCTATCTCTCTCTGTCTCAAAAATAAATAAACGTAAAAAAAAAATTTTTTTTTTAAATAAAAGCCACCTATAGTAGCTCCGTATGTAAGTGCCCTTAGTTATTTGAACTCTGAAATCGTCTTTAGCAGTTCTAATCAAGCTGAATTTCATTGTTTCCCGAACCTTTCTCATTTGTCTCTTGTCTTCAAGTCTTCCAACATTTTGTTCGCTCTGTCCTGACAACTGTTTACTTCTTCACCACCCTTACTCTACTTTATCCTTATGTACTACTTGAATGTCACTTTTTCTGGGAGGCCTTCTCCTAAACTTCCTAAGGTGCTTCTTTTCTTTGTCCTCATTGTGCTTTGTATGGCTTTACCTTAACTGCTTTTCATTTTCTGTTGTCTCTTCCAGGCTTTAAACTTAAGGCCTATTGTGTCTTCTAGGCTTTAAACTTAAGCACCCTTCTGGGTGCTTTTTATCTATTTACAGTGTCACTTAGTGCTAGGCCACTAGAGATATTGACACAGTAAAGAAAAAGGGCTCAAAAATGTCTGTTAAATTGACTTGGATTGTAAGGCAACCTGTGGTCCCTAGAGGGAACTATGGCCATAGAGTTGTCACTGGATAAAGAAGCAGACAAATAACATTCATGTAGCTCTTGGCATTTGTAACAATGCTTTCTTTCAGGATATCTGATTTGAACCCTACAATCATCCTGATTCTTCTGTTAGTAAGTGATGGAACCAGGATCTGAATGGCAGATGCTAGTTGAGAAATAGTTGTATGAAAAATCTTTGATAGTAGGTGGTAATTAGAAAACCAGTTGCAGAGTGAGTGAGGGTAAAGGGACTATCCTAATTGGTGAAAAATGAAAGGGGGGCAAAAAGCCAATGCAGTGTAATCTGGGAGATTGTGATAACTGAAGGGTAGAAATGGAGGACAGGCTTGATGTTATTAACATAATTTTGAGCAACGTGTGTGTGTGTCTCTCTCTCTCTTTTTTTTTTTTTTTCCTTTAATGAAGCCAGAAAATATTTGAGTCTCTAAATGTGGACTCTTTATGGTAAATATTTTGATTCTGTCAGATTTGGTGTTGTAGATAAAGCTAAACCCCATAAAGAGTCCTTCCCTTGGTATTAGCTTAAGTAACTAAACATAGTTTCAAGTTCGGTTTTTTAAAGTTTCCTCTAGAGGGTGACAGTGTACAATTAACAGACTTAATGAAAGCGTAGATGTTCTTTGAGAGTCATTTGTTTATGATCATAGGAAAATTAAAAACAGTTGTTCAGGAAGTTGTAAACAGGTATGGCCATTTCAATTCTGAGCTGTAACAGAACATGGGGTGTAAAATTGTAATTTAGTTTAAATAAAGGCTAAATAATAAGAGAGTTTTTAATTGATATGTTAAATCAGACGGGTTTGAGGATTAATAACCAGTTGCCTATTATTTTTTTTCTGTTGTTAATCACACAGAAATTAGATCTTTTGAAGCCAGTGAGACAAACTTAACTAGACCAGTAAAGATCTCCCCCTTTCTTACTGATATGTGAATCTCTGTGATTAATGGAAGTCTGTAGTCCTGTTGTTAGAGTACTTATCATTTTTTATTACAGGCTGACTCAGGCTACATGATTGTAGCAATCACAGGTTAATAATAAAGCACAGTTGGACAGCTGATTTATCCATTAACATTCCCCATTTATTTACCTTTTGTTTGTTTTTGGAATTGTGTTGCAAACATGAGTTTTATTTTTTTAAAAATGATCATTTTAATAGTTCCTCCTAGTTTTGAGTGAAGTAAATCATTTCATTTTAGATTCTCAATCTGTCCCTAAGGTTGAAGGCCCAGGGGGCTGGTGTCAGGTAATTCGTCCTTTACTGTCATCGTTTTGCTTTGGCACCCATGCAGGTTTAAAGTGTCTTTTTTTATGACAATTATGTTTGACGTTCGAGGTGAAAACTTATTTTTGAGCAGCGTGTTATTACATGAAAGAGGTTTCAATGCTTGTGAAGTTCCTGCTTTCGTTCACTTCATCGTTTATTTTTCTGTGGCTTGTCAGGGTTTTTTGGTTTTTAGATGTTTTTTAACCTCAGTTACTGCTTCTCTTTGGAAGCACTTTGGATTCCCTTGTGCCTCAACTATGGGCTTCTTAGATATTCCTCCTCGTTTTATGTTTTTAGTGGTTGCTCTAGCGTTTATGTTAACTTATCATAGTCTACTATCATATAACATACTGCCTCAGATTCCAAGTAAGAACTTTCCTTTTCCCTTCCCCTATCCTTTGTTTCCATACATTTTACTTGTAGATATGTCATAAACCCTAGCATACATTTCAATTTCATTAACTGTCATTTTTTACAAGAAATTTATAAAATGAAATAAGATGTTGAAATATTTTCACACATAATTACCATTTTCAGCACTTGTTACTCCTCTCGTTAGATCCCACTTTGAAATCTGGTATCATTTTCTTTCCTGTGGAAGAGCTTTATCATTTCTTACGCGGGCTTGCTGCTGGCAAATTCTTTCAGCTTCTATTGTGTGAAACAGACTTTAATTTCATACCTATTTTTGAGATATTTTTGCTGGATAAAGAATTTTAATTTGTTTATATTTTTCTTCAGCACTCAATTCTTTTTCTTTCTTTTCTTTCTTTCTTTCTTTCTTTTTTTTTTTAACCACACCTCTCCACCCTCTTTGGAGAATCCAGTTACACATACATTAGAACATTTTTTTTTTTTCATAACTCACTGAGACTCTGGTTTTCTTTTTCTTTTTCTTTTCAATCCCTTTTTCCCTGCGTAGAGTAGTTTTTATTGCTGTGTTCTGAAGTACACTAATCTTTCTCTCATGGTGTCTAAACTTCTGTTAATCCCTATCCAATACATTTTTTATTTCAGGTATATTTCATCTCCAGAAGTTCCATTTGTGTTATATATGTTCTGTTTCTCTCCTCATTCATGTTTTCCATTAAATACTTCATTATGATTTCCCAGTAATTTAATGTCACTGCTATTTTTAATGTCACTTTCTGTTATTTTGTCAGTGTTTGATCTTATTGGGCTGTTCACATTCTCCTGCTTATTGCCACCTTAGTAATTTTTGATTCATTGTAGGACAGTGAATTTTAAGTTCTTGAACATCTAGAGTTTATAGTTTTGAACAGATTTGATCTGGCCTACAGTTAAGTTAGTTGCAGTTCAGTGTGATATGTTTGTGCCTTATTTTGTTTGTTATTAGTTTTGGCAGCCGGTCTAAAGTAGCTCTGAGGACACGATAATCCTCTACTAAAGCATATCCCAAATTTAGGGTCTGTACTGAATATTTTGGATAAGCATTAAGGGCTCTGCACCCTGGCTGGAACTTGAAAGCACCCCAGTTTTGGGGATGTGCTTTGGCGATGGTTCCACTCACGGCTTCTGCTCACTCTTTGACTTTGTGGAGTTTCCCTGTACACCTACACCTGGTAGTATTCAGCTTAGCCTCAAGTTTATTGGTCAGATTTCTGGGGTTCTTTTCTGCATGGATTCCACTCTTCCGAACTCTGCGCCTCCATTTATAGCTGCTTCCGGAGACCTGAACTCTATAGTCTGTTTTCTCAACTCTACTAGACTATGCTCTGCTTGGGTCTCCCCCCTACTCCTTAGTTTATAATGTGCCTCCAAAGGGGCACCTGGGTGGCTCAGTTGCTTAGGCTTCCGACCTCAGCCCAAGTCATGATCTCATGGTTCCTGAGCTCAAGCCCCACATCCAGCCCTGTGCTGACAGCTCAGAGCCTGGAGCCTGCTTCGGATTCTGTGTCTCCCTCTCACTCTGCCCCTCCCCCACTCGCGCTCTGTATTAAAAAGAAAAATGTGCCTCCAGGAAGAATGCTGGGCTGATCATTGGTGTGGTCGTCTCATTTGTTTCCTTTCTCCAGGTGTCATGGTCTTCCCATCTGTTTCCATTTGTGAAAATGTGGTTCATATATTTTGTCTAGTTTTTTGATGTTTATGGTGAATGGCAAGTCTCATTACTCCATCATGGCCAAAATTTGAATCTGGTCTCGTTTTAGTAATCAAATAGTCACTTAGTATTTGCTCTATACCAGCATAATCTTCTAGTAAGAATTCAAGAGTAGTTCACTTTTTCTTAAAGCTACTATATTATGACAGGAGCTCCAAAAATATTGTTAAATGAAGGAATGAGCAGAGTAAACACCCTTTATTAGTAGACACTCATTCATACTTTCTTTTTAATCTTTGGCTCAGAAGTCCCTTCACAAAAGCTAATACTAACCATATAGCAAATATTTATAATATACTTACAAATAGAGTAATATATTCAGTTCTGTTTATTGGAAAAAAATCTTCTTTTAAACATCAGTGTAAATCATAATGATTCCTATTTGAGTGCCATGTTTATTTCACCTATCAAAGCATCACTCTTCACAACTGCTTTTATATATCTTTTTTTTGTATATTTATATCATGCATTTCATAGTTTTATATTTCTCATGTTTAAGCAAGGATGTGTTAGAATGTTAATGTTTAGATTTTATGGAACTTTGAATTACACATACCTTCAGGATTTGTAAATGTTTATCTCCTAAATGCTTCACATTAAATTAAAGTTAGGTTGGAAAGTAGTTAATCCTTTTGCAAATGTGCCTCATTACTCATCTTCAAATAATATTTATTCATAAAAATAAACACATTTCCTTGATGAAATAAATCAAATATATTTTCTTATACATGATTTTAGCTACATATTTTTTCTGTTTTAGTAGGTAATTTTCCATGTTAGACATTAATTTTTCATCATCCTGCTGCTGCTACAATGAATTACTTGTCTCGAGCTGTACATGAAAGTGATTCCTTTTCCATCCCTTCTGGCAAAAAGATCTTTTTGTGTACATATTAATTTTCACAAGTAGATTTAAGGTCTTCTCACTTTTATTAATATTAAAAAATGTATCAGAAGATAATTTTCTGTATTTAAGAAATCAAACATGTGAGATATTAAAAAATGTTAAAGCCAGGCCAATTTTATCCTGTTTCCAATTCTGTGATGATTCTTTCCAGTTCTTCAATTAAAGGTGTTACTTGTGTTTGCAAAGACTAAATTATGCACATAAACCAAGAAAGAAAATGCATGAAGGCAAAACCAATGAACTGTATTGTCATTACATTTTATAGCAAGTATCAAACATCTGTGTTAAGGTTAACTTGTGGACAGGAGCTGATACTGTGTTGTGAGGAAGTATAATAATGGTTGTGGTGATAGTGAATTGAGAATAATTTGATTTTTTGCTTCCGAAGAAATAAGATTTAGATACTCTCCATTTTTATTGTAAATAACAGTGGTAGTTAAAAATAACAAATTAGAAACTGAGAATTGTACTTTAAAAAAAATTTTTTTTTAAGGTTTATTTATCTATTTTGAGATAGAGAGCCGGGGAAGGGCAGAGATAGAGAGAATCCCTAGCAGGCTCCACGCTGTCTGCACAGAGCCTGACTCAGTGCTCTATCTCACAAACTGAGATCATGACCTGAGCTGAAATCAAGAGTGGGACGCTTAACTGACTGAGCCACCCAAGTGCCCCCTGAGAATTGTACTTTTTGCATATGAATAAATCACTTAAATCATTTTCTCGTGGTAAAAAGAAAACTGCTCAATTAATTTCTGCGTGTTTCCTTAATGGTTAAGTCCTAGATGGCTGCCACTTAAGCCATTGGAAACCTAAGAATCCATCTCATCTTTTCAACCTGTCTATGCTGGATAGCCATTTATCCCCAAAGTTGGTTCACCAAATAGCTAATTACACTCTATGGATTGTAGGATTCATGTAGTGTTCACTACCATGTTAAGAAGGTAAGGAGAAAGACCTCCTAGGAAAACCAAACTGTCTGTATTGTATTTCCTCCACATTTTCATGACATCATGTTAGCCAGTAGTGTATATAGGTAGTGAATAATTAACTAATGTATATTACATTTTCAGTGCATGTTTTTGAGGTTGTTGTTTAAAGAGATTGACCAAAGGGTGCCTGGGTGGCTCAGTCGGTGAAATGTCCAACTTCGGCTCAGGTCATGATCTCGCGGTTCATGAGTTAAAGCCCCACATCAGGCTCTGTGTTGACAGCTCAGAGCCTGGATCCTGCTTCAGATTCTGTGTCTCTCCCTCTCTCTGCTCCTCCCCTGCTCACACTCTGTCTCTCTCCCTCTCAAAAATAAATAAACATAAAAAAAAAATAGGTTGACGTATGTTTGAAATAGTTATTTGGGAGGTTGGGAAGGCATGTGTTAAGCTCATTTGAGGCTGATAATTTGAATAATTATAATGGTGCTAATCTGCTAGTGGTATTTCTCAAATATAGGCATAGAGAATGAGGATTGTTGAGTTTATATATGAGTGTACTTTTGCCAGAGGAATATAGTAAAAAGATTATGGGATAGAAGGACATAGGGCAATGAAATTCTAGAAAAATACATTGTAAAATAAAAGCTGGTTGCCGAGAGAAGTTAAAGGAGAAAAGACTTGATTGTAAATGAAGAAATAGACACCCGTGAACTGGACACCTGTTTTAATAGGCATAACTTTAAGTTGGAAAAAAGGGAAATTGTATTTAGACTTGGTACTTAATATACTGATTTTGGAAGTACAACAGTTTGAGGTGGTAATTTAATTATGGAGTGACTGGCATATAAGGGAGAGTGCGTACAAATTTTGGAGACCAGGTCAATAAGAATTGAGAAGATGGTTCTATGTATTTTTAAGATTAGATTTGCTTTCTTATTGCTGAAAATCCAGAATAACAATGGCTAAGTAAAAGAAGGACTTGACTTCCTCATTTAAAACAAAGTCTGATGTTGGTAGTACCCAGTGTGTGCCAAATCCATGAAGTCTGCAGGGACCAAGGTGCTTTCCAATTTCAGCTTTACAAGCCAGCACATGATTATTACCATTTGCAGGGTTGCGTTGTGATCTAAGGTATCTACTAGAGTTTCAGTCATACCATTTCTATTTTAGGCAGCAGAAGTAGAAGAGGGAAAGGGTCAATGAAACCTTTCCCCAGCTGTTATTCCCCCTTTTAAGGTGACTTCCAGAATTCTCTTCCAACAACTTCTGATAATATGGTGCCAGTTTTAGTTACTTGGTCGTATCGTGCTTTCAGGAATACTGGGAAATGTACTTTTGGCTAGGTACATTACAATGCCCTTAATAATAAAGGGGGCTCCTTAGCAAAGGAGGTAGGAAGAAAGAATGTGGGTAGGCAGTTAGCAGTCTCTGCCACAATTATTAATTATCCACGTGAACAGGAAAACTTTCAATGATGGACACAGAAGGACCTTGAGGTCCTTGGGCAGTTACAGGCATTAACAAGATCAGGTGGAAGAGAGGGGCTTGAGCGCTAGACCAGTGTTTTTAGAAAACATGGAGAAAAAACTGTAAGTAGCAATGGAATGCACAGGAAAAAAACCATTATACTTGCCAGTCCCGAGATCCGAAGAATATAAGAGAATTTCTTGAGGTGACATCAAGGTTTAGTGAAGACAGGGAGAAGGAATCTGAGGACATGTAGGGGATTTTTCCGATTATAAAGCAGTAGCTCCAAGGGATATGGTAGAAGGAATGGGGCCCTGTGGAAGACGTAAGTGGTAGGTTGGGGTAAGAAAGTATAGTTTATAGTTGAGAGGAGTAAGGATGCTGTGAGTAGTGATTCTTAACCTATCCATGAGTTTTTAAAAAAAAATTAATCTTTAATTATATTGTATAAATTATAAATTATATTTGCATATTGATGTACTAATGTATTATAAAAACACTATATGTATTTTTAAAGATACAGAAACATAGAAACATAAAGAATGATATACAAATTATCAGTAGAAATGCTAATATTTTCTTTCCCACACTCCAGCTCGTTTTCTTGCCAATCCTTGGGATCATGTAGGTCCCAGAGGCTGCAGTTTCAATATAGCATAGGGCGGGGACTCAGTGTGACTATAAACAACCTGGCACGAAATTGATCCCTACTGCCAAGCAGAAGCCTTCCTCTTAAAAATAAGAGCAAGAATACTTAAAATTCTTGGTAGAATTTTGGCAATACCGTAAAACATGGCAAGATTAAATTTGGAGGAAGAAAAAGCATATTACCAGTTACAGATATTGTCATTTGTAAAGATGGCATTTGATCTGTGATTTCAGCAAATCAAATAGCCAGGAAATCTAAAAAATAAAAATATATTAAAGAGGGAACCACAGATCATTGGAGAAAGGAAGGATCATTTATTAAGTTTATTTGAGATTGGTGCCAGTAACTTGGGAGGAGAGGAAATGCAAGTAAAAGAGTTAAATTTGAAAAATTAAAATGTAGGAAAAACTAGAAAAATCATGTAAATGAGTATCAAGTCCCTTGGAGATAAAAGAACTTTTCCAAGCACAGAATTGACAAGGAAAAAAAAAAATCACAAATAATAGCTTTGAGTACATAATATTTCAAGCCTCTGTGTTTCAAATCAGCATTCAAAAATCGAAAGACGGCATGATATTTGCAGCCAATATGTTTGTTTTCCAAAGAGCTCATGTGATGTACTTTAGAAGAAAAAATGCAGCAAAAATGCTGGAAGAAAAAACCTGAACAGCTCACAAAGAGGAAGTCTTGGGGAGTTCAGTCACAGTCATAAGAAGAAAAGGAGTTTAAGGCAGGCACAGATCTTGATCAGCTCAAAAGAGATGTGACTGGTTTAAAAGGAAAGGGTGTTCAACCATGTTTTAAAAGGTGTGGGGGGAAGGGAGAGATGACTGAAACCTAACAGACAACATGCTAAAGAAATATGACTGGTTAAAAGAAAGAGAAGAAGAAGAAAATTTGGTCACATTTGTGACCAATGGATGTTTAAAATGATGGGGTTTTTTGCTTTTCAAAAAGCAGGTTCAAACCAGAACCTGGTTTTGGGTCAAAGTGATACCCAGTGCTGGCTGGTGTGCAGGGAAAATGAAAACACCATGCTTTTTATTTATTTTTTTTTTAATTTTTTTTTCAACGTTTATTTATTTTTGGGACAGAGAGAGACAGAGCATGAACGGGGGAGGGGCAGAGAGAGAGGGAGACACAGAATTGGAAGCAGGCTCCAGGCTCCGAGCCATCAGCCCAGAGCCTGACGCAGGGCTCGAACTCACGGACCGCGAGATCATGACCTGGCTGAAGTCGGACGCTTAACCGACTGCGCCACCCAGGCGCCCCAACACCATGCTTTTTAAACTGTGTAGCACTATAAATCTGTACAGTACTTTTGGAACTCCATTTTTTTCTTGCATTAAAACCTAGATGGATCAGACCCTTAAATTCGATATATGAAAATAAATACATTAATAAACATCCAACTCTGTATGTAACATGGAATAAACTAAAAGCCTAAGCATTAAAAAGTAGTTTCTTCAGATTAAGCTATTAAAATTAAAAAGAGAGAGTAAATAACTGCATATTATATATGTATATATATCTTAATATATTTTTAAAAGATATGATCGAGTAGACATAATTGAATTGGAAATCCTGAGAGTAACAGATACCAAGCCATGTTATAAAGCTCTAGTAAATAAAGCAGTGATAGGGCAGGAGACAAATGAAACAGGACAGACAGTATACAGAATTGGGCCCTTTTATCCCACGGAAGCTTAATATATGATAATGAATGTTAAAAGTGGCATTTCAGTCAGTGGGGCAGAATGAGCCATTCTTTCGTCCATGTACTTATCTATTCAGAAAATGTTTATCGAAGGCCAAGCATTATCCTACATGCCAAGCCAAGGGTACATCAGCAAACCGAGTAGACGAAAATCGCCATCATCACAGAGTTTAAATTTGAGTTGGAGTAGAGATAGTGGATAAATAAATAGAATATGATTACGTGCTGAGGAGAAAAGTAAAGCAGGGAAGAGGGATGGTGTTCACAAGCTGCCATTTGAGGGGAAAACATTCTATTCCTCCTTTATACTGTGTAAAGAACTGCCACAAGACAATTTGTTAAAAAGCAAATGAAATTTGACAGATTTTCTTTCTTTTATTGATAACTACTCCTAATTGATACAGGGGACTATAGAGCTATGCAGTAAATATGCAGTACTTTTTTAGGAATGAAAATGAAAAATCACTTAAAATCCTGAGACTGATAGGAAGTTTAATAGTATCAAATTTTCATGGGTTTGGGGAAATGAGTGCTTGTATATGTTGGTGATATAACGGCATATTGGTAATCTGTTTTGGAGGACAGCTTTAGAGTAGCTCTCAGAAGTGAAAAAAATACATATACTGTGACCCAGGAATTCCATTTCTTGGTATTTGCCTCCGGGAACTCTTGAATGTATCACAAGAAGGTGTAGTAGCACAATATGATTTGTAGTCCTCAAAATCCAAGAACTACCTGAATGTGAATGTTGTGTCTGTCCACAGGGTGGAGCACTGTAGCACTATCACAGATTTCCAGAACATATTTATAGACTATAAGAGTAAATCACAGGTGGTATATGTATACACCAATGGTAACAACAACTACCACAGAACTGTTCATAGCTCCCATTAATGGGAAAGGTATTAGGGTCATGGTGTCACAAAGGTTTTTAGCTTTAGCCTTTCTCTAATTTTATTAACTTTTTAAAAAGAGAGGGTGTGTATTTTTTTTTTGTATATATAAAAATGACTAGGGGCACCTGGGTGGCGCAGTCGGTTAAGCGTCCGACTTCAGCCAGGTCACGATCTCGCGGTCCGTGAGTTCGAGCCCCGCATGGGGCTCTGGGCTGATGGCTCAGAGCCTGGAGCCTGTTTCCGATTCTGTGTCTCCCTCTCTCTCTGCCCCTCCCCCGTTCACGCTCTGTCTCTCTCTGTCCCAAAAAAATAAACGTTGAAAAAAAAAATTTTTTTTTAAATAAAAAAATAAAAATGACTAAAACAGTTCTCCCTGTTAGCCTGAGCTCAAGATACATTTCCCAGTATTCTATCCCATATTATATATTTTATCAGTATCACTTAACTGGCACTTGGATGAGTGCTCTTGTGTAAGTGGTTGTTTTTCTGAGTGCCTTAACTTGCCAATTAAATTACAGGCCTTTTAGGGGCGCCTGGGTGGCGCAGTCGGTTAAGCGTCCGACTTCAGCTCAGGTCACGATCTCGCGGTCTGTGAGTTCGAGCCCCGCGTCGGGCTCTGGGCTGATGGCTCGGAGCCTGGAGCCTGCTTTCGATTCGGTGTCTCCCTCTCTCTCTGCCCCTCCCCCGTTCATGCTCTATCTCTCTCTGTCCCAAAAATAAATAAACGTTGAAAAAAAAAAAAATTAAAAAAAAAAATAAATTACAGGCCTTTTGTCAGCTTAGGACCTGGTCTTTTTTTTTTTCTTTTTTTAATCATAATGTCAAAAAAGAAGGTCTTGGTAAAAAATACTGCTATTATCATTATGAATTTCTTGCATTCTTTGCATAATATTTGTGTGTTCTTTATTTTTGTAAATAAGATCTATAGTAAATCAAAGTTTTATTTCTAAATTCACTTAAATTTTAAATTATTTATTAGAACACATATTTTAAACATTCAGTAATAGAGGGGCGCCTGGGTGGTTCAGCCAGGTAAATGTCCAACTGCAATTCAGGTCATGATCTCGCGGTTGCAGTTCGTGAGTTCTAGTCCCGCCACATTGGGCTCTGTGCTGACAGCTCATAGCCTGGAGCCTGCTTCAGATTCTGTGTCTCCCTCTCTCTCTGTTCCTCCCCCACTCGTGCTCTGTCTCTCTGTGTCTCTCAAAAACAAATAAAAACATTTAAAATATTTAAACATTTAGTAATAGAAAGGAACATTAAAAAATGAGATTGTTCAAACCATCTTATTTTTCTTTGTAGGTCGTTTATATGCAATGCAAACTGGAATGAAGATTGATAGTAAAACTCCAGAATGTCGTAAATTTTTATCAAAGCTAATGGATCAGTTAGAAGCTGTAAGTTAAACACTGATCATCGATTTTCTGATTAATGTTTTAAGTGGCATTTTATTACATTTGTGTATGTGTATCTTGCCATTTTAGTTCCTCCCCTTGACAGCAATCCACAAAGTTTTTACAGCTGAGAAAAAATTAGACGCAATTTTTGTTTGTTTGTTTGTTTACATCTTACTGCTAAGGGAGTTAGTTGTAAGCATAAAGTAGTTTTCAGTGTCTTTGCATTTACCACTATATCTTGTTATTATACATGTTATAGATGGCCTTTGAGTCATTTTTCACAGGTGACAGACCCTTTCTAACCTTACTTCATGCAGTCACATGGATGATTGATTTGAGAATTCTTAGATAGCTCTTATAATAATGAAACGGGCTATTTATTTAGTGAAAGGGACATTGAAGAAAATGGTATCAGTTGCCTGTAGTCTCGTTGTCTTACTTTCGGTACCAGGACACAAGATACTTTTCTGGTCCAGGCATTCTTCCCTGCTAGCAGAAATGTGGTAGGTGACTAATGTATGAGTCACCTTCTTGAACCATGATATAATTTCACAGGTTATATAGAGGCATCGATCCAGGGAAAATTGAATGGGTTTGAAGTACAGGAAGGCAGGGGCAGCCATAGTAATCCCTCTTAGTAATCAGGGCTCCACCCTGTGCCTCCTCTCCCAGCCGTCCTGGTTTCTCTTTTAACAATGTCAGGGTCTACTCCTCATTAATTCATCTCTTCAGAGGCTGTTATATTAATAGCTGCAACTTTTTATTTACTTATTTAATTATGTGCTCCTGCTCAGGAGAATTATAAATCTAAATATTTATTTGACTAGTTGCATTATTTATTTAGAGAGACAAAATTTAGATACATTAAAAATCAAAACATTTATAATAGTCAGCCCAGAGCTTTTATAAATGTTGAAAGTTATCCAGATCAAAGCCTTATTAGATTAAACAGCCATGGGCAGTAGGGTTATAACTTGATACGGATATCTGGCCTTCTGACCCGGAATCCCTGTCATTGCAACTTTTAACCACTGATGGTGAACCTAGTGGCACCAGTGATGGAAACCCAGCTGTCCTTGAAGGCGGTCTGTCCTACTTCTAACATGGGTTCTGTAAGCACAGGAAAAATTTGAGTACTCTTTTTTTGGAAGGTGGGGTTAGGAGAGGAGAAATATGTTCCACACATAACAATATATTTTTAAAATCCTGTCACTAATAAACTATATAGCATATATCTCTATTAGTTTCACAGTATAAAAATAATAACTAAAATAATAGCTTACGGATAAGACAGAACTCAGAATAGTTGTTTATAGTAAGTGAAGTGTAAAATCACATTTATAAAGGGACTTGGCAGGAGTGTATTATTATCTAAATTGCACAGCAGGTAGAATAAGCATATTGCATGGTGAGAACCCATCGGCCTGTGCTGTAATGTTTAGTGTATGTGCTGCCGAAGTGACCACTGAGCTGTAATGTTTAGATTGCAGTTAGTAAACTGAATGTATGATGCTTTTGCTGCCGATATTTCACGTTGAAGATGAGATGAAATGACATACTCCCGCTAAATTTTTCTAGAACTAAATCTAGAATTGAAGCATATCATAGTATGGATACAGTAAACTAGTGTTAGATGTGGGTTTTTTCTGTTTTTGATCAGGATAAGCATAGGGAAAACATTCTTAAATTCCAACATTATATCTCTTCTGGAACTTAAATTATTCTGTTGTAATTTTAAGGATACTTATTTTCCTGATTTTGTGAAAAATCCTGAAGCCTTTTTTAAATTTGATTTTTTACTTCATGGTGTCTTTGAGAAAAACCATTTTTAAACAGTAGTGTGGTACTCAGATCTAATATTTCAGAAAGTCATTTCATTCCAGTAGAACAGTCTGGGTAAGATGTAGGAACTTAATTTGTTGTGTTTAAAATATTTTAAATTATTGGGACACCTGAGTGGCTCAGTCGGTTAAGCATCCGAATCTTGATTTCACCTCTGGTCACGATCTCACCATTGTAAGATCGACTCTACACTGACAGTGCAGAGGCTGCTTGGGATTCTCTCCCCCTCTCTCTGCCCCTCCCCCGCTCACTTTCTCCCCCTTCCTCTCTCTCTCTCTCTTTCTTTCAAAATAAATAAATAAATTTTAAGACATTTTAAATTATTGTATGTGTGGGAAAGGGATGTACTGACTGAAAATTTACAGTTGCGAATTGTGTTTTAACTTTGAGGTATTAGGCTAAATTTTAAAAACTTCTGTAATCCTAGTCTCAGTTTGTGATCTTATACTGTAGAAATAGATCTTTTTTTTTTTTTCACAGTATCCTCTGAATGATACTATTTTAGGATATAATGATTTCCCTAATCTCATTTTTTATATTTGATAGAAGAAATTGAAATGGGAATAAATTAAAATTTTAAATTGTGATTAGGAATTCCTAATCATAAGAATTTCCCAATTCTGTTTTTAGGATACCTGATAGTATATTGACTATTATCTTGAAATATTGTCTGATGCTTTACATAGATAGTTGGATGTGTTATCTTTTTATTCTTGCTTATTTTGATTTTTAGAGCTAAATTATCCTTTCAGGTTATTATAAATATGTTTCTTCAAAATTTTGTAAACATTGGATTTTCTAAAAACCTTGGGCTGAGGGAGAGCAATTTTTATGAGATTTCATTGATAGATCTACTGAAATGGGTGTAATTTTTAAAATATAAAATGATTATTAGGATTATAAGATTATTTGTACTTAAGTAGACTTCTTGTGAGTCCAAATCTTAAGCTTTGTACCTGATTTAATTTTAGCTTAAGAAACAGTTGGGTGATAATGAAGCTATTACTCAAGAAATAGTTGGTTCTGCCCACTTGGAGAATTATGCTTTGAAAATGTTTTTGTATGCAGATAATGAAGATCGTGCTGGACGATTTCACAAGTAAGTAAGGCAGAAAAATTAAATTAAACTTAAAAATTGAAATTACTGTGTAACTGGAATTATCGTCTTCCACTGAATGCTTTCAGACCTCTTGATTAATGATTTAGATATTTTTTTTTAATTACTTGTAGAATCTCAGAATGATTTTGAGTTACAAGAGCAATCCTGCCTTTTTAGAGAAAATTGCTGAAGGAAGAATACCAACGGCAGATTTATTTTTTCAGTGAATACTCTGCAAATAGCCATTATTTAACATTTGGTAAAATCTAAGAGTTGATTTTAGCCAACAACAGCCTGTTTCAGTGAAACTGATTTTTTTTAATTACCACAACCTGCCAAGTGAAATGATTTGTCATTATTTTAATAATAACGCAAAGAAATGAAAGTAGCTTGATACAGATTTGGATAATACTATAATTGCATTTTTTAATGAAAAGTAGACTATAAAACTTTGCTGTAGTATATTTACTTATGAGTGTTGTTACTTTCCCCCAATACAGATTATAAAAGGAGCTTTGTTGTGGTCTTGAAATCTGATTTTATTTAAAACATTAATTCTTGACTGCTTTTATAAAACACTAGAATTTTTTTTCTTATAGTTACCTGACTAATTCTACAGCTTAATGGTTTTCATTTAACTCAACCAGCTCTCTCTTCTTGTTTAGAAACATGATCAAGTCTTTCTATACTGCAAGTCTTTTAATAGATGTCATAACAGTGTTTGGAGAACTCACTGATGAAGTGAGTATGCATTCTTTATTGTTTTATTAGCTAAAGATCGGTATTGTCACGCTTTTTTGGTTTTGTTATTGCCTTGCTTAGTTACAGCAGCATGCCTATCAGAAATGCAGTGTAAGCAAAAAATGTTCGACTAGCTACATTTGTAAAAGTAAGAAGATGAAGCATTTCTTAATAATATATTTTATTTTTAATAGTATATGTTCTTTACATCTAGTGTGTATTTTACAATTTGGCAAAAGCATAGCTACTGTATTGGGTATTACAGGTTTAGGGTTTGATTTTATTAAGTGTTTAAATATTATTAATCCTGTATACTAGTAAATTTCTACACTGTTATTTCATCAATATACTGGGGGCAGAGACTTTTAGGACCTTCTTCCTATTTCATTTCTAGTCAGAAATATTATGATTTGTCTCATTGTAAAGTACCCATAGAACTTGATATTTTCTGAGATGCTTCATATCCATTTTATCATGTTGTTTCTCATAACCTCTAAGGTAAGTAGAGCATATATTCATTTTATACATGAGCAAATTGAGGCTAAGTGATGAAGTTATTGCTGTGAGTTCAGTGTTGTTTTCACTGTAGCAGACTTTACCATTGGCGTGGAAATTGTGCTTTTTGAGAGGGGAGATATTAATCTAGAGACAGAAAAAAAAAAACAGCTACAAATGAGACTGATAAAGCCATGTTATATTAGTGATTTGGAATTTATGAAGAACATTGCTTTCTGTGATGTGAGTTTTTTCCAAATGATAAGCAGCTCATAGTATAAAGTTCAAAACAAAATGAAATATTATTTATGAGATGTTTGCACTTTCATAAAACAGAATAGAAAAACTGTGTAAAACATTATGTTTAAAAAAATTTTTTAATGTGTGTTTATTTTTGAGAGAGAGAAACAGAGTGTGAGCAGGGGAGGGACAGAGAGAGAAGGAGACACAGGATCCAAAGAACACTCCAGGCTGTGAGGTGTCAGCATGCAGCTGGATGCAGGCTCCGACTCACTGACCGTGAGATCATGACCTGAGCCTAATCGGAGGCTCAACTGACTGAGCCACCCAGGCGCCCCACCATTATTTATGTTTATATGTAAAATTAAGTTAAGCTCTGGGCTTGATGATTGTAAGCTAGGTTTTTGCATTGGCAGAGATGTACAGGACGTTTCAAGGTTCTGCCCAGTAAGGAACAGTTTTTTATTATGTGGAACTGTACTGTCTCTTTTATTTCAAAACATCAAGCATCCCTGGCCTTGCCCACATAGCATTTCCCAATCATTCAGATAACCAGAAGCCACCCCCAGATATTTCCAAAACAATGCCTAGGGTATGGGGCAATGCCCATTGTAAGTCAGTGTTTTTGAGTTTCCTTGAGACAAAGTAGTATAAGAGAAAACAGACTTGGAGTGTGAAACCTGAAATGCTTCTCAGTGGGTATCCCTTCTTTGTATTCTGAGGTCCCTATAGATCCACTCTGTTTTAGCTCCCTTTCCCATCTTTTATTGCTGATCTGATGTTCTTTCTGTTTTTCCGGTGTGCAGCACCATACTAGATACTTGAGGATACAGAAGTGGTTTAAACATGATGGTGGAATAGTCACGTTTAAAGCTTTAGATAGTTCAGTATGGTTTTGGAGAGCACCAGGTGGGTGAAGGAGAATAATGAGGCTTCAGATTAGACAAGTAAGTCATAAGACAGATCAGAAGGAAGATAGAAGGCCTGGAATCTTCAGTTAGTGGGTTTTTTGAATAAAGAACTATACTCGGGTGTGCTTTGTATGCTAGGAATCTGTAGAATGGACTAGCAGGAGGAAGAACTGCAAGTCATTTGATGAAAGAATTGTTAATAATTATTGTGGAAGTTTGTACAACGTAGGTTTTTTATTTGAGGAAAAACGATATGTTCAGACAGATTATAAAATTTGAGATGCAGGTATGACATCCACAAATAAATCAACACAAGACTCTTAGAAATAAAGACAAGATGGAGCGCCTGGGTGGTTCAGTTGGTTGAGCATCCAACTTCGGCCCAGGTCATGATCTTGGTGGCTGGTGAGTTCAAGCCCTGAGTTGGGCTCTGTGCTGCCAGCTCAGAGCCTGGAGCCTGCTTCAGATTCTGTGTCTCCCTCTCTCTGCCCCTCCCCTGCTCGTGCTCTGTCTCTCTCTGTTTCTCAAAAAATAAAACGTTAAAAAAAAAAAAGGAATAAAGACAAGAAATCTGCAAAAATAGAGGTGACAGTTCAAGTTAGATTATACAAACACTAGGGGAAGAAGATAGTTTGAAAGAGTAGATGGTCAAGTAAACATCCTAGTAAACACCTATTGAAAATGCAAGAGGAAGATGTGAATTAAGAAATACAGAAGTGAAGAAAGTCAAGATATGAGAGAAGATCATGATAAGGCAGAAAAGCAGATCGAATTTGCCCAAGACTTCCAAAAGGACTGGCCTTGCTTCTCCCTCTTCTACTTACTTAGGGAAGCTGCTTTTGTTGCCGTTTCAGAAGACCACAGTCCTTTGAACTTTTAAATGCCAACTGTGAGGATCCCCAATAGTAGATAAAGTAAAAATACAGGGGAAAAGAACAAAATGTCCAGAAGTCCTAAGTGAGTAATGCAGGTTTTTTTTTTTTTTTTAACTTAAAAGATACATGGATACTTGCACATATAATTAGTATGAGGTTCATCTGCATTTCAGAAGAAAAATCTAGGTTTACATTTAGGTATCCCTAACAGAGAACAGCTTCCTTAGTTATTTGAATATAGTAACTAGGGCAGGGACTCTGAATATTTGGGTAAATGGGAGGGCTTCAGAAGGAGTTAGGGGAGATTGTTTAGAGACTGAAGATACTGAAGAATATATGTAGCAACAGAGTAAAGAGACACTTTCCCAAAATGTTGACGCTTTTTCTTTCCCTGTCTCACCACCCAACCTGCTACCTAAGTTCTTCTGCCTTGCATTGGTACTAGACTCAAATAGCATCTGTGTTGGTGGTTAAAGGATCCGGGTAGCTGGAGGAGTCCAAGATGGTACAGAGAAAAGAAGTTAGGCATTCTAAGGCCAGCCTGAAAAGAAAGTGTTGTTAGTTATTTGATTGGGGTGAGGTTTATTCTTTCACCTTCACCATGTAAATTATGCATATTGATTGATTGATTAAAAGCAATCTTGTTTTTTAAGTTTATTTATTTAGAGAGACAGAGAGAAAGTGCCAGCGGGAGAGGGACAGAGAGAGAGAATCCCAAACAGGCTCCACACTGTCAGTGCAGGGCCCGATGTGGGTCTCGAACCCACATACTATGAGATCATGACCTGATCCAAAGTCAAGTTGGATGCTTAACTGACTGAGCCACCCAGGTGCCCAGTTGTGCACATTTAAATTGGGAAATGTGTGTACACACAATTTATGTGTAATTATATTTTCACTGACTTACATATGTTATAACATGCAAAGTTTGTACATCCATTGAAAGTTGTGCATATCAAAATCAACAAATTGCTTGACACAGTGCTGACATTTCTTATATTCATTATCATACAATGCTCTTATATGACTTGTAAACTGATTTTTGACCATGAACTAAATACAGAGAGTCGGCCAACAAGGAAAGTAAAATAAGGGTGAGACTGACTGTCCATCTGCCATTAACATAATGCCTGGGCCTACCAGTTTATCGGCATACTTGCAGATTCTCTTTTCTCTTACTTTTAATGTTGGATTTTTGTTTCATCATGTTCCATGTCTGCTAATGGCATCTTCATCATTATTACTGAGATTTAGGTTTTTCCAAATAATGGTTTGAAATGTCAGATAATTGTAGGTAAAGCTCCACTGAGTGGAATCGGGAGCAATCCACTCTGGCTGTGACTTTACCAGCTGTCACCAGTACAGATGAGCAGGATGGTGATTGGCATCAACCCTCTCCCCTACGTCTTCGTGGGTGTCCTAAGAAAATCTGAGGCTTGTACTTATTTACTTGTGATGTAAGCCCAGTATGCCTAAAACAAGACACTGACTCTTATAACATTTCTTATTTCAAAATAACTGTTAAAAAGATGAGCTGTTTTAGGAGTGCCTGAGTGGTTCAGTCAGTTAAGCATCACGATTTCAGCTCAGGTCATGATCTCGCAGGCTGTGAGTTCGAGCCCCGCATCGGGCTCTGTGCTGACAGCTCAGAACCTGGAGCCGGCTTCAGATTCTGTATCTCCCTCTCTGTCTGCCCCTCCCCCACTCACGCCCTGTCTCTTTCCCTCTCAAAAACTGAATAAGACATTTAAAAAATTAAAAAAAACAAAACTGTTTCAAAAGCTATGGGTATCAACTGGCTACTTGAAGCATTTAGCAGTTTTAACTCATTCCCTCCTTTCCACTTCCACTTAGTTTCATCCACTTGAAAAACACTAGCAGGAAACAAGTGGGAAAAGAATGAGTTTAAGGATTTCAGGTAGGCAGATTTTTTTTTTTTTTTAATATATACTCCTGTAGGTATAGTTCAGGATTCTATAACTTATTTGTTCATGTATAAGGTGAATGCAGTGCTGCATTTAACTAGATATATGCCAAAGCTTTTTAACAAATCTGCAGCTTTCCTCAGAAATACTTGTTTTCCTTGCTTCTCAAAGAATGCTGTTTTAAGAAATGCTAAAATCTATAACAACACAGTGGGGAGGAGAAAAGCATTATAATTGTCTCATACTTTTTATTTTGTATTTTTAAATTATCTTTTAACTTTATCATCTTTACAAACAAGGGAATGGTGGTTTTTAAATTAATGTTTTTTAAAGTTCTTAAAATGTTGTTTTTGTTTTTTTTTTTTGTTTTTTTGGTTTTTTTTGCTATCAGCCCTGAAAATTTACTTTATTTTTTTTTTTTTTTAATTTTTTTTTCAACATTTATTTATTTTGGGACAGAGAGAGACAGAGCATGAACGGGGGAGGGGCAGAGAGAGAGGGAGACACAGAATCAGAAACAGGCTCCAGGCTCTGAGTCATCAGCCCAGAGCCCGACGCGGGGCTCAAACTCACGGACCGCGAGATCGTGACCTGGCTGAAGTCGGACGCTTAACCAACTGCGCCACCCAGGCGCCCCTGAAAATTTACTTTAAACGTAAAGAGATAGTGGTTGTCAAATGCAAGCCCCACTCAACTCCAAACCAAGAAGTCATTTTACCTCTTTGGACTTGGTTTTTCTTCTGTAAACTGGGAGGCCAGCTCCACCAGTCTATGAGTATATGTGCCATGTGTGGGAGAGGTGCTGGAAAAAGGAGAATGAGAAACAGATGAAAAAGCAGACAAAATAAGGAGAAAAGCAAAGCAAAAATAGTTTTAGGTTAGAAGCTACAAAAGGAGGGGTGAAAAGCTAACTTACATCGTTACATAAATGAAAGTGGGAAGTAGACCCACTGAGAATATCACAAAGTACAAATTTCTAGTAAGAGGAAGGGAGAGGAAAGGGACCATTATCCGAGTGTTGTAACACAGAGAGTGGGCAAGCTGAACACCACCTGGGGCCTTCTGTATGACATTTGTATGTGAAAATTTTGAGTCTTCTATAATGTATTGCCTTGCAGGGGGGACTTTGTCCATTCTACTCTTACATCTTCTTTGGCATTAAGTGTAAATTTCCACCCTGAGGAAAATCTCAGAGTAAAAAACAGAGGCTTTTTTGTACCATTAACATAACAGTTGGGGCGCCTGGGTGGCGCAGTCGGTTAAGCGTCCGACTTCAGCCAGGTCACGATCTCGCGGTCCGTGAGTTCGAGCCCCGAGTCAGGCTCTGGGCTGATGGCTCAGAGCCTGGAGCCTGTTTCCGATTCTGTGTCTCCCTCTCTCTCTGCCCCTCCCCCGTTCATGCTCTGTCTCTCTCTGTCCCAAAAATAAAAATAAACGTTGAAAAAAAAAATTTTTTTTAAATAAAAAATTTAAAAAAATTAAAAAACATAACAGTGATTATTTGGTACTTCAGATGTTGCTATAGTTTAGCTTTTCATTTTTCTGTCTATAGATGGAGATAAGGTTCAGACTTGTTTACACAGAACTTCTTTCCTAACTCTTCTAAAATGTAATAGACTTCATTTACTCACAGCATTTTTCTTGGTCTGTTCCCTGATAATTTTCATTTTAAATTCAGGTCATAGTTGCACAAAAGTAAAGTCTGTATCTTCTTTAGTTTTTGACTTTTTTTTTTTTTAAATATTTTATCTGCCACCATTCTGTATCTTAACTCTGCTATCTCTGTTTTAGTTGTACCTGTTTAACTCTTTTAACTGTGCCTTCTATAATTCCATCTCCGTATTTAAATTTGTTGTTAAAATAAACTTCTGGCATTTCTGTAGCTACATGGAAATCAGTGTCCCAGTTTTAGCAATAGAATCACCAGAATATATATTAAAATTTTTAATTTTGTATTTTAAAGCAAGGGATGTTTAAAACATAAATACTTTATTTTCCTTCTATGGTATCTTGTGCAATCTGTTCATGACCAGTATTGTTGATAGACTTCTATTGTATTTTAGATTTGTTTCACTTCTTGCAGTGTTGAGGAGCAGACAGCATTTTGCCCTTTTTCCTTCATGGTCTTTGGTTTAGGTTTAACACTGCAGTTTAGGAAGAAAATAAAAATCGCAGGTAAAAGGTAAAAATACTATTCTTATCTATTGAGTTTCTGCTAATTTGGGGGGGGGACTCAAATGAATATGGCATGTTTTCTTGCCCTCACGGAGCTTGTGTTCTAATTTGAAAAGAGAAGCTAACTAATTATGAGGATATATGGTGTAGTAATGATAAAGTACAGGGAAGAGATTCCACTCCCGCCACTTGCCTGGCACTGTGCTTACACAATTTAGATTAACCTTATTTCACCTTTTACGACTCTGAATTACAGTAAGAACACCAATCAGAAAAATATAAGTACTTTGTCCCCAGATGCTGTGGCCCGGAACAGTATTCTCAAACTCTGATGAACATCCAGCCTTTTTTTTCTTTCTTTTTTTTTTTTTTTTTTTTTACTTTGTACTTTCCATTATGTTGCAGACTGATAGTTTCATAAAATACAAGTAATAATTGAATTACTAGAAAGGTGAAATTTAAAAAAGATGTGTAAGGGGCACCTGAATGGCTCAGTCAGTTGAACATCGGGCTCTTGATTTTGACTCAGGTCATGATCCCAGGATCCTGGGCTTGAGCCCCACATTGGGCTCCACGCTGAGCAGAGCACGGTGCCTGCTTGAGATTCTCTTTTTCTCTCCTTCTGCCCTTCTCCCCCAGTCACAAGCTCTCTCTCTCTCTAAAATAAAAATTAAAAACAAAAAAATTTTTAAAAAGACATACAAAGTACAAGCCTAATTTGTTATAAGTTTCCTAAATACTCTGAATTTCTGTACTATCTTGTCACAAACTGGTAAACAGTTTGCACACCCATACTGAGTGTCTTTTGATTGGCACTGATCATTGGCTTTTCTTGAAGCCCCCAGAGAATCCTGTTTATATCCTGATCTTACTCTCCCTGCTCAGAAAACAGAGCTTTGCAACCTTACCGCAGTGATTATATATATGAATAGCAGGCTGGGAAGGAGATAATCTGTCTAAAGTATCCATTTGCACTAGAAGGTTCTAAATTAAGCAACATCTTATTGCTAACCTAGAAACCATGGTGGATCAGGAGTGATTTATCTAATTACAAAAGCATGTGTTCAGTACATACACCATACCTTAGGTTTTTATACTTTTACTGTATGTACACTGAAGGTCCCAGCAATTATAATAACAAACAAAAATATGAGGGTAGTATCTCTTACTAGAGTAGGAATTCCATATATTTTGTATTTGTTTCTGTGTAATAATTGCCAAGAAGTGTGTGCACCTCATATTCATTTAATTGTGAATGAATGGAGTATGTTTGCATGTAGTGTTAGTACAATGTGACTAAGAATGCTACAGGCATTGGCTTCAGAATTCCATACGCACTTCATCACTGTGTTACTTTGGTAAGTTATTTGATTTATATAAGCCTGTTCCTATGTTTGTAAGGTGAAGAAAATTATAATAGTTATTCTTTCAAGTTTTTCTAGACTTCAAATGAAAAACTGCATGTAAAGCCTTTAGCAAAGTGCCTAGCATATAGTAGATGCTTAAAAAACATTAGTTTTTGCTTTCACTCCTTGATGGATAATGTACTGTACTATATTTATAAAGGGCATCAGCAAATACATGGCAGTTTTAATGCAAACTATCCTAAATTGCTCAATCTTATGTATTTACTTCAGATGAATTTATGCCTTATTATACAGAAATACTTATTATACAGAAATAAGTAGGCATTATATATCATTACCACTATGTTTGGAGACCCATCATGTGCAGTTGGAGTCCCAAGAAAGAGAGTAGAAAGAAAATATAGAAGAAAAAATATTTATAGAAATAAATGACCGTAGATTTTCTAAAATGAATCCAACAAAGTCAGTGAACCCTAAGTAAAATAAATACAAAGAAAACCATACCTGAGAACATTTTGGTCAAACCAGTGAAGTTCAGTGATGGAAGGGAAAATCTTGAGAGAGTGATCTTGGGAAATAATACATTGTACAAGGGATAATGTGCTTTGAAGGTAACAGTGCTTTGAAGGATAGTTGACTTCTCATTTTTTGAAAAAGTAGTGGCAAAAAGATAATGAAATTCACATATTTAAAGCACTGAAAGGAAAAAGGAAGAAAAAGCAAGGAAAAAAACCCTGTCAGTGTAGAATTCTGTATAGAGCAAAGCTATCCTTCAAAAAATGAAGGTAAAATAAAGGACATTTTCAGGCAGGTTAACTCACTGCTAGCAAATCTGCTCTAAAGAACTAAAGAACAGCAGAAAGAAAGTTTCTTTGGCCTGAAGGAAAATGATACCAGATGGCAGCTTGGATTTCCAGGAAGGAATGAAGTACACTGGACATAATATGTAAATAAATATATTTAAAAGACTATATATTTTTTCTCTTCCTTCATTTCTTTAAAAGATCTATGCCTATTTAAGTAAAAAATTATTATAACTATATATACATATTTGGTAAACCCAAAAGAAGGCAGATAAAGGGAAGAGAGGAAAGTAAAAACAGGTGGGAGTAATATAAAACAATATAGCAAATTTTAGGCCTAAATATGGCTATATCAATACATACTGTAAATGTAAATGGACTAACACTCTAAAAGTAGAGACTGTCAAACTATATAAAAAAGCAAGCTATAATTTTATACTGTTTACAAGAGACACTTTTTAAGTACAGAAACATATTTTGAAAATGAAAGGACAGAAAAAATACTGAATGCCAATACTAAATAAACAAAATTCCTGGTGAAATATTAATATTAGACAAAGCAAACTTTAAGAAGATGTGTTAGTAGAGGTAAAATGGGACATTTTATAACAATAAAGGGTTCAGTTCATCAACAAGGTATTATAGTTATAGATGTGTACATACTAAGTTGTAATCTGCATAAAACAAACATTAATAGAAATAAAAATATAGAAAAATTCATAATCACAGTTTCAGATATTAACACCCCCAGTTATCATTAGAATGAGTAGTTTAAAAACAGTAAAATTAATAAAGACTGGCCAAATATTGGTAAGAATGTAGAAAAAATAAGAGCTTTCATACATTGCTTGGTGAAAATGATAAATGTTATAACCACTTTGGGAAAAGATTTGGCATATTTTTATGAAGTTAAATATACACCTACCCTTTTACCCAGCAATTCCTCCTTGGTATTTATCCAAGAGAAATGAAAACTTATGTCCAGAAAAAGACTTGTTCAAGAGAGCTCATAGGAACTTTATTCATAATAGCCCAAAGCTGGAAAGATCCCAGATGCCTACCAACCTATGAATTGATCTCAGCTGTTACTGAGATGTAAAAAGGTACTGCAACACGGATGGATCTTAAAAAGATTATGCTGAGCAAAAGAAGACTCAAAAGAATGCAAACTGTGATTCCTTTCATATAAAGTAGTACAATATACAAATTTATTCTAGTGAAAAAGTTAGGGTTTGTGTCTGTGTATGTGTGTGCAAGGGCAAATTGATCTGGAAAGAGATATAAAGGAAACTTCTGGGGAACTAGAAGTATTCTATTTTGATAGGAGTATGTTTTATATAGGTATATCTATTTGTCAAAACTCATACACAAGATTTATGCATCTCAAGGTGTATCACTATTGCTGCAAAAAAAGGTTAAATATTGAACTATTATTTATAGGTTTGGTTTTTCTTAATGGTATTAGGTTGGCAATTCCAAAATTGCTTATTCTGTAATCTAGGATGGAGCACAGGAGTAGAAATACATTGAGAGAGCCAGTTTTCTCACTTCTGGGGAAAGAAGTTACAATAGGATGGGAGAAGACCAGATTGTGTTATGCTGTTGGGTTGGAATTGGAGATGTCCATATTATTTGTGCTTATTAAATATATTAGATAAATAGAGCAAAATGGATACATGTAGTATAGTAATTGTGTAGTAGTATAGGTAGTATATATACTATAAATGTATGTATAATATATGTATTTGTGTATATACACATATCATACATACATAGATGTGTGTATGCATGCACATAAAATATAGTTCTTATAAGGGACCTAGAAGCAATGATGCACCAATAGCAATGAGAGTACCCCAGTGTCTGATTTGGGGTTCTAAATACTGTTCATCTATAAAAGGAACCAGGACTCTTACAGAAAGGCTGAATCTAGGACTGGGTCAGGGAAGACACTAGATGAAGCTGGTCCTTTGTCTTGGGCTAGAAAATAAAATGTTTATATGATCTTGGGAACATGTCAAAAGGATCCAGAAACCAACTGGAAAGGGTTTCCACTGTCCATGCTGGGGACAATTTGAGAATCAAAATGAGAATGATATTAGTGATAACTCAATGAATAAAATAAGAATCAATGGGTCTGTACTGAAACATACAATGAAATACATGAATGAATGAATGAATGGATGAATGAATGATGGAAAAACAGAGAAGGCCTTTTACACTAGAATTCTAATAAATGTAGAAAAATGATAAAGGTAGAAATAATCGGGTTTAAAACGAATGGGTGGGAAGTTTGATGAAGAGTGAGGTAATTCTGTTAGTTTCTAAATGTCTCCTCTCAACTGCGTACTAATTTTAAAGCAGAAAATAGTCTCAATGGAGAAACCTGTGTGACATCACTTTAACCAAGTTCTCAAATCTAACACAACCAGTATTGGAACCAACCAATACCATATGCCTTCTAATAAGATGAAGTGAAAAAGACAAACATCACTTCAGTGCTAATCCTGCTAAAAATGCATAACCTGAACCTAATCATAAGGAGATATCAGACAAATCCTAATAAATACATGCTTTACAACTTAGGCTGTTTTGTTTTGTTTTGTTTTGTTTTGTTTTGTTTTTTAATGTTGAGGTTGAGAAGCAAACACTAACAAAGGCTGGCGGTTCCAGATTAAAGACTAAAAACACATGACAACTAAATAATGCAAGCTTCTTAAATGATATAAACCCAGAAGAGGAATAACTACTGGGGGCATTAATAAAATTGACAGAATTTGTTGGAACTGTGGATCAGAGAATATTCTTATATAAGTGTTAAATGTCCTGATTTTAATAACCATTGTGTATAAGATTGTCCTTGATCTTAGAAAATGCACAATGGAAGGGTAAGGGGCACAGTGACTTCTGACTTACTCCTAAATGGTACAGAAAAAAATGCATATATATAAATAAGCAATTTGCATATTGATATATGCATAAATATGTGTATATTAATGGATTGATAAAATGTAAACAATTGGGGCATCTAAAAGAAAGGTATATGAGAGAGTGTCTTGTAAAACTTTCTTCTAAGCTTCATGAAGTTGTATAAAAAATTATTTCACAAAGCTGTGTGTGTGTGTGTCTCTCTCTCTCACTATATATATATATATATGTATTTTAAGATAATTTTGGTTCTTTCTTACCCCAGTGGATTAAGTATTAAACAGTTAATAATCATACCTTCTTTGAAAATCTTTTGGCTAAATTTGAATGTACATTCCAAATATTATAAAACTAGGATAGTTAAATTTAAGTATTTATGTATTATAGTTTTGTATATTTATTTATGTAAGTACATGTAAATTTAAATGTTTATGTATTATGGGTATGATTTTTTGGTACAGTTTTATAAAATTCTACTTGTTTTGAAAAATATAAAAGTAGGGGCGCCTGGGTGGCTCAGTCAGTTGAGCCTCCAAAATTTCGGCTCAGGTCATGGTCTCACGGCTTGTGAGTGCAAGCCCCTCATGGGGCTCTGTGCTGACAGCTCAGAGCCTGGAGCCTGCTTTGGATCTGTGTCTCCCTCTCTCTCTACCCCTCCCCCACTTGTGCTCTGTCTCTCTCTGCTTCAAAAATAAATACACATTAAAAAAAAGAAAAATATAAAAGTATAAAAATGTTAAATATATCTTAATAATACATGTAATATTTGTACATGTAATTTGTGATTATAAATACTTCAGTGTTTGAGTCATTGTGGTAATAAATTTGTTGAATGTGTGTTTTTCAAGCATTTCTCATTGTATTTTGTCCAGTGTCCTGGGAATTTAATAGAGCCCTTGTTTCTATACTATATTTGGGAGCATCGAGGGGCTAAGTATAAATATATTATCTGTGGTATTGCCACAGAGTTAGAGATTATTCCTCTCCTTTGTATCATTAAGTGCTTTGAAATGTTATGAAAGCTACGGATTCTCTCCCATGCATTTGTGCATCACATTTTTGCGTATAATTCTGCGAGTTTCACAGACATCCTCTACCCTAACCACTGACCCTTCTTTGCAAGCCCAAGTCAAACTGCATACTCGAATGTAATATTCACATTTATTCCTTAGTGAAAAATGTTTCATTCCAGTTTAGTGTTTTTTGTAGTATAGTTCCAAGACAGCCACCTTCAGAATCATTTGGGGTATTTGATTTTAAAAAAACATGTATTTCAGAATCTAGTATCCTATCATTCATCAAATATTTATTAAGCTCTACTATATATCAAACATGGTTCTAGGCACAAGTAATGCAGCAGTGAATAAAATCCCTGTCCTCGTGGGAATCATATTTCTCTGGTGGAGACAGACAATGAAAAAATGAATAAATAAAATACATAGTATGTCAGATGGCAAGTGCCATGGAGAAACTCAAGGTAGAGATAGGAAGGTCTATTTAAAACGGGTGGTTGGCGATGGCCTCACATTTAGCAACATTTAACAATGCCTTGAAAGATAAAGGGAATGAAATACAGAGATGTTCAGAAAGAGACAAGAGAAAGTACAAACCTTTTGAAATAGTAAAGGAGGTCTGTTCAAGTTCAGGTAGTAGCAGTGAAGACTGGCTGAATCTGGAGTGAGAGAGATTAATAGAAGTGAGACTGGGGGAGGAGGAGTTCAGTGAGAATTGATAGGATTTAAGTGCTATTTTTAAAGTATTTCTTTCACTCTAATGGTCAAGTGTGGAAGTAGGGAGACCCATTAGTTCATTACTAAATAATCAAAACCAGAAGTAGTACTGGCTCAGACCAGTATTTGCAGTAGTAGATGCTGAGAAGTGGCTGGACTCTGGATATATTTTGAACAGAGAGCTAACAGACTCTAAAAGATTTGTTGGTAGATTGTAAGAGAAATAGAGGACTAAAAATGACTCCAGTGGTTTGGGCTTGAACAACTGCAGGAATGGAGTTGCCATTTACTGGCATATGGAGGAACAAATTTAGTAGGAAAAGATCAGAAGTTGGTGTTGAACTTTGAATGTTTTCAACTATCTGCCATACAAGTGAAATGTGAGGTGAATATAAGTCCTGACTTTCACAAGACAGAACTGAGCAGAAGATACGAATTTGGGAGTTGGCCACCTAACGTGGTACTTAAGGCCATAAGAGTAGATGAGATCCTTCAGGTAAAGTGTCAGAAGAGAAGATGAGAAGTCCAAGCAAGAACTGAAGCCTCTGGCCTTCCCCACCCTGGAGCTAGAATCAGGAGCACCCTGCCAGGCAAAGAAAACCAGATGACCTTGATAACCCGGAAACCAAGTGAAAGGAGGTTGCAAAGAGGAGGGAGTGCTCAACTTTTCACTCTGATAGAGTCAAGTAAGATGACATCTAAACTGTGGATTTTGCAAGAGAGAAGTAATCTGTAACCTAGACAAAAGCAAGAACTTGACTGGGTGGGCTCAAGACCAAAATCCAAGAGGAAGAATTGGAGCATTCTTTTTCAAAGTGGCTTTTTGGTATGCTAATAGAGAATGTTTTCATAAGATTTCCCATAGTTGAGGCTAAGAAGTTTTGTTACTATATCTTCATGGGATTCTTACATGCACCAGGTTTGAGAACCCCTGCTGTAGCCTGTGCTTGGTATTTGCTAACCATTCTTCAGTATAACAAGCGCAAATGATTTAAAAATTAAATGGAAATTCTACTTACCACTGTTGACTCTAGTCAATTGGCCCAAATTTTGGGCAAAATTGGCCCAAATTTGCAGTTGTCAGTGATTCTCATCAATCCTGTAACAAAACAGGAACTTAAAGGCCAAGGACAAAAGTAAAAGTTCTTTTTGTAATTCCTGTTTCCCAGAAAGGATGTCTAATTAGCCAAAAAGAGTTAAAAGATGTCAAAAATATTGACATCTTGAAAATTTCCTCTTAAAACATTGTTTTATATCTAGCATCCTATATTTTAAAGAAAATAAAATTAAAAAGCAAATTCGTTGTAACAATTGCCAAAATGTTCTGTATTACATATTATAAGCTCCAGGTTGCAGGGGTGTTTTGAAAACAGTGCAGAATAAAAAGCAAACTGTTGTATGGATTTATCTGCTCTGGGGAAATGTTTTTTTAATGTATATACTAAAATGAAGCCATCTTAGGTTAGCGTAACATTTTTAAACTTCACATACTAATGAAGGAACCCAATGTGGTTTAAATATTTACACTATTTGTACTATGATATTAGGAATGAAGGAACCTCCTGAGGTTAACACAATACAACTTAACCCAACTCAGTCTTTAGCATTAAATTATTTCATGCCAAGAATAATCTGTCCTATTCTTAAAGCTGAAGAAGGCAAATTAAACTTTCTTAAGCAATTTATTCATTTTCTTTCAAAGGGGTCCTCTATATATACCAAAGTACAACCTATATAACATGCATTAAGTAGCTGACCTTTTAAAGCTAGTGTTCCCTTATTTCATATATTCCTAAATTGCAAAGTGCACTGTGCTAATTATAGCTTATTAAGGCAGCCCTGAATCGAGTGGTTGGCTTCACTGCAAAATAGTGTGATCTTGGGTAAACCATTTACTTTTGTATTGCCATTTCCTCATATTTATAATCATGGGATTGCAGAATCCTAAGAAAGGCGAAGGAAAGATTACAGACTTTGGGTAGTACAGGTGCCACGTGTAGTAATGGAAGTTATTGCCCAGCTTTCACTTTGGATTCCAAAGTTCACACCTACTTTGTTCATCGTTATCCCCAGCACTTAGCATAGTGCCTGACTTGAATAAATGATAAATTATGTGTTGACTTGCTGGTATTCAGGGAGCCTGATAAGGAAGTAAACATTTGAACTGAGCCTAAGGAGACTTTTGTCAGAAGAGGAAACCATCTTAGATAGGGAGACTAGCATGAGAAAACACTGTAGGTGAGCCAGTCCTATCTGGACTCTGACCTTTTGTGTGATGAAAATGAGAACCAAACAGAAGAGAAATAGAGACTTTTTTCTCTAGAGTAACTGTGAAGAAATGAAAACTTTAAATGCGGATGCTTCTTTTGAAGAGCTTCTTTGTGAAGTAGAATAAATTATAATCATAGCTGGAAGAAAATGTAAACCCTGTACAAAAGACTTTTTAGTAGAATATATGAGGATTGTTTGATAAGAAAAGGGAAATTAAATATGGTACGAATTCAGTAATCTGGGAGTTAACTTTTTTTTAGGTATCTATATACTTATCTGTAGTAGTATCTAGATCATTTTGCATAAAAAACTAAGTATCTGTGCTGTGTGCAGTATTTCTATTTATTGGCGACTCAGTGGATCTTTGCAAAAGGCAAATTATAATTGTTTCCAACATAATGAAACCGCATACAAGTCGCCTGGAGATCTTGTCATGGGGCGGATTCTAATTCAGTAGGTCTGGGAGGTGCTTAAAGATTCTGCATTTCTAACAAGCTCCAGTCATGATTATCATAAAGGTCAGTTGGAATATAAACTAAAAATTACTAACCCATCCAAAATTCTAAAAGCTTTCACATTTATAAATTTTTGTCTTAATTTTATAGTGTGTAAGCATCAATTTGAAGGCAGGAAAGAAGAAGAGGCAACTCGTAGGTTCTTTATTGATATTTTCAGTTCTCATAACAACCCCATGAGGTGTATTACTTTTCCCCTTTTTGGAATTGAGGTAACTGAGATTCGGAGGTGGTCAAAAAGTTAAAAGGTCAGATTTGCCTAGCTGTCTGTCTAGTGTCTGTTTTAACAACTGCATCATCTTATTTTTCTTTTTGTTTTCATAATGTGTTTTCATAGATTTGTACAGATCAATTTTTTCTTCTTTGGTGAAATAGTTGAATCTGTTGTTACTATCTTTTACATTTAATTTTAGAATTCCATTTAGCTTAGTTCTCCCCTGTCCATTAGAGTTACAAGTTTTGCTGGAAGGACACTCCCATATTTTCATTGCAGACCTTTTCTAAAATTAGAAAATCATAAAAGGGAACTAGGCATGTGTTTTGAGGAAGATAGCTTTTTATGGTCTGTCAAGCACCAGACAGCTGGTAGGATCCAGTGGGGAAAGGGGATTCTTTGCCATATTCTTGCAGAGATACAACATGGAAAAATGGGTTTTATCTGAGAAATACCATATAGGTTATCACAAATGTATATTTTCATTTGACTTATTTACTGCAGTCTAATACTAAAATATTCCTTCTAGAATGTGAAACACAGAAAGTATGCAAGGTGGAAGGCAACATATATCCATAACTGTTTAAAGAATGGAGAGACTCCTCAAGCAGGGCCTGTTGGAATTGAAGAAGATAATGGTATGTATTTATTTATCTAAGCAAAATGATTTAGCAGAATCATAATTGTTCCAAATATTACTCAAAGTTTTTGGAAGAAACTGTACACTTTTGTTTGTCGTGTTCTAAAATCTGTGAAAGTTAAGTGTGAAATCATAAATCTAGGGACAGTGAGAGATTAGGGCCAAACTGCTCTAATGTCTGTGTCAACAAAATGGCCTGCCTCTCTCCTACCTATAATCAGATTTTATTCCAACATAGAACAGGTAATCCATTTATAATTTATAAAATATTTCCAAACCACAAAGACACTGTTATTTTTTACATATCTATTTGAGGTAGATTTTTTTGGCAGAGGGGAAGATAGTACATTCACATGGTTCAAAAGTTATAGAGGATATAAAATATATGAAATGAGTTTCTCATTTCCACCACATCCCTCATTTGCCCAGATTCTACTAAAACCCAAATAAACATTATTTTCAGTTTTTTGTGTACCTTTCCATATGATTTTTTATGAATTTACAAGTACATAGGAATATATATCCTCTTTTTTTTTAAGGTTTTTATTTATTTTTGAGAGAAAGAGTGGGGGAGGAGCAGAGAGGAAGACAGAAAATCTGAAGCAGAGCCCATATCACCTGATTTCAAAAGTATTATGCTAAGTGAAAGAAGCCAAACACAAAAGGCTAAATACTATATGATTGTATTGATATAACATCCCAGAGAAGGCAGTGCTCTAGGGACAGAAATCAGATAAGTGAGTACCTAGAGTGAGGGAGTGGATTTACTACAAAGGAACATGGGAAAGCTTTGGAGATGATGGGATGTAGTGGTTGTACAGTATATAAGTTCGTCAAAACTGTATACCCAAAAAGTAAGAATTTTACTGTATATAAATTATATATCACTAAACCTGCCTTTTAAAGACCAAAGGGGTTGGGGGGAGACAAAGAAAACCTTTGTGTTCTATTTATTTAGTATTCAGGAGACTGTTTAGAGTGTTATAATGCCACTTGGTGAGAAAGGTACACTGTGGTTTTGTATATGAATACTCTGTGTAAATGATTTTGTAGTCCACATCTTAGAGATGCAAGCTTTCATGCATTTCATGCTTTCATTTCAGGTTAATTTCTTGCTATCCCTGAAGCGCTCTTCATGATATGCCCTTAATATAATGTTTTGTTTTGTTTTGTTTTTAGTGTTTTTTAATGTTTATTTATTTTTGAGAGAGAGATAGAGCACAAGCAGGGGAGGGGCAGAGAGAGAGGGAGACACAGAATCTGAAGCAGACCCCAGGCTCTGACCTGTCAGCACAGAGCCAGACGTGGGGCTCGAACCCACAAACCGTGAGATCATGACCTGAGCCAAAGTCGGACACTCAACCGACTGAGCCACCCAGGCGCCCCCCTTATCTAATGTTTTAAATAGTCTTTTACACATAGAATTCTTCTTGTAATTATTTTATGTAATAAATACCTTGCATTCATATAGTGCCTTAAAGCTTACAGATTATTTTCACATTTCTGAAGCCCTCAGAAATCCCTTAGGAATTGTTACTACTATTTTACAAAGGAGGAAGTTGAGGGGTTTGGGCCTGCCTAAGGACTTAGAACCTCACAGAGGAGAACTAGAACTTGAGCCTTGGCCCACTTACTCGGAGTCCTGTGTTTTTTACATTCTTCCTTTCCTACTTTCATATCGACTGTAGTCCAGAATGTTCTATGTCAGGCCTACTGTTAACAAGCGTCCATGGGAAAATAGCCAGCATCCTCAGGCTACAAAGCAAGAGTAACCACAATGTGGCATCAACCTACTTTACCATATCTCCCTCCTAAAATACTCATCTTTCTTTACTTACCTGAATCCTGTCTGTGATATTTTCTCCTTCATCTGAATTTCTGCAGAGCTATTTTGTTTATATATGTTTGTAAAGTCTTCATAAAATATATAGCATTTAATAAAGTATCTTCATAATTTATGTTAATTTTTATCATTTATGGGGCACTTGCTAGGTATTAGGCACTGTGCTAAATATTTTACATATATAATTTAGTTCTCAGAGTTTCTGAAGGTAGCTGCACATCCCTGTTCAAGCTCTAATAACTAGTTAATGAAACTCAGTATTGGAACCCAAATCTTTCTAATTCTGAAGTCTGTACTCTCGTTATACATTTAAGCAGATGCATTTTTTCCTTCAACCAGTTTGACATTAGATAACAAGACTTAATACATATTTGTCTTCCCCACTGAGTGTTACAAGAAAATTTCTACGTCAGCCAGTCAACATAACTGTTAATTTAACATTCTCTTGAGAGCATAGTACCAACATTATGAGGAACACTTCTGTGCTTTAGACATGATGTAGAGCCCTAAATTTGGAATGAACTCCCACTTCCCAGGATATACCTTTGTACTTAGATTTTTTAAATGTAATTTTTTTCATTCATTTTTGAAGAAAAATTTTTTAAATGTCATTTAAATTTGTTTTAATGTCATTTTTTAAAAGTCATTTATCAGCTAATGCTGAGTACCAGGGATAGTACGAGGGATAGATACCAGGGAGTACCAGAGATAAATAAGAGACATGGTCCTTTACTTAGGAGCTTACAAGCTCCTTAGAAGCTTAGCTCCTTTACTTAACAGCTTACGTCCTCATGGGGAGCAATAGGTTTAATAAGGAGTTATAATAAATACATGATAGTAAGAGATTGTGCTTATTGAGTCTCCAAAGAGAAGTTGAATTAAGTCAGGTAAACAAAAAACAAAGGATGAAAAAAAGCATCTTCCAAAGCAGCAGGGAGGCCAGTTGAGAACTGGCTGGACTGTAAGTATTGTTTGCGGGGAGGAGCATTTTGGGGAGTGAGTTGAAGGATAATTCTGCATATTGTGAGATGAATTCAAGGGCTATTAATGACCTAAATTATAAATAACAAAAGCCTGGGTGAGATATTGGCCATGAGGATAAACAGAAGGAAGTGTAATCAATAGAACATAGAATACTTCAGTGACAGAAGAAATGGAAGATGATCCCTAAGTTTCCAGCCTTTCAAAGAAATGACTAATACAACATGAGCAGGTTTGGTGGGGAAAATTAAGAGAAGACACTGAGATAGTCATGTGATTACTACCTGGAGAAGTCGCAAGTGGCAGATCTTCTTCCAAAGATTGCAGGAGAAGGTTCTGGGCTAAAGGTAGAACTTTGGAGTTGTCAGCCTGAAAGCAAGAGATGAAACCAAAGTAAAATGTTGGATCACCCATGGAGAATGGATAGCTTAGGACCTAAGGCCAGAGATGGAAACTTTCTTCACATTCAGTAATTACATTAAATTGGAAACCAAAGCTGAACCACTTCTATTATCTGATTACATTTAAGGTGCCTTTTACACATTATTTGTAGTAAATTTACTCATGTTCTAGTTCTCATTACGTTCAAACATTTGGTTGGAGACACTTTACTTCTTGTATATGGTATACATATATTCTTAAATATACCATGAAAATATCTTTTTTGTTTTAAACATTTTATTTTTTCAGTACTATTTCAAATGTGTCATTTTAGGTACATCAAAATGCCTAATAATCAGTGTTATTTTTTCGACATTCTTTCAGTATCAATGACTTCTCTAATATTAACGTTTTTAACTTTTGCCCTTGAAAGTATTACATTTTGATTATTATCATGATCACTTTTGTTCTGAAATGGTTTCTTTTAGGTTCTATAATACTACCTTATTAGAATATTAGATCTATATAATTTTTGTTGTGTTTTCCAAAAGTTGGCTTAAGTGGAGCTTGTAATTTGTATTCGTTACTTTTATTCTGTTTTTGTGGAGCTTCTAGATAGTAGAAAATGGTGAGTTACAGAATACCAGTAATAAATCCTTTAAAATATGAAGAGTTTTTTTCACTCTGTGCTTTTTCAAAACAACTTAAAATGTAACCTGGTGGCATAATCAGTGTCATTGTCATAACCTCTAACAGTATATGCTCAGAAGTGGTTTATGGCTCTACCAGAGGATGTCCTTAAATCTGAATGTGTAAGAGAAAAGTCTTCTTTAAACTATGATTTTCTCGATATACCATTATATTCTCTAGTGTTCTTAAATTAACTCCTGACGTAAAAAGTATTACATTTAACAAAAGTCTAATTCTCTGGAATTTAATTTCTAGTAAAAACGATTTTTAAAAAAGTAGATACCACACCTTAGTTAACTTAGAGTAAGAAAAAAGAGAAATATACTTACTCCTGAAAATAATACTGTATGGAATTAAGCCCATAAAGAAGCCACATGCTTAGTACAAAAATAGCATTCTAGGGAAAAGGCTCAACTGAAGGGAATTCTGTTAACATTCAAACTCTGGGCTTTCATGTCCATTTGAATTCAGTATCTGCAAAATGGTATTACTTCTGACTGGTCATTATTAACCTATACTCCAGCAATAAAAACTAATGAAGGTAATTACATATTTCATATTTCTAGTGATTTAAAATTACTCTCTTTCAACAAACCATAAGATACAGTTAACCTCAGCATTTTTTAGCCTCGATAAATATTTCCTATTAAGACCTGTAGTTGAAGAATATGAGAGATATAAAATAAGTCAATACATTATGAATCTAAAATGTAATCTTAAAGTGTCCTAATCTAGTGTTAATGTCATAACTTTAACAGTATCTTCTCAGAAATGGCTTATGGCTCTACAAAAGGATATAATTTTACAAATACACATTTTTTGAAGAATTTGAAAATAAATTGGAGATACACTCTTTTACCTCTAAATATTTCAAATATTAAGTTTGATCAGTTGATTCAGTAATCTCCTTGGTGGCATTTTGTGTCCAAGATCCAGTCTAGGATCAACCCATTACATCTACTTTTCATGTCTCCTTAGTCCCTTTCACCTGGAATGGTTCTTCAGCCTTTGTAGGTGTTTCTTGGCCTGATGTTTTTGAAGAGCACAGGCTAGTTACTTATAGACTGCCCCTCATAATTAGATTACTATTATGCATTTTTAGCAGAAATACTCTAGAATGAGATTGTGTTCCTTACCTCACATTGGAAGTGTATAATATTGTGACATATTGGTGAAATAATGGTGATATTAACTGATCACTCAAATAATGTGGTATCCTCTGGGCTATTATACTTTAAAATAATTTTCCCTTTGTTATTAATAAGTTGTTTGTGGAAGATACTTTGAGGCTATGTAAATACCCTATTTTTAATGGAATATTACCCCACCATCATTAGCATCTACTGATGATTTTCTAACACCATTATTCCTTCTATATTAATAAGTTGGCATTATACTGTAAGAGTGTTCCTATCTCCTTCATCTGTGTATTTACTCATTTAATTATTTATGTCAGTATGGGCTCATGAATTTATATTCAGTGATTATAATCCATTACTATCATCTCTTTTTATGGTGGTCAAAATTGTCCCAGATTCAGACAGTGGGAGTTTTTCAGTCTGGCTCCTGTGTCCTTTTTGTGTGTTTCTATCGTTCTTGGTGGTATACACTTCCTCGCTTTCTGACACATCAGAATGCTACAAGTGCATCTAGTTCTTTTTTTGACCCAGCACTAGAATCAACTTTTTCTTTAAAGAGCCCTTGGTCCTTTTTACTGGAGAATGGAAGCCAAGACCTGGGAACCTGGGCATGATAGGCACTAGGTGTCTGCATTGCTGCTGATATATCATTGCTTCTAGGCCTTCTCAGAACACAGAGCAAGGGAGACACACACACACACACACACACACACACACACACATACACACACATTATTTTCATTCTTCAACACTAAGTATTCTAGCTTTCATTAGCTTCAGTTTAGTCATCCATTTACTCATGTCTGAAAAACAAATGATAGAGTCAGAATTAGTAATCTGTACCACTGTAAAAAAGCAAAGATAGAAATTAAAGTTTACCTGTTTACTTAGAGTAATTCAGTGACTCGGTGACTTTTGACACACATCCCTCTAAATAAATAATATTTCCATTACCTCTCAAAATTCCTCATACTCTTTCCCAGTCCATTCCTACCTTGAGAAGCAACTGATTTAGTTGTTTGTTTAATCAAAATTTAGTTTTACCTGACCTGGAGCATTGTGTAAATGGAGTCATACAATATTCTTTTGCACCCAGCTTCTTTCTCTCAGCATCACATCTGTGAGATTCATCTATGTCTTGTGTATGAGTAATCCATTCTTTTTTACGGCTGAGTAGTAGTTCACTTTGTAGATACCAATAATTTACTTATCAGTTCATCTGCTAATGAATATTTTAGCTGTTTCTAGTTTGAGGTTATGAAGAATTAAGCTTCTTGACACTTGAATACATGACATTTAAATGCAAATACATGTGGTTTTTGACATACTTCACATTATATGTGAACACATGGCATGTGTTCCATTGCTCTGGGTCAATAGCTGGAGCAGAATTGCTAGGTTATATACGTTTAATTTTTAAGGAATTCCCAAACTATTTTTAAAGTCATTGTACCATTTACACTTTCAACAGCCATGTATTAGAGTTTCTGTCATTCTATGTCATTGCTAACACTTGGTATTGTTAGCATTTTTAAATTTAGCCATTCTGACCCATGTAAAGTGACTCTTCACTGTGATTTAACTTGCATTTTCCCAATGACTAAATGTTATTGAACTCTGTTAAATGTATTTATCAGCTTTTCCTATATCTTTATTGGTGAAGCATCTGTTTAAATCTTTTGCCTGTTCTTTTTTGTTGTGGTAAGATATACATAACATAAAATTTACCATTTTAGTTATTTAATTGTGTGGTTCAGTGGCATTAAATACATTCATCTTGTTCAGTTTATCATCAGCATGTATCTCCAAAACATTTTTCATCTTCTTAAATTGAAACTCTGTACCCATTAAACTGTAAGTCCCCTTTCCACTGTGGATTCCCAGCCCCAGGTCACCACCATTCTGTCTTCTGTATCTGTGGATTTGACTACTCTAGGTACCTCATACACATGGAATCATACAGTCTCTGACCTTTTGTAACTGGTTTCTTTCATTTATTGTAATGTATTCCAGGTTCATCCATTTTTTTTTTTTTTTAACGTTTAATATTTTGAGAGAGAGAGAGAGAGAGACAGAGTGTGAGTAGGGGGCAGGGGGGACAGAGGGAGAGGGAGACACAGAATCCAAAGCAGGCTCCAGGTTCCACACTTGTCAACACACAGCCCGACATGGGGCTTGAACTCATGAACCGTGAGATCATGACCTGAGCTGAAGTTGGATGCTTAACTGACTGAGCCATCCAGGCACCCCAAGGTTCATCCATGTTATAGGATGTTTTAGAATTTCATTCCAAAGGCTGAATAATATCCCATTGTATGCATATACACATTGTATTTATTCATCTAGTGGTGTACATTGTGATTGTTTCCACATTTTGGTTGTTGTGAATAATGCTATGAACATTAGTATACTTGCCGGTTTTTAATGGATTATCTGTCATTCTAGTATTGATTTTTTTTTATAAATTATGAACATAAGTTCTTTGTCACATACATGTTTTACCAATATTGACTCCCAGTCTGTTGCTTACCTTGTTCTTTTAATTATCTTTTAAGTACAAGAATCTTTAATCCTGATAAGTATAATTTATAATTTTAAAAAATTTATGGCTATTTCTTGTGTCCTGCCAAGTCTTTTTTTCTATCTCAAAAATTCTTTTATATATATTTAATCTTGAAGATTTGTAGTTTGCATTTTTACTTTTAGGCTTGTGAGAGACCTTAAATTTTTTTTGTGCACGTGGTGTGAGGTAGGGATTCAGGATTCTTTCCCCCATAAGGGTATCCTATTATTTCATCACCAGTTGTTACACATTGTCAGAAATTCAGTTAATTGTGTGATTCTATTTCTGGACTCTGTTCAGTTACATTGGTGCATTTTTTTGTCTATACTAATAGCACACTGCCTTCCATCTTTTTACAGTAAATCTTGAGGTCAGCTGGCAGAAATCATCCACCTGTTCTGGTATCTTCTTTACCCACATGTTCTTAGCTGTTCTGTATCCTTTGAGTTTCCACATAAAGTTTAAAGTAGGTTTTTTCAGTTTCTGTTAAGAAAAAAAAAAAAAAACAAAACCTACTGGAATTAGGAGTGATATTACATTGAATTTATACATCAATTTAGAGTGAATGTATACCTTAACAAAGCTGAGTCTTTAATTGTACGAATATGATACATCTTTCCATTTATTAAGCCTGCATTAATTTTTATCAACAGTATTTTGTATTTTTCAGAATATAGATTTTGAACCTCTTTTGTTAATTTCCAAGAAATGTGTTTTTTCATTCCCTTGTTTACTTCTAATATGAAATACAATTGATGTTTGTATAATGATGTTGTATCGTACAACCTTGCTAAATTTACTTGTTAGTTGTGGTTGCTTTGTAGATTCCTTGAGAGTTTCTGTGTAGGTAATCATGTTATCTGTAAGGAGAGACAGTTTTGCTTCTTTCTTTCCAATCTTTATGTCTTTTCTTTCTTTTTCTTGTCTGTTGCACCAGCAATGATATTTACGTGTGTGGTTTTGTTTCGTTTATGGCCCCATCTCATCTAAGGAATCCCCTCCCCGCCAAGCCCCACTTCCAGGGAACTGAAAACTTTTGTTTTAAAGGGAGGTTAAATTTTATCAAGTGCTTTTTATGCATTTATTGAATTTATCATGTGGTTTTTCTTTCTTTATTCTGTCAATATGAATGACATTGATTTTCAAATGATAAATCAATTCTGCACTCCTTGGTAAACGCCATTTGGTCATGATGTGTAATGTCTTTACAATATATAGCCGGATTTGGTTCTCACTCTAAGGATCTTTGGATATGTGTTCACATTTATGAGGTTTGCTATCAGAGTTAGACCAGCCTCATAAATAAGTTGACAGTGATTCCTATTCCTGTTTCCTGAATGTGTTTGCGTAAGACAGATATTATCTCTTACTTAAATTTTGATAGAATTTGCCACTTTATCTAGGCTAGGCATTTTCTTTATAGAAAGTTTTTTTGCTGTGAGTTCAATTTCTTCAATAGATACCAAACTATTCAGATCATTTCTTCTTGGGTAAGTCTTGGTAGTTTGTGTCTGTATTTTTCATAATGATGATAATCATACAGACATTGAAAGGATAATGACATTTCCCTTAGATTGTGTAATTCATTGACTTCATATTTCCTTTCTTTCCTCATTATCCTTTTAATATCTGAAGAATGTGTATTGATAGTGCCTCTTTAATTACTAATATTTATATTATCCATTTCTCTGTCCTTTTTTTTTTTTTTTTTTTTTTAACATTTATTTATTTTTGAGACAGAGAGAGACAGAGCATGAACGGGGGGAGGGCCAGAGAGAGAGGGAGACACAGAATCTGAAGCAGGCTCCAGGCTCTGAGCTGTCAGCACAGAGCCTGATGCGGGGCTCGAACTCACGGACCGTGAGATCGTGACCTGAGCGAAGTCGGACGCTCAACCGACTGAGCCACCCAGGCGCCCCAATTCTCTGTCCTTTTTCTAATCTGGTTATTTTTCAGTTTTTTTAATTGTTCTAATAATATCTTTATTTTCTATTTCCTTTATGTTTGTTTTTATATTATTTTTTCCTTCTTTGTACTTGAGATTTAATTTTCTTTTAGTTTTGATTTTGTAGCTTTTTAAGAGAAAATGTAGACTTTTTATTTTAAGCTTTTCTTCTTTATTAGAAAAAGCACCTAAAGCATCAGTTATCTTCCCTGTGGGGACTGATTTAATGACATCTCACAAATTTTGATATCATTTAATTCAAAATATTTATTTCCTTTGTTCTTTGAGAGATGGATTATTTAGAAATATATTGTGTAATTTAAAAATATTTGGGACTTTTCTTTTTGATTTCTAATTCAATTCTCTGGTCAGGGAACATACTTTGCAAGATTTCAATATATCAGAGTATACTAAGATTTATTTCGTGGTACAAAATATGATCTGTCTTGGTGAATATGCTACTTGCATTTGAAAAGAAAATATTCTACATTTATTTGTGTGGTGGCCCATGAATGTGAGTCATAGAAGCATATTAAAGTTTCAACTGTGAGGATTTTACTAGTTCTGTCAGCTTTCGTTTCATTTTTATTAGGCACATACACCTTTATAATTGTTTGATTTTTTTTAATGACTTCACCTTTTTATCATTATGAAACATCTCCTTGTATCTCTACTAATATTCCTTGAAATGAATCCTATTGTGTCTATTATTGGATTTAGCCATTTCAGCTTTTACTTGGTATTTACATAGTATATCTATTTTCATCATTTTAGTATAAACATATCTGAGTCTTAAAGCATATAGGGTTTTGTTTGTTTTTCATTTTTTAAAAAATTTATTTATTTTGAGAGAGAGAGCAAGAAGGGAAGGGGGAGAGAAAGAGGGAGAGAGAGAATCCAGAGTGGACTCCATGCTGATAGTGCAGAGCACGACTCAGGGCTCGAACTCACAAACCGTGAGATCATGACCTGAGCTGAACCCAAGAAGTCAGGCACTTAACTGACTGAGCCACCCAGGCGCCCCTTTTTTGTTTGTTTTTTGTTGTTGTATTTTGTGTCGGTCAACATCAGCCTTCAAAATAATATTTGGTCCATTTAATGTAATTATTTCTATAGCTAGATTTAAGCCTATTATTTTTACCATTTGTTTTCTGTTAGTCCTGTTTTTGTCCCTCTTACAGTTTCTTTTCTCTGGTGAGTTTTTCTTCTTTCATTATGACTATATTTTTTTCTGTGATATTGAACATATTTATAATACCTGCTTTAAAGTGATTATTTATTTATTTATTTTACTAATTTTGATATCTGGGTCATTTGTGGTCTATTTCTATAGACTCTCTTTTTCTCCTGACTCTGGTCACATTTTCTTCCTCCCTCCCACCCATATTTCTATTAATTTTTATTGCTGATCACCTCTTGTAGCTCCTTTGCATTTTGTTATCTTCCCCTGCAAGTTCTTGCTTACTGTTCTAATGGCAGTTAACTTGCCTGAACTCGAACACTGTCCGTCTTTCACCTTTAAGGCTGTTACCTTTACCAGGACCCTCAAGAATCTCTCTGGATTGTGCGTGCATAATTCAGGGTCGTACAGTATTTACTTGGGGTTCACACACATATTTCAAGGCTCACTTCTCTCCAGTTCTTTCTTTTGCTCAGACTGTTGAGTGCTGCAGGTGAAAAGCCACATGAAAGCAAACCTTGCCTGGTGAGATTTCCTCTCCTGGGGGCCATCTTCACCCTGGTTTCTTCCGACTTTTAGTCACTTTCTAGTGCCTTTAAACATTGGACTGAGAGGTTCCTTCCTATCTTTCATTTAGGGTAAACTAATGTTACAGTTCTCTAATAGAAGAGAAAATTATTTTAGTGTATATAAAATATAAATACATGTACACGGTTACTTAGTAACATATATTTCAGAGTAGGTAGATTTTTTTGGTTGCTTAAAATTATCTGCATTGGATATATAATGTGGCTATGATCAGACAAAAATGTTATTTAAAAAGTTGATAGGAAATAAATTGATTTCAGAAATCTGTTGCTCTAGTTTGCATTTCAAATTACTAAGATTCCCAAAAGTGGCAAATTGTCATTTTTTTTTCTTTTTTTTCTTTTTTTCTTTTTTTTTTTTTTTTTTTGATGTTTGTTTATTTTTGAGATTGGGAGGGAGCATGAGCAGTGGGAGGGGCAGAAAGAGAGGGACACAGAGGATCTGAAGCAGGCTCTGTGCTGACAGCAGAGAGAGCCTGATATGGGGCTCAAACCCATGAACCATGAGATCATGTCCTGAGCCAAAGTCAGCCGCTTAACTGACTTCAGCCATCCAAGCGCCCCACTAATTGTAATTTTTAAATAGACTGTCAATATTTAACTTTCCCAAGGTAGTTATCAAATTCAGCTAATAATATAGTATATTTTAAGTCTGTATCTCAAAACTTCTCAACACAAGTCTGTCACTACTTTCTGTGCAGGTAGCTCAATGTGAAATTTCATTTTCTTTGTTTTTGTTGATGAACCTAATACTTGAACAACAAACACACAGGTAATCATTTTATAGCTAGTGTAAACAACAAATGCTGAGTAAAAGGCTGCTGTCAGAAAAATAAAGTTCTTATGGATAACATTAAATATGACATGTTTTGCCAAAAATATCCTGTTTTTCATAAGTTTAAAGAGTGAGTTTAAAAAAAACTGATTTTTAAGAAAAATATACTATACGCAAAGATTTTATATAATTGTAAAAAGTCTTAACTTAAAAGAAGTGACAATCATATTGTCAGGCACAATTAAGTGTTTCAAAAAAGGAAAACAGTTAAAACTAGTATTTTAAGAGATAAAGCCTGCTTATCGAGTGCATTAAATAGAATTGCCTTTGAAGGTCTGTTTGTCTTATCTGTATAGCGAGATAAGAATATTTGGCGTGTTTATTTCAAAATACCTAATTTCGCTTTACATATATATTATATAATAGATGTTGAAGAAAATGAAGAGGCTGGGGCCACACCCCTGCCTACTCAGCCACCCCGGCCTTCATCTTCAGCTTACGACCCAGGCAGTGTGCCGTCCAGCAGCTTCACGGGAATCCAGATCCCCCCCGGTGCGCACGCTCCAGCCAACACGCCAGCGGAAGTGCCTTCCAGCGCAGGTAGGAAGTTCAAGTTAACCAGTTTTGAACTCTTCCTTTCGTAAACAAGAACCGCCTTTTCCTTATGTTTATGCCTCATAGTGATGGTCATAAAATATGGTAAGATCTTTAAATTCTATTTGAACCCACAAAAAATGTTAAATCCTTTTTGTTGAAGTTTTAATAGTAATTGTCTTTTCTTTTGAGAAATGATAAAACATTTACATATGTTACTATTAACTTTATATGTTTTATTACTAAGAACTTCTGTGCTTTTCATGAGTCATATTTTCTTTTTTTCCTCTCCCTTTTTTTGCCCTTTAGTGCTGTTCAGGATTAGCAGTGAGGTGAGCTGGTCTATTACAGGAAGTGTTGGTCAGCGTCCCACTGTATGAGCAAGATTTCATTTTTCTTGCTTTATTTCCTTAGGACCTGACCTCTGCCCTCAACATAGACATTATTGATGGAGGGAGCAGGCACTGAGGCACAGAATCTCAGTAGCAGTGGAATCACAGACAACTGAAAACAGGGGATTTGGGTTGTTTCTTTTAATATTACAAACAGGTGACTAAAGGAAAAAAAGGGAAGTGATAACTACTATCCTTGAATAAATCAGTATCATAGGTCTGTGCTTTCATGGAAGAGATCTGACAACACTAGTCTCTAGTAATGTCAATGTCAGTAAATGAAAGATACTTTTAAAAATTGCAGACATGTACTTGCATTGTTGACAACAGATCACCCTTACTTTTCAAATAGAAGGGCATTTAAAACCATAATTTAATATCTTGATTTTTTTCCAAAAATTATTCTTACAATATTTCTTTTATCTCCACATAATCTATGGTAGTAAACTGTACAAACATTTCAAAATATATTTTTTAATGTTTATTTATTTTTTGGCAGCATGCGTGTGAGCAAGGGAGGGGCAGAGAGAGAATCCCTGCTGTCAGCACAGAGCCTGACATGGGACTCAGTCCCACAGATGAACCGTGAGATCATGACCTGAGCTGAGATCAAGGGTCAGACGCTTTAACCAACTGAGCCACCCAGGCTCCCCCAAACATTTCAGAATATTTGATCGAGGGGCGCCTGGGTGGCGCAGTCGGTTAAGCGTCCAACTTCAGCCAGGTCATGATCTCGCGGTCTGTGAGTTCGAGCCCCGCATCAGGCTCTGGGCTGATGGCTCGGAGCCTGGAGCCTGTTTCCGATTCTGTGTCTCCCTCTCTCTCTGCCCCTCCTCCGTTCATGCTCTGTCTCTCTCTGTCCCAAAAATAAATAAAAACGTGGAAAAAAAAAAATTAAAAAAAAAAAAAAAGAATATTTGATCGATAGGAAAGTCATCCTTTGAGCCCCATTAATAACACATCATTACTTCATTGACTTTTAAATTTTCAGCCTCAGTTTACCCAAACCATTCTAGGTTATTTTGCATGAGTTGACCACTATCTAAAAGTGTTCTACTTGACCATTGTAGCACCAGCTATTGTTAGTTTCTTTGCTCCTATTTTAAAACTTTTTTAGCTTTAGGGGCACCTGGTGGCTCAGTCAGTTAAGTGTCCGACTTTGGCTCAGGTCAGGATTTCCTGCTTCAGATCCTCTGTCCCCACCCCTCCCTGAGCCTCTGTCTCTCTCAGATAAATAAAAGAAACAAACAAACAAAAAGAAAACCTTTAAAACTTTTAGTTTTATATTACCTGCAAATATTGCTGTTATTTTTGTCTTGAAGAATATTGATGAATGTGGTCATTTTAACACTGACCTCTTTTGTGTCACCATTCTGCATATTTTAACCTGACTTTGTTTTATGGTCTGTATGATGACTTTAATAGACACACCAATTTGAGTTTGTTCTGTAAGTATCATGGAACAGAATTATAAATATTTTCTTTTCTTTTAGAAATACTCAAGGGGCGCCTGGGTGGCGCAGTCGGTTAAGCGTCCGACTTCAGCCAGGTCACAATCTCGCGGTCCGGGAGTTCGAGCCCCGCGTCAGGCTCTGGGCTGATGCCTCAGAGCCTGGAGCCTGTTTCCGATTCTGTGTCTCCCTCTCTCTCTGCCCCTGCCCCGTTCATACTCTGTCTCTCTCTGTCCCAAAAATAAATAAACGTTGAAAAAAAAAATTAAAAAAAAAAAAAAGAAATACTCAATATTTTCAGGTAGAACAATATAAGCAACACCACCAACTACGTATATGTATTTGCTTTAGGTTAATACTATTCTAATTATACTAGTGAATTTAAACACTAACCAGGAGCCTCAGACACACCAGTTTTAGAAAATAAAATGCATTTTGAAGTCAAATTGTATTGGTTATTAGTGCCTACCCCTTGCTAAAGCACAGACTCAACTGTGATACAGCTTCTCCTGACCTAGGTTTTGCCTCTTTCTAAAATGAAATTAACCATACTCTCATAGTGATTTTAATTATTAAAGGGGAAAAGGTTGAAAATTCACTACTACTATGCCTAACACAAAATCAGTGTTCAGCAAATTAGTTTCCTTTTCCTTTTTTTTTCGCTTCCTTCCTATTTCTGTGCCAAAGACAGGGTATTTAGCACCAAGCTAATGAACACTTAAAACCATTTTGTGAATCAAGGGAAGTGTCACCTTTGGGGGTAGGGTATTGACCTTAAAAAAAGTTGCATGAGGGGTGTTGGTTTAGACAAAATATCTTTGGGCAGAATTCTGTATAGGCATATATTTGTATATTTAATATATAGTTCTACAGTACATATATAGAAGAGGGAAAGCTTATTTCTAGTAGGAAGGCTGAATTAGGTTTGGTACAACAAAAGTGATCAAATATTAGTAGTTCCATACGTTCAGACTAACAGTATCTCCTGCTTAGAATATTCATGATATACATAAAGATAGATATCGAGGTAGTTTTCTGTTAGGAAGTTTTCTGATATAAGCAGTTAATTTTGATCCAGTTAACTGGCGTAAACCTTATTTATTTTATTTTATGTTTTCTCTTTTGTTCCTCAGAGCAAGCACATAAAACCAAAAGCCTTGGAACTTATTTAGGTTGAGGTTCTCTTGTGTTACTTTATATACACTCTAAATAGACTTAGCATTTAAATAATTGCCATAGCTATTTTATAAGTTAATTCTTACAGCAACTATATTAGAAATTGTTGTCTCTTATTTACATACTGTAAAGAAATTAAGCAATTGTCCCATGAAAACAAATGTACAGGCATACCTGTTAGTGACAGAACTAGAAATTGAACCCGTGTCTTTCTGATTCTGTTTTTGGCACCTCCTTTCTATGTCCCTTCCTCCAAGGAACTAAAACCCTGTTAAATCAAAATCTACTTTTCCCATATAGTAATTTACCCCTTAATACTGGTTTAAGATTTTGGAATCTCCTCTTAGCTGGCAGATTTTTTTTTCTATTATATTTAAAACAGTTAAAAAAAAAAAAAAAGTCCACAGTTGCCTAATAGCAAATGAAATAACATTTCTAGTTTATAAATATAGCAGATGTTTCCCCTCTTGCTCACTTTAAGATTGATTTACTTTCCCTCATATAAAGATCCAGGATGCACTTTTATCAAAGGGAAATCCTTAAGATAGCTGAGAAGAATAGTATGTACTAATATACAGTTTTTAGTTCTTCCACAAAAACGCACCGAGGTGCAAGGAGGGCAGCGATAACGTTTGTTTAAGCAGGGGGAGTGTTTGCCTCTTGTATTTAACCACTGTGGACTGTCAGAAGTAGGTGATGGAGCAGGTGGTTTTTCCTTTCTCTTGAAACATGCGCTTTACACAGCCTGTAAGTGCTCAGGAAGAAGAGCTCAGTAATAAATCTAAGTAGGTTAAATATTAGAACTGTTTTATACTTAATGCTAGCCTCTTGATGATAAATGTAGCTCAGCACATACAGAGATCAAAAACTTAGCGCTTTTATTGTTGTTCTTTTAAGTATCAGCACTGCATTTGAGTTCTCCTATACAGCTTTCAGAGTTGTTAATATTTTGTCCTAACCATTTCAATCAATGCTATTTTCCGTGATTATACTGAGGTTTTACTCAACCCAATCCTCCCATTTTCTTACCTCTGCTTACAGTGTTCCTTGTAGATAGCATGTCTTTCTTTTCTTTGCCTCTCCAAATGCTACTCTTTAGGGTTATACTTTTTGGATAATCTTCTAGTTTTCTAACCACTACCTATTATTTCTCCCTTTTCAGAATCCCCACATCATGTAGGCAGTAGAACAATTCAGTACTTAATTAGACATTTTTTAATGTTTAATTCTTGAATGTATATTAATGCCATTTAATAAGCTATGTAACCATCTACTTAAAAATTAACCAGAAGTTACTTGTTAATACCTCATTTTGTTAAATAACAGAAGGAAGGAAATTTCCAACACAGTTCTGCTTTCCCCAGGAATGTTTTTATGGTCACATCACTCCAGCATATTGCAGTCTTGGGGACTGCGATCCATTTATGAATTGACAAATGAGACCTTTCCAAATCCCGAAAGAAAGAAAGAAAAATAGATTTGGGCATCTCGAAAAAAAAAAAAAAGTAACATAAACCACAAGCTATTTTTACAAATTTAACAAGTATTTATGAGGGGCGCCTGGGTGGCTCAGTCAGTTAAGCGCCTGACTTCAGCTCAGGTCATGATCTCACGGTCTGTGAGTTTGAGCCCTGTATCGGGCTCTGTGCCGACAGCTCAGAGCCTGGAGCCTGCTTTGGATTCTGTGTCTCCGTCTCTCTCTGCCTCTCCCCCACTTGTGCTCTGTCTGTCTGTCTATCAAAAATATATAAAATGTAAAAAAACAAAACAAGTATTTATGAGCTTGTGTTGGGCCTGTACACTAGGTCCCCCTGGGAACATGTCATGATGGCTGCCAAAGGACAGCCCTTGGCTCGTGCATCAGGACAAATGGAGGCAGCATCTTCTTACTGCTGCGTGAGGCGCTGAGCAGCCTGTGTTGTCAGTTCAAGTCTTTGTTGAACGACTGTGACCACAAGTTCTTTTTTTTTTTTTTTTTTAATTTTTTTTCAACGTTTATTTATTTTTGGGACAGAGAGAGACAGAGCATGAACGGGGGAGGGGCAGAGAGAGAGGGAGACACAGAATTGGAAACAGGCTCCAGGCTCTGAGCCATCAGCCCAGAGCCTGATGCGGGGCTCGAACTCCCGGACCGCGAGATCGTGACCTGGCTGAAGTCGGACGCTTAACCGACTGCGCCACCCAGGCGCCCCCACAAGTTCTTAATAAAATACACACCACATAATTTTTTTTAGTATTGCTTAAATAAAATTTTACTACATAACTAAATTTCTGTGCAAATTCTTTTTTGTTCTTGTTAATTAATATTGTCTACTTAGTCATGTGAAGATGTACAAATAAGCATTTAAAATTTAATAACAAGATGCTGATTGGGGCATCTGGGTGGCTCAGTTGGTTAAGTGTCCAGGTTAAGTGTTTGGCTCAGGTCATGATCTCGAGGTTTGTGGGTTTGAACCTCGCAACGGGCTCTATGCAGACAGCGCAGAGCCTGGAGCCTGGTTCGGATTCTGTGTCTCCCTCTCTCTCTCCCTCCCCCACTCATTCTCACTCTCTCTCAAAAATAAATAAACATTTTTAAAAATTTTTAAATAACAAGATGCTGATTAATAAAAATATTCCTTCTCCATAGAGGAACAGATTTGTTTGGAGAACTTAATTTACATAGAAACACAAATTATTTAGCAAGGAATGGCAATGATATCTAGATTGATCTGCTCATTTTTTTTTAACATCAATATGAAAAATATGTAGTCACGTCTCTATGCTTTAGATACATCAAAACACTACACTTGATTAGGTAGTCTTGAAGATCCCTGCCAAAGGTTGCATTCCCTTTTTTTTTTTGTTGATGTTATTTATTATGTGCCTTTAAAGGTTAACAAGTTTTGTGGGAACAATTATGTCAGATGTTGATAGTTTAATATATTTGGTTAGCAATTATCAAAATCAAGCGAAAGATAGTCATTAAATTAGTCAGTTTAAAATTAAAACCTGACTTTGCAGTTACACTTCTTTAAATTTTTCCTATAAATAAATTCATACACATTGTACATATGTATATGTACACAGTATATAAGAATATTCACTGTAGTGTTATCTATAGTAGCAAAAGAATGAAAGCAACCTACATGTCCATCAGTAAAGGACTGCTTTATAAATTGTGGTTCATACATGAAATGGAACACTTATGTACCCATGTAAATTAATAAGGTAAATTGCGAAAATATATTAAATGAAAAATGTACAAAATAGTATAGTATGCAGACATATTACCATTTGCGTTAAATACGTTATGTAAGCACTCAAAATATATTTTCCTGCATGTTTTCCATTGCAGCTTCCAACATCAAACAAGTGTGTCAAATTATAATTCATTAAGGTTCCAAAATACTAAGAAATGAAATTCCTTCGTGATCCTCTGAACGCTTTCCTAGTGTATAATTAAGTATAACTGTAATACCCATTTGTGCTTTTCCGATTTGCAGGTGTAACAAGTAATACTATCCAGCCTACTCCCCAGACTGTTCCGGCTATTGATCCTGCACTTTTCAGTACAGTGTCCCAGGGTAAGTCAGCTGTTTTTGTGATATATTGTATCTCCTGCTTTGGACGTTGTTTGGTAATTTTACCTTAAGAGTGTTGTATATTTGAATGCCTAGGTAATTTGAAACACATTTCTTTGAATGGCTGTGTTCACTAGATTCTCCAGTGAGCCAAGATTATTTCATATTATCCAAAATACCCAACTTTGAAGGCATTCCCTTTTTTTTTTTTTAGTTTTACAGTTCCTTTTTTTGTATAATGATGGATATAGTGGCACAAACATATAGCCAAAGCTATCATGAAAGCTTATACTAGATGACTTTACTTCAGAATTACCATGTGTTATGATTATGGTCTTCCTTATCTACTACATTAAATTATTAGATTATCCGAAAAGGGAAGTGACTGTAATTGAAAATAAAAACAAAAAAGAACCTTTAATAAACTGGCAGATTACCCAACAACATAATGGAAAACATATCACCTGCCCAATGAATACCATATTCCTCTGTTAAACTTGGTTTCCAGACTCCCCTCTATAATCCCCCTCAATTTTAAAAGCTCTGTCTAAAATCTGCTGTGAAAATATCTGAAAAAGATAGATCAATGACACAGTAGGGAATCTGGAAACCAGGCCACAGAGTATGGAAATTAATGACAAAGGTGGCATTTGGAGCAATGTTGCAAGAATATATATTCAGAAGTGATGTTACAACAGTTGGTTATCAGGAAAAAATATATATTAGATTCTGTCTCCCAGTTCTCGTATCTGATTTAGTTGCATCTTAACAGGCTTAACTAATGAAAAATAATAAATTCCATACCACGGAAGATTCCCTCTTCCCTATTACATTCTTAAAATGCAACTAATAGACCAGGAGGGAATTGAAACTTAAGGAATTAATGTCCAGAGCATATATAAAGAGCTTCTACAAATGAATAACTAAAACTCAGTTCACCAAAAAAAACAAAAAAACAAAAAAACAGAGAATATGGCTGGTAACACAGATAAGCAGTGAACACATGAAAGGATGCCCAGCCATACTAATAATCAGGGAAATTGAGAATTAGTAGGAATTTGGTTTTATGTCAATAGATAAGAAAATATTTTATGGCACAAAAACAGACATTCAGATCAATGGAACAGAACAGAGAACCCAGAAATGGACCCACAAACATATGGCCAACTCATCTTTGACAAAGCAGGAAAGACTATCCAATGGGATAAAGACAGTCTCTTCAGCAAGTGGTGCTGGGAAAACTGGACAGCGACATGCAGAAGAATGAACCTGGACCACTCTCTTAGACCATGCACAAAAATAAACTCAAAATAGATGGAACACCTAAATGTAAGACAGGAAGCCATCAAATCCTCGAAGAGAAAGCAGGCAAAAACCTCTTTGATCTTGGCCTCAGCAACTTCTTACTCAACATGTCTCCAGAGGCAAGGGAAACAAAAGCAAAAATAAACTATTGGGACCTCATCAAAATAAAAAGGTTCTGTACAGCAAAGGAAACAGCAAAACTAAAAGGCAACCGACGGAATGGGAGAAATTTGCAGATGACATATCCGATAAAGAGTTAGTATCCAAAATCTATAAAGAACTTTTCAGACTCAACACCCAAAAAACAAATAATCCAGTGAAGACATGGGCAAAAGACATGAATCAAAGAAGACATCCAGATGGCCAACCAACACATGAAAAAATGCTCAACATCACTCATCATCAGGGAAATACAAATCAAAACCACAATGAAATACCACCTCGCACCTGTCAGAATGGCTAACATTAACAACTCAGGCAATAACGGATGTTGGCGAGGATACAGAGAGAGAGGATCTCTTTTGCACTGCTGGTGGGAATGAAAACTGGTGCAGCCACTCTGGAAAACAGTATGGAGGTTTCTCAAAAAATTAAAAATGGAACTACCCTAGAACCCAGCAATTGCACTACTAGGTATTTATCCAAGGGATACAGGTTATGCTGTTTCAAAGGGGCACATGCACCCCCATGTTTATAGCAGCACTATCAACAATAGCCAAAGTATGGAAAGAGCCCAAATGTCCATCGATGGATGAATGGGTAAAGAAGATGTGGGGCGTGTGTGTGTGTATATATATATATATATATATATATATATATATACACACACACACACACACACACACATACACACATACAATGGAGTATTACTCGGCAATCAAAAAGAATGAAATCTTGCCATTTGCAACAATGTGAATGGAATTAGAGGGTATTATGCTAAGCAGAATTAGAGAAAGACAAATACGTGACTTCACTCATATGAGGACTTTAAGACACAGAACAGATGAACACAAGGGAAGAGAAGCAAAAATAATATGAAAACAGGGAGGGGGACAGAACATAAGAGGCTCTTAAATATGGAGAACAAAAACAGAGGGTTACTGGAGGGGTGGTGGGAGGGGGATGGGCTAAATGAAGGAATTAGGAATTAAGGAATTAAGGACATTAAGGAATCTACTCCTGAAATCGTTGTTGCACTATATGCTAACTAATGTGGAATGTAATTTTTTTTAATTACAAATATTAAAATATATTTTAAAGGATTGATAATTTACAGTGTCAGTGAATACCCAGGGAATGACTCTTGGCATGCTGTTGCTGGGCAGTATACGTTAGTAAAGTTTTTTGCAGCACTATTATGTCACTAATTTTTTGACCCGGCTATATTCCACTTTTAGGAATCTGTCTTAAAGAAATACGTAGACCTGAACACTAAACATGTTTACAAGGATATTTTATTTCAACATCATCATAGTAGTAGAAAATAATCTTATGGTATTATTTAATAATAATGAAAATTATGGTCCATTTGTCCCATGGACTACTGAGCACATATTAAAAAAGAATATAGTAACTCTGACATGAAAGATCTCCTCCACATACTGAATTAAAAAAGCAAGTTGTAGAACATTCTGTATAGTATGAGCCTGTTTAGGGAAAAAAAAATTAAGACTCTGCCTTGCCGCATGTACATATGTGTTTAAGTACATAGAAAAATTCTAGAGAATGCACAGACTACAACTAGTCGTCTCATAACCATCACTAGCTTCACCACCACCTCTAATACTCCCTAAACCCCTTTGCTGCTACATTTTTCTCTTTAGTGTTTAGTACTCCTCACCTTTTAATACCCATATTATATGTGTGTTAATATATTAAATATTTTTTGTAGTGAGTCTGTGGCTGACTGTGGAGAAGAGAATGGGATTGGAAAGGTGGTAGATACAGGAAGCAGAGCATTTCCCTTTTTAACTTGTTTAGGTAGTATTAGAATGTGAATAACAACGTACCTCGTAAGTTTTTTTGGAAGATTAAATGGAATATCTGAAAAGTATTTAGCACAGTGCCCGATGCAGTCAAATTCTGCCTCAAATCATTACTGCTGTTGCCATTTTTAAGTGACATATCTTGGCAGTGCCTGCATATAAGGGTTTAGTACTGAGGTTTGTCTCTACCCTTAAGGTTTACTGGGTATCAGATGGTTCCCCTGTGATCCTGCCTGTGCTTTCCATTCAAGTCAGAGGATTATAGAGTCCACTAGGGTCAGATTATCCAAAGTCCCTGACGTGAATTTCTAAAATTACCAAGTTAGATAGAAAAGAGTCTTTAAAGACCCATTTTGGAAATTTTTACAATGAAATATTCTATGCTCTGTCATGACATTAGATAAATCAACCTTGGAAATGGATTCTTCTGTCAACTGAGTGTGCAGAGATTTTCTCTTTACACCAAAAATGTTATCTTTGATCCAGTGCTGACCCAGGCTCTTTCTGCTGCAATAGGGAACTTCACTAATAGCCCTAGCTGTCTTCTGCCTTCTCGTACTGCCCTGTAAAGGAGAAAAGCAGCCCTGTGATGAGGACTGTCTTGCCTAAAGCCATTTGGAACATATTAGGCATAGGGTTCAGAAAAGAGATGTTCTGTTAGACAGCCTCTCTAATCCTTTAAACACCTTTTAGGTCCACAATACGCTCTCTCTGCTCTGATTATGGCCTCTAGTAAACTTTAGTAATTGAAAAAACAGCTTCTATATGGGTGCACGGAGAAGTTTTTACAATTTGGAATATAATATCAGATACTGAAATTGAACACTTGTTCTCTTATGTATTTTCCACTTCAGTTTTCAACTGCTAATTTAAAAGAATCATAATTAAGCAGATTTCATTTTTTTTAATTTGAAAGTTTAATGACATGTTTTATTATTGATGACTCTTAGATGATATTTGTTAAATGAAGGAAAGCCTGAAGTGTTACAGAATAGCAAAAGTAACTATTTGACATGGCTTTTTAAGTTCTTTTAATTGTTGAAAATAAATCTAACATCTCTATATAAATCTGTAAGTTACATTTTGTATCTGAATGTGTAAGATGGTTATTATCTAATGATATTTTATCTGCTAGTTACATAATTTCATACAAGTTTATAAGATACATATGTATCTGTAATGACATTTTCCTGTTAAAATACTTCCATTCATATTTTCTGAATATTTGTGTTTTAAGATAGTTTTATCATTGGTGTATAAGTTTAGTTTGTAAAAACTAAAATAGTGACAGAGTTCTTGCCACTACAGACATCTTATTAATAAGTAAGTGGTATGTCAGCAAAACAGTGCTAAGGCCAATGGTATAAAAACTATTAGTTCTGTGCATTGGGTTTCCTTCCAGCAAGTCCAGTAAATTCTAGATGGATGCCCTACATATTTAAAAATTGCCCTGGAATAAGAGGACAGGCTGTTAAAGTACAAAATGATGAGTGGGGTGAACTCAGTTTTCAAAGATGTCTCACACACCTAGATAGTATGTTTAGCTCTAGATGACCAGAGCCTGTTAATATATCTAGAAAAAACTTTGAAAAATCTAGTAGGTATTTTCAAGAAAAAAATACAACCTAAAGTGTCCTGACTAAATTGTCAATAGAGCTGCAGGATAATTGGTTTTTAAGTTTAAGTGGTAACAAATGCCAAGTCACTAAATACTAAAAGAATTTAGTACTTTCAGTAGTACTAAAACTTTTAGTACTACTGGAGAACTTTTTTTTAATATATAATTACATTTTACTAGTTTATTGATTTGTATTTTTTTGCTTTTTAAGCAAGACTGGAACTTAAGAAAATTGAAGTAAGTTCTGTCAAAATTGGAATGTGTAATTTCTTACAATAGTAAGATTAACCATTATAACTTTAATAGCATTCAACAAGTATTTGAAGAATTTATATGTAGCACACTGGCTAGTTACCATAAGTAGTTATGTGTATATTTATATTCTCTTAAAGTCAGAAATTAATATGTAATTCTGTATGAACTTGATTCCTTTTAAAATGTAGGAAATAATATGAAGTGGAAACATATTCATTCATTAAAGTTCTTCAACATTTATCGGTGCCTGACCCTGCCCTAGAAACTTTATGATCCATTATTTCAGAACTCTTTTGAAAATTTTAAAGAAAACAATAATTTGGATCAGAACTTAGTGTCCAGATACCTGCCGTTGCTATATGTATAGATATGTATAACATACGCACATATATCTTTGGCAAAATTAAAGGTAACTAAACAAAAATAGTCTGTTTATAAGTACAGACTTATAAATAGAATTTGAAATATATTATTTGCTCGTTATATTCTGTGCCTCAGCCTCCTATCACTTCTCTTTAGAATCCTCATAAAAAATTCTAAAGAAAATGGTATTTCAAAAGACAAGACATAAAGTCAGTTTTTAATTTCATCTTTAGAAATATATATTCAGGTATGTTCAGGGCGCCTGGGTGGCTCAGTCGGTTAAGCCGCCGACTTCGGCTCAGGTCATGATCTCGCGGTCCGTGAGTTCAAGCCCCACATCGGGCTCTGTGCTGACAGCTCAGAGCCTGGAGCCTGTTTCAGATTCTGTGTCTCCCTCTCTCTGACCCGCCCCCATTCATGCTCTGTCTCTCTCTGTCTCAAAAATAAATAAACGTTAAAAAAAAAATTAAAAAAAATATATATATATATATTCAGGTATATTCAAATTTTAGAATAAATGAAATGTTTTTAGCATTTTGGTTTTCTTTTTTACCCAGATTATTTAGTTGAGCACTACCCATATTAACCATATATGTAACTGGAAAACTTGCCAAGAATAAATTTTGGACATAAATTGTAAAAGTTGTTCACGTGTTGAATTTTGTAGTTCAATGATAGTATGTTCGTTAAACCTTAGAGTTTTATATACGGATGGCACAAAAACACAAAATATTTTCATGCTAAAATAAAAGTCAAATGGCTTATGTAATTTTTTAAAAATGTTACTTATTTTTGTCATTGAGAATTATATTTATATTCTAGTTCAAATGAGGGTTCAGTGGTTTAGTCTGTGTGTATTGTTCCATGAAAAGAGAGGCTTAGCAATTCTAACATAAACACCTAAACTACTGTCCTTATTTTACACAGAATATAATTTTTTTTTGCAATTAATCTACCAAAATACAAAAGCCTCTAGTTTATTACTTGGGGGAAAAAAACCTTTTCATATAAGTTATTGTGTAGTGGCATGTGTATAGTTGATATGAGTAAGAAAAAATTTGAAAAGCATGGAAAAAACTTAAATACCCTGGGGTTGAACAAAGCCTTCATGTTTTTCTATAACCTTAAATATTTTTTTTATAATTTTAAATGTAAGCATTTAACCTAACAGAATACGTTTCTATTCTTACGGATAGTCTTAATTATTCTGTGTGTCTTCCAGCGGATATCCGTCTAACACCAGAGGACTTTGCCAGAGCTCAGAAATACTGCAAGTATGCTGGCAGTGCTCTGCAGTATGAGGATGTCAGCACAGCGGTGCAGAATCTACAGAAGGCCCTCAAGTTGCTAACTACGGGCAGAGAATGAAGCCTTTGTACCACACGTCCGTACATTTTTGGCTTAAAGAACTAACAGTCCATTACTCTCTCTTCAGCCTATCAGGAGCACAGTTTTAAGGAAGACTTCAGTTGCATTGACTATAACAATGAAATCTGTGTCTGTGTATCAGATTCCTGTTGAAGCATTCAGCAGCAGCCTCAACCAGTTTTCATTGTCCATTTAGTGGATCCAGTAATCTCCGGGTATATCGGGCTGATGTTAGCAAGATCCAGAAATGCCCATTGAACCCTGCTTCAGAGAATGAAATCACACTTCTATAAAATGTATTGGGATTCGCAGTGTATCTTAATATACATAAATTAAAGACTTTTAAAAATCTTATAATTTGGGCACACAGGCTATATTACTTTGCTATAAAATTCTAAATTTAACTTTTAATAGAAATTGCCAGAATATTCTAGATAAGAGATCATGTTTCCACCCCCTCCCTGAATTTATAAAACAAATATGAACATCCTAAACTGTTAGATGAATTTGAAAGGGATTATGTTCAAAATTAAAATATGTTCATGTTTAATAGAACTACATTAAAAGTGAAAATTGTTACAGAAGAAACCAAGGTAAAGAGGTAGAATCACTTTTAGACTTAAGAATAATGTCGGTTTCCCAACAGCTTTCCCTTCTCCATTGAAGCTTAAAGTGAATTGGTATTTATTCATAGGCAGTTTGACTGCATGTATTAGGGAATGAAAAGAAGACATTTGTAGTAATGCCTGGAAACTTGGTGCTTTAAGTTAAGGTTCTCCTCTGCTGCTATGGAATGGATTCCATAAAGTGGATAGCTCTGAGCGCTGCAGAAGACTACAAGAATTTAGACTCTCAGTTGTTCAGTTTATAAGTTTTGTGGGAAGTGATGGACTTACTGTGTGTCACCTACATTTGTGCTGTGTAAAAAATAAATACAAGGATTCTTTTAACTCGTTCCGTTTATTACAAAGCCAAATGTCTGTTTTAATTTGCATGCTAGAGTTGTCATTTTTTTTTTTTAAGTCATTATGTTTAATTACAGGAACATGGATGTTTCTAAAGTAAAAGGCGAACAATTTTTAAAAAGAGGGAGGTAAATTTGCTAAATTTACCTGAAATTTATCTGGTCCATTTCATTCATCCCACTGAGATTGGAGTCATTTAACGTAGGGGTCCACAAACTATGTACGGTCAATGGGCAGACCACCAGTTATGTAAATAAAGTTTTATTGAACTAAAACCTTGCCCATTATTTATGTTTAATCTGTGGTTGCTTTTCCTGACTACAGAATCACATGGCCTGCAAGTCTAAAATATTTACTCTTTGGCTCTTTAAGAAAACATTTGCTGAACCTGTTCTAACAGTCTATTCCAAAGAAAATGAATCATTATCTCATAACCATTCGTCTTTCAGTTTTTCTTTGCTAAGTATAATGCTATTGCATAGCATTTGATAGAATGAATATTCAGACAGAATAAACTATTGTAAATCATTACAAAAACAAGCCCACAAACCATGCCTCCTGAAAAACATGTTCATACCTTTCACAACTAAATTCCTATAACATTTGTGGAATTTGATATTTGCATCTAGAACTCCAGTGCTCTGAAACATTCCTCTAGCACTTTATTGTAGTACAAGAGTGTCTAGGATGATCTTTTAATGTTATAAGAAGTAAATAAATTCAGTGAAGTTTAATTCAGATTTTAACGTGTGTGGATACCAGAAAGAAAACTGTCACCTCCCATCTCACACCCTACTTTGTTGCTCCCTATTGGGAGAGCACATTGAGGGGAAAAGATAATGTGGAAACCCTGGAGTCCGCTGATAAGTGCGCTGTGTTATAACAGCCCTTATCTCTAAAATGGAAGCCATATCACCAGCCTCCTCACAATTTGTTAGAGGAGATACTTTACATGAAGTGCTCAAGAACCAGTAGCTTACCATAAATGTTTATTGTTAATGTTCATGTTAAGATAATGTAAATTATTAATAATTTGTTTTCCAAATATCAGGAAATCCCAGTTGTCTCTGGCAGTGCTTTCTTACCTGAGAGGATTGAACTGTAGAGATTTTTGGCTTTGCATGTCTTTATATAAAATCTGTCAAAATAAGGTTAAAATTGTTTGATGTAGTGCTAGAATAAGCGATTTTCATTTAGTCACTCAACGTGTATTTATTGAGCAGCTATTGTGTACCTAGTATTGTCCTTTGCATGAGAAAACAGCAGAGAACAAGAAAAGAATTCTGGCCTCTTAGAGTTTATCTTCTTAGGGAAAGGAAACAAACTTAATAAAAAGTTTATATTCAACCAGTGGTTTTCAAAGGGTAATTGTTAGAAATGGCAAATCTTAGGCTCTGCCCCATTCCTATCCAATCAGAAAGTTGTAAGGGTGGGGGCCCAGCATTCTGGGTTAAGAAACACTTTAGTCTGATGGTCCCTAAAGTTTTAAGTAATTCAGTCCTACCCAAATCACAAATAAGAACGTGAGAAGAGAGATTCTCCTGAAGCAGTAGCTCACAAAGTGTGTGGTTCCTGGACCCCTAGCTATCAGCATCACCTGGGAACTTGCCAGAAAGTTCTGGGGATCATACTTGAGTTTATGTAGTAGTGATAAATTCAGTGGGGAAAACTAGAGTATGGGATAGGAGATGCTTAGATGGGTGTAGACATGCATGCTCATGTTTAAGTAGGATAGGATGGGCCTCACTGAGGTGACTGCCTGAGGGAGGTAGAGGAAGAGCATTCCTAGCAGAGGGAGGTAGACAGAAGAGGTCAGAAGGTATAAGCGACAAAGGTTGGCGAAGGGAGCCACAGGCTTAGGAACATATACAGGCTTTTTATAAGAGACCAGACTTTGAACAAAATGAGCTGCTGAGAGGTTTTGACCAGAAGAGTGGCCTGATTGTGACTTAACTTTTAAGAGGATTGTACTGGCTACTGTGTGGAGACTAGACCATAGGGTGGGTAAGAGTGGAAGCCGAGAGAGCAATTAAGAGTATTGCAATAATAAAGGTGAGATATGATGGCTTAGATCAAGGGTAGCAGTGGAGGTAATAAGATGCCTTTGGTTTCTGGCTGTCCTTTTAAGTAGAGACATCGAATTTCTGATAAACTGGATATGAGATCTGAGCATGGAAGGAGTGAAGATTGACTCCCAAATGTGCAACCTGAACACTTAGAAGAGTAGTTGTTAATTGCAATACGGATAGTGGCCAAATTCTGCTGACGTTTAGGCTGAAGTACAATGTTCCCAAGTTCTGGTGACCATCCCAAGTAAAGCTATTCGATAACATTGGTTTGCCAATGCAGACAGAGGGGGAAGAAAAAAGATAAGTTCTGTCTATAGTGATTGTCACAGATATCTCACCAAATCACTGCTGAACTGGAGCTAGAAGCCAAGGACAGAGCCCATGGTTAGCCTGGCCAAGGAAGTATGCAGCCTTCAAGATTACTCCCAAGAAAAAAATCCCGGTTACAGGTCCTGAAAATTAACGGCCTAGGGTGTTCATAGAATTGATCTCCCTATTTATATGACGTGTAGAAATTTGAGGTTACTGTGTATGCACTAAAAGATTGTATGCTGTTCTTTCTAAAGAAACTTACACCCTATTAGCAGCATCGTTATAAATACCTTCAAGTGAAAAAATGATAACTGACAAGGGGTTGAAGAGTTCTGGTTATCTGCACAGCTTTCTTTAGCTATCCCCATTACAAAAAAAAAAAAAATTCATGTATCCGAGCAGTTGGAGCAGATCATCTACCTTGGACCATAAGTAAACCTCCAGCAGTACTGCTCACAAAATTTTAAGACACCCCTCACGTGGAGGTATGCTTACCTGGTTATAATCTCTGATGTGTGTATGGAATTCTGAGACCAAAACCTCATTCACTGGACTTTAAGTAGGAGTAATTCTAAGTAAGAATACTTAATAAATATAGTAGCTCACATTTAGGTGCTTACTAGGGACCAGGCACTATTCTAAGTATTAAAACTAATATTAACATTAATACTAATTAATAATAATATCATTAATGTTAATAATCATTAATATTTTATTATTTAATTATATTAAGCATTTAATATAAATTTATATTAATATAAATTTATATTAATGTAAAATTATATTAAATATATTGTATTAACTTATTTATTATTTTTGATTATAATCGTAATATAATAATTAATTAAAATGATTAAAATTAATTAAAATTAATTAATTAAAATCAATTAAAATCAATTAAAATCAATAATTAAAATTATTAACTAATGATTAATGTTAATGTATTAATACATTTAATCCTGCCAGCGATCCTGAGAGGGGGTCCTATCATTCACTGTCCCTGTTTTATAGGTGAGAAAACTGAGCCACCAGATAGTAAATGTGGCTGAAGCTGAACAGCTAATACTGAAAGTTTCTAAGCTCAGGTTACCTGTTTCAGACAATATGTATCACCCATTTAGGTAAATCACCCATTAGGTAAATCATCGGTTAAATTATTGTAAGTATAGTGAGAAGTTCTAAGTGAACCCCACATTATCAAGGTTATGGGTCACAACCAAGGTCACAATTCCTGTTATTAGTGAGAGGTGTTCAGCTAGACTTTTCTGTTATCTAGCCTATGTGTTCCAATTAACTGGGGGTGCTAGGCAGTGAATAAAAAACGTGAACACAAACTCTGGAGCCGATGGCCTGGCAGCAAATGGACTGAGTCCAGGGAGAAAATAGCCAGGATACAAATGGATTAATATATTCTCTTGAAAAGCGTGTCCCACATTGCTAGGGAGACCCGAGTTTCCCATTTTTTAAATAGCATTATTATCTTCATTTCAAATATATAATGTCTATTTTAAATATTTTTATTCTAAAAATACATTAGACTTTACCTTCAGGAAATGCAATTGGAATATGAACGTCAATATGAAATTAACAATAATCTTTATAATTAGTTATTTCCTCAAACTTCTCCCTGAAAGTCTGAGGCAGGAGCACCTGTCTCTTCAGCAACCCCCTGTTGTTTGGAGAGGGGGGGTGGGCAGAGGTTATTGTATAACAATAGTCCACGACAGAGCTTTCTAGAGAATTAGCTCTGTAGTTCAACGATATTAGGAGATCTTGTAAAAATATTAGTATCTTCCATATGTTCAAAAATATTTATATGTATTGAGCATCCTTTGTCAATTAAAGTTCAACGTGATAATGCTATATCCTTGGAGGTTATATACAAGACCCAGTAATTCTTCCTGGGAAAAATCTGGGAAGGTCTCGAAGAAGAAGGTTGAATTATAGGTATGCCAGGCAGAGAAGCAGGGAGAAGTGAGCAAAAATAAAAGCATGCACAGCAGCATCAGGAAAAAAAAAATGTAAGAAATTAGGGGAATTTGAATAAGTGTTGCTATGGCAGAACGCCTGTCAAGAACAGGAGTTGTAAGTGTGAGATTACACAGGTGAAGAGGTGTTAAGGACTAGATTGTGTCCCGCCAAACTGTATGTTAAAGCCCTCCCCCCCAGAGCCCCCTCACCTCCCGCCCCCCGCCCCCACAGTGTGACATATTTGGAGATAGGGCCTTTCCGGAGATAATTAAGATGAAATGAGGAGCGGGACCCAAATCCCATAGGACTGGTGTCCTTATGAAAAGAGGAAGAGACACCAAATATCTCTCTCGTGTCTCTCCTCTGCCCTCTCTCTCTCCCTTTTTCTCTCTTTTCCTCTTTCTCTCCATGCACACAGAGACAAGGCCATGTGAGGACACAGCAAGAAGGCAGCCATCTACAAGCTGGAAAAGAGAGACCTCCCCAGAAACCAGCCATGACGACACCTTGATCTTGAACTTCTAGCTTCCAGACTGTGAGAAAATAAATTTTCATCACTTAAGCCACCCAGTCTGTGGTATTTAGTAATGGCAGCCCAGGCCGAATAAAACAGGGGCAAAAGGATAAAGGCACTGAGAGTCCTGCCAAAGAATTGATATTTTCATCTCGAAAGTGATGGAAAGCATGATTTCCAATTCTCAGTTTCCTCTAAAGTCTGTGGCCCAATTTGCACTTTTGAAAATGGTCTTTATCTACAAATCTCTATAAAGGCTTTGCTCAAATATGCTCTCGACCATATTGATTGCTTGCTTTATTGGGTAACCCATAGAATTGTTCTTGGCTCTGACCCCTCAGATATGGTATTTGTGTGGCAGTATGGGGGACATTCAGAGTTTCTTCAGAAGGAAGAAGGACACTTAGATGTGTCTGTTGTGCCGTGCCTCTATACTTTCTGTATGAAACTATACCCGTCTGACTATAACTTGGCAATTTACCTGTTCACTTTGTATATCATGTAGGTTAAGCTTTATTATGACAAATCTTTCATTAGATGCTAAGCTCCTTAATGGTGAGAGCTATTTAAATCTGTAAATCCCTAGTACTTTGTGTGATGCCTGATGCAGACTAAGTATCTCTAACCTGTAAATTAAAAAAAAAAATTTTTTTCTTAGTGTTTATTTCTTTTTGAGAGAGACAGAGAGACAGAACGTGAGCAGGGGGAGGGCAGAGAGAGAGGGAGACACAGAATCCTAAGCAGGCTCCAGGCTCCGAGCTGTTAGCACAGAGCCCAACACGGGGCTTGAACCCACAAACTGCGAGATCATGACCTACTGAAGTCGGCCACCTAACCAACTGAGCCATCCTGGCACCCCACTAACTGGTAAAATTAATAGATGATTGAGTGAAGAAATTATACTGAAATCATCAAATTAAGGTTCATTATGTTCAGAAAACTCTGTTCCCTGCTATTGTAGTGTGAGATAAAACTAGAATGAGAATTGCATCGAAAAACTCTGAAATCATTGATCATTGTTATCTAAAAAATCCTCATTCGGTAACATCAGAATAGTGGGATATTGGGTAGAGTTCATCCATGCCCCCCAGAAAGTCTTGATTACTAATTCAAATGCGTGGTTCTTTATCTGTTGAAATCGTGAAGTGTAACAGTGAATCAGATGTCCTCAGAGCATCCTTATACACTAATAACATCCGAATAACAACATCCATGTTCTCTGCAGATAGTTTATGTGTTCTTGGTCTATCCATACTCTTGGAGAGATTAATATGCTCAAGCCATCCGAATTATTTAACAGAAAAACCTGCATGTATTAAAAATAGGGGGAAAATACATGGACTGTATTGTAATTGAAAATAATTAGTGTGTCTGAGGGAATTGTAACTGAAAAATCATTTTTACAGGTGAATGGACAAAGAAGCGGACGTTTAAAATGATAGAAACTGCCACTGAACACTGAAACCCGAACACTTTTGGGGAAGTTGGAACTCATTTGAATTTTTTTCCTCAATACATATACTCTCTTCTGTCCATTGGTCCAAAGACAAACAACTGAAAAAAGGAGTGACAATTATAAAGCCATGGGCATAGGGTGACATAACGTAAAGAGTATTCTTTTGTGAGACAGGAAACTGGGTTTCTGGTCCCCCTGTTGCCATAGTCGGTTCTACCACAGACTTTGCCTTTCCTGACCCTCCTCTAAGCATTAATCCTGTCACAGATAGCGTGAGGGGGCGGGGCTGGAGACCTAACATCCTTCTGAAGATCTAAGATTCTTTATGCTTCTGAATAATTCTTAGACTTCTGTAGACAAAATTTGAGGTCTGCGGTCCTCGAATCGCCTCTTACTGAACTAGATTCATTGTTACATTATGTTTTCAAAATTTAAATCCTTACATCCATCCTATTTCATAAATAAATATCCCCTGAATATCTTAGGTCAATGTGTCAAGAGTTCAGCAATACATCCCTTTAAATAAATATTGAAACGAAGGATCAGGACGGCTAAATAATTACTGTTCCTTTGGGTAGAGAATTTTCTTCTGCCAATGTGAAGATTCCCAGTGAGCAAAAATCTGACAACAAAGGTTTCAGAGCAAAGAATATCCCCAGGGATAAAGAGAATCATTTCAAAATGATAAAGGGGTCAGTTAGTCAAGAGAACATAACAATCCTAAAGGTTTATGTTTCTACCAAGAGAAGTTCAAAATACATAAGGCAAAAACTAATACAACTGCAAGGAGAAATAACAAATCCACAATTATAATCATAGATTTTAATACCCATGTCAATAATTGATAGAACAGTAGGAAAATATGACTGGCATACTGGACCCTTAGATTTGTCCTTATGACCCTGTTTTTCTCATGATTGGAGAGTTTATCTATATGTGTGAAGATTGCAAACATGTCTGCCTCTTTTGGTGATGAATTAAAATGGGAGTGGGGGCGCCTGGGTGGCTCTGTCGGTTAAGCCTCCGACTCTTGGTTTCGGCTCAGGTCATGATCTCATGGTTTCATGAGTTCAAGCCCCACATCGGGCTCCAAGCTGACAGTGCAGAGCCTGCTTGGGATTCTCTGTCTCCCTCTCTCTGCCCCTCCCCCACTTCACTATCTCTCTCAAAATAAATAAACTTACTTTTTTAATAAAATGAGTGTGTTCAGTTATTTATAAATGAGTATATATATTTATTGAGTATATATATATATATATATATATATATTGATTCTTTTCTTTTTTTTTTTTTTAATTTTTTTTTCAACGTTTATTTATTTTTGGGACAGAGAGAGATAGAGCATGAACGGGGGAGGGGCAGAAAGAGAGGGAGACACAGAATCGGAAACAGGCTCCAGGCTCTGAGCCATCAGCCCAGAGCCCGATGCGGGGCTCGAACTCACAGACCACGAGATCATGACCTGGCTGAAGTCGGACGCTTAACCGACTGCGCCACCCAGGCGCCCCTATTGATTATTTTCTTAATACTGTCTTGTGATGCTGCTTGTAAACAACCCATGATAGGGGCGGCTGGGTGGCTCAGTTGGTTGGGCATCTGACTCTTGATTTTGGCTCAGGTAATGATCTCACGGTTCATGAGTTGAAGCCCCGAGTTGGGCTCCATGCTGACAGCATGGAACCTGCTTGGAATTCTCTCTCTCTCTCTTTCTCTCTCTCTCTCTCCCCTACCCCTGCTCATGTGTGCACTCCCTCTCCTCAAAATAAATAAATAAACATTAAAAAAATTATTAGTGTTTATTTTTGAGAGAGAGAGAGAGAGAGAGAGCGTGCACATGAGTGGGGGAGGGACAGAGAAAGAGAGGGGGACACAGAATTGGAAGCAGGCTCCAGGCTCTGAGCTGTCAACACAGAGTCCAACGTGGGGCTCGAACTCACAAGTGGTGAGATCGTGACCCGAACCAAAGTCGGACACCCAACTGACTGAAACACCCAGGCACCCCAATAAATAAACTTTTTAAAAATCCCTGATATTCTATGTATTTTCAAAATGAATTAGTCTGAGAGTTTTTGCTATAGTGACTTAGAATACATTTTTTCCCAAGCTGCCTGTAAGTCTGCAGCTTGGGAAAAAATGTATTCCAAGTTACTATAGCAAAAACTCTCAGATTAATTTTATTATTTATTTGTATCATTTTTGAGAAAAATACCAGTACTGCAGATAGAATAACATAGAGAATCCCATTAAGTATATATTTTGTGTGTGTTTATAAAATATTATATATCATATATCTCATATATGCATATATTGATGTTTATGTATCAGTAGTAATCCTTTTGAAAATAATCTTTAAAATTATGTGGACCAAAAAGCAAAGAAAATTAGGAAATAACTTATTTTCTATTATTGTAACCTAAGAGCACGAAGTTTTATTAGAAGTCTCTGCTGCTCAGGAGTTTAAAATCTATGTAAGGAGGCAGATGTGCACAAGTGAACATAACTGGAGGCATAGTTTTAAGTGCCATAAAGAGAAAAGTCATGAATTGCTATTGAAACTTAATACTTTTTTTTTCCCCAGGGCACCTGGGGTGGCTCAGTCGGTTGAGCATCTGATTTCGGCTCAGGTCATGATCTCACCATCAGTGGATTCGAGTCCTGCATCGGGCTTTGTGCTGACAGCTCAGAGTCTGGAGCCTGCTTTGGATTCTGTGTCTCCCTCTCTCTCTGCCCCTGCCCCACTCACACTCTGTCTCTCTCAAAAATAAGATAAGATAGGATAAAATAAAATAAAATAAAATAAAATAAAATAAAATAAATTTTTTTCCCCAAACTACGGAATCTGGACAGGACATTTTCCTGGGGTGGTGACCTTTGAGCTGCACCTTATTCCAATAAAATGAAGTGGGTAATTAAGGTAAAGGGAAAAGCATAAAAAGAGAAATATAATAGTGGGAAAGTGCATGATCCCTTTTCTTCAATTATAGCAAAACAGCCATAAGGAGAAACCACCTAACAGAGTATAGTCATGTCGTCCCAGAGAGATAGGCAGCAAAATCTCTTAAAGATGGAACAGATTCGAGTCTAAACCCTTTCCTACTATATAAATCCTAAGGAAATTCTAAATCCTCCTAAATAAAGTGTTTTTATTCTTTCTGAAGCTGAACGTGTATCTGCTTGTAGATGCCAACTTGATATAAGCCCAGTTCTCTTGACAATCTTCATCCATGCTGCTCTGTGCCTTACATCTCCTAGAGACTAGGATAGAAGGAAGGAAGGGTTCACCCTGGGGAGAGTCCTGTGGAACAGACAAGACAGAACAGGGTTGTGGGGAGAGCAGGGTAGGGAGGAAAATGGGAGGCAGGTGAAGAGGTGGATATTTTAAGATTTTTAGAAGACAGAAGTAAGGGGGCAGCTCCATCTCAACAATTTACAGGAAAAGTCACTAAAGTCCTGCTCGGAGACTCACTGCTGCCCTGTCTGTTCAGGGAGTGCTTCAGGTATGTTACCTGGATGCTTAAAGTTCTGTAAGAAAGTTGTAGAAAAATTCACAGCGTGCTTTCATAAAAAAGTTTCTGAAGACCTTACCAACTAATCCCTCTTTCATCTGGGTATGAAAGAATTGGACTAGGATTGGAGATAGCCTGTCACTTCAAATGAGTCTTTTGAAAGAAGGAATAAATTGTATTAGGAGAGTGTGTAGAGTCATGATTTACCTTCTCAGGAAAGTCTCAATCTTCAGACATTTAAATTGTTAAACGGCTTGGGGAAACTGAATAATCCTGGAAACTCGAACTCAGTCCTAATGAAGTGTTAAAAATTTTAGTAATGTGACATGAACTCTTTGATTCCCAGCTTTATGGAGAAAGCAGAGCTTGAACATAATAGGGTTTCCTGGTGTCAATGAAACTCCCACTTACCTGCTATCTTCACTGTGCCTCATGCTCCAGGATACTTTACTTGACTGTATAAGGCTCTGTGGACTTTCTGCCATTGTCAGAGCGACCTCAGGGTATCATTTCTTGATGTCTCTTTAGAACATTTTTTTTTTATTTATCCTGAGAAAGGATCTGTGGTTTTGGATGAGAAAAAAAAAATACATCTTTTCTTTCTTAATCTCTAGCTGACATTTAACATTCCCACAGTTATGAATAAACAATAAATCAGTAGAATTAGCACTTCTTGTGACTCTGTCACCAAGAAAAATTACAGAGATTTTCCTACCTCATTACAGCCATTGCAGTTGTTACTGATATATTGAAAAGTCATTTTTGGGGGCACCTGGGTGGCTCAGTCGGTCGGATGGTTGACTTCGGCTCAGGTCCTGATCTTGCAGCCTGTGGGTTTGAGCCCCACGTCAGGCTCTGTGCTGACAGCTCAGGGCCTGGAGCCTGCTTCGGATTCTGTGTCTCCCTCTCTCTCTGCCTCCCCCACTCGTACTCTGTCTCTCTCAAAAATAAACAAACATTAAAAAAAAAAAGAAAAGTCACTTATGGTTACCACTATTTTGAATTCACAGACAATATTTGACCTGTTCTAGATATTAGTGTGTTAATAAAGGCAAACATGTATTATTATATTGCACATTTGGATTTTAATATATCTTTATTACTTGTTTCTGTGTAACTATTTCATCCATAATCCTAATTAGGTAAAATAATGGCCTTCAAGGATGCCCACACCCTAACCCCCAGGATCTGTAAATATGTTACCTTACATGGCAAAAGGAACTTTGCAGATGTAATTAAGGTGAAGGCCCTTGAGGTGGGGAGCTTATCCTGGATTATCCAGGTGAGCTCAACCTAATCACAAGCATTCTTAAAAGCAGAGAACTTTCCCAATGTGGTCAGAGAGGAGAATGTGAAAAGGACTTGATCAACCTTCGCAGATTTTGAAGGTGGAAAAAGGAAGCCAGCAGCCACGGCATGTGGGTGGCCTTTAGAAACTGGACAAGACAAGGAACGCAGATTCTCCCTTAGATCTTCCAGAAAGAAGTGCAGCCCTGTCAACACCTTCATTTTAGCCCACTGAGACCTCTGTCAGACTCCTGACCCTCAGAACTTGAAGATAGTTTATTTGTGCTGTTTAAGCCAGCTAACTGTGTGGATATTTGTTCTGGCAGCAATAGAAAGCTAGTATACTATTTATTTTATATATTTAAAAATAATACTCTGAGAAACTTCTCCAAGGGCATTTATGCACAAAAATAGCTTGAAAACTCCTGCCCACTTCTGTCTGTTGCAGCAGTTCAAAGGAAAACCTTAGGTAGTTGCCCAGTGACACCTGTCAGTATGTATTGGGGCCCCAAAGGTAGATTGTATATTTTTTTGACAATGGTTCAAATGTTCCCGTAGAAATTTTTGTAGCAAAATCACAACTATAGTTCTTATTCAAGCTTTACTTTTCTTCCCACCTTCTTTCTCAGTGCTTCGTATTTTTTCTGGCTTCCAACATTTCCAAATCTGGATTACATTCATATATGCAGCTCATTCATGTGAGAATGAGAGCCAAGGGAGGAGTGATTTTAATCCTTTTAATCGACATTATTACTTTATGAGCTTCCAAATGAACCCAGCAGCCTCCAAAATATCATGCGAGGGAACTGTTGTAAGGAAATGAAAACCGAATAAAGAGGACCTGTGCCAAAGGAGATGTGTTTTCCATTCCCAGTGGTGATAGAGTCTCTGAAGATTCTTTACTGAAATTCTTGGGATCAATTCCTAATTTGTTACAACATGTTAATGCAAAAAATGATTTTAAAAAAGAGTTTTCATTTCCTTACTTGTTAAAAGTAAATGGCACCTTTTGAAGTATCTGATTAATTAGAATTGGTAACAATGTTTGGGTTCTGTAAAGTTCTAGGGAAGTACCTGATAGAATTCTACCAGTGCATTCTTATCTATTATTTTGTGTGTATCAGAATGAAAAAAAAAATCTTTCTTTGTATTTCCAAAAGAGATGTTTCTTCCTCCATAGAAAACCACAGTCATGAAGCAACATGAATATGCCTTTGTCAACAGCAGCGGCATCTGTCTGCTCTGAGGCACAACTTACAACACACCCCTCTGCGTGTCCGCGTTCTCTTGTTACCAGCAGGCTTGCTAAATGTGTGCTTTTGGATCTTAAGAAAACAGAAAACAAAAAAAAAAAAATTAGAACTGCCAATGCAAACATTGTAAAATTCTAAATTATTGATCAGTGTGCTTTGGAAAACATGCATAAAACAATCTAACCTTCCTTTCCCAGGACTGGCTCCTCTCGGTGATTAAAGACAGAGCTGCTAGTTCTGCTGAGGTCAAGTACATACAGTATATAATAAAGTATGATATCTGGACCTTGGACAAAATGGAATGCCAAACCTAGAATGTTGCCAGCTTTCCACTGTGCAAGGTCTAATTTAGTTGATACATCTGCTTTCCATACTTCACGAACCCCAATGCATTTTCAGGAATTCAAAGCTAATATTTCTCATTACTAAAGATGCATACTCGCTCAGAGCCTGGAGCCTGTTTCCGATTCTGTGTCTCCCTCTCTCTCTGCCCCTCCCCCGTTCATGCTCTGTCTCTCTCTGTCCCAAAAAATAAATAAACATTGAAAAAAAAAAATTTAAAAAAAAAAAAAAAGATGCATACTCATTCTGGCCTCAGGGACATAAAGTTGTGTTAAATGACGCGTATTTTTACATGGAAGATTTTTTAAATGCCTTATACAGAGTTTTCTAAAATGTAAAAAAGTATGGGGTACCTGGGTGGCACAGTCAGTTAAGTGTCCAACTCTTTATGTCGGCTCAAGTCATGATTTCAGGTTTTGTGAGATCGAGCCCCGTGTCTGGCTCTATGGTGACAGCACAGAGCCTACTTGGGATTCTTTGTCTCCCTCTCTCTCTACCCCTCCCCCACACGTGCGTGCTCTCTCTCTCTCTCTCTCAAAATCAATAAACATTAAAAAAAAAAAGATTAAAATGAATAACATGTGAAAACATGATGCTAAAATCTAGCTTAAAAAATCCATAAATATTTAACTTGTGTTTTATAGGAAGTTTTTTTCACTAAAGTAGTTGCATACTTTCACACCTGAAAAACATCTCACATCTCTAATAGCAACCCTCAACTGAGACTAGCATTTTGTTGGTATTTTCATATAACTACACACTTCCTAAATGCTTGTGCATTGTATGGTAAATGCTGTTAACAGGCAGAAAATGCATATTGGTGATGCAAACAGTTTGCACCTAGCAGCTCTGATTTTTTTTAATTAATTTTCTCTCACAGAAAATGGCATACTACCAAAACCAGACAAGGATGCCCTAAGGAAAGAAAATCACAGGCCAATATCTCTGATGAAACAGATGGAAAAATCCTTAACAAAGTATTAGCAATTCGCCAGTGGTGAAGAGTTTGAAAAAGAAAAGCTCTCCTCCCCAAGAAATACTGATAGCTCGCTGCTTATCTCACCCACTCACCTCTTTTAGCATCTGTGTGTAAAGAGAAATCCCAATGTCTGTTGTACTTTTTCAGCTATATCTATGTAGAAAAAGCATGTCAAAATCTCCTAGGCTGGCCTGCTTTTCTTAGTGAAATTCCATTTGTCTGTGTTGGTCCGTCTTCCACTCTCTCTGGCCTAACACTGTGGATAGATAAGAATCATGAAAACCATAACCCCCACTGTACACAGTTACTTCAACTCTTCCCCATGAGGCCACCTTCCACCCTCATCCACCCACTGCACGGAGCTTGGAGGATGACAACCCCCTCCCCCATCGCCCCCATCATGGCTGACTACTTTCTGCGATGTGTGGGGAATTGGGATCTCTGACAGGACACACAAGAAGGAAAACCACCGGGAGGAAGAGGAGGGCACTCGTGTGATCTCAAGAAGCAATACTTGCTGAGCAGAGGTCAAGTTTCTGGATAAAGACCAGAATCCTTCACCATTCCTCTCAGGTGCTCTGTCATCTGATCCACACCTGCCTCTCTAGTTGGCTTCATATTACTCTCTGCCTTGCTGTTTGGGTTAAGCCACCCTAGGCTTCTTCTTGGTCCCCCAAAGTCATTGCTGTATCCTGTCCCAGAATTTTCACATGTACTGAAGCTATGCCTAGAAACACTCTCTCCCTCAACTTCATTCTGTACTTAATCTCGTTCAATCTCATTCATTTTTGACATCAGATAGATTGCATATGGAAACATTTGTGTTTTAACACACTTTTGCAAGAAGAGATCTTAAGTTCTAGATTTTACAGTTGAAAAATTTGAAAAATTTGAAAAATTACTAATGAATATATATTTTATTAGTAATTTAAGTGCTTCTCATACTTCACTGTGTATTCAAGTAAAGTTGACATTTCATTATAAGAATTAAGAACACTAAGAGTATATTTGCCTGGAGAAGATGGATCCCTTCATTAGGGCAAATTAGCACTGATTCTGTCAAGGTATTAAACAATGCTACCCATAGGAAGAAACCTCAGGACTCTATATCATAGAACAGAGATCAGCAAATTATGATCTATGGGACAAATCTGGCCCACCACTAGTTTTTACCAATAAAGTTTTACTGGAACATGATCATTCTCATTCATTTATGTACTGCCTGTGGTTACTTTCATGATGCAATGCAAGTAGTTGAGTAGTCATGACCAAAACTGTATAGCTCCCTGCCAAAGAAAAACTAAACTATTTCCTTTTTGGCCCTTTAGAGAAAGTTTCCTGACTCTTGTCATAAAATATAATGACAAAGATTTTAATCTAGAAAGTTCAATGCCAGGAAGTACCAGTAATCCTGAAAGACATAAAGCATGAATTCTTCAGAAAATCTAGTATAAATTATACTCTACTCTGATGGCCCCAACAGGAAGAGTTGCCCTCAAAAGTCTCCAAAGTAACAGAATCAGTTAATTTGTCTAAAGAGTGACTGAGAACTGTAGTTTTTGAATGTTAGATATGTATACCAAAATGCGTGTGTGTGTGTGTGTGTGTGTGTGTGTGTTTGTGTAGAAGTTAATGTTATGACGTTGAGCTCTTCTATTGGGAGTAACTAGTCAGTCACCAGACCCTACTCTTAAGAATGTCTTAGTTTATGATGGGAAAAAGCCATCTTCATTGAAGAAAAAGATTTTTCTTATTGTGCATGTGTCCAACTTATCTAAAAACCAAATCCTTTAGATATGTTAACAAGAGGTAGGCAATGGCTTTCACCAACTTCTTTTCTAACACTCAGCACTGGATTCTGATCAGCCAAGAGAATATTTCTCTTATCTCCAATTAGAACTGTAACATTTCAATACTTCCTTTGAGGCAGTTGTTAAAAGTATGTCTTCCACTCTCTCAACCTCAGTAGAATCAGTAAGTGCATGCTTATGTACATAAACTAATCTCTAATTTTGTATTTCTGGGTGTATGATAAATGCCAATAATTATCTCCTCATGGGGAAAAATAAACAAATACAAAAATACAGGCCCCGAGTTCCAGTAACCAGAACAAATTCAAGCTCAGCAACTTACTAGCCATGTTGCCATGGACCAGTTACTTAAAACTACAAAACTTCTGTTTCCTTATTTATGAAATGGAGGATATAATAACACCTACCACATAAGGTTTGCCTGAATAAAAATAGAATATTTTTGAAGCACTTATGTGATGTCTTGTGTAGAGTAAAATATATATGGACATGTTTTAGGGCATGCTGGTGATGAATCATGCAGATGGGCCCATCAACTTTTCCCATCTCTGGACACTCAAGTTGGTGATAAATCAACACAGGATGCAAAGAGTCCTAATCCATGATGATGAAAAAAACATTGTATCTTCTGAATCTGGTTCTCAGCGTGAAGAGCACAGCAGTGACCATCAGTGGAAAAGCTGTCCCTAAAATCCACTTCTTCCCTTTCAAGCTATAGAATTGACATATCCAAAACTCTAGTCTCTGAAGAAAAAATATGTTAAAATATGAAAAAAAATGTCTAAATAAAGTGTGAGACATAATTGGTAAAGGGCAGGGGATTGCTTTTTTGAAAATAGAATAAGTCGATGCTTCTCGAATGGTCTCTGGAAGGCAGAGGAGAATGAATGGACACCTGCCAAGTGTTGTGGAGCAGAGCAGAACATGACCTGTCTCTGAAATCATGAGGTGTCAATTATGATGCATAAAAATGTTATATTCTACGTCTTATTTTTTATATTTGTTAGCTTAAAAATTTCCTTAAAATCTCAATGAAAAGGTGCATCTTACACATTTGAGGTCTTCCCAGCACACTGGTACTTTTCCAGTAAGACGCACAATTTGAACAGGGCTTTGTCTATGGTATATATATATATATATATATATATACCTGTTGAGGGAATTTTCTTTAAGGAATAAATTAATCTAGTTAGGGAAAAAAAAACTATCACCTGGAATAGCATCAAAACAGTTATCATGATAAAAACAATTTTTCTCTCAAACCCTATAAAGCTAAAAGTGAGAGTAGAGAGTCACTATTTAAACAATCCTTTGGGGAAATTGTGAGATTTTATTCAAGGGAAGCCAAGGCAATCTTGATCTGAGGAAGCTGGTTATGTAATACAAAAAAATGAGGCTTTTGCAGTCAATGTATTACAAACCTGGGCCTGCCATTTGTTATGTGAAGGAGAGTTATTTAACTTCTCTGAGCCTCAATTTCTTCACCTGCAAAGGGAAATAACAATGAAGAGTTGTTTAAACAGCCAGAAATAATGGTGTGAAATGCCTGGATTGCTTACTACATGGAGTTGATGCTTAATGTAATAGATACAGTAATACTTTAGGAGCTTATTAATTCATTTATTCATTTTGGTAGAACAGTGGGTCACTGAGACACGGTGAAAAGTAGTAGTATGAATACTATTCTTGATATTTTATTGATGTCTACTTGCAGAGGCTTCTCCAGGTACAAGCATAGATCACAGGGGGCATCAGCCACTGAGTAACCCAGAGCAATGTGAACAACCTGTCTATAAAGCAATGAGGTTATAAGTCCATTAGGGTGGGTTTGCATATAGGTTCACCTAAAAAAATAGTTATTGAGCTTTGACTATGCAAAAAAGCATCATACTAGCCATAAAGCCCGTAAAATGGAAGGACATATTATAAAGAGAGCAAAAATTGCTCTTCCTAACTTCTAAGGAGCTCACCTCTGAAGGAGTGTAAAATGATGAACATGCAATAAACCCAGTGCATTTGTTCTTGGAAAAACACAATGAATCTAGGCTCTGGGAAAATTCTCAAAGCTCATGAATAAAATTTTTACATCAATGGAATACTTGCAGTTGCATAAAGCACTCAAATATAACTTAGCACCATCAGCTCTAAAATTGCTATGTAGCTTGGCCTAGAGGCCATCTACTTGGAAGGAGAACCAGACAGATCTGCTTTGAAGCGTGGTTGACCTGTACTCTGACTTTATTTAATAATGTACCTTTGGTGGTGGTGAAGACTATGGAGAATGTTTAACCACAACCTCTACCCACCACTCAGACCCAGTGACCCCTTACCACCATCTCAGAAATTTGGGTTGAAGAACTGGTTTTATCCTTACTTTTGGAGCCGAAATATAACACCTGTCCTTTGACTATATACTGAGTACCTCATATGTACTCTACCAAGTGCCAGGCAAAGACACAATATGTTTTCCCAAAGGGCTCAGGGTCTAGTTCAAGGGACAGAGACCTGTAAATAAATAAGTACAACAGTGTGATAAGCATTCATCTGGACTTAATTCTTTTCAAGTTGGTGTACATGGAATGGAAATCAGGCTTCCATCCAGAACAGGCAGGGTAATCTTTCCACAGTTGGGGTTGGTTAGCATAAATCCAACAAGATCCTGGAAATCTTTCTCCACAGCCCAATTTCTAAAAAATAAAATGTTTATTTTCAAAAGTCATGTTTCCTATAAATATTATCTTCACTGGTAAATTTTTTAAATGGCTCAAAGTATAAAAGATTTATACATAACTCTCCTGAGAAAGCCAAAAATTGAAAGAAAAAAAAAAAAGGAAATCACTAGCGCCTTAATGTTGCATTAGGAGAAAAAGAAAAGTACTTTGGCTGCGCATTGCTAAGGCAGTTAATTAGTACCCAATGAAAGTTAAGCCTTGTTATAAAAAGTTAGATATATTGAGTTACTATCATGAACCAGAGATGGTTCTGGGTGATTTACATGTATGATCCCTATCAGAATTCCTCAGAATAGTCTTCTTTTTCTTCTTTTTTTTCCCTCAGAATTGTCTTTTTAGACAAATTTTTATCCTAGAGCCCTGAATTAGTCTTCCCAACAATGTTTTGATTTCTAGGAACAACCTTCCCTTCATCTACCAAATACTACTTCAAGGGCAGAGTTTGAAAAGCAAGGCCCTTAAAAGCCTTAATTTCCTTTTGATTTTCATCTATGTGGGATCACAAGTATTTGGTTTAGAATTGACCATTTCTACAGTAAGCTTTAAGCGAGAAAAATTCCGATGTGGCTCTGACTGAAATATTTGACAAAGCTCTGAGGCTGTCGGGAGAGTATTGACTTTATATTTTGATTTTTTTACTTTTTTAAGTGTTTGTTTATTTTGAGAGAGAAAGAGCGCGTGAGCAGGGGAGGGGCAGAGGGGGAGAGAGACTCCCCAGCAGGCTCCATGCTGTCAGTGCAGAGCCTGATGTGGGGCTCCATCCCACAGATCATGAGATCACGACCTGAGCCAAAATCAAGAGTCAGATGTTTAACTGACTCAGCCACCCAGGCAACCCTGGATAGTATTGACTTTATAAATAAATGGATCTCACTGAGGTATAAATGTGCTCTTCTCCTTTGCCTAAAAGTAGTTAGTTTAGAAGATGTTTACTGATATATAGAATAAAATATCTATTTGTATCTCAAGTTTATTCAATATCAAACCTTGTACACTTCAGATCACATAACGTAATGAAAGACACATAGGGTGCAGCAAGCCCAGTCTGCACCTTACAGGTGCACCTTATAGGTGATGAAGTCAACTCAGAAGAGGAGGAGTCTCCCTGTGACATCATGCAGCTTGAAGAGAAATGCAGATCAGGATACTGTGTAGCTCTCCTCACTCCATTTCCTGCCTCTCCTACTGCACCTCTACATCTCTTACTGATGGCATGGGTGCTATTTGTATGCTGAACTCCCAAGGAATGTTCTCCCAGTGTATCATTTTGGAACACTATTTGGCTACTCATCTCTTAGTTTTCTTCATTACCACTGAACTTAAAAGAAGCTCACTCAAGAAAAGTCTTTCATAAGACAATACCCAACTGTAATCTAAAAGCATATGACACTTTGTTACATCAGGAATCCCTGCCTTCCATTGATTTGTGGGATGCCAATTTGTAATAATGGTAGTAAAGAATTCATTGGAAAACCAAGATAACACATGGCCAGAGTTCAGTGGAGAGGCAGGCATGTCAACTGTGGGAATGGCTGAGTTGACAATGATATAAACTCAAAAGAACATGTTCTAGTGTCTGTTAATTAATAGGCCTCCAGAACTTCTTGTATTTTTTGACAGTGTTTAAAATCTTTCCTCCTGGGGCGCCTGGGTGGCTCAGTCGGTTGAGCGTCCGACTTCGGCTCAGGTCACGATTTCGCGGTCTGTGAGTTCGAGCCCCGCGTCGGGCTCTGTGCTGACAGCTCGGAGCCTGGAGCCTGTTTCAGATCCTGTGTCTCCTTCTCTCTGACCCTCCCCCGTTCATGCTTTGTCTCTCTCTGTCTCAAAGATAGGTAGATGTTAAAAAAAAATTTTTTTAATTAAAAAAAAAAAAGAAAAAAAGAAAATCTTTCCTCCTTTTGAAACTGTTTTCTATTGGCTTCCAGTGCATTATTCTATCTTAGTTCTCCCTCTCTCCCTCCATCTGTCTCATCTTCTGAATATCTGCTGAATATCATCCTTCTACGACACTGATGTCTTTTTCTCTCTCTTTCTCACCATCATTTTTCCATGGAGCTACAATTTTACATTTTCAAAACCCAGAGAGTATCCACTATTTATTTCTATGGCATCCCAAACTCTGTGTGTCAAAACTGAATTCATTTTTGGGGCACCTGTGTGGCTCAGTCTGTTAAGCGTCCGACTTCGGCTCAGGTCATGATCTCACAGTCTGTGAGTTCGAGCCCCACGTTGGGCTCTGTGCTGACAGCTCAGAGCCTGGAGCTTGCTTCAGATTCTGTATCTTCCTCTCTGCTCTTCCCCTGCTCACATGCTGTCTCTCTCTCAAAGGTAAAGATTAAAAAATTTTTTAAAAAATTCATTTTTTATACAAACTTCTCTTTCAAAGGAGTGAAGCATATTTCTCCATTCTTTAAGTGTGAGCTGTGCACAGTGACTTCCTTACAAAGAGTATAGTATGAAAAAGAGGGGAAAAGGATTGTTTCACAGTGGAGGAGTCTGGAAAACACCTCAGTCAGATAATCAAGATCAACCACAGTATTGATAGTACATCCCCTTAACATGATGTGATGAAAATGGTACTTTTTCTCTGTGGTCTTCTTTCCAAAATGCATAATCCTAGTGTAATCATTAAAAAAAAAAATCAGACAAATCCCTATCAAGGGACATTCTACAAAATACTTGGCCAGTACTCCTGAAAACAGACAAGATCATCAAAAACAAGAAAAGTCTGAGACACCATCACAAACAAGATGAGCCCAAGGAGACATAACAACTAAATGCAATGTAGTAATCTGGAAGATATTCTGGAACAGGAAAAAAAAATACATTAAAACTAAGGAAATCTGAATAAAGTCTGGACTTTAGTTAGCGATAATGTATAAATATATGATCATGAATTGTGACAAATGTACCACACTAAGAGGTTAAGAATCGAGAAACTGAGTGTGAGTAGATGAAAACCCTCTGTGCAATCTTTACAAATTTTCAGTAAATCTGAAACTATTCTAAAATAAAAATTTTGTTAAAATAATGAATTCATACGGGCCCCTGGGTGGCTCAGTCATTTGAGTGTCTGACTTCAGCTCAGGTCATGATCTTGCAGCTCGTGAGTTCGAGCCCCGCATCGGGCTCTGTGCTGACAGCTCAGAGCCTGGAGCCTGTTTCAGATTCTGTGTCTCCCTCTCTCTCTGCCCCTCCCCTGCTCATGCTCTGTCTCTCTTTGTGTCTCAAAAATAAATAAACGTTAAAAACTTTTTAAATAATGAATTCATAAATTTCCCTCCCAAGCCTTTTTTTTTCTTTATGCTCCCTATTTTCGTCAGTGTAATTGTGGTGGGACAACCAGAACTTTGTCCCAACTATTCACATTTATAAGGCACATGGCTTTTAATAAACAATGTTTTCTTAATTCTGAAATTTAATATCTGAGTTTAGCACCTACATATTGAGAAAAAAATAGTTAACATAGGAAGCTACCAGATAGCCTCCATTTGTTAATGACACAAATCTGGGTACCACACCATAAAGTACAAAGTTGATTTGAGATCATCTGTAGTGGAGAAATCAGAATGGACCCACTTTAACTCAGATTCAGAAAACTTTAAACTTATTTTTCTTTTAAAATCTTTTTTTTAATAGCATTTATTTATTTTGGGGAGAGAGAGAGCATGCATGCACATGAGTGGGGGGAGGGTCAGAAAGTGGGAAAAAGGATCCAAAGAGGGTCTCAAACTCTCCTTGAGATCATGACCTGAGCCAAAGTTGATGCTTAACCGACTGAGCCACCCACGCGCTCCAAGAAAACTGTAAACTTTTTTTTCTGTAAATTATCTAAACTGCCTCGTCTGAAGATAACCCCACATGCTGTTCTGCCTTTTCTGCCTGCCAATTTATATTCATTAATGTCTTTCCTGTTTAAATCCTAGAATGCATTTTATGCTCCTCCCTCAACTGTCTCTGCGTCTTCCCTTTGTGCTTGTCTGACCGGAGGTGATGTAACGTCTCATGTAGCCTCTGTGCCCTGTTGCGTGAAGAGGAAAGGATCACCTGGTCTGCCGCCCTGTCCTGCCCTCATGGCTTCTGCTGGGTCTCATACCACTTCCGTGTTCCTTTCCAAGACATACAGAAAGTCCTGGATACCTTGCAATCCACACACAGGCTCTGGGAACCAGGAGGGACACGGAAGGCCCATCCGCCTAAACCCCTTCTTTGTCACTGACATTACTGTTTTGTTCATGACTGTATTCTTGGCATGTCATTCTGCTCTGGGATTATGCTGAATGCAGGCCTTTTCAGAGGGGCCATGCCATAGGAAAGAAGGAACAGTCCTCCTCTTTGGGATTTTCCCAAACCAACTGGGTTTTTTTCCACCACAAGGCCTGGCACCAGATCCTCTACTCCTTTACCTTGGTGAGGCAGCAATGGAGCATGGACTGGATCCCCAGTTGGCCTATCTGCTCCTCTCTTCGTGTTTCACTGCGTTCATGAGCTCTCTCTTCTACCCTCTCTCTCCCCACACACCCCAGCTCCTCCCCCTAGACTTGGAAAGAATTTTGATTTCCTTTTCCTCCCTAACAGGAACTGCCTTCATGTCACAACCACATCCTTCTTTGTTCCATAATTTAATATTAAGACTTTATGCTATAGTCCTGTTTATGACTCTTAATATTCAAAGCCTAGCTTTGGAAATTCTAAGAACACTCTTTCTCTCCCACAAAGAAAGGCTCTGACAAATCAAAAGACTTCTTTCAGACTGTCATCTCGTAACGGACTTCAAAATTTTCTCTTTGAACTTCAAAGCGGAACAATGATTATTGTCTAAAAATTTCTTTGTCTGGATCTTCCTTCTGCTGCCGTTAAGCAATAAAATCAGGCTTAGGTCTTAGCCTTCTTGGCAGAAAGGCTGCCAAGGACTAACCTCAGTTACTCAGAGAAAAATGCCACAGGTTGTATTTAAGATATTATCTCAAAGTACATGGTTTTTCTCTGCTTGGCTTCAATTCCAACCAGGCAGAATGCTTAGCATGGTAATTGGCTGCTACAAAGCAGGCACACGTGGTTGCCTCTAATAACATTATTGTTGACGTTATTGTTACTATTATTATTCTCAAAGGTCTGAGATGTTTTAAGAGGTTCATGATGAGAGAGACAGTGAAGGCAGAGTAGGTAGGCTTCAGGGCCATGCAGCTGGGGGGGGGGGGGGGAAGATCATGAACACAGGTGGGAAGGCAGGAAATCACAGAGCAGTAAGAAGGCAGCAAGATGGAAACAGAAGGAAGGGAGGGAGAAAAAGATTGGAGAGGTAAGTGACAGAAAAGTTACAGATGACCATAATTTCTAAGACTAAGAATTTGTATTTTATTTCATAAGCACCCAAGAAGTTTTTGCTTTATCCTCACAGAAAAGTTATGAGTGTGTGGTGTGAGCACACGCATTCACCTGTGAATTCTACAAACTAAAATCAGCGTTCAAAGGACAGCAAAAACTAATGGATCTGCCTGTTGAAGCAAACAGGCTCCTCACATTTTCTGAGTAGTTACTTCAGAGTTTTTTAACGAGATAAGTCCTTACACACGAAGTTGAAGTACCATAATCTTTTATTCCCATTCTATTTGCCAAATACATCATTGAGTTTGTATGTAGTACCTGTTAAATACTGGGGTGTGTGTGTGTGTGTGTGTTTATGTGTGTGTCTTAAGTTTATTTATTTTTGAAGGAGAGAGAGAGAGTAAGCAAGGGAGAAGCAGAGAGAGAGAGAGAGAGAGAGAGAATCGAAAGCAGGCTCCAGGCGCTGAGCTGTCAGCACAGAGCCCGGTGTGGAGCTTGAACCCACAAACTGTGAGATCATGACCTGAGCCGAAATCAGACGTTTAACACACTGAGCCACCCAGGCGTCCCTAGTTACCTGTTAAATATTTTAATATTTTTTAGCCTTCATTTTGGTTTTGCAGCAAGGTTTTGCCTTCTGCCTTTGATTTATTCTTAACAAAAAGAGAGAGAAATGTGTCAGGACCAGGGATAAAGAGAGAAGGAAATTAATAATATATGGCTTGGAAAAACCCAGGGATAAATCTCAAGGGCAAGAGGCTCATGAAAAGGCAACTTGCTTAAGTGAAATTGTAATAAAGAGACCCATATATCTAGAATAACTATTCAATAACCATTCCCACCAACAAATAACCCAAAAAAAGGACTAAGACATATAGTGAGGCAGGTAAGAAACTGAATCTGTTTTATATTTGGAAGCAAAACTCCACACGAACCCAGGGCTGCACCGATAGTCAGGTTGGGAAGAATTCAAGATTCAGTTCATTGGGTGATCGATTGCCAAGCTCTTAGCAGGAAGAAACCATATGCCTTATGCACTGTATCAGCACCTGTCACTAACACACACCTGGCCTTCAGTGAGTTTATTGAACTGAACCAAACTGAATACCTGAGCACTGGAAAATATAAAATCTGGCCCTTGAATTGGGCTGACTCTTCCCAACCTTTACGGGGAGTTCTGTATTATCCTCCATTGGCTATATGATCCCTGGCCTGTAGAACTTGTTGAGTGAAGTCTTGTTTAATTTTACGTTCTTACCAAGGAATGTGTTATAGGGCTGTTTATTCTCTTACTGGCCCTTCAGTATAAAGAGCATTTACGTATCATGATTTCAAACACACTCAAGGATCCAGTTGCCTCCTTCCCCCGAGGTTCTCTGGAGCTTCAGAGAACGGACCAGACTTCCCAAGAAGGACGGTGTTCTAAATCCACTCTTGATTAACTCCATTTTGCTTCCTATTGGGTCCTTCCTAAAAGACCATGAGATGTTCTGCAGATGCTTCAGAATTACTAACGATAACTAAGGAAAAGGAAAGAGGTTAAGAATGCTAGGATTGGTGAGTTAATAACAAAATAAAAACTTGAAATACTGTTCTGTTTCTTTACCCCATGTCCTTTAGCCTCTTAATTAACCTCTTCAATGTATAAGAAAAATAGGACCTTAACTCCCGGGGGATCAACGTTCTTTGAACCTTTATGGTGCACTTGAATTACCCTTATTAATACTGAGATCATGAAAGAATGAGTAAGACATTCCTACTCATTAAAGTGCTCCCAAACGATACATTCAAAACTTTAAGTCCTTTAAGTGGATGTAACTTTCCATTAATAATGAAGAAAAGCTCCTTATTTTAAAATTTCTAGAAATTGGAGTCTTGGAATACATTTAACATAAAAAAGGTCAATTCATTTGTTATGAAATATCCTTTTCCCCTCTCTTTCCTATTATTGGGAAGGAGTGATAGAGTCCTATCTTTTATTCCTAGGCCTCTCAGGGAAGTTACATGTGGATCAGTGAAGATTATGTTAAAGATTCAAAAAGTCTAAAGATGTAAAAAAAAAAATGCAGATACTATTGATATTTTGTCTTTGCTATCACTCCACTAACTTCCATTTTACCCGTTAACTTTTTATTCCCAGTCAGTGGTTTTATTCTGCTCAAAAAAGTCTTAATTTTTCATCAATGTTCGCTTTTAAATATCAGTTAAGTAACAAAATGCTTTCCCCCTGAATTCAGATGGAAACAAAACCAAAACATTTTTTAAAAAGGGAGGGGGAGGGCGTCTGCTCCTTGAAGGGTTATCAGACACATTTTTGGGACATCTGTGTCCCAGAACAGCTCTGGTTACCCAGATCTTTCACTCACCAAGTCTTCTTAGTTTGAAAAGTAGTTGCATAGTTTTTAAAATTATTACTCAGTTTGCAAGAATCTTCTCAAAAGGATGAAAGAGTGTGTGTGTGTGTGTGTGTGTGTGTGTGTGTGTGTTTCAAAGACAAAGAAAACCCATAATTAAAAAACAATTCTAATCTGCTCAGGCCTGAAAATAGCCCCAATTCAAGTTCCTTTTTCCCACACAGCTGAGGTGCTTCAAAGTTGTAATGGAAACAAAATTGAAATGAACCGAGAATGATTTTGAGTGTAAGGGAGAACTTTCCAGTTTTACTTTTGTTCAATTTCCTGATGGATGAGGCTGTACCACAACCTGACAGGGGAGGAGGTAAGGCTGGCCACTGTGCAGGCTGGAATACTCCTGCAGGGGCACAGAGTAAAAATCACAGACCGAGCCAGATCCACATTTCTGCTCTACACTGCTTCCCAGGAGCTTCACAAATCTAAAACACGTGAAGAAAGTAATTGAGTAGCTATAAATTCCATCATAAAACTTTCCTACTGGGAATAGGCAATAAGTCCATTAAAAATAAACCACAACAGGCATGCTTGATGGTGGAAAACATTACAAATAACTCACACGCTGGCAAGAAATTACAACCAATAAGTGTGTTCTAAAAATAGTGGGCCAGGGGAGGGAAACTACCTACAATAAGTGATTTCCAAAGGAAATGCCAATTATTACAAAAAGGCCAACAAAAATGGTGAGGATGGCCCGGGCTCCAGCCTGCAGGGCTCTGTCTCTCTCCACTGGCTGCAGTTAAAAGGAAGGATTTTTTTTTTATTTCCCCATTATGAGTAGTTCCCATGCTTTAATATAGTCAGAAGATTTACATGTTTTTCCCACAATGTAAAAGGGAGACTTGTTCTTTTTTTTTATATATGAAATTTATTGTCAAATTGGTTTCCATACAACACCCAGTGCTCATCCCAACAGGTGCCCTCCTCAATGCCCATCACCCCCCCTCCCCTCCCTCCCACCCCCCATCAACCCTCAGTTTATTCTGTTTTTAAGAGTCTCTTGTGGTTTGCCTCCTTCCCTCTTTGTAACTTTTTTTTCCCCTTCCCCTCCCCCATGGGTTTCTGGTAAGTTTCTCAGGATCCACATAAGAGTGAAAACATATGGTATCTGTCTTTCTCTGTATGACTTATTTCACTTAGCATAACACTCTCCAGTTCCATCCACGTTGCTACAAAAGGCCATATTTCATTCTTTATCATTGCCAAGTAGTATTCCATTGTATATATAAACCACAATTTCTTTATCCATTCATCAGTTGATGGACATTTAGGCTCTTTCCATAATTTGGCTATTGTTGAGAGTGCTGCTATAAACGTTGGGGTACAAGTGCCCCTATGCATCAGTACTCCTGAATCCCTTGGGTAAATTCCTAACAGTGCTATTGCTGGGTCATAGGGTAGATCTATTTTTAATTTTTTGAGGAACCTCCACACTGTTTTCCAAAGTGGCTGCACCAGTTTGCATTCCCACCAACAGTGCAAGAGGGTTCCCGTTTCTCCACATCCTCTCCAGAATCTATAGTCTCCTGATTTGTTCATTTTGGCCACTCTGACTGGCGTGAGGTGGTATCTGAGTGTGGTTCTGATTTGTATTTCCCTGATGAGGAGCAACGTTGAGCATCTTTTCATGTGCCTGTTGGCCATCTGGGTGTCTTCTTTAGAGAAGTGTCTATTCACGTCTTCTGCCCATTTCTTCACTGGATTATTTGTTTTTCAGGTGTGGAGTTTGGTGAGTTCTTTATAGATTTTGGATACTTTGTCCATTTGCAAATATCTTTTCCCATTCCATCGGTTGCCTTTTAGTTTTGTTGATTGTTTCCTTTGGAGTGCAGAAACTTTTTATCTTCATGAGGTCCCGATAGTTCATTTTTGCTTTTAATTCCTTTGCCTTTGGAGATGTGTCAAGTAAGAAATAGCTGCAGCTGAGGTCAGAGAGGTTTTTTCCTGCTTTCTCCTCTAGGGTTTTGATGGTTACCAAAGCGGGAGGCATCACAATCCCAGACTTTAGCCTCTACTACAAAGCTGTAATCATCAAAACAGCATGGTATTGGCACAAAAATAGACACATCGACCAATGGAATAGACTAGAGACCCCATAACTAGACCCACAAACGTATGGCCAACTAATCTTTGACAAAGCAGGAAAGAACATCCAATGGAAAAAAGACAGTCTCTTTAACAAATGGTGCTGGGAGAACTGGACAGCAACATGCAGAAGGATGAATCTAGACCACTTTCTTAGACCATTCACAAAAATAAAATTGATGAAGGACCTGTATGTGAGAAAGGGGGCCTTGTTCTTAAAGAATAGGAACTACAAATGATTCTTACCATTACCATGCCCAGAGATGTTCATATTTCTATATCTTGAAGAACCACCTGTAGAGCTTACAAGTGAAGCCTGATGGTGGCCATAAGTACTAGTCATTTAAGAAATGTAGGCATATAAAGAGCACGTGTGTTGATTGCCCACCGAGAGGCACTGGGGATTTGGAGTCAGACAAAACCTTGGCCTGTCTCCTCAATGGTTAGACTTGAATAAAAGAGATGGACAAATACGAAGGTTACAATATAATTTGTGCATTAAGAAAAGTATGCAAAGAAGCCCCAACCAATGAGAGACATCTAACATATTGGGAGGCCAATTGCTTAAACTCTGGAACCTGGATTTTCTCACCTGAAAAATGGAAACAAAAATAACTATACCACATGCATATTGAAAGGATCAGATGAATTAGAATGAAGGTTTTTGAAAGTTAAGAATACCATACAGATGCAATCGATTACTAATTTACTTCTGAAATGAAAAGATTTTTGCTATGTGCTAAGCACCATTATTAGCTATTTATGTATATGAACTGATTCTCTCAATGACCCTACGAGGTAGATAATATGATTATCGCTACTTCACAAATGAGGAGACTATGGCCTGGAGTCACCAGATAGGTAACTTATGAAAGGTTACAAGGCTAGGATTCAAACCCAGGCATTTGGCTCTAAGCTAAGAATTTACCATGAGTTAATGAAGCTTAAACTTTGGGACTTCTCATTTGCATGGACCACTCCCAGGCTCTGGGTGGAACCCCCGTAGTATCTTCACATGGTCATATGTTCTTACAAGATTTGCAAAAATAAGATATTTTAGCCCACTGATCAAGAATACTCTCCCTCTCCCTTTCCACTCCAACTTGAGAGCTCTCAAGCCGACTAGAGCTGGAGTAACCACGTCACTTTTGAAATCCAGCTAATGGGGAGTTGAGTCGACGATACATTTAGTTTAGGTTTAGCAAAATCTATTTATATAGTTTGCAGTCACTCCTATGTCTGGCAGGGTTATAGGGAGGCATCACAGTCTAGTGGAGGTAAGATTTAGAGGTTTGTCTGGCTCCATTGATAATGCTCCTGACCCTTCCCTGCTTTTCATGTGCTTAGTGATCCAAATTTCATGTGCTTAGTGATCCATACACGAGTGTTTGCTTCCTTCATTTAAAAGCATGGTAGTCTCTCCTCAGCCACCAAACATCATGTGACACGACTTTCCATGTCCTACTTGGCTGAAACAGACCTTTCTAGCTGATGTTCCCTTCCTGCTCTCCCTCTACACCACACTCCATCCAAACTTCACTCCTTCCTTTCCTGGACCATGTTTTTTGTTCATGTCCTTATTAATTTCATCAACGACAAACTGGTTAATGAGTGTTGGCAATTCAATGAGCATTTATTTTTTATTTTTTAATTTTTTTTTCAACGTTTATTTATTTTTGGGACAGAGAGAGACAGAGCATGAACGGGGGAGGGGCAGAGAGAGAGGGAGACACAGAACTGGAAACAGGCTCCAGGCTCTGAGCCATCAGCGCAGAGCCTGACACGGGGCTCGAACTCACGGACCGCGAGATCGTGACCTGGCTGAAGTCGGACGCTTAACCGACTGCGCCACCCAGGCGCCCCTCAATGAGCATTTAAAATAAGCCAATAGACGGGCGCCTGGGTGGCTCAGTCGGTTAAACATCCAACTTCAGCTCAGGTCATGATCTCACGGTTTGTGAGTTCGAGTCCCGCGTCCGGCTCTGCGCTGACAGCTCAGAGCCTGTTCTGATTCTGTGTCTCGCTCTCTCTCTGCCCCTCCCCTGCTCACGCTCTGTCTCTCTCTGTCTCAAAATAAATAAAAAAACATTCAAAAAAATAAGTCAATAGAAAACTTTAAATGTCAAAAATCCTATAACTTGTAAATGTAAAAAGGAACTTGATAGAGGTTCTCTAGATTTGGTAAGAATCCTAAAAATTGGGAAGCTGGGTGGTTCAGTCAGTTAAGTTTCTGGCTGTTGGTTTCGGCTCAGGTCATGATCTCGGGGCTCCTGGGTTCAAGTCCCATGTCAGGCTCTGTGCTGAAGGCATGGAGCCTGCTTGGGATTCTTTCTCTCCCCCTCTCTCTGCCTGTCCCTCTCTCTCTCTCGCTCTCCAAAAATAAATAAATATACTTTTAAAAAATCCTAAAAATTTATAACAATCCTAAAAATTTATAACATTATCAGTATTGGGTTTTGAATCTGAAAGCTTTCTAAGATACCAAAAACTAATTAATGACTAATCATTTTAGCCTCTCATAATGTTGGAAAGATTGAATTTTCTTCCCTTTCTTGTCAAAAGAGTAAAATAACAGTTGTTATATACGGCAAAAAATAGATAGTAAAAATGTATTATAAGGTGGCTCAGCAGTTAATTAATGAAATACCTTTTCTGTATTTTCAGGTTTGTGGTATCGGTTTTTGAAAATTAGTTATTATTTCTTTTTAATTTTTAAATAAGTATTTGTTTTCCTACCTGATTCATTCTTCTCCATAATGAGAGTCCCACAAACTATACGATATTGGAAATCCACAAAACATAGATTTTTCTCCCTTCCAAGCCCATACTTTTTAAGAAGTCATTCTGACGGTTAAATAATTGCTTTGTTATATGGATTACAAGTTATTTGATTTTGCTTTAAATGAATGTTTATTTGAAGGAAGATGGCAGCCTATGTTGGACAGAGCTCTGCCTGGGCGTGAGCAGAGCTGAGTTCTCAGTGTGTCCAGGTGGGTTTTCCACGTCTCTGTACCTCTTTATGCTAATGTTACCTTAGACTACATGTCTCCAGTGGTCCTTCTATGGCTCCTGGTTCTGGGTTCTCTGACAACTCTGGGAAAAATATTCTCTCTCTCCCCTTAATTTTCTTTTGGCTAATAATAGGAAATGAACAGGAGAAACCAAATAACCAATGACTCCCTGTCTGACTGTGTAAATTCACTTTAACCCTATTAACAGCATCACTGAAACTTCTTTATCAATATCAATTAGACTGAAACTCTAACAATTGCTGTGAAGTAAAGAAAAATCAGCAGTTTGCTGGGGCCAAAGCAGAGTTCAAGGTACAGCAGAATCTGCTGTGGGAAGGCTGGCTGGGCTAGGGTATGGCTGTAAATCATAAGTCCAGAAACAGGTGTGTGAGACCAGAGGGCTGGCAGATGACCGTGACAGAGGAGGGAGGCCACAGCAAGAGCAGCAAAATCAGCAAGCTCGCAGATCAGGCCATGCCAGGCCACCAGTTAGGTCTGTGGTTCCCAGGGCCAGCTGAGTATGAGAATCACCCGCAGAGCTTTTAAAACCAATAATGCCACCAACCCACATTATAATTTACATTTCTCAGGTGATTCTAATGTGCAGTTAGTTCTGGGAAACAAGGGCCTCAGTGGTGTGCTTTGGGGGCAGCCCAGAGGCTGGATGCTTATAGCTCCCTTTTAAAGAAAGGCCAAATAATAATAATAATAATAACAAAATGAAAAATAAATAGCAAAGGCTAATATCAGAGCTGGATTCATTTAGTAAGTGAATTTAGTTAAATACAGATCCTCCTGAAGGAAATATATCATTAGTCACTTACACTTTAGTACATCCCTGTCCAAGAAATGGAACTTTCTGTGATGATAGAAATGTTCTATATGTAGTGTGGAGTCCCATTCAGTGGCCTGCTAGCCACATGTGGCTATTGAGCACTTGAAATGGGGCTAGACTAATTTAGCAACTAAGTTTTTAATTTTTTTTAAAAGGACACTGTTTCAATGCTTATATATTTTTGATAGAGAGAGAGAGAGGCAGAGAGACAGAGAGAGAGAGAGAGAGAGAGAGAGAGAGAGAGAGAAAGAGAGAGAGAGAGAATCTGAAGCAGGCTCCAGGCTCTGAGATGTCAGCACAGAGCCCAATGCGGGGCTTGAACCCACGAACTATGAGATTGTGACCTGAGCCAAAGTCAGACACTTAATTGCCTGAGCCACCCAGGTGCCCCTTAATTTAGTTAAATTTAAACTAATTTAGATGGAAATAGCTACAGGTAGCTAGCGGCTCCCATTTTATAGGTCAGTGCGGTTCTGTTGTAAATGGCTGAGGAATGAAAAGGTAGAGAGAGTGAGGTTCTGGAAGACCCAGGGAAGGGAGCAAGAAGGCAGATGGGTAGGGAAACAAGGGTATCTAATAAATGGCTTCAGGGCAAAATACTGTGGGAGACAAAGATGAAATTAGATCTGTAGTACATACCAAATATTTTTTTAAATCCTAGAAAAATAACCAAGTGCTTTCTGCATTCAATATAATTTACACTGTCATTGAATTAAAAAACATCCGTAGAGATCAGCATAGATAAAGTAAAACATAAAACGCTGAGAAACAGATAAAGTCGCAGGAGTATGTTTGGCATGCCACCACTTATTCAACACTTTACAGTAGAAAAAAACAAGTGTGTATTGTTTGCAGAGACATACAAATGTGCTAAACACAGGAAAACGTCTGGACAGAAAACTCCCAACTTTCAGGTAAGGGTTGCCTCAGGCAAGTGAGCTGGGGAAAGGAGAGGGGGTGGAGGAAATTGTAGTTTACAGACCTGAAACAAATACGGCAAACTACGAATGCTTACTATCAGCATTGGGTACACGTGTGTTCTAGTATCTTCTATGCTCTTCTCTGTGTTTGAAGTGGGAACTGTGAAATTTTCAAAATTGAAAATTTACTTATTGTTAATGAAATAAAGGTTTGCCATCAGGTTGGGGCAGGCTTCTGGGAAGAGTTGGTGGGCAAAATTCTTTCAGTCCAAAATCAAATTATAAAATGTCAGATATCTTTAGATATTTTTATAGGTAATTGAAGATATTCAACATTATTTTGTTTTTAAGAAATTTTTTTTCAAAATCTTTTTGAGAGACAGAGAGAGAGCACAAGCGGGAGAGGGGCAGAGAGAGAAGGAGACACAGAATCTGAAGCAGGCTCCAGGCTCCCAGCTGTCAGCACAGAGCCTGAGGCGGGGCTGGAACCCATGAACTGTGAGGTCATGACCTGAGCTGAGGTCTGACGCTCAACTGACTGAGCCACCCAGGCGCCCCTCAACATTATTTTGTCATGGAAAGTATTCTATGTTACTTTCAGGGAGCATTCTTCTCTACTCTGTGCTATACTACATTGTACTACAAATTCTACTGATCTACCAAATTTTCCCATAATTAAAGGTTTATGTATAAACACCCCTGATCGTTGCCCTAGAAAAAATTGGAAGCCAAAATTTTATCTTTTAAAATGCAGAATCATGAATAATAATAAATGAAACCACTATTGCTATATATCAACAAAATGGCTCATATCTATACTTCACGTTCATCTTTAAATATACTGACAAACTCTTTACAGTTTTAGCAAAAATACAAGGTAGCAATTTGTACTCTTACCACTAACTGTTCACATGACTAATTAAGCAACAACTAATAAATGGTGAAATTAATATTTGAATCCAACTTTATCTGTTTCTAATTCTTACTATGAAATACTAAGCTACACTCTCTTACTTTCCTTATCCTTAACACGGAGAAGTATGAAAAAATCATCTAAGACACATCACAACTTTTAATGGTGGGTTAATTGCCTTGGCTGCTCTTGGCCACTTCGTGGTGATTGTTCTTGCCCAGTCTTTATAAAAGTGCACAGGCGTGGGCTCATTTCAATCTAATTCTGTGCTCTGAGACGGGAAGAATGAGTACATTCCAAGATATTGGTTTGTTATTAAAATTTTGTACTGAAGCTATTTTGTGCGTGCAGTTCCCTGGTCAACTTCTTACTAATCCGAATTCTAATAGTAATAAACACAAATAAAATGCTAACAGAAGTGTAATGAAAATATGAAAAAAGAATGATTATAACATGCTAGATGGAAAACCCTTCTTCATATAACTTTAAATGATACAGCTATATTCTCTCCTGTTCATTTGACTGAAAAGACCCAACCTCCCTCATCTTGACATTCTTCACGTAAATGTTTGATCTTGCAGATACTGTCCTGTTCTTCCATGCAGTGCATCTACCAAGGAGAATAGTTAATGTAGAGAAATTATAACTTAGAAAAAATGATGATCAATAAAATATGATACAGCAGTCAGAGCATTGCTATGAGAAGGCTAAAGTAAGGGTGGTTTTATATGTGAAAATTGTGTATCTAAAAAGAGATCACTGTTCACTGCCTCTGGATAAATTTACAGATCTGTGTAAATAGTAATACACTGAACTTAGCAAAATTCAGATTAAACAAATTAATTTTTCTTCATTACAGGACTTCTCAGAGCCTCTATTTTGTTAATCTGATTGATTGTTCTTCAAGAGAAAGGTTTACTGTGCAAGACTGTGTGATCCTCCACTTAGTTCAGACCCTCTTACTTGGTAAGTGTTTCCAGGAACATACATTGAGCACTGCTGCTCCTAAAAGCTATATCTTTCAATATCCTGTCTTGCTTTTTGCTTAGTAAGCATTTGTTTATCGAATTCCTGTTAGGTACCTTGTACTATGTTGGAGTCTGGAGACCTCATGAAGTTCAAAGTGTACTTGCAAAAGCAGATATCCAAACAAAATTGTTACACAATAGGCTTAGTTCAAGGTTGACTCTGGGTTAGAAAAATACTAGCAGATAGGGAAGAAAAATCTTTTGCATTAACAGCGCAGAGGAGAGTAAAACATCCCAACTGCAGGCAGTCGGATAAGTGAAATTTAGGGTTGCCCCCACGCCAGACTGAGAAGTAGGGAGTTAACCTTTAGTATCCACGATAACACGGCAACTCCACCAGGAAGGAACCATGATTTTTGTTTTTCTTTTCAGCAATAATATTCAATGTATCTAGCATAGAGTAGACATTCAAATGTTTGTTCCTTAATTACTAAATGAATGCATGGCCCCCACTTTATAAGCCCACATCCTTTCCAGTAACTCACTTATAATACTCTCCTCTGGAGTTGTGGCTCTATTCTTTGTTTCCAACTCACTCCTTATATTTAGGGCTGGACACCTCCTGAAACTCTGGTCTCCCTATTCATAACTGAAGATCTCTTTCCTGAACCAATTGAATAGGACTTCCTTTAGTTTCTCTAGAAATGTATTTTCTTATCTGATCTCTCAAAGCTGGACTTTTTCTATTTTCCAAGGAAACAGCTACTCTGTCTGATGTACTGATTCTCACTAATGTGCTAATTGGGAGTGTGTTAGTTTTAGACTTCTGAGAAGCAGATGCCAAAATGGAATTAGGAGTGCAAGAGAGTTTTGGGGGGACATGCTTCTGAAGGTTAAAGGGAAGGGAATAGGGGAGGATGTGAGAACCTTCCATCTGACCTCTGTGAAGGAAAGAGTGAGGGCAGGAGGACTGGGGTGGGGAGAGAGTGTCAGACTACAGCAGAGTTCTGAGATTTTGGCCAGGCCAATGGAGGGATCTTGGGACAAAGCTACCCATCACAGCAGACCCCGCCAGGTAGGAATGGCTGGCCCTGATGCCCCTGCGGTGCTCAGCCATTGGCTGGGAGGGAACCAGGGGATGGAGATGTGGGGTGTGATGGGAGCAACAGCTGGAGCTTGGTCAGATAGGCTTCCCACTGCAGGATTGTTTTTATGATCTCCACTGGGAAAGAATAGAGATCTGCCCCTTTTGTGTCTCTCTCCTTGCCCCGGTAACAAGTGGGCATTTTCTAGTGCTCTCTGGAAACAAGGCTCTGCTCTCATTTACATTCACATTTCCCAGGCTTTTTGTGTGTGTGTTTGGGCACACACAGAAAAGGATAATGTAGGGGCGCCTGAGTGGCGCAGTCGGTTAAGCGTCCGACTTCAACCAGGTCACAATCTCGCGGTCCGTGAGTTCGAGCCCCACGTCAGGCTCTGGGCTGATGGCTCAGAGCCTGGAGCCTGTTTCCGATTCTGTGTCTCCCTCTCTCTCTGCCCCTCCCCCGTTCATGCTCTGTCTCTCTCTGTCCCCAAAATAAATAAACGTTGAAAAGGATAATGTATTGGCAGCACATTATGGAAAATAATGGAGGCTGCTCCAGGCAAAGGTTCAGGGGCCCAAGTAATTCAGAGGACTGAGGGAATAAGTATCTCAAACTCTCTTAATCCCTTTGAAGCACACTGTCTGGAATCTGCTTTATTTTGCAGAGGGATTTTCTCTGCACGGTGGTTCTCAACTCTGGCTGTACGTTAAAATTACCTGAAGAGATTTTTTTTTAAAAAAAGCGAATACCCTGATCCCACTCCAGACCATAGGCAAATCACAAGCTCTAGTGGTATACTAGTGGTATACTGATTTTTGTGTACAAAGTTGAGAACCACTATTCTGGTGTCTCCTATAATGCCAGGGCAAGACCATAGGGCAGGCAGTCCCTAAGGCATACATCCTTTTCTCCAAAATGAGGGGGTCCTGAGAAGAATGATAATGTGTGAAGAGTATTAGGGTGGTCATTGCCTTCACTATCTTTTTTCCCCCCATTCCTCTGGGTTTTCTAGGAGCTGGGAAGCCTGTACAAGGCTGAGTTTCATCGCTTACTGCCTAAACCTGACTTGCAAGAGTGCTTTGGTACTGAGTTCATATGGAAAGGCAAAAGACTCAGAAAAGTCAACATGATACTGAAGAGGTCTTGTAGTTTTTGAATTTTTCTACCAGGAAAATTGGCAAATATTACAAATCCGTGACTTTTCTTTTCCCCAGTCAGTTTTACCGTGTACCATTGTTTTTATGTATATTTTTATACTGAGATTTCTCCTTCTAGTTCTATTTATTTTGTTGTTGTTGTCCAATTTATTTGTTGCAGATACCTGGTTATTTTTGCAGATTATAACACACTGTGGTGCGGTTTAACATGTATTTCCTATAAATAAGCATGCAGCATGACCAGATTCATGTTGATAGTTTTGAAGACCATTTTATTGGTGTCATGCTCTTCCATAAAGAGGCACATAATTAGTGCTTCTCCTTCTTTTTGTGATGTTTACAGCCAGTGATACTCAAGGACCTGATTCATTAGGTCATTACAGGTTACAATGTCATTCTTACTTCCATCGCCTGCCTGGAACCCATCTATAAAGAGAAACTCCTCTTGACTATGATTTGGTTGTACAGTGACATCTATTTTATAGGAAAGGCAGAGCACACATTCAACTTTTTTCCTTTATTTACCATCCTTGTAATAACCAATCAGTTCCACAGCATCCTCTAGTGACAAACACTGGGTTGTTTTTGGTTCCCAGAATTGCTAGAACTCATGGATATAAGCATATATGATATGTTTTCACCCATTGTAGTCATCATCCTAATAGATGTCCCACATTTGATTGGTGGGACCGCTTTAGGTTAGAACCTGAGTCCTTCTGACCCAATTCCAGCCTTTCATAGGTTCATTCATCTGCTATGATAACATGTTCCAGGCTCATCTTATATACTTCCTGTCCCAGACCTAGGAATTATATATATCTTTAAGATAAGATTCTTTTTTAGTGAAAAATAGCACTCAGGGACCATAACTCAGGGTCAGGCTTTTCTACTACTCACTATTTCTAGGCCTTTTCAGTGAACAGAGCTACAAAAAAATATAAATTAATTCTGGCACAATTATTTCAATGCAATTTCAGAACTGTATGGGTTTTAGGTATCCTCAACTATCTTAAATTTTTGTCTCTTTTCTCCAAACCAAGAATTCTAGTTTTACAGGATAATGGGATGCTGAAATCTGAATATCACATAATTACTCATTTGATTTAATACATGTGATTCACAGAACACTCTCAGAATAATGACATCATTACTGCTAACAATGTAATTATTGAAAGAACTAAGCATTTTAGCAGTTCTTCTGTCCCTTGATAACCTACTAAAACTACATGAATTTCTGTATTTTAAAGTAATTTGAAATATTTCTACTTGGCACACTCGTGGCATTAATAAATGCAAAGTAGATTTACTTGTTTTTTAAGATAATTTTTGATATTTAGAAACACTTTTTTAAATTTAAGTTTTGTTTTAAAATTATGTAGCATACATATATGCTTCAACATGCAAATCTACAAAGACAAGAAGTATACAAGGTCAAAATTAAAATTTCCAAAATATTTCACGTGAAACTTGAACTTGCTTTTTTGAGTGTAACTTTTCAAAGTCAGTTTAAAATAGCAACATGGAATTCCTTATCTTTGATGAAGAAATACTTGGTTCACAAAGCAGTGATAGAAGTATTACAACCTCTTGTTTTACCCACCCCAAAACTTACAAAAGTTGAAATTTTACTAAAGAAACTAATGTCTCTTTTTCTTCTTTTGTGGATAAATGTACTATGACCATGTGTCCTGATTAGTGAGCACACAGGCTTGAAGTCACCACCACCTGGTGCTACTGCTGCCAGGGGATCTGGCCAAGCTTCCTCACATCAGCTGACCTTGGTCTGTCACCTGTCCCTGGGGCACCTGGCACATAAGGTCATCCCACGGCTTCCCCACGGGAGGAACATGATGGGCAGTGGCGTTCTCTGAAGCTGGTTGCTCATGGAGTTGTCCCAGTGGTATGACAACTTCCCGATGATCTTGGTTTACCAGTCGTATCACTGAGGGATGGGAAGTGCTGGATGCTTGTCACCTGCAGAGACAGGGAAGTGTGCCACTAAGCCCTGTGTCACCACTTACCATTTGAGAAGATCCAGACAAATCTGCTCTTGGTCAGAAATGACCATCCCCAGGGCTCTCGCCCCCCAGAGTGGTGAAGGAATCAATATCTCCTGGTACACAAGCAGCTCATGTTGGTTGAGAAGAGCTGCCATCATGTACTTTAAGTAAAACACATTTGAGAGCAAATGTTCTTTTTAAATCCTTTCCTCACCACTCTCTGGTGGGTGCCATAAAGGGAATGTAGGCTCAAATAGCTATTTTTAAATGACATGTTTGAAGATATTTTAAAAATTGAGAAACAACCCTACTGTAGATTTTATCTTATGTGGGTAAAAAAGAGAGTTTTTAGGTGGAAAACAAAAAAAAACTATGGGCATATGAGTTGTTTTTCCTAGATTACTTCTCACTTTGTCAACCAACTGTACTTAAGTGGTTATGACCATCCCAACTGGGGCCTTCACATTGGGAAACTCATTGTGGCCTTGCCTTAACATTCCATTCACTACAACTAAATCAGAGAAATACAAAAATTATAGAGAAAGTTCTACTTTTTGAAGAAGACATCCCATAAAATCATCACTTCCATGTACATTGAAATCTGTTAGCTTATGGGCACCCAAATTCTGTCAATAGATTGAGAATAACATAGCAAATTTCTCAGATCTCCAGACAGAGCTCGGGAATAATGTAAAGAAGTGTGCATGCGTGTGTGTGAGGGTGAGTTGGGGGTGGATGTGTATGTGTGTTGGATGGTAGAGGATAGGCAGTAGAGTAAGAATATGGTGGGAGGAGAGGGAAAGTAAAGACTGAGGGAAAGGCTGGAGATGGAAAAGATTTGGTTACAATAGAGAGAAATATGTGGTCAGAGATAGAGATTGTTATCATAGGCACAGAAGTGCCCTTTTATAAACTGTTGGTTAATTCCATAAAAACTTTGTAAGTGCCTGCTGCACTGGCAGCTGAGATACAACGGGGTAAAACCAGGTAAACCCCCTACCGTTCACATTTTACATTCTGGCACATTTGGTGTAGCTCCCAAACCTCAGTGAATGATCATCTTATAATATATTTAGGAAAAATCACTATTAATAGTGTGTCTTGAAGGAAAGACGTACATTCAATTTGATTTCTAATCTTGACAAGTGTAGCAAAACAGAAAATAGTATACAACTGTCTTCATTTCAAGAAATACGATGATTTTTAAAAATGCATAAAATGTCACAAATGGTTTTGTGCAATGTTATAAAAGCAAAGTGTACGTTGCATTGTCACTCTATAACATGATATATATTTTCCTTCCCATATTTTTATAGGAATTATGTGAAGTCTGTGTTTTCGGGAAATTTACCTTCTGATTGCCCATTGATCCCACTATGCAAAATTACTTTATAAACTATTTAATTACATACAGAGGAGACAGGAGGAGTTCTATCCCCCACTTATCATATTTCAGGGAGCTTCCCTACCCTCCTCCAGGGACCCTGACCTACGCCAGGTCAGGGTAAACAAAACAAGCCATCTTATCACTCTTTAGTAAATGGAACAATAGTGCCAGAGGTCTTGGCATAGTGATGTACCAGAAAAGCTGCAAGAGGCCAAGGAGACATATGTCTGAAGACATACGTCTATTTTAGGTAGAGTATTTCAGGAAGGATCAGTTTCTGTCACCCCTTCCAGATACACACAGGACCTGAAAGTACTCACTCTTCCAGCTCCATCAAAGGGAAAACCAGATGGAATTCCCAATTCTTAGCTCAAACGTAGAGAAAGAAGTGAACTACTGGGGACAAGACAGAAAAGGGAATACAGCCAGAGAAAGACAATGAACACTCTCATGCCCATACGAATTTATCAGTTTGGACCAGGCTCTGGAATCCAAAATAGGATTTTCAACTAGTAAGAATACGGCTAAAGAATTTCACAGATACTTTATTGTTATTATTATTGTTGCAGTTGTTGTTACCATAGAGACAGACTCTAAACATGCCTCTTGTCACACCTCCCATGAGATCAATGCCTGCCCCTAAGATTCAGACAACGGGGGGGGGGGGGGGGGGGGGGTGTCACAATGAATGTCAGCCAGAGCAGACCACGCCCACTACACCATGTCCAGGGGATTGAGGGCGAAAGAGCAAAGCTGTACACATCGAAGGACCCAACCGTCATCTTTCTCTTCTTTGAATTCTCAGCATGTCCCTTTTGTGTCTGTCCTGCTTTTGGATTAGAATTTGACTGTAGGCTGTGGACTGTTGTAAAATAAAAACTACCCAGTGAAAAAGAACAGTCGTCACAAAAGTGCGAGATGCCTGAAGCTTTACTTTTCTCATTTAATCCTAAAAATAATGCCACATATTATTATTTTTATTACTGTTATTTTGCAAATGAACCAACAGGCTCAGAAAAGTTAAGTGAATTGTAACGTGTCACCTTGGTCAATAAGTGGGAAAAACAGAATCTATCCCTAAATCTATCCAATGCCAGAGACTATATATTTTGCACTATGTATCATTGTCATGTTAATTTAAGGAGCTCTGTGAAATTGCTTTATGTGTCTACAGTTGCATAAGTGCTGTGAGGGCCACAAATGAGTCACTATTTTGTGTACTTGGTTAAGTAGCTCTGATCTGTGGGCTTACATGTTTAGCCAGACTTGTTTCACTCACAGCAGGCATTCAGCCTTCTGAGGAGGGAATTCTAAGTGTTTATCTCTTCTGATGCTATGAAGATTGTTTCCTGAGGAAAATATTCTTTGATCCCTTCTTTTCTAGGACCTGCTGTTATTTCTTTGGGTATGGAAGTAAAGTATATGGGTCAAAAGATGCCCTTTGGAGGCAGACAAGATTTGGATTCAAAAGCTGGTCCCATCACTTTCTAGCTATGTGATTTCAACCTAAATTTTCTCATCTGCACAGTGGGGATAATGCTAATATCTATTCATGGAGTAACTGAGAATTAATGAAATAATGTACTTAAAATCATAGCACAGTGTTCCGTAGTAATCCAGGCAGCTGAGTGAATCTACTTGGAACAGTAGGCATACCTTGGAACAGAACTAGGCATACCTAGGTCAAGACGTTATTATTTAACTTTCATTGCCAAGGGCACTCATTCTGACTCTTTTTAAAAACTGCTTCCTACTCATTTTTTCTGCCTAAAAGGTCATAATTTCTCTGTAGATGGTTCTATTTCTTCTGGAAAAAATAATTTCTTCATAAATAACAGCCTTGTAATGGTTTGGTGCTATTCTAATCTTAGCCATGCAGAAAACGCATGTTTACAGACAGTGATGATAACTCTCCATCTCAATTTTCCATGGTGAAGTTTGTTGTTCCTTTTCTTCTTCAGCCAGGCCACCAAAACAGAAAAGCTCTTAGCTATGTGAGTGGATCAAATATGTGTCAGACATCTCTAAAAAGCATGCTTGTCTAAGAAAACATGGCTCCCTCTTCAATGCCAAGACATGGGAAGAGCTCAATTGTTCATCAGGAAAGTGTTTGGGGTAACATTTTTAACCAGCCACATCCTTCTTTTCTAAATATTTTAGTAAGCTCAAGTGGATTTGTATGAATTTCACTTAATTCAGAGATTTTTCAGTTATAAATTGCAAAGTCCATCCCCAAAGATGCCTTTCTTGGGTGGGAACTGAGACCCAGACATCAGTATTTCCATGTGATATACAAAAATCTGGGGAAATGAGAAGGTGGCTGCCAGATGTTAAGAAAGTCAGCCTGATGTGGGAGGAAAATAGATCAAAGGGCTGCCTGCAACTAGTTTGCTCCAAAAGGCCAGAGGAATCCCTTTTAAGTAGCTTCTGATTCATGTATGCTATATTCTAATGGCCAAGTCCTTCCTCAGCTCTTCAGGTGTCAGGATGAAGTCCATAATGCACATACCTAACAGAGATTTTATTGACTCCCCTTGTACTCCCAGCAGGCTTGAAGGCATATATCCTGCCTTAGGAGCTTATATTTCAGTTGAGTAGACTTGAAATGACTCTTCCCTAAGACAAACTTGCAAGGCTTGTTTTGACTTAATATCAAGTCAAATGCATTTAGACTCCTAGATGATGAAGTGTGGCCATGAGACAGAAGTGGGAGGGTTACTTGGGTTTAAAGTCAAGAGATCTGGACTTTTAGGCCAAGTTTGTCTCAAACTTTCTAGATCACCTAGGGCAATCACTTTATGTATTCTAGCCTTTGACTTCTTTGCTAATAAAGCCCTGAATAAATAATCTTTAAATCTCTTTCAGTAATCTATTTCTACAATTCCAAGTGCAAATTATATAATTCCAGGCAACAATACTGTATGTAGGAACCTCTAAGCACTGTGCATCCTGTCCCTTGGAATGGTAGACTGAGGGATGGATGAGTCATAGATCCTATGGACAAGGGCTTACTTTCTATTAGGCAAACTCGATGTGCATCCAGTGTGGACCTGTGGCTATAGAACAAAGAGGGCTACATGTTCTAACAGAGGCCCAAGAAAAGTAAGACAAGAGTGTCTGGATATATTCATTGATTTTATGTCTTTTACTTTCTCAGGAACTGGAAAAAAGCCAAAAGGTCATTCATACCAGATTGATAACTTCTCCCTGACCTGAACCTCTGTTACTATTTCAATCTATATAGAGATATTTCTCTCTCTCTCTCTCTCTCTCTCTCTCACACACACACACACACACACACACATCACATCACATTGTACATCATGGGCAAGATGTGTTTAAATCGTGTTTTGTTTTGTTTTTATATTAACCAATGTTCTAGCTGCACAGGGGAAAATGGAACCTTCATCAGGGTTCTTCAGTTGCAAGCAGAGTAAACAGACTCTGTACAATTTAAGTAAAAGGGAATTTATTGTAAGTTGCTGAGATCACAGAATTAAAGAAGTATAAGACCCAGGGTAAGAAAGTTCAAGAAGCAGTTAGCTCCAGGGGTCCTTGTGGCCATAAAAACCCTATTGCCTTTATCAGTGAACCACCCAAACTAGAAGGTGTAAGCTCCAACAATCTTTTCTGACTTTAGGCTCAAGAGTCAAAATCCTTAGAAGACAAAAGCTCATTAGCATAGTTAAGGCTTTCGGCTAACCTTTTGGCAAGTCAGGGAGGGCACACTGTTTTGTGATAGCTCCAAGACTGCAAACAATGAAAGGCTATGGGAACTTCGGAGATGTAAATATCCAAGGGAAAAAAAGAGTGAATGGGTGCTGAGGAGTGGACACCAACATCCATCCACTGTAGTAAGCAATTTGAAGAAAGCCTGAATTTTTCTTTAATGACCAATCACCCTTGAAGTTTTCCTTTGCCAATGCAAAATGAATAAAACTTGTAGAGATTTTAGAAGAGAGTTTTATTCTAGCCCAAATTAAGATAGCTGCTCAGGAAACACAATCTTCACAAGGAAGAAAGTGCTCTGGGGAATGAACAGTTTTTACAGGAGTATATACCTTTTTACATCTTGTAAAAGCTCAAAAGGTTATAGATTATCATACGAGCAGGAATCACAAGATTTAAGGCAAGGCATGCAGGGAGTGGGAATATTGATCAATATCTTGAGACCAAGATGGTTTTCCTTTAGGGTACTCATTTACAAACAGGTGCACAATGTATGCTTGGTGGTCATAAATCAGGCTTATGGTTTAAACAAAGTTTATGTGCAGTCATGTTGACTTAGAAAGAAATCTAAAATGGCCACCCTTATACCTCAGGCCTTTAGAGAGCTTTTTGTCTCATCACCTTAAAGACCGAGGTTTGATTACTTTTTTCATTTATTTTTAAAATTAACGTTATTTTTAATATATCTGTGATTTTTTTTCAGATTTTTTTTGGTGGGTAAATGGATATTCCAGAAATATATACCATGTTTATTCTTGGCTGTCAGTAACCCTTAACACATCCTGTGAAGCTCCTGAGAACAATTATGGTTATCTAGGGAAAAGGAAATGTTAAGAGCTGATGCTGGTGTCAGAGAATCTACATTTGAATCTCCATTATCTACTTGGTGTACAACTTTAGATAAATCATTTGACTTCTTTGAGTCTCTGATTTTTAAAGTATAAAGTGCAAATAATCCCCGACTAATGTGTAACGAATATAAAACACATAGAACAGTTCCTGGTAGCTACAACATGTTAGTTATATTGTAGTTGTTACTGCATCGATCGATGATAGGTCAAAGGAGAGAGGTGAAATGTGTATTTTACTTTCTAAGGAACTGGAAGAAGTCAAAGACCTCTCAGGCAAGACTGATAATATCTTTCCCCTGTTTTAAAATGTTCCATAAAATGCGGGTTTCATCATTCTCTATTCTTCTTAGAATGTGCCATCTAGCCAGGTATATCTCATATTTCCTACTTATATCAACTGCAATACTTTTTGATGATAGTGTCTTTGCCTAGAAGTATGTTTCCTTCCCCCTGACCCTTTTCACATTTATCTCATTCATACATCCAGATGAATCACATCTTTCACTTCTTTTCAGCTTTCCAAAGAAGCTGGCCATCTGCTAAGTGCATTCATGGGATGTCAGTCACTAACAATTGAATTCCACAAAAAGGAAGAAATGGGAAAGAATTATATCTGAGGAGTCAGAGAACTCAATGTTGTTCTGGGCTTTTTCTTTTCTAAAGCGAATCAAACTTGAATATGTATCCAACTGTTTTAGCTTAGAATGTTCATGGAACAGAGATCAGAGTGGTCCCAGAGATGGTCATTACTTGTCATTCGTGTTCTGTTTCAGAAACCTCAGGACCTCCATGAACCACCCCCCACATAACTTTTCAGTATGTTATGGGCAATTTGAGAGGCTGCCTCTTTAGTAGCTCTGGGATCATTTATACCTTTCTCTTTTTTTTTTCTTAGTTAGGAGCTTCTGAGGCAGCAGAAGTCAGAGCTCTGGCTCCTTACTCTAACTCAGCAGTAAACATAAATAATCAATCACAGAAAAACAAAAAAGTCAACAGGTCGTCAGGGGTTTCACATCTTTGTATCCAGGCAGAATTCTCCTGGGATGATGATTTATACCCATATCAGCATTCTTATTTTTTAAAAAACAAGTTCATTATTCCCCTTTTATCAGTAATTTATTTTTCACTGATTTACTGATTTAGCTCGATGACATTTCATGCTTTTTTCTATCACCTGTTGTTGTTATTTACCTTTTAAGCCAAACGACTAAAAACTTCATTCTAAGACAACATTAAATTTACTTTATAGGATATTTAGAAATATATATATTATGTTTATTTATTTATTTTGAGAAAGAGAGAGCATGAACAGGCGGGGAGCAGAAAAAAGGAAAAGAGAGAGAATCCCAAGCATGCTCCACACTGTCAGCATAGAGCCCCATGCGGGGCTCGAACTCATAACCGTAAGATCATGACCTGAGCTGAAACCAAGAGTTGGACACTCAACCTACTGAGCCACCCACGCACCCCTTTACATTTTCTGTAGAAGCTCCCTGTCCAACCTGGGTCTTTACATACTTTTATCTCTAAGTATATACATCGTGTTTCCTACAAGAAACAAGACGCTTTTCAGTTTGCTCTGGTTTCCATTGTGACCACCGACTTGTACCGACCACCCACCAGATCCTTGTTTTTCATGCATAAAAAATTTTAAAACCACATGTTTCAGCGAACATTTCTGGTAGAAACTCCTACCTCGAGGGAGGGAAATTAGGTATTCTTTTGATTTATTAATTAGCCATTAGGCAAACGCATTTACGGGAATGCAGAGAAACACATGCTGCTATGACGTCCAGGTGGCTAAAGAAAAGTTTCCTGCAAACAGAATAAAAGGAAACAAAAGGAAACCTCATAGAAACCACATTTAGGGAAGTTCCAGAGGGCATATCTTTATTAGCCTCAAGTACAGAGACAGTATACAAATTTCTAGTGGAATTCTAGGCACTTATCAAAATATTCCTTTCACTCAACCCATGGGATATTTTAAGGAGGAATTTAATAACGACTTGGCCGTGAACAACTGTGGGGCATAGCTACCAAGTTAACATTCAGGTTTGTCAACACTTCAAAAAGCAAGTGTCCATGATGTGCATTTCTGTATACCTGGGAGGTACGTAAATGGTTTCTGTTTTGTTTTGTTTTGTTTTGACCTTGTAGTGCTCCAGACACAATCCAAGCGAAAGCCTTTACAGTCTTTTTTTTTTTTTCACATCCTCTTATAAACTATTCGGGTTCTGTATCGACATGGGCATGCTGTATAATAACAAGGTGCTGTTTTCTTTTGATCTTTTTAAGGATGACCACCCCCCCCCCCCAAATGTCACATTCCAGTTGCCATTGTGATATTTTTCTGACTCACACTAGAATGTAGCTGCAGGTTGTGAGCCACTTAAAATTGGTAGACAGAACTGATTTCCCAGGTGCTGGCAAAAGCCTTCTCCTAAAAATTACCTTTGCTAATATTATCAATTTTTGAAATTTTACCATTAGATATTTATCAATTTTGTTCCCTATGTGTTAAACTATAAGTACCCAGGGAAGAAAGCAGCTGTAACCCTTCTGGTTTTAGCACTTACTTATGGTTCTCTCAACTTTCTAGTTGGCAGTGGATTTTGATGAGGGGAGAGAGAGAAACAGAAAGACCGTGAGGTACCCTGGATCAGAGGCATGCAGGAGATGGTATAAGATAAAGAAGGAAAAAAAGGGGAGGCTTTATAAAAGGGAGATTAGTATGAATGTTCACTTTTTTTTAAGAGCTCATTTAATGCCACTTTCTCCCTGAAGTCTTTCTCGTGTGATCCAATCAGAAGCAAAATGGTGCCTCTCTCCTATCAAATCCAGGAGGATTCAGCAACCAATGTCATGATATTCACACATACTCCCTTGCACTGCAGTCACTTTTGCAAATGTTTGATCTCCTGATTTGTGAACACATGTATTTTGTAAATCTCTCTCCTTCTTTTCCCTCCACCCCCTGCTTCTAATTCATAAGAGAGTTGGCCTAAACCTGGAGCAAGTCATTTTCACAGTGTTTAATTCTGAAGTCAAGAGATGAGGAGAGAGAACAAAGTGTTCTCTTTCATGAGAACAAAGGATGCTTCCCTGAACTAGGACTTTAGAGAACCCTGTCAACACAGAGTCTGCCTTTGGCTATAAGAAAAGTATGCTCTACACCAGAAAACAGCCTGGCTTAAGTAAATGCTCTATATGACTAGATTATGTCCATTTGAGTAATAACAGTAATATTCATGTTGACATAGGTCTTTATCCTCACTGCAATATAGCAATTCTGGGATGATGTCTGGGGTTTGTTAATTCCTCTCTCTCTTTTTACATTTTCTGTTTCAATAAAGAATGAGTCATCTGAAGCTTAGACAAGTTAAATGACTTGTTTAAAGAGCAGAAAGTTCTCATGTCTGCAAAGCATACTATACCCAGAAAGGGAGAGTCGGATCACTTTAATATCATGAGTGTCTTATTGAACCTTTTTTTTCTTTTGCCTACGCGTCTTCCTCTATCTCATTTTATAATGACCATCTTTCTGTTTATCCAGATACAAGCTCAGAACCATTTTGTCTCTTTCTTTGTCCCCAGAAAGCAAGATCCTTCTCTTCTGTTTAAGGTCTGTTTCCTCGCCCAAACTACTGAAATATGCACACACTAATATCTTAACTTTCCCCCCCATTATCTACACTTGTCAGACTATTCTTAAAGTTTTGAATATTTTGCAACCTGCTTCAACTATCCATTGATAGATGTGGGATAAAATGCACATTCTACTTAGCAAAATCTTCAAAATATGGCCTCTTATTCCCCATCTCAAGAGTTGATTCCCTTACTTCACGTTGAGTCATCCAGGAAAAGAAGAATGTATCTTGGTCTTTACCAAAACAGGTCCGTGCTGTTCTAATTCTGTGCTCCTTCTCACGCTTTTCTCAGCCTCATTTCTGTATCTAAAACTTATTGAACTTCTTCCATAGCCTGAGGTCTGTTGTAAGTAGTGTTCATACATTATCTACTACTTACTTCTCACAACAATCCGATGACGTGAGTTTTCTTCTCCCCATTTTAGAGTTGGTACACAGAGTTTTAGTAAGCTTCCAGAGTTATAATGCAGGCAGAATGTGAATCTGCCTCTACCTGACTTTACAGTGATGCTCTTCATGTTTCTTCCTTTCATTTGGAATTTTTCCAACTTGCATACTTCATCTCAAATGCAAATATTTTGTTCCCCTTCTTACACTCTTTGTGTCGCATTGTATTTAATTGGCTGATGTCATTAAGGATTTTTGCAGCTGAACTTCTGGGGAATATTTGTAGGGTTTTTTGTCTTGTAATTTTTTTTTTCTTTCTGATTTTTCTGCCAGAGGAATAATGCAAGTTGGTACATATCCCCCTTTTTCATTTTCTGATAGCATTTGTGTAGGATTAATATTATTTCTTTTATGTTTGGTAGGATTTATCAGCCAATCCATCTGGGCTTGGAATTTTTTTTGTAAAAAGCATTTTAGTTATGAATTCAGTATTTTAATTGGCACTGGGACATTCAGATTTTCTGTTCCTTCTTGGAGTCAGATTTTAATAGTTTCTTTTGAGGAAGTTATCCATTTGATCTAAGTATTAATTTATTGGCATACAGTTTTTCATGTATGATCCTTTTAATATCTATGGAAAACTCTCTTTCATCTCTTTCATTCCTGATACTGATAATTTGTGTCTTTTTTTATTGATCAGGTGAGCTAGGGTTTTACCAATTTTATCAAAATTTTTAAAAAGCCACCTTTTTGTTTCACATATTTTCCCTATTGATTTACTCCTATTTCATTAATTTCCACTCTTTTTTTGTTTCATTCATTCTATTTAGATAGGGTTTTATATTAGCTTTTTAAGTTAAAATTTTATATCATTGATTCTAGATCTTTCTTCTTTTCTAAGATAAGCATGGGTTGCTACAAATTTCCCTTTGGCCCTGCTTTATTTTCATTCTACAATTTTGCTATTATGTGTGTCCACTAGCATTCATCTCAACATATTTTCTACTTCCCCTTTTGATTTAGTTTTTGGCTAATTTGTTAATTTGGTTTCTAAAAACTTATTTACTTTCCAAATTATTTAATTTCATAACATTTTGACAAATTTCCACATATGTTTATGTTTGAATTCAAGTTTCCTTTTGTTATTAAATAATACACTTTGTACAATTTCAATCTTTTAAATTTATTGACAGTTGTTGTATGGCCTATGGTCTGTATTGGCAAATACTCCATATATGTTTAAAAAGATTGATCTTCTTGGTTTATGTGGTGTCTTCTGTGTGTGTCAACTAGTTGGTTGATAGTGTCATTCAAGTCTTCTATATTCTTCCTGATTTTCCTATCTATTGAATACTGAGAGAGGAATATGAAAATGTTCTACTATGGTTTTAAATTTATTTCCTCTATTTCTCCTTTTATTTCTGCCAGTTTTGGGAGATCTGTTATTAGATGTATGTGCATTTACAATTGTTGAATTGACTCTTTCAACTTCATAAAATGTTTCACTTTTTTTGCAGTCACATTCCTTGGCTAGAAGTTTATTTTGTCTTATATCAATACAGCAACTCCAGTTTGCTTATGCTTGCTGTTTGCATGCACATTATTTTCTATCTTTTTTCTCTCAGCCTATTTGCATCTTTGTATTTAAGGGTGCCTCTTTTAGGCCACATGGCATAGAGTCCTGCCTTTTCAATCCAGTTTCACATTCTCTGTCTTTTATTTTGTGTATTTGGTCAATTCACATTTAATAAAATTATGTCTATTATGGACTTTAAGTCTGCCACTTTGTTGTTATTTTTATTTGTTTCATTTCTATTTTGTTCCTCTACTCCTCCTTTCCCTGCTTCTCTCTGTGTTGAGCAAATATTTTGCATCCTGTATTTACTTTTTAACATATATCTTGCCAATTTGTTAGTGGTGGCTCTAGGGATTATAAATGCTACTTTTATTTTTTAATTTTTTTTTTCACTTAAGACAGGGAATACTTTATTCAAATCCATGAGAGAAATGTACAGCTTGGATCTATAATGAAGCATTGTGTTTTAATGCATAGGTCAGAAATTGTATATTAGAGAATACACTGCTACATACAAATTAGCTGATCAGAGCACAACTTTTCAATATTCAAAACAGAATAAGCTTCCCTGTAAAAGCAGCACTTTTGTGACATTTTTAACTTTAGTATTCCTCTCCTTCCTCTTCACCCTCTCCTTCAACAGAATCCACACCAACCTCCTCATAATCCTTCTCAAGGGCCCATGTCCTCACGGGCCTCAGAAAACTCTCCTTTCTCTATGCCCTCACCCACATGCCAGTGAACAAAGGCACGCTTGGCATACATCTGGCCAAGCTGGTGGTCCAGGCGAGCCCAGGCCTCAGCAATGGCCGTGGTGTTGCTTAGCACACACACAGCTCTCTGTACTCTGGCCAGGTCTCCATAGGTACCACAGTGGGAGGCTAGTAATTAACACCAACTTTGAAGCCAGTGGGGCACCAGTCCACAAACTGGATGGTATGCTTGGTCTTGATGGTGGCAACGGCAGCATTGACATCTTTGGGAACCACGTCACCATGGTACAACAGGCAGGAAGCCATGTATCTACCATGGCGAGGGTCACATTTCACCATCTGGTTGGCTGACTCAAAGCATTCATTGGTGATCTCTGCTACAGAAAGCTGTTCATGGTAGGCTTTCTCAGCATAAATGACAGGGGCATATGTGGCCAGAGGGAAGTGGATGGGGGATAGGGCACAGGTTGGTCTGGAATTCTGTCAGATCAACATTCAGGGCTCCGTCAAATCTGAGGGAAGCAGTGATGGAAGACATAATTTGATGAATCAACCTATTGAGGTTAGTGTAGGTTGAGCGTTCAAAATCAAGATTTCTACCACAGATGTCATAGATGGCCTCATTGTCTACCATGAAGGCATAATCAGAGTGCTCCAGGGTGGTGTGGGTACTGAGGATGGAGTTGTAGGGCTCAACTACAGCAGTGGAAACCTGGGGAGCTGGGTAAATGGAGAACTCCAGCTTGGGCTTCTTGCCATAATTGGCAAAGAGACATTCCATCAGCAGGGGGGTGAACCTGGAACCAGTTCCCCCTCCAAAGCTATGGAAAACCAAGAAGCCCTGAAGACCCATGCTCTGGGTGGCCAGTTTCCGAATTCGATTCAAGACAAGGTCAATGATCTCCTTGCCGATGGTGTAGTGCCCTTGGGCATAATTATTGGCAAAATCTTCCTTGCCGGTGATGAGCTGCTCAGGGTGGAAGAGCTGGCAGTAGGTGCCAGTGCGAACTTCATCAATGACTGTGGGTTCCAGGTCTACAAACACTGCCCTGGGCACATGCTTGCCAGCACCCGTCTCACTGAAGAAGGTGTTGAAAGAGTCATCTCCTCCCCCAATGGTGTTGTCACTTGGCATCTGGCCATCGGGCTGGATGCCATGTTCCAGGCTATAGAGCTCCCAGCAGGTGTTGCTGATCTGAACACCAGCCTGGCCAATGTGGATAGAGATGCATTCACACAAGGTTGTTGCTTTGCGGCTGCGGAGAAGATGGCAGAGAGCAGGTGGAGAGGTTATTGCTTCTTACAACGCGACTCTTAGGCGGTGGATGTAAGAGAACCTCTACTTTTATTTATTTAAAAACCATTTTTTTAATGTTTATTTATTTTTGAAAGAGAGGGAGAGAATGTGAGGGGCAGGGAGGGCCAGAGGGAGAGGGAGACCTAGAATCCGGAGCACACTCCAGTCTCCAAGCTGTCAGCACAGAGACCGACGTGGGGCTCAAACTCACGGACCGTGAGATCATGACCTGAGCCTAAGTTGGACGCTTAACGTATGGAGCCACCCAGGTGCCCCTATAGCATGCTACTTTAACTTATCAAAATTTACCTATTCCACAATGACTGACTTCTAGTTGAATATAGGAAACTTCCAACAATATGGTTCTGTCTACCTCTCCCTTCTTTGCATTGTTTTCATCTATATATACCATAATTTCAACAATATAGTAATATACATTTGGTTTTAACTATGCACATATTTTTTTAAAGAAGCCAATAAAAAACCAAAAAATACATATATTTATATGAACTCACATGTCACGTACTTATCCTTTCCAGTGCTCTTTATTTCTCCTGTTATATCTGAAATACCATCTGCTGCAATTTTCCTCTGCTCTGGAAAACTTCCCATTTTAAATAACGCAGTTCTGCTAGCATTAATTTCTCTCTATTTTAATTGAAAAATGTCTTAATTATAGCTTTAATTTTGAAGAATAATTTCTCCATGAATAATTCTGAATAATTTTTTTTCTTTCACTACTTTTAATATGTCATCCCAATATCTAGCCTCCATTGTTTCTGATGAAAGGTTGAATGTTAATCATACTGTTATCTCTATGTACTATGTCATTTTTCTCTTACTGCTTTCAAACTTTCTATTTATTTTTGACTTTCATTAGTCTGAATTTGATGTGGCTGGATATGACTTTCTCTCTTTTTATTCCAGTTAGGTTTCACAGAGCTTCTTGGACTTGTTAATTTACGTTTTTCAACAAATTTAAGAAAGTTTAAAACATTTTTTCTTTAAATGTGTTTTTTTCTCCAGCCAATTTCTTTTAGTCCTTTCCTTCTGGGTCTCTGATTACATGTGTGCTGTATCAATTGATAGTGTCACAAGCTTTTTTCATTTTCTTCAATATTTTCTTCTTTTCTATTTGTCAGACGAGATAACTTTTCAAATACATGGGTTTTTTTTCTCTTGCATCATCTGAAATCTGCAGTTGAGTTTATTGCTAGTTTTTAAATTTCAGTTATTATATTTCTTTGATTTGGATTTTTCAGTTTCCTAAAAGTTTCCATTTCTTTTTTGGCATCCCTACATATTTACTCATTAATATGATTTTTTAAAATTATTTGGACAGATTTCCTTTAATTATTTGAATATATGTACAGTAATATTGTGAAGTTTATAACTATTAAATTCAACCCCTGGGGCCACTTTAAATTAGTGTCTATCTATATCTTTGTTCCTTGATTTTTCTGTATAACGCTTAAATTTTTTTTTTAATGTTTATTTATTTTTGAGACAGAGGGAGGCAGAGCATGAGCGGGGGAGGGGCAGAGAGAGAGGGAGACACAGAATCGGAAACAGGCTCCAGGCTCTGAGCTGGCAGCACAGGGCCCGACGTGGGGTGGAACTCGTCGAGATCATAACCTGAGCTGAAGTCCTACGCTCAACTGACTGAGCCACCCAGGCGCCCCTGTATAACATTTCTTTTATAACTAATAAATTTTAGTTGAAAATTAGACCCAGTGGCAGCTATGGAATCTGTTTTGCTTTTCTGAGGACCTTCAGATTTATTGCTTCGTAGCCTGTAACTTGCGTGGATTCAAATTACAAAACCTGTCTTCATGTAGTGTATTGTAACTGAGGTTTCTGCTGCTTAATTTTGTGGGGTTTTAGTTGCTGTCTTTTTTTTTTTTTTTTGGTTTGGTTTTTGTTTTAGTTGGCATCCTGGAAATCGCTATTGCTCAGGAAAAAAATTCATATGACAAAAGACGTGTGTGTGTGTGTGTGTGTGTGTGTGTGCGAGAGAGAGAGAGAGAGAGAGAGAGCACACCTGCGTGTGCACAAGTGACTTGTCTTGATTTTATCTCCAGTTTGCTTAATGAAAATTGACAGTTGAAGGACTATAATGCACTGAGAGTCTCTCCACTACACTGCCATGCCAATGGACTTTTTCTTTCCAAGTTGACATGTTTATCCGTTTCCTCATTCAGTCTTGCTTCCACTCCCAGATGGTGCCAAGGGGGTTCTAGGGTGCTGCAGAATCCATCCGGTCTACCCCACTCTGCTTCAAACAACAGGCTACTGGTTTGGGCCATGAGTGTTCTGCTTACACTGAACCACCTGAGCTCTGCCAACTCGGTTCAAGGTCTTCTGTTTGTAGTCTCTTCTATAAAGGCAGGATTTTATCACACTTAGAGGCCCTTCTTTATTTACTATGGTTCAACATTCTAACAGTGTGCCATACTGTCACCAAAGATGAAGTTGTTGATGTTTTTTATGACATTCTAGACTAGAAATCTGAAAACAATTTCAATCACCTGGAAAATATTCAAATAATAACAGACACCCAACACGTCGTAGTTTTCAAGGCATTGCCCCATCTCTTATTTAATGTGATCCACACAATATGTGGAACAGGTGCTGCTATAATTCTAATGTTACCAAAATTAAGCTAAATCTTCAAAGTCTTTTCAATAGTTACGATGTAGATTCACAGAATGCAAGAGACAATGCTTTAATATCCCCATGGTCCATGCCATACTCCATTCAACTTAGCTTCTCTGAAACTATGGCAAGGGTCCATATTAATTTTCATGCCAAAATTAATGCTTCTTTCATTTTAAACTGTTTCCAGAGACTTAAACATCGTAGGACTAGTAATTATATCAAAAAATATTAGTCTTATAAATCTTACAATTAAACCTAAAGGACAAATATTGAAAAAATATCCTTACGTTTTAAACTTAGATTAAATTTGAATCAGATAAATTTATATATAATTATAAAACATAAGTCTTACACTTACATTTATGTAACATATAGTTCATCAATTTAAGCCAAAATATTAATTTTACCATATCATTATTTTCAATATGAATATTAAGGAAAATACATAATGTAAATAATTATAAGCCTCATAATATATGCAAAGTAAAATGTGGCCAAAAAGAAAAAAATATGGTATAAACTTATTAATAAATTGTCTATAATGTCAGGGAGCAATTTGGGGTTAAGTTTGATTGAAGGAAAGAAATTTACATTTTTAGGAGTAAATTTAGTTGCATAAAAGAATAAATAACAAATTATCAAAACATTGTGGTCAATCCTTTATTTTAATGACTGGAGAGTATTTCGAAGACAAAGTAATACTAAATGTAATACTTTTGTTAACAATAACAGCTATTGTAATTTATTGAATCCTTAGTCTGTCCCCGGGTACATAATTAATAAATGTTTTATATTTACTGCTTTTTTTTTCCGTTAGGTCTAAAAAGGAAACTTTATTACATTGTTAAAATCTGATTAATAAATTTGAAAAGTGACTTTAAATATGAGCACACACATAAAAATAATCTTGCAGTCTGGGACTATCATTCCACTTTCCGTGAAATATTGAATAATATCTCTCATTAAGTTTTTCACACATGAGACGCTCAAGAAATGTTGATTTGCTAATAACTAAACATAAGAAATTCCCAGTTGCTTCATGACTCTTGCTCTGAGGGTTGCATACTAATAATTACAACAAATTATTTTACATTTTCTCATCTACTTTCATAATGATTCACTGAAAGGGTAATTTGTTCCTTAAAAGACAGTGACCATTCTAAATATGTTTGAAGACTAAATCTAACCACTTCAGAATATGACTTTATGTTTACTGTGTTAGTGCGATGAAAAAGACTGAATGAAACCCAAGCAGTGCTTAACAGGAATAGATTAATAGTTCTCTTGTGCTCCATTGGAATCAGTTCCTACCCAAAGCAATGACCTATGCCTTGATTATAAGAGTAAAAGCTTGTTGAGTCTAGCTGAGTTGGGAAAGCAAGATCTGTGATTCAGGGTCATTTGGGGAAAACATAAAAATGATCAGGCGCTCTCAGACATGAATCTTGTTAATTTTGGCACAGATTTCCTTCCATTTAAATCAGTGGCCAGATTAAAAAAAATATATATATATATAAGTATGTAAGCTAGTGTAGCAATTCTGTAGATCATAAGTAGTATTTAGCATTTAAACAGTAGCCATGTTAAATTTCACATATGTCTATGGGGATGCTGACAAAGTAAAACAAAAAAAAACAATTTGTGGTTGTGAATGGTGATTTCTTTGATGCCAGCCATAATTTTTTTAAATGGGTGAGGAGAAACTGATGATAGATTTATTAATGTGGTACAGAAACAATTAAGAAAATATCACTATGGGTACCGTTAAATATACTGTTTAAATTATTTTTAATAAAATACATTAAGAAATACTTTATTGGTTGAATTAGTTTGGATTCTAGACATAGTTGCCCATGCCCAAATGCACTAGCATTTTCCATGTCAAAATATTTTTTTTCCTGAAACTACCTATTAGCAGCTGTCTATGTGAGAATAGAGGGAGGATTGTGTTCACTTCACTCAAAGATTAATGATATTTTACAGCTTCAAAAGAAGTTTTTAATTCTGGCTTTCACAGCAGGCACCTCCTTCTTGTCTCCTTTAACTTTCCTGCCATTTTTAAAACATAATTATTCATTCTGTGGCCTATTAAAATGGTCTACAAAGCAAAAGTTTTTATTGGAAGTAAGATTTTGCTTGCTGTTAGCTCTGTAGAAGTACACTTCCCTCTTTCTCTCATTTACCAGGTAGCATTGTAATCATTCCAATCATTTTTTGTTTTTATTTTTGCTCAAATATTTAATGCTGGCTAATGGAGACAGGGAAAAGAAGCGAGAGAGAGGAGTTGAACTTGTTCTATTTTCCTCTAGCTTCTCCAAAAAATATGTCGCAACATTTCAATGATAAAAATGAAGTTCTGAAATAGTGAAATTCTTTTCCGCATCCACCATCTCTGATCTGTTATCAGAGCTGGAATCGGGTAGCAGAAGGCTCATCAACTTGTAATCCGCATGGTCTCCACCAGCACCGTCCTGTTTATGATCACCACTTAACTCCATCTCAAAAGCCTGGGGTTTACCGGCCACTTTGTAACGTTATGTGTGATTTCTGCAGGACACGCTCTAAAGCTTAAGAATTAAACTTTTAAAAATACATGTAACTATCAATCACAATCTCAGCAAGTTACTCTGTGGATGTTGATAAACTCATTCTAAAATGTATGCAGAGAGGCAGAAGACACAGACTAGCCAACACAAAGTTAAAGGAGATAAAGTCACAAAACTGACAAGACCTGATACTAAAAAGAGACAGTGATTAAGAGTGTGGTAGTAGTGAAAGAACTGACAAAGAGATCAGGGGCACAGAGGAGAGAGTACAGAAATAGACCCACATAAACATAGTAACTGATCTTTGACAAAGGAGCAGGTACGAGGGGGACGAGATACTCTTTCCAGTTAATGGTGCCAAAACGGTTTTTTGCCACATGCAAAACAACAACAAACATCAATTCTGGACACACCATACACCCTTCATAGAAATTAACTCAAAATAGATCACAGACCTAAATGTAAAACACAAAACATTAGTCTCCTAGAAGATAACATAGGAAGCATTAGATGGCTTTGGGTAGAAGGATGACTCTTTAGTTACAACACCAAAGGCACAATCCAGGAAAGACTTCATTACAATTAAAACTTCTGCTCTGCAAAAGACAATGTCAAGAAAACGAGAAGACAAGCCACAGACTGGGAGAAAATATTTGCAAAGGACACATTTCATAAAGGACTATTATCCAAAATATATAAAGAACACTTAAAGCCCAATTGTAAAACAACTCAATTAAAAAATGGGCCAAGTCCTTAACGGACACCTTAGCAAAGAAGGTATACAGATGAAAAGTTAATATATGAAAAAAATGCTCAATCATATGAAATCGGGGATATGCAAATTAAAATGAAATATCACTACATACCTATTACGCTGGTGAAAATCCAGAACGCTGATAAAACCAAATGCTGGCGAGGATATGGAGCAGCAGGAATCCTCATTCACTGCTGGTAGGAATGCCAAATGGTGCAGCTACTTTGGAAGACAGTTTGGCAGTTTCTTACAAAACCAAATACATTCTTACCATAAGATCCAGCAATAATGCTTTTTGATATTTATGCAAAAGAGTTGTAAACTCACATCTGCACAAAAGTCTGTACGTGGATATTTATAGCAGATGCTTTCATAATTGTCAAGACTTAAAAAGCAGTCGAGATGTCATTCAGGATGGCTAAAATAAAAAACACAAGAAACAACAAGTGTTGGCAAGGATGCAAAGAAAAAGAAACTCTCTTGCACTGATGGGAATGCAAACTGGTGCGGTCACTGTGGAAAACAGTATGGAAGTCCCTCAAAATGTTAAAAATAGAACTACCTTATGATCCAATAATTGAACTATTGGGTATTTACCCCTAAAATATTACAAAATTACAAAAACAGTAATTCAAGGAAATATGCATCCCTGTGTTTATGATAGTATTATTTACGATAGATGAATAAAAAAGATGTGATATATATATGTTATATATATAATAAAATATTATTCAACCATAAAAAAAAGAATGAAATCTTGCCATTTGCAATGACATGGATGGAACCAGAGGTATAATGCTAAGTGAAATAAGTCAGTCAGGGAAAGACAAATATTGTATGATTTCACTCATATGGGGAAGTTAAGAAGAAACAGGAAAAAAAATGAGCACAAGTAAACAAGAGAGAGAGAAATCAAGAAACAGATACAACTATAGAGAACAAACTGATGCAGAACATCTGGCTGGCTCAGCCAATAGAGCACATGACTCTTGATCTCAGAGTCATAAGTCCAAGCCCCACATTGAGCATAGAGCTTACTTTAAAAACAAAAAAACAAAAAACCCACACTAACAAAGTGACGGTTTCCACAGGGGAGGTGGTGGGGGGATGGGTGAAATAAGCAATGGGGATTAAAGAGTGCACTTGTGATGAGCACTGGGTGATATATGGAAGTGATGAATCATTGTATCATATACGGGGAACTAATATAACACTGTACATTAACTGTACTGGAATTAAAATTTAAAAGAAAGATGTCCTTCAGTTGGTGAATGAATAAACTGTACTATATCCAGACAATGGAATATTATTCAGCACTAGAAAGAAAGAAGCTATCAAGACATGGAAGAAATTTAAATGCATGTTACTAAGTGAAAGAAACCAACATGAAAATGTTACATACTGTATGATTCCAACTATATGGCATTCTGGAAAAAGCAAAACTATGTAGACAGTAAAAAGATCAGTGGTTGCCAGGGATTAGGGAAAGGAGGGATTGATAGATGGAGCACAGAGAATTTTTAGAACAATGAAAATACTCTGTGTGATATTATATAATGTATCCATTAGACATTATGTATATGACATTATGTATGTCATTATACATCAGTCCAAACTCAGAATGTATAACAAGAATGAACTCTAACATAAACTATGGACTTGGAGGCGATTATGATGTGTCAGTGCAGTTTCATAGTTTTAACAAATGTACCACCACTCTGGTGGGCGGTACGATAATGGGGAAGCCTGCGCCTGTGTGCAGGCAGGGGATAGATAGGAAATCTCTGTATCATCCTCTCAATTTTGCTTTAAAAAAAGTTCTATTAAAAATAAGGTTAATTGGGGGGCCTAGGTGGTTCAGTCGGTTAAGCATCCAACTTTGGCTCAGGTCATGTTCTCACTGTTCCTGAGTTTGAGCCCCACATCAGGCTCTGTGCTGATGGCTCAGAGCCTGGAACCTGCTTCGGATTCTATTTCTCCCTCTCTCTCTCTCTGCCCCTCCCCTGTATGCCCTTTCCCTCCCTCTCTCTCTCAAAAATAAACATTATTTTTTTTAAACAATAAGGTTAATTGATAAATTATGCCTTTGGAAGTGAAAAAAATAACATAACTTTGAAAGGAATGAAATTCTTTTTTTTAAGTTTATTTATTTATTTTGGAAGAGAAAGAGAGAGAGTGAGAGAGAGAGAGAGAGAGAGCAGAGGAAGGGCAGAGAGAGGAAGAGAGAGAGAGAGAGAGAGAGAGAGAGAGAATCCCAAGCAGGCTCTGCACTGTCAGCATGGAGCCCAACTCAGGGTTCCAACCCACGAACTTCGAGATCATGACCTGAGCTGAAATCAAGAGTCAAACAATTGAGCCACCCAAGCACCCCAAAAAGCAATGAAATTTTGATACGTGCTACAACATAGATGAAACTTGGAGACTTCATGCTAAGTGAAATAGCCAGACATGAAGGGGAAAATACAAGATGCACCTGGAATAAACAAAATTCATAGAGATAGAAAGTAGAATAGACATTGCCAGAGTCTGGGAGAGGTGAGAAAGAGGAGTTACTGTTTAATGGGTATAAAGTTTCAGCTTGGAAAGATGAAAAAGTTATGAAGATAGAAAGTAATGACGGTTGGCTCAGTCAGTTGAACATCCAACTTTGGCTCAGGTCATGATCTCATGGTTTGTGAGTTCGAGCTCTGCATCAGAATCTTGGGGTTCTCTCACTCCCTCTCTCTCTGCCCCTCACTTGCTCTCTTGCATTCTCTCTCATTCTCAAAAATAAGTAAACATTAAAAAAAGAAAGCAATGATGGTTGACAACAATGAGAATGGACTTAATGCCCGTGAACTATACACTTGGAAATGTTGAAAAGGTAAATTTGTGTTATGTGTACAGTAAAAAAATTGATATAACTCACTATATTCTTTTAACTTTAGTTTAAAAAGGAATTTTAGAATGTTTCAACAGAAGAGATAAGAAATTATAAAAAGCTATATGTAATACAAACGGCAAATATACAAATGGCACTTAAAGGGAATCATGAAAGCAAGTCTTGTAATTTTCTTGTCAAAAACAGGACTGGTTTATAAAGGACCCAGAAAAGGTAGTTTCTGGTGAAGGTATTGCTCACAAGATTATTGTGTTGGAAGGGTTTCAGTTCAAGTGTGCTGAATACCCAGTTTACTTGGTTTGTACATTTGTAGTAAATACAGAAACATCGAACAATCTCCAGTGGATTTGTCACACTTCCATAGTCCAAGATCTCCGTCTTGACTCCATGGCCGTCAGCCAGAACATGAACATTTGAGATGGCCAAATCTGTTACACCGCTATTCAAGGAATGCTTCCTACAAACTATACATAGGGTGGGAACATATGGACACTAAACAGAATCACAGAATCCAACTCGGTTTGATTTAACAACAAATTTTTGCTATTTATTCTGTTAGTGAATCTCGCCTTCTTCAGCGAGGGGATTTTTTTTTTCCATAGAAAGATCTGATTCTACTTCTAATTATTATTAATAATAATAGCTTCTGTCATCTCTAAGTTCCGACTCTGCCAAACATTTTACAAATAGTGTCTCTAAGCATAATAACAATTAGTGAAGGTGGGCATCGTTTATTCCCATTTATAGATATGGAATTGGGATCGAGACCGATGTTTGCCCAAGGCCACCTAATGAATGAGTGATAGAGTCCGGGTTTGTATTCCTGCTCCTGGGGTTCCCAACTGTGTGTTTTCCCACTGTGCTGTGCTTTCTACTGGAGTCCCAAGTTCAATGCTCATTCTGCTGGATCCAGGTTCTAGAACCTCTTGATTTCTTATTCTTTGAGAGTAAGGTAACTTTCAAAGGTAAGTTCAGTGAGTAGTTATTCTCTGGGCACCATTTTAAACAAATTTGACAGCTCATTCATTTTTTTAACAACCCTTATCTACAGTCTAGACCTGTCTTATTTTCAGTCATATTTCTTGGCCTGGAATTGTGCTTTCCTTTATTCCCAATTGTTCTGGCCCTACCAGGCAATTCAAACAAGAAAATTAGGTTCTCCAAGACCAGTATATAAAATACAAAGTTACCACTAAAGAAAAGAAAAAGAAAAGTTCAAACTCTGGCAATATTCCATACCAATTAGCATACTAAATATCAAAATCGATAATCAATGATCTAGTTTGAACTCAGGCAGGCATAACTTTTAGAGAAAATATATTCAAAAGTTTACAACATGTGAATAGATATCTTGGACTGAAAAATAATTTGTATAAATCTAATGAAAAAAGCTTATTTTTTCAAACAGTTGAAATTTTAAACTAGTCACCATTTTACTAAGGAATTTGTAGATTCAAAAATCTAAGATCAATTTTTCCTTCCTAAAAAATCCACAAAGTTGACTCTATATAGACTAATATGTCTACTGAGTTTTTTCTTTAAACACTAAGACAGGAATTTAGTCAACTGTGTACATGTTTGATGTATTTTGTGTGTGTGTGTGTGTGTGTGTGTGTGCGTGGCATTTGTTAGTGTTCCCAGAAATATAAGCAATATGCTGATTTTGATTTTTGTTTTACATCTTCGAGACTAAAACTTGAAACAAGAGCTGGTTATTTCAGAACCATTTAGTATCATTGCAATAAAATTTAGTAGGATGTAATTGTTATGTTTTAGAAACTAGCAAAGGAAATGGTAGCTATTGTTGTTCTTGACAACTCATATACTTATTTATGCACTGGGATGAGATTACAGCACATAGGTATGTTAAATAAAATGTGCTAAATAAAAAATATAAGGGGTGCTTAGGTGGCTCAGTTGGTTAAGCATCCAACTTTTGACTTTGGCTGAAGCCATGATCTCATGGTTGTGAGATTGTGAGATTGAGCCACAAGCTGGGCTGCACGCTGGGCATGAAACCTGATGAAGATTCTCTCTCTCTCTCTCTGCACCTCTGCCCCTTCCCTGCTCATGCTCTCTTTCTCTCTCCCTCCAAACAAGTGATATTAACTCCATCAATGTTAAGAACGTGCACTTAATTAAAAGGTATGGCATAGAAAAGGTATTATTTGTCTCGGAGTATAAATTCATTTGGCTCAAAAGGGTGAGGAGTTTACATATTCTGAAACTTACACTGTAACTGAGTTTTTAAGCATGGTTTTTGAAAAAAAAAAACAGAACAGATGTACTAAAATTCAACCTTTTAATTAATTCTCAATAAATGTGGTCAAGTTTATATTCTTCAATTCTTAAATAATCATTTCCACCATTGAACCCACCATTTACATTTTTTTTTCATGACCATGAAACATTGTATTATCAAACAAACTCCACCTTCAATGAGAGTTGGAGATACCTGTCCTCTGAAGATCAGTATGTGAGCCTGGAAAGCTAATGGAAGAAATAGTAGTCATTTCTCAAATGGAGGTCAAACCTAAATGCTTGCTGAGATAGAGACCACTAGCGAGCAAGCATTACTGTTTTCAATCCAGGAAGGCTCAGAAATGGGAGGCATGCAATTCCTTTGATGTCACAAGCGAGGTAGGTGACTGCTTTAGGATCTATATAAGGAGCAACTTAGGACCACAGACCTACTAAGAGGAAACATCAGGGGTAAAGGGGGATTCTGACTAAACCAACTTGACAGGATCCTTGTGCAGGAACGTTAGGATGATCAGATACTACCTGGGGAATGACAGGGATGCATAATTTGAAAAATTGGTTGTTTGTTCGCCTCTATATTTATTCTTGGCCATATACTATATGTGGCCACATATATTCATATCTAAATGAAATGGCATGATGTCTTTTGTGTTAGAGAGTGTGTTTATTTTTTTAATTAATTGGCTTTTCAAAAAAATTTTTTTAATGTTTTTATTTATTTTTGAGAGAGAGACAGAGGGTGAATGGGGGAGGGGCAGAGAAAGAGGGAGACATAGAATCTGAAGCAGGCTCCAGGCTTCGAGCTGTCAGCACAGAGCCCGATGTAGGGCTCAAACTCACAAACTGAGATCATGACCTGAGCTGGTCGGATGCTCAACTGACTGAGGCACCCAGGCACCCCATAATTAATTGGCTTTATTAATTAATTATTTTTCTCCAATTGTAGAAAACTATCTCAGATATTAAGCTCTGTAACAGTAAAGGATATTAGTATTGGTTTCACAAAGTGTTTGCTTCCTGTCCCTATTTGTTTTTCTCCCATGAGGAACCTGATTTTCCCCTCTCTCATGCACACACCCCCACATGAACACACACACTTACACTTTCCATTTAAATTCCTGGAAAATTACTTTGATTTAAAAAAAAATCACAGAAAACTTGTATAGAATCAACTCAGGAAAGCAAATACATAATAAAAACTATTCCTTCCTGTTTGCTTGTCTCTTTTTGGCCTGAGTTATGAGTATCATTACAATTCACATGCTATAACTATTGCTCAATACTTTTTTTTTTTTTGAGCAGCAGGCAAAAGTTTATTAGAGTAGAAGTTTAGGAAGTAAGAATAGTAGGAAAGCTCTCTTTACAGAGAGGGGACATTCAAAAGCGAATGCCTCTATTGCTTAATACTTTTGAAATGAAAAGATAAGATTGCCCAGATAAAATACGTTCCTTCAAGTTATTTAAATATCTTCGACATTTGATTGTATAATACTTTATCAATTCTTTCGATAACAGTTGTTACATCAGTCAGGATCAGCTAGATTATACCCTCGTAACAAATAGCCCCTAATCTTAGTGGCCTACAGGAACAAAAGCATATTTTACCCACTCTCTTCCCTAAAGGTTTGCTACAGGTCCAAACATCCTCACTCAGGAACGGATGAAATCAGTGGACGAAATCTCCACCCTTTTGTAATATTGCCAGTTGCTGCATCAGGAAGAGACAGTGACAAATTGCACTTTGCTTAATAAAAACTTCTGCCCCAAAGTGATATATGCCATTTATGCTCACATCCTATTTCCCAAAGCAAGTCCACATTACCTGGCCTGACATCCTAGGGAAAGGAAAGAGCACTCCTACCACGTGCTGAGAAAGAGAACCACCACCCTGGTAAACATCCCACAGCTATAGCATCTGAAAGTAGCAAAAGATCATGTATAATCATGTAAATTAACAAAAACACAGTCAATCCTATGTTGTCTTCATGATGCCAAGCATCAAAGAGCTCAGATGTCTGTTATGTAGGTTTGGACTAGATAAGAACCATGTCTCCTTGACTTCAGAAGTCTCTGGAGCCTGTTCCATGTTTTCCATTTCCATTCCCACAATATTTATTTTCTCACTTAGGGCTACTGCGGTCCTCCCCTGGCATAAATCTTCTCTACTATAGTCCATCCCAATTAATTTATAAACACTGCTTTCATCCTGTGGCTCCCTTGCCAACAAGCTGAACAAAAACAGAAGACAGTTAAAAATGAGTCAAACTCCTTAGTCTGACCCTCCAAGCCTCCCACAATCTGCCATCAATTAGTTTTTCACTCCTTATCAGCCTCCAGAATCTGTAACTGCAGCCAGACCATTTGCTCACTTGCCCTCAAATGTTTATCACCATTTCCTATATTGTGGCAAAAACAGTCTCACTGCTTCAAATTCTCGCTGTTTTCCTCTTGCACTGAAAATCAAACCTATTCTTTAAGACTTAATGGAACTTCTCACTCCTCTGTGAGAGGCTATTCTACCATTGCCAAGGCAGCTTGACAGAGATTTTTAGAAAAATCTTAGAACGCAATGCTTGTGTTAAATAATTAACTTTTATCAAGCACCTAATATATTGCAGGCAGTGTGACAGTTGCATTCTTAGATTGTTTAACACACATCTCACATTCACCATGTCCAAATCTGAATTCTTGATTTTCCCTCCTAAACCTGCTTCTCCCTCAGCCTCCTCCTTCAGGTGTTAGCAATTCCGTTCACTCATCTATAGAGGTGAGAACACCAGAATACTCCCCACCTCTGTTTTTCCTCATACTCTGTATCCAGTTATCAGCAAATCATCTCCAGAATATCACAAGTTGAAGAATTTCTCACAAATTCCATTTGTCACCCTAGTTCAAACCATTATTGTCTCTTTCTTTGATTATGCAGACTGCTAAATAGTCTGCTTCCATTTTTGAACTCTTTAGATTCTATTTTCCAATATGTCAGACCATACTTTTGTCTATTCAAAATTACTCCAGTATTTACTTATCCTCCAAAAAAAAAAAAACTCCAATGCCTGTTATATTGCCTGTAAGACAAAAAAAAAAAATTGGATTTTTGTTATCTCTCAGATCTCATTCCCTCTTTTTCCTTCAAGTCCTGCCTCTCTGTTTTCCTTGCTGTGATATGCAGGCCAAGCCCATCCTACCACAGAGCATTTGTACTTTCTTGTCCTTCTTGTTTGGAACACTCTCCCTTCATATAACTGCCTGGTTCTATTTTCCACTTAATTCAAGTCTCTTCCACGATGACCTCTTGTTCGAGAGGCTTTCTCTGACCACTGTGCAGAAAATAGCACCCGTCATCACAATCTCTTTTTTTTTTTTTAATTTGAAACAGAGAGAGAGAGAGTGCGCACGCGGGGGAGGGGGGGAGAGGGAGAGAGGGAGAGAGAAAATTCCCAAGCAGGCTCTATGCTATCAGAGTGGAGCCCAATGTGGGGCTGGAACTCACAAACACGAGATCATGACCTGAGCTGAAATCAAGAAACAGATGCTTAACGGACTAAGCCACTTAGGTCCCCCATCACAATGTTTTGAAACAACATCACAATGTTTTGAAACCTCTCCTTGCTTTTATTTCATGGAACTTATCACCACCTGTATAGCACTAATCTATTTTTCATTACATTACCATCTACCTCTCCTCCATACCAGGTGGAATTTAAGCATAATGAAAGCAGAGACTTTATGTTTGTTTATTGCTGTAATGACAGCACTTAATACTTGACATGAAGTAGGCAATAAATATTTTTCTTGATGAATGAATACATGAATGAAAGGGAAATTAATAATTACATGAATAAATGTGGCTCTTATTATTGCATTCATTTATGCTTGGTCTTCTTAAATAACGCAGGATTGTTTCCCAGTTTTTGGAACTGTGAAGTTTATATATTCAGCTGGATTCTCAGAAACACTAATTCTCACCATGCTAGTGAAGGCGGGTTTTGGAGTGCTTTTAACATTTATTTATTTTTGAGACAGAGAAAGACAGAGCATGAGCAGGGGAGGGTCAGAGAGAGAGGGAGACACAGAATCCGAAACAGGCTCCAGGCTCTGAGCTGTCAGCCCAGAGCCCGACGCAGGGCTCAAACTCACGGACCGCGAGATCGTGACCTGAGCCGAAGTTGGACGCCCAACCGACTGAGCCACCCAGGCGCCCCTGGAGTGCTTTTAAAAGCAGGGTGATACAATAGCCGAAACACCTGTATGCTTGTACTTCCTGGATCCATATCTTTTTTCCTTGCATTTCTTCTGACCAGACTACACTCAAACCTCTATGTAAATGCTCCAGGCAAGTATAGCTGCACTTGGTTTGGTTGGGCAGGGGTGTAAGTGTTGACTTAGAAAAAATTGCATTTAAGCTCTGGTTGCCTAGATGCTTTTAGGCCAAATGTCTGTATAACGCTGGCATGAAGACTAAAGGAGGTGCTGCATGTAATTATCTCAATAGAGTTTCAGGTGCATAGGCAGCTCCAATGGTGGTAATTGCTTTCAATCATATTTTTATTATGAGTGGAAGACTACAGAGCTGTCAGTACATGAAAGTCACAGCAGCCTACATGAACCACCGAACTAGGAGAGTCAGACTCACAATGTATGTCATGTCAGCTTTAAAACAATAACTAATTTGTTTTGATTGTATCACAGGAAACAAGGGTTTGCAGGAAGTAAACTCTAATGAACTTGATGTTTCTCTTAGACATTGATAGGAATGGATTATACAAAGGATAATTTTTGAGCACTTGAACAGAATGAAGTATTACTAAGAGCCAGTAAAAGCTCACCAAGAACAAGTCCTATCCTCAAACTTACATTCAGGGTTGAAAACCGAATGTCTTGATTGGTAAGTAGATTAGGAGAATATAAAAACCATATGAATTTTCTGACGTACATAGTGACCTGCGATCACGTGCGGGCTCCCGTTGAGGAAAATGTATAGGATCAGAGTAAGGCAAGACAGATAACTGGTCGAAAACGTGTGTCTTCCAACACTAATTATTAGTAAATCAGTACTACTAAGTAGCAGGCCCCTCGTGGAATCCCACAGGGCTTTGCTTGGGCCAGTGTTGTCATTTATAACTCCAATGTAGGAAATAGAATTATTAAATTTTCAGGTAACAAAACTCGGAAAATACTGCTGACAAGATTAATAAAGGAATCAAATTTCAAATTGTTTTCTACAAACTGATACACTGGTTTGAGTGCAACAAACTGACATGTGCTGTGCCCCCTCACGTGGGTTCAGATTATTGCCTTAGGGCAGGATGGGCTGTCTGACCTGGAACAGCTCATGTGAAAAGACATGGGGCCAACAGTGAGGAGAGGCCATGGGGGGAAGTACAGCACTGGAAGTCAGTCAGACATTGGTGTGGCCTCAGCTTTCTCTTGTTTGCTGTGTGATCCTGGGTAAGTTGCTCAACCACTTTGAACTTTAATTTCCTATCTTTAAATAGGAATAATAATCATTTGCCAAGCATTTGAATTTGTAGAGGCATCGTATTTTTGTGGGATTAACTTTTTGTTTTCTTTTTTCCCTTTATTTATTTCCCCTTCTGCTTCTTCCTGCACAAGCTTCTAGTTGCTGTATGTTCACAACTTCTGGAAATAATGGGGCAGAAAGAAGAAGAAGAAGAAGAAGAAGAAGAAGAGGAAGAGGAGGAAGAGGAGTAAGAAGAAGAAGGCGGCATTTAGGATCCCTGGTGGACTGGTTTTACAGACCCTAAAGCAGAACACCAAGAGAACTGACAGGATTGGAGGGATGAATGAAATGTTGAGACACAGCAGAGAAAGACAAGCTATCTCCCTTCTCAGGATAGAAAGGGAAGTAAGAGAGATTGTGGGCGTGTTAGAGTGCTGAGCCCTTTCTTTCCTGCCTGCCGCCTCTCTGATCTCTATGAGATCCCAGACAGGGGCCAAGGGTCCAGAATGGGAAGGGCCAATCAGGCCCATCAGGAAGTCAAGAAAAAGCCACAAACCTGGAGGGGCCTCACTGACAAGATTGATAACCTTTGCAGACTGATGACCAAGCACCGAGCAGGTTGATATCTGCTGACATAAATAAATCAAGGACCATATTTTTTTCTACTCTCCCTGCTGAAGAAATCAACTAGCCTGTTGAAATGGAAGGAATCGAACTGGTTAAGGCAGCATGAGAGATTAAAACAGAAATTGGACTGAAGAATTACTTATAAATTAAGATATATGTCTTGAACAACTAGATTTGTAGTCTAAAATTTATACACTCCCTGCCATGTAGTAGATCAACATAATAATAGGTACTCCTATTCCTACTATAATTATGTTATGTGGTTGCTCAAGTGGTCAACATTAACTTTTATTTAGACAAGAGTACTATCCAGTTCAGGAAAGGTAAGGATCTCACTGTTATCAAGGGCAACACGTAGAATCCACTTTGAGTACATTGTCAAGAGGGTTGATACTGGCTCCTGTTTTGATAGCAAAGGGTGAATCACATGTGTAGTGAGGAGTCAGGCACTGAATGGTTAAAATAGCCATGGTTGCGGAAACTGAATAAGGAAAAGCTGAGTGGAGAGAGATGATAGCTGTCTTCAGATATTTGAAAGGCTTTTTGTGGAAGATAGAATGTCCTTGTTCTGAATGGAAGCTGATGGCATGAATGTTTGATTCAATCAACAGAAAGAGGAAGTTTCTCATAGCGAAGTGTTCATCAATGCTAAGGATTCAAACAGATGTTCAATATTCATTTTGTCTGGAATGTTGTCAGAGGATTCCTGTGTGCAAAGGAATGTGGTCCTGGCACTTTCAGTTTTAGGATGATATATGAGGCAGGCAGAGGCAACCGATATTACCAAATTCCAGGAAATACGCGGGGTGCTCTGTATTGTTAGCTCACTGCCTGACGACCCCATGAGTTAAACATTGTAAGTATTATTACAAATCAGGTTTATAGTTTACATAGTAAACTACCAGACTTCATAGTGCTGATAAATTACAGGAACAAGTTTTGAACCCAGGTTGTTTCATTAAAAGATCATGTACTTTCCTCTTCACACTCTATTTCCCTAACATGCTCTTTTAAAGAAAAAGAACAAATCCTTAGTTTGAGGACAGAATTACCAAAATACACAGATTTTACTAATGTACTGATTAATGACAGGCACTGTCTCCAGAAATATTTTACCTATGATTCATGTAAACATATAGAAATAACAAAAGATACATTTATGAACGTTGTAATGTATAATAGCACACGTAAATACACATGGCTTTTAGACATTAGGTACATTTGTTTCAGTTACTATGATGGTTAATTTTTTTTAAGTTTATTAATTTATTTTTAGAGAGAGAGAGGGGGAGAGAGCATGAGCCAGGAAAGGGCAGAGAAAGAGGGAGAGAGATATAATCCCACTTGAACTCACAAACCATGAGATCACGACCTGAGCCGAAATCAAGAGTTGGCTACTTAACTGACTGAGCCACCCAGGCACCCCTATGGTGGTTAATTTTATATGTCCACTTGACTGGGCCATAGAATCCGGATATTTGGTCAAATGTTACTCTGGATGTTTCTGTGAAAATGTCTTTTAGATGAGGTTAACAGATCAGTAGACATTGAGTAAAGCACATTCCTTGCCATAATATAGGTGGGCCTAATCCAATCAGTGGAAGGTGTCAACAGAACAAAGACTAACCTCCTGCAAACAAGAAGGCACTCTGCCAGCACGCTGCCTTTGGACTTCCATGGCAACTCTTCCCGTGAGTGTCCAGTATGCTGGCCTACCCTGAAGATTTTGGACTTGTACCTCCATAATCATGTGGGCCAATTCTTTAAACCTCTCTTTATATGTGTATATACATCCTGTTTGTTCTGTTTGTCTAAATCACCCTAATACAGTTATGTCTATTTCCTTGTCTGCCCTTGTGTTTCCAGCTTTAAAATTCTGAGTGGAACAACCAGATGTATGAGTTTGGGAGCAGCTCACGCCTCATCGAGCCTTCAGATGAGACCACAACCGTAGCCAGTCTTGGGAGACACAGTGGGCAAAGCTGCCCTCAGATGTCTAAATCTGGGGACTGTGAAAGAGTAAATGTCATTGCTCAAAAGAAAATTCTATGAGTAGAACGTAAATGTCCTCGGGACATTCTGGCGTTAATAGAGACCGATTTGAATTGTGCAGTCCTCACATCTCTGGGTCTCATTTCCCTTTCTGTCACAAGGGAGCGCTGGACAGAGGAACTTCGGTTTTCCTTAAGTGCTAAATTCAACATCTCTATTAATTATACTGTTTATTCATCAAAATAAACATTGATAAAAGTCATAAGAAGAACACACCCTGGATTTTCAGGCCTCTGCATTTGGTGGCAGCATTCCAGCTTCCTTTCTGCCAGGAGCTGTCTGTGCTCAAGTCCTGCTCTGCTGCTGCTGCTTCTTTTTTTTTTTTTTCCACCCCAACAGTTTTCTATCACCAGCCAATCAATGTTATATAAATTTTTTGGCACCTCTTTGTGTGGCCTGTGCATGCATACGTGTGCATGCTCACAGTTCAAGTCGGGCTGAACTCTGGATGTGTATGTTGCCCTATCACCGGGAAGATTTGCCTCCAGCATTTCACAGATTAACTCCCGCAGTTCACAAGGGGAAGGGAGCTACTTTCCAAGTGTGAGTCCTTTTTTTTTCCCTCTTCTCATCTCCAAGGAGGTGTGTCCGGATCTTTTTGCCAGTCGGCTACTTTGTAGGAGCACTGGAATCCAGGCAGTGGACTTTCCCCAGGGAGCAACCGGATTTGCTTTGCAAATCGATTCTGCTGAATGAAATGTCATGGGAACACGTTCCCAGCCCCCCTGTTAATATCTCTTCAATTTTCCTATCTCTAAGTCCCAGAGGAGCAGTTCTGGTAGGTGGGTCTCAGCCAAAACTGTGCACCAGTCTGCCACTCGTTCTAAGTTTTGCTTTCTCGGGATCTCTATGCACCCACTTTCAGCCCCCCGAGTCTGTTCCTGCCTGCTATCACACAGTACCCACTCCCCTTTCAAATACTTCTTTCCAGAAGGGATGTGAACAGTTCAAATTAAGGGCAATGGCAAAGAGTTTAAGTATTATCACTCTATGGGTTATGGAGAGGCATTTAATGAAGAAGACTAAATTCTAAGCCCAAAGGATGAATCTCTGTTTGTGGCACTGAAGGCGGCAGCAGATCAGGGGCAGAAGGCGGTGGGTGTATTTGTCGTGGGTGCGGTGGTGGCCACTGCGACTGCCGCCTTCTCGGCCTCTTCTTAAGTCCGGTCTTCATCCTCCCTGGAGAAGGGTGTGGTGGGAGAGCATCCCCTTTCCCCCGCAGAGACCAGGGGATGCGGCGCCGGTATGGGGCGGCCGAGGTCGTTCGGAAGACAGACGGACTCCCCCTTCACTCCGATTATTAGAAAGAAAAAGAACAGAAGAACGAAGAAAGAAAGACTAGAGGAGAGAGGTGAAAGAAAGGAAAGGCAGAGACCAGGGAAGAAAAGGACAGAGAAGAACAAGGAAAGGGGAGAGAAGGAAGCCGGCGGCCCCAGAGCTTGGCGCAGGGACCCGCTGGGCTGGGGACACGGAATCCCAGCAGGCGGGCAGATGCCCACATCGCCGCCGCCGGCATTCCGAGCTTCTCTTTTCTTTTTTTTTTTTTTTTTTTTTGCGCAGAGTCTCCCGAATTCAGGGCTCGAGGCTTTCTGCTGACCTCGGGTCTGCCCCGTCCCCTCCCCCGCCTGGGAGCAGAGCCCGGCCCGACGCCAATCGCCCACCCCGGCCCGGCCCCCGCAACTTGCGCCAGGGTGCCCGTCGGGGGAGCGCCTCTCCCGCCCCGCAGCCGGACTTCTCCCTCTCTGCCCCGGGGCAGGCGATCCTGGGTGGGGCGGCCGCGCTTTGGGGACGGCCCCCGCCGCGGAGCGTCGAGACTGGGGCCGCCCCAGGGCCGCGCGGGGCCCGGCCAGACGCCGCGCGCCGCCTAGGCAGCCGCACCTGAGCCCCCCGCCCCCCCACAGCTCGGGCCGAGCGGACTGGCGCGGGGAGCAGCCCGGGCCCGCGGGCGGGGGTGGGGGGGGGTGGGGGACGAGAGCCCCGGCGCGGTGACCACGTGCCGCCTCCCGCGGGCGGGGGCGAGGACCTGCCGGGTCGGACCCCTCCACCCGCGCGCGGCCCAGATCAGCCCGCGCACCCAGCACCGGCTCAGGGGCAGCCCCGCCTGCCCTCACCTTCTCGCCCTAACTTTTCTTAAACTTGTCTGGAAGGAGGAACCTGCCGCCCTGTCCGCCCCCTAGCCGCCGCGATCCGCACTTGAACTCCGCAGCGCCGGCCTTCCACCTTGCGCCGCCCCGGGCGCGGGCGTGGAGTGGCTGCCGGGAAACCCCGATGAACTCTCCAGAAAGTGCGTGAAGGAGGGTCGGGCAGCCGCGCGCGGCTCGGCGCGGGGCGCGCGGGGTCTCCATCGGGGAGCTCGCAGCAGCAGAGCCGGGGAAGAACTGTGGACCATGACCGTGCGGCCCCTGCGGACCTTAATGCCAACATGTAAGTCTCACCTTTCAGCTGAGAATTCCTTCACACCTTTACCTGTATCTACCTCCTCCCCCCCCCCACCCCCCCACCTCAACTAAATGATTTTGCAAGGACTTCAACTGCATTGACAGAATAAACCGGTTTGTCTTCAGTTTGACCCCCGAGGCACCGAGGAGCGAGCAGGTATTGCCAGGCGGAGCTGTGACTTGCGTGTGCGGCTTCCTTTTTTTTTTTTTTTTTTTTCCAGCGAGAGGTAAACCTCACATTTGGGCGGTGTAAAGCGTAATAAAAAAGGGCAGGGCTTCAAGAATGGGGAAAACGTGTTTTCGAGTCAAATTAAACAAGGAGTAACCGGCGTCGCTCCTCCATCCAGGGGCCTTGCCCTGCCAAGAAAGAGCGCTCCTGGATCAACACCTGGGGGCTTGGAAGGTACTGGTTATACCGGGAAAATGTTGACTTTACACATTGTCACCCTTGACTGTAGAAGTTATTCTTGGATCTTTGGGTTATATGAATGGTTTAAAAAAAAAAAAACGCGCAGAAAAGTTTCTTGGTTGTCTTGTGTAGATTAAAAAGTAATGAAGGACTATGTCATTTTACGGGATGGGATGTGGGAGGCTTCTTGTCTGGAATTAGAAGCGGGGGATATAGGGTTATGAAGGGTCAGAGAAACCTAAAAGGTTTTAATTTTACGCAATTACCATCGAAGTTCTGAGGTTTCTCCAAGCGACCCCGCGAAAGGGCCGCTGAGCGCAGCCTGGGCCTTCCAGAATGGAAAAAAAGGAAGATAGTTCTAAAAAGGCCCTGTTTTTGTGTCTTACTGAGAAGCTGCCTTTTCTTGTAATATGTAATTTTCCCTCTGATGTTTTATTTAATCTTGGGCAGATACGCTGACATTTTACTCCCTTCCACTAACATCCAAGAGTTTCTAGAAGTTGATATTCATCCTTCCTCCTCCAGCTACCGGATCCTTATGTGTTTCCATCATAATTTCCTCTTTAGCTTAATACCTGGGTAGAGACTCGCGCCTCAGGCCCTGTCTTTCCCTTCCTTGCAACTTCTACCCAGCATTTTTAAAACAGGAAGTGTAGTACCCACAAGCCTAGCCCTCTGCCCCTGTGTTCCTGGTGGTTAGCAGTAGAATTAGAAAAGAACTACTTATTTTTATTAAAAGTGCGTGTGCAGTAAATCCACACCTGTGAATTTTAGGGTTTCATTTATGCCAGTGGATTCAGCGAGGTACAACATGAAATAATTTATTTTGAGATGCAGCCAACAGGCTCACAGGAGACTTGTTCTCATATACAGGCGACGCATTTTGAATGAATGTGAATTTGTGTTAAACTTCAGTTTTTCCTAAAAATATAGGAAGGCTTTTAACAGCAGATATTTGTCTAGCTTCCTTCAGCTTTCCTAGGTAATTTAGATCTTATGGGAAATGAAATAAACGTATGAATACCAATTTTTTAAATATAACATGAAACTGATCCACAGGTATTGTAAAAATTTCTCCATGAAATTATTTACTCCACTTGAATTCCACGTGTTTAGAAACTCTTATGTCATAGAGAGTCAAAATATGAACATTTGATCACATAAAATATAGTTTAATACCCTGATTTGAGTTTCTTTATGGAGCTATTCTGTCTGAAAGTTTTTCCATGTCTTGCCAGATCAAAATGGTTTCTTTTTTCCATTTTGCTGTTTATAAATCATATGGAATGGTTTAAGATGATCTGATTCTTTTTAGATATTAGTATGTCAGAATATATGGAAGTAATACCAACCTTTCCAAAGTAAACGTTCTTACTGTCTTGTTGAAAAATGCTAAAATGGGGAACACAAACGATATTATCTTTTAAATTTTTATTTTAATGGGTTCAAGCACACAAACTAAGGTATTTTCTGCCTATTCTGTGGGGGGAGAATGTTAATATATTCTTACATTCAAGTTATGAAGTTATAGATTTCATAAATATATTTGGAGTTGTACTGACTACATATTTTTCATATCCTAAGAAATTTAGTAGATTTAGCAAGACTTGTGTTAACTGATCTCAGGCTGCATGAAACTCCTGTTCCATTTATGGCTTATATAAATTACATGACACTGTGCTTTTCCAATGTGAATGGTGAATGAGGCTATTGTCTCTTGGCTTATGGGAAATATTAGAAGCTTGTAGTTTTACTGCCTAACTGGACACGTCACTCTGATTTCTGGAAATAATGATTTGAAAGAGAATCAGTTTATACATTAAAAATAAACTGACAACTACTTCCTTAAACTTGACCATTTTTCTAACTGCCCATCTCTTCCAGAGTTTATATTTCTGATGGGATGATTAAAAGTTTCTAGAGACTATTTAGACTTTAGACTAAATAGAATAAGGCTTTGTTCAATGTGTGTGGCATGCTTGGGCAAAAACCTGTATCTTTCCATTTCATTTCTGGTGGGATAGCATTATTGCATTATCTATATTGCATGGCATTAAGATGCACACTTAGTGCCTGGGGTGACAGCATGTAAAGGACATTTCAGTGGTAACTAAAACACCAATAAAACTTGAGCCTGGTTACCTGAGTATCATCTCACTTTCATTTAGAAGCATCACTCAGGATGCAATTATTTGGAATGCCTAGGGCATTCAAGATTACTGTATTTAAAATATTTATAGTGAATATGACAAAAGCTTAGCATATTTAGTATAGCATTTGTAAAAAGAAACCACAAATTAGGAAGAAAAATATTCCTATTGTGATTGACAACTACAAAAACAATTTGAACATGCCAGTCCAAATAAAGGAAACCCAAATGAGATGCTACTTCTACCAAACTGGCGATGACTAAGGCACTCATACTGATGGGAGTGTCATGAGATAAACATGGATACACTTCAGTGTAAATGTGTGTGGGTGTGTTTACATTTATTTGGAAATGATTTTAAACTGGGATGCCTGGGTGGCTCAGTGGGTTAAGCTTACAACTCTTGATTTCCACTCAGGTCGTGGTCTCACGGTTCTTGTGTTCGAGCCCAGCATCAGGCTCTCTGCTGACAGCGCGGAGCCTGCTTGGGATTCTCTCTGTCTCGCTCTCGCTCTGCCCCTCCCCCACTCGGGCATGTGCATTTGCTCCCTCTTTCCCTCTCTCTCTCGAAGTAAATAAATCAACATTTTAAAAAAATAAAGCATTTTAAATCTTCATAAAAGTTGCAAGAAGAATACGAAGAGTGCATGTATATTCTTTAATGTGGAATCACTTAGTGTAAATGTTTATCCCATTTGTTTTATTGTCCATCCTCTCCTCTTCCCTCCACCCTCCCCTCTCTGTACATGCACCACAATATTTTGCCTGAATCATCTGAAAGTAAGTTATATATGCCCGGGCTTCAGGGTTTACTTTTTTAATTGAACATTTTATTGAGATAGTTGTCGATTTACAGGCAGCTGGATGAAATGGTAGAGATCCTATGTACCTTTTACCCAGTTTCTCCCAGTGGTAACATTTTGCAAAACTGTAATACAGTATCACAACCAGGAGATTGATACGCTATCCTTTTTTCACATGGAGTGTATGTGTGTTTCTCAGGGTTGCCTTTTAATTTCACCCGGGGTACAAGCCATGGTGCAGTGGATGCTTCTGCTCACATAAGAGTCAAGATTTGTGCAGATTTGAAGAATAAACCTTTCTACCTTTTTGAAATGGGGGTGAGCCAAACTTAATAAAAGAACTTGAGTGATAGAATAGCACTTTTTCTTTTTGTTCATTGCTTGAGATCAGGAACATGATCTTTAACCAAAAGGAGAAATACAATTCTGCTTAGACTTGAATGAACCAAATTCTATTCTTTTCATTCTAGAAGAATTAAGGTACTCTCTTTGCCACTCCTCGCGGTCCTTTGTGAAAAGATTTGACATAGAAATACGGTTGGGATCTGAGGAATAATCTGTAATTCTGACTATTGCTAGTAATGATAGAATTAGTGCCGTGTCAATTTCTCCACTGATTTTAAATTTTCTTCATCAATTTCCCCTTAAGTTGGACTTTTAAGGAGTGAAAAGGTGGAAGACGTTCGGTTTTCTAGACTACAGATTATTTCAGTGATGCGTTTGGATTGAGTCACGTTCATAAGGGGTCATTCTGACATTAACAACAATTCAATAACAGGGTTAGGTTCTAAAGTTCCTGAAATAGGACTCAAACATATTGTATGTTGTGGCCTGTGCCGATTGAAAAGTGGAGCAAGTTTGCAATGGACGTGTCTTGGTTCTCAGGGACAGGTGAATTGGAAGCCAGGTGGCATCGGGATGTGTTAGCTCTCACACCACTGATTATGTGATCTTGGGCAAGTTGTTTAGTATTGTACTTTCTTTTTTCTTGCCTGTGAAATGATAGGTTTTATTGCTTGGATTTAAATTTCATGCTTAGATGGTTTTCAGGTGACAGAAGTCTATGTAGGACTCTCCTTTACTTAAAAATGTTCTTGGTCTCTTCAACAGAACTTTGAGGCTACGACTCGAGTAATACAAGATTGTATTATATTTTTTTGTAGCTCCTATTTAGAACCTTAGTAACCCTGATCTGGATTTTCCGTTCTTGTGAGAAAGTTATTTAAATCTCAGGGATGTGTCTTTGCTAAGCGATCCCCTGAGAAGACACATAGTGCTTTCCTTCCTCTGTTCTATTCTTAATTTGTTTGTTTCTGTTCTTCAGTAAACAGTCAAGTGGATGAAAGTTGACCAGTCATGAGGTTTAACTTTGGTTACGAGTGCTTGCCTTGTGCTGGGTTCCTTTTCAATATGAAGTGATGGAGTCTTGGGAACCAGAATGCATGAAGCCCTTGGTCATTATTTGCAGCTATTGTCTGAAAGGATACAGCTTCAGGATTGACTACGGAATCCCTAAATAAGAACCTGTTATAGCAAAAGAAAGTTGCGTTATGAAATAATACTCAATGTTGCCAAGCTAACAAAGATGATTCCTTAAGGATTTTTTTTAAGTTTATATATTTATTTTGAGAGAGAGAGAGAGAGAGAGAGAGAGAGAGAGAGAGAGAGAGCATGAGAGAGGCAGGGGAAGAAAGAGAGGGAGAGAGAACTCCAAGCAGGCTTCGTACTCTGAGTTTAGAGCCCAACACGAAGCTTGAACTCACGAACTGTGAGTTCATGACCAGAGCCGGAATCAAGAGTTGTATGCTTAACCGGATGAGCCACCCAGGAGACCCTCCTTGAGGATTTTTTAGAGAGCACATAAATTTGAGAGGAGACCATTCTCCAAGTATTGACGAAGGAAAATTGTCATGTGCCGTAGAGATTAAGAGGCTGGGAGTTCTCTCGAGCTGATATTCTCGAATATAAATGGTAGGGCCGGTAGCCAGGTTTGATTGCTCTGTCCCTTTATGTTTCTGGGCCTCAGTTTCCTCCTCTGTGGGATGTGAAGGTTAGACTTCATCTTTGATATTCCCAGCTCTAAACTTCTTTGAATATATAATTGTGTTTGTTTGTTTGTTTGTTTGTTTGTTTTAGAAGCATGCTAATTCATCCATGACCTGAATGGGAAACACCTCATTCATCCAAAATGAATGGACCCATTCTTCCAAATGAGTGAGCCTTTCATGTGATAGAAGTTTATCATCTCCCCTTTTTAAAACACTTACTAAGTGCCATGCAGTAGTGACTCTGTCTTTTCAATGGATGACATCCTATACACAGAAGAGAAAATAGTCTCAGCATTTTAAGGACTTGCCTCTAAAGTCACACAATAAGTTGAGGCACCAGGTTGTAACTCTGTGCTATTCCAAAGCTCACATCCATTCTTATTATATTATTATGATGTACTGTGGCATATTGCTTCCCATAAGCAGTAACATTGCTTCAAATTTCAAATATTTTGGATGGATGTATTTTAAAACATACCCTCCATCCAGAAAACTACTCCTCAGATCTTAAGCTTTACCTGGTTTAGAATTTCTATCAGGAACCAAGTGATGCTAGAAATTCTAGTTGGGTGAATATAAAAACATGGCATGAATATCAGGTACCGCTCAGAATTTCTGGATTAATGGCAGGCATGAGTAATCCATTTCATTTCTGTTCCCAGGTGATCCAGAAGTAGTCACAAAGTCAATTGATTGGTGTTAGTTTAAAACATCCTATGGTCCATTCTTGTTTAAGGCTTTTCTTTTGATTTTACTGTGGACAGAGTAACCATACTTACATTAGAATGCCCAGGGTAGTAGTAACAGTAATAGCTAATATTTGTTGAGCACTTGCTAGGCAAGTGTCAGGCACTGTTCTCAAAAGACATGCTCTAATTTCATCATCCAGCAGCTCTGTGGATTGGAGTTTCTGTTTTACAGGTGGAAAGTTGGAAGTGCAGGGAGGTCAAGTACATTTCCAAAGGGGTGCATAGTTTACAAGTAGCAAACCCTGGTCTAGCTCACTCTGGCGCCTGTTCGCCCTGCTATGTAGGTGGTCTCTAACAGTAAAGGATGGACTGGAAACATCAAAAGAAATCATTTGATGTCTATTTTTTTCTCCTTTGAGTATTTCCTTCCCTGCGTATCTGGTTTTGTGATTAGTATTATGTATTTTACTCCAGATAAGCAACCTTCAGGTAAAGAAGGTATTACTGTGATCCTAAAGTATCTGATTAGTTGTTTCTCTTTTTAGAAATAAAGATTCTCAACTGTCACCTGGAACCATGGAAACTCCCTTTAGAGACTTTTAAGATCAGGAGTTTTTGTTTTTATTATTGTTTTTGTTTTACTGCTATGTAACCATTTTCCTGCTTCATGGCTCTCTTGCTAACCAGTCCTTTTGTGGGCCCTTACGGTGGCTTGCTGCCCCATTCACTGACTTGTCTCTTTTGATGGAGGTGAGTCAATGAAAGGTTTCATACAACTGTTTTAAGCCAAGATAATATGGATGTTCCTGTCTAAATTATTGGTAGGTGCCATTTTGAGTTTAAAGACGAGACCACTGTAGAGTTAATTGTAGTTTCTATAATACTTGGTGTTTGGTAGCCACTTGAAAACATTGATAGCTATCATGTACAAAGTAGTTATTCTTTTTGGATGTTAATGCTTCATTGCTTAATTTAAAATAATTTTTTTAATGTTTATTTATTTTTGAGAGAGAGAGAGAGAGAGAGAGAGAGAGAGAGCGAGCACCAGCCAGGGAGGGGCAGAGAGAGTGGGAGACACAGAATCTGTAGCAGGCTCCAGGCTCTGAGCTGTCAGCACAGAGCCCGGTGTGGGGCTTGAATTCACGAATCATGAGATCATGACCTGAGCCAAAGTCGGACACCTAAGCAACTAAGCCATCCAGGCTCCCCTTCGTTGCTTAATTTTAAGGGAAAGAAGGCCATTGGGCACCTTATTTTCATTTTAAATTGTTTCCATTTGTAACACAGCAGATGTCATAAAACGAAAGCATTTCCTTGAAGTCTACATTTTTGGGAGATTATAGGAGAGGTTGATATAAAAATCCTCCGGGGTAAGATGGGCATGTGACTGGTGATGCTGAAGGTTGAAGCTGAAATTGCTTTATTTTTTGATTAATGAATTTGAATTATCTGAATATTTCCCCACCTTCATTGGGAAACCGCCTATTCTATAACGATTGCTTTTTTCCAATCTCTGCTGAAAACCTGCACTTTGACTGTATTGTCCTACTGCCTTACTGGATGCTGAATGTCCTGATGGTTGCTTTCTTCCATTGCAGGATGATTCACTCAGATCAAATGTGGAACTGTCGTTGGAAATGGAAGTCAAGTTCTCTTCCGTTCTTCATTGCTCTGTGTCTTGTGTATGTTCCTCTTTCAGGTGAGTAAGACCCTTTCTCTTTCAAACCCTGAATTTAAGAGTGGTCACATTGCTTTTAGTTTCAGTGTGCTATTCATTTATTATCTTTTTCTGTTTCCATTTCGGTCCTTACAGGCTTTTACTGCCCGTGGCCTCTCTGACTTCTGTACGAATAGTATGACTTTGATCATTGTTCTGTTTTCTAATGAGTGTATTTCTTTAATCTTTGCTGCATTTCTTTTAGCTGTATTTATTTGTGTAGCCCATATTGAATGATGAGATAGCTACATATCTGACATTAAAAATGTGCTAGCTGTTTCTTCAACCATTGAATAAATATACAATATTCAATTCTTTCTCTTTTCAAGTTTTCATAGAATCATTTATGGAAAGTAAAGACTTTACTGTTTTTATTTATCCTGATTTTCTTACCATGTTGCAGCATGAGATAGGAATTTGAAATTAAGTTTTTAGATCGTGAGGTTTATTTAGCTAGCCTAAAAGGATATGAAAAAGTTAATTTTAATTACAGTATTTTTGGAATAAAAATATCAAATCTGTGTAATTACAGTTTTTTTCTGAACTTTGAAATAAGGTCCTTTTAGTTATGGTTGCAAGCTACATTTTCTATCGTCAGCTAATTGTATGAATGAGCCAATCAGAACCTGAGGAATGGGAGTGATGTTTAAAAGTTAACTGTTTCTTCATTATCTGGTTTTGTTCCTGAGCAAACTGCATTTCTCTTAGGTCCATTTTCTTTTACTCTTTTTTTCTGTAATTGCTGTATTCATTCAGTTTACCATACTTGTTTTTAGAGGAAAATTGTTACTCATATAGTGTTATGTATTACATGTGCTTAATCAAGATTTTATACATTCCATATTTATGTTATATATCTATACATTATAAACAATACGTTTAATGAATCATGAAAATAGATTACTCTAAAATTGTTTATTCACAGGTTAAGAAATTCAACTTATGTTTAATATATAAATATTTCTTTGCAAGCCATCAAGTATTTTAAGAGTTTCAGCTACTCGGAAAATTCCTGGCACGTGGTTTAATGGCCTCAAAACAAAACAGATTCTTTGAAGTTTCTTTTTTTGTGTGTGTATTTGTTTCAATTCCATGATAAAGCCACTCTTTCTTTGTTTTACTTTCATTGCCAAAAGAGGAAAAAAAAACTTGTGAGGAGAACTGAAAATTAAATATACATTGGATTTCTTTGGTTACAGTGTTGAGCTTTTTCTTAGCTTTCAAAAGTGACTCACCAGGAACCCATCACATGATGTGAAGTAAGTTATGAGATTAAAATTAGTGGAAGTCTAGTTACTTTCATTTGTGTTAGGTCATGGCATTTGTCAATTTTCAAGGCTCCTTCAAACCTTAAATTGAGACTTTTATTTTCATGTCAGTGTTTTAATTGATATATCCACACTCATCATTTTAATCACTGGAATAAATGAAATGAAACACATGTTCTCAGACTAATTAAAAGGAGTCAGCTGACTGGGGCTTGGATGAGGCAAGGGAAGCACCTAGGTTGCAGAATTGAAGGAGGCACTCGTTATCAGGGTCTTGGGAAACAAAAGTCCTTACGTTTGTTTTTAAGTTACCGTCTCACACAAATCTTTTTTGAAACTTCCTTTCATTACTCCACACTTTATGTGTATCACGTAAGGCTTTGTGACAGACAATATCTGTGTTTACTCATGAAGCCAGAACACTTTCTACCTATTTATCTGGAACCATGACTCACTCACAATGCCACCACTTTACCCGTGAGGATCTGATACCACAAAAAATACGTTAGGGATTATTATTGGCATTTTAATATAAAATGTTTGCCTTACAGCTCAATGTAAGTTTCCCTAAAATAATGCATATCAAAACTTTAGATGTATGTAATATTCAGAGTCCTATCTTTAAGTCCTAGGGTAACTCTGAATAACCTGTATTTTTGAAGACCGTGTGGTGCGTACCTGTGATGTTGCATCACAGTGTATGCACCCTCTGACTCTTTCACTTCTCTGCGTGACCCCTATGTGATCTTTTGGAGTCCAGTGGCTTTTAATGGCATCTTGATGCCAAATCCAGTTTGTCAGCCCTGGCCCCTTTCTTGACCCTGGAGTCACCTCTATGGTTGCTTATATATATCTAAAATGGGTCTCAAACTTCACGTGTGCAAACAAGACTCTTGATTGCTACCTCCTGTCCCCAAATCTACTTCGCTTTCAAGCTGTATAATCCATACCACTACATCCTGCTGTTCTCCTCTTCACCTTACTATTTTCTAGACCTATTGGCCCACCTGCTTCTTGACCGTGCCTTCCTAGGACCCTCCTCTTCCTAAGCTGCACACACCTGGTTCTTTTTTTTTTTTTTTTTTTTGACACTCAGATCTTAATCATTACCACCTCAGATAAGCCCTCCTGTCCCCGAATTCAAAGATGCCCCTTTCCACTCTCTTACCATGTTACCCTTCAGTCATAATCTTTATAGATTTTGGTTGCTCCCTTGAGTGTTAATGTTTTGGTAATTTGGCTATGACAGCTAGAGCAAAAGGTTGGCAGAAAACCTCTTTTGATTGTTAAGATTGACACCTAGGTGAGAAGATTAAAAATTAGAATACTGTAGTTTAATTTGGATAACATCCTTAGTTCAATTCATATCATAGAATTGCAAGAAGTCTTCTGCTAGGTATGTTAATGTCTGTAGTTTCACGGGGCATTTACCAAGCAAGTAGTATAAAGTTTTATGCCCTTCAGTATTTAAAAAAGCAAGGTCTCTTGACAAGTGATGAATATAACTTTTAATAGGAACTACAACCACATTACGGCTGAATATTGAAACTAGTCCCACAGAAGCATAAATTAAAACAATAAGACACGATTTTTTAATACACTGGCTCTATACTATTTAGAAATGTTGATAATATCCACATCCAGTATTATTGCCTTTGTTGGGGAGAGGGCACATGCTAACATGGTTGGCTCTGTCCTTTGGGAGAGTTAAGTAGGCAACATTGTTTAAAAATTAAGAATTTGTATTTTCTTTAATATATCACTCCCCCAGAGTGTAGGTATCTATCTGACAGAAATTTTAAAAACAAACAAACATAATATGTAGAGAAATATATACCAGTATGTTAACTGTAACATTATAATAGCAAACATTGTTCTTCAACAGGGGAATGATTTTGTAAATTATTTTACATTAATACTATGAAATACTGTACAGTCATTCCAAACAATGTGGTCAAACTGTGTATATTGGCTTTGAAAGATGTCAGTGATAATGTTAAGAAACAAACTGCCAAACAGTATCCCAGGTTTGTAATAGGTTGTATTACAAAACTGAAATGTGTTATGTATGTGTACGTTTGTATCAGACTGTATAAAAATCATAGTAAAACATAGACGCATGTACACGTCAGGCTTTACAATGGGTCACCCTCAAGAGCATAGGTTGGAGCGAGAAGGGAGAAGGCAATGGAACTTTATACAGCTCAGAATTATTTGCCTTGTTACAATGAACGTTACTTTAATAACTTGGAAAAACAAACAGAAGAAAATCTGATAATTTTTTTTTTTTTAAAGTCACATTAAAAATGGCCAGAGAGGCTGTGGATGTACACAAATGTTACAATTTTCTGTTAGACACGTAACCGTTACTCTGGCTCTTCCCTTACTTGATAGGCATCTCTTAAAGGTATTTCAAATAATAACCTCTTTTTATGTAGCATGACACTCCATGACTCTGAAGATGAATGATGGCATCTCAGGCAGACTAAAGGTTACCGCTTCAGAAACAGCCGAGAGCCAATGAATTCCTAAGCAACCAGGGGCCTGTTTCCATACAGATAGCCTTAGTCATGAGCGCTGAGGGAGGGGCCTCCCTTCTCTCCTGAAAAATCGATGATATCAGCAGATTATTTCAAAGCTCAGTGATAGATCAACAACTAAAAGGGGGAATGTTTTTGAAAGTGCAATCTGGCCTGAATTGTGTACTTTCTAGCCCAGAGCGCAGCGCAGTTCTAGAAGGCAGGTAGGTAATTGGGTAAAAGCAATCTTGTGCTGTTTGTTGATTTTTCTCATGATCAAAGAAGAAGCAATTATTCTATAACATCAATTACATTGAAGTCTGTATTTATGTGTTAGGCATATTACTTTATACTATTTTTGTATTTGGTCAAAGAGGCTTTCAAATGCATAGAAAAATAATCCTTTTATAAATCTGCCATGTGTTTTTGGCCATTTTATTATTAATGTGTCTGAAAGATAAAGAATAAGGTTCTGATTGTGCAAACCATTCTTTTTTTTAAATTACAGCATAGTTGGGGCACCTGGGTGGCTCAGTTGGTTAAGCGTCCGACTTCAGCTCAGGTCACCATCTCACGGTCCGTGAGTTCGAGCCCCACGTCGGGCTCTGTGCTGACCGCTCAGAGCCTGGAGCCTGTTTCGGATTCTGTGTCTCCCTTTCTCTCTGCCCCTCCCCCGTTCATGCTCTGTCTCTCTCTGTCTCAAAAATAAATAAATGTTAAAAAAAAATTAAAAAAAAATAAATTACAGCATAGTTAATATACACCGTTCTGTTAGCTTCAGGCGTACAATGTAGTGATTCAACAATCCCATACATCACCCAGTGTTCATCATGACAAGTACACTCCTTATTCCCCATCACCTATTTCACCCATCTCCCAACCCACCTCCCCTCTGGCGACCATCAGTTTGTTCTCAGTAGTTAAGAGTCTGTTTCTTGGCTTGCCTCTCCCTTTGTCTCCTTCCCTTTGCTCATTTGTTTTGTTTCTTAAATTCCACATATGACTAAAGTCGTGAGGGATTTGTTTTTCTCTGACTGACTTATTTCACTTAGTATAATATATTCTAGCTCCATCCACATCATTGTGAATAGCGAGATTACATTCTTTTTGATGGCTGGATAAGACTCCGTTGGATGCATATACATCCCACATCTTGTGATATACATAGCATGTATCATACCGTACCAAATATACATATCACATCTTATTTATCCATTCGTCTATCAATGGACACTTGGGCTGCTTCTATAATTTGGCTTTTGTAAATAATGCTGTGAATCACTCATCGTCAGGGAAATGCAAATCAAGACTACAATGAGGTATCACCTATCACCTGTCAGAATGGCTGAAATCAAAAACACAGAAACAACAAGCGTTGGTGAGGATGTGTGGAAAAAGGAACCTTCTTGCACTGTTGGTGGGAATGCAAACTGGTGCAGCCACTCTGGAAACAGTATGAAGGTTCCTCAAAAAGTTAAAAATAGAACTACCCTACGATCCAGCAAACTGTTTCATCAAATGAAAAAAAAAAAAAAGAATAATGATCAAGTGACTAACAGAAAATTACACTATCTAGTAATAAAGTTTTTCAGTTAGAGTCAAAATGCTCCAAATTACAGTTCCTAGGTAGCCTTCAGCTGAAAGGCTGTTTTCTTATTCTGCACTTGAGATTGGAGGAGCCAATGTGATCGAATAAACAAACCCCCAAGTTTGTACACAGAAGTTTCCTCAACGCATCTTCCAGATAATTTCCCATGTGTACCCTTGAGGAGATGATCTGAATTTGATGTAGGAAACTATGAAATCCTACTTTGGGGTCATAAAGCCAATCACATAGATGTGGAAAGAGGATGACTAGTCACCACGGTGACAATTTTACGTGACTGGGCAGCGTGATGGGGCCACTGATGAAACGGGCCCCACTTAGACGGCATCAGGAAAAGAGGGTAGTCCGCTGAGTCCTGCTGCTCCCTGGCCAGGTCACACCGTCTCTGGGCATGGTTGCCGTCCTTTAGACAGAATCCGTAAGCAGGAGCAAGAGCAGGCAGGGCCGCTTGGTGATGAGCCTTGAGCGGTCAGAGGAGCGTTTCGGGGCATCTCTGTCTCCCCTGTGCCGTGAGAAGCCTGTGTGGGGGTGGGCTGCCCCTGGAGACTGGAGTCCTTTGTCGGATACCACATTGTTGCTTTTGTGTAACAATTTGTTTTGTGTTTTAAAGAGTAAAACTCCTGCGGACAAACAGAAATCAGAGAAATGTCACATTTACTTTGGAATCCTGAAGTCAGTCAGAGTAAGGTAGTGGTCTTCAGATATTTGAAGCGTGGTCCTTTGGAAGTGATAACGGACTTTATCTTATCTCCCAGCAAAGATAAGATGGTTGAGGTGGTCCTCCAAGTACCAAAGGACTCTCCTAGCGATTGGTTGCCAAGAACTAAAACCAGCTATCCTTCACATTCCTCATCTCTGGAAATCAGGACACAAAGAAGGAATCTTAATACTGAAGAAGAATTGATACTAAAAATCTTGAAGGGCCCCTTGGTCTACTGCTTAACTATAGAGAGAGTGTGTGTGTGTGTGTCTAGTTTTTTGAGGCACATATAGTCTTAATTGTTTTACGTCAAAAGTTTCTTCTGTGTGTGTTTCCTTTCAGTTTAGCAGGGAATTTTTACATGGAACTGGAGATTAGGCAGGAAACACCCTCTGACAGGAGAAGCCTGTGGGAACTCTAGACTTTGGCAGGTACAAAATTTTCCTCAACTTTCAAATTAATAATTCTTTAAGGAGTTTTCATTTTATTTTCAGCAAGTGGAACATGTGCTCTTTGACCCCCTACTCACTCCGACTGCAATGTCATAGGATTCTGTAAGGAAGGAATGTGGAAAAGAACAAAATGGAAAAGAACCAAAGAGGGGGGGAGAACTTATTCCAAATTTAAGAAGTAAATATATCTTGCAGGGTGGGGCAGCAAAGGAGGGAAGTATAGAGGTTAGATGAGAAAACAGATTAATTCCACAATGAGCATGAAGTCACAATATTATAAACATCCTTTGTCTTCCGCTGAACTAAGACAGTTAAACACCTGAAAGGAGAATAAGATCTTTTGCCAGCACACAGGTAGGGCTATCACCAGTTCAGATAAACCTTTCTAACTATTAAAAAACAAAACAAAAACAAAACAAACAAAAAAACCCCAACTCTCTGAGAGGAGTGAATTAGTCCAGTGGGGGCTACAATAACTATCCTATTTCTATGGTTAAGACTAATTATCTTGTTTTTTTTTTTTTTCAAAAAAATCTTTTAAATTATGTATAGCCAAGTAATCTCTCTTTTTAGATGAGCTCATTTCTTGGGAAAATAGGGTGAATTATGATGCATTTCACGTGAAAATATCTTAGTTTGCAGTCATTCTTAAATCAGCTTCCTCTTGTGGTTTAGAAATGGTACACTTTTTAAAAAAAATTTACAAAATTCTTTTCAATACAACTCTTATGTAAGAGTCAAAAAAGTTGTTTCTAACGCAGTCTGCTTTGAGCTTGTGCTGCTAGTTTAGATAAAGAACTGTTCACACTAGAGCTCAGATGATAGATTGTGTCTGCTCAATTAAAAATCAGGTTCTCTTTTTCTTCTCTGTAATTATAAAATTACACGAGTAACTATTATTAGTCTGGGCAAAGCTACAGGAATCAACTACTTTTTGTACTTTTTGCAAATCTCTAAACAAAGAGATCTTTTTAGAAGATTTCTTTACCTGGTCAAAACTTGAAAGAATATTGTCAGAGTGAAATTACAGATCTGAAAAAAGAAAACATTCTGAATGGTAATAGTAATCACTGCTTTTAAACACATTCACAGTTTTCTTTCTTTCTTTCTTTCTTTCTTTCTTTCTTTCTTTCTTTCTCTTTCTTTCTTTCTTTCTTTCTTTCTTTCTTTCCCTGAGGTATGTACAATGAATACTGGCCTGTATTGACAGGTTACCAGTTTTGCTGCATTACTGGCTTTATCAAACAGAATTGTAAGGCACATGATGAGAGTTTTCTGGTCCTGCTGATTTTGGTGGCCTCAGTGATTGTGCTATAGGGGGGAAGAGTGAGACTTTTAAAGATATTTTGCCTTGGCATTAGGTATTTTACAGAGAATGAGCTCCAAGTATGCTCACTAAGGGCATTGTGGACTGTGGCCCCCACCCGTCCTGAATGCTCTTAATCACCCTGTGTCTTAATCACTCATCTCCTGGCTGGTCAATATTAGCTTTTTACTTGGACTGCTCATCACATCTCTTTTTAGAAGGGGAACCTGAAAATTCTGTTACTTGGAGGGAGCTCATGACCACAGCATTTCTATTCCAATACTGATGTCTCAATAAACAATGCAGTTTGTGGCTTTTCTCCTGGAGCCTTTGCTAATTTGACATCAGACATTTTCCTTCCAGTTCCCCCTTGACGCTTTTGCTGGTGTTTGGTTAGGATTCTCATGACTCACCATTTGACCTGCTTACATATCTCTCACACACATATTAGAGAGGTCTGCACCTTTTAGTCAGGATGTCAGAAGAAAGTCCTCTCTGAATTTTCAACCATTTCTTACATTTAAGGCGCTGTCTGTTTATACTTATAATGCTATGATTGTGTGGCCCCAGAAGAAGTCTTCAGTAAATGTGTAGTGAATGAATCAAACTGCTTTCCAAGCTGCCCATCTGTGATGGGATTTCCCTTAGCAGGGAGAGTCTAGCTGATTTAAGAGTTAGACCTTCTTAATCAGAGCCTTTCCCCTCCCGCTAATATTATTAAAATATGTTAAACATTTGTGAGAGCATTATAGTATTTAAATACCAGACAGAGAACACAGAGTTAATATTGCTTCTCCTAAGTGCTTTTAAAAACTAAGGGATATATTATGGTAATATTTGAGTGGTGTGTGTGTGTGTGTGTGTGTGTGTGTGTGTGTGTGAGAGAGAGATATATTAGAGAAAAATCATGGTCCTTGATGTCAAGGGGTTTTTGACATTGTTGATGAGGAGACTGACGTGAGACAAATAGGAAGTACTATGATATATGGTCTAATAGAGTTACAGAGGTGATATCAAGGGATAGCAGAGAAGATCTCAGAAAAGTTTTCATGGAGGGAGCGATGTTAAAACTGTGTCTTCTGGGGTGCCTGGGTGGCTCAGTCGGTTAAGCGGCCGACTTCGGCTCAGGTCACGATCTCGCGGTCCGTGAGTTCGAGCCCTGCGTCGGGCTGTGTACTGACAGCTCAGAGCCTGGAGCCTGTTTTAGATTCTGTGTCTCCCTCTCTCTGACCCTCCCCTGTTCATGCTCTGTCTCTCCCTGTCTCAAAAATAAATAAAACATTAAAAAAATTTTTATTTGTAAATAAAAAAAAACCCTGTGTCTTCTAGCAGGGGTGATGAACAAAATATTTACAAAGTGGTGTGGCTTCCTACTGACCATTTGAAGACATTTCCCTGCAATCAGATTGTGTGGCTGGCTGTAAAAACTGAGGCAGTCGTGGGAGTGGTTTGTACCCATAGGGTATCCCCTCTGGTGGTAACAGAGAGCAGGAAGATGCAAAATGAGGTTGGCAATAGAGATGGGCAGCGTAGGGGGGAGAAAGGGCCAAGGCAAACCCACGGATACATTGAAAATGATTTTCTGGAAGGATAAATACTTCTTTTACTAGAATAAAGGGTCTCTGCAGAAGAGAGTAAGGAGTGAAGCTAGGTGATGGGAGGCCAGATTGTGAGGGATGTCAATGGGGTCTGCGCTGAAAAAGCTGAGGGACGACTGCCAGCCCAGGAGGGGAGAGAGACTTGTCACCACAAGCTCAGATCAGGAGGATATGTGCCATCAGAAATGCCCGTGGAGGGAACAGAGGTGAAGAGCTTCCCCGGGATTGTAGTTAGGTAACTCAGGAGCAGACTGTTTTTTTGTGGTTTTTTTTTTTTTTTTTGAATCCATAGTTTATGCTTTTTCTCTATCATACCATTTCGCTTCAGAAATGGCAGCCTCACTTTTCTCACTGATGTGAACAGCATTGATATGCATATCAAAAAGCTGAAGATAGAAGTTTATAGAATTCCAGCCACCCTTGGTGTTTTTCTTGGTCAACCCTATACTTGTGACCAAGAGTTGCTGAATCTGCATTAGAAATGTGCCTTCCCTTTAGAGTAACTGCCCCCAAGGTGCTCATCTCCACCGGGTGTGTTGAATGGGCTCCTAAGTCATCTCCCTGCATCGTGTGTGTGTGTGTGTGTGTGTGTGTGTGTGTGTGTGTGTGTGTGTGTGTGAAACTACGACTGGAATCTTGCCGCTGCCCTGCTTAAGTTCCTTGAAGATTCTTGTCCCCTACAGGCTACAGTGCACAGTCCTTAATTTAGGTAATTTCATGGCTCCCTAGCCTCTTATGCCCTATCCAGTGTCTGCCAAATAGTAGAGCCTCAATTAAATGTTGAATGAGTGCTGAAGGTAAAGAATTTGTGTACTTTTGCTAAGCAAAATTAGGATTTAGCCACGGATATTCAGTTATTGAAGAGAAGAAGTTTGTGTGTGGCATAGATGCTGTGTTGAGTTTAAAACTAGTGAGTCAACCCTCCTATCTTTGTGGAAAACCAGCTATTTGAGAGAGGAAATTTCATAAAACTTTACAAGAATTACGTGTGCCAAAAGAAGAAGGTGGTCACTGTAAATGTGTACAATAACCAGAATAGTTTATTTTCACTTGCTTCAAAGACTGAGTTTCTGGTGGAAATACATTGTTTTAGCTCTTTTGTAAAAAACAGATACCAGTCTTTTTAAAAAGTGTCTGCTTTTGTTGAAAATGCAAAGAAGGTGATTATTGTCTTAAAATTCTTTAAAAAAATTTTTTTTAACGTTTATTCATTTGCGAGAGACAGAGAGAGAGCATGAGCAGGGGAGGGGCAGAGAGAGAGGGAGACACAGAACCCAAAGCAGGCTCCAGGCTCTGAGCCGGCAGCCCAGAGCCTGACACGGGGCTCGAACTCACGGACCACGAGATCGTGACCTGAGCCGAAGTCGGACACTCAACTGACTGAGCCACCCAGGTGCCTCTCCCCCGTTTTTTTAAAGAAGGCTCTGAGCCCAGTACAGAGCCCAACGTGGGGCTTGAACCCACAAAGTGCGAGACCCTGACCCGAGCCCAAGTCTGACGCTCAACTGACTGAAACATTCAGGCGCCCGGGTCTTAAGATTCTTTCAGCTAGTCTCTTCCTTCCTCTTGGTCTGTCTTTTCCACAGCTGTCCCCACTATTACCTGTAGCTTAAAATTTGATCTTGCTTTATGCCTTCCAGCTTAGTTCGCAAACATATTCAGTCTTGTCTTTTCAAGACAATTTTCCACCTCCCCTCAACCCTTCTGTTCTTTTAGGCTGTCGTTTTCATTTGTTACTTCCTTCACTTCGGAATGTCTTGAAGGAATACTCTACATTTGGATTTATTACCTCCACACCCTTACAAAATAGATGATTCTGTTTTAGAGATGCATTGACAGGTATCGATTTGAGGGGTGTGTGTGTGTGTGTGTAAATAATTGTGTTGTTTTTCTAAAGCCCTAAAGGTCTCCTGAGTTTTCTGCTGTTTTCTGAAGGTTTTTTATTTTTAAGAAATTTTTGAAGTAGGTGGAACATATTTGCTATGATGATGTTTGTTATTAAGGGAAGAAGAAAACACTTTCTTCATAGAAAGTCTGTCTTAGGGTGAAATTGTGTCACAAAATGAATGACTAATGATTTGGAATTTAGTTTATTTGCATTTAACTTTTGCAAGATACCATTTTCCATATTCTTCAAATTGTTCCTTTAGATGCCTCTGACTTCCTATCAGCTTATATTCTCCTTTTTTTCTCATTTAAATCAAATTTATATTCTGATTTACCTAATTGCTTCTGTTTTCCATTCCTGTTTCTTTCCTTTTCAATATTCCCATCATATCTTAAAATTTTCTGTTATTAGGATATTAGGCAGTTCTGAGGATATTTATTTCAAAGTGGTTGGTTCAAGTGAAACAAAAAAAACATGTCTTTAGTGTTTGTTCAGTATGTATGCTTGGCTTCACTTTACAAAGACCTTTATTTTTGTTGTAATTATATTCGAAAGAATTTTAAACTGGGAGGTTTTGGTTAATTTACATTTGAAGCCCCCATTTGTGGGAAGCAGAGATATATAAACTATAAAAAATATAGTGCTGAAAAGTCACAACTATTGTTTTGGTCAGAAAAAACACAGAGTTCATTAGGCATTGTTTAAATAGGTTGGAAGTCTTTTAGCTCTGAAGGCAGAATATGTAAACAAGTCTGATTTTGCTATTCATATGGAAGCAAAAAATTAGATTTGAAATCTAATAATAAAATTGAATCGGTGTGATTTTGTTTTCTGTATTATTAAAGGAGGCCTTGTCATTTTTTCAAAAGTAAGACCATACTGCCTTCTGGGTATTTTAATGTTAGTAATCCTAGTTAGAAATAAAATCAGAAAACATGCTATGGGCTATTTCAGGTTAAAAAAGCTAGTGAATCTTGTATTATTTGACAGTAAAAATGTGCCTCTGAGAAACATACTTTAAAAATTCAGACCCATGTTGGATTTTATTTAAACTTGAACTCCATGTACTGGGACATCAAGTTATTTTTAGAATGCATCTAAACTAACTATGATAATGAAAAAGTTGGTGTGCTGTGGGCGGAACTGCTAACTTGATCAATCAGTAACATGAGTTAAATGCTGGCTCTGAAATTCAGTTTTACAAAGATGCTCATTTGCAGTCAGAGATACCTTTTCAGTGTGTTCTGGGGCTTTGTTATAATTACTAAATATTCAACATAGCCTAAATATCCCACAATATGTGATTTGATAAATTATGGTATGTTTCTAACTTTATTTTTTCAAATATTTAGTGAAATGTGGAACGGGGGGATCAAGATTCAAATGTAATTAAAAAGGGCAGGGCATCAAACTATGACTAGTATGATTTTTTTTGTTTAAACAATGGTCTGAATTAAAAAAGAAATAGGAAGAAATACAGATAATTGCAAACTCCGTGCCCTTCAGATTCAGGTGTTTCCTTTTTCATCATATTTCAATGTTTCTAACAATAACATGCATTGATTTTATATTATTATGAAATCGATGCATACTCAGCATTTTTATAGTTTTATGTATGGATATGATTATAAAACACCATGATTTTAAATTGGCATATATATATATAGGCATATATATACTTATAATGCTCATTAGTTATATGTACATAAAGTTCCCTAATCTAATTCTACTGGTTAATGGTTTTGCATAAGAAAACTGGTTTGAATAGTGCTAATATCATCCTGAAAACTGGAGTACACTTCATCTCCACTAGGTTAGCTAGAATTTAAAAAGACTGACCCTACTAGGGGTGGTGAAGATGTGGAACATTTGAAGCTTTCATACATTGTTGCAGCAAGTGTAAAATTGTACATGCGCTTTGGAAAACCAGTCAGTAGTTTCTTTAAAAAGTTACATACACACAAATCTACACTGTGATTTAATAATTTTATTATCGGGTATTTATCCAAAAGGAATTGAAACAGTTGCCCACAAAGCCTCCATAACTATTCCATAATATTCACAGTATAATATTCACATATATTCACATAATATTCACAATAGCCGCAAACTGGGAAAAATCCAAATGTGCATCAACAGGTAATTGGACAGATTTTGGTATGTTCATACTACAGAACAGTACTTGGCAAAAAAGAAATGGAACTGCTGACATGTGCAACAACATGAATGGGGATCTGTAAAACATGTTGAACAAGGAAGGGACATAGAGTGTATTCTCTGCGATTTTATTTATATGGAGTTCTAGGACAGGCAAAAGTAATCTCTAATGATAAAAAACAGAACAGTGGTTGCCTCCAGGGAGCCACGGACTGGAAGGAGACACAGTAACATACACTGGGTGGATGGAATTGTTCCAAAGTTTGGTTGGGATATAGTTATATAGGGGAATTCATCTATCAAAACTCCTTGAACGGGACACTTAAAATCAGTGCATTTTATTGCATGTCGGTTATACCTCCAAACAAGGAAATCTCTGCTAACTGGAAAAAATGCCAGTTAATAGTTCTAGGGCACAATAAATAGAATTCCAATGCCCTCAGAGCTATCAGGATTTTACTAGTTATATCAAGAATTAAATAATAGCTTTTTGAAAGCAGAAATTCTTTGCTGTATTTGCTGTGCTTTTTTTAAATTTTTTTTATAATTTTTTTAACGTTTTATTTATTTTTGAGACAGAGAGAGACAGAGCATGAACGGGGGAGGGGCAGAGAGAGAGGGAGACACAGAATCGGAAGCAGGCTCCAGGCTCTGAGCCATCAGCCCAGGGCCCGACGCGGGGCTCGAACTCACGGATCGCGAGATCGTGACCTGAGCTGAAGTCAGCCGCTTAACTGACTGAGCCACCCAGGCACCCCATTTTTTTTTCCAGCAGGAAAGGAATATTCAATATTACTATATATGGATTAGTTATAGTATTCAGATATTTTTAGTACTTAAGAATATTCTTTTGTGTGTGTGGGAGAAGAAATTTCTACAAAGGATATGAACTTCACCTAGCTCAAGCATAAACTTGCATTTCACCCTTCTCTAGCCCCTACACACATTCTCAAGTTCAAGTTATTACACCTTTGCCTGGCTGCATTTTCCCTTGAGAGCTTCTTTCCTCCATCTAATAAAACGAATGCAATGACTAGCAAATCATTTTTTCCTGTTATATTTTTCACACCTACATTGGATTTTGCCTTTTAACTAAAACCTTATGGTAGACATATTGTATTTTTGGCTTATTACCGTTAATTAAAATTAAAGATAAAAAAGGTGGCCCAGGAAAACCAACTCCAATTGCTGTTGTTGGAAGCATGTTTTCTTCTATTTTGTCCTGTCTTCACTGAGGTGTTTATTTATTTCAAAAATTCATGGATCTTGTGAAAAACTTCACAAATCTTTTTTGTAAATCTGATTGCTCAGCAAATATAAAGCATGAATCAGAAAGTAAATTTCAAGCAAACACTTGAAAATTCCGACCTAGAGTAGAGTCAGCACCTGGCGAGTGGTTTCTGAGGGGTTATTTGTTCTGCCCCAGCTACTGACTTGAGAGGTTTACCTGGGTAAATAGTGGGTTGAAAGCATCAGTCAAGACGGTCTCATTTCTGGAGAAGCACCTGCTATGACTGTATCCCTGCATGAAGGTTGCTATTTGCTCATGAAGGGTGTAATGTGAATGTGGCCATTGATTGAAGCAAAGTAATGAGACCCTAATCATCGACTGTTAATATTAAGATCCAAGATGATGCAGCAATTATACAAAAACATCTCTTGAATGCAAGAATGTAACCTTATTGGATGGATAGTTTGAGGAAGCGCTATGTATAATTCAGTAAATCTAAAGGGGGAAGAGTGGTATAATTTCAAACTTTGATAAATATTACAAAAAGGTAAAGCTCAACTTTTACATCTTAAATTCTGATCTCACTTCTGAGTTTCCTACAAGTTTAAACTTAAGCTGATTTGGCAGATATTTTGCCATGTAGGACCTGTGCTAATAATTATAATAACATTGGTGTAGCCATTGAATAGGACATGTTATTTTCTTAAAAATCTTCACACATTATTAGGGTGCCAGGGGCACCTTGAAACCAAGCTTATAACGTGGTAAAGTAAGAGAAATTTTATAGATCTTCTCTCTTGTGAAGCCACTGCTCTCTGTTTGAGTTCCAGTTACCTGTGCAGGGGCTTGGAAAGTACTCTCAGACAGACATATGGGGCTCACCTCATGTGTTAATGTGTTTCTTTTCTGTCAAAGATCAGAGCCCTTTTCTGTCAGTTTTACAATGTTTCAAAGCAATTGTTTCATATATTTTGTCCTCTTCTAGTTTTTCTTATGCTGGGAGAAGTCACATACTTATTACTTCATCATGGCTGGAGCCAGGAGTCCTTAACATTTTATTTGAATTTAATGTAAGCTTGAATTTATTTGCTATTCTTTTCATATAGCACCAAGTCCTTTGAGGATAGATCTGAATTAGAGCTCAGTGTTGTCTCTCTTGCTTAAATCATGCCCATAATATGTCCGTGATTTTGAATTTTCCTTCCTTTACAGCAGAGAGAGATTGCTTATGAAGTGTTCTGAACAGAATCTTTCAGGTTCCCCACCAGTCAGTCACTAAAGACCATCTTCCCCATAACTAATTGAATGGCTATTCCATTTACCTTTATAAAAAACTTTCCTAACCATTCAACTAAGTTTTCATGGACTCATATATCCTTTTACTTTTGTATTAATATTGCTTCATGTAAAATATAGTACGTTTTGTAACTACAATAGGAAGTACAATTACTAAAAAATAGTCTGAGGACAAACATAATAAGCACAACTCCACTAGTGAGAAGCAGCTGACTTCAAACCTCACAAGACTATTCGCTTCCACCATTCAGCTTGGATCTTTCTTCAATCTATGCTGCTTTTTCCTGGTTTCAGTGTCTCACTAATCCCAGTATTTTTCTTCCATCCAGAATCTAACTTTCAGAGGTATCTTTGTCTCTTTTTTAGCCACTCTTCTCAGAGATCTTATCCATTGGTAAATTTGTGAGTGTCTCTTGTATCCCCCCCCCCTTTTTTTTGAGTCCTCTTTATTTAATGCAGACTCTTAATTGCTTCTTGCCTCAACTTTTGTAATAATAGAAAAAACTGATGGCTGTTGTCTCCTGTCTTCCTCCGTCATCTAGTAACAAACCACTTTCAAATAAACCTTTAAAAAGTGTAATTTTCTTGGGAACCTTGGAGAGCTTTCAGTTGCTGAATGAAATGCTGCCTTTATGGATTGACATTCAAGGTTCTTCACCAGGTAGCTGCAACCAGTATTTTCTAAGCTATTTTTGAGTTTCCTTATTCCTAATCTAAGAAAAAAAAATAATTGTAAAACCTGTTTTTCTCTGACATGCCACTAATTTCCCTACCTCCAAGTCATTCTTCATACCTTGTCCTCAACTTAAATCTCATTCCCCTTTGCTACCTAATAAAGCACCTCCCCATATCAAGACTGATGGTAAATGCATGCTCTTGATGTCAGAAGCATTTAAAACGAGGCTAGTAAGATGGGCAGTTTCTTTTCCTTAATTTTCATGTATGTGAATACCCATGTAACCACATATCAGATCCCATTTTAAAGGTAGAATTGGAGCAAGAAATCATTTTCTAAATCTACAATTTTTCTCCATCTCTCCTTTGGGACTCCGTAACAGTTTGTACTTACTCTGTGTTTTGTTGGCGTATTGTGTTTCATGATTGTTCATGTTTATATTTTTTCCTTATTAGTTAAGAGGTAGGGACCATGCCTTCTTTGTTTTTTTTATTTGGCACAAAACCAAAAGAATGTAGGTACGACAATATGAATGAACTAAACCACATTATTTAAAAGGAGACATTTGAGACTAGGGTAACCCATCCCCATCCTACAGGTTTGATGTGAAAGGCACAGAAGCTGTGTGAAAGGCACACTCGTGCATTTCACTTGTACTGGAACACGTTCACTTGAACTAATCAGATTGCTGCAGACCCCAGGTGGCCCATTCTGCATTTCATTCATTTTGACCTTGTTGATGTATAGACAAAATGACATCATACTTCCTCAGAAGTTGGTAACATAAAAACCGTGGACTTAACAAAACAACGTGTCTAAAAGACAAATATCATGAAGCTTGCCTCCTCCTGTTCTTTTTTTTTTGACCAAACTATCCCTGGTTTGTGCTCCAAGAACTTCCTTCTGCTGTCACCCATGTTCCTTCCCTTTCCACAGGAGAGGAGCAGAGGTACCAGAGTTTTTCCTACTCTTTACATCTCCCATGAGGCTCATAGCTTAGCAGAGTCTTGGGCTGAAGTTCCAGGGTATGAAGTGGATTTGGGATTCTGGGTTGCTATTAATTTTGTTTTAGCTATGTTATGAGTTGGCCTGGGATTTTAACGGGATTTTATAATGTTATTTCCATGGGAAAAAGAATTTTAAAATCCAAACAACCAACTAGGAACTTATTTTTTGCAATATAAGAATTAGTACATTTTGGACTTGGTATTTTTGACTTTTTAAGACCAAATATGTCAAAATCTGTTGTGTCTCTTCCTTATTTTTAAAACATCAAGTTAAAATGCCCTTATTGTGAATTATTAAGAAATGTGATATAATAAATGATTTAAACTATCAGTTTATCTAATATGCTTATTTGAATGAGATTTTTATTTTATTTATTTATTTATTTATTTATTTATTTATTTATTTAATTTTAAATATGAAATTTATTGTCAAATTGGTTTCCATACAACACCCAGTGCTCATCCCAAAAGGTGCCCTCCTCAATACCCATCACCCACCCTCCCCTCCCTCCCACCCTCCATCAACCCTCAGTTTGTTCTCAGTTTTAAGAGTCTCTTATGCTTTGGCTCTCTCCCCCTCTAACCTTTTTTTTTTTTTTCCTTCCCCTCCCTCATGGTCTTCTGTTAAGTTTCTCAGGATCCACATAAGAGTGAAAACATATGGTATCTGTCTTTCTCTGTAGGACTTATTTCACTTAGTATAACACTCTCCAGTTCCATCCACGTTGCTACAAAAGGCCATATTTCAGTCTTTCTCATTGCCACGTAGTATTCCATTGTGTATATAAACCACAATTTCTTTATCCATTCATCAGTTGATGGACATTTAGGCTCTTTCCATAATTTGGCTATTGTTGAAAGTGCTGCTATAAACATTGGGGTACAAGTGCCCCTATGCATCAGCACTCCTGGATGAGTAGCTTTTTAAAAAGGATTTATCTCTTATGATTAGTGGATTTATTATACTAAAATTAAATGTATATATTTGATTTTTAAAAATAGCCTATGATGGATGCATCCAGGAAGATGATACTGTACCTTCTGATTAATTACTGGGAAATTTACCTGTAAATTTAATAGAAACAAAGGCTTTATACATAAAGATGCTTATTTAATACCATGGATGGTAGAAAAAAAAATCCACCTAAAGTTCCATTAATATAGAATAATTTTATTAATTATGTCAAAATGAGTACAATTATAATGTAGAAATACAGGGTTTGGAACAATAAAATATCAGCACTAATATTATATACCATGTTTGCAAAGTATGCATGCATATGCTACTGGGAGGTAGTAAGCAAATATTAAAATAGGGGAAAGAGAGTTAAGAATAATTAGCTTTATTTTTTCAAAATGTGTCTTCAAAGTAATTCTACTAAATTTTAAATGGATTGCTTCTGGAGCAGTAATGCAGGTTGACTTAAAGCAGTATGCATCTGGATGATTTCAGAATTAGGATGTTGTTTCTCTGTATTCCCTCCTAACAAGAAAAGTGACTGTTAATAAGTGATCCTTGTTGTTCCCTGCATTGCTATTCCACTTGAGAATTTTCAAAACTCCCATAAAAAATACATGGGAATTAAAAGTCATAATTTTAGAAAGATAATTGGCATATCTCATCAGGCCTAATTATTTATAATATGCAGTGTTAAATCATAATTTTTCAGACTCTCTGCCTTTTTTTTTTCCTTTTTGGTCTTGAATGTGGTTCAAGATAAGTGTCATGCTGAATGCTGACTCCTTTTCCAGAACAGAGTTGTTTTGTTCTTATGTACCCCTTGACTGTTCACTGTTCTTTTAAATTAATGGTGCAAGGACAAACTCATTCTATGAGCCTGAGATCATCTGTTATCAAAACTTAGTTATTAGGTGGGGACAGAGACCTCATGGCTGAAGTGATCACAGAAGCATCTGTGAAAAGGGCCATACAGTCAAGTTGTATAAGGGTAAAGTGTGTGTGTGTGTGTGTGTGTGTGTGTGTGTGTGTGTGTGTTGGGCAGAGGGGAGGGATCAGTGGTGAGTTGGGTGTGAACCCTCTGTAGACTTACAGGATCTGTATTTGCATACATTTGCTTTTTATTTAAAAATTTGTTCCCTTTTTTTGTTAAATTTTTTAAAAATATTTTTATTTATTTTTGAGACAGAGAGAGCATGAGCAGGGGAGGGGCAGAGAGAGAGGGAGACACAGAATCTGAAGCAGTCTCCAGGCTCTGAGCTATCAGCACAGAGCCCGACGTGGTGCTTGAACTCACAGACTGTGAGATCATGACTTGAGCTGAAGTCAGACGCTTAACCGACTGAGCCACCCAGGTGCCCCTAAAAATCGGTTCCCTTTAAGAATCCTTTTCAGATTAATTGACATAGTCATTCTTTCAGAAACTGTCACCATCCAGAAAAATCTTAGTACATTATTTAATGATTCAGTACCAAATTGTGGACATTATGAACATATAATGTTTCATCTTGATGTGATTATGAAAGACTAGTGGAGGGGCAAAAAAATGTTCCCTTCTTCTCTTCTAGGTTCTTTAGGTGACTGATAGTTAAACTGATATAAGATGGGTTCACAAGAGAAAAACAAATTTAACTTTGTACCTACTGGATCCCTCAAGATATGATGCTCAAGGGCAAGTCCGTCAACTGAGGCTTATATACCATCCTGAGCTAAGGAATGGTCTTGGAGCCCGGGGCTTCAGAGGGGAGGAGGGTGATTCATAGGCCTGATAAGAAGAGTAGATGTCTGGTAATCAGATGTCTGTCCAGCCACATCAGGGCAGATCCCTGTCTAGATTTTTTTTAGGTTGTTAAAGGAGAGGCAACAATTTATCTTGAGTCTGCTGGGTCTTGATTTCCTTTTGTTCACAATAACCCACATGCTAAAGTGGCACATTTTGGGGTGGCACAGTCAGCTTCCCCTCACTTGTATCCCATCTTGTTTTAATACTTTGGGTATTTATATTTTATTAATTGTTTCCAGATGTAATGCAGTCATCAATGGGATATTTTTCTAAAAACGTTTTAATCTTTAAAGCGTCATAAAATAAAAGACGAGGCAAATAAACCATGGCTTCGACTAAAATAATGACAGAGAAGAAGAGAAAAAGAGGAATTTAAGCTTTTTTAAAATTTATTTTCTTTTAATAAATCATTGACAACTAGGAGGAACTGGAAGTACTATAACAGCAACTTTCTGTGCAAACTGGAAACTCCCCTAATTCAAATTTAACAACTAAAGTCCACCTTTTACATTAAGAAATGTTTGTTTCTTTTTTTAAAGGATGTTATTTTTAAGTAATTTCCACACCCAACGTGGGGGCTCGAATTCATAACCTCAAAATCAAGAGTTGCTCACTCTACCAACTGAGCCAGACAAGTGCCCCAGGAAGTGTTTCTGAACACAATATAAAGATCGGTGCCGGTAAGAATCAAATTTTGTTAGCACTGACCTCAAATAGACTTCCGAGGCTCAACAGTGTTCTTCAGTTTGACTTAAAAATAGCTATTAGAGAGGAGTGACTGGGTGGCTCAGTTGGTTAAGCATCCGACTCTTGAGTTCAGCTCAGGTCACCATCTCCCGGTTGTGAGATCAAGTCCCGAGATGGAGCCTTGGGTCTGGCTCTGGGCTGACAGCTCAGAGCCTGGAGCCTGTTTCAGATTCTGTGTCTCCCTCTCTCTCTGCCCTTCCTCCACTCACATTCTGTCTCTCTCTCTCAAAGGTGAATAAACATTAAAAAAAATTTAAAAAAAAAAAGAGCTATTAAATACTTTTAGGAAATATATATTACCTTTTCTTGATAATTACATAACAGCAGAACTCCTTTACCTGTGTCTAGCAGTAAATGTGGAGGACTTCTTACCCATCACCTTTCTCTCAAGAGAAATTTATTTCTGTTCCTTCTCCTCAAGAGAATTGTGTAATCAGTTTCCATTCATTTTATTTCTCAGAACTTATTTTTATAAAGGATAAACGCTTTTTCATCTTTCCCACTAAGTTCTTTTCCATGGTTTCCTCTCTTCAGGAAATTTTTGAGTTAAAATATGTTCTAATCATGACTCACAGTGATCAACAGTCATAAATTGGTATAAAATTTAATTTTCTCTGAAGAAAACAAGTGTCTTACATTTTGAGATTAAATCAAGTGTAATCAGAATCACAATGTTACATTATTTTGTGTATTGTTCCTTGGTGTTTGAAACATTTTTATTCAGTTATTTCATCAGATGCTTATAGTGTTCCAAAAAAGAAGAAGGGGGAGGGGGAGGAGGAAAGGAATGATTTATTCCTGTGTTGCACTGAAGGGGGAACTGACTTCAAGAATAAGCACAGCTATGTAGTTCATCTGGCTCCTAGTCTTGATTCTTTCCATGTTGTTGGAGGTAAATCCACAAAGGGCCCACAAATACCAAGCAAGCAAAGGTTGTGAAGGTTCGCACAAGCTCACATGCCTGTTCTTCTCTGATTAAATGTACTTCATCTCCATAACCATGATTCAGGGTATGTATTTTATGCCTAACTTTTATTCATGAATAGTACTTAACAAAGTATCTTCCACCATGTTTCAATTTATGTATCCCTGCTATGATGGTATGCAGTTCTTAAAGTGGGGTCCTATCCTGGGACTAACAGTTATCAGCATCACCTGGGAACTTGGTAGAAATGCAGATTTTTAGGCCCCATTCCAGCCCTACTGATTCAAAAACCCTGGGTGTGAGGTGCAGCCGTCTATGTTTTAACCAGCCCTCTGGGCCATTCTGATGGAAGCTTAAGTTTGAGAACCACTGTTTTAAACTCTTGTTCACCGCATTTGAAATTCAAGTTAATTTTTTTTTTTTCTGAGACATGTAAGGAACCCACGCGGCATTTATAATATATTTTTTTAATGTCTGCACCCCCCACTTGGGCTACCTAAAATGGTAGAGGGTAATGGTTCAGAATGTGGGCCCTCAAGACAAACTATGAGACAGAGTTCTGGTTCTATTATTTACAAATCATGTGGTTTGGGGGAGAAGTTACTTCTGTGAAATGAGGTCATGACAGTTTCTACTTCCTAGAGTTGTGGCAGTTAAATAAGGGAATCCATGCAACGTGTTTATCAGAACCTGATCCCTTGGAAAGCACCAGTGAAATGTTAGCTATAATTTTTATCATTAACTCAGAACGGTGGTTTGCACAGCGAATTATTATGCACCAAGTAAATATTATTTTGGAAAACAGTATTTTGTTTCAACCACGGATCTTAAAAATGAACTTTTGAGGAAATGACCGATTTAGAAGACTTTCCAACGGCAGTAGTACATAATGTGCGTGTCTCATTAGCAGCTTTTTTCCTTTCTAAATATTTGTGATTTCATCTTAATAAATAATGCATTAATAAGTAAAAGTAGGCACAAAGAGATTATTATCCCCCCCACATCATTTGAAGGTAATATTCCTCACTTTCTTTCCTCTAATATTTTACTTTTGGAAGGGAAGCAAAGAATAAGCAAGCACATGACTGCTGGGCATCACCATCTACTTTTGTTAACCCATGGTTTTCATGATCTTTACCAAAGGAAAACTCTAACGAAGTAAATTTAATCTACAACTTCGAGTGTTTCCTCCTTGCTTCAGTGACTAATTGTCGCTTGTAGAAAGTTCCCATCGCTGAGTCATGGCTGTTGTGATCCACACAAAGGGTGGAGGAAAGGACCTGTAAGTGACGGAAAGGCGTGCTTACCCTGAAGGTTTCTTTTTCATTTAACCATCGGTGCTTAAACATTGAGGTAGTGAAGGCATTCCGAGTTTACCCCTTAAGATTGCTTGCTCCTCCTGTACTTTTGCGATAGTGGGGAGTTTGCCACCTGTGGTAAGAAGAGGGGCGAAGAGAAGCCTACGGCAGGGAGAGGCACCTGCGCAAAGGTTAGAAGCCAAGTGCCGCAGTGCAACTTCCTCTTCAGGGCAGCCCACGGCCAGCAGCTGTTTTTCCTTCATTTTCGTCTTTAACAGCTTCTGGCAAGAAATAATCATAATAATTTTAAAAAATGTTCTGCTGGAAGAAATTTTTTTTTTCTTGCCACTGTAGCTTTTTTTAAAAGCAGAAAAACAGGGTAGAGGAGGGCCCAAGAACTAGGTGGTGAGAACATTATTTTCTTGGTGGTATTCTCAGCCAGAAGGAGCTTATGCAAGCCGGAAAGATGTAGGAGTAAATATGGTAATGTCATTCATTAATCATGAAAACCATATTAAGAAAAGGGCTTCCCTACCCCTCAGTGTCAGATACTAGGTCACTGGATCCCTTTTTGGACTGAGTTTTCTATGTACTCTGTTCGGAATCAAGAAACAGCTAGTGTAGCATTTTGATACCTTGCCTTTCCCTCCAGGAAAAGAAATAACATGTGCTTGAGAAGAAGGCAGATTTGATTTACTAGAACCTAGTAGTGTTGAATGCATTCAGTGGGCTGAAAGTTGGAAACGGTTTATGTGCCTTTTCCCCCTAATGGTCATTAATTTGGGATTTTGAGGAGGAGGAATTTACAACGTACTGTTTCCATTTTCATTACCAGAGTATAAAAAACATGCTCTTTCTCTCTTGAAAAATCAATTTTCAATTTATTATGCATCAGAGGAACTACAGCCCAGTGTTTTTAAAGCATAGAATTCTTGCCCACGTAAAAACATTTCGGAATTGTTTTCAAAAAAGGGGTTTTCAAGCCAAATTTGTGTAACTGGGCCTGATCAACAGTTTTGTCTGTGGGAGCTCAGAAGCAAAACTCAAAACTCGCCTTTGCCCGGAAGTCACCATCGGGACCCAGGAAGGCCAGGTCTCCTTCAGAGTTGAGCTCAGAAATGCCTGCGAGGGAGATGGATATTCTAGAGCATATAGCAGGAAAAGAAAAGAAAAAAAAAAAAACCACACAACTATCAGACTAGTGTTTTTCGGTTGTCCTGGATTTTTTAGTGTTGCCCCACTAAGTTCTAACCTTTGCCACCCCTCTCCCTCCACTTCTGAGAAGATACAGTGCCTGTTCTTTCTCTTCTGCTTCTACCCCCTCCCCGCCTTGAATCTTATGGCTCCTTTAAAGTGTGTAGTTCAAAGAAAAGCCACAGTGAAAAAGGGCTGTGTCTTTTTAGGTCCAGTGAAACATGTCCCGCAGCCCATGAGCTTTGTGTGAGGCTTTCTGTGATCCCATCTTGCAGGGTCAGAAATGAAAAGAGATTCCTCTGTTCTGTTTGCCGGTATAATCATCACGCTGTATGACGAAAATGCAGTGGGAATCCAACAATGACATGACCCTCTGAAAAGGATGCTAAAAGAAAACTTTTTAGAAATGTCATCAACTTGACCTTGCTTTATTTTCATTGATGAAAATAGTTCTGAAATGCACTGTATTCACAGACTGTGGATCTAGAGTGGTTTATTAAAAAAACCACTTTTTAAAGCAAGAATATTGATCACTATAGGCAGGGTTAATGGAACAGAGTAGTTGATAAAAACTTTTGCCCTATGTTCTTTTTTTTAAACTGCCTTTTTTTTTTTTTTGTACTTCTGACTAAGTAGGAAAGTATGTGTCACTGCTTCCCCCATCCCTTCTCCATTAACTAATCAACTTAATTCACAGCTTGTGGAATTTGGCATGTTTTCATGTTAACGTTTTTGTCTAGAATGTTAGACCATCTTTTAATGAGATGTGAAGAAATATTGTTACAGCAAACAAGTTAACGGCAGTTTTACGATTCAGGACTCGATTGATATCTTGTGTTAGCAAGAGCTTCACAATGGGGCAGTTAAGTAAAAAACCTTTAGACCTTTAGAATAAAATACTGTCAAAGCTAAAATTTGTATCATTGGTGTTTCAGAAAAAGAGAAAGCATATATAAATTCAGGTATGACATACTATTCTTCTTAAAGTAGATGTAACAACTTGATGTCGAAATACCGGTAGATTACCCCTTGTTGATTACTTTAAAATGACTACATCTCTGCGGTAAAACATAGGTTCCCATCCTTCATTTCAAAAGACTTAGATACAGAAGTGTTGTAGCAGAAAGGCTATGCTTGTTAGCATAGTGGTGAGTAGGTAGCATGTCCTCGAATATTAGTGATAACCTCTTCGCATTCAAGTCACAAAGAAATTTAAACATATGTAAATATTAGAAGACATGCCAGAGATGGAAAATTTTTATTTTTAATAAAATTAAATTATGTAAATATTAGCTTGATGACCTTTCTGTGTTCTCCGCTAAACCAGAATGTTTTTAACTAGGATGTTTTTTGCCTCATTTGTGAAGGAAGTCTGGGTTAAGCACAGTTGACATTCTGCTGGCTTAGATAATGAGCCACCTCATTCCAAGGCAGTTTCTCTAGGAAATGATTTCCTTTCTTTATAAATCTTGCTGTGAGGCTTGGATGTTGTGTGGACATAAAACATTATTATTTACTGAACCAAGATGGGATAGCTTTTTTGAGAGAAATAAAGATAGGTTATATTTATTGTATATACATCTGTTTGGTTTATCTTTGGACTTTAATCCAGATCTTCCTCTGTAAATTATTCTGTGTAAATTAGTGAGAATACCCTTGAGCCCTTTTCCTCCCACTCCCGAGAAGCAAGTATAGAACCACAATATGGGCTGAAGGATCATGGCAGGAGGAACAGGCCAATAGGAGTTCTTGAATCTTCCAGGGAAGGGCTTCTGTCCAGAAGCCTGGAAATTTAAGCATATGGCAATGCCAGTGTGCTGTCTAGTTAGGATCCTAGCTCAGCTACACTAGGAAATTGACTGAGCATAAAAATAGCCTGGCACTTACCTTACTGGCTGAGAGGTATTTGAATTGTTCCAAAAGCTAGAGAGGAGAGATGGTCACAGACTTCCATCACCCAAATGGTGATAACATTACAGAAGTATGATCCCGTAGTTTGCCTCAAATTTCAGAGCAAAGAGAATATATGGGACTTGACTGAAACAGATTAGTTTATTTTCTTGCTTGCGTTTGTTTTTTTTGTTTTCTTTTATTTTTATTTTTAATATGAAATTTATTGGCAAATTGGTTTCCATACAACACCCAGGGCTTCTCCTAACAGGTGCCCTCCTCAATGCCCACCACCCACCCTCCCCTCCCTCCCACTCCCCATCAACCCTCAGTTTATTCTCAGTTTTTAAGAGTCTCTTATGGTTTGGTTCTCTCCCTCTCTAACTTTTTTGGGTTTGTTAATTAATCAGTGTCTCAGGAATCACACCTGCCTAGGGAACACCATTGGACGGGATGGGAGGCCCAGGTGGTTAGAAAAAGAGCATTGTTTGTTGACTCATTTGTTTTAATTCATGATCAAATATATTTAATGTTGGTTTTTCAGGCTTATATTCCGTCTTAACTATTTTGTTTCCTTCAGTGTTTGCATCCATCATTAGAATCATAAAATAAAAGACACTGGATATCAGGGAATTCTTCTTCCTCATTTGAGTGTATGATATACTCAAGAGTGGGGGTTGGGGTCAGGTGGACTAGAGCCCTTAACTCACCTTCATCACCTTTAAGCTTCAGGCTCTGGGAACTTGGAAATAGTACTTCAGGTTCTGATCTTTTGAGGATAGGATCAAAAAATACCTATGTTACACTATGGTGAGGTTGAAACAATATAACAGACGGCTGTGAGACATTGTAGTTTATTATTATTTAGGGATGAGGAAGTTTGAGTTGCAGAGAAGTTCATGGATTTGCCCATCATCACACAATAGGAGTTAGTGGCTGGGTAGAGCTTAAATTCAGACCTTCTGTCTCTAATCCTGTGTGTCCTTTCCACCTATCATTCCTCTTAATTCAAATAGATTTTAGTGACTACAGTCTGTTCCAGGGGATTGTATGTATGTAAACTAATGGTGTTTGCTGAAGGAGAGCTGATACAAATTACCACCAGTTAATGATGTTAGATCATTGACTTGGGGAGGAAAGTGGTTTTCCAAAAATTCCCAATGAATGGATGTGGCAGTCTGTTCTGTGGTAGTTTCAGGATATTTCCAAGGTGAGCCCCAAGGTATGGCAGCTCAATCTGAAATTCTAGGAATATGAACGTTAGAAGAAACACAAAATTCCTAGGTGAAAGATGGAAAAAAATAATGAGGAAGCTAGAAACAATAGCGTTTCATGTAAGAATCAGGGAATCAAAACAGTGGCTAAAGGAAGAAAGTGGTAAAGAAAGGAAAAACAAGACGAATTCTCATTATCAGGTATACTAGACAAATACCACATAGGTTAGCAGCTAGGAGATCCGGACTCTATCAGCCAGTGCCCTCTAAAACAATAAAGTAGATTTGCAAACATTAACAGATTGTAGAAATAACAGAAGCCCAAGTGTTTGTAGCACTAGAGTTGGGAGTGATGAGGAAAAGTTACCAGGAAGTATGTCTTGGCCCAGAGTGAGGAAGAACTTTCTAACAATAAGAGCTGCCAACAATGGAATGTCCCATTCCCCAAAGTAACGAGCTTCCTCTCACTGGAGAGTCAGACAGCAGCCAGAACATTGTCTGGCAGGGGTACCATCAGGGGATGTAGCACTGGGTCACAATTTAAATCGGATGAACTCAAAGGTCCCTTGCCAACATTCTGTGATTCTATGACTGTTTTGGTTACACCTTATTTCTCTTTCATACTCAAAGTTGTACTGTTTTTCATAAATATCCTTTGATATGCACAGAGAGAGACTTAGGCTTATGCAATGAGATTAGCTGTGACAGTCCTTTAAAAAGAAGTAACCGAATGAAATTCAAAATAATGTATGTTTCAGGAAAATAAGCAGAATGTGGGATTCTTTTGAAAGTCATATGGTATAGGGGCGCCTGGGTGGCACAGTCGGTTAAGCGTCCGACTTCAGCCAGGTCACCATCTCGCGGTGCGTGGGTTCGAGCCCCGCGTCAGGCTCTGGGCTGATGGCTCAGAGCCTGGAGCCTGTTTCCGATTCTGTGTCTCCCTCTCTCTCTGCCCCTCCCCCGTTCATGTTCTGTCTCTCTCTGTCCCAAAAATAAATAAACGTTGAAAAAAAAATTTTTTTTTTTAAAAAGAAAGTCATATGGTATAAAGCCTATGGGAGTGTTTATAACTCTCAGTAGGATTAATGCAATTTGCAGTGGACACAAACACATGTAGGAAAAGAGTTTATCATCGCATTTAGTATTTGGTATTATTCTGGCAGAGACAAGAGCTTACACAGAGCAGGCAGAAGGTTGTATTAGGAGCTACATGCAAATATTTTTCTCTAGTATAGCTGATGCGAGGACAGTATTAGTAAAAAGGCAGTCAGAAATAGTGTCGGTATTTCGGTTCAGATGTTTGGCCTTTGGACACCTGATTTCTATCGAAGGGTTTTTATTTTTTAAATGGAAGCAGACATGCTATGAGGTTTGTTTTACAAATACTAATTTGGTATTGATGGGGAAAAAAGGTTTAGGAAAGAAGGATCAGAAGGGAGGGATACCAAGTCTGGGTGAAGTAAGTTGAAGGCCAGAACAGAAGTGGGAATTCAGGTCCGAGGAAGACAAAGTTGCCTTTTGCTAAAATGGGAAAGCCATGGAGAGGAAAGGGTTTGGAGGGTATCCGTGAAGGCACGTTGTCTTCTTCATTTGACAGCCACAAATGCAGAACAGAGGTCAGGAACTGCAACGGAAGTCAGGAATTGGAGCAGAGATCAGGAACTGAATCTCGGATTTCTAATCGTATTTCATAATCATGTTTGATGAGATTCCAAAAGGAGAAACTGTCAGTGGAAAAGAGACCTCTAAGCTGAACTTTGGGGGACAGCAAAATATGAGGAATGAGAAGGAACAAAATCAGAGAAGGCAGCAATAAAAGAATAATGAATGAGGAGAATAGCTGAGAGATAGTACTTCTTGGAAGCCAGGAAAGAAGAGAATTTCAAGCAAATGTAGTCAGGGACCATCTGAGAGACTATAAAGGTGGGAAGGAAGAAAAAAACCTAAGTTGGAAGTTTCCAGAGAGGGTTTGAGCAACCCTTCCAGAGCTTGGAAACTGAGGTGACCGTATAATTTTTTAAGTGTGAGAGAATAAAAAACCACCACGTTATAAATTAGTTACAATTTCGTTTGCTACTTGCAGTGACTTTTCATGATGTCCTTTTTTCCCCCTTCTGGGTGATAGCAGTGCCTTTCTATGAGTGGTATTCTGCCCCACACTGCCGCTCACATTTCTATCAGGGATGAACCTTTAAGTCAGACTTAATTCATAGTTTTGGATAAGCTCCATTGGAGATGGTGTTTCTCTTGTTTTTCTTTCTTGGAGGAAGTAGGCAGCTGGGGCGTACTAACTCGGGACTTCCAGTTATCTCTGAAATAAGGTACAGGTGATAGCATTGTTGGAAGACTGACTTTGGTCTAAATAATTGAGAAAGGCCAAATCCTTATTCACAACTGGTTTCACTATGCATATGGTTAAGACTGGAATTGAGGACTATTTACAGGGTTTCTTTTTTTTTTTTATGCTTTTCTATTTGATATGATAAAAGTAAATAACTGCTTTAGTTGAAACTTAAGTACTTGATTCAAAAAGTTACCTGCCAGGTCATAGCAAATGTAGTATATGTGACTGGTAATCTAATACACCCATTCTATTAATATCAATATAGCAGCCACCACATGCTGAGGCATGCTCTAAGAGACTTTGGTATACATTATGTATTATCATACACACACACACACACACACATACACAAACGTGCATCTTCTTTTCTTCTTTTATGTCTTTTCTTCTTTTCATATTTTCTTCTTTTATGATAATCTTAGGTGCTATTATTATCATTATACGGATGAACAAACTGAGTTTGTAACAGTCTGTTTTCCGATCCAATATTCCCTATCCCTGTGTCATGTTGCACTTCCTGGGATATGGAGATATTAAAGTGGGGACCACGCAAGGACTTCACTGCCAGGGTGTGAGAATGAGTGAGCTAACATGCAGAGAAGTTCAGGACCAGCCTGGCAGGTCCTGCATCACCCAGTGCAGCTTCTCTTCCACTACAGTGTGCCTCACTGGACACAGGGGCAGGTTTTTCTCTTAAAAAAAAAAAAAATTAAGTTTATTTATTTTGAAAGAGAGAGAGCAGGGTAGGGGCAGAAAGAGAGAGAGAGACAGAGAGAGAGGGAGGGGCGCCTGGGTGGCTCAGTCAGTTAAGCGTCTGACTTCGGCTCAGGTCACGATCTCACAGTTTGTGAGTTTGAGCCCCGCGTCGGACTCTGTGCTGACAGCTCGAAGCCTGGAGCCTGCTTCGGATTCTGTCTCCTTCTCTCTCTGCCCCTACCCACTTGTGGTCTCTCTTTCTCTCAATAATAAATAGATATAAAAAATAAAAAATAAAAATAAAAAAAGAAAGAGAGAGGGAGGGAGAGAGAATTCCAAGCAGGGTTCACACCATCAGCACAGAGCCCAATGTGGGGCTCAGACCTACAAATCTTGAGATCATGACCTGAGCCGAAACGAAGAGTCAGGTGTTTGACCAACTGAGCCACCCAGATGCCCTGATTTTTTTTCTTTCTGAATACACTTCAGAGACCTTTTTGTCCAGTTTTAGTCTTCAAAATTCCTTGCCATTAGTATTCTCTAGGCTCATATGCTGTCATTTTATTATAATTCTATGTGTTTTCAAGAATTTCTTGTGGCCTGATATTCTTTGTGAATTTGGGAATGTGTGGTACCAAAAAAAAAAAAAAACAAACCTGCAACTCTTAGAGTGAACAAAATTTCCACTTCCTAGAAATATTTCAATGGTGTCAGAGTTTAAGAAAAATTTCTCACTCTGTCTTTTGGAAGTTTTAATTCAAACAAAATAAATTGTGGTTCTGTTTTAATTTTCTATGGACTGTTTTTAGTGACTGCTGCATGACTCAAGCAATGAAACCAAAACCAGAAAAATGACAACAGTGATAGTGTAGGTAAGGGAGAAGCATATCTTTTCGTCTGATGGCTCCTCCCTGTGAAGAGAGCTCCAGGTTTTATTACTGGAGGTTTTAAATGATGGGCGATTTGTGGAAGGTATAATGACATGCTCAGCTCGACTCCGTCCTCCTATGTGGACGTGACTTCCTACCTGAAGTAGGAGGCATCCTATAGCATAGTAGCAGATCCCTCGGAACACCTATCCATGTATGCAAAATGAATGTTAGTGAGTAGTTAATATCTGATTGTTCACGTAAATGTCTAACACTGAATTTAAATATACTTCTCATGTTGAAAATGAACAAATATTCTAATAATAAATCTTTCTTTATGCCTTGTGTCTCTTTGATACTATATTGAAATTGAGGTAAATCTGTGCTTTCAATTATATTAAAGTTGTTTCTTAAACAATGTTGCGAATATCTAATCTTTGGTTGTAGTTCAGTTAGAGCACAATTTAATTCTTAATGAAGGCTCTGAATAAAATATTTATTATATTACATAAATTTAGAAATTTAGAACAAATGCTTGGTATTTAAATAATGGCTAATATGGGGCGCCTGGGTGGCGCAGTCAGTTAAGCGTCCGACTTCAGCCAGGTCACGATCTCGCGGTCCGGGAGTTCGAGCCCCGTGTCAGGCTCTGGGCTGATGGCTCAGAGCCTGGAGCCAGTTTCTGATTCTGTGTCTCCCTCTCTCTCTGCCCCTCCCCTGTTCATGCTCTGTCTCTCTCTGTCCCAAAAATAAATAAACGTTGGAAAAAATAAATAAATAAATAAATAAATAATGGCTAATAACTTCACATTGATATGTAAGATTCATCTTAGCCATAAAACTTTAAGTTATCCAAATTAATTTTCTTTGATATAATTTTCATATAAAAAGTTCTCAGCAAAAATTTTACTAAGGTAATACCATTTCATAGACAGTTATAGTTAACATCATTAGATTTATATATTCAGCCCTATAAATAATCTAAAAGAAATTAAGCATAACTCATAATTTTGTCTGGTATGTAATTAAACCATTTTAATTATTTTTTCCAATTCAAATAATAATACCTATCATTCATTTATCCATCCTTTCGTCTATCCACCCCCCGCTCCCCGATTCACAAGCTTGGAAGCAACCCAAATATAAATGAACTTTTCTCTCAGTGGCTAATTATTCCAAAAATTTGTCAGCTCCCCTGACAGACACAAACACAGTCCACATCCCATTGGATATGACTTACATTGTATTAACTCTAAGCTAACATAAGGATTTTATCATTTTATTCTTAAATCTTCATATTCAGGACAATTATTAATTTGTAACCCTGCCTTAGCCAGCTAGTGTACAAATCTCAGGTATTAATTTAAGTATTTATATTCATTAATAGTGTTGTTCATATTTTTGAGCCAGAGACCCTGTGGAGAATCTGACACTTGATATGCGCAAGCTTTTACAATCATTTGGTGGAGGTTAGTTGAGCTCTTAGAACTCATGCAAGGACCAACCAGGTGGAGAATCCCTTCTATACTATAAACCGCCCATTGTCATCAGAGATATAACAACAATGCGAATGCCTCCAAAGAAGCGGAAATCAGCAGGCAATCAAAACTGACACGAAGCACTGCAACTAAGGATTTGATTTAGGAACTATCAAGCATGGTTATATCAGGACTGATCTCAGAGCTTTCTAGAAACCACACTAAAACTAGAACCCCTTCTTTCCCTCTGCAGTGCCAAGAATGAGTACTGATACAAACTTTTGGTCATTTCTTTTTCTCTTCTCCTGCTTTGCTAGAGTACCCCGATTTATCATTCTTTGTTATTCCTGGCATTGTCTTATGTTAAAAAGCATAATCCTTTTGTGATTTGCAGGGGTGGGTTTGTGCAACACTCTCTCACACTTGGCAGTCATGAGCAGGCCTTCTTCAAGACTATCCATGCTTTTAGGATGTTTTGACTTTAAGAATTATTATGTGCCTTACTAGAAGTACAGAATAAAAACCACTATGAAATTACCTACATAATCTTTTCATTACAGCTGTCTATATTTAATGCCAGATAATTGTTTCTGGATTGTCTTACATCACTGAAACTTTAGAAACCAGGTGCTTCCCCCACCCCTCCGCACCCCACACCCCCCCGCTTTTATTCTCGTGTATTACTTGCTCTTCAACATAATAGGGTAAGTATTCCCTTCTGTGCTGCACTGTTATGTGGCATGTGTGCTGCAGGGGTGGTTGGCATTGGGAATTCTGGCTCCTGATCTGCAGACAGAAAAGCTTTCAAACATTAGATGCAGAGTTAGGTGATGCTAAGCCACTCCTGTTTGATAAATTTAACTCTTTACATTGGCTTATTAATGCTAAATGTTGCCTATTAACAGTAGCTTGTATGCACAGTGGGATTGGGCTCTTGCCTGTATGTAACTCTACCTCTGTGGAAAGAGGAATACTAGAAGTGGGTGTTACATTAATATGTGTTGTGATGCTGACATACCAACAACCACTGCAAGTTATTTTACAAGGAAGACAATGTGAAATGCAGATGTATTCCCAAGAACGAATGTCCATCTGTGGCAATCTGTACATCATGAAATATTTATTGCCTTATCCACCAGGTACAAGTCTCCCTGTTCATGAATAACCCTGAATTTCTTCAATTCCCAGTGTGTACATTTAACTCACTGTAGGAGGTTTTATGATAGGAGCATCACTTGCAAGAATTTAGAAGTGCTCATAGAGATTTAGGTATATGACATTACAGAGCATGTAATCGTAAGTGCTCCATGTATGTCATGTAAAACAAAAACTTGAATGTGCTAAGAAAAAATTCAAAAGTATATCTCCTTACCCTTTAGTTAGGAACAAAACAAAGAGATAAAGAGACTTCCATTCTGTCTGGACTTTTTAGGCTCTTTGAGTCATAGACTTTCCCAGAGAGAGAAGCATCCTGTCTCCCCACCTATTCCAGGTAGAATCAGAGAAATCTTTATCTTAATCAGTGATGCTGCTGAGTCACAAGTGGGTAGCTTTTAAAAACTTGGAGTATCTATTTGAAGTTTAGATAATGCATGTTTCTGCTATCATAAGGTCTCTGAGGATACTGTCATAGTAAATTAAGGGATTTAAATGAATAGAGTATTGCTCTACTATATTACTCTCTCTGTTCATCTTCAACTGCAAGGCACTGTAGGATGACTTAGGCTGTAACATTTTTAATCTTTACAGAAAATAACAGTTTGATAAAATCTGGAGGTCGGAATTGGTATAGGAAGTCATTATGGAAAGATGTATTAAAAATTAAAAGGAACGTGATAAGAGAGTCTCCTTCTTGCTGGTGTATTTTGAGAATGAAGGGGTCTTCAGAATGAAGAATGATAGCCTAGAATTGACTTCTGTATTTGAAGGTAATTAATAATGGGACTCCTAGAGTGACAGAGAAGTCCTGGAGTGGATTTCTTGAGTCTGATTCCTGGTTCTGCCACTCAGAAGCTTTGTGACTTGGGTACAAAGCTTAATTTTCTTTAATCTTTGGTTTTATTAACTCCTCAATAGGGTTATTAATAGTGTCTGCCTCATTGAGCTAGTTAGCATATTATAAGAGCCTAATACATTTTTTTAATGGAAAACTGAGATCTTCGTTTATTACTTGCTTGGAAATATGAATGGAGAGGTCATTGGAGAGCAAGATTCTAATCATAGTTGTACCACTGACTAATGTGTGAGTAACGGTGTGAGTAATTATGTGGCCTTGGACAGGTTACACTGTCCTCCTTCCCTTTCTTCCTTCTTCTATTTTATAAAATGAAATCGTGGGTTGTCTGGTCTCTAATTCTACTCCAGTTAGCATTCTGTAATTCTATGAGTATTTTATCAATGAATACCAACTTTTTAAAAACCTCAGTCACTCAAATTTGAAATGTCCCCAAAACTGTTTTTGTTTTGTGAATGTCAGAAGTAGAAGCTGGTGTCAGATCCAGCGCCTAGAAGGTGTGCCATTTAGGGCTAATCTAGAAAACACATTTTTGGTGTTTGGTGACTCAACTTGTTATAAAAGCCTGCCCTGCAAGGACCTGTTCGCAAAGAAGGACTAAAATAAAGTGAAAGGGAAGCAGGGCAGTGGGAGTTTTGGAAGGAGGAGCAAGTGGTAAAGAGGCAAAGTGTAACTGTGTGGAAAAAACATTCCCCAGAGACTAGAGAAAATTGTTGAAAGGAAAAACATTAGGAAACTAAGTTTATCTCAGGGATTTATTCCAAAAATCAAATTCCAGAGGAGATCCATTTTTACAATGCCTTTGCAATCCATATTTATGCTGTAGTTGATTATTATTCAAAATGAGAAATTATAATATCCTGAAGAATCAAGGGGGAAAAATGGATGATTTTTATTCTTTCGTGGCACATAGTATGTTCTGCTAAAAAGAATTTTAGGAGAAATGATCCTTGTCATTAACTTGAGAATATTGATTATGAAACCTTTAATTTCGTGAGTATTCTTATTGAAACTTTACCATCTAAATAAAGCCTATAGAAGTGTTCATAATTACCTGGCCATTTCAGCTGTTCTTTTACCGAGTCAGAATAATAAGCCACAAAGCTGACAGTAGTGTTCTTTCCATTGAGTTTTCTTTTTCATTTTACTAAGTTTATAAGCATTTCTTAAAAAATTTTTTCAAAATTTCTTAGAGCCAACCATATAGTAGAAAAATGAATGAAATCATTTTCATTCATACTCATCTGGCATGAATTATCTCCCTACACTAAATATGTTAAATATATTTAGAAGAGAAAAGTGATGGAAAGGACCAAATTTTATTTATTTTAAAATATATTTAGACAAGTAAATTGTTTGCTGAGAGTACAGATGAGATTCCGACTTCTAACTTAGTCATGTACTATTGCTTTTATATGTACCTCAGTGTGGCTCCCAGATACACATGAATGGGTGCTTTGTATTAAGCTGGATAAAAATATAAATATTTGTCTGTAAATCTATTCTCTGCATTTTCTGTAAAATGAGATTTTTTGACAAGTATATAAAAATATTGCTTGCTATTCCTACACTTTTATTTAATAATTAAAAAAATTAAGTTTATTTTGAGAGAGACAAAGACAGCATGAGCAGGGGAGGGGCAGAGAGAGAGGGAGAAAGAGAGAATCCCTAGCAGGCTCTACACTGCTGGCACAGAGCCAGACGTGGGGCTCAAACTCGTGAAAACGTGATATCATGACCTGAGGTGAAACCACGAGTCAGTCACTCAACCAACTGAGCCACCCAGGTGCCTCTATTTAATAATTTTTTAAGTTTATTTATTTATCTGGGGGGAAAGAGAGAGTGTGTGTGCAATCATGAGTGGGGGAGAGGGAGAGGGAGAGGGAGAGAGAGAATCCCAAGCAGGCTCCCTGCTGCCAGCCCAGAGCCCGACATGGGTCTCGATCTAAGGAACCATGAGGTCATGACCTGAGCTGAAACCAAAAGTTGGACACTTTACCAATTGAGCCTCCTAGGCACCCCTCACTTACTTGTTTTAACGTGGTACAAAAAGTTAAGACTTTTTGTGAATTATTTGGCAAAAGAAAAAATTCAAAAAGGGGAGTTCTCAATTTATATTCTGCTGAACTGAAACATTAAGATTTATGATACCCCATCATATTATATATTTAGTACACTTCATTAATTTAAAATTCGCAGCACTGAATTCCTGTTTCTAAAGCTTATCTAAATGCTAAATGAAATATGTGAAAGGTATCTCTGCTGAAGAAGAGTTACATGCCCTACTGGAGTTTTTTGTATTTTTGTGTGTGGTTTGTTGTTGTTGTTGTTGTTGTTTTTCAGTTGAAAGGCTGAAAGGGTGTTTAGACAGAAATCAGAAGGATCTAGCTTGCATGCTAATACATGATTTATTATTCTGGACTTAATACTCTGTGAAATGTGAAAGGGAAAAAAAAAAACCTTCTGTAGATGGTGTCACTGATTGTTTTGTTTCCAGAGTATTAGTGATAAGAAAAATATTGCATGAGGTCAAAATGGTAAAAAAAAAAAAAAAAAAAAAGAGAGAGAGAGAGACAAACCATCTAACAATGTGATAAACCATATAAATATGTTTTTCTTTATACTGTAACCTTGTACTAAAATATGTGAAATGCTTTATTCATACTATCTGAATATTTTACATGAGTTTTAGCATATCATACAGAGCTCTCCTAGGTCATGACTTGAAAGGCATAATATGGTTTATCCTTTGCATTTAAGATTAACTTGGCATTTAATTACAAACATTTTAAAGAAAACAGTGTGGAATAATATTTAAAGAGAAGAAAACTTCTGAGGCTAGTCTAATAATTTACAATTAGCTAATGTTTTCTTTAGACTTTTGATATTATGACAAGAGGCACTGCCTCCTTCAAAACTTTTGTTAAGGTAGTTAGGTGCCTTAAAATGGTAACTAAAAACTGTTTCCATTTCTGTTTCCACTCTATTTTAGGCAGTAATTTGTAGGTAAGATTTAATGGAAAGGAAACAGAAGAGATACCGCCCCACACACACCTTGTTTAACATATCTAACGTTGTGATACTCAATTAGTTCTCTAGTTGTCATTGTGATAAAATAGATTGATGAATACAGGATATTTGCAAATCTCTTGAAATGACAGTGATATGAGGAAATGAACTGACTCTACTCCCTCTTCAAACAATTCCTGGTACTCAAGGGTAGAATGAAGCAGAAAGGTAAGAGACAGATTAGAAAAACTGAATCCTGTCAGTCCAAATAAAGATAAGAATTAGGAGTCATTCAGTAACTGCATTGTAAAATATTGTCCATTACAAAAGCCAAAAGGGACGTAAGGAATATTCCTTTTGCATTTTAGAAAGCTTTGCATGATTGAAAAATTTTCTACAGAGTGGCAAAGGAGAAAAGAAATGTGTGCTGCAGATTTGGTGATGTGTTGAATTTTTGATATAAAAATGCAGCTGTCTCTAATCTGTCTTCAGTTTTCAGTTAGGAACTAGATGAGGGGAAAATGTATATCACAGGAAAAAATCCCTTAGTATCCTTGGCAGAGTCTGTTCTGCCCATACTTGTTGGCTGATCTCTATAAACATTGTATACATAATGAAAATATGGAACAAAAGTTTGGTTTGTAAATATGAAATTAAACATGGTATTCAACCTCTTGCGTTTTTGGTTAGAAATCCTTTTCACAACATGATCAACTGTGTTTGGATTCAAAAAGTCTTTCTGGTTTACATGCCAGCTAAACACATGAATTTTTAGTGGGTGTTTCTGACATGCAATAGAGAAAGAAACAATAATCCTAAAGATTAGCCCCTCACCCTGTAGGCATGTTCTGAATATGCCCTCTAAGCTGGTGTATTTTATGTTTCATGCAAATTTATGGCCAAGTGATTTCAAGTAAAACTGCACTTTTCCCAATGGCAACATGGCTAATAGTCTGGGAGTAAAGCGTAACAAAGTGAAAAAGAAAGTTTTATTATTTCATAATTAAATTGACTGTTTCAATAAGCAGACTTAGAACTACGAGCCAGATTTTCATTTGCAGCAAAATTGGCTTATTATCTTAATCGTTAAATTAGTTGTTATGTCTTAGATTTGTGTTCAGAAGGCAAAAAATGTAAAGTTGTTTTCTTATGTTGGTAACCTCACTGTAGGTTCTGTGCAGGGAAATCCTGTGGTGTCTGCAGGGCTGAATCAGAATAGTGGGCTATCTGTAGGGAGGTTGATGAAACTTTCTCAAGAGACCTTTCCAAAGGCTACTCTTTGCCATGGTGACTTGGTCTAACCTGCAGTCTAGAAGGCTCAGAAGTTTTAGTTTAAACCCACTGTGAAAGTATATCTATCTCCTAACAGTAAATTCATCCAGACTGTTTGTTTGTTCATCCATTCATGCATTCTCAGAGCTAATGCCAGGACCAGGAATTATACTAGGGTTTGGAAATATTGTACTAAATGAAACAGTCCCTGTGCTCACTGACCTCACAGTATAAGAGGGAGGGAAAATATTAAGCAAGTAACTGGAAGTATACTTACAAGTAAAGGTAAATGCAGAAGTTACAGTCAGAACTGATATTCAGCTGTTTTTAATGCTCTGCTTTCCTGGCCAGTGTCTACTCTGATTGACTGGGGCCCATGTCTAATTGTTATGGGTTGTTAAATATTTTTGATATTGCCCCTGTTTATATTGCTGTCATGGGGATCTCTCTACTTGAGAAGCCAACTTGTAATGAACAAATTTGTTGATATGTAATGAGTAATATCAGAGGAACCAGAAGAGTAGATGGTCCACCTGTGTAAGAAACCAGACGATGGTCTGAACATGACTTAGAACACTGTGATGGCTCCCATTTGTAACCTTTTCAATCCAAATGAGCCTTGTGTATCCATCTCCTGAAAGACTTGATCTTATTAGTGGCACCCGGTCTCTGGGCCATTTTCTAAGATTTTCTTGCTGGCCCATTATAGTACTTAGATAGGTCGTACCGTTGAGTTTGTATTTTATCATATGAACTCATACCCTTATACCATACTCATTGTTTTTCTCTGCATTCGTTCTAATAGTCAAGTCTTAGGAAGACTTTTTTCTAAGATGATTATGTCTGTTAGTATCAATACAAAAGAGTTAAAATCGAATACTTTAAAGAACAATCTGATTTCTAAATTCTTGGGGAGCTCTTCATCATGGCACCCAAGTACCAACGAGAGTTTTTATTTGAATAAAGTTGCTGAATATTCTCCTGGATTCCTGTGTTAGTTTCTTTTTATATTCTGGACCAAACTACCATGTTTTTTCTGGCCAACAGATTTAAAATCTAAACATAAAGGTTTATTTTTCATAAATATGTTTTGAATTTGACCTTCACAGGGAACATTTTAAGTGTTGTGATCAATGAGGTTTCAGGTACCTCTTTACAGAGAACTACTGTGATTATGTTTTTGTGGTTGGATTTTTCTGAACCCATTAGCTACATGGTAATGGAGTGGTGAAGTTAAGGTTTTGAGAATCATTACACCACCCGCTTACCAGAAATTCAATAAAAAAACAAACATGAGTGATAGCTTTATGTTCTAGTACAGTATATTTTTAAAATGGTGTTCGTTAAACCCTCTAGAGAATACATCAAAGGAAATATAAAAATCCAACTTTGAACAACCGAACCTTCTTATAATTGGACTCAGCATCAGATGTTAAAAGATCAAATGGAAGAGGCAAATTTAGATACAGGCATGAGATAGGTCATTTTTCCAGCAGAAAAAAATGTATGCCTTTGGATTGGTAAAAAATAGGATATTAGGAAAATGTCATTTTCTAATTCCCTAGATTATTTAAAAGTATCCTTCCACTGTTCATTCCTGAATCATTTGAAAGCATCTGCTACTTCACTGTGCACAAAAGTGCACTTCAGTAACTAAATAACTTCCTCTCTGTGCTTCAAAAAATTCATGAGTCATGAGCACAGAAATATTTAATCATGGAGTTTTCTTTTGAAATACTTAGCAGGACTAGTTTCCTCAAACTTACTTTCAATCTTAATGGTAATATAGGAAAGTATACTTACCAATAATATGTTTTTATTAATGTTCCATAATATATTATTTAGCAAATTTCTACTTGGTTAGATTAATCTGGAAGGTTCTGCATTCCAAATATGTTAAGAAAAACATCATAATCTTTATTTTATTTTTTTAATATTTATTTGTTTATTTTTGGGGGGAGAGGGGCAGAGAGAGAGAGAGAGAGAGGAGGGAGAGAATCCCAAGCAGGCTCCATGCTGTCAGCATAGAGCCTAGAGTGGGGCTCAAACTCATGAACCGTGAGATCATGACCTGAGCTGAAATCAAGAGTCAGATGCTTAACCAACTGAGTCACCTAGACATCCCAAGAAAAATATCACAATCTCTGTATTCATTATCTTGGGTCTGTAAATTGATTAGGAATTGATAAAAATAAAAGTATTGATTTTTTTCAGTACAGGTAATTTTTTCCTTGGCCTGGTAGAAACACTAGGGCCTAAAGACAGAACTAAAATGAGGGAACTTAAACTTTGTGTCAGAGTTATAATCCATCACATTTTAAACCATTAAAACTGAGACCTTAAGCAACCCAACATACCCAGGTAGTGACTGGCACCAGGCTTACATACATCTTTTACTTCTCACTTCAGTATTTTTCTGTCACATCAGTGCAGTTTGAATGGAGATTTCTTTGTTGCGCATCCTCAATGCCTGTTGTTTCATTCGAGCACAAGACAATGAGATGATCGGATGTTACAGGTTGAGTTCTTGCAGCTCAAACTCTGGGATGGAGATTAGCATGTGTACTCTTCATTCAATGCCTGTGAGGAAGGGAAAGAAGAACAGGGCAGAGGGAGAAGCTGGGCTTCAAATGGCCACAACCATAGCCTCAGCAGACACTATAGGCAGCTCGGGAGCCAGAGTGCCCTTCAGAGTTGGGGCAAGGAGGCCGGGCCTTGTATTGCTACTTTGGTCAGTCACCAGATGGGGGTCTGACTATGGGTGAGGTGTCTGTCTTCAGCTGATGGCGGTCTTCTGAGGAAGACTCAACCGTGAACTCTCAGTAGCTCACAGTCCTAGCATCTGAGAGAAGGGGGATCTCAGGGGAACCTGGCTGCTTCTTTGCAGCATCCATTACACCATTACAGGTGCTTTGCAGCATCTGGCTGGTGTAATGGATGGAATGGATGGAATATATGGATGGGATATAACTATGTCATATTCCAGCTGTTGCATAAGGTACTTTGTATAGAATTTCACTAATCCATTCAGTAGCCACAAAAAAAAAAAAAGGAGGTGATATCTTTCCTTTTCTAAGAAGAAATAGAGGTTTAGAGGTTAAGTAACTTGCCCAAGATCACATACAAATGGCAAGTCCCCCTTACTCCAAAGCTCATGTTCTTTTCATGTTGCTGCTTCTTAGGGTAAGAAACATGGTGGAGTGGGTTATCTAAACTCTAAGATTCCTTGAAATCCTTTGGTTCTAAAGAAAGTTTGGATTAAATTCATTGTTATTAATACTGTGACCATCCATACTACCACCACTTAGAAGTAGATGTAGCATGCAATGTTGACTAAACCAAGTTAGATGTGATCCCTGGCTTTGAGAGGTATGGGCTAGATTGTAGAAGTGAAGAAGTACATTCAAACAATATGCAGAAATGTCCATTTTCTCATTCACAAAATAGTGCAATTTGCAAGATTATTATAAGTATTTAATTTATACATGGAAAGATAATTGTGCATGACCTCAGGTACTGTAGGCACCCCAAATTTATTCACTATGTTTAAATTGAATAGAAGCATACAGATATTAGACAATATTTGCATTAACCCTAGTTGGGAAGCAGAAACAATTCCATTTTGATTTTCATTCATGGTGTTCTCGTGGGAAAGACTCCTGGGCTTTAACTTCCACATCTGTAAAATGAAGGGCACGAGGTGGGTGAACTAGAAGCAGTGATAGCCTACTGAATGTTACAATGATAGAGATCCAAGTGGTTCAAGTTGAAGAAGCAGCGCATGAAATCCACAACTGTCCTGAAGTGAAGCAGCCTCCTACATCAGCAAGTTTACGGCATCTCTGCTGTGGCTTCTTGTTATCCCCAAGGGAAATAATTTTCCTCTTTAGTACCTATAGTGTGTGCCTTACACATAGTAAGTAGAGATTGACTAGAGTGTAGCAAACATATTCTATGAATTCAAATAGAATCTCAGCCTAGAACAGAATTCAATTCAATTTTTATCATGAGCAGGAAGGGACAAATGACTTGATGCTCTTCTATCATGTAAGACTCATGGTTATTAAAAATTATCTTGTAACACATATTTTAAAATATATGTAAACACATATGTGTTAATGTTGTGTATACTTTGAAGTATACATGTGTGCAGTATGTATGTCTGGTTTTTCTCAATTTCTGGGTGTTTGAGTGGTGAATCCTTGCCACGTGCCATTGTGCACTAGAGATTTAGAAGTAAATCGGGGAGACATGCTGTCTGACCTCATGAAAATTGTCTACATATATACCATATATAAATCCAGAATGCATACACATTATGTTATACATGTAGAACTTTGCCCTTTTTATTCTTTACTGTTTTGTTTTTAGCTTGACTCATCTTATGAATTCATGGTATTTAATCCAGGAAAAAAAATATTTGACAAAGAAAGAAGCGACTAAAATTCGATGAAGGATGCCAAGAAAAATAGTCTTAAATTTCAGTGGTAGCACCACAAGATTTTCAGATCCCCCACCCGCCAGATGCAGCAACCAAAAACAACCCAAAAAACAAGCAAAAAAGAAAAAACCCAAAACAACAACAAAAAAAACCAATCCTTTCTCTATGTGGGATGAAGGAAGTCTGTAACTTTGTGTACTGGCATTACACAATGTCACAGTCTGCACTCAAGATAAGGGAGGTCATCTTAGAGATACCATTTCTTTTTTTTCTGTCAACTTCCATTTTCATTGGATAGAACCCAAAGAATCAAAGGGGAAGCAGACAGCAAAAGGCTCCCACCCAAGCTGTGTCCAGAATATATTTTATTTTACTTCTTTGTATTTCTTATTACCAGCTACCAAAGGAGGATGACAGGAAAATGTAATCGTTTAATCTGCCGTAACACATTTCCACTTGTGGCTAACGAGATACCACTCGCCTTGCAATGATTCAATCCCATCTTCTATCAAACACTCTTAGTGTAACATATTCCCTCCCGGCCTTTTCCTAAAACTCTGAATCACATAAACTGAGCATTGACATTGTCTTTTCTTTTTCTGTTTTTTTAATCCACAAAAGATAGCAAAAGAATAAGCACATTAATATTACTTGGATGATGTACCAAGTGGGGGACAATCAGATGTACTTTTTTCATTAAAATTTCATTAGCATTCACATTTGCCTTTATTAATGGTTTTATTTTTATTTTTTAAAAATTTTTAATGTTTATTTCTGAGACGGAGAGAGACAGAGCATGAGTGGGGGAGGGGCAAAGAGAGAGAGGAGGACACAGAATCTGAAGCAGGCTCCAGGCTCTGAGCTGTCAGCACAAAGCCTGACACGGGGCTCAAACTCACAGACCGCAAGATCACGACCTGAGCCGAAGTCGGACACTCAACCGACTGAGCCACCCAGGCGCCCTTATTAATGGTTTTAATAGACCAGTTACTCCAACTTAGGAGATTTTCTAACCAAAGTCCTCATATTTCTGAAATGAGTGTATCCCCGGAGGTAGATGTACATCTTTTTAAGTGACTTGTACATCACTAGAAGCCACATAAAAAAATCAAACTGAATTGAAAGGCTGTACCTAAGCATGACATCATGAAGAAAATTGATTGAATGGAACAGGATATAGTGCCGCCTTTGTCTTTTGCATCGGCAGCCCAAATCTAATTGTTGAATAATGTGCTTTAGAGGACAGTAGTGTCTTTCACTGAAACGCTGTGCAGAAAGTTCCAGCCAGTCAATGTGCTATTTCTAGTCAAGTGTATGCAGGGTTTACATACTGAGAGCAGCTGTAAAGATGTTGGCATAGGAGCAACTTCAAAGCCAGTTCAACTAGAAATTTAGATTGGTGCCCAAAAGAACTTCTGTGAACTACAGGTGTTTAATTTTCAGCTTTCCTGGGAGCAAGTGTTCAAATATAGTAAACAAATGGCAAGACAGGCTGTCCTTTAAGGTTTTGCTTTCTTTTTTTTTTCCTCGTTCTGTGGGCAGGGCTTTGTGGTGTCTGAGTTGTTAATGACCACATGTGATCCTCCGTTTGTCAGCCCTATGTTGTCTTCCATCCAGGCACTTAGAACCTTTGCTCTTACATTTTAACCAGGAGCCTCTGGCCTGCATCTTAAGTTCTGTGTGATACGTATGTTTCTTACAAATTCTGTTTGTTATGAGACAAATAGCGACTGAGGAACTTCACCCGCCTTGTCTTCTTTTGAATCGTGGCTTAATTTTATAGAAAATAAATTTGTAAAGTGTCATAAAATAATATCCATAAAAATGATGTAGAGAAAAAAGTATTTTTGGTAATTTAAAACACTATTCCTTTCAGGCAAAATCGCATGTATGTAAGCTATTTCCACCACTTTACAAGCAAATATTAACTTTTATTAAAATATCAACTTTGCTTTTTGGCCCATTTTGCATTGTGAGGCTAACAGTCTTTCCACACAGAACAGGGCCACGCTGGCTGGGTGGTCCTTCACAAAAATTCCTAGTGTCTTGCTCATCTAAAAGACTGAAAGTCAAGGGGCACCTGGGTAGCTCAGTAGGTTAGGTGTCCAACTCTTGATTATGACTCAAGGCATGATCTTGCAGGTTTGTGGAATCGAGCCCTGCACCGGGCTCTGCACTGACAGCATGGAGCCTGCTTGAGATTCTCTCTCTCTCTTTCTCTGTCTGCCCCTTCCCCTGCTCACATGAGTACGTGCATGCTCTCTCTCACTCTCAAAGTAAGTAAATAAACATTTAAAAAAGAAAACAAAAAACTCTGAAAGTCAGCTGTGTATATTGGAGGGAGAAGAAAATCCTTTTGATTTTCTTGAGTAGAGACTCAACTCAAATTATCTTAGTAAGTAACTTTCAGAAAGATATGTTATCCACATATCTCCTATTTAATGCATTATTAAAGAATCCCCAGATCAAAAGTTTCTCATCTTTTGGGGGGCTCAGATTTGATGCCAGAAGGACAGAGTCTTCCCATCATATATACCCTTCCCTAGAAAGATGTATATGTATCTAAAGCTTTGTATTTACATTGGAATCCCAACCTGCCATTATTTGAACTTTCCCTTTCAGTTTTTCTGTAAAATGGACTTCCCTGTGTCATTGCAAAATTCTCTGGGGCTCAGTCTGCCTCTTCATCAGTGTTATTACAACACTCTGTGTTATAACTTGCACTATCCAGGATAGTGTTATACCTATTATTGTTCCAAAGTCACTTCCTTAGTGAACACCCTCCCAAAGTTGTCTACTTGATATTCTACATGGGATCATGAAAGGAATCTGTATGTTAAAAATAATGTTTCCCTTTTTTCTCAAACAACACTGCAAAGCCAAATAGGAGCATAGAAGCAATTTGACAGAAATTTCGAGTGATCATTAAGCCCTTCAAATAGTTGAGCAAAACAGATGTTTGCAGCTTGAGCACTCCTAGGCTCTCCAGTGACAGTCAGTTTGCCCCAGTTTAGACCTCTACAAACTTCTGTTCTTAGGTCTGTGCCTCCAAAAGGAAACACACTGCACTGTTTGCTCTGTAGACCACCCAGCCCGCCCACTTTTGGTGGTTTGGCCTTCTCTCTGGCTTGCCTGCAGGTGCGACCTTATTCACCCACCTATCACAAGTCACTCTCCCAGTGTTCTGGAGTTTAAAAACAAAACTGACTAACAGACAGGAAGCAAGTAGATTCTTATACTATCCTGGAAGTTTGTGATTACAAAGTTCCGTGACCTTCATGAACTTTTTCAAGTGTGTTTTTACTGCAGATTGTGTGGTTGATGTGGAGGGTCCCCGGGGTAGAGGTGAAGCAGTGTAGATGTGGAGAAGTTGTTGGAGTTGCCTGGATGTGCATCGCCTGCCAGAGGCACTACAGAGTTGGTGCCCACACCACCTCGTCCCCAACCCGGAGCAATTCAAAATTAGATAAACATTTTGGCAGTGGTGTGGCAAACCAAAATTCAACTTCACTTGTCAATAGGTGTATTAACTTTATAAAAGTAATTAACTGGTTTTTCTTTTGTAAAGTAAGCTTGTAGGCATCAAGAACACACTAAAGCAGCTACATTAGGTAGAAAGTAGGTGATTCCCCCCCCCCCCGATGTAACCATACTCTAAATCTTCACAATCTGAGACAGCTTGCTGTGTAATTTTAAGCCAGCAATATTCAAAATAGCACAATAACTACTGTTGGCAAGATGTGGAAATTTTCTTGAGCAGTCGAAATATATCCCAGAAGCCAGGATGTTTGCTGACCATTAGGTCTAATTCCATTCAACCTGTGTTGCCTGATTTACAGCTCCAGAGCGGACAAATGAACTCAAACAGGCAGGGACTCGTGAATGCTCAAAAAGACCCTGTTGCCTCATAATCTGGTGAATTATATATACATCACATTCTTTCCCTTCCAGAAGTGTCAGATATCTCCATGACTCTCCCGGAAGCTTCCTCCTGCTAAAGGGAGCAATTGAAGCTCTACTGTGTGTGAGGAACTGAATCTATCACCAAACTAGGATTTTAGAACTAGAAGAGACATTTTTTTTTTCACACGTGGATACCAAGGCCTCCATGGCTAGTGACTAGCCCAGATCCCATGGTTGGTTAATGGAAGAGTCAAGACCAGAATCTACTGTGATCCACTTGTAGTATTACCAAATAGTCACATAAACAGATTATTTCAAGAGGAAGCCAATGTACTTTTCTCTCACCTGGCACAAAGTAATCACTCACCAAATTCTAGTGGTTATTATAGTTTTTGTAATTATCAATTCTCTGCTTCTGTGTATATGGAAGGATTGTTTGGCTTGTACTGAAATTTTAAAGAAGTATTTTACCTTCTTGGAAGGTACAATTTTAGATCTGGAGGGGATCTTGAGAGAGCTTCTAGTTCAGCATCACGAGTCTATTGTTCTTGCCACAGTGTTGTTTTTCAAAAATAATAACAAACCATTTTTTATTAGATCTTTGATTTAGCTAGAAAGGAGTTGGAATAGAAGATATCCTTTTAAAGTTTAATTTCAGAGAGTGTTGAACAAACTTAAGATCATCTATTTCTCTTCCTCCCTCTCTTTCAGACTGTCCTCTAATATATTATTCTTGAGATCTGTGTGCAAAGTTGACATTATATAAATATTTTGAAAAGTAATTAATTCCAGTAATGGATTAAGTTAAGGCAGTGAGACAGCGTATTTAAACAACCTATTTATGTATAAAATGGAAACTCTTACTGAAAAAACATTTTTATTTTAAAAATCTATATTATGGAATTTTTACATCAGCCCTTATTACTAAAATGTTTACATAAAAAGTATTCCATAAAGGGACAAAATTATGCCAGTTGCATCTATAATTTACTTTTCTCTAAGCTATCACTATTTAAATGGCTGTCATTTATATGTACAAGCCTGAATGTGTGTGTGTGTGTGTGTGTGTGTGTGTGTGTGTGTGTGTGTGTTTAATGCCCTGAAATTAAAGACTCATTTGGAAAAATTGAGCTACAGTGCACATTTACTCTGCCACTGCCATCTTCTTCCCAATATATTCTCCCAACTTATTGGGAGGGTAGGTTAAACCAAAACTTGTTCTAGCTATTAATTTCAGGTTCTTCACCTGCACCACATAACATGGAATAAATTGGAAGCAATAACTTTTCACTCCTACCTCCAACCCTGACCATCCTCTGATAACCATATGTAAAGATACCTAAGACAGAACTAGAAACGAATGAAAGTAGGGGCCCAGAAAATTGAATGAATGAACAAATGATCTGAAACATTGCTAACATACTCCACTATTAATAACCACAATCACAGCACCAAAAACTAATGTTATTTGGGCATCTTACTGACAACCAAGTGCAGTCCTAGTATTTTATATGGATTATCTCATTAGCTGCATTCGTGCTCAAGAAGTTAGTAATGTGCTGATGAGCCAATAATGACATCATTGCCTTCATGGCTATTAGAACTATAATTAGCTGTAATTAGGATAAGATATTCTCCACTTCTGTTGGTTTTATTTAGCACTATTTTTCTGGTTTAGTGCCAAAACAAACCAGTTTTACTTTGCAGCACTGCCTCGATAATCCATATGGAAAGGTTTTCTGTGACATTCTCAAGTGAAATGAACATTAGGTGGGTGCTTGTTTTTCATAGTTCCCTCAGTTTTTCGTCAGGGGTGATAAAACACGGAAGATCAGAGTAAAACAGATCTTCGATGAACATGGGATTGGTCGCTTTGCTGCTTTTATATCTTACCCATCGGCAGTTAGGCTCTGCTGCAGGAAGTCCCTGTAGAATTAGTCTTCCTACTGCTGGGACTGTTCTTTGCTCTCCCCAAATAAGCTGCCAGGGTAGTTCGCTGTCTTTTTCTTCTGGTCCTCTGTCAAGTCCCTTGAATGAGGCTGCAGTGATTCTTACAAAGATCTTTGTTCACTGGTAGTTTTCTGTGGTTTATGTATGCAAGAGTAAGGATTTAAAAAAAAAAAAGATCTGTGTTAAATACAAATCTGATTGTTTTGCTTTCCCATAATTAAAACCTTTTCATTTTCTGCTTTTACTATAATTTTTCTTTTTTTTTTTTTAGTGTGGCTTACAGAATTCTGCCTACCTTGTCACTCTTTATCTCCTATTTCACCCCACTTTAGATACTACATTTCCACAAAACTAAACTCTTAGGTTACTTGAACAGTCAGCTAGCTCTTTTACCTGCTGGTCTTTGCACCTGTTGACCTACTGCCCAGAACACTTCTCTTTTTCTCCCCTGCCTCCCTCTTAACTTGGCCCACTTCCGTGCTGCATATTTAGGTCTTAGTTTCTCTCATCTGTTAGAAATGGCACTGTTTCTACGAAGTCTACACCTAGGTGATTGCACTCATCTACCTGCTCTATCAGAGCAATTTGCACAGTGTGCTATTGCTATCTATTTATCTGTATTTGAAATAATCTGTATGTTCCATAAAGTCAGGGATTATATCCTGTCCACGATATGCTTGGTATTCCTAGCAGCCAGCACAGTGCTAGGTGCAGAGATGCTTACTTAATAAGTATTTATTGAGCGAGTTGATATGGGGATGGTAAGGGATGAGTTAGACAGTGTGAACAGGACAGTATAGAGTGCTGTATGTGTCATTCAAAGAGGGCTTGTCCTTTTGGATCCCAGAGAAGATTTTGAGTTAGAGAAAACATTTTTATCCTTACATTTGCATTTTCATAGATCTTTCTTGTAGTGATGTGGAGGATGAGTTGGAGGTGACAAGACTATTGACAAAGAGGCTAGCTACTGAGCTTTTGCCAAAAGAGAGAAAAGATGTGAAACTTAAGCTAAGTAGCCATGGGAATGGGATAAGGAGATGAATTAAATAACCATGGATAAGATAATGTCATAGTCCTGGATAAAAATTCGAGAAGGCGTGGGAGAAAGAAGACAGAGGAGGATATTCAGAGGTCTAGTTTGGATGTTTCTCATGCTACTAACAACTATAAAGTGGATAAAAACAAATAATTTGAGGAATGGTATTTGAATTGAGGGATCTATGAGACCTTCAAGTGGAGACATTGAGTAGACATTCACAAGTGTGGGTGTGGTGCTAAATAGGATATGCGTGTCACCAGCATTTGAACATAATGAAGGCCTGGGTTTGGATGACATCATCCAGAGAGAATGAGTGTAGACATACAAAAACTGAAGGGAGAGGAGAGCCCTGTAAAGTAGTGCCTTGAGGCACACTTGGTTGTAAGGAACAGAAATCTACTAAAGCCAGATAAAGAGAAGTGAGATGGTAGGTATAAATTCTTGTCCTAGAATTCAATGAAAAGCCACAAAGAACAGCTCCTTCCATTGATTTCTGGACATGGAATGTCTAAAATTAAAGTCTCTGTGTTTCTCACAGTTTTGATTTTCTCTCACCTCTCTTTTTTTTTTTCAACGTTTATTTATTTTTGGGACAGAGAGAGACAGAGCATGAACGGGGGAGGGGCAGAGAGAGAGGGAGACACAGAATCGGAAACAGGCTCCAGGCTCTGAACCATCAGCCCAGAGCCCGACGCGGGGCTCGAACTCATGGACCACGAGATCGTGACCTGGCTGAAGTCAGACGCTTAACCGACTGCGCCACCCAGGCGCCCCTTACCTCTCTGTTTTCTACATCTGTTCTCTTTCTCTTTTCTCTGCCCATCAGTGCCCTTTGTTTGCAAGTGGGCAAGGTAGCCACTGTTTTTCAGTTTGTATAACTTTGGCATTCTATTTTTCATCATTCTCTGAATAAATTATCTGTGTCCCTAACTTCACTTTCTCAGAGAGAGAATCTGACTGAGTAGCTGAGACTGTGATTTGGTTCCCTTCAGGTCAGGGATCCTTCCCTGGGGTGATGGTTACCAATATGACTGCGTGAGATGTGGGAGGGGCAAATCCCTTTGGGAGAAGGTGTATGCACGGAGATTGTGACTGGCTTCCGTAGTATGTTGTGATTTAAGGGAGTACCTCTCAGATTTTGATGTACTTATGAGTCACCAGAATATCTTTTGTAAAATACAGATTTTGTTTTGTAGGTCTGGTTGATTCTGTGTGTCTAACAAGCTCCAGGTGATGCTGAAACTGTGGATCTGAGAATCACACTTGAAATAGAAAAGAGTGTGAGTGCAGTTAGAGCAGGTGCCTATGAATTGATATGGGGATGGTAAGGGATGAGTTAGACAGTGTGAACAGGACAGTGTCCTGTGAGAGAGTGTCCAGTGAGAGAGGGCTGAGAGAAGGGCAGGAGGAGAATAAGGAGAAGGTAGGAACTATGAGTGAAAAGACTACTAAAGAATCTGGGAGTGTTCAGAGACATCAAGTGTTGAAAAGGGTGAGTGAGGGGCGCCTGGGTGGCGCAGTCGGTTAAGCGACCGACTTCAGCCAGGTCACGATCTCACGGTCCGTGAGTTTGAGCCCCGCATCGGGCTCTGGGCTGATGGCTCAGAGCCTGGAGCCTGTTTCCAATTCTGTGTCTCCCTCTCTGCCCCTCCCCCATTCATGCTCTGTCTCTCTCTGTCCCAAAAATAAATAAACGTTGAAAAGGGTGAGTGAGATACAATTGGAAGCCGCTATAATATAAACAATCTGAACAATGTTGTGGATTCTTTTCAGCAGTGTTCAGAAGCCCATGTATTAGAGAGGAAGAAGGTCCATGGCTGGATGAATACAGAGTTGGGGTTTGCAGTGCAGGAATATGGAAGGGGATAAGAGACTTGAACATACTAACCAGAAAAGATAGATTAAGTGATCGCCCCTACAGCTTTAGGTTGTTTCAAATTATGCATTGCCTTTAGATTGTTTTTTTGTTTGTTTTGTTTTTTAAACGCTTGGAGAAGGATTCAACCACTGGTTAAGAGAGAACAGTTTCCCATGAACATGTGTGTGGGTGTGCGTGCATATGCATGCACATGTGCTTGTGTGTTTAATCCTCTTGCAAGGGAGATATAGCTACATAATAAAGTGAATCTGGAAACATTTCCATCATTTCACTCATTGGTTCAGAAAATGTTACCTTTCAGAGTTACGTATGGAATGTTCTTAATGCTCCAGTGGTTATGGAAAGGCAAGACTTGAACAATACTATAGAAGATAGAACAATCTTAAGATAGATTCTATAGAAGATAGAACTTAAACATGAACAATACTATAGAAGATAGAAATGTATCTGAAGGTGTGGTGCATATGAATCGGTTTGAAGATTCAAAAAAAAGTTGTCAAGCTTAATGGTGCTTCATCAAGGAACTTTCAACTTCTTGTTAATTTTCTGGCCATATCAGACTTAACTGATTCAAGTAAAATGGTACCCTTTTGAACTAATGTGCAAGTCATTGCGATAGCTTCATATTCGTGGTGCCTCCAAAGAATGTTTTGAGGCTGAAACATCACAGTGGGAAGTCAAACCATTTTCTGGTTAGCTCTGGGGAAAACAGTATTTTAGGAGGACTTTGGGAGTGAATTGATATCCTTGCTTGGTTGCTGGAAATTCCAGCAGGAGATTGGAATGACCAGTATAACCCTGGTTTAGGAGGGATCCTCCCGTCCATGGAAATGCTATCTTTGAGTGTAGGGTTTGCAGAGGCGGGGTGGGGCGGGCTGGGGAGGGGGAGCTTGCCAAGTGTGTCACATTGACAGAAACGCAGATGTCACAGCCAGACTGCCTTCAGATTCTCTGCTGTCCTGAAAAAATATGCACAGAGGCCTGAAATCACTTAAATTTAAACACTTCACTGTAATGACTCTGTATTATGTATAGTTTTGTATATTATCAGTCAATCAATATATGCCAGCATCTAAAGTATTATTTCTATTTGACATTTTAGCGGCGTTACATCTGGCAGCATTTTACTTGATCTGGAGCAACCCTGTGTGGCTCTTCCTGGCTTTGTGAAGGGTTAGGCATTAGAACCGATCCTGGAATTCTCAGTGGTTGGCCTTTACACGTCATCTTCAGAAACCACCACGGCTACTAAATATTTTAAACCTTTTTAAGCAACTAATAACCTTTATTCATTAGAATGTAATTTATTCACATAGATAATTCAAACAATGACTCCAGATGGATGCAAACTGAACAGGCGACTTAAAGCATCATTTTCTGGAGATGATTTTCACCAGCTAGGTTTTCCAGCAAATTCATCAGCGACAGTTTTTTTTTTTTGGGACAGAGAGAGACAGAGCATGAATGGGGGAGGGGCAGAGAGAGAGGGAGACACAGAATCGGAAACAGGCTCCAGGCTCTGAGCCATCAGCCCAGAGCCTGACGTGGGGCTCGAACTCACGGACCGCGAGATCGTGACCTGGCTGAAGTCGGACGCTTAACCAACTGCGCCACCCAGGCGCCCCGATCAGCGACAGTTTTATACGCATTCAAATAAAAAAAATAAGATTTAAGTGTATGCATTTTGTTCACCACTTAACACAGTATAGGAAAACCAGTTATCCCATCTACAGATCTGTGTTGAAAGCAGCTAAAATGGATTTCTTTTGATTTATCTTTTGGAGCCGGATACTCCTGCCTTAAATTTTAAAGAACATACTATTTGAGTTACAGGCAAGTACTTGAAACCAGGTTGGAGTAAGAATCCAAATCTCTGAGATTAAAAAAAAACAACAACAAAAAAACCAAAAAAACAGCAGAACAAAAGATAACGATTATTAAATCTGGATCTAAATGCTCTTTATAAATCGAAATAGGCTTTGGCATGACTGGGAGGTTTTCAATCTTAGATTGGAATTTCTTTGAAGAATAAAGTTTTGCAAAATAAGGGAAGTAAGCGTAAGTAAATTCTTGCTAAACCTTTCCAGGCATAGACAAGAGCTAGGGGTGGTATTTGGTTTGTTGTTTAGATTACTGGAAAACTTTGCTTGTATAAATTTATAGGTGTGAATATGTTACTGTATCCGTCTTTGAAAACCATTTGAGCCAGATATTTTGAGTTGAGTATTGTTGAGAAAATATGTTAACTCTGGTTTTATCGAGACCTCATTCAGTGGCTACTTTAGGAGCTATCTTTTTAAGTAGGTGTGCCTTTAAATTTTTTTTTTGTTTAACATTTATTTATTTTTGAACGACATAGAGAGATAGAGCTCAAGCAGGGGAGGGGCAGAGAGAGAGAGACACAGAATCTGAAGCAGGCTCCAGGCTGTGAGCTGTCAGCACAGAGCCTAACATGGGGCTCGAACCCATGACCTGTGAGATCATGACCTGAGTGAAGCTGGCCATTTAACCAACTGAGCCACCCAGGCACCCCTTACTTAAGTAGCTATGCCTTTAAGAGAGAACTAATCAATTTCTTTTAAAAAAATGTTTATTTATTTTGAGAGAGAGAGAGAGGGAGAGAGCGTGCAAGCATGGGCAGGGGAGGGGCAGAGAAAGGGAGAGAGACAAAATCCCACACCCGCTCTGCACTATCAGCACAGAGCCCATTGCTGGGCTCCATCCCATGAACGATGAATCATGATCTGTGCTGAAATCAAGAGTCAGATGCTTGGGGCGCCTGGGTGGCGCAGTCGGTTAAGCGTCCGACTTCAGCCAGGTCACCATCTCGCGGTCCGTGAGTTCGAGCCCCGCGTCAGGCTCTGGGCTGATGGCTCAGAGCCTGGAGCCTGTTTCCGATTCTGTGTCTCCCTCTCTCTCTCTGCCCCTCCCCCGTTCATGCTCTGTCTCTCTCTGTCCCAAAAATAAATAAACGTTGAAAAAAAAAATTTAAAAAAAAAAAAAAAGAGTCAGATGCTTAACTGACTGAGTCACCCAGGCATCCCGAGAGAGAACAAATTAATTTCTTAATGAACTAGTTCATTGTATAGGAATCAATTAATTGTGACATATGATTGCTCTAAATGGGCAAATTCAAATCACCATATTTTAGACTACCTAGTATTCTTTACTAAAATATTTCAAAATTAGTTTCTTAAAATATATTGATATCAGGGTGATTACACTATGTTTAAGAAATTGCCCACTAGAAAACATTGTCTCTTAAAATAGTATTTGAGCCCACCACTTTGCTGTCTTTTGTTTAGTTGTGGAAACTTTTTTTTTTTCCCTAAGAAAACACTAGACTTACATTCGGAAGAGCTGGTTTGAATCTTGGTCCTCTTATCAATTAGATGTGTAACTCTGGGCAAGCTACATAATCTGTATCAGCCTTATTTGTTTCATCTGAAGATAGAGGTGGTATTAATTCCCAGGGTTGTTATGATGTCAGATAGTATATGTGAAAGCCCTTTACCGTGAAGTTATCTATAAATATGATTAACATGATGATACTATACCTAGTTTAACCAATTTTTCATCCAGCTAAAATAATCTCTATTTAGTAGCACTATCTCTAAATGCTATCTTGCAACTATAGATGAAAATCATATGGAAGAATGCTGTAAATGTTTTTTTTTTTTAATAGATATTATGGGTGTCTTCCCTTTCTCTTTTTCATCCTAAAGAGGGCCTAAGGGAAAAAGAGATTCTATTAAAGTGGAGTGCTGTTTTTTTTTTCTCTCTTAAATTATTGATGCACAGATTCTGTGTTATAGTAATGATTAATAATAGTTAACATTTATATAGTACTAACTGTGTGGCTCCAAGGACCTTGCATTAACCTATCTAATCCTCTCAATAACCTTGGGAGGTAGGTGCTTTTATTATTGTGTGAAGATAGTGAAACTGAGGAGATTAACTTGTTTGAGATTACAGCATCCATGTGGACAGATTGAACTTTCCTATACCTTTCATTCAGCTCTTAGAGAAGAATTTGACCAAAAATATGTACATCAGGCTAAAGGAATTCATGAACAGTAGTTGGGTTTTGGATGTAGTGGATAGCATTTTATTTTGGAAAAATGCTGTTGTTTCATGCATGTTGAGATGACACAGAGATTGTATCTTATTTTCTTTTCTCTTTTTCTTTTTTAATCTTCAGTGCCTTTTACTGGATACATTCCTGTTAATCTATTAGGATTATTTCTCTCTCTTGAGCCCAAGGTACAGTAACAGGAAGCTAAAGTGTCAGGCCCAGTGTTCTCAGTCCTATACTATGAGTGAAATAACTGGAAGAAAGAGCCCTAAAGCCCCATCCAAAGAGATATTCCAGAGTTCATGCACGCTGTCTTTTTCTGACTTAGACTTTGTTTGGCTTATACCGTACTTCATCCTTCTTTAATTGAGACATGTTTCCATTGATTTAAGTTATTCATTTATTTGTTCATAAATTTAACAAATTTTATTGAAAGTCTTCCATGCACCAGGGATGCTGTGAGGTCCTGAGGAGTAAGATAGTGAGTATAACAGTACATACTCTGCTTGTTGGGCTCAGAGAAGCCGACAAGAAGCAAATAATGTCACAAGTGGAAGTAATACACTGCTCTTATTAAAGCTACAAAGGAGACGAATGTGGTGGCTCAAGGATGGATGAGAGAAGGCATTTGGCCAACACTTAGTGATCATAAATTGTTTTCCTCTGTCTTCAGCCCTGTACAAGACAATGGAGACCCAGGGAGGAAAAGCAGACGGAGGGCAAGTTAGAAAGAATTGATGGGGAACAGAGTTGTCAAGGATACAGCACATAACACAAGGTGGCCACAGGGAAAAGAAAAAAGAAAAACCTAACTTGAGCAGTGTAGTGTATCTGATAAGTCCTTGTTTCTTTCACTGAATCATGGAAGAATAAGCAGTATTTGTAGTAACTACCATGTTTAAAAAAAGTTATTGCCTATTTTATTCAACCCAGTAAAAGAGGGAGGAGTACAATACATTTAGAGTGATTTCCATTAACATGGCCAAAGTATTTTACTGTTTGAAAGTGTAAATGTCAGTTTTATGGCACTTTATTTATCCAGAATGTTGAATACATGAAATTACCGCCTACATTTATACAACTATAGAAAGAAACGTGAATATTAATTGCAAAAGCATGACTAGATAGAAAGACAGGAGACCTTGGTTTCTGGTTCCAACTGGTGATTATGGCCTGGAGAGCTAATAGTTGAGAAATAAGTGATTTCTTTACTTTTCTTCCTACCTCATATTACCTTCTGTCATTATATTGTATTATTTATTTGGGCCCCAAACTGAATTGTAAGAATCATTCTGGCATAGACTTTGTCTTTCTTGTTGACTAATCTATACTATTTAGAATAGTGCCATATAACAGGCACTCAATTATCATTCACTGAATGAATAAGAGATAATCACACAAGTATATACGTAACAACTGTAATGAACAAATGAAACAAATGAAAGTATTTTCAAAACTATAAACATTCCACACATGCAAGGTGATGCTATTTATTTGAATTTTAGAAAAAAATACAATCTGCCCGAATATAACCTGTTTGCTTGTTTATTTTGTATTGGTAGCTTTCTCTTTAAACATGTATTTCCTAAGTATTTATCTTCCCTTATATCTATGGTTATAATATTGACTTCTACCTTTGCGTTTCTATAACTCCTTCCAGCCTGGTTCAATTACTGTCTAGAGTAGAAATTCTTAACCTGGGCCAGTGCACCTTTAGGAAATCCATTGTTGCCTCTTGAGGCCTCATATACTCCCTAAAACAATGTACTGGCTTTCATGTGTTTTACTAGAAAGAGTTCCTGTAACTTTTATCAGATTCTTAGAGTATATGACCCTCCCTCCCTGCCAAGTTTAAGAATCATTGCTCTAAAACTTTGTATTTTTCTTTTACTTTTTTGTTCCTTTCTTGCTTTTTCTCCTTGAGATGGCTTCATTCTCCTTTTATTTTTCATGGTTATATTTTGGTATTTTAAAATGTTTACTATTTGATTGTCCCCAGTGTGTGGTATTCTTGGTTTATTGTATGCCTCTAATCCCCACCCTTGTCTCTGTTTCTCTTTTGTCTGGCCAACAGTGTGGGGCTGTGCCAACTGCAGAGTCGTCCTATCCAACCCTTCTGGGACATTTACTTCTCCGTGCTATCCTAACGACTATCCTAACAGCCAGGCTTGCATGTGGACCCTGCGAGCCCCCACCGGCTATATCATTCAGATAACGTTTAATGATTTCGACATTGAAGAAGCTCCCAATTGCATTTATGACTCATTATCCCTTGATAATGGAGAGAGCCAGACTAAATTTTGCGGAGCAACTGCCAAAGGCCTATCGTTTAACTCCAGTGCGAATGAGATGCATGTGTCCTTTTCAAGTGACTTTAGCATCCAGAAGAAAGGCTTCAATGCCAGCTACATCAGAGGTATGTAAACCAAAGACGACGCCAACCTTCTGCTTTCATTTAGCATGTTCAACAATAAACACCAGGACCAGAAGACAAGAGTTATGCTCTTTTATGTGAATGTGAATGATTAGGATTAGAATTTAAGGGCAAGAATCTGTTAATATCCTTCAGCATTCTCATTAGCAATATATAGTTACCAGATCCAAAATCTGGTTACAGTAGAGCTGAATTCTTTTATATTGTTTATATGCAGAGCATTTAAAGGCTGCTTGGAAGATATTGTAGATATTCCACAGCTAATAATTAAAAGCTGTACTTCTAACATCACTGAACATTTAAATTTTCCTATTCAGAAATCATTTTATTTTAGGCTTTTAAGATGCTGCCCTTTTAGGGAACTATGCTACGGAACAAATATAAAAAATTAGCATATAAATTAAAGTTAGTTATTTATAACTTAAGCTAATGAACAACATAGCCTGAGGAAAACACCTTAAAAATTTCTTTCTTTCTTTTTTTTTTAGTTGCTTAAAATTTTTTTAAATTGTGGTAAAATACATATAACATAAAATTTATTATCGTAAAACAGTTTTAGGTGCACAAGTCCATAGTGGTAAGCATATTAATACTGTTGTGCAACAAAGCCACAGAACTTTTTCATCTTGCAAAATGGAAACTCTATCCATAGAACATCAACATCCCATTTTCCCCACCCCCAGCCCTTGACAAACACTATACTTTCTGCTTAAGAGTTTGAATTCCCTAGACTATAAGGGGAATCATATAGTATTTGTCTTTTTGCGACTGGATTATGTCACTTAGGATAATGTCTTCAAAGTTCATCTATGTTGTACCATAAGTCAAGTTTTCTGTCCAGTCTGGGGCTGAATAATATTCCCTTGTATGTACATACCACAATATCTTTATACATTTATCCATTAAGGGATGCTTGGATTGCTTCCGCCTGTTGGCTATTGTGAGTAAAGCTGCTACGAACATAGGTATACAAATATCTCTTCAAGGGGTACCTGGAAAGCTTGGTTGGTTAAGCTTCTGACTTCAGCTCAGGTCACGATCTCACAACTTGTGAGTTCGAGCCCCACACTGGGCTGTGTGCTGACAGCTCAGAGCCTGGAGCCTGCTTCGGATTCTGTGTCTCTGTCTCTCTGTCTTTCTCTGCCTCTCCCCTACTTGCGTTCTGTCTCTCTCTCTCTCAAAAATAAGTAAACATTAAAAAATTATCTCTCCAAGACCCTTCCTCAGTAGTTTTGGATATAGCCAGAAAAGGAATTTCAAGATTATATGGTAACTGTAATCTTAATTTTTTAAGGAACCCTCTTACCGTTTTTTTAATGAACCAACTGCAGTGGCTGCACCATTTTACTTTCCCACCAGCAGTGCACGGAATTTACAACTTCTTCACATCCTTGACAGCACTTGTTATTTTCTGTTTTGTTTTTTTTGTATGTTTGTTTTTTATTTATTTATTTTTTAACTTGTTTTATTTTTTTTATTTTTTTAAATTTATATCCAAATTAGTTAGCATATAGTGCAACAATGATTTCAGGAGTAGATTCCTTAGTGCCCCTTACCCATTTAGCCCATCTCCCCTCCCACAACCCCTCCAGCAACCCTTGGTTTGTTCTCCATATTTATGAGTCTCTTCTGTTTTGTCCCTCTCCCTGTTTTTATATTATTTTTGTTTCCCTTTCTTTATGTTCATCTGTTTTGTCTCTTGAAGTCCTCATATGAATGAAGTCATATGATTTTTGTTTTTCTCTTACTAATTTCACTTAGCATAATACCCTCCAGTTCCATCCACGTAGTTGCAAATGGCGAGATTTCATTCTTTTTGATTGCCAAGTAATACTCCATTGTATATAAATACCACCTCTTTATCCATTCATCCATCGATGGACATTTGGGCTCTTTCCATACTTTGGCTATTGTTGATAGTGCTGCTGTGAACATGGGGGTGCATGTGTCCCTTTGAAACAGCACACCTGTATCCCGTGGATAAATGCCAAGTAGTGCAATTGATGGGTCATAGGGTAGTTTTATTTTTAGTTTTTTGAGGAACCTCCATACTGTTTTCCAGAGTGGCTACACCATCTTGCATTCCCAGCACCTTAAAAATTTCTAATGAAAGGAAAAAATATATTTCTATTAAATGTATTTCCCAGATTCTGGCATATCATAACATTTGAATAATCTTGGGCTCTCTAAAGCCTCTCTTTACTTAAGGAAAATTCAGGATTCAAGACTAGCTTCTTAAGTAAATATCATGTATGAAAGAAAGAACAAAAAAGAAAGGCACCATTATGAAAATGACTGACCCTCATTATTATAAACTTGGGTTTTGGTGGTAGAGTTATTTACTGTTTGTGAGTCTCAATCACAAATGTGATTCACATTAGGTGCGTGTGTGGTTAATTGGAAAACATGTGCTTTAATTTTTCAAATAATGTTTTCAAAATTATAAAACCCTACAGGAAATTAGAAAAAAAAAAGAAGCAAGTTAGAATTATCCATACATCTGTCATCTAGCCATAACTACTAATAAAACATTGATGGACATATTTCTTTCCAGCCCTTTAAACAATACATGTAGTATACTGGGTTCATATTACTTAAGTATCCCTTTGGGTAAATAGACCTATAAAGTGCTTTATATTTAAAAAGTAGACTGAAATCCACAATTCTATTAAACTCCATCATGCAGTTTTTACTAGAATATTTACATGAAAATGATGCCTTTACCATAGACCTATATTAAAATCTATTCAATCTAGCATTCCTTGAAGCCAGCATTAAAGAGAATTTTTGAGGAGAGCTACTTCTGTCTCAAACCGGTACATGTTTCACAGTGTCTATTATATTAACATAGGGTGAAATCCATTGTATTACTTAATAATTTCACATGTGTCACAGAAGGACTAGGCTAACGCATTTTATTTTGAATATATTATGCAGATGATAGTAATCATTATTAGTAATCAGTAACATTAGTAATCCGTGCTAGCTCTATACTGACTATAGCAGGCACTGTTCTAGTGCTTTCCAGGTATTATTTGATTCCTATTGACCACGTGTGCAATAGGTGTCACCGTCCTTCATTTTATGGATGAGGAGAAGAAGGCAGAGAGAGGTGGAGTAACGTGTCCAAGGTCACATTGCATTTTGTGGAGGAGCTGGGATTGGAGGTGGCTGTGTCGCCCTTTTTACCTCTGCCCCTTGCCATCCCTCACAAAGGAACTCAAATACCCAGCTGTAAAGGAAATATAGCTTAAAATTCCATTTTTATTTTTACTTTTTTACTAGACTGCCTCTCCTTCATAGAATTATCTTTACCTTTGCTCCTGAAATAGCCTGGTGATGGGGAAAATGAATAGGATAGCAGAGGGTCGCAGAGGGTATGCAGAGGACGGTTTGGGAAGAGTAAAAGGCAATTGTTAATGAAAAAAAGAACTATTAGCTATTACGTTTAGAAATTATTTGAAAACTAATATATTTTTGAAAATTTTAATGTATAAACAGCTTTCCTGAAACAGTAGTTTCCTGAATTTGGGTTTTTGGGATTTTCTTTTTCAGTTCAGGGATTAAAAAAAGATATTTATCAACTGGGTTGGCTATAACTCAGAAGTTTTGCTGTGAGATCCCACATACTCTAACGATTAGAGTTAATATGGATGGGATTACATGTAGTTTTACTGATACAAGGTAATGGGTTTGTGACAGTCATGAAGGAGGTGTGAGGCAAAAGTCAGTTGATCCAGAGTGATGGGGGTGGGAGGGCATATCAGATGTTTTGTGTCTCATTAGTTCATATTTGACGTTAAAACATTTTGTGTGTTATTATGTTTTGTCCTAGTTGCTGTGTCCTTAAGGAACCAGAAGGTCATTTTACCGCAGACACTAGACAGTTATCAGGTATCTGTTGCCAAAAGTGTCTCTATTCCAGAGCTCGGCGCTTTCACTCTCTGCTTTGAAGCAACCAAAATTGGCAAGGAAGACCATGAATGGACAGCCTTCTCCTACTCAAATGCGTCCTCCACACAGCTACTCGGTTTTGGAAAGGCCAAGAGTGGTTACTTTCTTTCTATTTCTGGCTCAAAATGCTTCCTAAACAGTGTGTTACCTGTAAAGGATAAAGAAGACATTTTCACAGAAAGCTTTGAGCAGCTCTGCATCACTTGGAATAATTCTCTGGGCTTTATTGGTGTAAATTTCAAAAGAAACTATGAAGCAGTTCCCTGCGATTCTACCATTAATAAAGTGATTCCTGGAAATGGGAAATTGCTGTTAGGCTCCAGTCACAATGAGATTGCCTCTCTAAAAGGGGACATTTATAACTTTCGACTTTGGAATTTTACCATGAATTCCAAAATCCTCTCTAACCTCAGCTGTAATGTGAAAGGGAATGTGGTCGACTGGCAAAATGACTTCTGGAATATCCCAACCCTAGCTCTGAAAGCAGAAAGCAACCTAAGCTGTGGTAAGTCTGGGCATATTCACACTTTGTTTTTTAAAGCATTGTTCTATGGATGTTGGTCAACAAGAAATTATACATAAACACACACACACCATATACATATATATGTATATGTATATATATACATATACATATATATGTATATACATACATATGTATGTACATACATATATATGTATGTATATACATATACATACATATATATGTATATGTATATGGTGTGTGTGTGTGTGTGTGTGTGTGTGTGTGTATAGGTAGTTGTCATTAATGAGCTTTTTTTTTTTTAATGTTTATTTTTGAGAGACAGAGTATGAATGAGGGAGAGGCAAAGAGAGAGGAAGACACAGAATCCAAATCAGGTTCCAGGCTCTGAGCTGTCAGTACAGAGCCCAGCGTGGGGCTCGAATGTATGGACTGTGAGATCATGACCTGAGCTGAAGTCGGATGCTTAACTGACTGAGCCACCCAGGTGCTCCTGAGCTTTTTAATTTCTAAAATTTTGTATGCTCAGCCATACACAGCATACATTTGATTACAAACCATATTTATTCAATCAAAGCTTTTGGTCCTACCGTATTAAAGTTTTCCTTATGTCATAAAATGTCACACAGTTTATCACTGATGTAACAAGAGTGGTAACTAGGACACCTCAAATAGAAATGTTTACACCAGGACTGAAATAAAAGAAATTAATAAGTGATTGTTTTTAATCACAAAGATATCGTGAAAAGTTGATCTTTATGACATTTCTAGTACCTTATTTAAATAAACAACCACCACCTAAAAGAATGCTGTTTACTCAGCCAGGATAAAATGCCAAAGATATCCATTTTATGGAAAAATCTTTGATAATCAGGAATTATCAATTTTTTCTTTGAGCTTTTTTTCTCTGTTTGAAAATGACTATTTGTCATCTGTTGCCCTTTATGGTTGCTCTTTGAGAGACTTAAATGTGATATTACTGGAAGTAGCTAAATGCAAAATATTTAGGAAAATAATTCTATACAGCAACATTATATTAAAATAGACTGCTATCAAACATTCTTTATGTGCATGAGTTAATTTTAGAAATCATTATTTTATTACAAGACTGGTTAAAATACAAAAGTAGAAGTTTCATCATCACTTTTGAATGTCATATGACTAAATTGTTGATAATAGATACTTTTTAATCACAGGATAACTTTCCTTAAAAGAGGAAAGAAGTGGGGGTCGCCTGGGTGGCTCAGTTGGTTGGGCATCCGACTTCAGCTCAGGTCATGATCTCGCAGTTCGAGAGTTTGAGCCCTGCATCGGCTCTGTGCTGACAGCTCAGAGCCTGGAGCCTGCTTTGGATTCTGTGTCTACCTCCCTGTCTGCCCCTCCTCCGCTTATGCTCTGTCTCTCTCTGTCTCTCTGACTCTCTCTCAGAAATAAACATTAAAAAAAATTTTTTTAAAGGGAGGGGGAGAATAAGGGGTCTAATATTAAAAAGAAATTCTCATGTGACTTTGGAGGGGATTTTACCAGAAATACATTCCCGATAATTTGAACAAAGTGGGACCCATTTGAAGTTCCGGGACCACCTCCCCGGTTTGCGACCGGTGTGTATCCTTCTGCTCTGGGGAATTCTTGTCCCCTAACCCTCAGGGTAAGTCACTCATTGCTCTGTGTGGTCCATGGTGCGTCTGCAAATGGTGGGAGGCTATTAAGTGGTGTCATTGGAGAGATACCTCCTTGTGGGTTGTTGGACAGAGGGTAAACCACAACCGTATTCCAGAAGACCGAAGAAGTTTGCAAAGAAGCTAATGGTGTTCCTCAGCATCCCCTCAGTCTGCTTAGCTACAGAGGATGTTCAGGGACTCCTGAGAAGTCTTTCACTCGGTGAGGAAATGGAGAAGATCAAGTGTGTGGGTTTGGTGTGAGATGGTGAGCGGTGAGAGGGCAGTGATGTTCTTCCTTCATCCAGGGTGATTCTCTTTACTCCAGGGACCTGTTTTCACCATAGCCCATTAAAAAGTCATAATACAGACCATTTAATAGTTGCCTTTCTATGGGGTTATGTTTGAGGACTGTGGCAACCAAAAAAAATTTTTGAGTAGATATATTAATAATTGCTTATACTTAAGTTATACACTTAATTTGAATACTCAATACATATTATGTAGTAGGTACTGTTTTAAGGTCTTTACACATATTAACTGTTTTCTACAACACAGATCCCATGATTTAGGTTTTATTACCAACCCTATTTTGCAGACGAGAAATCTGAGGCACAAAGAAATTAAGTAATTTATGCAGTGTTACTTCATTAATTAGTGGCCACGCCAGGAAGTGAACTCAAAAAGTTAGGTTTTAGAGCTGTGCTCTCTTATAAGTGTAAATTAGACCGTCTTTTGGAAAATGCAGCACTAGAAGGTGAGCCACACTAGAGTAGGTGAGCTGCTTCTTGCCTGGATGAGGAGTATGATGGTTCAGGTGTGATCGGTGGGAAAACACTAGCTTTCCAGGATATGAACACTGTATTTGTTTATTGGTTTTTTTTTAGACATTTATTCATTTTTTTTTTTTTTTTTTTGAGAGGCAGAGACAGTATGAGCGGGCAAGGACAGAGAGAGAGGGAGACACAGAATCCGAGGCAGGCTCCAGGCTCTGAGCTGTCAGCACAGAGCCCGATGTGGGGCTCGAACCCACGAACAGTGAGATCATGACCTGAGCCGAAGTCAGAAACTTAACTGACTGAGCCACCCAGGCGCCCCAACATTGTATTTGTTTTAAGCAAAATTAATAAGATTTCTTTCCTGTGTTGCTTCTTGGATACATTAGTATGATAAAATGTGAAGAATATACATGGATTCCTAAACTTCTGTAAGAAATTCTCTAGACCAGAGGTTGGCAAACTAGGAAAGTTTTATTGCAACCCAACCATGCCTAAGAGGTTTTGTATTGTCTAAGGCTGCCTCTGGGCCACAGTGACAGAGTTGGTGATTGTGAGAGACAGAAACATGGCCCGCCATCCTAAAATTTTTCTGTCTGGCCCTTTAAGAGAAACTTTGCCCATCCTTAAAACTAGTCCAAAGAATCATGAGGGTCCAAGTTTCTGAAGCACATACTTGGGATGACACTGGAAAAGATCTGCTAGATCTCCTGGACCACATGTAGTTAAACCAGCCACTTATGGGCTCATTTAGCCTTCAGACATTGATGATGGCAGTGGCCTTTACCTGTTACCCTTTATTTGTAATTGTTCCACATAATGCTTTTAAACAATGATTTATTACCAACATTAAAAAATTAGACTTGAAATAAAGATAAATTTTTGGATTCTCTGGCAAACAAGAAACTAAACCTGGGTTAGTATTGGTGCCTGGCCAACACAGCTGGGGGGAAGTGGTATCTGCTTCTTACAGAGGGAGAGGACTTCTCAACCCTTACCATTCTTTGTATTCTTTCCACGCCAACCCCCTTCCATCTTTAGATAGCGTTCTGGCCCCAGTAGGCATTTCTGCTTGGGAATCCCAACTTAAGCTAGTCTCTTCACTTAATATAAGGCAGGAAACTGAAATTTTTTTTTTAAAAAGTGGCCAAGGCAGTTGGTGAGCTAAAATGTAGATCTCCTCTCTCCCTTCCCCAGGGTTCATTTATGGATATTCTTCAACACTGTCTTTACAACTCCTTTCCCAAGGCTTAGGATTACTGGAATGCATCAAACACATGCTTGGGTAACTTAGCCATCTGTAAGTTTTCAAAATGATTTCATTGAAAGAGCACAAGTTACAGAATCCGTGTATTTGAATGCCTTTAATTTTTATGGTGGTCCTCTTGACATTCCATGATGATGCAAACACCCCATTCCATGGATTCAGATATCCTGGGCTGTGTTTCAGGAGTCATAACGGGAGAGGGAGTTTCCCACTGCTCAGTCATCAGCTTTGGGAGTTGAAGAACCCAAGTCACTTATTAACTGACAGGAAATACCTGTCACAGAGATCATATCTAAGCTTGTTAGCTATGCAGAACTTCAACACATAAAAAAGTTTGCTCTATTAACATTTTAACCTTTCTTTCTTTCTTTCTTTTTTTTTTTCTGGAACATTTTGGCTTGCTCTTTATGGTAACTAATTTCCAAAAACTAATGATCGGTACAGTAACCAATGGGAAAATAGAATTTCATGCCTGACATTCCATTGGACTGACAATATCTGTTAAATATGACCTTTAATTCCAGAATCAACTTGCGGTAGAGGAATGAATAGATTTTCCAAAGGTCTATTGCCGAGTAAATTATAATGTGAAAATACGATGGTAAAATAGAACTGATTCCATCTAACGTTAAAACATTCTGTCATTTGTTTCAAATAGTAAATATCCTAGCCTTCATGTAATCAACGTATAATTAATTAATGTTTCAACAAGTTCAGAATTATACTTTTTTTGTTTTCCTACACTAGCCTTGTTGGGGAATTATACCTTAATTAAGAAATTTTCAGCAGGTCTTTTTTATTATTAACATAGTTAATCTTGTCAGCCTTTTCCAGAAGGAAATGCTTTATTTAGCAGTAATTCTTTTTCATTTTATAGCATCATTCTTTTTCTTAGAACAATTTTATTAAGCATATTCAGTTTTATGACCTCTATGGATAGACGGTTTTCCTAGTGGACTCTTTAATTATAATGGCAAGTATTTGCCTGTGTTATGATTCAGTTTAGATACTGGCTAATGTCCATCACTTTTCACAAAGAACAGACAGTGCCTTCTATACCAGTTTTATTTATTTTACTGATGACTGCTCTTTCCTGAGGAGTGGTACAGTATAACTCCGTGAATAGTCCAAGTTCAAACAAACTACATTTAGTTAATAAGCATTTATTAACCACTTCCATTTATTAACTGCTTGGATGGAGAGATAAGACACAATTCTTAAGTACCCAACTTGGTTGTTATTCTTTTCTAGAAATTTTTGGATTGGTACTGATTTTTCTTTTCACTTCCAGCATTTTGCGCTTAATTATCAAGGCTTCATCAACTCTTGGATTCATACCCTTCCATTTTCAATTATTACGGTTCTGTCTTCCACAGCCATAAAATTCTGACTCATTGTTGGCTCCTTCCTTTCATCTCTAAAAAAAAAAATTACTGAGTGTAGCATTTTTAGATAACTGAATTATTTTTTAAATAATAAAATAAAGATGAAATTACTTTATCTTTACAAAGGACTTTATTCTTTGAAGATGTCCAAACTCTTTATGAGCATAAATAGCTTCCAGAAATAATGTGTTGTAAATATATTTATGAAAATTTATAAAATTCTATTTAGTAATCCTGCAAAGAGGACTTGAAAGCAATTTTTTTTTTCTCAATGTTGCAACTCACTGTGAGGATTTAGTGCTACTGTTATTTGGATTATCATTGTGTAGAATGTCAGATGAGCTGTTAGGTGTGCATCAGTCTTTTTTACCACAACTTGTGTAAATAGTGACTCCTTTCAAAGCGGCAGGATTTGGGAAGAACAACAGAGAGAGAAGAAAGATTAATAGCTTTGCAGCTTTTCAGTGATTACGTTCCCCCCCTCCCAGGGAAATTTGGCTCTAAATGTTACAGTTAATATTAAGTAAATACCCTTAAAAACCTTTCTGGTATCCATAAACATCAGTGAACACACATAGGTCACATTTTGAAAATAATTCCTTGATACTAATTATATTATTATCCAGGAATGAGAATTGGTTCCTCTTCCTTAACAATCTGGCCTATAAATATGTCCACCTAGGAAAATTAATTGCGAGAGTAACTTTTTTTATGCAGATGTGCTGAAAATGGAACCAGGTGGGATAAAGAGTTTGTGTGCCCTTTTTATATTTTAGGTATTTGTTTATGTAATTTGGTATATTTGTAATGGAAGCTTTCATTTATCAGTATAATTTCCTTTTGATTAAATTTGTCACTTGTACTTACACTATTTAGTCTTCAGATTTAATTTCTGTTGCCATAGTGAATTGTCATAAACCAGTGTTTATTGAGTGTTTTATAATACAGTATCAATTTGCTAAACTGTGAGTACCCAAAAAAGGACAACTGATCAGTTTAAATATTGAGAAATGTTACTTTTTCCCTGACAAGGATGTCACATATTGGAACTTGCTATCATACAGTGAAACTGAGGAAATGTTAAAGAAAATTGTTAAATATCTTGCTCTAAATCATAACTCTTCTGATTTTCTTTCCTCATTTCTACCCTGAGTCCTTCAATATACTGCAGTGGAAGTGTAGTTAGCCTAGAAACTTCTTTCCCACAGCACTGTCTCCTTATCTTTCTTTGTCTTCCAGAGATACTGTATCAGTGCCAGAAGTGGCCTAAGGAACCTTTGACTGCCAGCATTGTGCGTAATCTGAGCAGCACAGGAACTCCATCCAAGGGTCTCTCTCTCTCTGTCTCTCTCTCTTATGTTGCAGTGGCTGACATTTTCTCATTTTGAGTTTTAAAGGTTTTTTAATTTTCAGAAGTTCCTCACTAAAATATAAGTACCTAACAGAGAAGTGAGACTCTTCAAGAAGGGGGGAGAAGTTGAGTGTGATAAGAAAGAATAGTGGACAGAAAATATTGATGGTAAAATCCTACCTGAATCCTGACTAAGGCAAGACTCAACTTCTGCCTCTTCAGATGCCTTTTTCCATAGTCCATTTGTCTATGTTTTCAATCTTTCAAACTCGCCCTCCCTGTCTCTGCTTCCTTTCATAGCCAACCTTCCTCTTTTTGCATTCACATCTCAAATGGCGGTCATTTGTTCTTCATTCCCACGCTACTGAAACTAATTCCTGTACAGCTACTACCAGAATTCCAATGTAAAGTTAAACGTCTTCTCGGTTTTGATCATTCTTGACTTGACACAGCCACGCCCTCTGTGAAATTTCTGTAAAACCACCTTCTACCAGAACTGGTTTTACTTCTCAAATTTAGAGCTCTTTTACTTTTTAAATAGTATGATACTTAAATATAGGAATGTCTATGATTCCATCAAATCTACACTGTAGCTTGAGTCATCCCAGACACGTCTGTAGATTCTGTGGCATAGTTTCTTGGCTAGACCTCTCAACAAAAATGTGTACACCTGCCCGCGTATCCAGATGTCACATAGGCACCTCATTTCTCATTACTGGACTTACTGTTCATTCCACCTCACCTAAGTTTTCTTTTAGTATTTCCTCTTTCCTTTTATGAGATCATTATGTACCAATTTCTCAAGCTGGAAACCAGAAAAATGTCCCCTAGTCTATCCCCTAGCCTTCTCCTCCAATTAGTTACCAAATGTTGTACATTCTATCTTCAGATGTCTTGTATCCATCACTTTCTTGACATCCTCACTGTACTCAAGTCTGAATTATTAATATTATTTACTATTATTGTATCTTCTCTTTTACCTGTCCATGGAGACTCAAAGGCGGTTTCAAATTTAAAATCTAATTTTCTTACTTAGTTTCCTTTCATAGTTTCCTTTAAGAAAGAATTCAAAATGTTATCAACCATTGATGATGTATCTAGAAATTTGTTCAGTAAAGCTTGAGTACTTATCTACTAGGTGTGTGGGATTCACCAGTGGAAGACAGAGCCCCACCGTTCATGGGGCCAGCATTCTATAAGGCCCTCCACAAGTATCTGTTACCTATATATCTGATCATTCCTACTCTACTCCAGTAATGCCATGTCACCCAGGTTCCCAGAACTTTTACTAAAAAATCAACTCTAAACTTCTTTCTTGCTGAGGATGTGTCAGTAAAAAAAAGTTTGAAATGAAAAGACACAGAGACCAATTTGAAGTCACAGAAGCATATTTCTGGGATTGCAAATAGCATACGCTGGTGCCTGTGAACCAGAAATATGCATTTTATGAATATTAATAATATCCAAATTCACTTTTGGAACTTACCTTTGATGTTTATATTACTTTATTTATATGGATTTCTAAATCTATTCTATGAAAAGGCCCCGGACTTTTTACACAAACTCTAATGGGCAGGAGCACTTCTCTTCCTTTCATCTGTGAAGTGTCAATAAATGGAGTTACAGATTTTGAGGGAAATGTTGGTAACTTGATTTTACATTTGTGGAAATGAAGACCCGAAGATTGAGAGACTTTCTTGATGTTGGAGTGTTATTGCTGGACACTTCTAGGTCTGCTCCTATTATGCCAACCAGAAGATTCATGGATTTTTTTTTTTCTTGGATAATGCCATTAAATCCGAAATTTAGGTAACTTGTGTCATCCTTTTGTATTGATCAAGGTTCCTACCTGATCCCACTCCCGGCCACAGAACTAGCCAACTGTGCAGATCTGGGGACCCTCTGCCAAGGTAGGGAGCCAGCGTTGTCCTCTGGACTCTGTGTCCTACTTGCTATTTTGGGTAATGTGTTTGAAGTTATTTTGATTATTATCTTAATTTTCACTTGAGAAGCCAAAGCCCAGCAAAACAGAAGAATTTCTGGCTGTGTCTTAGTTGTGTGGGTGCATAGTACATACACTGTGGAGAAAGAATGCATTCACACACTAGATGACCGTATTTCCATAAAGCATGAGGTTTTTAAAATGTGAATGATTATATGCTATTAAACAGGGATTTATTTCATTTTTTTCTCTTTTTATTTTCAAGATTATTGCAAAGTTCCGGTATAAATATAGTCACGCACTATTTTGAAAAAAGTATTCATGTGCGACAAAGAAGGGGATAATTAAGTTAAATATTCAGTTAAGCTTATGACAAGATTATAAGGCAATTTATGGTGTATAATATAACTTAAATATTAAGATGAAAATACTTATATTAAACTAATTTTAATGTAATTTTATTATTATAATTCACATTGACTATATTATGGCCAGTATTCCAATTATATATTATTATTAGATAGTTGCATGCTAATAATATATAATTAAAGTAATGTAAGTTTTGAGATAATAATATAAATAGTTTGCTTTAATTTTATCATTGCTCTTCCTAATTACTCATGACCCATTTCATCCATTTGTTCTATTAAATATTTCTTTATGACGTAGCATGTTCTATGTACCACATTAAGAATCATGACAGTGCCTTTGAAAAAGCTGGATCTCTTATTAAGAGAATCAGAGAATGATTCTCCGATTATAGAAGGGGTTATAGAAGGGCTTCGAAGTGGATCAAAACCTCAGCTCTCTTCTGTGGTTCTAGTGTAGGGGTAGATGTAATTCAGTATTATCTTTGCTTCTTTTCTGATACATTATTTCTTGATATCATTACTGATGAATAACCTAGAAAAATAAAGTCATTTGAACGACCTATAAAAATAAAGTCACTATGTGGTGTCCAAAATCAGCATAGTTTTAAAATAGTTATATAAAATAGAAAGAAACATTAATTGTGCTTAGTTCAAGATCTGAAGGGTTTAAATTTTTTTTTCTTTTAATCTGAGACGTCTATAAAACTGATTCCTGAGTCTCTGATGCTGGGCAGGAAAGCCCAGCATTTTCCCCCTCGTGTCCTAAGTGACCAAAAAGCATTTTCATGTTCATTGATGTATTTTGCACTACGATAAATATAGTTGATTGTCCATTATTTTAAAAAATAAATTCTTAAGCATTATTTATTATTTTGAAATGGAAAATCATTTTAGTTAAGGATGTATATTTTGAGTCAAAGAATTTAGCTTTCAGAAGGTAGTCACAATCACTTAAACGTTTTTAAATTTAGGTAATTGTAAATTGAGATATATAAGAAATGGCCATTGTACATACAAATGTACATCTAATATAAGCATACTCCTAAGATAAACTGATACTATTTTACTACATATATAACTCTTTGAGTCTCTTAGAAAGCTATTAAAGCACTACATAAAGGTTTAATCTTGGATGTTTTAATAGTATAAAAAGCATAGCTATGACATAATTCCTTGAAAATGGCCACCCTGTAAGGCTTGTCCTTATGAAATTCATTTTATCTGTCAATGTTTAGTAGAGTTACTGAGATCTGTAAATGGTTGATTCTATACATTTATATTCCATATAGTGTATACATTTTATTCTCTTTGTTTTGTTTACATTTATCTTCTCAAGGAGATATACATTTTCTTCTGAGACTTTAGTTCTCTAGCCTCAGCATATCAGGAAGACTAACTTAGTTTAGAAAGCTGACAGGTGAGGTGCAGACTGCCTTCTGCGACCTTCTTTTTTTCTTTTTCTTTTTTTTTTTTTAATACAAACTTAGGAAATCGAGTTCTAGAAAGATTGAATTAGTAAACCACTACGTGGTCATTAACCTGTTAATGGCAGACCTGGGTCTAGAACCTCGATGTTCTTTCTCCTGTTCCATTGTGCCAACTCCAGACTCCTGTGCATTCTAATACCAAAGGCCATATGAAGTGATTCTTAATGTGCCATAGGAAGCATTGCTTCATTTTACGCATTATAACCCTAGAGTCTGTTGTAGTTAGTAGCAAGAAATGGTTCCTATTCCTCCTCTATATATTTTCAAGCATTAATTATAGAGTGCTCATCCATATTAACTGTCATTGCTCCTTGCAAAATTATATCTCTCTCATCTTTATTACCAGCTACTGTAGACTCTCCTAGTACTACACCACCCACTGTCACCACTAACATGCCTGTTACTAATAGAATCGATAAACAAAGGAATGGTAAGAAATCACTACCTTTTATATTTGTAGTATGTCTGATGTGATAGCAAATTGTATTCTAAGAGTGGGGATACCTAAGCGTCAAACAAAATTTCTGTTTGTGGAATAATTGGGAACATTTGTACATTTGTAAGGTTAGTAAAATAAATCGATGTCCCTTGAATCCCTTGAGTTCCTTTTTCTAATGACCAGTGGAATGACCACATTTCCAGTACTACTCTCATGCACTTTTCGCTAACATTGCTTTCAAAGGAAGCTCTAAGAGAAAGGCACTTAATTAAAAGGAATTAATTTGCTTTATATGAAATATCTGAAAAAATATTCATGGTATTTTGTCAGACTATTCTCTTCACGAAACCAGTTTTTTAAGGAACTTTATGATTTCAAAAAAATTAATGCTGGTGATGTAATTTCTCACTGAAATCAACTTTTATGTTTAAGCGTTCGTGACATTTAGATCAATTTATATGGTAATACGTTGCTGTCTGTTTTTATTTTTTGAAGAATAATGGTTAGAATGTGATTGTGTATCAACTAAGTCCATTTTTGGCTGACAAAATTTCAGTTAAGTGCCAATACTTCTTGACTTTTTTTCCATATATACTTCACTATATATATTATTTGTAATTTGCAAATATGTCAGTTAATAGGATATAAGATATGAGCAGGGAAATGCCAGGTAACTTGAATTATTATTTAGTCTGCTACCTATATGGACCACATAGCCTTTTGGTAATTCGGAGTAAATGATTTAAGTTTCTTCTAGAAAAGAGAAATTCCAATCAGCTGACCACAGCATTGCCTTGAATACAGTAATATTCTCAAATATGAGCTATTAGAAACAAAGGAATTTTCTCAACCCCAATCATTTCACTTGTGAGGCCAAAACATCTGCAGTATATCACCAAGGACAAAAACCCAGAGAAAAGAAACCCACATAGTTCATTTTTTCTTTGGCTTCGGGGGTTATACCAACTTCCTCTGTAAGGACATTTAAATTGGAAGTATGGAATATTTTACATGAAACATAGATCTAAATTTCACTACAGTTATAAAGACATCGATTCAGGGAAGTGTTTATGGTTATTCTGGTAGTTACACCAAGGAGATTTATGATGGGGCAGACATTCCAGCAACCCCCAGGAAAAAACAGCAACAGCTGAAGTTTCCAGTGCATATTTCACATGGACTCCAGCCAGTAGATGGGAATATTATAATTCTAACTAAGTATTTTGCTCTTTGTACGAACATACAAAGAGCCTCTGTGGCATTCTCCCTCCAGGACTGGCACGTCCTCTACTGCCCAAGAACGTTTATATGATGCTTCAGAGTCCTTGACTTTGGTAGAGTGGAGCTGTATTCACTCAGTCATGTCATTTCTGACATTCTTGAAGAGAGCCTTGTTCAGCCATCTCTCTCTGCGTCATAACCTTCAATGGGGTTTCAACAAAGCGAGCAAATGTTAGAATCAGTTAAAATGGTTTGACTTGACTACATTAGAGGGAAAAACCTAATTTAGATGATTCTGGATAAAAAATGCAGTCCTGGCATTTAAAAATACTCAAAAGTCATCATGTGGTAGAAATATTCTCAAAATCACGTCCTCCAATCTGTGTACCATCTGAACAATTTTTACCATATATTTAGCCACCTATACTATTGATTTAATAGGTTTTGTTCCTAAATCGACTCACATTTTTACTTAAGCATTTGTGTTTATTTGGGAAAATTGATATTGCTGTTGTAACACTGTTGTAAAATAGAAATGAAAAATGAAAATGAATATAATGAAAACAATGTTATTAAATTCTCTCCATCTCCTATTGTTTTCTTGTATCTCTACACCTTCACTACACCTTCACTATCTTTTTAAAAAGGGAGAGTAACAAAGTGTTAGAGGCAGACTGTAATCTAATTAATATTTTTTCTTTGATGTAGTCAAGTTAGAAATAATTGGAAAGAGAATTACTTGTTCACCTTGTGAATAAATGGAACTTAAGGTCATGTCTAAATCATTCACATACTGTCAGCAACTCCAGATACACTTCTCTTATTCCTCGGGAAATGGATACAGTAAACATTCTCAGGCTTATCATGATCTGATATATTAGAGAATCCTATTTTGTGGACTGTAAGAAAGATAGGTACAGCTATCAAATCTGTCATCTATCTATCATACCCAATCCTTTAAACTCCAGACTATCGAAGAGTTTTACTGAGTCTACCAATGATGATATGCTGGTGTAGGGGGTGGGCAGGGATGGAGATTGACAGACAGACTTCTTCAGTGTATCGATGAAATGCGTTTTCCTAGACTTTGTGAAATGTTCCTATGTAAACTTCCTTTTGTTATTTTCAATAGGACTTTGATACCTCAGATTGTATACTAGGAAAATCTTTAAGTTACTTTTCATAAACAGATATTTCAGTCTGTAACGGATAACCGAGGTATTCCCACAAATAATTTTTTTGTGCCTTTTACATTACATTCTTAAGGAAAGCTCTTGAGTCAGTTATTATTTGCATACCAAATCTTATTTTCTGTGCTTGAAGCATCACTCCAGTGCCCCTGGATATTAAATTTTGTGGGGTCAACACAAGTAACCCAAGCAAGGAACTAACTCTGTTAGTCCTTATTATTGTTTGAAAAAAGCCTAGCTTACAAGTATTCATTGTACCACTGCTTCTAGTTCCTTAACATAAATTTACTCTCTGGGTGTATGTATGGACCAGACAATCATTCTAGCTTTACATTCTTGTTATCTAAAGAAATCGTGTGTATAGGATGAGCAGGACTCTAGTCTTCTTATAAATGCTACTTATGTGTTATAATTGCCTCATCACTGGTCCAAAGACATCATTTTGACTCTAAAATAACATTTGGTTTATATTTTAACATCTGTCTTTTCAAATAAATATTTTAAAATCTGCCTTTCAAACCTATACTTCACACCCTTCAATATAGAATAAAGTAGTCTCGTTTCTATATCTTTTAAGAAACTCTGAAAAGGGTGTTAAGGACCAAAAAAATGATTAATTGGAGAAAGACCTATAGACAGCAATACCATTTTGATGCCACGTCTGTAATGATAAGCAATGATTTCTGCTTTGAAGTCTTGCATGGATGAAAGAGTTATCTAATTGGAAAATGGATATACTCTTAAATACTTTTTTTCCCCCCAAGAAATGTCTATCATGAATTCTTCTGGCTTGGATGCCATTAGTAGGATAATACGTACAGCTTTTGAAGTCTCTGGAATATATGAAAATTTGTAATAAGCTTTTCTAATGAGACACTGTGAGAGTTGTTACATCTATAGAGGACCACTTGACCTCTAGAATGACATGGGAAAGCCTGCCTTAGTGTGTCTTAATTGTGTATTTTCTGCAATGGCAATGCTTAAGCCAATTATTTTGCTGCAAACCAAAACCCTTCTTACCAGTTCTTTGGTGGACATTTTATCTAGTGTTGACAGTCCACTCCTGGGAATTTCTCATGTTTAGTTGTTGACTGTGTTATTCAGAAATTTTAAGTAAGTTTAACAAGTAGACTCCCTTGAGTATATGGATACTTCATTCCAAGGCTTCTGAAAAGAAATGACTTTGAAAGTGATCTATAACACAGGAGAATCTGTAACACAAGATGTTATGTTGTTTTCTGTGTTCACATATTTTATTTGCTGTAAGCAATATAACTCTAGGGAGAGTACTATATTTATAAATTCATTTAGATTATCTCTGATATGAGGTCTTTCTCCTTTATAAATAACAGCAAATTGAAAAATGAGGAAGCAGATATCTAAAATTTAAATAAAAACATCTTAAATGTTTCCAAAACATTTCAGAAATCTCAGTGATTAAAAATAATGATTTTTAGTATTTTGCAATATTTTCCTGAGAGGGAAAGAATACTGGTCTTAAACACATGCTTTACGTCTCCATCTAGTGGTGGCTTTTCAGCTACTCTGCTGGCACAAGTGAACATTCCCAGAATTGTCCTCAGGATCCTGGAATAACTCTGGGACCTCTGCAATTTGAATTTCTTCTTTCAGAATACCCATAATTTTATTTGATGAGATATACAGTCTGAATGGGTTTTGTTAATCTGAATTATTATCATTTGTTTTGAATATATTCCTCTAAGTATTTTAAATTCAGAATATTTTTAGAGGAACATAAAATCAACTTCATTAAAATACCTGAAGAGTTTTAGAAGCTGAAATAACCTAGTCTGCATTAAGTTAAACCCACTTGTCCTTGGACTTGTACCAATTTCATGTATTTATACTATTACCTCTGGGAGCGGCAAAAGTTTTAGTGTGAGATTCTGACCCCATGCTGGAAAAACATCCCTTTGGTAGTGGGACTGGAATTTGCATTTTGGTAGATATGGGGATTTCCAGAGGCAGAGTTTTATGTATTTTCTACTGACTTTCCAAATTTTTCATTAAATCTATTCCCCAACAGTATTTAAATTATATACTTTCTACATTTTCTATGCATACTTTCCTGAAGACTTACCAAAATATAAGCATGAAGAAAGATGATTGACAAAATAATGGAGAATCAATTCGTTTCTATATATAACCTAACATATTTTAAAATGATATTTTTCTCATTAGCTATTTATAGTAAGGTATCCTATAACACACATCTAGAGAGATTCAGCAAACCTTGGGTGGTGACTTTGATTTGCATTTACAAAAAAAAAAAATACATCAGACTACTTTAAAGATCCCCAAAAGAAAAAAGCAGAACCTTCTTCTCACATAAAGTTTTCTTTTTAAAGCAACTTAGTCCAGTTAAAATTCTATCTGCAAATATTCTTTCTTCCCTCCCCCCTTTATTTTGATACAAGCGACTATATTTATGGAATTTTGATGAAAAATCTGGTGAATGACTTAGAAGTAAACGCTGTGGGGGGGGGGCTGGAGAGTAAGGAGCAGAGGGCAACAAATATTTGTGTATCTGTTCTTTTTCAAGCTAACTTCTGCCCATCATCCCACTTAAGTTTTCACCCCCCAAAAACCTGTCATTCTTTACAAGGTACAAAAAAAATGATAATTTCTTATTACATGAGATCAAATTGTACATGAGAAAGTCATGAAAAAATTAGAGTAAATATCCAAAATCTATAGAATTAAAGAAACATATATAGGTGATAATGTAGGAGAAATGGGTTATTTCTCAGAATAAACTAATTGATAACTCTTGCTCAGCAGTTGCAAAGGTCAATGAGCATTAAGTCAAAATATCTCAACTTTTCTGTACCTGTGTAGAAAGTGTTTTTGTTTTTGTTTTTGTTTTTTTTAGTTTTTTCTTAATCGAAGTGTAGTTGACACACAATGTTAGTTAGTTTCAGGTATTCCACAAGTCTGTGTGTGATGCTGTGCTCACTGAAAGTGTAGCTACCATCTATCAACACACAACACTATTACAATACTATTGATGGTATTTTCTATACTGTACCTTTTATTACTGTGACTTATTCCGTAACTAGAAGCCTGTTTCTCCAACAGAAGTCATTTCTTTTACATTGTGTGAAATTGTGTGATTGTATATTTAAATTGATAATTGTAGGACTATAAAAGATAATTAACGGCTAAATCCTATTTCCAATGGACAGATGGAATTATCTTTAGAATTTCCATAGTGATTCAAAACATCCTTCATCACCCTGAGGTTAAAGTACAGAACAAGGTGGCAGAATGGGTAAGTGAACTTATATAATTTCTTTTGTGATTTGAAACCTTTAACCTCTGGAAACCTGCAAAGGAATCTACTGTCTGGGTTATTGAGTCCGTAGATCATACTGAAACACAAACACTGTTCCTTATGCTTACTATGAATAGACATAGAAGTAAGGTGTATGCTGATGCATAGTGAGGGAGTGACATTTGAATCAAGGACAAGCCTCATAGATGATTAATGTCTAAATAAGGAAAGTACCACACAAATAGAAATATATTTTGATAGTTATCTTTATTTACTATTATATCCCTACATTTTCAGCATAGCTTTTAAAAAGTAGATTCTATATTTTTTATTTAATTGTTTGAATGTTTGATTCATAAACCAAAAAGTATAACAAAATATATCGTGAAAGTATTCTGACCATCTTTGTAGCTCATCTCCGTGGATGAGCTTCTCTGCTTAGAAGTCATTGTTAGTTTTTCTTGTTTGTTCCCCCGCCCTGAATTTCTTTGTGCATATAAAAGAAAACAAGGCTATATATTCTTGGGGTATCTGGGTGGCTCAGTTGGTTAACTGTCCGACTTTGGCTCAGGTCATGATCTCATAGTTCATGAATTCGAGCCCTGTATCAGTCTCTGTGCTGATAGCACAGCAGAGCCTGCTTTGGATCCTCTGTTTCCCCTCTCTCTCTCTCTGCCCCTCCCCCCCTTTCTTAAAAATAAATAAACATTTTTTAAAAGGACTATAGATTTGTATTTTTCCTCCTGTTTTTCACTAAGAGCATATCTTACATATCATTGTACTTATTTTTGTAATTGCCAGGTTTCCATCAAAGTACACAGAGACCTTCCTTATCTAAGTTTTCTTTTTATTCTTTTTTAAAGGTGCATAGTATTCCATTATGTGACTGTCTGGTCATTTAAGTCTTCTGTTTTTGTTTTTGTTTTTGTTTTTTTTAATCTATCTTTATTTTTGAGAGAGAGAGACAGAGTGTGAGCAGGGGAGGAGCAGAGAGAGAGGGAGACACAGAATCCGAAGCAGGCTCCAGGCCCTGAGCTGTCAGCACAGAGCCCCATGCAGGGCTCGAACTCACAAACTGTGAGATCATGACCTGAGCTGAAGTCAGAGGCTCAACCGACTGAGCCACCCAGGCACCCCTTAAGTCTTCTGTTGAGGGAGATTTAGGTTATGCTAATTTATTGAATCAGTATTCTATTAATGAAAATTTTGGTAATTTCCAATTTAAAAAAAATCAGCATTTTATTTTATTTTCCTTATAGATACCACCTATCGTTTTTTAATTTTCATCTCCAAAACAAAAATTTTGTTTTCCATAGGCTTCTATTTTTTCTATTTTATTTTCTATCTATAGTATACAGTGGGACTTTGTACTGCTTTATATACAGCACTACTACAGTTCACACAGTTTTTGTGATTGAAGTCACTCGAGTATACATTTTGAAGAAAAATGGGTTTTCTTATGCTGAAGCCTGGCAAATATGCTGTTCATAGCAAAACAAGGCTAAATACGTTGAGAGGTAGTGGTGACTGTCTAATCTATCTGTCTGTCTATCTGTCAATCATCTATCTATCATCTATCTATCATCTGTCTATCTATCTATCTAAAGAATAACTGATATGACAAAACAGTCTTATTTTGAAGAGTCCATCATAAGAAAAGCCTTATTTTGAATATGCTTTAAAACAAGTTGACCACAGGAAACAATAGTATGTAATTAAAAATTCTGTTACAAACTTGAGGGGAGGAGTGAAATTGTCTAATAATGACAAATGCTGCTGTTGACTTTTTGGACTGGCATATTAAAGCCAGTAACGAATTGAAACACTAGGATATATGTATCATTTCTAAATGGAGAGCGGCTTTCCTAAAAATCCCTCTGGAGGTGATACACAAATAGGAAGATCTCATATCAGTAAAGAAATCCCATTTGTGATTGTATTGGACAATGTAATTGTTACTTATACTGAGAAGAATCTGTTCCTTCTTTAAAAAGTCTGATGCTCAGACCCATGAGGCTGTTAAATAGCCACACAATAATAAACATAGTTCCCAATAATATTGAACTCATTTTGTTTTTTTAAAAGGTTTGTATTGTTAATTTGTAATTATTCTTACTAATATCCTTATGAGATGATAGTTACTAGAAAAAGATGTGTTACTGCTACAGTGTTTGTTGAATGAGGAATACGAAGCTGTTTATTGTGCTAATCCTCCTATGTACCCTCTTACAACTGTGTAGCGTTCAGTCTGTGGGCTAATTTGAAGAACCATTATAGTGGAGCCCATTATAATACAGGCTAGAGAGGAAAGTATACTGTTTCCAGACAGACTTGGGATTCAGTCTGGGATCTGCTACCTCTTAGTTGAGGACATTGGGCAAGCTATTTCTCTCCATGAAGCTCAGTTTCTTCATAAATAAGGGTGAAGGAGTAGATAATACCTATCTCATTAGTTGTTGTGAGATCGAAGAAATAACCTTTGCAAAGTTCTTGGCATATAATGATCCAGTAACTGTTATCTTCACCTTTCTTTCACTCTGGCTCTCTGGGATTTTCCCAGGGCATTATTCCAATAACAGCTTATCTTTTGGGAGGGAAGAAACTCGATTCAGATTTTTTTTTTTTTTTTTTAGAAAGTGTTATCAAAGCTCACTCTTTCCCATTGTATTTTTCAGCTCAATTTAACCTTCCAAAATTGGAACTACACTGTTTACGTGGTCAATATCAGGTAATGACAGAATTAATTATTTAAGAAATAAAAAGTAATTTATTTACTTATTTAAGTAAATAAAAAGTCTCATTTAACGCTATGCTCTCTCTCTCTGGTTATACCCCCCACACACAGCACAAGTACACACACACATACACCATATTTATAATCTTTCTAAAACAACTCTATATTTTTTGATTTCTGTGCACAAAAATCTTTAGGGCTGTAGCAATTGGTTTTAATTTTTTGATCATGGATCTCAACCTTTAAAAAAAAATTGTATGTATTCCCAAAATATGTTTGCGATTTCAAATAAATTTGTGTGTGTGCATTACTTAGCCAGTATATGTTATAATATACCATAAATTAAAAGAAGATAATCACATATACCTAGAAGTCCTGTTAGTTTCATCTCACACCCCAGTGGACCATCTGTAGCACCCCAATTTGGAGACTGTTTTTCTGTTAGATGAGATATCTATAGTCTGCACCTAGCTTTTCAAAAATAGCTTTTACTATTATATTTAAATACTATAACTGCCTAGGAAATAGTATAATCCACATATCCTCCTCTGCACCTTGTTTCCATAGTTTTATTCTTAGTTTTCAAAAGTATGTTTCATGAAACCTAGATGTGTATTCTGTGAACCCGACAAATGTCGTTAACACAGAAGAAGGATCACGTTGAATTAGCCCGGAAGTACATTCTTAAGCTGAGTGCATCTCTATCTATATCTGAACATCTCATATTCTTTAGTATACTAACATGTGTTGTGAATCTTAAAATCTTGGCACACGGCTGCCAAACTTACTTGACCATGGAGCCATTTGTTCTCAGACATGTGAAAGAACTATACTTTCAGGACACATATTTGGAAATAGTGGCCTAGAATGTTCATTTTGCTTCTTTCTTTCACCTCCTCAAATTGTGTTGTTGATGATGTGGCAGATGAGGTTGATAATGAATGTACATATTTGTATTTATAGTTTTCACCTGAGCACTGGAGAGGACAAGATTAAAGTCAAGAGAAGCATTGGAAATGATCCAAGGTAACACTGACAAAGTCTTAACAGAAAGTGTAACATCCTTTCTCTCACCTGTTTTGACTGTCTGGTAGAGAAATGAGAATAATGAAATAGGAGGGAAACATTTTAATCAAGTAGCACTTTTATTTCTTTAGCACTAATACACACTGGTTTGTTTTTTCTTGTAGTCAAAACCATCAAATAATTGAGTGGATAGAAATGTACATCTGATGAAAAATAATTCAGAAGTAGAACACTTAAAATGTCTGAGTTTTTATATTTAGTATTTCTAGCTAGTTTATGATAACCCATTACATCTTATTTGAAATTTCAAAAAGACCATCAAAGAAAAAAAGATAGTTAAAGCTTATGTATGGTAGCATCTAATAATATGGGTAATAGCTACTTTTCAGAAGTTTTCATTTTAAAATTCGTATCAAAACCAGGCAGGTAATTTAACAGATCTGTCCACTTTGCAGAACCCACTGGCATTCACAGGCCAGCTTCAGAGGGTGGTATAATTAAAAACAACTTTAACTCCTAAATGAAATAAATTTAGTTGTGGTCAGGTAGTCTATTACATCTCCAAAGAAGAAAAAAAAAGTAGTTGAAAAGGAAAAGTTCATGTAATTCTTACTCCGTTTCAATTGACTGAACTGATTTTATAGATTTACAACAGTAATGATGGAATATACTTCTTTTAAGGTGATGTATTCTTACTAGAAGACAAAAATAGAATTTCATATGAAAGTTAACCAGAGAATTTCTTCTTACTTTTTTTTTGTTTTCTATTTAATATTAAAAAAGCAATTTTTTTTTAATTATAGTTGAGACTTTTCATTTCTGTGTATCTTCAACAGATTGGCTTGAAACATCCGATTAGGGAAAGAAAGTTCCTTTTCCTTTATGATCTAAAGAACAGAATAATTATGTTAATGCTATATTCTTGAATGGTGACTAGACTTCTCTGTTTGGCCAAATAACTTTTTCTCCAACCTGTGCTGCTAGATCATATTGAGCTTGGAATAATGGACGCATGATACAGATCCCTTTGTTGGACACTTTGTCTAACAATTGGGGCAGCCAAAGTTGCGGGTGTCCTCAATGGTATATCCTCTGTAGGAAGTCAGCATTGCCCTTTTTAGTGTACCTTCTGTGATTCTTCCACTACCCAGCAATACTGAAGTCTGCCATCACTGGCATACATCAGTACCTCGGAAACTCTTGCTTGAAAGACATTGACATTCATGACATTTCAGTTGTCTGTCAAACCAATGGGTAGCTTCACAGAAAATTAATATGGAGAGGGAACCAAGACCATATATATGGGAAAGTCCACATGTGTAGTTTTTATTTGGTATGAATCTTTGTTTCACAATTTTTTGAAACTGTTTAAAAGCTTATTGTTTGAAAAAAATTTTTAATCATTTTAAAGTTATTTACAATGTATTCTTACAGACATTCTCCCCTCTTTTTTTTTCCTACTCTCTACTTCTCTTATGTTCATTGATAAATTTTTAGTCTCTCATAGTGTTTTCTCAAAACCACAATCTACTAGTTTTACACACACTTTTTTTCCCCAAAGTTTTCCTTTCAATTTGATTGTAACACTTAACACAGACCATAACCTCAGATAATGCTATCCTCCTCTATCGCCCAGACAGGAAACCAAAGCCGCAGAGACTGGTTTATTCAAATAAAGGGTGATTGATGGTAACAACTGATGGAACTTTGTGGAACCATGAAACAGTTTCAGTTTTCAGGATGAGAGAGGAAAATACAGAGATAAGGCCTGTGAAAATGCATAGTCATTCTTGAATTGCTGAATTTGGGTATTCAGTATCATCCCGATACATTGTGTTCATTATGTTCTCAATATTCAACAGAAGTAAAAGGTCATGTTCCCAACTCTAAGCTGTCAGTAACTAGAGTGGCAAAGCTTATCTTCCAACAATAATTTAATCATAAGATACTTTTTTTATAGGCCATTTAAAAAATTATTAAGTGATGACAGTTCACCATTATATTTATAACTGTTTGTCTTGCTCATCCTGAAATATGACTTATATATGAACACTAAGCAGTAGATCATTTTAGAGATAAATAGCTTTTCAGACTGAATTATGAGAACAGTTCAGCACTTTGCCCTTGAGATGAGCAGATATTTAGGGGGAAAAAATAGAACTCTTCTTTAATTTCACCTGACCTTGAATAGCATAATTTCAAGGAATCTTTCTTTTTTCAGCACCACAAATATATCAGTACTCTATTTCATTTTTATTGATACCCACATAATTTTATAACTTAGATATGCCATGCCTCTCTCCTGGGAACACTTATTTCAAAAGCATTGCTACCACCTTGACTTCGACATGTTTTGATTTCTGCTATTGACTATGGCTATGATTACAGTTGAACAGAAAATTACATTATTTTGAAATGTAGAACCAAAGGTTTTTATGGGGCTTTTAGCATGCATCTCTGCTTCTCTTAGAAATATTTTCTTTTTAAAGACGTTCAAGGTCAGACAGTCTGTAGACTTCTGCAGGATGCTGGCCGATCATCATGTATATTTTAAGTATTTATTTTATAACTTTTCACCATATAACATACTTGGCAAATGCTTCAATCAAGATGGAAAATCATTATTACAGTTCGGGAGAAATTGGAACGTATTTGTAAATGGTAATACCCTTAATAATCTTAAAGTCAAGTGATCATTTTAGTCATATTTGTTGGAATTTAATTTTTCTAAAAAACTTTATTATTGGCTATAAAGAAACAATGTAGAATTAGTCATAAGTGTGGCCCTTTCTTGCATGTACACTATAAATATTACTTAAAACATTTCTCAAAAGAACTGAGGTTATATGATATGATATAATAGAATTATACATGCAATAATCAATATAATCTATTCATACGTAGATATTTTTAACATTCTAATTTATCCAGTAATAGGAGGTTTTGAGTGTCGTGGCCTGTTGAGTCTCCACACTCCATGGTCATCCCTCTTACTACCATATTCAAATATACTGTTATTCCACACCCCCCTGCCCCCCCCAAAAAATCAACCAACAATTCCAACAATTACATCTGAAATGTTTTTCTAGGTTGGTGATTTGGGCCCTTCTAGTTTACAATGCTACCAACAATCCCAATTTAGAAGGAAAAGACATTCAACAGAAGCTCTTAAAAAATAATGAGTCCCTGGATGAGGGCTTGAGGCTATATGCAGTGAGTGTAAAACAACTGGGTAAGTTCCTTTAATTTTTTAATAAGTATTCTATATAACTATTCAGGTTTAACTGAAACAGCCACAGAAATACTCTTCCATTGTGCATCGTTTGCTTATTTAAAACTATTTTTTCTGATGATGAAATTCATCCTATTGGTGGCGCTGTAACAAATGGGTGACCTGGTTAACGTAAAAGACAACAACTCAACGCGTATGAATCTAAGGGAATGAAAGGGGCAGAGGAGAGTTTATACTCTTGTGGGGGACATATTCTGGAAACGCTAAGAATATGAGCAAAGTGCCAGGATAGCCTTGACCAGAATTGGCTTCAGCAGCAGGAATAAAGAGTGTGTACATGTACATCTAATGAGGTAAATCTTGGAAAAGGCAATTCCATATAAGAAAACATCTTATGTTTTCTGTCTTCGTTAATGATACCACTGTCTCCACAGGGATAGGCCAGAAATCTGGGAGTCATCCAGGGTTTAGATTGAGTTCCCACCTAGACACGATTCACGTCCTGAGCTCCAGCCACACACGCGGGAACGCTTGCCCTTGCCCAGACATGCCATGCCCTTTTATGCCTTTCTAGGTCTGGCTCACACTGCTCTGCTCCCACCATCCACCTGCTTCTCACACCATTGTTTTAAAGACAACCCAAAGTCATCTTTTCTGTGATGTGTTTTATGACATCGTCATGTGTAAATAGGGTCATTTGAGCCTCTACTTCATGCTGTCCAGATACCTCGAGCACTGTACAAATCAGAAGGTCATAGTGTTTGACTGGACTTGCTGACATTCTTATGGATGCTTTCCTTAAACAGGAATCTCTTCTCACTTGAGCACACATGTTAGTTTTTTTCACACCCTCACTCCCCACCTCCCCAGGCACCTAGCACATTCCCAGCACTTAAATACTTGAATAAATAAATGAATGAACTTTGATGGAACTATTTTAGAAAAATCAGTGATCACAAATATGGACAACGAAAAGTAAAGTTATTACTCTGTTGCTATGTGATTATAATTATATTACGATTAAGTGTATTCATAGAGAGAAAAGGAAACTTTGAGACTTTTCCTTAGACATGTGCAGGAGGCTGAAGCGAGGGCAGTGGGCAGCCCTCAGTCTCAAAGAAGCTGGTGTAACTGAGGCCACAATCCCAGCGTGATAAAGAAGCAGACAATCTCTGTTTCTGTGAGGAGCTACCCATATGTAATGTGTCAACATACACAGTTACAGAGAACTCAAAGAGGGTGGAATGCAAACCATCCGTGTTGTCACCACAAATAGTTTCTTCCTCCTCCTCCTCCTCCTCCTCCTCCTCCTCCTTCTTCTTCTTCTTAAGTTTATTTATTCTGAGAGAGGGAGAGAACACAAGTGGGGAGGGGCAGCAAGACGCGGGGAGAGAGAGGATTCCAAGCACTGTCAGCACGGAGCCTGATGCAAGGTTCAGATGCGTGAGACCATGACCTGAGTGAGCCAAAACCAGGAGTCAGACGCTTACCCAGACTGAGCCACCAGGCGCCCCAGCATGGACAGTTCCTGAGCCTCTGTGGGAGAGTGCTTGCTTGTTCACAGATGGGCCACCCTTTCACACATGAGTCTCCACGAGGAAGGAACGTGAGGAATAGTAGCTTACATATGACCAGGAAGCCATGTGAGTGTCAGCTGGCCTCGTCTTTGTTCTAGAAAGCTGAGGAAACCCGGAAAACTGTCCGCATCCCTGGATTTGTAATTTCTACTACTTTAAGTTCTGCCCTTTACTGTTTTTCTGCCCAGTGGGCCTATGAGGAAAAGTTTGTACCAATTGAAAAAAATAAAGGTCAAAACCCTGGCAATTTGAAGCCTTAGAATGTAGGTGGGAGAGTTCTTTGAATGTTCAGTTGGTGACTATAACACCAGTTCCCAACAGTCTGTCTGGTATAACTTGCTGTTTTTCAGTTCTGAAATAACAAGATTTTGTTGATCTATTGCTCTTATTCTGGTGTTTTAAAAATCGAAAAGTCTGAATCGTTTATGTCATGACACTTGCCCAGAGAGTTTTCAAACAACAGGTGGGGTGATTTGAGGGTGAGGGCATGTGTGAGAGACATGTGGTGCCGGTTCACAGCTCTCTTTTTACTATCCTCTCAGCAAACTTCCAGGCAGAAGATGCTTTCCGAACAGCTGGAGATTTTTCCATAAAATATGCAAGCAACTCCATGACTACAGTATTTTATAGCCTTTTCCCTTTGGAAAAATATCGTACTGCATTTTGAATTTTTCAGGATCATCATTGTATGTAGGGTTTACTAATTTTTTTAAATATTTTTTATTATTACTTTTTTACCATTGATTCATTTTTGAGAGACAGAGCATGAGTGGGGAAGGGGCAGAGAGAGGGAGACACAGAATCCAAAGCAGGTTTCAGGCTCTGAGCTGTCAGCATAGAGCCCGACATGGGGCTCGAACTCACAAACTGTGAGATCATGATCTGAGCAGAAGTCAGACTCTCAACCAACTGAGCCACCCAGGTGCCCCTAAATGTTTATTGATTTATTAAAAAAAAATAATGTTTATTTATTTTTGAGAGAGAGACAGAGCATGAGGGGGAAAGGGGCAGAGAGAGAAGGAGACAGAATCTGAAGCAGGCTCCAGGCTTAAGCTGTCAGCACAGAGCCTGACGCTAGGCTCATACTCATAGCCCTGAGATCATAACCTGAGCCAACGTCAGATGCTTAACCGACTGAGCCACCCAGGCGCCCCTATTTTTTAACTTGAGAGAGAGCGTGCGAGTGAGCAAGTGGGGGAGAGGGGCAGAGGGAGAGAGAGACAGAATCCCAGGTAGACTCCCTGCTCAGCACAGAGCCTGATGTGGGACTCGATCCTGGGACTATGAGATCATGACCTGAGTCAAAATCAAGAGTTGGACACTCAACTGATGGAGCCACACAGGTGCCCTTGTAGTGTTAATTTTTTGAATAAACCTTTATTTTACTAATTTTGTCTGCTAATAATTTACATTAGAATAATGATGTATGTTTCATGATTCTACTCCCATACAGGTGTGACTTTGATTTGGATAATTTTTGTGTCTGAAATGTGCTAAGTGTTTCTTTTTCCTAATTTCTAAATTTTTGCAAATTCTGAACATAAAAGCTAGTATTTCAGTATTATGTGAAACAAATACCTAATTCCCAATGTCGTCATTTTGCTCTCATCTTGCACCTCTGCACTTCAAAGAATAGATTAACCTTTCTGTGTTGGTTGTTATTTTCACATAGGTTTATGTTATGCCGATGAGGATCCCAAAGGCTATCAATGGCCACTCATCCCACCGTCTGTATACAACTTCCCTTGTCCAGGGAAGCAAGGCTTTTATGCTTCAAGGACATGGTAATGCTTTTATTGAATCCTGCCAGTAAAGCTCCACATTATCCACCTCCACATTTGTGCTGTGCCGTTGTTCCCATGTGTCATATATTGATAGGAAAGGGCAGGAAAGTCTGTGAATACCTAAATCATTCACTTCAAGGAGGGCAAAGATGATGTTACCAAAAAAAGCTTTTTACTCTAAGCAACAGGCTGATTCAGGCTTTTCCAAAGAAAGATGGGGAGATCTGGAAACCAGAGTGGTCTGTAGAGCAAAGCACCTTGTATATGGATGAATAAAGCGCCTGCTCACAGCTTTGGAACATGTAGCTGAAATTCCAAGACTTTAAAAAAAATTCTTTTTTAAATGTTTATGTATGTATGTTTTTTTTGAGAGAGAGAGAGAGACAGAGTGCGACTGGAGGAAGGGGCAAAAAGAGAGGGAAACACAGACTCTGAAGCAGGCTCCAGGCCCTGAACTGTTAGCACAGAACCCAACGCAGGGCTTAAACCCATGAACTGTGAGATCATGACCTGAGCCAAAGTCGGACACTTAACCCACTGCGCCACCCGGGCACCTCTGAAATTCTAAGACTTTTAAACAATTTGGAGGGGGAAGGAGGCAGAAAAATAAAGGGAAATAAAGTCAGAATGCAGGTGAGGGCAGGCTGCTAATGGACACTGTCAGGGTGTAGATTTTCCCTAATTGTTTAATAGAAACCCCAGAGACGGGTCGGTGGCAGGGGATTCAGTGAAGAGCAAGTTGGACCCAGTTCTTCATGCTCTACCTCACCCCCCAGTGAAGAATTTTCTCGCAGGGGTGGAGGGGTTCAGAAATGGAAAGTGCCCAGACCTTGCACCCTCTGCCGCGTTTGGTACATGCTAGGGAGGAAAGAAGGGTCTTCAGAGAGTCACTGACCCTAGTTTGAAACAAAGCTGTACCTCTTCTTGGCTGTGAGACTGGAATATTCTTTGGTTTCTCTAAGTCTTTTTCCTCACCTATAAAGTATGGATTATAATCTGCTATACAGAGTTATGGGTAATCAATCAGATTTTATCTGAAAAGTTCTCAAAGAGGTATCTGACCTGTGTTACCAAATATGCTTCTAACCTCAGTAACCTGATATATTCTAGCTTAGGATGTCGGCTCTCACTAGTATTTTGTTTCTAGGATGCATGGCTTCTGGTTTCTTTCTAGTAAGAATTCTTAGTAGGAGTTTTATTTCAATATATTGCAGTTTTATTTTCAAATGAAATTTACCTAGCTATCAAGGCAGATTTAAAAACTTATTATTAACTAATTTTGTCAGTTATAATGTCATTTATGCCAAATAGTTGAACGATCTTGTTTTGTTCCATAGTTACCGTGACCTTGCCAACACATCTTTAGCCTACTGGGGGCCTCCTGACATCTCTAATTGTTCAAGTAAGTGAGCAATTTTTCTTCAGTTCTTAAAGGCAAAATGAAATGACTTCATCCTCTTTATCCTCTTCCGACATATTTTTCTGCTTTGTCATAGCCATTGTGATTAAAAGCTAAGCAAATGATTGTTTCACTTAAGGTAGAAAATTCTGTTTTTTCCTGTTTCTAACTTTCTGTTCTGTTTATTCTATCAGAGATTGAAAGTAATAAGACAGTTTTAGAGAAGACATAAAATATAAACTGATAGTTGTGTCAGTGTCTTATAGTTGTGTATTATTTTTAAACAGGAGGTATATACTTATTTTTTGTGATTCTGGGGACATTTCTCTTAGAACTGTATATGAAAATAGGTTCCTCCAAAGTTGAGACTATGAAGTGAAATATCATAATAGGTTTTAGATTCCTGAAATATTCAAAACTCTGTGTGTTGTTTTTCTGCCTTTTTTTTAGGGGAAGCAAATGAAGTAGCCAACCAGATTTTAAATTTAACTGGTGATGGGCAGACCCTAAGCTCAGCCAATATTACCAGCATTGTAGAGCAGGTCAAAAGGATTGTGAATAAAGAAGAAAACATTGATATAATGCTTGGTTCAACTTTAATGAATATATTTTCTAATATCTTAACCAGTCCAGACAGTGACTTGCTTGAGTCTTCTTCTGAGTAAGTGTTCTTTGATTCTTTTGGAGAGTAAAATGTATTGGATACATGTTATATAATTTCTCACTTATCTGAATGCTTGGTACCCAGCTTTCATAATTTATTTATTTTTTAAGTTTATTTGCTTTTGAGAGAGAAAACACATGTGCACGTGAGTTGCCAGAGGGGCAGAAAGAGAGGGAGGGAGAATCCCAAGCAGGCTCTGTGCTGATAGCATGGAGCCCAATGTGGGGCTCGAACCCACGGACCCATGAGATCATAGCCTGAGCTGAAATCAAGAGTTGGGTGCTTAGTTGACTGAGCCACCTAGGTGCCCCTCAGCTTTCATAATTTAAATGTCCATAAGACCCATTTATATTTCTCAAGATAATACACAAAGTGAACTTCAAAGTTCTCTATTTTCTTTTTTGAGAAATATAATCTACAAAATGAATAGGATTGTCCATCTGCCAAGATATATAAATAGCTGCAGGAAGACATAATCAATATTTTATTTTTCATCTGAAAGAATGTTTTCTGGAATTAATTCACAAGATAAGCTTTATATATATTAGCTGATGTCACTTTGCAAAGGAGACACTTAGTGAACAATCCACTCACATCTATTTGGCATAACTTGGTGACTGTCAGTTCTGTCCTACAGACTGACATAGAAATGCTGTAGCTGTGTGATCGTTGTACTTTGGGAATGAAAATGCCAAGGGCAGGGTGATCTGTACCTGTTTTTACACAACTAGTTTTCATCCATTTATTTCATTTAATGTGTTAATATTTCTTCTGTTTCCTTCCTTTCAAACAAATTTCTTCAATGAAAATTTTATGTTTTTACAACGTACTTTCGAACTTACCTTATCTATGTAGAGATAGCAAACATTTTTTTATAGTGTCTTAGAGTTTAAGAAATGCTTTCACACATTATTTTCTTTGATTCTCACTCCGTTATAAAGTAGAAAAGGTATTTTTATACGAGAAAAAAAGCCTAAGAGTTGAAAAACAGTATCTCTTTAGGATGATTTAATTGTTGGTATTTCTTAAAGCATAATATTTCTCCTGAGGATGCATTCATCACTATGATTCTGTGTTTTAACTGATATTATTATGATTTGGGGTGTCAGTATTCATGTTAAGATCAGAAAATTTAAAGACAATTTTATTTAGTTTCTATTTTGTCCTACAAGTCACATGTGTACAAGTTTGTAAAACATGTTACTTAAGAGTGGTGTTGTCATTTCCTTAGAGCTTTAAAAACAATTGATGAATTGGCCTTCAAGATAGACCTAAATAGCACATCACGTGTGAATATTACAACTCGGAATTTGGCGCTTGGAGTATCGTCCCTGTCCCCAGGGACAAATGAAATTTCAAATTTTAGCATCGGTCTACCAAGCAATAATGAATCCTATTTCCAGGTAATGAGCCAATGGTTTCTTTAATTCTAATTAATTAGACAAACAAAGACTGATCTGATCACTTGCCAGTTTCTACTTCAAGATCTTGGGTGGTGGGGTGGCAGGCAGGTGGGTCAGAATGTTTGCTAAGGTTGTCGGTAGCAGTAACCACAGTTATTTGGACACCGAGATGTCCTTCCAGAACCTGGGTGACAGGGTGGTCAGCTTATGTTCTACCAGAGGTGACACTAGAAGGAAGGGTTAAACCACGACTGGGAACTGCCCTATTGAGAGTGGGGGGAGGGCATCAGTTCAGTCAGAAGAAAGGGCTGTATTAAGGCCCCAGGTGGGAAGAAGCTTCATGTATTCTCTTTGGCGGTGGTTGTCCAGCTGCATTGTATCCCCTGGAGGACTTGTCAAAACAGATTGTAGGGTCCCATCCCCAGAGATTCTAATTTAGTAGGTCCTGGGTGGATCTCCAGAGTTTGCACTCTGAACAATTTCTCAGGTATTGCTGATTCTGCTGGTCTTTGAACGAACTCTGAACTGGTTCATGAAGCCTGGGAATGGTAGGCAGTGATGAGGCTGGGCCAGAAAGCTGGGCCAGATTAGTGGAGAGCCACTCTGACCTGTTGAAGCGACCTTTTAGCAAATATTTTTCAGGTTCCTACTGTGTGTGTGTGTGTGTGTGTGTGTGTGTGTGTGTGTGTGTGTGTGTGTTAGGGTCCTACTGTGTGTGTGGGCAAGTGAAATGTCACAACATCATCCTTGACATAGGAGAACACATTAAGGGGCATGCACTACTACTCAACTGCGGACATAAACCAAGATAAAATATTTTAAAATCTGGTTAAAAGGAAGATTCCTCAAGATTCTTCTTGAGAGTATGGGCTCTTTTGGATAATTCTGTTTCACATTTAAGGGTGAAAACTCGGTCAGCCTCAGTCTCATCCCATGTCCATTTGCGGGAAGATACTCTTTGGTCTGACCCGCGGGTTCAGGGAAAACGATATCCAAGAATATTCACCAAACTTCAGCTGCTTCCTCTACCCAGAGATACTTATTCTCAGCAATCAGACAAACTAACTCCAATCTTTTTTTTTTTTGTAGTTATTTCACTACGTGTTTTGAGAAAAGCTCAAAATCTATTAAGTGTAACTCTAACTCATTTTTTAAAATGTTAACTGATTTGTAGACTTCTCATTTTGCCTTAGTTAAAATCAGTGCATCTTCCATTTTTCCACCTTTGCAAAACTCAGATGAGACCCAGGCCTTTGTCTGTAGCCATTCATTCAGGAGGGCAGTGCCTACAGTGGAGGTAAAGGGGAGCCCTGGCCCTGGCCAAGTGCTGTTCTCCTGCCTTGTTCAGTATGTGGGGTAGTTATCACTGTGATTTGTCATTAGTCAATCAGTGTATCTCTGTGTGTCACAGATGGATTTTGAGAGTGGACAAACCGATCCATTGGCTTCTGTAATTTTGCCTCCAAACTTACTTGAGAATTTAAGTCAAGAAGATTCTTTACTAGTTAAAAGAGCACAGTTTACTTTCTTCAATAAAACTGGACTTTTCCAGGTAAGGTTCATTAAATTGTTTTTTAATTGCAGATTGATTTTCTTTGCTCCAAAGGCAAAATAAAAGTTCGGGTACCTTGAAAATATATCAAGGGGCTTAGAAAAGTTAATATATCGTATCTTCAAAAATGAAACATTTTATCATAATTATTTAAACATTTTATTTCAGGTAATCATATGCTTATTTAACAGATGTGTTCATGTAGGGGTTTTTTTTCTTAAATAAATATTGGATTGAGACTTGCATGGCACAATTAGAAATGGAATTTGTGGAGGAGCTACTATTTATTATTCCTTGTGTTAAATATTTTATGCTCTCCAGCAATTTAGACCTTCAGAGTTAAAGAAATTGTGTGCCAAAGGAAAGGTTTGCTTTTTGTTTCCTTTTTTTTTTTAATTCAGCAGGAAGCACTGTTTACATAATGAGCAGCATTCTTGGCTTTAATCAGCTTTCCCATTAATATTTCAAGTGGCCTTTGGCCTTCACACATCCCCAGAGTCAAATGGCATTGTGCAGAGCACATATTGTCATTTTTATTGGCATCATTTCTAGATACTAGAAAGTTCCCTGCCAGCAAACACTGGTGACCTCTGGTTGCCTTTGAAAGTACAACCAGATCCAGAGAGTTTCACTGGGCCCTTTTTAAAAAATCAAAGTTATTTATTAAATTAAAGATACCAGCGTATATGAAACAATGCCATCTATGTAAGAGAAACTAGCCAAGTCTCAAGGCCAGTAGAATTGTTTCTAATTGTTATGTATAGAGGTGTGGAGGTGTAAGTTACAGGTAAGAAAAAGGAATGCCATGAAATCATTTCCCAGAATTCTAAAATGTTGACTTTTTTTTTTTTAACGTTTTTTATTTATTTTTGAGACAGAGAGAGACAGAGCATGAACAGGGGAGGGGCAGAGAGAGAGGGAGACACAGATCGGAAACAGGCTCCAGGCTCTGAGCCATCAGCCCAGAGCCCGACGCGGGGCTCGAACCCACGCACCGCGAGATCGTGACCTGGCTGAAGTCGGACGCTTAACCGACTGCGCCACCCAGGCGCCCCAAGACTTTTTTTTTTTTTTTAAAGGTTTTAGAAACAAACTATGTAAAATTTTTGAGTAGATTAAGAATGTAATTACTAATTACTCTGAAGGATTTAATAGCTGTGTACACATAAAACTGCATTGGTTAAAATCACTTGAGGCTTATGACGTCACTTTTAAAAAAACAAAACAGAAATGCAGTAGGTGTCACAAAAAAGTCACGGGTAGCAGGGCTCTGTTCAGAGGAGAGGTTGCACCCAGTGGGAAGGATTTGGGTTAGAACTGTAAGAATCTGTTACTGTTTCATTTTGAGTCCGCCTTCTCCACGCTACCTTTCCCTTCTCCCTTGGCATCTCCCCATCAACGTATCATTAGGAAACAGATGCTTGGTTTTTAATATGAATGTATAGCAGAGTCAAAAAATGTTAAGGGTTCTGTGATACTTCCCTAACATAGTGAACAAGATATGCGTATTTTTTAAATAAAAGACAAGGTATCCACAAGCCATTGCCGACTTTATTGAGCGTGATCACGCTATATAGTATCCTGCATGCCGAGATTTTATTTGGCATGTAAGAAATCCTGTAATTATTCCCAAACAACTGATTTATAAGCTGCAATGGAGAAATGCAGGATGTTTGACAAGAATAACACAAGGGAAGAAGGAATAAGAGGTGATCTTGCGGAGAGAGACACTGTTGACCCCAGTCATTCTGTAGCACGGATTCACTGATTTGATTTCCTGACAACCTTGTCTCTGAAGGGGAAGCTATGGAGGATGGCAAGTGTACAAGCAGAGAAGGTAGAAGTTCTGGATGGGACCTTCACCCACCAGAATTACATTTAGTTCTAAGTTACTAAACACATCAGGCTATCGGCATGGATGTGAAATCCGAATTGTTAATTTTTGTTGTTGTTGTTGTTTTATTTTTCACACCATATTTCATTTATACTTCTGTAACAGCAAACAATTTCATGTAGTTTTCTAGGGCAGGGAAATGGTCTAATTGTTTCGTGGCTTTTTATGAGTTTATGTTATTTCTGGGTTCACATTGTTTCAGATGTTAACCGGCTGACATCAGTCACAGCAATCAAGAGTGAGGTTTTATGAACACTGCCTTACAGCATTGGCTCATAATGTTCCCTCAATGTATTTATTATAATAAGGGAAATAGCAAAGCTCTTTCAGGAAAGCCAGCAATTTAATCTTATAAACAGGATGTTCTATAATTGAAGATCTTAAATGTAAAAAGTGCTGACAGTTTGTGTGTTTGGGGGCACCAAAATCAAACAAAAGTGTACTGAATGATATAATACATTTTTGTTTTCTTTAAAAGGATGTAGAAACCAAGAAAGGCACCTTAGTGAGTTATGTGATGGCATGCAGTATTGGAAACATTACTATCCAGGGTTTGAAGGATCCTGTTCGAATTAAAATCAAACATACAAGAAACCAGGTAAGAAAATGCTACAAAGAACAGTGGAACAGAGGCAGACCGTTTCAGAGAAGTGTGGGGCCTTTGTTTTTTTCTACATGGTAAGAATTTTATTCTGGTACTTTCTCAACGAGGCAGTTTTCCAAAAAAGGGGAGAACGGTTAATCAGGTGGTGCCGTAATGTCACAGTAAATGGTGGCAAATGGAGGGATTCATCCCCTTTAGGATTCAGACATGGGGAGAACAGGAGTGAAAAAAAGGGCTGTGCTTTTTAAGGAACAAACAGTGTATTACTTCGAGAAATTAGATACAGATGCAGTTGCACAATCCTGCCATTAAGGTTTGGTTTTTTTTGTGTTTTTTTTTTGGTTTTTTTTTTTTTAAGTCAGAAATTATTGCTACTGGGAAAGCAGAAGGGAAAGAGGGCAGAGTTAACTCATTTTTTTTGAGAGGTTAGCAGTTATCTGAAATCTTGGCAAACGTTGCTTTTTTGTTGTTGCTTCATTACCCTTCCTATCATGTTTATTCGATAAAATTATATGGGGTTTCTTTTGGTCCCAGGTGAGGCTAGGCACAGTCTTTCCCCTCTTTTACAGAGGGTCCCTCTCTTGATTCTGCTATTTGTTAGGCAAGGCAGGAAGCAGGCAGGCAGGAAGCTGGCTGATAAGGACTCAGGCTTGGAAGTTAAGTCATCGAAGAACTAGCCTTGCTTTGTCACTGGGCCCTCTGAGACCTCGCCGTTCTACCCTTTGGCGTCCCTTGTTTCAGTGCCTTCATCCATGAAGAATTTTTTTTTATTGTGGCAAAATATGCGTAAATCATATTTACTGTTTTAACCATTTGTAAGTGCTTTCACATTCATGATGCCATCCACTTCGGGAACTGCTCTGTGGTCCCCAGCTGAAACCGGCAGACCCTCGTGTAACAGCTTCCCTGCTCCCCTCCCCTGGGCCCCACACCCACCATCTTACTCTCCATCTCTGTGAATTTAACTACTCGAGGCAGCTCATGTAATTGTAATCATATAGTATCTGTCCTTTTGTGACTGGCTTATTTCATTTAACATAATATTTTCAAGGTTCATCCATTTCATACATTTTTAAGGAAGCATGTATCAGAATTTGCTTCCTTTTTAAAGCTGGATAATATTCCATTATATATTTATATAGAGAGAGACCTAAATACCTCTCTCTATATATATCTCCCACATTTTTTATCCATACATCATCCGCCCATGGGTACTTTGATTGCCTCCATGTTGTGGCCATTGTGAGTAACGTTGCTGTGAACATGGATGTGCAAATATCTGTTTGAGTCCCTACTTTTAATTCTGGGCACATAATCTAGACATAAAGGAAAATTCTGGAGATGAAGTGAAATTGCAATGTAAAGAGATTTGATAAATGCCAAGAAAAGCTTTTTAGGACAGGACATATAGAGTAACCTTTAGATAAATGGAAGGCGTGCTTCCTTATGGGACTACGGTTGATTTGCAGTCAGTGTCTCGGGACAGGAGATCCTTCTGGACCGCCTGCCATTCTTAGGTGGTATTGGCATGACTAAACCTGGTCTATTTCTTTGCGAAAACCTCAGCATTTTGACTCCTTTCCCATATTCAAATCATAAGATTTTTCACTTATTTTAAACACAATTTCACATGTTTATTCTTATGTTAATATAGGCAGTGCCTCATCCCATCTGTGCCTTCTGGGATCTGAACAAAAATGGTGAGTTTTAAAATATTGGCTGTCTTAAGAACAACTGAATTTTAAACATTGTTCAACACCCCCATTTCCTTTCGTTCCATCCTAACCGGAGTGAGTCACCGTGTAAGTATGATGGCAACTGGACTGCAAATCTTAGTGTAGGTACCTTGGGAAGTGAACCTTAATTTCTGTAACTTTTTACTCATTGCAAGAAGAAATAAGTAAACTTGACTTTTTTTTTTTAAACCAAACAACCTCTTTGATTTCCATTATTTATAAAATACACTATGTGTTTTTATTGCCTGTTTTTAAAAACTTTTTTTTAAGTTTATTTATTTTTAGAAAGAGCATGAGCAGAATAGGGACAGAGAGACGTGGGGAGAGAGAGAATCCCAAGTAGGTTCCTCACTGTCAGCGCAGAGTCCAGTGCGGGGCTCGACCCCACCTAAAGTGAGATCATGACCTGAGCCAAAAATCAAGAGTCGGACACTTAACTCACTGAGCCACCCAGGCGTCCCTTATTGCCATGTTTTGATGAATGTCGATATGAGCTCATTCTTGGAAGGACATCTCTAAAGAGACTATTTGATATGTATGAGGCATGCAGTTTAGAATCCAGCTTCCAGGTCTCATATTACAGAGAAAGCGTACTAAAGGATTATAAATTTAGAAGTGGTTATATTACACACACACACACACACACACACACACACACACACACATAACTTGAAAGAAATGAACTCCTTCCAAAATGATGTTGGACAATTAAGAGAAAAAGGCAACAGTAACAGATGAGTTACTAGGTATAAGGTGTGGGGATCTCTTTGATGGGAAGGACAAGCTATGAACCTCCCACCTCTACCCCATAAGAGTCACCTTCCCTTGGGGATCTGCAGGGGGATTATCATGGCCACATCAAACCAGCCCCAGTACAGGCTGCTGCCTGGTAGAAATGGAGTCTGAAGGTGTCCAGACCCCTGTTTTTGATATGCCTTATCATACCTGGGAAGTTTTTTGTTGTTTGGTTTCTAGTTGCACAGTTTTGAGAAAGTCCTGATTTACTGGACACATAATTAAAAATGATATCACCTTGCAGTCTTAAGATATTCTTTAATTATATGAGTCGCTCATATTCCATATCCTGCCATAAAAGTCAGACAAGGTACGTTAAAGGCATTTATAATAAGTTGCCACCCTGCATGGTTGCTGTGTATGCAATAGTGTGTTACAAGAATGCAGACCTCTGTCCTCGTGTCTACAAAAGCAGAGGCGGATGCACAGAAACAAATGTTGATCTTCAGAGACTTCATTTGTATGTAATATGTTCAAAAGGGGATATTCTTTTCATGGAAGTTTATTTTGTAATACATACATTAAAACCTAAACTTGAATCAGACTTTTGCAGGACCCCAGAGGCACTTCAGTAGAACGCAGTTGCAAACCACTGACTAGGATAAACTCTCCTGCCAACCCAGCACTAACCTTCCATGATTCCGGGAATCTAAATCATGCTAAGTATTGGCAGAATTAAGAGTAGTATCTGTTTTACTGCTAAACTTAAGGCAAAAGAGACTGAGGCATATTTTCCTGAAGAAGCTGATGTCTGTTATAGAAAAGGAACTGGCCTGCTATTATTTTCACACTGTTTGTGGACTTCCTTTTACAGAAGGTTCTGGATTTTGGAACACATCAGGATGTGTGGCACACAGAGGTTCAGATGAGAGCGAGACGGTCTGCTTATGTAACCACCTCACACACTTTGGAGTTCTGATGGTAGGGGAGGAATTTCTAAACTCATTTTGAAATGATACAATTTGGGAAGGCATACTTCTTTTCATAAGTCAGCCTTTTTAGATGATGTGTTTGGGGAATTATTTCCTGATAATTGTAATCTGTGCCTTGAATCTTGCTAATTAGCAGAGACCACATATTTAAAATACGTAACAGTAATTATAGAAAAGAACCCTACCTTTTTTTTTCTATTGTATTAACAGTAATGATAAATAATCCTAGAAACAGAAAATCACCATGAGACCCTTGAATTAAGAGAGAAACAGAGTCGGGGAGACAGAGAGAGGAAAGGAGGAGGGAGAGAGAGGAAACAAAGGAGAAAGAGAAAATTTAAAGAAGAAGAAAATGTTGGTTTTACTAACATGGAAAAGAATTGTGAAAAGTTTTATAAAATATTGTTCTCGCGTTATCACTCATTATTTTGAATGTGACTTTATAGCAGGTACTGGGCTAGGTGATCCAGCGGTCACCCAAAATCATGCGCCTCCCAAGCCCTGCTGGAGAGCACAGCCTGTTAGGACAGACTAGGGACTAAGGCAACAGGGAGACCTCAGGCCTGCAAGAGAGTTGATGGGCATGACATGTCTCTTACCACTAGGCCCTCATACTTCTTTTTCCTTCCTTCCTTCCTTCTCTTCCGTGGCCCCGTTTTTATATCATTAGCCATCCCGTCCAACAGTTTTAAACCAAAATTAGATCACACTAACATGTTTTTTCTCATCCCACCAAATTTTTGAGAGCCACCCTACATGCAACAACTTATTTGAATTTTTCATCCACAGACTTAACACCTCTGCTTTATGTCTGATACACTTGTGCTCTTAGAGATAATTTTCTGGTGCAGAGCATTCCCTCCACACTAACAGAGCCACCGTTTCTGGTATCTGGTATAGTTCCAAAGGATCATTACCAAAGGATTTTTTAATGGTGATGGCAGCAGTGTGTGCTGAGTCAGTAAAGCTCTTTAAATTGGAATCACAATGGTTATGTTTCTCCCCTCCCTTAGGTCTCACCCCCACTTCCCACGGGACTGGGTGGGAGTGGTGAGGGGCTGTGGGGTGTGGCATTGGGCTCACGAACCCACTTGGCCTATGTACATGGCCACTGCCATATAGCAAGCCTGCAAGTAATTTTCCAGACCGTCCACTGCATAAATGGCCTGGGGGATAAAAACAAGGCCTTTAAAAAGGTGACAATCATAGCAAATCACTTTTTAACTTTTCCAAAATACAAATATTTTCTTTACTGCCAGAGCATCAAAATGAACAATTAAACTATGGTATGTTTTCCCTAAGTAATAAAAACAAAAAAACACCCTCAGTCTTAACTGCCATGTTCTCCTTTCTCCAAAACTGACAGTTGACATTCTCTTAGAAATCACTTACTTTGCATCATCCTCATTCAGGTATAAGCTTTAGCTTAATTCATTTAACTATTTGAACTGTGTACGTGTGCATGTACATGCATGTACGTGTGTGTATGAGCATGTGTGTTTGAGCATGACTGTGTATGTTGTAGGTATAAGTTAAATAGATAACAGTAATACAATTCACTTTACAGTGGTGACTTATATGTAACCAAAGTTTGGCTTACCATTTCTTTTCATGGTCAGTTTCTTCATCTATTGTTTGAATTTTACTGTGAATTTGTAATTGTGTCTTTTTCTGTTGCCATTTGATTAAATAATTAGTTTTACATATATGTGAATATATGCATTTTTTAGTACTATCCTTTCCACCTTGGCTGCTCTTATAAGATTATAAACTGCTGGAAGAAAAACTTTCCAGAATTTATCCTTCCTGGAGGTGTGCCCGCATCCTTTCAGCTTTTCCAGACCACCAGGACTTTGTTAAGAGTCTTTCTTGATTTACAAACTCTTTATTAACTTGTGTAAGATATTCCCAGAGTCTAAATTGCCCTATGACACATTTACCGTATGAGAAGTTAAAAAAAAATGCACCCCAGCCCCATAATTCCATCTTCTAATCTACTAACTCATATGATGGATTTACTGTCCCCTACTACATTTCTTCGTAGTTTAAGATTTAAGATTTTTCACATTAGTACATTTTCGTGTTGGCTAGTTCAGAGGAAAAAATATTCTCATATTCTTCATTCTCAGAAGTACAAAACAATGTCAGAGTTGTGTGTAAATGTATATTTAACTTACACTTTAAATTGTGGTTTCAATCGTGGCTTGCAAGTCTACTGCCTCACCTAGATGGGGGCCATAGGTTTTCAAGAGGTGATGACGAGTCACCTGAAGATTCCTCAAGACCATCTCTCTGTTTCATGAAATCCCGTGGTAACCAAAATGTCGATCAGGTGGCCTATCTGGTGAGTCCGCTGGCACCGACTTGAACCCCATCCCATGTGCCAGGGAAATCCCAGGTCCTCCCAGTGTTTGGAGAGAGTCCTTGGAGAGAAGGTTTGGGTGAGCCCCTTCTGACCCTGGGCCTCTGTGTCTGCTGAATTCGGCCACTGTGCATTTCTGGGAGCCACTGAAGTGCTGTTACCTGTTTTTTACTGCGTCAGTCAAACCTGAAACAATCCCACATCATCATGTCACATATACATACTCATATGTAGACACAACTTACTGGAGTCTTTGTGTGTGAGTAACAAATTTTATGGACATTTTGATGAAAATTAAAGGAAATTAACACATAGACTGAAAAGCCTATTAAAACAAACTTTCTTTTTCATAATTTAAGACCCCAAATTTCATATCCTGTTTGGAATATGGCCTTCTCCAAGAAGACTCCATTTTTTAACATGCTGCACATTGGAAGTATCTTTATCTTCCAACCAGGATTGAGTGAATGGTCTTAACTCAAGATTTATCCCTAACCCACTTCCCTATATAAGGAGGAAAATAAAGATTTCCCTACCAGGCCCAGATTTGTAAGTCTGCTTCTGCACAGTGAAATTAATACTTCATGTTAATATTCTAGGAAGTGTTTAATTCTTTCCATTCCACAGCCCCTAACACTTTAAACGGTGCCCTTTCAGGTCTACAGAGATTTAGATAAATAAATAAATAAATAAATAAATAAATAAATAAATAAATAAGTAAGTAAGTAAGTAAGTAAGTAACTAAGTAAGTAACTATGAACTAAAAATTTGTAATGCCTTCTCATTTATGAAAAAAAATAAAGACTACCTAACCCAGTACATACCAAGCTTTAAAATAACCATAGTTAAGATCCTCAGCACTAAGCTCAGAGGTACCTGACTCTGGGTGTCCACTGGCTGGACCCCCCCACCCCCACCCCGCCCCGCACTGGGCAAAAAGAACCCAATGTGTGCTGAGGGCGCACATTGGCCATGGTGGCCTCCATTTGTACTTGTGCCGCTAGCCCTGCAAATGTGAGGAAGGGGCCTGATCATTTGTTAGCCAAGGCAGTGACCTCCTCCCCAATTTCTGGTGGGCGACCAACCCGGTGGTTTTGCTCTTCATGCTATCCCGGTGTGCAAAGAGCTTCGATTACAAGGTAATGATAGAAAGCAACATGGAACTCTCTCAGTAATGCTATGCTTTGGTTTCATAGAATGATCTGTAAGAGTATAATAAACACAAGTTTCCATATTGATTTGCACTGTTTTTCCACCTAAGATTGAGCTAAGATTGTAAGTGCTAGCAATGAACTTTCTAGTAAAACACCATTCTCGTGAAAAGAGATTCTTAACAGCTGCTTCCCGTGTCTTATATAGGACCTTCAAGGAACTGCCTCACAGATAGATGCAACAAACACCAAAGTTCTCACCTTCATCACTTATATTGGGTGTGGGATATCTGCCATTTTTTCAGCAGCAACTCTGCTGACATATGTTGCTTTTGAGTAAGTATTTTTTATCTGTCAAAACCCAGTGCTTAACTATCCTAAAATGTGAATAAGAAAATTGCCTTTGTTTTTAAAGACACTTACATACTTTTTGAATCGTGTGGAGTGGTTCAACTTTAATGTACAGGCTTCTCATAACATATATCATGCAACACAAATTTTCTAGCTATAGAACCTTGATTTATAATTACTGTATTCCTATGGAAAAATGCACTTAAACCTGGAAGAGTTTTTTTTTAAGTTTTTTGACGTTTATTTATTTTTGAGAGACCGAGCACGAGCAGGGGAGGGGCAGAGAGAGGGAGACACAGAATCCAAAGCAGGCTCCAGGCTCTGAGCTGTCAGCACAGAGCCCAACACGGGGCTCGAACTCACGAAATATGAGATCATGACCTGAGCTGAAGTTGGAAGCTTAACAGACTGAGCCACCCAGGCCCCCAAACCTGGAAGAACTGATCAACATATAAATAAAAATTGTATAAAGTGCTTTTTTACCTGGTAGAAGGTGAAAACTTGTGCTTCACAGATCTTATAAAAGTAGTCCTGAATCAGAAACTTGTTTTTTTTTTTTTAAAAAAAAAAAAAAGGATCCCTACTTCATTAAAAATCAAGAAGCCTCCCAAAATTTTAGGGAAATTGTTTTTTTTAAACAAAAATCTCATTGTTATAACGAGAATTTTTCTTGAGTTAAAAAAAAATTCAATCTGTTGAAACTAATTGGAAATTTGGAAAACACTTAGAAACAGCTTTGAAATAAAATTAATATTAAAAAAAGTTATAATTTGCCAAATACTCATAAATATCTTTAAATACTCACAAGTCCCTTCCTCCCGGTGGGGCTGCATTGCAAAATGATGCTATGTAACCTATTACAGAGCTTTATAGAAGATATGAATTTACCACCTGTGCTTAAAAGATTATTCGTTCTCCTCTTCCTTTTTCCCCTTTGCAGGAAATTGCGAAGGGACTATCCCTCCAAGATCTTGATGAACCTGAGCACAGCCCTGCTGCTCCTGAATCTCCTCTTCCTCTTGGATGGCTGGATCACCTCGTTTCACGTGGAAGGCCTTTGCATGGCTGTCGCTGTCCTGCTCCATTTCTTCCTTCTTGCAACCTTTACCTGGATGGGGCTAGAAGCAATTCACATGTACATTGCCCTGGTTAAAGTATTTAACACTTACATTCGTCGATACATACTGAAGTTCTGCATCATTGGCTGGGGTAAGCCGCCTCAAAAGTTTTGGTTCTGTTTTTACTGTCACGGAAACTGCCAGGTTCTCAGAGGAAAATCCTATTTCAAAAGACTAGTGCTGCTAAAAGAAACTTCAAAATTGTGAATGATGAGGATTTGATATACACATCCCAAGGCAGGGATGGTATTTTTAATTATTTTTTTAATTTTATTTTTTATTTTTCAAATTTTATATCCAAATTAGTTAGCATCTAGTGCAACAATGATTTCAGGAGTAGATTCCTTAGTGCCCCTGACCCATTTAGCCCATTCCCCCCTCCCACCACCCCTCCAACAACCCTCAGTTTGTTCTGCATATTAATGAGTTTCTTCTGTTTTGTCCCCCTCCGTGTTTTTATATTATTTTTGTTTCCCTTCCCTTATGTTCATCTGTTGTGTCTCTTAAAGTCCTCATATGAGTGAAGTCATATGATTTTTGTCTTTCTCTGACTAATTTCACTTAACCTAATACCCTCCAGTTCCATCCACGTAGTTGCAAATGGCTATTTTTAATTTTTTTAATGTTTATTTATTTTTGAAAGAGAGAGAGAGACAGAACATGCATGCATGACTAGGGGAGGGATAAAGAGAGGGGAAGACACAGAATCTGAAGCAGGCTCCAGGCTCTGAGCTGTCAGCACAGAGCCTGACGTGGGGCTGGAACTCATGAACTGTGAGATCATGACCTGAGCCAAAGTCAGATGTTTAACCGACTGAGCCACCCAGGTGCCCCTTGTCTCTCTCTTTTTTATTTATTTATTTATATATTTTTTAATGCCAGAATGGTATTTTAAAAAACTGTGCAGCCATCCTTCTTTACTAAATTCAGGAGTAAAGGAAAAAAGCTTTAGCCTCCTGAGTCACCACAAACTTATTTCCTGTGACCAACGCCAGCCCACCCAAGTCTGAAGAAGCAACTGGCAGACAGTGGTGCCTTTCCATTATGTTTGAAAATATAAAGGCCAGCTCAGACTATCCTAGCTATCCTCACCCTCTAAACAAATGCCCGTGTTTTGGAACCAGTGAGAGAAGGTTATTTTTGTGTGTGCAACCAGAATACTAGCCAGAATTCTTGACTTGAACTTCTTAACATGATTCCTCAGCTAGGCATGGATGGTAGCATTAGCCTGTTTGGAATCTTCTAGATGGATTCCTTTCTTTATCTGGCCTCTTATCAGAGCAAGCATTTAGAGCCTTTTTTTTTTTTTTTGGCAGCTGTCGATATAGAAGTATAGGACATTTCCAAGGTGCTGCCACCATTCTCAGAGGCACTAAAAGCATTTTTCAGGGAATTAGGGTGGTGTGGCCTTCCCCAATGAAATATACATGAAAATGTGTATTTGCTTCAGGATTCAGAATAAACCAGATTTTGGCTCTCTCTTGAGTGCCAGTGGACAAACAGAATACTTAAATATCTGTCATTTAAGAGTGGGTTTTAATTGTTGCCCGTTACAGTTGGATGTTTGGTGTGAAACAACCAAAGAGGGAATTTTATTATTGTTTTGAATCAAGTTGTCAGTTTGAAAACATTTGTTTCTGTGATGTGGAGGGTTTTCTTTCTCTTCTTTTTTCCCCCTTGCCATTATCAGTCACATCAAACAGTTCCAGATGCTTCAGAAAAGTCACTTATGTCATGGTCTTTCTGTAACAGGTCTGCCTGCCTTAATTGTGTCCATTGTTCTCGCAAGCAAAAACCAAAATGAGGTCTATGGAAAAGAAAGTTATGGAAAAGAACAAGGCGATGAATTGTAAGTAATAAAAACTTGTTGGGAATTTGTTTGTGGTGAGTACATATCCTTTGCTTCCTAAAGTTTAGTACAAGTTTCCAGGCCAGTAGTGAGCCTCGTATTTTGGAAGGTTGGAATGCATTTGCACGCCTTAGCTGAGGTCTCTGTTGTCTCGCAGCTGTTCAGCTGGGTGCCCTGTCCTGTGAGCTGCTTTTCCATGGTGACCTGTGCTCTGTCACCTGGGAGACTGACAAGGAAGTCTGTTATATGCTCTGCTAGGCTCAGAAGACCCATTCTCTTTGAGGAGATTCTGTAAGGCTCCCTTTCCTTAAACTCGCACACATCTTCAAGAAAATCAAATCAGTGTTTGTATTTGGAAAATTCCCTTCACACTGTGGGATCGTTGAGGCCAAGATTTGCATATTGTTCATGTCTGGCAGTTCTCTCATACTTTATCTAGCCAATAAGAGGTCCTCAATAAATATCTGTTGATTGAATGAATTATTGATGCACGAAGAGCTTACTCCTGAGATGAGGCCTGTGAGGCCACATTTCTATGCACATTTCATGCATGGATAACTCGTTCATATCCAGTCAGTGTCCAATCTGTGCCCCGTTCCCTCATGGACTTCTTTCTCTTATCTTTCCAAAGCAGCACTCAAGAGACCCCACAAGAACTAGCAGAAAATAAAGGATCCAGGTCAGGCATTTCAGGATCCTAAGGGGGGACTTCTGTATGTGAAGGAATATTAGCTCCAGAGATAAGCAGCATCATTTGAGGGATTTTTATAATAAGATATATTAAAAGTAGAAGTCAATGCATCAGTTCCTAAACAAGGGAATTTTGCAAGTATGTTAGTCAAGTCTCACAGGACTTTAAAGCACATTTAGTAAGTTGCTGTGCCATCAACGGCTGTCATTTATCGAGCATTTATTCTATGCCAAGAATCACGTTAGGTTCTGGGATTCAAGCTTGCTCAAGATAGCCTTTGCCTTCGTGGCAGTAACGTGCTGGTGTGGGACACATAACCCAGAATGGTAGCCATTTACTTGAGAATTTTAAGTTGAATTTAATTGCTTTAAATAAATGATCCAATTTCTGAGGCACCTAAGAACTTTGATAGTGTTAATTAGGAATGGGGGCATCTGCAGATTGTGGTGTTTGTCGACTTTACTCATAGGACACTTTATATAAGTATGTTTTTTTTTTTAATTTTTCTTAATGTTTATTTTTGAGAAAGAGAGACAGAGCATGAATGGGGGAAGAGAGGGAGAGGGAGACACAGAATCTGAAGCAGGCTTCAGACTCTGAACTGTCAGCACAGAGCCTGACGCGGAGCTTGAACCCACAAACCGTGAGATCATGACCTGAGCTGACATCAGACACTTAACTGACTGAGCCACCCAGGCCCCTAGATGAAAGCAATTTAACACACATGGTATAGTTTTTAAATTACTTTCATCTCAGTGTGCCTGGGATGGCTCAGTCGGTTAAGCATCTGACTCTGGATGTCAGCTCAGGTCATGATCTCATGGTTCGTGACTTCAAGCCCCACATTGGGCTCTGCACAGTTAGTGGGATTCTCTCTCTCTCTCTCTCCCCTTCCCCCCACCCTTCCACTGCTCCTTCTTTCTCTCTCTCTCAAAATAAATAAATGTAAATAAAAAATAAATTGCTTTCATCTATTTTCTGATCTATATATACCATTCTGAATATCAAGTATATTCCTCCTCATCTCATAAAGATGTAATTGGTGTAAACTTTTTAACCGTTCATGAGAAGTGTCCCTGTGGGAATATCACAGTTCTCCAATCAGGTCTTGCCTCAACTAGGCTAATTATGTTTACAGGAATTATGCTGCAGCAGTAATGGAATCCATGATCATGTGTGTCTTAAGTAGGAACTGGCTCTTTCCACATGACAAGAGATGTAGAAGTAGGCAACAGCCAGCACCGGTTTCATGACTGAAAATGTCAGGGCCAGCGATTCTGCAGTGATCTTGGCCTTTGCCTCAGAGATGTAAAGGGAGAGCTGCAGCTCCAGACCTTGCATTCATGTTGGAAGCAGAAAGAACAAAGGAGGGCCTTGCCAATTCAGTTTATTGAGCATAGCTCTCCCAAAAATCCCGTAGCAGATTTTGCTTCCATATCCTTTTGTAGAACAAATGTCCACATGGCCACCACTTAAGTGCAAAAGCGATTGAGAAAATGAGTACTTAAATTTCCCACTCTCGGAATGCAGTCACATAAGAGAAAGGGGGGCTAGGCATGGTTTTGAGGGAGCCAAGAGTGTCTTCACATAAAGTCAGAATTCAAGATGCTACTTCATTTTCTTTTTTAACTGTTGATTTAAATAACTAGATATTAAGATGATGGCTATCTAAAACAACCCCCCCCCAAAAAAAAAACCAGACAAACAAAAAACCGTGTAAACATCAAAAAAGAAACTGCGGCCCGAGAAAATGAAATGACTGTCTGAAGACACCGAGAAAGGCCCAGCTGTGAAATCTGCAGAAGTCCAAACTAAGCCAGGAGAAGTCTTAGGTAAACAGAACATGGTAATAAATCTTTTTCTTTCTTCTTTCTTCTTCTTCTCCAAGCTGTTGGATTCAGGATCCAGTCATATTTTATGTGACCTGTGCTGGGTATTTTGGAGTCATGTTTTTCCTGAATGTTGCCATGTTCATCGTGGTCATGGTGCAAATCTGCGGGAGAAACGGCAAAAGAAGCAACCGGACCCTGCGCGAAGAGGTTTTAAGGAACTTGCGCAGTGTGGTCAGCCTGACGTTTCTGCTGGGCATGACGTGGGGTTTTGCTTTCTTTGCCTGGGGACCCTTAAATGTCCCTTTTATGTACCTCTTCTCCATCTTCAATTCATTACAAGGTAAGGTATATGGTACCTTGGTGATATCTGCATTCTAATGTTATCGTGTTTGCAAGCAGTTTCTCTGTGGGACTGATGCCGTGCTAAGTGTCCACTGCATTGTTCCAGGTGATGAACACAGTCCCAGGTACAGGGCACTCATTAAAAGGATCTTGAATTTTTTGCGGTGATGTGTATCCCAACCACTTGGAACAGTGCCTGACGGATAGTAAGCGCTCAATAAATCTACATGATTATATGACTAAGTGGGGGGTGTAAAGGGAGGCACAGACAACATTATCTTCTTCACAGTTTCGCTTAGTATCCATGTAGATGTAACATGGCCCCAAAGAACTTGTAGAATCTATGCAGGGACAGAGCAATTCACCTTGATTCCTTGGCTCCTTGGATTTCAAAATAAATACCAATAGTCTAGTTCAGAAATGCTCATTTTCTTATGAGATAGAGCAGTTAGTTCAACAATTTTGCAAACATTTGCCAATGGCCTTCTTTGTACAGAAGTCAAAGGCTTCCTTCAAGGAGCTTCCTGTCATGCTTCTGATTCCATAACACATACCCGAGTATACTCTATGAGGACTTCAGCGTTTAAACTTAAGTAAATATAAGTCATGGTTTTTGAAAGCTGAGTGACATTCTTTAAGATATTGGATGTCCCTTGGGTCATTGATAGGCTCCCTGATGTTTAGAAGCACGGTGAGGCCCACACTACAAAAGGAAGGAGGTGGCAAAGCTTGGGATTTTGAGTAGGGCAGTACTACAGGCTTACCAGCAGCACCTGGCCATGCCCTGGTAGGTGTGGGGGGAAGGAGGGCTAAGGAGAGCTGCGCTGATCTGAGCTAGGGTGGACAGCATGGGAGGATACAGGCTTGCTCATCAAACTCCCCAAACGAGATGTCTGGGCAGCTTCTCCCCTATAGGTGCGTTCTAAGAAAAGCTGGTATATACCAGCAGGGGAGTGTTTACCGTTTCATATCGTACTATCGTATCGTATTGATACTTCACTCTGCCTCCTAGTTTTCCCACCAGCTCGTGAGCTCCTGAAAAACAAAACAAAACAAAAATCTGTCATGAAGCAGGTGCTCAGTGATTGTTTGTTAAATGAATAAATGGATTGCTGGATGAAGAAAGGGGGGAGCAGCTTTGGAGATGGCTTAAATCCAACCTGAGACTCTTCTGGCATAAAGAGGCATTAGTTCAGCAAATTTTATTCAGGTTCACTGTCCCATAATAGAGGAAATATGTGGGCTCATTATCTTTAGTAAATAGAATAATCAGCCTGGAACACCCCTCCTAAAGATGGAAACTGGATAGGTAGCATTATGAACACATCTTCATTAGGATCTAGCTTTGTAAAGTGAGCATTCCCCTAGTTAATCTCTTCTATAATATACAACTTAAAGTGCCTAGATAAATATTGACAGAAATGTCCATTAACATTAGAAATTCCATGGTTTTATGTTTCGGGCCCATTAATCTGCCATCCCAACCTTGTTTTTGCTTTTAGAATTTCCTGGCAGTTTCAGTAACCTTCAACAGCTACAGTTGTCTGTTCAGCTCTGTTTCCATTAATGAGAATTGGGATGTTTTATTTTTCCCAGGATAGGTCTCCTGTCAGGAGGGAAAAATGTTCTAAACCATCGTCAAGTCACAGTTCTGCATGAATCGCTAACTTTTAAGACTGATGTTAAAATTACAAAAATCAGAACAGATTTCTGTACATCCCAGTGACATTAAAAACACTTCCTGAAAAGGAAATTTACATTAAAACACTGTGGTCCAGAGCACACGAGCCCACCAACAATTGCTTACTGGCCAGGTCTGTACAAAAACTTGTCAGGACGCTACAGAAAGTCGCTTGATGGTTTTTATTTGAGTCACTTTCTGAACCGTCTAAGGGAGGCTTGGCTGTTGTTGAAAGTATATGCTTTATTCAAAGATGCATATAGAACCTAGGCAGTCTAGAGAAACAATTCAGTGAACTCAGTAGTACTTAGGCAAACTACTTTGTCTTTTTTATTCTTTCTGATATTTTTTTTTATTCCGGCAAAAAAACCAAAACCAAAAACAAACAAAAACCTTGACACGATCCCACTTGTCTCACGGAGTTTCTGTTCTAGTAGGAAAGACCGACATTAATCAGATAGTCACCATATGAAATGTAGCTGGTGGTGTTGGGAGCACATGACAGAAGCCGTGGTGTCTAAGCTGGAATCTGAAGGACCGGCAGGGATGAATGAGGTGGAGGTGAATGTAGAAATGGAGAAGGGATGATTCCGGGTGGAGGACACTCCGTGTGCAAAAAACCTGCTATCATTAGTGATTATAGTGTATGCCCCAGGAATTAAAAGAAAGTTCCTATAACCAGAGAACCAAGAATGAGCTGTAGAGTGACAGAGTGATGTGCATGACACAAAAGGGAGCCTGGGGCTGGACCATAAGGCCCTATATTTTGATCTTTCTAAGACCAGTGGAAAGTCTTTGAAATCTTTTAGGTATGGAATGACATGATCAGATGTGCAATGTATAAAGATGAAGCTGGACCTATGGAGAAGGGATTAGAACGGCCCAGCAGTGGCTGTATGGCAAGCAGAGAAGAGGCTATTCCAATGGTCCGGGTGAGACAAGGCAGTGAAGTATTTTAGACTGCAGTGGGGATGGGGGAGCTGGAAATACATGAACGGAGTCAAGAGAAATTTTGGAAGTATGCTGCCCCAGGACACTCATCACTGGTTTGCTCATTAAAGTAAACTCTTGGGTGCCTGAGTGGCTCAGTCAGTTAAGTGTCTGACTCTTGGTTTAGGCTCAGGTCACGATCTCACGGTTTTGTGAGTTCGAGCCCCACATTGACCTCCACGCTGACAGTACGGAGCCTGCTTGGGATTCTCTGTCTCTCCCTTTCTCTCGCCCCTCCTCCACTTGTGCTCTCTCTGTCTCTCTCAAAATAAATAGATAAACTTAAAAAAAAATTATTTTTTTAGAATGGTCAGGATGAGTGGTCTTCTTGCTTAATGCGATATTCTAGCTAACTGAAGCCTATCGTTATTAGACTCAGCAGTGGCCAAAGATGTGGAGTGTAATACAATATTATGAAAATTAAGTTTATGCCAAACAGATTTTAATCTCAGATGTAGCTTGTAATGAAACATCTGAAAATCGGACCCCTCACCTTTTAGTGTTCTAGAGATCCTGTGTGCAGGAATGACAGGTGTCCAAGCTGGGTCTGTAGTCAGATCGGGGCATCTGTGTCACATGAGTGGCTTTGGCGAACAGGTTTCTTTCCATTTTTGTGTATGTCTTCAAAACTTTGGTTCAAACATGCTAAAAATCCATTTTATCTTTCAGGACTCTTGGAAATAAATGCATTTATGGATGTGAGGGTGCCCAAACACACATATACATGTATGATCATATGGGTGCTTACATAAATTTACATAGCCTACATATTAAAAGGTTATACATGCTTTATTTTTATATTTTATTTTAAGGGTCAGTTTTAATATGTATTTTTGTTATTATATGAATTTTTAATTTTTTATGTACATTTACAGCCATACAACTTAACTGCCAAAAATGGTGGTATCAGAGAATTATTATAATCTGTGTGTCATAGCTTAAATTTTACCTACTTGAATAAGCAAATGAAATCATGACTTGAATCCAGCTTAAGCCTAAGTCTATTATTTTCTAATTTTTCACAGTACATTGCTTTGTTCTTTTTATTTTTTCTTCTTCACTTGAGTAAGTTATATTTTAATCAGTCCACTGATTTTTTTTCTCTTAAGATGAAAAGATAACTGTGTCTTCTCTTGCCATGGTGGGGTTGCATATCTGTTCTTACTGTCTTTGCTGCTTTCACCAGATAAACTGGCAGATCACTGCACTTGAAATTTTAATTTTTTTCTGAAGAATACAACTTGAGAAAATGGTATGGTGTACAAATTGCTATTTAAACGGGAACAGATGTTTGACAAAAGTATATCATAATTCACATGCCTGAGAACATTAGCCTACACTTCAGGAAATACAATGTAACTCATTTTAAAGAAGTAAAAGGCAGTTCCCTGATTGTTGAGAAGGTCTTGGCCAGAGTCCCCTTGGGCACCTCTGTCCCTTAACCATATTGACATACTTGTAGGATTAGATTATTGTCTGTGATTAAATAAGTGCACATAGTTGCTTATAATAAAAGCAATAGAGGTTCCTGGGTGGCTCAGTCGGGTGAGCATCCAACTCTTGATTTCAGCTCAGATCATGATCTCACAGTCCTGAGATCAAGCCTCACATTGGGCTCTGCACTGGGCATGGAGTCTGCTTAAGATTCTCTCTACCCCTCTCCCTCTGCTTTGTCCCTCCCCCAGTTGCACATGTACATCTCTCTCAAAAACAAAATAAAAAAAAAAAAATTTAAGTGATAAACAATGGGGCGCCTGGGTGGCTCAGTCAGTTAAGAAGCTGATTCCTGATTTAGGCTTAGGTCACCATCTCATAGTTTGTGAGTTTGAGTCCCATGTTGGGCTCTGCACTGACAGTGCAGAGCCTGCTTGGGGTCCTCTTTCTCTCTGTCTGCCCCTCCCCTATTTGTGCTCTGTCTCTCAAAAAATTTAAAAAAAAATTAAGTGATAAACAATATTCAGACTGTATGTTTTTTTTTCATTAACTATACCAAAATATTTGATACTATCAACTAGATTAGGTTTTTTCAACACACAGGGAAGTTTAACACTCCTGGCAAATTTATCAAGATCTGAAATTAGTCCCATAACAAGAACTTGGTCTTCAATTTTCCTTTTCCAAGCATGTGAATTCAACAATATTGATTGCTGGTCTTGGGCACAATCAGCCCATCTTTTATAATTCTGAAAATAGAAGCTGCCATTGCGAACACACAAGGTTATTATCAGTTTACTCAGAGATAATGTTTGCCATTAATTTGAAAATATGAAGATACCCAGAGCAACAGAAATAATTTATATTTTCACAGTTGCATTATGGCTTACAAAAAAACTCTCACACAACATCCATGATTTGATGTAATTCTTAAAACAAGCATAGAAAGTCTGTACCCAAGAAAGAGGGTATTGTCTCCATTTTATAGATAAAGAAACAGGCTCAGAAGAGTTCATGACTCCCCTAAGATCAGTTGGAATCGACAACGTAGTATTTATAACATAGCATATTACATATTAGGGGATAAAGCATAAGAAAAATAAATCACTGCCCTTTCAGTTTTTTGTTTCAAAGTTTCTAGTGAGTATCTGTATCCATTGAGAAAAACCATTAGTAATTACATGTTTAATGAGTAAATGCTAATTTACTCTTACCCTTATTCAGAAAAAAAAACAATTTAGGGACATATATTTGTTAGTATTATTTTAACCTTATTGGTAAGCTAAGAAAATTAAATCAAATTAAGGGTCAGGAGCCTCCTGACTGTTAAACTGTGCTGTAATCACATGTGCAACATTAGGAAATCGGTGCCAAGGTAAATAGAGGAACCACCTTTAAACCCTAACATCTGAGACGACATCATGTTGGCTGAGACGTTACACACTGCAAGGAAATAAATTACTCATCTTTTGGCATGGCATTTTCTGCCACAGAGAAATAATTTTCTAAAGGGCATCTTGGTAGTATGAAAGCAGGATTCAGGAGGTTCCCAAAGAGAGCCATAAACCCAGCCCCGCAGCCAGCTGGCTATGTCTAGGTGACAACAGAATATATGAGCTGTTCAGAGACATGGACTCAGGCTTGCTGGGGGACTTAGAGGTAATCTAGACCATTCGTATCGAAAATCAGTTATCTAGAATATGCATCCTTTTTTGCCCACATGTGGTTTGATTAATTCTTGATTGCTTTTCCCATCAAAACTCCAGAACCACTTGTGCCTGTGGACCTAAGATACCATTCACTCTTCATTACTACCCGCACTGAATCTACCCTGCATCCCTGAACTTACCTACATCTGCAATCTTCCCCCTAATTGTGACTCTGGATCTTTATTATCCAGAGTAAGAAAAAGTTAACTGAGGCCATTTGTCGGAATTTGTTGATGACAGTCTTGCTCCAAGTGTCAGTTGCTTTTAGCTAATAAAGCACTCATTAGGAGCAGAGGACCTGAGGTTTTGGTTTTGGTTTGCTTTTTTTTTTTCCTCCACCACGGCTTCTCGAAAATGACCTTTTAGAGCCGCAAAAGAATGGCAATATGTGCTGTCCTGAATTGTACTGTACAGATTTCATTTTTATATCCAAGGGGAACTGTTCCTTGGCAATTATTTTTTTTCAACTTTTGATAATCAGGCTAAAGATCTGAGAACATCCCTTTGGCTACTCATTTTATATCTGCCTCAGAAAACCACAGTCTTTGCCAGAATCAGCCAAAGAGAATGAGTCCCATGTGGGGGCCAAATTCCTAGCCAAAATATTGAGGCTCAGAATTTTTTTTTTCTAAATACATAGTTAAATAGCTTTTTTAAAGACCAAGGTTAAACACAGACCATAACATCTGCAGCGAATATAGCGCCAGTACTTAGAAGGAAGTTTATTATTATTATTTTTTTTCCAACATTCTGCTTGAAGGTGTTCTCAGGTCAATGAAAGGACTAGATATCAAAAACCAGATCCACTTTTTTTTTTTCTAAAGAGCATGAGTGGGGGTGGGGGGAGGTAGAGAGCAGAGGAAGAGAGAGGGAGGGAGGGAGGGAGGGAGGGTGGGAGAGAGAGAGAGAGAGAGAGAGAACCCTAAGCATACTCCATGCTCAATGTAGAACCTGACTCGGAGCTCAATCCCATGACCCTGGGATCGTGACCTGAGCCGAAATCAAGAGCTGGACGCTCACCAGACTGAGCCACCCAGGCATCCTCCAAATCCACTTTTTGATGAGAGTTTTCAGAATGTCTCTCACTCCAAGTTTAGATGGTTCTTAGAGGTGTCACTGCATCGTATTTGCTGACCCAGCTTTGGCCTGTGGTGTGCTTCCCTGGGGGGATCTGAGGAGGTGGAGTTCCTTACCTTTTCCTCCTTGACAATGCCCAAGGGCAGCCCCACCCTCCCACACCCTTGGGACACCATCCTCTGTCAGGATTGAAAAAGTCATTTATTTTAAATAAGAAAATTTCAAAATTTGCTGAGAAGTAAGACATCTTGAATTTGCATAGTGGTCTAAATTTAAAGAAAAATTTTTTTAATGTTTATTCATTTATTTTTGAGAGAGAGAGAAAGAGAGGGGAAGAGCAGAGAGAGAAGGAGACACAGAATCCAAAGCAGGCTCCAGGCCCAGAGCTGTCAGCACAGAGCCCGACACAGGGCACAAACCCATGAACCGTGAGACTGTGACCTGAGCCAAAGTCAGACGCTTAACCCGCTGAGCCACCCAGGAGCCCCTAAATTTTTGTTTTTTTAGTGATCAGATACCTCTAATTAGCGAAAGATGGTAGTAAAAGGAAAACAAGGGTGAGGGGGGATGGGTGGGTAGAGACTGGGTTAGATATCTCTTCATTTAAAATTGGTTCAAGTTTTTGTTTTTCTTCTTGTTCCAGCATGGGATCTGAATCCATGTGAGTAAAATAAAGAATCAAGGCAGTATCAAGCTTAAGAAACTATTGCTAAGGAACTTTGGCATGGATTCATTAGAGCAGTGGTTTTTCAGGCTAAAATACACCCAAAGAGGGACTGACCATCATGAGCTCTGTTTTGTGAGACATGAAGGTCTCATGGAACTAGCACTAACCTGTCAAGATGAAGTAAAGGCTTTAATTCTGATTCAAATCTTTTCAGCCATTTCAGCTTCCAACTTTTGTGGACATTGTTCCCTACTCCCTGGTCAGTTAAATAAAGCTGTAAGTCAGTGTGAAGAATAAAGGCCAATTATCCTGGTCCCTGGTCACAGCTTAAAACCCTTCCCAGAAAGCTAGAAGAGCATATTTTTCCAGGTGGTGTGGAGATACTCTTTGAGGTGCTGTGTGGTTGATAGGAATATCCTCAAAGGGAAAATATTTGCTAGAAAAGAGAGCATAGACCGGGAAGAGAAATCAAACAGATTCCCTTGGATGTCAGTGTAGAAGTCTAAAGTTTTATGATTTTAGTTGTGCTTCTGGCACCAAGATCTATAAATAGATAAAAAAAAAAAAACAAAAAAAAACAAAAAAACAAAACACCAACCCTCAGAATTGAGGAGGGAATAGCCCTCTGTTTTCTCACTTTGGCCTCCAGATTCCCTTGGCTCTCCTGCCACATTTCTCCTCCTCCTTTCTGAAGTGTTTAGAATTTCTTTCCATACTGAGTATGTGCGTTCTTCCAGATGCACATACCTACCACATTTCCCACAGTTGAACTGTAGAAGGGATGGTTTGTCCTGTAAGAATTTGGGTATAATATTTATTGTCAGACTAATTTAAATTCACATGAAAAGGTCTAGTTACTATGACCAGCAAAATAACCTATTACGAGAACTCTGTTCCGATTTAAAATGGAAACGTATCTCAAGGCTAAAGAATGAGCATAATACTTTGCCATTTAAAAATATATTAAGTCATAAGAATTCTAATTTCTCATGCCTGTCATCTAATTTTGTCTCGTAGCATCACAATTCATAGTGGGGGACGGAGCATTTCAATGACTGCTATCACAGCAGTTTAGAGGAGATGTTCAGATTTTGAATCTAATTTGTATTCCAGTGTCTCTTGAATTTATTGGATGCCTGTATATTTACTGGCAAATGCAGATGCTTAAAAATAGGCAATGTCATCTAATGCCGTATAATTATAATTTAGAACAGCACTGCACAATCTAAAAAATTGTTTTATTAAGCCAGTTTTATCTTTAACCTCTTCCTCTGTGACTCTGGTCAGCATCAGACCCTCAAAATAATTCACGTTAGCATCCCAGTAAGGGTGACAAAGTGAATCCAAGAATTAGTTCTCTCCCAGTGTCCTCGAAACACCAGACATAACCTCTGAAGTTTTTTTTTTTCCTCCAGTAGATACATTTATAAAATTTGCTGAGTGTAACGCAAGGGAAGCAACATCTGGCAGCTTTCACCTTCTGCTCTCAACGAATGAAAATCATTTACTCAGTGGGAGGCCCTGTCGCCAGAGATGCTTGGGAAAGAAAGTTTCTAACCGAAGTTTATAATCTCTTCCAGCCCTAATATGTGACTTTGCTAAACAATTGTTTAAGAACCCATGGAGAACACATAGTTACCTGTATTTTCAGCTGTGTGTCAAAAACACGAAACCTACAGATTCTGCCCCAGTTAACAAAAATAGAGTAAACCGAGGCAGGGGCTCCTGACTCTGTCACTTGTGTTCACCTTTCCTCAGGCATCCATGCCTCTTGCTCCCTTTACTCAGAAACTGCCACCGCCTCTCGGAAACTTAAAAAGAGCTGTTAACCAGTTTGTATCATTTATACACCTTGACTGTTCACACTACCAATGATAGTAAAAGGCATGTTTACTTTTTAAAGGGATTCTGTGTATCAGCAGACTGCATAGGGAATTGGAGTTGTAGGTGCGGGAAGGCTTTGAAAAGCCACCCGATTTCATCAGTCAGTGTGAAGGTGAGATCCAAACCCAGTGATGTCTACCCCCTACTCCCCAGGAAGGTGGATTGCCTGCAGGTACCGACTCTGAGGGTTTCAAGTGTGGAAGAAAATCCTCCCCCTGCTCCGAGATTTGTCGTGCCTGGGCCAGGCCAGTCTGCAGGCAGGTCTCCTCTCTTTAGCTCCTCCTGCCCAACCAGACTGGCACCCTCCTGTCCATAGCACAGGACCTTCAGGAGCTGTGTGGGTGCCTGTTCCTTTGTGGTCAGAATGACTGGAATTTGGTTCATATTTATTAGAGGTTTCTTTTAAAGTTAAAACTTCCGGGGTGACTGGGTGGCTTAGTCGGTTAAGTGTCTGACCGGCTCAGGTCATGATCTCATGGCCTGTGAGTTCGAGCCCCGCATCAGGCTCTGTGCTGACAGCTCGGAGCCTGGAGCCTGCTTCAGATTCTGTGTCTCCCTCTCTCTCTGACCCTCCCCCTTTCACTGTCTGTCTCTCTCTGTCTCAAAAATAAACATTAAAAAAAAAAATTAAAAAAAATAAAAATAAAAAAAATAAAGTTAGAACTTCCCAGAGCGCCTGGGTGGCTCAGCTGGTTGAGCATCCGACTCTTGGTTTCAACTCGGGTCATGGTCTCATGGTTCAGGGGTTTGAGCCCTGCCTTGGGCTCTGTGCTGACATCATGAAGCCTGTTTGGGATTTTCTCTCTCCCTCTCTCTCTCTGCCCCTCCCCCAGTCACACTTGCACTGTCTCAAAAATTTAAAAAAAAGTTAAAAAAAAATACAATTAGAACTTCCCTACCCTCTCTGATATTCCAGACAAACAACTAGGTCACTAGGATATATTTCCTTCACTGATTACTTTATTGAGAATAAAGTAGTAATGGGGTACCTACGTGGCTCATTTTTACGTGTTTGACTCTTGGTTTCAGCTCAGATCATGATCTCAGTTTTCATGACATCTGACAGTGCAGAAGCTGGTTGGGATTCTCTCTCTCCCTCTCTCTCAAAATATAGAAATAAACATTTTTAAAAAGAAAGTATTAGTACTAAAAATAATAGTTTTACTTATATAAATATATATAAAAGATATAATCATAAAAAAATAATGAAATGGTAATATTACTGATGCCCAGTATTACTTCATTTAGGTCATTGTACATCTGTTTATACCCCTCATAGATAAATGCATTTGCATTTCCCAGGAGTTTTTTAATAGGCTACTTGTCCATTTGAAATCGGTGACCAGTAATTTCAGTAGGAAGTTATAGAGCACCTCCTAAGTGTCAGGCACTCACTGATGACCAAACAAGAAATCAATCCCAGAGGAAGAGAATCAGCCGTGGTCCTTCACTGCAGTCCACACCCATCCAGTAGGCTCCTCTTCTAATAGTTCATGATGTAATATATTCTATAATAAGATTTTGAGCCATTTTGAGTTACGATATTAAACCATAAAAACATACAAGCCTAACTTTAGACATATTTTGCAACTTTCACTGTATACATCAAAAGAGAGCACTTTCAGTACTTTTCCCAACTTTTCTGATTGTATACACTACAGTGTAGTTTACAGTTTTCTTGATGAATACAACACATTAAAAAAGAACAGATAAGTCAATGTCCCTTAAATGTACTGTCATATTTTTACTTTTATGCCTTTCCATGCTAAACATTTCACTTCATGAAAGCAATAATCGTCTACCTTGTTGACTTGTGAATATCCAGCTCCTGAAACAGTTCCTCCTGTTTGGCAGTGCGTAAGTGTCACTGAATGAATCACCCTTCTTAGACACTTCCCCTCCTCCCCACCCAAAGCTTTCTTCAAGTTCAGTTCAAGCCCCACATCCTCTAAAAGACCCTCCCTTATGTAGATGTTCTGCTTCATATGGTACATTACTAAGGCAGTACCTGTGCATCTAACTTGCATACTTTTTAGAAACTTTTGCCGTAAACATATTTTCATTATAGTCTATGGATCCTTAATTAGTGTTCTACTCCTGCGTTTCATCCCCCATCCCCAAATACATTTAACACATACAAATATACATATAAGTATTCAGCCAACTCATGTAAAATAGATGAGCAGTTAATCATACTATTCATTCAACAAACATTCATAGAGTTCCTGCTGAGTCCCTGGTATCCTTCTGGGAATGGCCACTACAGCACTAGGTGACACCTATCCCTCTGCTCTTGGAGCTTATTATCTACCAACAGGAGACAACCAAGAAAACAAATGAATAAATAAATGAGGAATACAAGAATATCAGGTACTGATAAGGGCCATGAGAAAAGTATGTGCAAGGGTGTGACTAGAGGTTAAAACATAAAAGGAAAAGGAAAAGGAAACAATCAGTTGATGATGTCCTCTGATGAGTTAGCAGTTGATCTGACACCTGAGCAGCAGGGAGCAGTACTGGAAAGATTTGAAAGAAGAGCCTGTGAAGTAGTTTTGGGTAGGAATGAGCTTGAGATATTGGTGTGAGGGTAGTGATGAAGAGGATGTCTGTGTAGAACATTAGTGGTTTGAGATGCTGCTAAGTAGAGATACAGCCAGTGAAGGTGTCCTGTAGGCAGCATGGGTTGGCATCCTGGTGGAGGTGATGGTGACAAGAGAGGGGATTGGGGGCAGGTGTAAAAATTAGCATATGGCACGCATACAACATGCCCAGAGGAGATGAGAACCTACTGGGACTCTACAGCCATAGAAAAGATAGAAAACAGGAACTAAGTCATGGACATGTCAACATTTACAGGTAAAACTGAGGAATCTGCTAAGGAGACCAGGAAGCAAATAAGGAAGATACCTAAGAGAAAACAGTATCAGGAAGGAGAGAATAGTCAATCGTGCTGAGTACTGTTGAGGGGTCTACTCAAATGGGAACAAAAAATAAGTTAGTGATGCTGGGGTTGTGCTGACCTTTACAAGAGCAGTGGCTTTGTAGCTGTGGGTAGTAGCCCGTTTGGAGTGAGTTGAGAAGAGAAGAATTGAGAAGAAGTGGAGATAGCAAAAGTTAACCATTTAAGAAGCTTTGGAACTAGGAATGAAAAAGTTGAAGCCGAAAGAAGATTGGGGGTTAAAGGAGGACCATTTTGTGTTTGATTTTTACAGAGAGTTACTAGAATATGCTGGTAAGCAATGGGAAAACCAAATATAGAGGAAATGAAGGAGAAATCAATTAGGGGGTGAAAATTCAGAAGCAAACTCCTTAGAAAGTTGAAAGTGGTTGGCTTCCAAAGCCAGTTAGTGATCCGGTTTGTTTTTGATGGGTTCAGGGAATACCTATAAATATGAAGACTGTTTCACAATACAGAAATATTTCTGTATTAAAATGTTGAGAAATTAAAGCAGGCCAGTGGAGCCACCTGAACTTGCTGATTTTCAGCCATTTTTTACATGCAAAAATACCATTTTTCTGTGGCCCAAACTTACAATAATACGTATATATAAAACAGCTGAGAATACACAAATTACAACAGATGAAGAATTTATGGATATTTTCCATTTTCTCTTTTCTCTAAGTTTTATGAAGTACTTTCGAATAATTTTAAAACAAGTATAAGGGAAATATTAAATGCCTCTTATACTGAATACTGTGCATTTCAGCTTAATCTTCAGGTTAAGTCATAATAATTGCTTAAAAGAACAGCAAAGGCAGAAGCAGCTCTGTGTAATTATCCTAGTTTTAACTGAACCTTTGCGTTCTGTTCTAAAGGATTAAACCATCTAGTACATACTTCAAGATTCCTTAGGATCTTTGTTTCTTAGTGACTCAGATGTAAAAACAAACAAAAAAGAACTTCAAGTGAATCTATGTGTTTTACAAGATTTATCTTTAAAAATGTATCTATTGGCTTAAATGTTTGCATTGTCTTTTGTCGCAGGCTTATTTATATTTATTTTCCACTGTGCTATGAAGGAGAATGTCCAGAAACAGTGGAGGCGTCATCTCTGCTGTGGTAGATTTCGGTTAGCAGACAACTCAGGTAAAGGGGCATGTTGGCAATCGGTTTTATACCTGAGGTCAATCAGAAACCTTTCTCATTTGGTCTTCCATTGTCAGAACAACCCAGTCCCGATGGCAGAAAATTGTAAAGGTGGAGGATGTGAAGATGCTTAGTTGGAGTCTCAGAACATTAGGACTGTAGGAGATCTGAGGGCTCTGGGCCTCACCCTTCTGTTCTGCAGAGAAGCATGAATTCCAGCCAGGTGTGAGTTGCCCAGGGCTCTGTGTCTACTTTAACAACTCCGACATCCAGGGGTTCCACTATAACATGTGCACCTTTCCATGTTTTTGAGGTCCTCAATCACATTATTAGGCACAGAGATTTTTCTTATTATAAAAAAAAATACTTGAAGAATAGTATTACTTTTTTTTTGGCAGTGATTGCTTCTCACCCTTACAAAATTAAAGTCAGATTTTAAACAATACGTGCAACGGGTCAAATTAAGAAACTTACTTCAGTTTATTATTGTTCATATGCCAACCTCTTCTCTGAGCCATTGCTAGCATATAAGAAAATGGGAGGCCTTGGATAAGTTTCTTAATGTGGTGATGATTCTTCACAGGACATATTCCCCCTAAAGCAGGTTCATGAAGAGATATTATTTCTTTCAGACTGGAGCAAGACAGCTACCAATATCATCAAGAAAAGTTCTGATAATCTAGGAAAATCTTTGTCCTCAAGCTCCATTGGGTCCAACTCAACATACCTTACATCCAAATCTAAATCCAGCTCTACCACCTACTTCAAAAGGAATAGCCACACCGGTGAGTTATTCTGGCGGTGGGAAAGATGTTCTCTGGTGCATTTCTCATCATATTTGTATTGCAGTTGCCATATCATGAAGATTGATAGATCACAGTGCCCATGAGGGTGCTTATGTTAGATTTATGAAAATCAAAATGTATTTGAAGACCTTATCCAGCACTTTTGTGAATATTTTGTCTTTTTTTAAACCTTTACAACCAAAATTGAATCCACATAGCCATATTATTGCCTCTGAATATTATTTACTTCATTTGATTCAAAGATTAGTTTTCTTTTTAAAATATGGTATCTGAGTTTAAAAGTTTTTTTTTTTTACTTTAAAAAGTTTTAAAGTTTTTTACTTTAAAAATATAGAAATTGAGTTGTAATTATTCACAAGAAAGCATATTTCATGTTTCATAACTTACTATGAAAGTTAATTGGCAAGTTGACATAGGAACAGGTGGAAACACCATCCAGGATGTATGTTACATTTGAGAATCAATTCCTTAACCATTGGATGTGTTATTGGAAGACGCTATGTAAGTCCCTGAATAAATATGATAGAGAACATAATATTTGGAAAGTGATACAGGATGGTGAGAAACACCATCTTTGTTCATCTCCTGGTACTACTTGATATTTACAGTGACCACAGGTTGTAACACTGAGCATGTGTATGACCAATCCTGAAGACAGTGTGGAAATAAAGACTCTCTTGCAGTACTTGATAGCCAGCAAATGGTGTGAAATGTTGCAATCTTTTAATAGTTCTAATGAAAAGAGAAGAATTTCCACTTTGAAATACTAAATATACCTCAAGCAAACAGCTGTCACCACTTAGCACCCAACACTTTCCTCATTAAAGATGCTTCTAAAAGGATAATAGAAATAACTTTTTAACTCTGAATTTGTTTAGTTATTAAACATAAGCAGAGGTGAATGGCACTGAAGAGATTAATATTTGGTATTTTGCAAATAGTATGATGTGCAGTGTATATGTAAATGTTCACATTGCAAACACTTAAATTTCAAATGACCTGCATATACATTTGAATCCTTCCACATGTCCCTGCTTGCACCACGATCTGTGTACCTTGCCACTGGAATGGCCACTGCCTGAGATTTAAGATAGCATTATGGAAAAATGTTTGAGGGTTAGAGAGTTTGTTAATTCCAAAATTCTTAAGATCTAAAAACTTGGAACAGGTTAGGACAGCAGTTTTCAAAGCTTCTTAGAGAAAGGACATTTCTGAGAATCAAATAAAAGCTGTGGACTCTCTTCCAGAATAAGATACAGCCTCTGAGTCCTGTATGCAAACAGTCTACCTCAAATAAGAGGTCTGTGTATCCTTCTTTAAATACCTCTGTAAGAAATTTGGTGACAGGTATATAGTCTGACATAGGTTATTCTACCTAATTGGTAGTTTCCTGGCACAAAATACATTTTACTTATAATGAATGAATTTTTTACTTTATTTAGTCAACCTTAAAATTAGATACATATATGATCATTTCAATGGATGCAGAGAAAGAATTTGACAGAATACAACATCAATTCATGATAAAAAACAAAGTAGGTTTTAGAGGAACATATCTCAACATAATAAAAGCCATATATGAAAATCCCACAGCTAACATCATACTCAGGGGTGAAAACAGAGCTTTTCCTCTAAGATCAGGAGGAACAAGACAAGGATGTCCACTCTTACCACTTTTATTCAACATAGTATTGGAAGTCCTAGCCATAGCAATAAGACAAGAAAAAGAAAAGGCATCCAAGTTGGTAAGAAAGAAGAAAAACTTTCATTATTTGTAGATGACATGATATTATATATGGAAAACCCTAAAGACTCTATCAAGATTACTATAAGTGATAAATGAATTCAGTAAAGTTATAGGATACAAAGCTAATATTCAGGAATCTATTGCATTTTCTATACACTAATAATAAGGTGGCAGAGAAATTAAGAAAACAATCTCATTTATAAGAAAAAAATACTCATTTTGCCTACCCTTCGAAAAGGCAAATAGCGTGTATTCTATATCAGTTATGAATGAATAGGGATTTGACCAAATTGTTGTCCTCTTAACACATGTGAGAATAGCTAGAAAAATGTCACCAGGGGAGAGATGATGACAGATAGATCATTTGGAACAGGGGACATTTTGGAAGTAGTAATGAAATATTTAGAAGTATTTAAGGATCATGGATAAAACTGACTAAAAGATAAAAGGAAATTCAGAAATTGAGGTACCAAAGAAAAACTTTGCTATTTTAAAATGTTATGTATGTTTTTTTAAGGAATGTATTCATGTTTTTCTGTTTCCCATAACAAAACCCTTGGGGTTAAATGAGTTCTTGTCATCTAGCATAAAGATATAGTCAGCTGTATGACATTACTTCTGCGATATAGTAATTGATGGTTTCCAATCAACTGATGTATGAATGACCTTTAGCTACATAGCCATTTCTCAGTAGGACTGCTGGTGTACTTGGGTCACTCAGAGTATGCAAAAAGTCACTGCATATTCATCATGGATATCTAGTTAATTTATTTCTTGGAATTGATCTAGAAATTCATATGTTTATGGTGTAGATAATGTCTTCTAAGAGCATTCCTTCAGCAAAAGTGGATCATTCAGGTAAACTTCTATTACTTTTTGAATGCATGAATTTTTTGCAAGGTAATGAAAGAATGTTTGCATGGATTAAACTAAGACTCTTGCTGCGCCAGCAAAATTGCTTGTTCTTTATGATACTTCTCGGCTAGCACAATGACAGTCCTGCACTGAGCTGGAATTCCTGAAATTTCAAATGGTTGTGGCTGTGCTGGCTCTTCTCTGCATGGGGGTGTCTGCAAGCTGCTCCTTCTAGGAAATGTACCATGCTCTGGAGTTAAGGGATCACATATAAGGTAGAATAGTGGGGGGGGGGGGGTGGAAAGCAGTACTTGAGAAGTTTGTTATAGAAGTTTGTTATAGAAACTCTTTACTCTTCCATTGCTCTTATGAATTACTGGATATGTCATGGTACATTAATAGAAGTCATAATAGAGAAATTATCAGTTCCAAGCCTGCTTTTTGAAGATTTTTGTCTGCTTGACGTTTCAGCCTAGGTCAAATAATAGTTCATTTCCCTAGCCCCTGGTTTTCAAACTTGCAGCTACAACCAAAATCTCTATTGTTATTGATGTAATATCTAACCAGAGGATTGGGAATAGCATATATACTGAAATATAGCCCTTGCTCAGAGTTTTACTTTATTGACTATGAAGACCCAGAAAATTGGGTCACATATTTGGAAGGGACCTAATCAAAATATCTAAAAGGTGTCAAGCCACTGAAAGTTGTCACTGAAGCAAAATGAGTGTATCCTTAAAGCTTCTTTGAGTATGTGTGGTTTTCTAAAAACGTTAAGCACAAATTATTTGTTACTGATAATCTAAATCAATAGAAAAATCCCCAGCAGAAAACCAATGGCTAGTGAATATATGAACTGAAAGAAACACAGAATCAATCAGCTTGCTGAGAGCTAAATGGGGAGGGGCCCTTCTACAATGACTCCCTAAACCTTTTTCTCACCAGTCCTGGTATGTGATCATTCTGCCGTGCTTCATGAGCCATCTATTCTCTCTTTCTTCCTTTAGTATGGGATGAACACAACATTTCCTCTTTTAGTCTTCATTTTATTTAGTGTCTGTTTCAACATAGGACAACAGTTAAACAATTTGAGTCATTTCCAAGACAACAGATACAGTGATGATGGCTTTTATCAATTACTGATGGATTTTTAATGTTGTGTCACATACTGGGTGCAGCTTACTCAAAGCATAAACATGCCTGCAATGAACATTCCAGATTTGGAGCCATGATTCCTTGAAGCAGTTTTTCATCATAGAGTTTTAGCTTCTTCTGCAGTGAATAGAGAAGATACAATGTAGAGAACTGAGTGCTTTGTAAAAGGTCACATTTGCTCCTTCATTTGGTGTGAAATCTCTGTGGTTAATTTTTGAGTAGAATTTTTCTCCAAAATGTGTTGGAAAGGGGAGGAGTGTAGATACTTACAAGAAGGTATTTATAGGGTAAATGAAAACAGCCATATGTATTTAAAAATAATAGAGCTTATGTGAATTTCAGAGACTATCTGAACCAATTTTAGAAAGGTTTTGGGTCTAGAGAAATAGTATTTAAATTGTATATGATATTGAGTGTTGAATCACTGAATTGTACACCTGAAACCACTATTACACGGTATGTTAATTAACTGGAATTTAAATAAAAACTTATACATAAATTAATGAATTAATTTGAGAAATTCAGAGCAGAAATGTATTTAGCAGTCCTTTATTACTATCAATTATTTTGATATTATTGCCATCAGCAATAACATCATCCTGAGACTATGGCATAGTTAATAAAATACCCTTTCATGTTTATTTTCATTCACTTTATTCCCCCAAATCCTTTAAATTATATTTTATAAAAACTCCCTTTACGAAAAGTGTCAAACATATATAAAAACTAGAGAGGACAGTATGATGAATCCCCTTGTGCCTGTCAACTCATGGTCACCTTCCCATTTCTCCCTCCCTGTATTGTTTGGAAATCATATCTTGGACATCAAACATTTCTTCCATAGATGTTTTGGCATCTTTTATTTGTTATATAATCTGTCCCTGCTTTTTTTGAGTTATTTGCCAAGTATATTTTTGTAGCAATTTTCTAATTATTCTATTCATTGACTCTGAAAAATACCACTTACGGTAATATTTCTTGAAACAAATTCCAACACAAATTACTAGAAGGCAAATTAGCATTCATTCATGCATGGGAATGCACTTTGAAGATGAAAAGCATAAAATTTTGGAGCTGCCTGTTACCTAACCTAAGAAAGAAACAGAGCTTCATTTTCTTTACGTATTTCTTTAATGTGCAAAATAGTGTCCAGTCTGGTGGCCCTTAGGCGTGTCACCCACTCATCTTGTAGCCTAACTCTTTGTATCATTTCTTTCAGACAATGCTTCCATGAACAAGTCCTTGTCCAAATTGACCCATGCCGATGGAGAACAAACATCAATCATCCCCGTCCACCAGGTCATTGATAAAGTCAAGGGTTATTGCAATGCTCATTCAGATAACTTCTATAAAAATATTATCATGTCAGACACCTTCAGCCACAGCACAAAGTTTTAATGTGTTTAGTAGAATAAAGAAGAATCTGTCTACAGAAATGTGAAAATCTGCAAGCTGTGGAAGCTATGACTGGCACTTGTGAACGTGCTATGACCTAGGTAACTGCATGTTCATATAGGAGGAATGTATTTTGTTAAGAAGGCTTTTGTAAAATTTTAAAATCTGTCTTTCAGTGTATTTCTTCCATGGGGGCATTTCCACCATCACTAAAACTTTAGTACTGAGAGTAACATGACCCAGTAGGTACAGGGGATATGAATTTTTTAAATATATAATTGGATCAGACTCATCAGAACTCGGGGAGCCAGGGGACATTAAAGTTAGCAGACAAGGGAGGGGCAGAGCTAGGAAAGTGTAGTTGATGGCTCATAAACACCCCACTTTTAGGTTTTGGATATGGCCATTGGCTACATCATCTTTCTCAACAGTGAGAAACATACAACTAGTCATAACTAAGTTCTGGTGCTAGTTTCTATGAATGCAGTAGCATTTCTACATTTTCAATAACATTTCAACCACAGATACAAAAGAATACTTAATGTCTGATCCAAAGATTGGGAAGGAATTCTTTCTTATTCTACCAAATGCTTAACCTTCAGGACATTAATATGCTTAAGAAAGAAAGAATTTCCAAAATTTTGACCCAGTTAATATGAGACCCTGTAAATTTCTACTATTTCACTTATCCTACGCCAGACACAAGGCTTAAGCGTCATCATTAACTAGAATTTAATCCCATACATTTGAATCAAGTATAATGTTGATTTTCCATTAATGTAGACTTCCCACTACTTGTTGAAGAATGAATCCCTTAGACCTCTGTTTTTTCTCCCCTACTGTCGTTTGAACCCAAAGACTTATGGGAGGAACAAGAATTTCCATTAAGCATATTGTGTATAATAGTCTCTCCCTTTTAGGAAATATAATCATTGAGACTCTATGGTCCTGTTCTTGCCCTAGAGACTAAGACATTTCCATTTGCACAATTAGAAAGCCTCTTCCTTTTCAAGCGCTTTGTTCCAGAGAATATAAACTGAGGCATAGGGGTAACTTGTCATAATCAAAATAATTTATAAGCACGTGGGTCTGCAATTGCTAGTCTAAAAACCATTTGTACATAAGTCCTCTGATTCTAAGAGCCAGAGCAGATCTGGCAAGATAGATGGTGTGTTTTTTATGGATTAGGTTTCTGTATGCAAGGCATGTATATTAAGCAGTTTTCTTAATTTTCAAACTACCCTAAGTAATATGCTTGCTAGTGAATGTGTTGGAGACGATAATTTAAATTGTCTTTAAGTGATAGAGTTGTATCTAGGTCCTTAGAAATTGGTCTCAGTACATATTGTACCTTTATATTTGCTCTGAGTTATCTGTGAAGTATCAGGTTCTGGGAGACATCAGCCTAAGTGACCAGGAGAGAAGACATTCTGGCACCACCAATCTACTTAAAGGCAGAAGCCAGGACTGAGCACTTGAGAGCCTTTCTCTCTGCTCAAAAAACAGGTGGCTCTCAGTCTGAGACCTAGGAGGGTTGTCAGGCTGTACAGCATCTGAGGGGCCTCTCACCTTTTGCTGATCTTTAGTCATAAAGCTATTTGCCAGACTTGACTGGATGGTAAGATAATATGGTGTGGGGTTTTATTACCATTTCATTTTGCAGCAGCATGGAACATTGCCCTAGGAGACATGAGCATTCCCTGGCTTGGCTTTCACAAGGGAGGAGTGTATATAGTAGGAAAGGATAATAAATCTTAAGGTCATTAAGATTCACTACAGGAGAGCCAAATCCTTTTCTATAGGCGTATTATTAACAGACTGCTTATTCTGGCAGAGGTTACATGTATATGAAAATCAATCATAAATAGTCACTGAATCTTCATACACTTTTCCCCAAGCCTTAGAGATTCGTGATAGAATGTCATTAGCTTTCTACTATATTTCTATCCCAAAGCTCCTATTTAATTAATAGTAACTGAGAGATAGCTTCCAAAGTGGCTTTGATTTCTACTCATATTCATTCAGATCTGGGAAAATGTTTTCTTTTTTTTCATATTTGACAACGATGTCAACTCTGAGTTAGAAATTTCCAGTAATCAGGTAAGGAGAGATGAAGAAACGGCTGAGTAAAAGCATTTGCAGGTGGATTTAAGACTGAGCCAAATTCTACGCTCCGTTCCGTGCATGGGCTTTGCACCTTCGTTGGGTTGCCTCAGAACAGAATTGCAGGAATTTAGCTGTGGAGCCAAAATTTAGGTTAGCCTAACCTTGAGAATAGTATCAATTCAGCTCCCCTGTTTTTGTTTTTAATTCTTTTTCCTCTTTTTTTTTTAACTGCATTGTGTCCATCTAGGGTCCTCAGATATCATCGTCTATTCTTATCATTGTTCCCTGCATCGTAAAGCTTTTCTTTGTCCATCATTGGCATAGACTCTTTTGTACATATTTATTTATTTGTGTTTATAAATGCCAGCTCGTTTCGTAACTTAGCTTTATATTGCCTGGATTTGTTATTTTTATAATTAACTTTCTTTGGGAGAGACTGTATGTATACATATGTTTTTCTGAATACTTTGTGAAATCATTTTCTGGAGCAATATCTTTGAATATGATGAATAAACATGACTGTGAGTGCAAATTAGAATTAGTAGTAAGAAGCTACTATAGCTGATTTGCCATTTTAATTAAATGGAAAGTGTTTTTCAAATAAATACTTATGTTGTTCATGTTCCAAATTATTCAATTCCTTTATGAGTAAGCATTTTGATTTCTGACTCTTAAATAGGAAAAGATCATTTGACAGCCGGAAAATAACCCGCCACCAATTAAACCAGTGACATGATGCTACTTTGCCAAAACACTGAGAATGAATATATTACAAAGATCCAGTTCACTGGGGATTAATGCATGTGGAAGTTCTTGAATTTTCTTAAAACGATTGATGTGAAGCCAAGCTTTGGAGGATGAGAAATAATGTAGGTTCCTTTCTGAGGGTGTCTTCAGCATCTTGAAAAAGAGAACCAAGTCAGTAATATTATGTGAAGTTAGGTCCTGAGGTGTTTTTTTCACATTTATAGTTGCTGTTTTCATTGTGGGAATCTTAGAAAATGACAGAATTTAGCCAGCTTCACTTGCATGATTAGAACAGAACCTCCCCACATCCCTTTAGTGTGGTTATTTCGGATAACTCTTTTCGGCAGAGGGCCAAGGCCAATTTGGCTCACAGCCCTACTCAGTGCTAAGTTGTGAGGCGTGTTGGCCGGTCACCGTGAAATCAGGTCTTCTGAGCCAATGTTCACAACTCCCGGCCAAGCCGTGGTAAGAAAACTGACAAGTGGTTTCTTAAGATTCATCTACAGTAATATAGAAGCAGGCCACTTCGGAAAGCCCAGGGAGTAGCCGCAGCAAGCAGACGGGAAACACTGATTTGATTCGCAGGCTGGCCTGTGTTTGTAACATTGTGAAATGTGGAGGAATTGGGCTTTACACACACAGTGTTTTGGAAGCATTTCTGTTTTCAGTTGAATAAAATTCTACTTTTCTCATATAAAGGCATTTAAGATCTCTCTTTTCACTCTCTCACCCTCCCTTCTCACAAGCTTCCTCCTTTTCTCCCTCTGCCCTTCTTCCCTCTCCCTTCTTCTTCCCACCCTCCCTCTGCATTTTAAGGGAGAATACTTAAAGTAACAGTTTTCTTTTTCTGTTTCCCTAGAGAAAAGTAAGAATAAATGTGAAATATTCAAATGTTTGCATTTATATTCTATAGCCTGTCAAAACAAAAAATGGGAAAAAAAAAACCATGATGTGCTTTATTACCCCAAGCAGCTTCAGCCCAACGTGGGTAATTTGGACTTGATAGGAAAAAAATCAAATTTATAAACACGTTTGGATACCAAATACTTCTTTACTCCCTCTTCTAATTTTCAGTAGTATTCTATAAGGGAGTATTGTTGTTCTAGTCTTCCATTAGGGGAAATTGTTGATTAAAGATGGTGAGTAACCTGCTGTGGCCACATGGGAGGTAAGAGTGGGTTCAGACCTAAGTCCATTGGACTTTGTGTTCACTATTCTACATCAGAGTGCCTTGTGGCCTTCTTCAAAGAACCTGCACCTTAATGAAGGAAGGCATTCCAAGGATGGGATGCATGTCATGAGATTGCAATGAAAGCTTCCAGAACTTCAGATAGAAGCTCTGGACCAGCAATATGTCAGTGACGTTTTGGTCTTTGAAGTTCCAAGAGATTCTGGTAGGCTTCTCCTGACAGTAAGGAAAGTCATTCCAGGCATGGAAAGTCCATGGCAGTGAGTGCAACACAGCTGAGGTTGGCTTGACTGTGGGGTGGGGAGCTGTGTGGAATCATCAAGAAGCTGAATCCAGCTCACAATGTAAGACTGGGTGTCTGTCTGGGGCAGACACAAGGGAGACCTACAGGCTCTAGGCAGGGAAGGAGCTGAATCCTCACTGCAAGGTGACTTTAGGATGGTGAGTGTAAAAAGCCATTTAGAAGGCACAGGGCCTGGACCCAGGAAGAACAGTGAGGAGGCCTTTGGAGAACTTGTCAGAAGAGCAAGGGAATTCAAGGAATGGTGTGTTGGCTCACAGGTTTTAAGGGAGTGATGACACCTTCCACAAGGCTTCCAAAGCAACACAAGCCCACCTTTACCAGGCATCAGCCCACTGTACTTAGAATGGTGGTGAGAGGTGCATGGGTGGCTCAGTCGGTTGAGCAGCTGACTTCAGCTCAGGTCATGATCTGGTTTGTGAGTTCGAGCCCCACGTCAGCTCGCTGCTGTCAGCACAGAGCCTGCTTCCCATTCTCTGTCCCCTTCTCTCTGGCCCCCCTCCACTTGCAGTCTCCCCAACATAAACATGTTTAAAAAGGGGGTGAGGTCCCCAGTTGTTCCAGATGCCACAGGGTTAAAGGAGCTAAGAAACAAAGTAAGTCTTCTATGAAACAAAAGCTGCTTATATCAAGAAATGTGGCAGAAGGGGGGAGAAGAAGGGGTGGTCTTATGTGAAGGAGTACAGTTGACCCTTGAACAAGATGGGTTTGAACACAGATCCACATACACATGGGTTATTTGTATACTGCAAATGTGTTTTCCTTGTAATTTTAATAACGTTTTCTTTTCTCCAGCTTACTTTATTGTAAGAATACATTTACAAACTATGTGTTCATTGATTGTTTATGTATCAGTTAGGTTTCTGGCCAACAATCTGCTATTAGCAGTTAGGTTTTCGGGGAGTGAGCTTATGGTGGTTGTCAACTGCATGGAGGTAGGCACCCCTACCATGTTGTTCAAGGCTCAACTGTACAAACTTAAGGGACAGGTGTCTCATGGAGTTTTGTTTCTCATTTATGAATGGAATACAATTAGTTGAAGGTGAAAAGGAAGGCAGAAGAGGGTGGATGTGTTTGTGGAAGGGTTCCAGAGGTGAGAGATTGAGAACTGCAGGGAGAGAGTTGACCTTGGCAAAGGGAAGAGACCGTGTCCTTTGAAGGTGGAAAAATGATTATTACATGAGACAAGGGGGAGGGGGGGATAACCAGACCGATAGTAAGGAAAGTTTGTTGAGTTTCCTGATTTTTATCAGTTAAAATAGTTAGAGGCTCATTTCACCTAAGAGAGGTAGTATCCGGATGAAGATCTGAGTAAAATTTAAAAGATTTAGAACAACCTTACAGGGAATGCAAATGCTTGGCTAGTTTACATTAAATAAATTAATAAGTGGTATTTGCCCTTAGAGTAGCTTTTACAAGTATATTCCCTAAGTCATCTCATTCAAATATTTTTATTTGATGTTTTTGAAAAGCTAGTTTATTTCAAGGTCATAACCAAACAATGTTCTGAAGTCTCAAACCTTATTGATCAAGGATTTACTTTAAACATTTATAAATAATTGGATGAGGAATTATTTCAGACAAACTCCAAAATCTTTTGAATCTTTCAAATGACATCTTCTGGTTGGCTTGACTTACTTTCATTCTGAATTCATTTAAATGATTTTTGTAAATTCAGGATGTAATTAGAATAAAATATTTGATATTCACATTAAATATATTTTAATATTAATATGGATAGTGTCTGGTCACAGTGCATTGAGAAAATAACAAAACAAAATAGAGTTTGAATACTCTAGGAGCAAAAGAAAGACCTATAGAGCACTGCAATATTTTCCTGATTTTCCTGTTTCATCGTCCTGAATAAAGCTCAATCAATGAAGGATATTAAGTGATTACAACCATGTAGCCTTCCTACAACGAATTCACTGTTCAGAGCTAACAGATATGTCATGAAACTCTTTTAACTCAAAAGATAATATGTTTACCTGTAAAAATTTGAAATAAAACCATTCCTGCCAAATTAGAGCTAATGGATCATCTTCCTTAACACGATAGCAATAAAATGCCCACATAAACTTGACACATTATATTATGCTGTTTTTTTTTTAATTTCACATGTGTATGGCTTTTCTACTGAATGAGGTTAATATTAAAGGTTATGTATATGCTCGTCATTTTCATAGGTGATAGCATATTGCTAGCCATGTAACAGGTGTGTGTTTTTAATGTTTATTAAATTAAGCTGAAATACATATGTAGTTTGCTGGGTCCATTTGCATTTTATATTTTGCAAAAGTGGATCTCCAAAGTACCTTGGATTTTGGTGGGCTTGCAAGAACATAGATTAGAAATACAAAGTAAAGAGGAAAAGTGTATTAGAATTATGCTATCCAAGACCTTTACCCTAATTACTGTCTGTCACCTTATATGGTACAGGCAAGTGCAATAAGAAGTTAAAAAAATACCCATCAATTTGGTATTAACTCTAAATCCTTTTTAATGGTATTAGAAAAGGAACTAGGTTCAACTCAAGTCTGAGATAAATAAACATATAAACCTGCTTTTGAGCAGTTGTCTTGGGAACTGTAATGGCTCAAACTAACTTCAATATTAGGGAATTTAATGTAAAAGCACAGAGGTACCCATGGAGCCTGGCAACCACATGTGCAAACAGACTTGGAAATCTGGGACCAAGGGATGATGGTTTGAACATCAAGCAGTAATTTTTTTTGTGATGCTATACTTGTTTGTTTTGTTTTTTAAGACTTCATTTTGTAGAGCATTTGTAGGTTCATAGCAAAATTGAGAGGAATGCACAGAGTTTCCCCATATACCCCTACCCCCTTCTCATACTCAGCCCCCACCCCATAATCAACATCCCCCACCAGAGTGGCACATTTATCACAGCTGGTGAACTCACACTGACACATCATTATCATCCAAAGTCTGTAGTTTACCATAGGATTCATTTTAGTGGTGCACATTCAATGGGTTTTGACAAATGTAGAATGGCGTGTGTCCACACAGAGGATTTTCTCTCTCCCAGAAATCTGTGCTCTGCCTATTCATTTCTTCATCCCCCAACACCTGAGAACCACTGAGTTTTTTACTGTCTTCAGTTTAACCTTTTCCAGAGTGTCATATCGTTGGGATCATATAGTATACAGCCTTTTCAGATTGGCTTCTTTCACTTTGGAATTTGCATTTAAGTTTCCTCCTTGTCTTTTAGCGGTCCGATAGCCCATTTCTTTTTAGTACTGTATAATAAATAATGCATTGTCTGGATTCACGGCAATGTATTTATCAGTTCACCTATTCAGGGCATCTTGGTTGCTGCCAAGTTTTGGCAATTATGAATGAAACTGTTACAAACATCCGTCTGCAGGTTTTTGTGTGGACATAAGCTTTCAATTCCTTTGGAGAAGTACCAAGGAGCGCGATAGCTGGATTGTATGGTGAGAGTGTGTTTCATTTCATAAGAAATCAGCAGACAGTAATGTAGTGAAGCTATGGTGTTTCATCTTTGCTCACTGATCCGTATCCACCGCAGACTCACTTCCTCTCAAGACCTCATAGCTATGTTGTACATGAGGTCTGAAATTATCATTGTGCCAATGCTGGCCTCAACCCTAAATGTGAATTTCCATCCCTGGTTCGGAATACCGTGTGACCTCAATTTCGGTATCTCTTCATTTAAATTCTTGAGAAAGACACCCTGATTGGATTAAGAGGTACAACCTTCCAGCAACAAAACAAATTACAGGAATGAAAGACACAGAATAGGAAACATAATCTATAATATTGTAATAACGTCACGTGGTGATGGATGGTATCTATACTTCCTGCGGTGAGCACAGCATAATGTATAGAATTGTTTTATCACTATGATGTACACCTGAAACTAATACAATATTGTCCATCAGCTATACTTCAATAATAATGATTTTAAAAGAATAATAAGAACCTTACAAATCAGAAAAAAAAATAATTTAAAAAGGCCCTAGTTGACCCAGCTTTATTCGGGGGGGGGGGGGGGGGAGCGGGTATACCTTGTCCAAGAACACACAATATGACTGGCCACCACAGGCTTACCCATCAAAGAGGCTGTGGATGGGAGAGGGGTGAACTTATTCAGACAGGACAGGTGGATTATGAAAAAAAAGCGAGTTATTACTAGCTCACTGTGTCAGCTTGGGTCATCCAGGGAGCAGTACGGATATAGAAACTCAAGTGATTTACTGGGAATAACACCTGTGAAAGACAAAGGAGCCTGAGAGGGAGAAGGAGGGGGCAAAGGAGCGCCTGCCTGCAGGTGTCACACCCATTTAAGGAGAGTTGGAGGGAGGAGGATGGTGTAGGAAGAGCCCTGGAGTGCAGTCCAACTCTGAGGAAGTCCTGGCAGCCCAGCGGGGCACCCTGGCACCAAGATCTCTCATCCCTGTGCTCATGTTGGGTGGACACGCTGGTCCCGCCACTCCCCCCCACAGCTACTGGCTCGGACCAACTAGGGAGAGACGGTCCTCAGCTCTACCCGGGCAGCAGACCTCTGAGGCGCCGAAACTAGAGGCCGTCAGCCGACGCTGCTTCTTGCAACAAGTTCTCTTTTGAAAGATCCAAGGGGCGTGCCCCTGGGGGCACCCGTCCAAATTCACAGAAATGCAAAATGGCTAGACAGTCTGCCTCGAAGGCTGTGCAGCCAGGAGCCACGCAGAGTCACCCTGGTGCAATGCTACCAGGCACCTTCCAAGTGCTGCTGACACGCGCCCAGCGGACACCAGGTGCAGGACACCACCAGTGAGCAGTGTCTTCAGCCAGAGATTTACAAAGAGAAGAGATTTTAGTAATTAAAAGGGGGTTTTAGAGATCAAATGGACTATTCGTTATTCATTTTTCTCTCTCTACGTTTACTGTGTGAAATCAAGAGATGTTTAGGAAGCATGATGAATTGAGCATTTGAAAATTAATTTTTATCCCCATCTTGTAAGCTCACCGGTTTTCTTGAATGCCTGTTGGGTTGCAGAGAGAGCAGTGGTGATTTGGCTGACAACACTCCAGTATTCTTTAGACTTGCTTTGTCTGAGCTTCTGGTAAATACGTTTTTGTTCTGGTTAACTTGTTGCAGTTAAAGAAAAGTCTGAGATCCCAAATAGCTAATTAGCCTGGGCTCTGTTACTATCTGTTCTAGCAGTTTCTACAAGAAAACCATGGTAGAGCTTGCAGAAAGGAGAGTAAGGTATGTTAGTGGTAATTCGTATGGTAAGAACTAGAAAAAACAGTCATACAGAATTAGTATTGTTTAAGGTTTAGAAAGATGTGTCGGTCCCATTTTGCTAAAGCCAACAGTTCTTCACTCTGAAGGAATCATACAATGTAGAAGAAACATCACAGGCTTAATTTTTAGGAAAAATTGACTCTTTTAACAATGGCCTATGCTGCATGGCTTTAGTCTGTCACCTATCTGCAGTGGGCCTCAGTTCCTCTGGTAAATAAAAGAAGCTGATTAAGAGCTCAAACGTTTTCAGCCCTAGAATGTTGTAGTTCCCTTTAATTTCTTTAAATATAAAAATACTCATTGTTTCCATTTAAACACAGAATCCGATGTCTAAAAACAAATTATCAACCAACACATCTGATCTTCAATCTGAATTTTTCAAAGGAATATATGTATTCTGTATCTTTTTATTTTCAAAATAAAAGCCTTTTCTATACACATACTTTAATATTTCCAAGGCACTAATGAAATCTTTAGGGATTAAATTAGTAAGAAGATTCACTCTCAAATACAAAGGAGAAGATGGCCCACCAGGAAGTCAGTACTCATTGTGAAAATCAGAGATAAAAACCCCAGTTTTCTTTGAACAAATCAATGGAATTAATGATCCCCCCCAACATGGATACAAAAAAATCCCATTTCTCCTCCCCAGCTGTGTTACAACAATGTGCACAGCCACAGGGGAAAAGAAGAGAACAGATCAACTGGAAACACAAAGAGAGCGAGGAAAACAGATTTGCCAGTTGCCAAGAATGGTCCTCAGATGTGCAATACAGGATCTCTTGCTGGGTGAGTGAGAAGGCAAAACCAATAGGTTTCATTTAATACATACACATGTACGTGCCTCACAGCAGAGAGGAGTATCTTACCTTTGCCCCTGGATGCCTAAGTCAGGTCTGTATTCAAATTAGAGCTGTTTGCATATAAGTTATGGAAGGCAGTCCTTAGCACAGAACGCTGCCAAAGATCCAAGATACACTTTGAAGAGGTAATATTTCATGTGATTCCCTTTCAAGGGCCCTCAGAGTCTCTTAAATTGTGAAATATGAGTTTACAGACATCATGACAATGGGAAATCGTCTATGGCAATGCAAATACTGGGGTGGAGCAGGGGAGTGGGTTGAACAACTTGGCAGTCAATACAGCTATTAGATTAGTATCTTTTTTTAATGTTTCGGTTTTTTGTTCTTGTTTTTTTCCTTGTTTGGAGAGAGAGTGTGAGCAGGGGAGGGGCAGAGAGAGAGGGAGAGAGGCTCTCCACTCTCTCCGTGCAGAGCCTGGAGGGGCTCGAACTCACGAACCGTGAGATCATGACCTGAGCCAAAATCAAGAGTCAGACGCTTAACCCTGAGCCACGTAAACACCCCAGATTAGTATCTTAATGTTAATGCAGGTATATTTCTGCAAACAGAAATTGTCACTAGTTTGATTAGTCTGCTTCCAGTTAACATTCTAACCTGAGGGTAAAAAAAAAACTTGTTTCCTCAACATTTTTGGTAGAGATCTATCTATGTATGAATGTGTATACACATGCACACAGACTGCTTTCCAAATAACGTACTCAGAATTGTTAAAAGAATATTTTCTTGGGGTGCCTGGGTGGCTCAGTTGGTCAAGCGGCCAACTTTAGCTCAGGTCATGATCTCACAGTTCCTGAGTTCGAGCCTCACATCGGGCTCCATGCTGACAGCTCAGAGCCTGGTGCCCGCTTCGGATTCTGTGTCTCCCTTTCTCTCTGCCCCTCCCCCACTTGTGTGCATGCGCTCTCTCTCTCTCTCTCTCAAAAATAAATAAACATTAAAAAAATTTTAAGGATATTTCTTCTCAGAAATAATTCCAAGCAAGTACTCCAAACATAAGAGTTAGAAAATGTTTGGGGCAACTGGGTGTCTCAGTCAGTTAAGCATCCAACTCTTGGTTTCGGCTCAGGTCATGATCTCATGGTTCATGGGACTGAACCCATAGGGCTCAGCACTGAAAATTTGGAGCTTGCTTGGGATTCACTCTCTCCTTCTCTCTCTGTCCCTCTCCCTACTTTCTCACTCTCTCAAAATAAATAAACATTAGACAAAAATTTTTAACAAAAAAAAAAGAAAATGTTTTACTAGACCTTTGCCACAGTTACAGAAAAATCCATCTGTAGTTACAAACACTTGAGTTTTTGTTTTGTTTTGTTCTGGTTTGATTTGTTTGGATTTTTGTTGTTGTTATTGTTGTTGTTGTTGTTGTTGTTGCTGTTGTTGTTATTGCTGTTGGTTTTATCCACAAAAGCTATAAAGGATTACTAACATAATTTGGCTTTCATTCTCAATTGATGCGATTGAAATTGAATTGAATTATTGATGCAATAATTCTCAATTCACTTGGGAATATTTTTCAAAGGATCTTTCTAACTTTTGTTCTGCTATCTTGCATAGTGTTTACTCAGTAAAAGCACTAAGCATTCTCTCCCGAATCCTTGATTTTTTTTCCCATATCTCGCTTCGAGTGTATTTGGAATGAAAGTGGTCACGATTAGCCTGGAGTCACAGTGAGGAGTAGGTATTTCCATAGCCTTTCCTTGTTTTCAGCTGCCTCTTTTATCCACCAATCTACCCAGTGTGAGTGACTGCCAGGGTCTCTAAGCACATCCAGAAAGATCTATAATGTGCAAACCCTTGCTTTCTTCTCCGTAGTCACAAAGAAGTAGCAGGGTAAATCCATTGCACCCTAACCCCTCCCTCCTTCTAAATTCTCATGAGCACAAACCTCTGTAAGTGCAGCATGGGTTTTGGGAAGGATCTGGAATATAATGTTTCCTGAATAATAATAGTGTCATATTCTAAAATTCATGAAAATGGGCTGTTAGTTTTCATGAAACATTCCTTCCTGTACAAATTGTTCCCTATTGTTTAGGCAAATGAAAATAGTCTGCTAGAGGACTGGAAGGCAAACTGAGTCCTTATCTGTTTCCTTGTCGGAGAAGGAAGCAACTGAGATTATTGCCTTCTCTCTTGAACCCTGAAGCTCAAACCTAGAGACAATCAGGGTGTGGTTGGCATCATCTTAAAATGATAATCTGTTTACTTGATCAGCACACTGGGTTTGATCTTATATGGGGATAGTAAAGTTCATTCATTCAATGGTTGCATTGAGTATACATAGATATGTGTGTCTGTGAGTTTGTGTGAATGTATTCATATATGTTAGAAACTATATAACACACCTAACATTATTGATTATTTAGAGTTCCCCAGAGAAACAAAACCCCCAGATACAGAGAGATTTATTTTGAGGAATTGACTCATGCAACTGTGGACACTTAGCAGGCCCAAAATCTGACGGGAAAGGCCAGCAGCCTGGAGACAAAAGAAAGAGTGGCAATCTGCATCCAAAGGTAGTCTGCTGGTAGCATTCATTCTTGCTTGGAAGAAGGTCAGTGTTTGTTCTATTAAAGCCTTCAACTGATTGGACGAGGCCCACCCACATCATGGAGGGCAATCTTCTTTTCTCAAAGTCCACCTATTTAGATGTTTATCTCACCAAAAAAACACCTTCACAGAAATACACAGAATAATGGTTGACCAGTTGGACACTGTTGGCCAGCCAAGCTGACATGTAACATCAACTATCACCAGTATATTAATAGAGAGGGACTATGTGCAAGGCGCTTTTTGCAGAATGGAGTGATATTAACCACTTCATATATCTCTTCTCATTCTTGGCCCCATATAGGATTAGGACATTTTTGGAAGGCAAATACTTTAGCACTTCCTGGAGTTTATAAGGGGCAGTGCTAGCTTATGTCTTTGGAAACTGTCTCTGAAAAGGCTAACCTCATCGAATTGGAAGGAAGTCATATGGCCCTGCCACCAACTCCTAACTTGTCTGGACCTTATTTCTTCTTTATACTATCTTTCCCTTCATTTGAGCTATGGAGTGCCCTCCAAAAGCTTTACTTTCCCCATATAAAATGTCATTAATTTCAAATAAAAATGTTAACAATACTGATGGTTCTTTCTGTCTCTTAAGTGTGATTGCCTTAAATCAGAAGTTGATAGTACAATGTTGTGAAAACATTAAAGGATTTGCCATTAAGAAATAAGTTTTGCAGTCCTGACTGTCACTTTGTAGGAAATATCTTTCTTTCCAAGCCATGGCTTTCTCATCTCTAAAGGGAGGTTGATTCTGATGATGATAAAAATACCTCGATTGGAAAGATTAGTTGAGATAAAGTCTGGGAAAGTATTTTATAAATGATAAAAGATGATGGCCTTGATTAGTATAACCAGTTTTCTATTAAGTCAAATTCCCTGAGTTGTAGAATCCTGAGCCTCATTCAAGGTCCCAGCTCTCTGAACGTGACTGGAAATTGTGATTCCTCACAGAAACAATCTCTTGTATCTCCATGGGTTACTAACTTGTCACTCAGGAATTTGACCTTAGACTTAGGGACTTCTACCGAGTGACTGGGTGGCCCTGGCCAATACACTGTCTCCTCCCTGGAATATGGAATTCTCTATTAGACAATCCCTCCCTTCAGGCAATGCTTTTCTCCTACAGCACAGCCAGCAGACTCTGCAGTGGCTGTAATGTTCTCAGAAAATTACCGGATATACCTTCTGTCCTGCCCGGATGGAATTAAAAGCAGAAATGTGAAGTGTCATCAGGCTTTGTTGCTCCTGGAGAAAACGAGTGTTCCTGATGCTGGTGACAACCTTGTGCCTCCAATGCCCAGGCTCTCGCATAGCAGTGTAAACATAAAATCTTAGCCGCATTCTGCAGACGTTGCCAACTTGTTAGTGGAAAAAAACCCGAAGTGCATAATGTCTCCAAAATTTATGATGTTTTCCTGTCAGAATCCGGGTTTCTAGCTATGCTAACATTCTCCATCTCTTAGAAGAATTTCCTTTTCGTTGTGGCTGGTCTAGAAGATATGTTTCTGTTTTACTATGATCTATCATGGCATTTTCATTCTTCAGTAAGACTCATTACCCTACTCTATCCTGATCATTTCTCAAAACGACTGTCAAATAGTAATACTCTATTACTAGAGTAATCATAGTAATCGCAGAAAACGTTCTCTATTTATTCTGCACATAAATTTCTATCTGTGTGTAAAATCACCCACATTTCTGTTAGATCCTGTAGCAAGTGTATATACCATATAGCATAACAAGTACTAAGATTTTGTGAAACATCATGTTACTGTTTTATCAACTTTTGTGGAGAACTCTTTTGCATTGATTTTTTCCTTTGTTTTTAAATTCTGAATTTGTAAAGCTGTATGTTCTAAAACTCATCCAACCAGCTTTCATTGAGTACATCATGTCGTATGTGTATTGAACCTCACACACACAGAAGCCTGATTAGTGTTCCTAAATCTGGGTTCTGACTGTATCACCACCTACTAAATTAGATCTGAAATCCTTTCCCTAGAATTCAAGGCTTTCCTAATACTCAGGTCCCATGATTTGTCACAGACTCTAAGTCTAAAGTTCTCTCTTGTCTAGCAAGAGAGCGGAACGCAGGATTAAAAGCGAGAGATGGCTAATGTCCAGGGAAAGACAAGAGCCCTCAATAAGGGTCCTTGCCCCGTTTTTATCAGGATCAAAGGCTCACAAACATGGCGATGGACATGCACAAAGAGACAATGAATGTGTGAACATTAACTCATGGACGTGAGGGAAAGGGGGTCTTGAGGATATTAGGGGTTAGGGGTTTGGGTTAATACAAAACAAAATCCTGGCGCTGGGCAGTCAGGTGGAAGGTTGTTTACAGGGGACATGAGGTACCACCTCTGTTTATCTTAGCTAGCCTAGGGGATGAGACAGGTAGGACAGGAGATCTCAGAGTTAACAAGCCACCTTTCTTTTGTTAATCATCTCCACTCTGGGCTGCTTAACCTGCAGTGCTGCGGTCCAGGGTCTAATTTACCTGTTTACCTAACATGGTTCTTCCCTCCTGTGAAAGCATCTTTCTGCTATAGTACCAAATTGGGGGGCACTTCTGCCCTGAATACCTAATCTTGGTTATTTCATATATCTATGTTCTATAGTGAGGACTTTGCCCCACCTTTTCTATGCTTATTTACCTAATCTTGTGTACCCAAACTTGGGTGTGAGCATCCTATGGCTTTGTACTTCTTTATGCTCAATGGTTAACTTCTTGTTAACCTATTAGTGGAAGCCCAGGGAATTTCTAAGCTTATTCCCCACAATGACTGATATATATCTATATGGAAATTTGTTATGGGAATTGGCTTACATGATTATGAAGGCTGAGAAGTTTCAGTAGCTGCTTTCTACAAGCTGAAGCCCAGGAAAGCCAGTCAAAGTCCAAGTCTGAAGGCCTGAGCACCAGGGAAGCCAATCGTCCACATTTTGTTTCGTTTAGGACCTTGACAAATTGGATGATGACCACCCATACTGGGGAGGGCAATTGACTTTCCTGAGTCCACTAATTCAAAAGCGCAGCTCATCCAGAAACATCCGTACAGATATACCCAGAAATAATGGGTAATCCGGGCACCCGTGACCCTTGCAAGGTAACACATAAAATTAACCATCACACCAGCCCTGATGAAGAGCAATGCAGTTAGTGATTGTTGAATTCCAATAAGAGAGGAAACACCTGTTAAGAGGCCTCATGATAACCCAGAGTCATTGTGAGAAACCTGTGGTAAGGAACTTAACATTCCTTAAAGACACATTTCTGGTTTTGGATTAGTATACCTGTGTGCCTTATATCTATTTTCTTTCCCCCTGAATCACCTTTATTGATTGCATTCAAGTGCCCAATTCAGTAAGATTTGACAAAAGCATAAACCCACGTAACCACTATCACAAACTACGGAATATTCCCACCTTCCTGAAAGGTCACTCTTACCCTTTGAAATCTCCTTAATCACAGAAAACCACATTCCTGTCACTACAGATTCATTTTGTCTATTCTAAAAATACAATACTTATTACATAGTATACAGTACTTATTACATACCTATTCAGTACATACATATTTATTTCATTCAGCACGTTTTTGAAATCCATCCACACTATGGCCTCTATCAGTAGCTTTTTCCCTTTTATTGATAATGTTGTTCCTCCAAATCTTTTTTCTTTTTCATAGTTGCCTTACCCATCATAAGTCCTTTGCATTTCATAAAAATTTTAGCACAGATTGGCAAATATTTTCTAAGGGCTGGATAGTAAATATTTTACGCTTTGGAGGCCATAAGATACGATTTCTGTTGCGACTACTCAGCTCTGCCATTGTAGCGTGAAAGCAGTATTAGGCAGTGTAGAAATAAATGTGCACGGCTGTGTTCCAGTAAAACTTTATTTACTAAAGCAGATGGCTGGCCAGATTTAGCTGGCAGGCTCTGGTTTGCTGACCCCGAGATTTTTTTAATAAGTTGGAGGTAGATATACGTATCTATACTTACATCTATCTATCTACACACCACACACACACACACACACACAAATACACACACACATAACATACACATATGCCTGCTGGGATTTTAAATGGAGGTGCATTGAATCTACAGGTCAATTTTGGATACTTGACATCTTAAGAATACTGTCTTCCAACCAATGAATGGTGCACATATCTCCATATCTAAAGAAATTACTTAATTTCTTTCGTTATGTCTTATTTTTAGTGTGTGTATATATGTATATCTCATTTATATCTTTTGTCAGAGTTATTGATTCATATTGTTAATATTATTATAAATTGTATTTTTAAAATTTCAACTTCTTATTATTAATTGCCGGAATATAAAAACACAATTGCTTTTGTATCCTGCAACATTGCTAAAGTCATTTATAAGTTCTAGCAACAATTTTCAGGATTCTATTGGATTTGTCATCCAGAAATAAAGCCAGTTTGATCCTTTGTTTTCACTCTGGATGACTTTTACTTCTTCATATTTTATTTCACTAGCTGAAACCTTCAGTTCAATTTTGAATAGGAGGGATAGCCAAGATGAATTTCATCTTAGAGTAAACAGAGTCAGGTAGAAAAGTCATATGGCCATCTCCATAGATACAGGAAAGTCCTCTTTATCATGAACACCAGTTGTCAAGCTAGGGATAAATGGAAACTATTCTCATCTAAGACATCTACAAAATAAAAGCCACTGTAAATATCTAACTTCATATTAAAATATTAAAAACTTTGTTTTTACATTTGGGAGCAAGACAAAGATGCATGCTAACATCCATTCAACAGGTCTTATCAGGACACCAAGCCAAGAAAAGAAAAGAAATTATGAGGATTCAAAAGAAAGAAATAAAAATGTAATTATGTGTAGATGCTGTGATTCTGTACACAGAACATCTAAAAGAATCATAATATAAATTCTTAGACTTCACGAATAAATTTAATAAAATTACTGCATAAAATGTCAAATAAGATATCAAATGTATTTCTCTATTTTTATATATCTGCATCCTATGTATATCTATATATAAGCAATAAGTTACATGAAAATAAAATTATAAAGAGTGCCACTTGAAATAGCATGATAATCATAAATGTGGAGGAAAATATCCAAGATCTTTACACTGAAAAATATAAAACATTGTTGACAATCTTGAAGATGGCCTGGATAGAATAGGGATGTATACCGTGTTCATAGATTTAAAAAGTCATTAATATGAAAATATCAGTTCCCCTCAAATTGGTCTATACATTCAGTTCAATCCTATTTAAAATCCCAGCGGGCTTTGTTAAAATCCCAGTTTAAGACAAACTTAAAGATCCAAAACTAACATTTTCTATCAAGTCTTATTATAAAGCTACAGTAATTAAGACAATGTGATATTGACATGAACAATTGACAAATACACAAATAGAATGGAGTCCACATATAGACCTGTACATTCATTATGGTGTCTTGATTTATGACAAAACTAACAGCTTACAGAGCATGTTTTTTTCAATAAATGATGCGAAATCAACTGAACACCTGTATGGAAAAAAAATAGAGTTTGACGCCTACTGCACACACAAAAATTAAATCTAGGTGACTGATAAATCTGAATGTTGAAGATAAAACAATACAGCTTCTATACAATAACATGCAAGACAGTCTTTGTGACCTTGGAGGAGGTACATATTTCTTAAAGAGACCACACAAAAATATTGTTAAATTTTTGTCTTTATGTTTTGAATTGTGAACTTCCATTTATTAAAAGCACCATTTAAGGCATTGAAAATGCACACTTATAAAAAAATGAAATATATATACCCTGAACATGACTTATGTCCAGAAGATTTTTAAATTCCTACATAAAAAAAAAGAAGTAACCTAACAGAGAAGTGGCCAAAAGACTTCAACAGGAACTTCACAAAATGAAAATGAAAATTAAAAAAAACACCGAGATATGCTATATACCCCATAATGGCTACAGTGAACAAACTGTCAATATCAAAAGAACCTAGAACTCCTGTGCATTCTTGGTGGGAATGTAAATTGATAGAACAGTTTGGAAATCTGTTTGGTAGTAATTCCCAAAGCTCAACATACACTCACTTTCTGCCCAGCTAGTTCATTGTTAGATATGTAACAAATAGAAATACTAATTGTGTGCACCAAAATCTGTGCACAAGAATGTTTACCACAACCCTGGGTAGAAGAACCCCAAACTGGAAACAATATTAATGTCCACAAATAGTGTACTAGGTTAAATGTTAAACTGCCTTATAAACACATAACAAAATATTGTTCAGTCGGGAAATGAAGAAACTCTAGCTATGCACCTCAAAAACATAATTTTGAGTGAAAGAAGCCAGAGAGAAAAGAACACCATTGACTTCTTTTATATAAACTTCAAAAATAAGTAAAAGTCAAGATAGATACAACTTTGGGGGAAGGCTGGTAGTGACTATGAGGTGACTATGCAGAAGCACAAGAGGGGCTGCCTGGGACACTCTATTTCCCTTTTTTTTTTTTTTAAGTTTATTTATTTTGAGAGAGTGAGAGAGTGCAGGTGCATGAGTGGGGGAGGGGCAGGGAGAGAGAGGGAGAGTGAGAATCCCAAACCAACTCTGTGCTGTGAGCACAGATCCCGACACGGCTCGATCTCATGAACCATGAGATCACAACCTGAGCTGAAATCAAGAGCCAGAGTCTCCACTGAGCCACCCACGCTCCCCTGTTCTATTTCTTGATGGATGCTGATAAATCAGGAATACCCACTTTTTCAAAATTCACCAAGCTGCAGTTACAATTTATGAGCTTCTTTCAGGTACATTTTTTTTTTTAAAGAAAACAATGTGATGGTTGCTAGAAAGCCAGTTCTCATTCTTCTTGGAATATTCTGGAATTTTCCTGAGGTTCTGTAATACAACATCTGCTGTTAAAAGACAATGGAAAAATTGATTTGAGATGCCTACGTACTTTTTGGGAGTATTTTCTGAAGCATGCCTTTACTATAAACTGAAGTACTCCTGCATTTAGAGATAATCTCTTTTACCTGTTTCCTATGGCTGCTCTAACACATTGCCACAATCTTGGAGGCTTAAAATGATTATTGTCTTATGATTCTGGAGGCAAGAATTCCCAAATCAGTTTCAGTGGGTTAAAGTCAAGGTGTCAGCCAGGCTATGCTACCTCGGGGCCTCCGGGGAAGAATCTATTTCTTTGCCTCTCCCAGGTCCTTCTGCATTCCTTGTGTTCTGGCCTCATGAGTTTTTCCTTCATTTCTAGAGACAAATCTTTCTCTGCTTCAGTCATATTGTCTTCTTGTCTGTGCACATCATTCCTTCCGCCTCCCTCTTGTAAGGACATTCGTGATTATGTTTAGGGCCCACAAAACTAACCCAGGATGATCTCCCCATCTCAGATCCTTAATTCAATCACATCTTCACGTCCTTATTGCCATACAAGTTACCATTCACATATTCCAGGGTTTAGGACTTGGATCTCATCAGGAAGCATACTTTAGCCAACCACCGTGAGCAAGGGGAAGAGTGAAAAATCTAATTGACATCCAGGAGCCTTACCATAACACAGCCTTTTAAGGGTTTTATCTTGCTTTTACTGCAGCTGATACTTTTGTGTGTATGAGAATGACATTCATTCTTACTCAATTGTAATTCAGGAACTCAATGACATTTTACATTAAATATTAATCATCACTTTCCAATTTGCCCAGCTTCAGGCACTCTCTCTGCCAGTCTGTCTCCACCCACAGTTCTGCCACGTGAATTACAGCAAGCAGCAGTTTTGTGGCCCAAGCGTTCATGGTTTATTCCCTGTCCCGTTTGCTGTTGCACCCTGCAACTCTCTAAGTGGTAGCTATTCACGAAGAAGGTGGGGTGGCTCACTACAGACGTCTCTAGAATTTGAATCTTATCGTGTTAATCGCCTGTTGAGTGACGTTACTCCAGTGACTGACCTCAACATTTCAGTTTGACCAACAACGGGCATACCTTGGAGATGCTGCAGGTCTGGTTCCAGACCATCTCAACAGAGCTAACCAAGTGAATTTTGTTTCATTTTGTTTTGTTTTCCAGTGCATAAAAAAGTTATGTTTGCATTATACTGTAGTCTGTTAAAGGTGCAATAGCATTATGTCGTAAAAAAAAAAAAAAACAATGCACGTAAACATCATCATCTGGCTTTCAGTGAGTCATAATCTTTTTGCTGGTGGAAAGTCTTGCCTTAATAGTGACGGCTGCTGACTGACCAGGGTGTGCTTATATGCGTGTGGTTCCTGATGCCCCCAAACTATTACCATAGTAACATCAAGGATCGCTGATCACCATTACACCATAACAGATATAATAAAAACGGAAAGTATGAAAAATTTCGAGAATTGCCAAAATGTGACACAGAGACACAGAGTGAGCAAGTACTGGTGAAAAAATGGCACCGATCAGCTTGTCTGACACATGGTGGCCACAAACATCAATCTGTAAAATAATGCCGTATCTGCAAAGCATCGTAAGGTGAAGCACAATAAAATGGGGTGTGTCTGTGTATATGTATGTGTGTGTACATGCATACCTACACACACGTATATACACACACATTAATATATATGTGTACATACATACACACACACATATATACGTATATATAGAAGTACTACCCATTTCTCAGAGCTGTTATAACAGTTAAATTTAAAATGACACATAAAAAGAGCTGTCAGGGGCACCTAGGTGGCTCAGTCAAACATCAGACTTTGGCTCAGGTTATCATCTCATGGTTCATGAGTTTGAGCCCCACATCAGCACAGAGCCCACTTCAGATCCTCTGTCTCCCTCTCTCTCTGCCCCTCCCTGCTTGCATTCTCTCTCTCTCTCTCTCTCTCAAAAATAAACATTAAAAAAAAAGAGCTGTCAGATTGGCTACTCAGTAAATAGTAACTTTGTGTGATGTCTTTCTGATTTGGTGTATACAGTATAGTCATGACAGGGATGATGTAGTTTCAGTAATTTACTATCAACGCTATCATTGCTGTGATCAATTTCAAGTTAACCCGCTTTTATTAGTTGTCTACTATCTGCTATGACCTGGGCACTGTAAGGGATACATTGCTGAACAGCATCAACCCCTCTTAATAAGCTCATGTCTGGTGAGGAAAGCAGCTGTGTTAAACAGGTGATGACAATGCACAGCGATTGAAGCTACAAACTTAAGGAAATTTGAATATGGCATTTGGTATGAAGGAATTATTAACTTTGTGAAGTCTGATACTAGCACCATGATTATATTAAAAGTCATTACTGATTAGAAATATGTATGGTATTAGTTTCTTATTACTACTGTAACAAATCAGTACAAATCTGGTGACTTGAGACAAGTTTGTTCTCTTAAACGTCTGGAGATCACAAGCCCGTCATTTCAGAAGACTCATTTGTCTTCTGGAGCAAGGTGTCGGTATGGCTGATTCCTCCTGGAGGCTCTGGGGGAGAATCCACTCTGCTTCCAGCTTCTAGAGGCTGCTAACACTCCTTGCCACATCACTTCAGTCTCTATTCCTGCTGTCACGTTGCCTTTTCTGGTTCCCCTTGCCCCTCCTGTGAGGATACTTGTGATTACATTGGATCGATCTGGATATTTCAGGATAATCCCCCAATCTGAAGATCTTTAACTTAATCACATCTGCAAAGTCTCATTTGCCATGTACATTCTCATATTCACAGGCACTGCATCCCAGAGAAGGGAGAAATGGTGATGACACTTTTTCAACAAGAAAGCTGAAATGCTTAGCAGATTTAATGGGTTTCAGAGCTCTAATTACTTATAAGCTCTCTAGGACAATCCATATTTTATAGGACAAACTTTCCCAGAGAAATCACACATCACAGTAACCTACCCTGGCTTCTAAAAAAACAAACTTTGCTCACAAGGGCTTATATTAAATATGGTGGGAAGAATTTAGGAATGCCAACGCCTATTTTTTTTCCTAAAGGACCAGGCCCCATAGCAACCGAGACTTGAGAATTTTCTAGGCAGTCAGAAATCTTAGTGTTAATTTGAAATTCTCTAAAAAACAGAAAAAAAAAAAAGTCCCATCTAACCAATGGCGCCTTCATCCTCTCAACCCAGGTAAGCCTGAGAATGTCCACAGGGGGGCGCCCCTCACCATTGTTCAGTTCCTTCTTCAGCCTTCAGGTGTATTTGTTCCCTTCCAGCCTTTCTGTTCCTAGGTTTGCTGAGATTTCTCATTATAAGTGAGGGTTCATGTTTTGTCATTTTGCAGGGAAAGTGAAAAGATTTTATGATCTACAGAGATCATATTTTTTATTTTATTATAAAAGACATAAAATGTTCCCACACTATTTTCTCTGTTAAAGCAATACAAAGCAAAAAAGGAAAAAGTCCCTCAAGATTTCATTTTCATGGTGCAACTGTAATTATAGACACTGCCAGCAGATGGCATTGCACCATTAATAATAGCTGAGCATATGATTAGAACGAGGTGAGTTCAATTTTTAGAGATGGATAGATCTATCTGCTTGGGTGTTTATGAATCTCCCAGTGTGTGCAAGGTTCTTATCAGACTCTGGGTTGCACTGGTTAATAAGCAAAAAGTGCTCTGACAGAGGGTCGTCCTAGTGAAGTAATGTGTGTCAACTGGAAGAAAGAATAGTCCAAGCTTCTCTGTTTAAATTTCATCTCTCCCTTCCTCACCTTGTTGAAAGCCACATTGCTGAGACAAAATGCTATAGTGAAAAGAAAACAAAACACAGCTAAACTCCTCTTGTATATAAGGAGACTTAAGGGAAATGATTTTTCTAGACCCAAAACTAGTGATAATTAGATACATATCAGTTGACCCAACATTTTCTCTAACATTTTGCCACATTGATTTTCAGAGTCACAAATTCAGTGTTAAAGAGTTCTAGCCCTGGGGCACCTGGGCTGGCTCAGTCAGTACACCATGGGACTCTTTATCGCCCAGGGTCCTGAGTTCAAGCCCCATGTAGGGCGAAGAGCTCACTGAAAAAAAAAAAAAAAAGTGTTCTAGTCCCATCACTGACCCTGGCTTCCTAAGCAAGTTATTTAATCTCTCTGGGTCTAAATGTATTTTTCTGTAAAAATGAACGCATTGGACTAGGTAAGTTCAAATATTTTTCCCAGTGGAATCTTTTTTTTTTAAAAATCTTAGCTCAGCGTGTCTGTGTGGTTCAGTTGTTTGAGTGTCTGACTCTTGATTTTAACTCAGGTAATGATCTCATGGTTTGTGAGATCCAGCGCTGTGTGTACAGTGTGGAGCCTGCTTGGGATTTTCTCTCCCTCTCTCTGCCCTTCCCCCACTCATGCACACGTGTTATCTTTGGCTCTCAAAATGAATAAACTTAAAACAAAAATATTATCCAAAAGTTCAATATATAAAATAAAGTGCTGGACTTGAAGGAGACTTGTACCCCACTTTGTTTCCATCTCTCTTTGAACTTCCTCCCCTTGAATCTTGAACCTCCTCGGAGCACAATCTGGAAACTACCAGCCTGAGTGATCCTGCAAAATCCTTCCAGCTCTAAATAGCCATTGTTCCCCAAATTCGTCGAACTAAGTGTGAGGTAGTAATAATCTCAAAAAAAATACTTGCTGCTTGGTAAAAACAAAAACAAAACCTAAATCCTGATTATGACAAACTGGTGCCATTAGTCATTAAGAACAAAGGGAAACTGATATTTAAAGCATCTTTGATATTTTGCACACAGTATCTTCTGAATAACGACATTATCTTCATGCTTCACTGTGCTCTCAAACACACTCAGCCAGATTTCAGCTGTGACCCCCCCTCTGGCACGTGCTCTCAGAGGTGAGGCATTTGCCCATGGAGAATGCTGGTTCCTCTGCAGTTAGGCATCGACCACACAGGCTTTTGGCTGAGGTAAGTGCCAAAAGCCAGAGGTATATGGCTTACTGCTAAATCAGAGTCGATTGAGCCAAAGAGTTCTGGAAACCACTGAGCCACATAGCCATAGGCAGTGATGGGAAGGGCGACTTAAGGTCGAAGGATGTCGGGAAAGTGGCTAACACAGACTTGAGAATTGGTCGTTCCTGGGTTTACATTCCAGCTCCCTCGACTGCTTCATAGGAAATAGATCTTATAGGGCGAATTGCGGTAGTCAAACAAGAGGAGGATATGGACATCAGGTAAAAGGTTCAGCTGTCTCTCAAGGATTCTTGCAGATGTGTCCAGGCTGGGTCCTCACTGCCCCTCTAGTCACCTTCCGATCTGTTCGCCATGTAACAGAATGCATGACCTTTAAATTATATGTCAGGTCACATCACTCTGTGTTTAAAACCCTGTAGTGTCCCTTCTTTGCACTTGAGGGAAACCTAACTCTTCATGCTGACCTACAAGCCCTGTATGACCTTTCTTGACCACTCTCCAACCTTCCCTCACCACTTGCTGGTCACACTCCAGCCCTACCAACCCTGCCGGCGGCTTCTGGAAAAGCGCGTGCCTTTCCCGCCTTTTAGAACTCTTATGCTTACTACTTCCTTTCCCAGAAGACACTGGCATTTCCTAGAGCCTCAGCCAAAATATTTCTCCTCAGAGAGGTCTTCTCTGACCATTCTGTCTAATGTATCAAGAATAAAGTGTGCTTTATTCCCTAGCACAGGGTTTGGAAAATTTTGACCCGTGGGCCGAACCAGCCCACATCCTTTTTTTTTTTTTTTTTTGCATAGAGTTTTATTGGAACACAACCATGCTCGTTCATTTGTGTATCATCTATGGCTACTTTGGTGCTCCAATGGCCAAATTTAATAGTTGCAAAGTTTAAGACAAACTATGATCTTTACACAAAAAGTTTATTGACCCCTATTTAGTGTACTATCATGTTTACTCTCTTCACCACACAGATCACATTGCTGGTGTTTTACTATTTGTGTGCTTGCTCATTTTCAGGCGCCTCTTTTTCTCTCCATGAGGCTGAAGAACGTTTCTGTCTTTTTCTGTTATATGTCCAGGACAGTGCCTAAGACAAGTTCTAAATCTGTTGATATTATAAATCACATTGCTTGAGGAAAGCGATACTTGTTGGAGAAAAATAACAGAACCCAGAATCTCATAACTTACCATGTCCAGGATGCAATCCAAAGTACCAAGAAAAAAAATAATATATAACTGTATCTCCCATAAGAAACTCATTAATTAAAAAGGTTAAAACAGTGGGGCACCAAAGTGGCTCAGCTGGTTATGTGTCGGGCTCTTGGTTTCAACTCAGGTCATGATATCACGGTTTGTGAGCTTGAGCCCTGCATCAGGTTCTGTGCTGACAGTGAGGAACCTCCTTGGGTTTCTCTCTTTCCCTGTCTCTGCCCCTCCCCTGTGCTCTCTCTCTCTCTCTCTCTCTCAAAATAAATAAATAAACTTAAAAACATTTTTAAAGGTTAAAATAGTAACTTCACAGTGAAGAAATCTGAAAATACTACCTTAACCTGGTGATTATAGTTAATATCACCAGTAATAGGGTACATATTATGTGCTTCCCAATATAATGTACTGAGAAAGATGAAACATTCTATGGTATTTTTGTCAACAATATGAAGGCTGAATCTAGCTGTAAGGAAACATCAAACCAACTTCACTGGAAGGATGTTCTACAAAATAAATGGCCTGTGTTCTTCAAAAATGGAGTAACCAAAAAAGGAAGCCTGGGTTTTCCATAGTAAAGAAAATTTTAAAAAGCTTGGCAATTAATCGTAGATTGAATTCCAAACAAGAAACATTAAATACACACACACATACACACCCCTATAATTTATTTTTGCTATAAAGGGTATTAGTGGAACAATTTGGAAATAATTTGAATAAGGCCTGTAGATTCTATAATATTTCTGTATCAATGTTAATTTTCTGATTTTGATAGTCATGTGTGGTTATATAAAGAGAATGCTCTTATTTTTAGAAAATACACACTGAAGTATTCATCAATAAATGGGTACCGGGTCTACAACTGACAACTTATTCTCAAACAGTTGAGGAAAAAAAGCTATCTATCCATCTACCTATCCACTCATTTATTTATCTGTCATCTGTAATCCACAGACGAGAACCTAAGACAGGTTGAATGATAAAGCAAACCCGGTAAGATATTGACATGTGGGGATCTGGGTTAAGGGTGAACAGAAATACTTCATACTATTTTGTACTTGTTTACAAAACTAAAATTGTTACAAAATATTATGCTAAAATATGAAGAATGTAGGTTTTAGGGTAGCCTATGGGAAATGTTATAATTCAGTCCTCACACTTCAACATCATTTCATGGTCGATTATAGTTACCTTTGCAAGATGAAACACAATAATTGTTAGAAAGGCTTGATAATTTCATGCCTTCCTCCCCCTCCCACACACAGTAGAAACGAGCTGGAAGGCTGTATAAAACATATTAATAGTGTTGATCTGTAAGCTGTAGATTTCCCGGTGCCATTTATTTTCTTCTTTAAACTCTCCCATGTTTCAAAGTATCTATGATGACCACTTACTACTTTTATTATTGAATCTTTGAATTTCTTCATATTTCCCACAGTCTGAGAGAAACAGAAGGGGTGGAGGGGGGAGACAGACAGACAGACAGAAGGACAGAGAAGCCCTGAGATCTTCCCTGGCTGCCTGGGAGCTACTAAATGCACCTGGAAGGGAAACTTCCTAAAGTTGCATAGTGTGGGCTAATGCTTGCAAACTGGGGCCTGAAGCCCTGTCATGACATGATCTGGCTGGCCAGAAGGGAATGTAACTGTTCAGCTCTCCAGGCTTGACCACTTAGGAGTCATTGACATCTGTCTGGTGGCTAGCCTCTAACTCCATTCCTCTTCTCCTCATACCACCCTACAGAAAGAAGCTCAAGTCAAAGGCACGAAAGCAGTAATATCCACACACAAAGTCAGTGATGACACTGCCAGCTGGAGCCTGACACAGCGAGGTAGGCGTGAAGAATTGAGACTGGCACAGGGCTGGACAGTGACAAAGGAATGCGTGCGAACTCCTGGAATGATTCAGATACTTGCGTGGTGGATGTCTGTTCCGCGTTCAAACCCTGGAAGAGTACCAAGTACCGCAAAATTCACCATTTCCTTTTCCAGGGACAATTTATTTATTTAATAGCAGCCATGGCAAGCTAAAATAAAGCCTTTTATCCACTAGCGATTTGACTTCTCTCTTACTCAAAGGCACGGAGAGGTGTCTTCCTCCACCCCTGTCTCCTACTCCTGTAGATAGATTTACACCCCACACCTGGCATTGCTCAGCCCACTAGAGTGTGGCACGTTCTCATTAATAAAGCCACGTGCGAGGGTGGGAGCAAGTGCGGGAGAAGGGATGTCGCACAGTTTAATTATTTGGTGGGGGAACAACTCAAAGTGCTCTAGTCTAGAGGGGTCTTCATGGCATATGGTAAAGAAATGCCTGGACTCATTAGGCACTGAGCTCTCTGAGTCTCGCCATTCTAGAAGACACCTGTTCTGAAGATGTTTTATAGACTGTGGGGTGGGGGTGGGGGGCATTGCCTCACTTCTGAGAGGCCACGTTGCTTCCTGTTTCCACTTTCTTTCTAGCTACATTTCACTCATTCACCCACTGGCCATTTGGAGCCATGGTGTCAGGAGAACACACATCATAAAAAATTATTTTTCCTGTCATGGCTCAGAGAGAGACAAAAAAGCCAGCGTGCAATGCCTCCTTAGATTCAGTTAAACCGAATACTTCAGGGAATCAACGATTTGGTCTGGCGTTAAACAGTCTTTTCTGCAATCACTCCATTTTAAATACCAAATCTACCCTAAGCCTGCCCTCTGAGTTTCTGCGATAGGCCGCATGAGGAAGAAACATAGATTTTGCCTCCATGTGCACCACACTTCTGATCCCAGCTCTAATCCAAGGTCGCTGTGTGACCTTTAGCAGGTTCCTTGCTTCCGAGAGTTTCACTCTCCTCATGTACAAAATGAGATTAACAACAAGTACTTGTTAGAGTGTTTGTATTAGGATTAGAAACAGTGCATAAAAAGAATCTTGCACACATTAGGTGCTTCACCAGGGCAGTGCCTCTTATAATTATTACTACATGAGAATGTGGCTTATCCTTTGACAAGTCCCAGGAAAAGAGGTTTTGTTTTGTTTTGTTCTGTTCTGTTTTTAATATTCTGTAACCCAACTGGCAAAAAGAGTTGAAAGGAAATGTTGGAGGGAAGAGGGGAGGAAGGAAGGAAGAAAGGAAGTGAGGGAGGGAAGAAGAAAGGGGAGAGAGAGAAGGAAGGAAGGAAGGAAGGAAGGAAGGAAAGAGAGAAATGGGAAGGAAAGAAAGGTAGAGAAAGGAAAGAGAAAGAAAGGAAAGAGAGAGAAAGAGAAAGAAAGAAAAAGAAAGACAGAGAAAGAAGAAAGAAAGAAAGAAAGAAAGGAAAGAAAGAAAGAAAGAAAGAAAGAAAGAAAGAAAAAGAAAGAGGAAGGAAGGAAGGAAGGAAGGAAGATTGATTCAAGAAAGAGTCTATTAGGATATTCTGGAGACCTGAGCTCTGTTCCCTGCAGAAATTTAGACATAGCCCCTGGGGCTGTGCATTTCATTTTATACAAAATGAGGGCATCTCTCATTGAGGGAGCCAGTTTTTGAGGAAGCAGTTGCTGGGCGCTGGCTTGAGAAAGAGTACACTGCCCCTGTGGGCTGAATGGCCAGCACTCTCTCCTCTCCCCATCCCCGGTGTAAACTCTGCACAATTTACCTGAAGGTACTTCATTTCTCAAGGTGAGATTTCTCCCACAAGAAATTTCCAACTGAGAATTCTAGCATCCAGAAGCCCTCACCTGCAGCCTCATGATAAGAAGCACTCCCTGCATTTAATCTGTGTCAGCTCAGCACTTAGTTCTTTGAGAGTTAAAAATATTTTATTCAAAGGAACTTGTGGCCATTTCCTGCTGCTGGGTTTTCATTTCGCCTGGTAAAATTTTACTCTTTTATCTTGTCTTTCTATTTGAGTACTCTTTACATTGTTTTATTGCCTTTTTTTTAAAAGTATATTTATTTGGGCCTGGGTGGCTCAGTTGGTTAAGTGTCTGACTCTTGATTTTGGCTCATGTCATGATCTCACAGTTCATGAGTTCACGCCCCACACAGGGCTCTGTGCTATCAGCACAGAGCCTGCTTGGGATTCTCTGTCTCCCTCTCTATCTAACCCTCCCCCACTCCCTTGCTCTCCCTCTTGAAAATAAGTAAATAAACATTTTTTTTTAAAGTTTATTTGCTTATTTTCAAGAGAGAGAGCACCTGAGCGTGAGGGGGGTGGGGCAAGAGAGGGGGAGACAGAGAATCCCAAGCAGGCTCCACCCTGACAGCAAGGACTCAGGACCCTATGGACTGAGCCACTCAGGTGCCCCTGTATTTTTAAATGAGGTTTAGGAAATGGCTTCAGGGAGCAAATAATCCTGAGAAAGGATCATGCCACAACACGGATGTGTCTTCTTTCCTGTTTGCTATGCAGAGATCTACACAGCCAGCAAGGGGCACTGAGATGCCCACCTTTGATAAAACTCTTAGGAATGATGTTGAGTTTAGAATTGGTTTTCAGGGGATTTCAGGAGAACAAGAGTCCGTACCACCACCTACAAAGAAAGACTATGGTGACTGTGAAGAGAGTACTGGGCTGGAAGAGGATGAAGGCTTTGTTTTCTGTGTTCTCAAACTCAACAGCAAATAGCAGTACAGTTTAGGGGGTGAGAGCATGGGTTCGGGTCCAGGCTGCTGCATTTGAATCCCAGCCCTGCCATTCACCAGCTGTGGGACCTGAGGTCTCTACGTGATGTATACTTTCTGCACTCCGTGGCCTCAATTGTGAAATAATACCACTCCAACAGTTGTTAAGAGGATAAATGAATTAATTTATAAAACTCTAAGAACCAGGCCTGACACATAGAAAATGCTATATTTGAATATTAGCTGCATAAAAGCCACTCTCGCTAATAAACATAATCAGAGTTTGGATCTTCCTCCTGAGCTGCCTGTTCCATGGAGAGTAAAGGACGTAAGTAGGGGTCTTTGTTATTCCTTTTCCTTCTTCGTCCATGTGTACATGTGTCTCCACCCTTGCATCTCTGGCTTTACTGCTCTCCATTAATTTGCTTACCAACCATGTGTGATTAGCATTGTCACCAGTTGGCAGATAAGGGTCACAGAGGTCAACTGATCCCTCAGGTCACAGCGCTTGTAGAGAGCAGGGACAGGATTTGCATTCCTGTTGCCAATACCCAGGGGCTGTTCCTTCTCCATTTTCCGCAATGTGCAAAGGTACAGACACGCATCCTCAAGTTCTATTTGTAAGAACAATTTTGGGGAACAACCAGGTGCCTTTTCACAGCAGAGGTTCCATGACATAAGATAGGCCGAAAGGCCCAAAGTGGTTTTATTAGAGTGGGAGGGGATCACAGACTTTTCTATTTTCTCTACTTTTTCAAAATTTTGCTTTATTAAATTGTATTCCTTTTACATAAGATCATGTTTATTTTTAAAGCATCAATTATTGGTAGAATTGTTTTAATGGTCTCTACTTAGACTAACTCTGGCTATTTGCTTTTAAGGAAGAGATTCAAAGACTTCCCCCTCCCCGCCCCCAGACATGAGAACCCAAGAGTCTGGGCTACGGCTGGAAGTGGTAGGATGGGGCAGTAATACCTAGACGTATGGGAGTCCCCTTTTTCCAAATCAAAACCCGTATGCTATCTTCTCCCTTTCAATCTGAGAGGCATTGTTGACCATCATCAGTTCAGGGAAGCTGCTTTAATTCACAAACAGGCCAATCCCCAGCGTTTCCCATAAACATTCCGAGCACGGAGGTAGCTGTGCAGCTGCTGTGGAGATGGAAGGTGGGCCAGACGCCTTCAGAATACAATGGCCAATAAGGGGCCTCAGGCCCTAGGTAGCTCAGTCATTCCAACTGTTGAACTTATCAACCTACACTCTTAAGCATGAATCACTTTGCGGAGCAACTCACACAGGCACCCTTGGTTCTGAAATACACCTGACCTTAATCCCATCCTCTTATAGGGGATAAAACATTGAAGCTGATCAGCATGTCATTTTCCTTGCTGTACTTGGGATTTTCCACCCTATGAGTCACAGTGGGTAGAACCGACTCCCATTTAGAGAGTGAAAAGTGTGCCTGCTCAACTGGGCCCTGCCACTGATCGGAGCCATCTCTTCAAAACTCTGAATTGAAAGACTGACGCAAACGAGTAGACAAAGTGAGAATTTATGCCTTCCAGGAACGGCAGCAACTCTAGGCACTTCGAAGGGCAGCCAGGGTGCCCAGGCTGTATCTGCTGGCGTCAGCAGGAAAGTTCTGGCCAGTGATTTTGGAGCCTTTCCCCTGGGCTCCACATGTTCCTGCTTGCGGACCAGCCTGTGTCTCCATCAATTCCATGAGGAGTTGACATCACTCGTACCTCATCCCCAATTCTAATTACATCAGTCAAGACATGTTATGACCCTTTATAGATGGATGATTCCTTCAATCCTTAGTGATCCGTCTTAGAAACCTTATCAATTCTTCCGACACCAGTAGTGGTAATCACAATGGCTAACATTTATAGTGGCTGTACTATTCGCTATATACTTTCTGGTATTGCATGAGGTAACACTTAGGAAAGACAAATATGGGTTACTTCTTATTGCAATACCAACTTTACTGATTAGGAAGTGTGCCAGGAGTGATTACACAAGTGTCCAGTGTGCACAAGCCAGTATGTGACAGAGATGGGGACCGAATCCAAGTCTGTCCGATTCCAGCCCCTGAATTCAAACCACGTCACTATCACAACTCTGGGGAACCTGACGAACTGTGTTCTACTGCAGCCTGGAAAACTGGGTCAGGCTACAAATCAATCACTATAGAAACATTTCATCCAAATTTCAAAAGGCAAAAAGTAAAAGTTTTGCGAATCTGAGAGATTTGCTGAATCATATTCTACAATGATTAAAACATTTTCTCTTTTTTTTGCAGAGACGGAGGGAAACATTGGAATGTTAACATTCCTTTGTAGTTTCAAGAGTCAAGAAAGAAGGAATTTAGAGAAAAAAAATTTTCTCTTGCTCTAGGTGTCAGGTCCTCTTGCAATATTTCCACTGGGCAATGTGACTTTGCTAGAACACAGGTCAGTGTGAGCATACCAATTTCTGTCAATTCAAAAATCAAAGCAATTCTAATCAGTGCAACTTTTTAGTGCCAATTGAAGGCATTATGGGTCAGGCAGAATAACCCAAAAGACTAGATCTGATCTAAATGACTTGAACAGTAAAAATATATATTTTTTTCCTCTTTCCAATAGGACGCTGATAAAACAGACTTGGAACTCTTAGTGTAAAAATTCTTTCCTAGTAAGGAAGATATTGATAGACCCCTAGTTCCTCCTTCATAGTCATTTAATACATATTCAGATAACCCTTTAGTGGACCAAAAAAAAAAAAATCAACGTCAGGCTCAGAAGTGGTACTTCTTGAGTCTCATTCATTGGTGCTTATCTCCTTAAAGGCAATTTTAAAATTTTCTTTTCTTATGTTTTTGGTCTATCACCATTACTTTCAGGCTGTACCTATTTTTTGATGATGGTGATAATTAAGAACAGGGCAGCCAAACTCTAGAAACCACAATAAACTGCACTGTCTTTCCTGGCAGGAGGGAAACATACTAAGTCCAGCTAGTAAGTGACAGCACATGAGTTGGGCCACAATTCCATATAAGGCTTTGGCTAAATGATTTGGTTATATCATCTATATTTTCCCAACCAAAAGCTAGGAATGGTACCCTTGTGTCCTACAACTCAAAAGTATTGCTCAAATTAAGTGACTATGTGATGTGTTGAGAGTACATTTATAAAAGAGAAGATTTATAAACTTGTCTAGTATCTTCCCTCATGTTTTTCTGTCTTGAAGAAATTTACTATGTCATTTATGCTTGCCTTACTGTAAAATGATGATGTATCAGCTATGGCAGGAGAACAAGTTTGATAATGTATTCTTCAAGAAGAACATTACCACTGACTTATGCTATAACCAGCCTTCACAGGGCAAACTAATCCATATTCCATTAGAAGCCCAGAGGAGCTAATGAAACATACCATTGACCTTCAACCCTTATGTTCTCTGCTTGTTACTTTTTTTTTTTCCTTCAAGTTACTATACCCAGTTTTATTTCTAATGAGTCTCTTCTCTGCTAACTGCCTTCCTACCTTTTCCACTCTGCCTGTCCAAAGTAGAAACACAGAGGCTTCGAAGTGGCCACCATGACATGAACAACCCCCAGGGAGGTTGTGAGCGGCACCTACAATTCTTCACAGGACTCTGCTCCAACACTTACCAGAGCTTCACTGTGGGTAACAAGAAGCAAGAGATGGGCAATTCTGCTTCCTTGTTAGGGTCAATATTACCTCTGAACTAAACTTTGTTTCCCTGAAATTAGCTTTAATTCTGCCTGCTTTTTAAAATATTTTTAAATGTTCATTTTTGAGAGAGAGAGAGAGAGAGAGAGAGAGAGCAGGTTCAAATGAGCAGGGGACGGGCAGAGAAAGGGAGAGAGATGATCCAAAGCAACCTCTGTGCTGAGAGCAGAGAGCCCAGTGTGGGGCTTGAACTCAAAAACTGTGAGATCATGACCTGAGCCAAACTTGGACACCTAACAGACTGAGTCACCCAGGTGCCCTCCCCCTACTTTTGAGGAGAACAGACTCAACATACAGCAGTAGAATGCAGAAACTTTTCTCAAGATGAGAATCCTGTTTTCCCCTCTAGCAGCTGTAGTGTAGACCATTAAAATAAGCACAACTGGGATCGAATCATCCAGGTTATATGCCACTTTACAATGTGACAATTTCCTTAATTTCTTAGAACCTCGATTTTCTTTTTATTTCTCATAGGATTGCTCATATCATGCAAAATCCTCACGCACCCAATAGGCACTCATGGCATGTTGGGTCTTTCCCCATAATAATTTTGGAGAGCTAGAGCATTTAAAAATTAATATACCAACGTCAACTGAAGAATATTTTTATAACAAGCACAAATCACACACACACACACACACACGCTTAGCACTCACAAAGCTGTATATTATGTAAAATATTTAAAAAGTGTAGTCACACTCTGAATGCTTTTCATGATTTCTCTGGGAAGGGGGTGGGGTGTAGAATGCAATGCAAATGAGAAGAAGAAACAAGGATTTTTTTAAAGATTATTTTTTAGAACAATTTAGGTTTTATAACAAAATTGAGAGGAAGAAATAGGATTTTTTACTTCTAATGTTTTTGAAAGGGAAATATTAGCACAAGGCTGATGTTTTACAGAATAAGATCTTCGGGCCAAAATATATCATCAACAACTGTTCTCTGTCCCCAGTAGAATTAGTATTGTTTGGATCATAAAGGAATAAATATTATGAGTCCCAACTGACCAATTAATAGCATGCACAAACCAGCTACTGAACAAATATAGATCAAAAAAACATCTGGCTTTTGGCAATAGGAGGGGGTATACACAGCGAATGCAGTGGGAAATTACTCAGGGAACTGTGGAGAAATTAACTGTTTTGCCTTTTCTCAAAGAAGCCACATCCAAGGTCATGTTATGCAAAAAAAGTATTGGGATGCAACCATCCCGTCTTCCTGATACAAGCTTCAATTCTATTCAATTCTAGGAGTACTTACTGAGTACCTACTATGAGAATCCACTAGATACATCAACATTTCAGTTGATATTTGTGGGAAGCAGGGACACAAGAACGGTGACAAACACAGACTTTAGTGTCAGGCAGAGAGGGTTTGAAACAAAACTACATCACTTACTAGTTTTTTGTTTGCTTTTGCCTTGGGGAGTTTGATAGTTTTCTCTGTCTAGAAACAGACACTGAGGAGGGTGATGTCCAGCCAGATGGACATTTATGGGGACACGATGATAAAGAGGTAACAATAATAAAGACCGTTGGTTGCCTGATGCTTGGTAATTTGCTAAGTACATTTTATACACTATTTTTCATTTTGATAGAATACTGAGGCTAAAGAAATCTAACTTTCCATTCTTGTTTCTACATCATGAATGATTAAAGATGATCCAACCATAAAGAAGCTATTGTTTGTTTGTTTTTTTAGAAGCTATTGTTAAATTTAAAAGAGTGTCTTTGGATCATTAGCAATGAAATGAGGACTTTTACAGAAACAGTGGCTGACACATAGCATGACTTCATGTCACATGGCTCTACTTGGCTCCAATCACAGTTGTAGGAAGCAATACCATTTTAGCAAGGATCAGAGGTGAAGAAGCAATAAAGCTTTTAACAATATGAGGGAGTACGTGCAAAATTAGCCTAAATACAATTTGCTGTGACTAAACTGGAGGTGTATGCCTGGATCCAACTACCTTAGAAGGTAAAAACACCTACCCAGGAACTAGTGGGATGACCAGCTCTTCTTAGAATTTTCTTTTGAGAAAATAATTTTTTATTTCACCTATTAATTAAAAAAATAAAATAAGTATGATTATAAAATAAGCTTTTTATTAGTCATGTTGGGTTTTAAAAATCTAAAATGCTTTATTACAGTCTTTCGTCTACTCTAACAGGGACACATACTCAGGATTTGTTTGAGGTGTAATTGACATGCAAGCAACTGCACACTTTGGAAATGGCCAATTTAAAATTTTTGTATAATCGTGTACAAAAATAGTACAATTTTCAAGGTTTTGGCCTATGTATACAACTGTGAAGTCATTACCACAAACAAGACAGTGACCATATCCCTTACTCCCAAAAGCTTCCTGTCATTCTTTCTAATCCATACCTGCCTCTCTCCGCGCTCTACTTCTGCCCCCAAGCAATCACTAACTTACTTTCTGTCAGCGTAGGGTAATTTGCATTTTTTTCAAGAATTTTAAATAAATGACATCATACAATATGTGTTTTTTCATGTCTGGCTTCTTTCACTCAGTATAAATATTTTGTGATTCACCAATGTCACTGCATGTGCCAGTAGTTTGTTTCTTTTTATTCCTGAGTAGTTTTCTATTACATGGATAAATCACAATTCATCTAGAGATGACATTTGAATTATTTCCAGTTTGAGGATATCTTTAATAGGGCTGCTGTGAACATTTGTATTTAATTCTTCGCATGGGAAAATGCTTTCTTTTCTTACAGGTAAAAATGTGAGGGGACTGGCTGGATCATATAGAAGGGGTGTGTTTATCTTTTTAATAAACTGATGAATTTTTTCCAAAAAGCCATACCATTTTACATTCCCACCAGCGGTGAATAAGAGTGCCCATTCTTCCATATTTTGTCAGGGCTTGGCATTAATTTTAGCATTCTGACAGGTATCTAATTATGGTTTTAATTTGGGTTTCCCTGATGACTAAAGATGCTGAGCATCTTTCTGTATGCTTTTTTTGCCATCCCTGTGTCTTCTTTGGTGAAATGTCTGGCCAAATATTTTGATCATTTTTTTAAGTAGGCTCCATGCCTAATATGGAAGTTGAACCCATGACCCCAAAATCAAGAATCACATGCTCTACCAACTGAGCCAGGCAGGCATCCTGATCATTTTTTAATTGCCATTTTTTCCTTACTGTTGGGTTTTGAGGATTTTCTATATACTGGATACAAGTTCCTTATCATGTATATCTTCCAAATACATCCAATTTCTAGTGTGTCTTTACATTCTCCTAATAGCATGTTTTGAAGAACTAAGGGTTTTCATTTTGATGAAATCTGGTTATCATTTTTTTTCTTTTATGTTTGGGGCTCCGAGTGTAGAATCTAAGAAATCTTTGTCTAACCCAAAGTCACCATAATTTAGCCTATGTTTTCTTCAGAAAATTTTATCATTTCAGGTTTGACATTTATTTCCATGATTCACTTTGATCTAATTTTTGTATATGGTGTGACGTATAGCTCGAAGTTCATTTCGGCGGAGAGAGCATGTGGATGTCCCATTATTCCAGCACGATTTCTTGAAAAGAGTATTCTTTCTCTACTGAATTGCCTTGAACCTTTGTCAGATACCTGTTGCCCATATATGAGCAGTCTATTTCTGGATTCTCTATTCTGTTCCCTTTATCTACTTATCTGTTTTTAGGTTAACACCACACTATGTTGATTACCATCACTCTATAAAAAAACTTGAAAAATTATCCAAATTTGTTTTTTTTTTCAAATTTGTTTCACATATTCTTGGTTCTTTGCACCCGCATATGAATTTTAGAATCCGATTGTCAATCCTTACTAAAATAGACTGCTGGAGTTTTGATTGGGATTGTTTGCAAACAATCCCGAGTTTGTTTGGGATTGTTCCCAAAATTGTTGCAATTTTGAGAGAATTAGTATCTTCATATTGAGTCTTCTAACACATGAACAAGGTAGTATGTCTACAATTATTTAGATATCCGTTATTTAATTTCTCTCAGAAACATTTTATAGTTATCAGTATACAAGTCTTGCACATATTTTGTCAGATTTATCACTAAGTAGTTCATGTATTCTTTAAAATTTCAATTTCTGGTTGTTCATTGCTTGTGTATAACAATACAGTTGGCTTTGTATATTGAGCTCATCTACAGTTGTGTAAAACTCAGTTCTTGTTCTCGTGATGAGAGTGGACATCACATGTGGTTTTGTTGAAGAATGGAAGATTGGTTAACATTTGAAAATCAATCAATGTAATCACCAATTTATTAAACTAAAAATATATTCTCTTAAACGATCAAGGAAAAACATTTGACAAAGTCTAATATCTATTTCTGAAAAAAAATCTCTCGATACGCTAGAAATAGAAGGGAATTTCCTCAGCTTGAGAAAGAATAACTAGGAAAAACAAAGAGCTAATATCACAGTTAAGTGTGAAAGATTGAACGCATTCTCCCTAAAATCAGAAATAAAGGTGCTGTCACTTCCGTACTGAAACCACTACCGCCTTTCACATGGAGGGCTTCAATGACCTAACCAGCCTTGTTGCTTCCACTATTTCTCCTTAAAAAGGATTCTCCACACAGAACTCAGAGTGATATATTTTAATTTCTTTTTTAAACTAACTCCAGAGTTAGAAAAGAATTCCAGTAGTTCAATAAACTCCTGCTTAACTTTACCCCGATATATGAATTTACTAATATTTTGCCACATTTACATTCTTTCACTCCTCTTTATCCCTAAGTGCTTTAGCATTAGTTTCCTAAGAACAAGGATATTCTCTGACATATATACTGTGCAATGACCAAATTTGGGACTTTTGCATTGATCCTGTAATAGTATTTAATAATACATACTTAAAATTTGCCAGTTTCCCAGTGATGTTCTCTATAGCAACCCCACTGCCTTCAATCCAGTATCCAATGTCAGTACTGCACATTGCATTTCATTGTGTTGTTGTCTTTTTAAATCTCTTTTAATCTGGAAGTGTTCTCCATCTTCCTTTGTTCTTTGACTTTGACATTTTAAAAGATTACATATCAGAATCTGGGCTTATCTTTTCTTTCCTCGCAATTAGATTCAGGTAATGTATTACCAGCAGAAATATAGCATGATGTATAGTGACATGACACATATATAATGACTCCACATTGGCTGGCTTCTTTTCCCTACTGCACCCAGTCTCTTGCTCACTCTACTCCAGCTGCCCTTGCTCTGCCCACCACAGAGCTTGGGTCATTAGATTCTCACTGCCCGGACCCTCCTAGGATAGGTTTCTTGAAGTCCCTGTTTGAATATTCTCTCAGATCAGTATATACCCCATAATATCAAAGTAGCACGACCTTGCCCCCCACCCCCAGCCATTGCTTTCTCTCTTACCACCCAATTTCCTTCATGATGTTTCATATGTTTGAAATGATTGTTTTTATCTATGTGTTTACTTCTTTGCTGTCTCCCCAGATAAGAAGCTCTTTGGGAGTGGGAACTCCTCCGTTTTATTAACTACTGAGTTTCCAACATCTAGAATGGAGAGAAAAAAAAAAAAAGTTGTGACTTTCTATTTCTCCTTCTGCACTTTGCTGTCATTTTTATTTCAAATATGAAATAAGAATGGGCAATACATTACTGAAGCAAGATTTAGAGTTCGATGCCTAGTATTTAAAACATCAGGCAAGGGGCGCCTGGGTGGCTCAGTCTGTTACGTGCTGACTTTGGCTCAGGTCATGATCTTACGTTCTGTGAGTTTGAGCCCCTGCGTCGGACTCTGTGCTGACAGCTCAGAACCAGGGGCCTGCTTTGGATTCTGTGTCTCCCTCTCTCTTTGACCCTCCCCCGTTCATGCTCTGTCTCTCTCTGTCTCAAAAATAAATAAACATTAAAAAAAATTTTTTTAATGTTTAAAAAAATTTTTTTTATGTTTAAAAAAATTTTTTTAATGTTTAACAAAAAAATTTTTTTTTCAACGTTTTTTATTTATTTTTGGGACAGAGAGAGACAGAGCATGAACGGGGGAGGGGCAGAGAGAGAGGGAGACACAGAATCGGAAACAGGCTCCAGGCTCCGAGCCATCAGCCCAGAGCCTGACGCGGGGCTCGAACTCACGGACCGCGAGATCATGACCTGGCTGAAGTCGGACGCTTAACCGACTGCGCCACCCAGGCGCCCCAACAAAAATTTTTTTTAATGTTTTAAAAAAAACCATCAGGCAAGATATCACAGTTGTTGATGTAACCAAATTTGTATTTCCATGAAATTTTTCTCTTCTAGATGTTCCTAAGTGTCTTACAACCACTTCTTTTTCTACTTTGTGCCATAGCAAACACACACTTGGCAATGAAAATGAGACAGTAATTTTCTTTTTTATTTATTAAAAAAAATTTATTTTCTTTTACTTTAGGGAGAGAGCACGCACGAGCAGGCGAGAATGGAAGAGGGAGACAGAAAGATTATCCCAAGGAGGCTCCAAGCTCAGCACAGAGCCCAACACGGAGCTTGATCTCACGCCCCTGGCATCATGACCTGAGCCGAAATCAGGAGTCAGTCGCTCAATGAACTGAGCCACCCAGGTGCCTCAAGACTAATTTTCTTACCCAATTCCGATTCTATTACAGACAAAGTTTTGAATAGTTTTATAGTTTTGAATAAGTTACTTTCTATAGCTTTAGTACTTAACTCAATCACTGGATTTGATGGAAGGAAGGAAGGAAAAGAGAAAAAGAGAAAGAAAGAAAGAAAGAAAGAAAGAAAGAAGAAAGAAAGAAAGAGAAAAAGAAAGGAAGGAAGGAAGGAAAGAGAGACAAAGAAAAAAGAAAAGGAAAAGAAAAGAAAAGAGAAGAAAAGAAAACAATTTTCCCAATCATAGGTATAAACATTCATTTACTTTAAAGACCAGAACATTTTGTCTGTCTGTTTCAGGATAAAATCAGGCCCTCCAATCACTTCCTGGACCCAGAAGTTTCTTTAGAGTTTTAAGCATAGAGTATAGAATAGCAACCTGAACATATTACAAAACGTCTCTGTTGGAATCATTCTGGAAATATACACTTAATGTGTTGGGAGTCATGCTCAGTTGCTAGGAAATAGGAGGTTTAAAAATATATTGGAATAGTGTAACTATAGAAAATTTCCAAATACTGTGTTCAAATGCTCATTTAAAAAAAGAAAGAAAACCTGGACAAAGATTCACTTATTTTTTTAAAGTTTTTATTTAAATTCCAGCTAGTTAACATATAGTGTAATATTGTTTTCAGGTGTACAATTTAATGATTCAACACTTCAATACAACACCTAGTGCTCATCACAACAAATGCCTTCCTTAATCCTATCACCTATTTAACCCATCTCCCATCTACCTCCCTTCTGGTAACCATCAGTTTGTTCTCTATACTTGAATCTGTTTCTTGATTTGCCTCTCTCTCTCTTTTTTTTCTTTTGCTCATTTGTTTTGTTTTCTGAAATTCCACATATGAGTGAAATCACATGGTATTTGTTTTTCTCTGGCTGATGTATTTTGCTTAGCATATTATTCTCTAGCTCCATCCATGTCATTGCAAATGGAAGGATTTCATTCTTCTTTTATGGCTCAGTAACATTCCCTTGTGTATATACCGCATCATCTTTATCCATTTATCAGTCGATGGACTTCTGCACTGTTTTTATAATTTGGCTGTTGTAGATAATGCTGCTATAAACGTTGGGGTGTATGTATCCCTTTAAATTAGTGTTTCTGTATTCTTTGGATAAATACCTAGTAATGCAGTTGCTGGATCATAGGGATCTTTAACTTTTTGGGGAACCTCCATACTATTTTCCAGAATGCACCAATTTACATTCCCACCAATTATGAGAGGGTTCCCCTTTCTCCCCATCCTTGCCAACACCTGATGTTTCTGCTGTTCTTGATCTATTCTAAAGAGATGAATTTTAATTAAGATTGTTGCTTATCCTTTCATTTATAGTTAACTTAATCCATTTATTTCCTAAAATCACCATATAAACTCATCAGTACTCTGGGTGCTTGTGCATTCTTTAAGTCATTTCTCATTTGTAACTGCTCCCAGTTAACGGAAACTGGACTAAAGCTTACCTGATTTTTTTTTTAGTTCTAGCATTGCAATTCTTTATTCACACACTGACCTGAGAAAAATCTCTTTAAGTTGATAAAATCATGCTATCTTCTCTTATCAACTTATAAACATGTTTCTAAGATTTTTTTACCTCCATAGACAAAGGATGGAGGCAACTTTTTTCCTCCTTCATTCGTTATTCAACCAATCATTCAAGAACACGCGTTGAGTATCTCCTATAGACATAAGACCTAAGTCTGTCCCTTGTAAACTAAGAATCCAGGACAGTTCAGGCTTGTGCACAGCATGGCAATTACTATGACAGAACTATGGGTGAGTTACTCTGGAAAGTCAGGAAAACAAATGGAGCTAACTGAGGCAGGGAAAGTAGGAAAGCCATCACAGAGGAGGTACTGGACTTGACACACGATGTATGCGTTCATCAGAGGGGAATGAGGAAAAAGTAGTTCTGGCTGACACCGCATAAGAAAACAGACATGAGAAAGGGCAGTCAGTGACACGGCCACTTACTGAAATTAGACAACAGATAAACTGGAAGATTAACATGTCAGTTAATCTCCAAATAGTTGTGTAACACCCACTAATTGAAAGCTCTGGGCCAAGTGCTGGGTGTGGGGAAAGTGGATTGTGGGAACCATTCCTGTCTTCCAGGTTATATTCTAAATGGGAAAAGAAGACATCAGGACATTAAACGTAAGCAATGACACAAGGCTATAATGAATGCTAAAACATTTAGGAAAATGGAAACTATACTGATTAAAGCAGTTGGTTCTCAATGTCCTCATTACTCATTCCTACCAGTAAGAAGTGTTTGAGGGTGCATGCCTTTAGATGCGTATTTATTTACTTAGAAACAGTGCACTTACACTATTGCCCCGATTCATTGAGATTAATAAAGTTTAGTTTTTCTTTTTAGATGAAAGCAAATAGAAATAGAAATTCTCCAGTGGATGTCCTTGTACAACTCTTAGGCTGCACACACCTCCTTGGAAGACCACTAACTTTGAGCATTTAGACAGAGTTTCACAGAGAGCATATTTTTCTTTTTCACAGCATGGCATAGATTTGGCCCAGAAATGAGTGACATTTTTAAGGAAGAGTGAAAATGGGAACAGGATGTGTTCTAGAAAATTCAGGAAGAAAGAACTTACTAGATCTTTGATTAAAAGAGCCCATTATATGAAGCGTAGTACATATAGCACAGGATTTCTCAAGTGCAATCCATGTACCCTCTGCATCAGAATGACTTGGGCCCATTTATGATACATGCTGACCCCTGGGTCCCAGCCAAGACTCACTGAATCGGAATATCTGGAAATGGGGACAAGGAATGTAATAAGCTGATTTTTTTTCATCACTAACATTTAAAAACAAATAATCTTAATAATTTTTTTAAGTTTACTTATTTATTTTGAAAGAGAGAGAGAGCAGTGGAGGGGCAGAGAGAGAGAGGGAGAGAGAGAATCCCAACCAGGCTCCATGCCGTCAGCGCAGAGCCCAACGTGGGGCTCAAACTCACGAACCGTGAGATCATGACCTGAGCCAAAAGCAAGAGTCAGATGTCTAAACGACTGAGCCACCCAGGTGCCGCTAAAAACAAATAATCTAAACAATAAAGACTTCAAGTAGCCTAAATGACATTTCAGTTATGTAATCTTAAAGAGTCACAGAGATTATAGATATGTAAAAACAGTCTCTCACAGAATCCATAGGTCACACTCAATATCGAATCTGTGAAAAAGACCTCTTGTCATTGTTTAGTTTTGCCAAATAAGGGAAAACTTGCTATTTTGATCTTCACTCAAAATAAAAAATACTTTCTCTGAGAGTAGTGTGCACATTTGCAATTAAGGTTATACTTTTTCCTGCCCCCCCATCCCCCCCCCCCCCCCCCCAGCAGACAAGATGCTATATTATGCAGGAAAGTGGTTTTAAGTCTTTGGAGCTACTTGCTTTTCACGTAGATGAGTATAGGCAAGTAGTGATGCCTGATTGAACACTTCTCTGTAATGATCATTAGTAAAGTTTAGTCTTTGGTTTATAGCTCTTGTCATATTTTAGAAGTTCTGGTACAATTATACTTCAGATTCTCTGTCTCCCTCTCTCTCTCTCTCTGCCCCTTCCCTGCTTACTCTGTCTCTTTCTGTCTGTCAAAAATAAATAAATGTAAAATAAAAAATTTAAAAAGAAGTTCTGGTACCATTAGCTCTAAGGCTAATTATATATGAGATAATGGAATTAGAACCAAAATTTCTGATTTGCTCATTTGATCAGTATATTTTGTTGTACATTGGAACTTTCACGCAATAATACAAACTGATCTTTTACCTTAAATTGAGAGGAAACCAAATATTCATGTTGCTATTCATGACCCAATTCTAATTTGTACTCATATGTCCCCTGATTGAATTGGAACACACACCTTGTTTGTGTCTCAATGACTCCATATTTAGATATAGATTTTGTTGAGTTTAGAAAAACTGTGAGCAGCTTTTTAAAAAGTCACATCTCTACTACCTCCAACTGAAAGTAATGACTTACTAAACTCCCTTAACGCTTTATCTATACTTCTACGACACATGTCACGTTCTCACTTGTATGTCCCTGTATATATATGTCTCTGTGTATATCCCTGTGATGATGTATGCTTTACAGAAGCAGTGCTTGGGTTTATTCACCTTTGTAAATCCCACCATAATTAACAGTAACTTAAAAGATAAGTCTCAAAAGTATTTATTTAATATGAAATTCGCCCCCAACGTCTAATCAAGGGTCAGAGAAAATCAAGTTCATACCTACAAAAGTAATGCCTGCTTTTAGGTCCTATTTTGTACCCTCCAAGTTCAAACCATAAGCCTGCAGCTCTACGCCAGGCAAGGCAGGGACTTGAGTGTACCACGTACCCACTCTTGGCCACCCATTTATGTCTTAATTACTAAACGATAATTAATCTTTACTGTGTTACTTTATAGAGTTGAAGAAACTGATACTTACGGAGTTTAAACAAGTTGTAAGGGTCACATAACATAAAGTGGACAGAGCCAGTCTTTCAAACCAGGTCTGTTTGCCACCAGAAACCACGACCATATTCTACCTGTTCTCTGTTGTTGACTCATCCATTTCTCTATTCTGGTCTATGCTGCTTCCTAAATTTACACAACAGAAGCAAAACATATTTACAGTATATTTACAGTGTTTAACACCGAATCATCATGGTCGGCGAGAAAATGTTATTTATCAATTAACTTGTGCATTACATTGGTTTGCTCATAAAAAGTGAAGAACGTTGGCCACATTAGACAAACACATAGCAGAAGCACTATATTATTTACACCCCGAAGTCTGAGAAACACCCCAAGCATTTGCTGGGAAGTTATATTTAAAGGTATGAACATTCTCTGAAATAACTATAGGTACTATTTGTTGAGCATCGATCACACATCAGGCATTATACTATCCATTTTCAGAGATAACAAAACTGCAAAGAGAGAGTGGATAAATTGCCCGTTTTATATAAAAGCAAACAGACTCTGGTTGAGGGTGGGGTGGGAGAAGGCTTTGTGCTCCTTGAGGCACAGTTGGGAAGCGATTCTCAAATCTTTCCCCCTCCAAAGCCTTCTTCCCTCCAATAAACCACATTCTGCTCCCCCGCATGTGTTTCTCTTTCACTCCAAAGTCCTCCCTCCTCAGGGCGGAAAGGGGTGCCATCCCTGAACATTTGCTGTGCATGAAGTATCAAAACTCTCCTGTGCTCATTTCTTAATTTTCTACATTGGAGAAGTTCTGTAAATCTTTAGTGTGTACTTCTTTCCCTCTGACTAAGACATATATTTTCTCAATTAGCTGGGCATCCAACATCTGATTAATCTCATAATCTTGTTCTACTCCGTTTTTTTCCCTCTCTGGCACGTATTCCCCATATATTTATAATTCTGTGCGCCCCCCGCCCCCAAGAATGGGCAGATCCTTCCCATTCTCTTTTGCTATTTTTGAAAATCATTTTTCTGCTGAGTCTTTCCTTATTGCATTTCTTTATTCCTCACACATTGGCATTCTCCTCAGCACCAGTACCAATGAAAACAAGCAGTATGAGGCGAACTGCGAGCCTGCCTCCCATCACCTGGTCTATAGAGAAATCCACATCCTTGCTTAATCAAAATCCATTCTAGGGCTGAAGGAACACTGGCCATATAAAATATTAACAGTCCAAACCCCTGCCAGTTACACATCTAGAGTAAGTTGCTCTTTTCCCCAAAGGATTCAAATTATGCTTAACATGCTCTCACAGGGAAGACTTTTACTGAATTCTCTCTCCTCTGATTGTGACCAAGAAGAAATAGGAAAGAAAAAAAAAAAGCTTGCTATTTTAGCTCTGGTGGAGGCTATATTTGGAGAGGAAGCTTGTGTTCTATTGGAGGCTAATTTTGGAGAAGATTACAGTGGAAATTAAAGATAACTAAGATGGAGGGCATTAAGTGCATAAACTTTAAAATGTTACTTTCCCTTTAATGAGTCAAACTGGGAAACACTAGTACCTGTGTGTAATACTTCTTCAATGCCCTTTTGGAGATGCTATAGATTCTGTATTAGAGATATAATGCATTCGCCAGTTTTTTAATTTTTTTTTAAGTTTATTTATTTATTTTGAGAGAGAGAGAGAGAGAGAGAGAGAGAGAGAGAGAGAATCCCAAGCAGGCTCCACAGGGCAGTGGGGAGCCCGATGTAGGAGTCAAACCCATGCACCATGAGATCATGACCTGAGCCAAAACCAAGAGTTAGACACTTAACTCATTGAGCCACCCAGGCTCCCCTCACCAGTTTAAACCCTCCCATCCCTCATTCAAAAAACTGAAGCCTACTTTTTAAACAGCACACTTGCATTGGAGAAGATGAAATATTCTGAGAGGATAAATGAATAGTAATTTACCACCCAAAGAATAGGTGGTAGGCAGGCTAGGCGGGACACACAATGGCCATGAACATCTACTCCTGACATACTCAGACCACCTGTACATCTCCTGGTCTGGAATGGAAAATATGAAATGTTTGCCACACCATTTCACTCCTCCCAGATGAATACTACACTGCGTGAACAGTGTTTTACTTCGGGAGAGATTTAACACTGGAGATTTAACTGCTTTTTGCTTGTGAAGGGTGGAGGGAAACGTGGTCCATGAAGGATGTCAGTGATGGAGAATTATAGGCCACGTAAGTAGAATGTTGTAGGAGCTGATAGAATACGCAGCAAATGTGTATTTTTCTCAATTAAAATTGATACTTAAAATCAAAAGCAGTATTTTTTATTGCAAAAAACTAGAAAATTTAGATAAAAAAAAGAGAGAAAAGAAAAAAACACCTATGATTTTTCTTATATGTAGAGAAAATTATATGATATTCCAGGAATTTTCCAATGCATAAATATATATTTTTCCTAAAATATTTAACATATGATTTGCAAATTGTTTATTTCACTTAAATATATATCATAAACAGGCTTTTAACATTAAATATGCCTATTCTCTTATTCATTAATTTCATATTTAGCAATATATTTATATATTTATATTATATAGAATATATTTAGCCATATTAAATTTAGTAATTTTTAAAAAGAATTAAAATTTTATTTATTTATTTTTGAAAGAGAGAGAGAGAGAGAGAGAGTGTGAGCTGGGGAGGGTCAGGGAGAGAGAGGGACAGACAAATCCGAAGCGGGCTCCAGGCTCTGAGCTGTCAGCACAGAGTCTGATGTGGGCTTCAACTCACGAGCTGCGAGATCATGACCTGAGCTGAAGTCAGACGCTTAACGGACTGAGCCACCCAGGCGCCCCAAAACTTAATAAATTTTTTTTTTAATTTTTTTTTCAACGTTTATTTATTTTTGGGACAGAGAGAGACAGAGCATGAATGGGGAGGGGCAGAGAGAGAGGGAGACACAGTATCGGAAACAGGCTCCAGGCTCTGAGCCATCAGCCCAGAGCCGACGCGGGGCTCGAACTCACGGACCGCGAGATTGTGACCTGGCTGAAGTCGGACATTTAACCGACTGCGCCACCCAGGCGCCCCAATAAATTTTTAAATCTAATTCCTTTGCTTCCAGTTTTTAAAATTATTAATAGTGTTGTGATGAATAATTATATAATTTAATCTTTCTACTTAAAAATTATTCTCTTTAGTGGAATTACTCAGAGCAAATATTCAAAATCACAAAATTTGAGGGCTTCTCTATATGCAATAAAATTATTAATTATTTTGAAACAGATAATTGTATAAACAGCATTTACAACCCCCTTTCAAAAAAGTTGCAAAATTATTTAAATCCATTTCAAGTCAAATTGTTTGCAATGAAGAAATTCAGAGGTAATTTTCAATTTACAAATGAGTGTGCTCCAAAGGACAACTTCTAATCCAGTTATTCTTTCCTTTGGACATGTTTTGTGTTTTAGGTTTGCACAGACTAGTGCAGTCTCTAGGTCATTCCTCATTTATTATTCATTCGACAGATCTATTCCTTTGGGCTTTCTGCTTACAGAGGTATGGTTAAAGTCTTATCTCTGCTGGGGAAATGGTAACAAGAGCTTCTGGAAAGATGAAAAGGAGTAAAACAGAGGAAGAGGCAGACATGAGGCTACTGTAGATGAGCCCCCCTACCACCCTATGCTCCAACCTTGGCCCAGCCTTTCATTTGTGTACCGCACCCTGTCTTCTCTTTTAGTCTCAAGGCTACCGCTTTACAACTCTCCCCTCTAATTGTGCCATCTGATTACTGCTTCTTTATTGGGTCAGTGGGTCACTTACACCAATACACAAACATGTTTTCCTATTTCCCATCTTAAAACAAACAAAGCAACACACACACACACACACACACACAAAATAAAACAAAACAAAAAAAACCCAATCCTCTTTTGACTCAATTCCCTCAGGGCTTGTGCCCTATTTCTCTGTTTTCCTCTACAGAAAATCCCTCAAAAGCATTGACTATACTTTCCAATTGCTCTCCTCCATCTCCTCCTTTAAAACTCAGCTCAGGCATCTCTTCAACCCCAAAATCTCATACATAGGACTCTCTGAATTTGAGATAGATGGTCTTCCCCTGTCTTCTTCTGCCCATCATGGTTCCTACCACCTGGTGTGGTAATGATCTGCTTACTGGACACTTCTCTCATTAAACTGCAAGTATATCCTGAACAGATACAATGTCTTATAAAATATTGAGTCCCCAGTGCCTATAGTAGTGTCTGGGCAATTATAAGCAACCAATAAGTGTTGCTGAATAAATGGAGTCTTGAAAGATGATCCGGAGTCCACAGTGAACCATGAGAAGAGTATTCCAGACAGAAAGAACAGTATGTGCAAGAGAAAAAGGCCAGATAGAACATAGCAGGTACAGTCAGTACAAGTCATTCGGTTGTGGTGGGAACACAGGATGGTGTGTGAGGACACAGAAGAACAAAGTCGAATTTATTCCATCATAGGTCGTTAAGATTCTAATACCCAATGGTAAGGAGATTAGGCTTCATCTTATTCACAATAAAGACTCACAAATGAAGTATAAGCTGGCTAGTAATGTGATCAAATTTTTATTTTAATTGTGTTAACATTTATTGAGCTGTCCTATGCTTATTTTACATAGAAGGACATTAACAGAAAACTTATTTGAGTTACTAGGGTACATAACCAAGAAGTAGGAGAGGAGGCATGCAAAGCCAGATCTCTCAGAGTACAGAAGACTCTTTAATCTCCATATTCTGTACAGAAAGATCACTTTGGCAATAATAAGGTACATTGGAGAAATGCACCCGTTAGGAGGCTATTGCCTAGGTTGGCGAGACATCATGACGGCATGAACTAAGCTAAGCACGCTGAGGGCAGAGACCACATGTTTGTCACCATTGTCTGCCATGATGTTCCCGACACATTTATATGTTTAATAAATATTTTCTTAACTAAAAAGTGACTGAGAAGAGGACAGCATAAATTTACTTAAGAAGTAGAGTTGACAGGGGTGCCTGGGTAGCTCAGTCAGTTGGGTGACCAACTTCGGCTCAGGTCGTGATCTTGTGGTTTTTGGGTTCAAGCCCTGCATTGGGCTCTCTGCTGTGGGCGTGGAGCTCACTCCCTTTCTCTAAGAATAAATAAACATTAAAAACAAAAAGAAGTAGAGCTGACAGATGGGAGGTAAACTGTGAGGGTTACTGAAAAGAAGTTGAAGAGACTAGTTTCTAGTAGAAGCCATGAAGTCAATAGTGATATCGTTAACTGAGATGTGAAGCCCCAGAAAAGGAGCAGCTTCAGTGTTGTTGAGGAGGATAGCTCCATTTTGGGTTTTAGGAACTTGTGTAATGCTTGGATGGAGATGTCTAATTTGTAGCTGCAAATACAGATCTGGAGTTTGGGAGAGAGGTCTGAAAATAGTCATCAACATATTGGCAGGCATCAGTATAGATTACAATATAAATGAACATGTGTGGATAGAACTTTATGGGCAAAATGTGCAATAAAAGAAGTCTTCCAAGGATCAGATCTGAAGTATGGAAACAGTTTACGAATGGGCACAGGGTGCTGAACCTGTGAAGGACACTAAGAAGGAGTAAGAAAACTCAGAAAAGAACAATGCCATCAAAGCCAAAGGGAGAAGTTCAAGGAGAGAGTGGTTCACTCTGTCAGATTCTGCAAGAGTCCTTACTTAAGTGTATCATCCAAAGAAGGTAACAGAAAATACGGCAGGTATTATAAGCAAGAAGGGATGGAATTCAGGGCGCCTGGGTGGCTCAGGTGGTTGAGTGTCTCACTCTTGATTTTGGCTCAGGTCATGATCCCAGGGTTGTGGGATCAAGCCCTGTGCTGAGCATGGAACCTACTTAAGATTCTCTCTCTCAGGGTACCTGATTGGTTCAGTCAGTTGAGTTTTCAACTTCGTCTCAGGTCATGATCTCATAGTTCGTGAGTTCGAGCCCCGCGTTGAGCTCTGTGCTGACAGCTCAGAGCCTAAAGCCTGCTTCAGATTCTGTGTCTCCCTCTCATCTGCCCCTCCCCTCTTCATGCTCTGTCTCTCCCAAAAATAAATAAACATTAAATGTTTTTTTTAAAAAAAGATTCTCTCTTTCCCTCCATCCCTCTTTCTCTCTCCCCCCCCCACTCTCTTTCTCTCTCTCTCTCTCTCTCTCTCTCTCAAAGAAGAAGAAGGAGGAGGAGGAGGAGGAGGAGAAGGAGAAGGAGAAGGAGGAGGAGAAGATGGAGAAGGAGAAGAAATAGAATTCACTGAATTAGCTACTTACAAAATTGTGGGAAGAGCTGAAGCAGTAAATTCTAGGCTATGCTTTCCAATCAATACTGGAACTGGGTCATGTCTCTTTATCCTGGGACCCAGGCTGATGGAGCATCTCTGGTTTGGCAAGGGGGAGGGAACACGGACATAGGAAACACTGCTTCCTAAAACTTGGTCCAGTAATGGCATATGTTGCCTCTATTCATATTTTATTGGACAAAGCAAGTCAAATGGTGACACCTACCTTCAGGAAGCAGAAGTGTGCTGACCATGCACTTTGGAGGGGAACTGTAGTAGTGGTGGACAGACTTAATGACTCCCATGGGGAAGTTATTTAATTTTCTACACCTCCCCTTATTCATCTGTAATAATTCTACTGTACTTCTCTTTTAAGGTTGGTAGAGTATTAAATGAAGCAATGTGTGTAAGATTCTACAAACTGATTATTATAGATATTATAGATCAATATAATAAACCCAAATAACTTAGGCATTGTTTTGTTTCTCTATTCTTTTTCCTTAATGCTTCCCCCCTCCGGTGCCTTCCTTTCAGCCCTGGACTTGATCTGGCCAATGTGCATTTTGTTCTGTTCTGCCAGTGAATTCATCCTCCAAATGAGAAGAGCCCTTCTGTCCGTCCCCTACCCCACAAAGCCACTGCTAGGGAAAAAGAGGAGAGCAGAAAATTCCTCTTCTTCCTTGTGAAAATAAATCAGGCTTATTTCTTAAAAGATGAAAACTCAAGGAGATTGTAAAATGATATCTTGGAAACACCCTGTACCCTCTACATCCCCTAATCAGTAACAATGGCTTGGCGCAATGCGCACTGAACAAGAATTTGGGGCCACTTGATCCCTTACCTAGTTAGCTCTATGATAAGCCACTAAGAGAAATTTTACTTTTCAACGTTTATTTATTTTTGGGACAGAGAGAGACAGAGCATGAACGGGGGAGGGGCAGAGAGAGAGGGAGACACAGATTCGGAAACAGGCTCCAGGCTCTGAGCCATCAGCCCAGAGCCCGACGCGGGGCTCGAACTCACGGACCGGGAGATCGTGACCTGGCTGAAGTCGGACGCTTAACCGACTGCGCCACCCAGGCGCCCCGAGAAATTTTACTTTTAATCAACCCTGAACGGCTTAGAACTGCATATTCTCTGAGGCAGTATCTCAGACAAGGTAGAATGGGTGTGGACAATCTTTCTCTCACTGTGAATTCTCTCTTTCTCTCTAAACCAGGGAATTGTCCCAACCTATTTCTGTCCTCTCCCTGAGAGCAACAGAATCCATCACAGCTATAGCCTGGAAGGGGAAGTATCCTGAGTACAAACAGCTGTCTGAGCTCCTCAGACTAGGAGAAATGCGGAAGAATTTACAGAGCCACACAAGGTCAGGGAAGGCCATTGCCCTGAGCCTGAGATCTTCTTTCCTTCCCACCCACCCCTTCTCTGAATCTCCAGCTCCGTAGCAGTCTAAGGCACACTGGGTGGTCCCCTGATGCCATAAGGTTTTTTTCTTTTCCCTAGTCTCTTGGGAATCAAAAGACTGATGAAAAGTGTCTGGCAACAAAATACCACTTCTTGGTTCTGACCTTGCATTCTTAATGAAGGAGGGATGGTGATATTTTTCTCCATACTGTCATCCCCTTCAGAAAGACATTGTCTGGGATGTCTGAACGTTCCTACTGCTTTCTTATAGAGTGCTTCAGAATGAGTAAAGACATCAGTCATAAGGCTGTCCCTACCAACCCTGCCCCCCTCTTCTTATAGGCCTGAGTGCCCTACCAGTTTATCTCCTGCAAGGCACCTGCCATAGCACACACTCTAATGGCATCAATTAGTCCACTGGTTGACTAGGCACCGAATTAAGCATCGACTACATCAGCATGCCCTAGATGCTGAGGATATGGAAGAGACATGATACTTTGTTTTGCTCTCAAGAAATTAATTTTTATTTTAAAATAATTTAAGTAGTCAAAAAATACACCAATTAATATAATACTAAACAGATATAAACATCAAAATTTGGCCAAATTTTCTAAAGACTTTATATTGGTAAAAAAGAAAATGTAACCATGAGAATCAAAGAGCCAACAGTTTAATTTTCCTTCCTCCCTCTCTCCTTCCTCCTCTCCCTCCATTCTTTTCCCCAAGGTAACTACTAGCCTAGTTACCTGGTGGTCATGTGTTACAAAATGCATGATTTTGGTTTTTAAGGATATATCAAAGTGGTATCTTACTTTATAAGCCCTCTCAGACACTACATCTTCCATTCAAAATTATGTTTGTGACATTTTTCCAATTTGACACATGTAGAGTTAATAACAGTATATTCTGCCAGTTTACTGTTAATCTGTTCTATGAGTTTACCTTAATCTATCCTTTCTACTTTTGATGAATATTTACAGATTTAAAATTTTTTAATGTTTATTTATTTTTGAGAGAGAGAGAGAGACAAAGCATGAGGAGCAGAGAGAGAGCTGGACACAGAATCCAAAGCAGGCTTCAGGCTCTGAGCTGTCAGCACAGAGCCCAACATGGGGCTCGAACTCATGAACTGTGAGATCATGACCTGAGCCAAAGTTGGACACTTAACTGACTGAACCACCCAGGCGCCCCTGAATATTTACACATTTAAAACTTTTCACCATTAAGAATAGTGCTGTAGTGAACATTCTTGTATATGTCTCCTTGCTCATGTGTGTGAGAATTTTCCTAGGGTGGTATTTTTCAACCTTGTTTTGACAAGGACACAGTTTGACTACATTTTACATCATCATCCATAAGCCCAAGTGCAAACACACATAAACATATACATGTGCATCTAACTTAGACAAAATTGAGGTGCAATCTGATACATTTCTATTCTATTCTATTCTATTCTATTCTATTCCTTTCTATTCCTTTCTAAATTCTGAGAGTGACTTACTATATTGATTCTATAACCCAGCAATGAATCAATGCCTAAGGTTTGAAAAGCACTGGCTTGTTTTCAAAGAATTGCTCACAGAGTATGATTGTCCTCAACTTTATTAGGTATTATAATATCTATATAATATCAAGGTATTATAATATCAAACTGTCCTTTCAGTAGCAAGGTGTATCCAGATTTAGAGATATTAAAATATGAGAAAATGTGTATTTTATAATTTAGGTTATGTGAGATCTGAATGCTAATTCTTTGCCCATTGTGTGAGTTTCCAGCATTTTGTTTACTTGCTTTTTACTTTCTTTACATGCATTTTTTTTTAGTGGAAGTTTTTAATTTTAGAGTAGTCAAATATATACTTTTTTTCTATAAAGCTTATTTATTTATTTACTAGGCGTTAAGGTATTCCTACTTGGTATCATAAAGATAATCTCCATCTTTTTCTGAACTTCTTCAGCTTTAATTTTTTTACTGTAGATCTTTAATTCATTTGGGGTTAATGTTTTGTTACAGTGTGACATAGGGATTAATGAGAATAACTAATTATCAGAAAAAAAAACCATTTTGAGCAAACTATCCTTTCCCTATTCATTAAATATTTTTTTAACTTTTATTCATCTTTTGAGAGACAGAGACAGAGCACAAGTGGGACAGAGGCAGAGAGAGAAGGAGACACAGAATCTGAAGCAGGCTCCAGGATCCCAGCTGTCAGCACAGAGCCCAATGCAGGGCTTGAAGTCATGAACCTTGAGATCATGACCTGAGCTGAAGTTGCCTGCTTAACCGACTGAGCCACCCAGGCACCCCTCCTCATGCATCTTTCATGCCATCTCAGTCATGTACCAAGTACCCCAAATAATGTGAGTTTGTTTCTGCCTCATTTTTTTCTAGTTGATGTATTTATTTATCCCCACGCCAATATCACAGTATTATTTAATAAGGCTTTTAAAAAAAATCTGTCAAATTGTGTTGTATCGTCTTGATGATTCATTTTATCATAATCTTTTAGAATCAGTTTGTCTAATTCCATGAAAAACCATACTGAGACTGACTGGAATTACATTGAATTTATAGATCAATTTCATGAGAACTGTCAGTTTAACTATTTATTTCTCCAGTCCATGAATGTAGTATATTTCCTTATGCATTTAGTTATCCTTTTAGGTCTTACAATAAAGTTTTTATAAATTTCTCCATAAGTCTTGCATATTTTTGTTAGATTTCCTTCTATTGTTTTTACATTTTGGTAAGTGACATCTTACTTTGTTATTGCATTTTCAAGTCAATGCAGTTGAGTGAAAATATGATATTTTTATCTTTTATCTAGCAAAATTGCTTAACTATGTAATTGGCTTTAGTAGTTGGTCTGTGCACTGTCTTTGATTTTCTATGTAGATAAGCGTTATCTATGAAATAAGATAACTTACTGTATTCATTCCAATTCTTAAACTTTATTTCCTGACTTACATTGTCTTGTTGCTCTGACTAGGCTCCCATTATAAATATTAAAAGCACGTCTTCTACAAATGGATATACTGAACCATTTGAGGCACTGAGAAGGACACAACCTTATTTCTGTGTTAATCGTACCAAAAATGCATAATCTCAGCCCAATTGTTAAAACAAACAAAACGGAACAGCAAACAAATCCAAACTAAGGCACATTCAACAAAATAACTGATCAACATTTGTTAATGTGTCCAGATCGTGAAAGACAAGCAAACACTGGGGAACGAGGGCAAATTGCTGGAGACAGTTATGTCTAAACAAGGAAGTGTGACAGAAACCTCTTTAGGAAAGTAGACCAGAAAAAAGGGTATTATGGAGAAATCTGAATAAGGTCTTTAGTTGATAGCATTATACTGATGTTAATTTCCTGGCTTGATACTTGTACTCTGGGTCACATAAAATGTTAGTATTAGGGGATCCTGGTGAGAGATATAAAAAAAATTATGTACTTTTGTTTTTCAACTTTTCTGCAAGCTTAGAATTTGTTGAAACTAAAAAGTTAAAAAATCATAAGGTTGTAAATCGGCATCCTTGTGTTATTTGGGACTTTGCAGAAATACCTTTAATGTTTGACAAATAAAGTATGTTGTTTGCTATTAAGTGTTTGTTAGGTAGATATCCTTCACCTGTTTAAGGGGTTTCCTTCTTATTTCTAGTTAGCTAAGTGTGTCTGTGTGTATTTGTGTGTGTAATAACATCTGAATATCGATTTTCACCTGATACTTTTTCTACATCAACTCAGATATTCAAGTACTTTGTTTTCCTCTTCTTTTTCCTTTTAAAATGTGGTTACTACACATTTCTGATCTTACTACATTTGTTAATATCAACATAGCCTTATCTTTCTGTGACAAGCCCTCTTTTGTCACATGTATTTCTTTAAGATGTCAGTATTTTAGAGAAGTTTTCGATTCATAACAAAAATGAGAGGAAGGTACAGGGATTTCCTACGTACCTCTGCCCCCATGTGAGGATAGCCTCCCACATAATCAACATCCCCCATCATAATGGTACATTTTTTACAATTGGTGAACTTACTTTGACACCATATTATCACCCAAAGTCTGTAGTTTACATTAGGTTTCATTCTTGGTGTTGTGTATTCTATAACTTTGGACAAATGTATAATGACATGTATCTATCACTATCCATAATGACATGGTGGTGAGTATTCTATAATTTGTGACAAATGTGTATTCATCCCATAATTTCACTCCCCTGTACTATTCATCTTTTGCCCCAATCTCTGTCTTTATTCTTAACATCCACTGCTAGATTTGGTAAGCTAATGTATCATGCACTGTTTTTATACCTATGTTGATTAGGTAGATTACTAGTAATTTTACTTTCTAAAATTTCTATTGCTTCATGGGCCATGGTCCTACTTTTTTTTTTCCCCCTCCCTGGGTTTCATTTTACTTCCTCAGTTATGGCTTTCATATTGCTTATGACTCATTCTCTGATGGATTGATTGATTGATTGATTCATTCATTCATTCATTCATTTATTTAGTAGTTTAGCCTTCTCTCACCCTCCTGCTTGAATCACCTGTTGTAGAAATCTAGTTGACTGTATTTTCCTTGGTGCTTTAAAGGTATTATCCTATTGTCTCCCGGTCTTTACTCTTACTGACAATAAATTTTGTTGTCAGTCCCATTGATCTTTCTTTTTAGGTGACCTGTTCTTTCTGTCAAGTTAGTGTGTTTGTTTAAGATTTTTTCTCTGTCTTTGATAGTCCACAGGCTACTGAGCATCTGTGATGCTCAGGGATGAATCTGAGGGTCATAACTTTTCTTAATTCTAGAAAATTATCAGTCGTTATCTTTTAAAATATTGCTCACATACATTAATTCTCCTTTCTTCTCTGGAATTATTTGAATATATATTAGATTTCTTCTTCAGTCTTTCATGCTTCTTTCTCAGTCTTTTAAATATTATTTTTATGTTTGGTCTGTTTGTGCTTTTTTCTGAGCACGTGCACCAGACTCATCTTCCAATGAATTAGTACTTTCTCTCCAGTTATGGTTAATCTATTGTTTAACCAATTTATTGAGTTTGTTAGCTTAATAACTACATATTTTTATTTCTAGAATACCTATTTTCTCTTTTCTAAGTCCACACTATTCTTCCTCCCCTCTTTATTTCCTGTTTATATATATCTTAAACACTTCAGTAACTATTTTATGGTGTATGTTTTTCATAATTTCGGACTCTGGGGATTTTTTTTTATCTTTTCCAATTCTTGTCCCTCATTGTTGTGCTTGCTATTTCTTCCTTGTGGTAGATCATTTCCTTGTGAGCTCTGTAATGTTTTTTTTTACTGTTCCCTCATCTTTAGGTGTGGGTTTGTATATTTTGTATATGCCTTGATAGGAGGAGATTGTTCCAGTAAGATATTTTATATTTGTTTTGAAGTAGCATTATAGGTAATTTACTACTCTGGGACCAAATTTCGTATTAATGTTCTTGTTAGTGGGTTGAATTGTGCCCCCTCCCAAATGATGTGTTTTAAATCATAACCCCTTATATCTGTGAATGTGACCTTATTTGGAAATAGGATCTTGATAGATGTAATCAAAATAAGATGAGCTATACTGGATTAACATGGACCCTAAATCTAATGACTAGTATCTTTATAAGCGAAAGCAGAGGGAGATTTTAATACAGAGTCCCAGAGAGAGACACAGAAAAGAAGGCCATGTGACAATGGAGACGAGGATTGGGGTGATATGGCCACAAATTAAGGACCACCAAGGATCACAAGTCACCACCAGGAGTCAGGTGAGTGGCCTGGAACAGATTCTCCCTCAAAGCTTTCAGAAGGAGCCAACAGTGTCAGAACTTGGATTTTGGACTCCTGGCATCCAGATCTGTGACAGAAAGACATTTCTGTTGTTTTAAGCCACTCAGTTTCTGCCATAATATGGTCATGGCTTGAAATTTCCTGTAAGGATATTAAACTTCCAGTTTTTAGCCTTTAGAGTTTTATCTGGGTTAGATACTCCCTGGCATCAGCTTAGACATTCACTGCTTTGACTTTAAAATCTCATTTTACTCCTAGCACTTGAGGGTTTCCTTTTTCCTTATGAATGAATTCTATAGTATTATAATTTTGTTTTAAATATTTTATCCGGTAGAAACAAGTGCATCTAAAAGGAAAGATATCTACGTGTGGTAACTCAGTCTTCCGTATTTCTGGGCCCTGAATCTGATTCTCATTTGCAGGCTTAAAAGAGAAATCCCAGTGGAGTGCTACTCAGGAAGAGTAAAATGCCCTATGGATACAAAGAGGTAGAAAGAGGTGGAAAGTAGGAAGTGGGAAGGGATGTCATGCACCTCCCCAAAGTCTTCCACGCCTTCAGTTACTCTCATGTCAGAGAAAGCACAAGTTCCTACATAATCTCTAAGACCCTGCCTGCATTTCCTGCCTCGCCTCTCACTGCCTCCTCCCTCTCATGCAGGCACAGAGGGAGTGTGTTTCATTTCTTCAAATGTACCATTGTGTCTTTCACTTGCTTGTCTCACATGTGAATTTCTTCTGAGAACATGCTTAGTTCCCTTGAGGAGTCTAAGTCCTGCATAAGCTTCAGGTTTTGTCCAGATGAGAAATGCCCACCAGCTACTAATTCAAGAATGGACAAGAGAGAAGCAAGACTGGTCAGGAGACCAGTCAGGGCATATGCAGTCGAAACTGAGGTTTGGGGATAGAGAGAAATAGATGGCACTTGGTTGGGAAGCATCATTGACTTCCTGTTATTAAACATGCGGTGCTGTCCCATCAGCAAATATCTTCCATATATTTTGTCTTTACCTTTCTTAACAGATCAGAGATTCCTTTAGGTCAGGATTATTATGGAAACACATTTTTACCCTACATAGAACCTATTCCAGGACTTTGTGCTGACACAATAAACACTTTTTGAGCGAGGAGATAAAAGGATAAGTTCATGAACATATATTCACAGAAAACATATTTTCCCGCATATTCTAGTACATGTGGTCTGACTATCAATCAATGTGCCTCACTAGGGGGTTGCATTTTGGTTTTTATTTGGGGAGGAGTGGTATTTTGTGTTGTTTGGAAAATGGCTGGTGGAATTCATTGTATAATTCTATAGTTACGTCTCTCGTTTTAATCTTTTATTTTTCTAACCTCATTGTGTCTTGTGAGACCTCAGAGAATGGGCTTTGCTCATTCTATGTAACCGCGGAGGGCTTAGCGTATTTTTGGCCCTCATTAAATGTTAACATCAACAAGAGCATCATGAAGAACGATTACACAAGAGGGAAGTAAACAGAAAGCAAGAGTTGGCAAGCGCCAAATGGATACACCCACTTCTGTCCCCAAACTCATGATTATAGAAGGTATTCATGTTTTCAGCATCTTTAACTCTCTCATTTCTGGCTACAAGCACGGAACTGAACAGATTGCAAAACTCGTTTTTCTAAAGAATTCATCAAGAACTCAAACTATTTTTTCACAGCAGCAGCTATTCCAAGAATCATAAAACAACATTTATTCTTTTGAAACCTCCAAGGTCAGCAGCATCCATATTGGTAGGAATAGTACACGCAGCTCTAGTTTTCCTTTTCCTCTAGTTTTCCTTTTGCTCCAGTGGGAAAGAAACTCTCTGGTGCCAAAGGACTGTGCTTCTTCCCTCCCGTCTGTAGCAAAACCAGGGAAATTATATATATATATATATATATATATATATATATGCAGGATCCAGCTACCAAACACCTTGTCTCCATCAACAGTTCTGGCTGGATCAGCTGCTTTCTGATTCTAATTAAGTCTTTCCCAAAAAATTTATATGTCAGCAGAAGTGAGAGAAATAAAGGAAGCATTTTTACTTGGCAACGGTGAAACTTTTCGTTGGCCAAAAAATATGTGAATGAAGTAAGCTTTTAAGGGCTTATGGTTTCTCTGTCAACATGAGCCTAATAAATTAAAGTTGGAAATATTTTCTGCCATTCCCCAAGATCTCATCAATCATTAGTGTTCTTGGTCTCCCCACATCCTCCCTCCAATCCAATGAGGAAAGATACCTGGCAGGCTCTGGGGCTTAGATAAGTCAAGCCACATTTTTAGTAAAGAAACAGGACTCTTGCTAAAGGAAGTTCGAAATGCTAGCTGCAGGTTTACTTAATTTTTTTTAAATTTTTATTTATTTTTGAGAGAGAGAGAGAGAGAGAGAGAGAGAGAACGAGCATGAGCAGGGGAGGGCCAGAAAGAGAGAGAGAGAGAGAGAGAGAGAGAGAGAATCTGAAGCAGGCTCCATGATGTCAGTGCAGACCCCGACAGGTGGCTCAAATTCATGAACTGTGAGATCATGACCTGAACCAAAATCAAGAGTTGAACGCTGAACCGACTGAGCCACCCACACACCTCAGGCTTACTTTTTAAATGTGCAAATGGAAGAAAGGATGTTTTTGATGAGACAGGGGGAGAAAAAGAAAAAAGAAAACCTTTGGAACCTTCAAAGTTGGTGTTTGTTGAGCTCACAGCTCAGTATTAGCACAAAACCCCCAAAGACAAGAAAATGCGAGTAATGAATTAAATATTGTCCTCACATCTACATCCTTCTGCTTGAATGGTGCATCGCATCACCCAGACAGAGAAGTAGGTGTTCTCTGAGGATAAATGTCAAAAACTATTTACTAGGTAAAATTTACACTCTAGTTAAATCATAAAACTTTTTTTCCCCTCCCAAATATCTTCTTAGGCTCCAATATCATTAACCTGTTTGTGTATAGTGTAAATATAATATGGACTGAAGTCCTCACTGCCCCCCTTGTTTTTTAAAAAGGAAAAGAAATGAAATGGCTTTTTTATTTGGATCACTTGGATATTAAGCACTAAACCTATCGAACCGTGAAATTCAGAACATCATAAGAATTATGGAAGGCCTAGACCAGGAGTTATAAACCGACGTGTCTGCAAATCTTAAATGAGTGCTGCTGGGCCAGTACAAATTATTGCCAAGTGTTGAGGAGTATGTCCAAGTGTAGAGCCCAATTCTTATCTTCAAGGTGTGATTCTTAAAAGTTATCAAATAAGTGAAAAGTGTTTTAGAAAGTACATTGAAGACCAAGAAAGACTCATCTGCAAAGTCTCTGGCTTTTAACTTATAACCTCTGATCTGATAAAAGACCTGCAGAGTTTCTGACCATTTTCAGATTTCCAACCAGAAAGGCCAGTTTCTTAGAAGGCTGGGTAGAATACTCTGATGCCAACCTGGCTTTTGCAGCCACATTTGCTCGTCTTTATAACTTATATATATTCTAATGCTGACATATCAACCAAAACAAGAGATTTTCTTTACTTCTCTAGCTAAAATAAAATCTCATGTTGCAAAAGCCCTTCCCTACTGAGAAATCCACAATTGTCTTCTACACTAAAGAGAAATGATTATATCCTAGTAACACTGCAGCTGCTCCATAGGAAACCAGAATGTAGAACCCAGAGTTCCCATTCGAGCTCTGCAGACAACATTGCATGAGGAAATGACTTCCCCCAGTGTACATATGTTAGCCAACATTGAAGAAGTAATGATGTGTGTTCAGTAGACAGATCATTGGCTATGAATAGGACAGATGTGAGTTCAAATTCTGACTCTGCTTACCATCTGATGAGCATGCATATCTATCTAACTTTATGGGTTTAGGAACATAACTTAAGCCCCAAACTTACTAAATGTGGAGCCTGGGATATTTAAATGTCTTACATATGGTTTGGTCCTTGTCTGGAGAAAGGTTGAGTCTGCAAAAGACAAAACCCATAGTAAGGAATTTGGAATCTAAGCTGGCAAAGACCTGGAAATGAGATGGGGGCTGGCATCAGCTCCCTTGCAAGAATTTAACGGGAACATCATTTGCCCAGTTTTTGTAGCAGTTTTTGATAATGCTGTTTCTTATAAATGCAGTTGCATAAAATCTCATTTAAAGAGCTGGCTTTGCTATGATCTAAATATTTTCCCTTCATATTCAAATAAATATTTCCTTTGATCTCCCTTTGCTTGTATATTAATTAATTGACACTGATAACTCAAATTAGAAGTCACACCTTAGGGGTGCCTGAGTGGCTCAGTCAGTTAAGTGTTTGGCTTTTCTTGGCTCAGGCTCTTTTCTATATCAGGCTCTGCACAGCCGTACTTGGGATTCCCTCTCTCTCTGCCCCTCCCCCACTTGCTCGTTTGCTCTCCCTCTCCCTCTCTCTCTCTCTCCCTCTCTCAAAATAAATAAACATAAAAAACAAAAAGAAGTCACACTCTATCTCTAAAGAAGAAGTATGATTTACTTTGCTTCCTGGAAAAAGGGATAAAAGAAATCTTTAGCATAGTCAGATGGGCTATGGTAGAATTTTCATTTGCCCCTCCAAACCCACTCTTTAACTTTTTCCACACATTGTTTGGTACCCTAGGAGGCTGACCTGTATGGAGTAAACAAAGGAATCCATTGACCTCTGGCCTCCAGGTTAGTTCTACCAATGGTAGGAACCAGCAAAAGTTCAAAGAGTGGGGGGGATGAGAGTTGGGGTTGGCTGGTCTTGGCCTTGTTCTTCTGCTAGAATTCTTACAACCTATCAGTTGCGTTTTCCTATCTAGCTTTTATTCCAGGCTCCTTTTCTTATCCCTTCAGGCCTGGAAGTGGTAGCAGCTACCCTTTTACTTCCCTAAACCTTTCTTCTATCTTTGTAAATTGATATGTCCCAGGGAACGGCCCCTGGGAAGCAGACTCCAAGATGGAGATGTGTTAGCATGAAGTTTGTTAAGGAGTGATATTAGGATCAAAGCCTGTGAAAAGGAATAACAGAAAGCAAGAAAGGACAGAGGAAGAGATTGGGTCAACCCAAAGCAATTGGGAGCTCAGAAGCTGGGAGGGACATTCACTTACCTCGTTGAGGAAGAGGGGTAAGTCCTTATGCCCCTGTGCTGACAAGTTACGGGATACAGACAGCCCCAGTAAAGAAGTATGACACTGGGTGAGTGATTGGCTTCAGCCTATAGGAAATAGGTCCTGCAAACCTGACAAGAAACTTGAGCAGGGCAGTGCAACAACCATGGAAATCCACTCTTTGTTCTTCCTGGATCAACGTCTTTTTATAAATTATGGAGAAGCTCCTCCAGGATACCAGTTAACCTCTTTTCCTGGGTGAGACTTATAAGAAAGCTAATGGGTAATAAACCTTTGTTTCAGCTGGCCTCAGGGTCACATTGTGACTTACTATCTTCCTCTTTAATTTTACATTTTAGATTCCCTCTCTCTTGGTTAGCACTTTGGCTGGTCTAGTTGGCAGGTGGGGTGACCAAGATTCTCGTTCCTGAGGACTCCAAGGCCCTCATCACCACGGCTTTATCACATTAAGGCTGTTGCCACTGTACATTTATCACCAAAATGGGAAAGGAGATTCTAAGGGACACCCAGCTAATTTGCTTAGGTGCCAAATATAATTCCCCTCTACTCCCATTGTGTAAAAACAGCCCCATCTCCTTTTGAAGGTCAGTCCGATCTCTTGACGGGGTAAAGATTCCTCTTCTTAAATTCAGGTCTCTTGACATGAGAAACCTAATGTTTCCAGATGGCGGCCTTAGCTTAATATTCAGTTGGATGCTTGTTGTATTCCTTGGTGGAAACATGTCCCCTTTGGGCACCAGGACCTCTAAACCCACAGAGCCTAGGCACAAACTACCCAATATGGTTGGTTATATTAATGGGAAGTGAAACTATTACTACTTATGCCCCTTGGTTCCCAGACACATTTGTTTTACCTGTTGGGGACACAGCACCATATAATGGCTGTTTATTTAGTGTATATACTACATCTGGGAGTATGGTGCTCCATCCTTACAAGATAATGGCTCCATGATGGCACATCTGCTATGTCTTCAACAAGCCTTTCCATCACTCGCTAGTCTGGCAACTCCAAGATGGTGCAGTATGTGATAACACCCATAGATCCCATCATGGTCACTTGCCCATTATTTCACCTCTTTTCCTGTGAAGTGACTCACTTGTTTTGATGGAACGTTATATGAGATACCATGTTAATGGATCAACCACTCCCTCAGCTTTCAAATAGTGGTGCCAGCTGAGTCTCTTCAGGCAGGAAAGGTACACTCAACCCACAAATATAAATCAATTCTCATAAAAATAAATCACCACTCTTTCTAACATAGATGGTATCCAATGTAGCCAACTTTCTGCCAAGTGGCTAATTGGTCTCAAAATAGAATTCCATACCAAGGGAGAGTGTGTATGTGGGGAGTAGGTGGGAGGGAGTCATCACTGTTTTCTGTTACTGGGAGGTTGGATACTTGTCAATATCAATGGCTATATTAGCACTGGAGAGTGGATCTCATGTTGTTGGACCTATGCAGAGCCTCCATTTCTGCCACCAGGGCATTCACACATTGTTTAGCACTGACATCTGATGATAGAGACTGGCTGTTACCAACTGGTCAAGTTATTCTTTCCTGTCTACTTCTTGAGTTAGTGATAAACGGGTTTTATTTTGTTTTGTTTTGTTTTGTTTTTACATAATGGATGCTCTCAGATGATCATTATCATGGAATACAAAGATCTTTGTACTTCCTTCTTACTCCCATAAGTTCATACATAGCTCTCTGATCCAGACCCTCTTAATCCTGATCTTTCCACTTGTCTTGACCCACTGGCAAAGTCATTTGCTTGTCCATGAATCTGCATATATTCTTATCCAGAGAAGAAAAAGGATGAAAGAGAAGAAAGGAGGAAAGAAAGAGAAAGAACCATTGAAATATTGGTTACTCATTTCATCACAGCGCTATGGCAGGTATCGCATATTCCCACATAGTTTAAGCATCTGAAGACTCTAAAGACAAATATTTTTTTTTCATACTTGAAATATTCAGCAGGACAAATAATGCTGATATTGAAGTTACTTCAAACATGAATTATTTGACACATCCATAAATCATCTTCTTTTTTAAAATTTCCAACAAATTAAAAACAGGCAGATAGAAACAGTGTTCAGAATGAGGTAATTCCAAATAAATTTACATGAATTTACAGGAAAGAAATACTTCCTCCTTTGTAAAATGTTAAAGTAGAGAAGAGGAGGAGGAAGAGGAGGAGGGATGAAGAAATGTGCAGGACTTCACTCATGATGTAACACACCTCACCCTCCTTCTGCAGCTCACAGTAGAAGGGAGCAGAACACAGAGAACTGCCACTTCCTTCCCAGGTCCAAACATTCTGAGCAGCTCGGGGTTTTCGGCATGATGGTTCCTCTGGCATTTTCAGCCTTCTTCCCCAGTATCAATTATGGCTTCAGCTCTTAAATCAGTTTTTATCCCTGTGAAAAAGCAAGCACACACTCTATAGAGAGAGGATAAAACTTTAGTGTCCTTTTTGACATTTATTATTAAGATTCTTAATAACTTTTGGTTGAGTGTCTCATAAAATGTTGGGTTCTGGGCGTGTATGGATGAGCAACACAGCCTGTCCAGTCCCAAATATAACAACATATCTTGCGCATGATAAAAGAAGTAGAAGGGATTATAGAAGCAAATATTGGGGCATTTGTTCCAGTCTGGAGGGCATATAAGTGTGGGGTCAGAGACTTGAAATTGAAGCTGAGACCTGAAGGGTAATGAGGAGTAAGACTAGAAGGAGGAAGAGAGCTATAGAGGCAGCAAAAACAGGTAATAAAAGACTGGAGTCTATCACAAAGCCAGTAGGAAGCCACTGATGGGTTTGCAGCATCTTTCTTTCTTCTCTCCCTCTTCCCCTTCCTTTTCTTCCTCTTCCTGATTACCTTCATTCTCTCTCTCTCTCTCTCTCTCTCTCTCTCTGTTTCTCCCTTTCTTTCTTCCTTCTTTCTTCTCCTTCTTCTTCTTTGCGTGTGTGTGTGTGTGTGTGTGTGTCCTTTTAAGTCAGCTCCATGCTGGGCGTGAGCTCACAACCCTGAGATCAACACCTGAGCCGGAATCAAGAGTTGGATTTGTAACCAACTGAGCCACCCAGGCGCCTCCTTTTTCTGGGGGGGGGGACATTTTTGAAAAACAGCTCTTACTGACCCTTTGAAAATGGAAGAAGTGCATCGATTTAAGAGTTGTTTTGAAAGTGGATTCAACAAAACTTGGTTACAACTGATGTTGGAGTAAAAAAAACAGGCAGGTACAAAGAAGAACACTCTGGTTTCTCTTTCCGTCTGCGAGTAGATGGCGGCTTTGCAGACTGAGATTGGTAGCAGAGGAAGAGGAGCGGGTTCCCTTTCTGTTCCCCATCACAAGTATACATGCACCGTTTATATGACAGACTAGAGTGAGGGTTCTTTCGTTCACGTGTTTTTGCCCTCAGCACCTAGTCATAGATCTCATTTCAGATTTCATTTCAAAACGAATTGATGTGGAGCCTAATTCCTACGTGATGGCAGGGAATAAATTCTTTTCATTCAAAAGTCTATTAAATTGAAAATTCACTTTCTCATTTATGTATGTATTTATGTATGTATGTATGCATTTATGTATTTATTTATTTTTTAGAGAGAAAGCACAAGCAAGGGAGGGGGCAGAGGGAGGGGGACAGAGAGAGAGAGAGAGAGAATCTTAAGCACAGAGTCTGATGAAGGCCTCTATCCTACTACCCTGGGATCATGACCGAGCCAAAATCAGGAGTTAGATGCTTAATTCACTGTGCCAGCCTGGCACCCCCAAAATTCATTTTCATGTAGAATACAAGTGTGGGATAACCTAGAGAAGAAGAAGAAGAGAAAAAATAACAATAAGAACTAAATAAACACTATGGTGCATTTACACTGGGCCTGGGAAATAATGTCTTTTAGTTTTGGAGTGTTCCAGGATTTGGGCTTGGATTTCCTTGTCTTCAATACCTATGCTCATATTCGTCTGATTCAATATCATGGATTTTAATACCATCCACACTTTGAGAACTCCTAAGTTTGTATCTTCAGCTCCAATCTGTCTGTTCAACTCCAGAGTCATATATTCAACTCCCTAATCAATGTCTCCACATGACATCTAACAGAGGTCTTAAACTTAGCATGTACAAAACCTTGTCTTCCCCCAGATTCCACTTCACCTGAATTCTGCTCCATTTCTATTCTTAGAAGGTAGAGGAGGGACAGTAAACTATCCCCCAAATTGAGAAGGCGCCTTGAAACCAGAAAGTGAAGCAGGTCACTCCATACAGTTGACACAGAGTTTTATTCGGGGTAGCTTACTGACAGCAGGGCTCTGGCAGAAGACAATCTATGGCAGCTGTGTGGTTATCCGCCACAAAATCGAGACCTTGGCCCACAAATTTTACAGAGCAAGGGGACGTGTGGAAGAGTATTGCAGCAAGATTAAAGGGTTCACACACACCTCGATGGGAGGCTTGCATGCACCTAAATACCAACTAATCTTCAATTAGATCTATGCCACAGACCACCTATGCCTCAGGAAGGGGAAAGATGATGACATATCTCACAGATTCATGGGAGGCCAAAGCAAGCCTTCCCCCATCCTGGCCTTGGTGGCATTCCTAAAGTGTATATATTTATGTCCAAGGGATCCAGAACACGTAGTGCCAGGAGAGGTCATTGAGCAAACATGAACAAGACAGAGGACCAAAATGGAGTCAGTATCATCAGCACTCCTACACTAGCCATCTAGTCTTTGAAGACACCGAGTCTTCAAAATGACAAAATGACCCGCCTGTCCATTGTTTTGCAACCAGTGGAGACATTCTTAAAGCCTACAAAGAGCTCAATTTGATAAACTTAGAACCAGGGACTAGTTGAGCAATGGATGGCTATAGCCCCAGACCAATTACCTCTAGCCGTGGGCAACTTTATTCAATTAGCCCAATGATTGATTCAAATATTTTATTTTTTTGTGCATTTTATGAGCTGAAAAAATCAGAAATGATTACATAAATTGTGATAAATTTAATATAAATTTAACTCTTAATATAAATAAAACTCTTCAGTACATAAACTTTCCCTCACATCCCACATTCAGTCCTTCCCCAAATTTGTTGTCTCCACCTTCAGGAAATGTCCAGACTCTGACTATTTCCCAACATCTCCAATGCTGCCACGCTGGTCTGAGCTGCCGTCATATGTCACCCGGATTCCTGAGATAACTTTCTAATGTGTCGCCTTTCCTTCATCCTGAAACATACAGTCCATGTTCAACAGAGAACTTCCTTTTAAAACAGAAGTCACATGGTAATGCCACTTCTTTGTTCAAAGCCATCAATGGTTTCCTAACTCACTCAAAATGAAGGCCAAGGAAGCCCTGTACGACCATATATACACTTAAGTAACTCCCTGACCTACTTCAAGTTTTTGCTGAAGTTTTACTTATTTGGTGAGTTCTTCCCTGACAATTTTATTGAAAATCACATCAAAGGAGGCTCAAAGGAGGCTCCAATATCCTGGCTTTCTCAGTGTTGATGGTGAAGAGGGCCCTCTTGCAGATCATCATGGAAATGCAGTTTAATGATAAATGAACTTTGGTGTTATAAACTATCCTCCCTGATACAGAATCAAAGTCTGGGATCTTCATACTCAAGTTTGATATTATGGGGTGGCCGGACTGCATTGTGTTCTATTAACATTTCCGTGTGTTATGCTCTCGCAGTTAAGGTAGAATATCAGAGAGTTCCTCTAGACCTTTAGAATCGAGGGTGATTGGAATGTAGGTAAGAAAAGGTTTACATGTTTTCATTGTCTCTTGAAACATCAGTGTGTATGGAGACTGTGATGCCAGAGGAACTGCAGTAGTGATTCACTTCCCAAGGCAGCGTGCACATAGTGGCCAGGAAAAGGATAAACCAGATGTGGCAGTTAAGCAATCACAGTGTAAATGAACCTTGCCTAGATTGGGATCGATGTGTCATCAAGTCAATTCAGGTCTCTACACAATGACACTTTTAATCTGTTTGCAGAGCATTGTCCACCTGTCAGTGTTCCACACTATGCTTATATAAGAGGGACACCGAGTCTTCAAAATGACAAAAATGACCTGCCTGTCCATTGCTTTGCAGCCAGTGGAGACATTCTTAAAGCCTACAAAGAGCTCAATTTGATAAACTTAGAACCAGGGACTAGTTGAGCAATGGATGGCTATAGCCCCAGACCAATTACCTCTAGCCGTGGGCAACTTTATTCAATTAGCCCAATGATTAATTCAAATATTTTATTTTTTTGTGCCTTTTATGAGCTGAAAAAAAATCAGAAATGGCTACATAAATTGTGATAAATGACACAAGGACATAAAATACTTTAGAAGTCACAGAGGGACAGCCCATCCATATACCTTGATTTCATTAAAAAATTAAAAATCAAAATTTCTGTCTGAATCCAACCATAGTGCAACTGTACATGACTTCTCAGGAGTTTACATTACAGCCATTTGAATTCTTGTCAAAATCTTTGCTTAGTTTTTAAAATTAAATAGATAGATAGATAGATAGATAGATAGAATGTGATAGGGATTCTAATGAAAGAGCATTCCAGAAACGTAATTGAATTTATCAATGACTAGAGAGGAAGTTTTCCCAGAGTTTGGAGGACTAGTGGACAGAAATCTTATATGCAGAAGTCTGTAACATCATCAACAGCCATGCCCCTCTAGTGTGCTCATGGCGGCCAGATGAACACTTCTCCGTCAACCAACAACAGTTCACTGAAGGCTATGACCCTTCTGTTTGTAGCGAAGTTTCTACTCTCTTCTCTCCACCATTCCCATCCTTATCCATTACCGCTTGTCCAAAGGTCCAGAGAACACATGTGACCAGACATTTTGGGGCAGTACAAGGAAGAGGACCTGCACTCATGTTTCCTTCTTTCCCCACCTCAAGCCTGACCCAAGAGTCCCAGGGGGTGATCTTCCCTACTCAAAGTGGGGCAAAACCCCAGGTGGCCACAGGCTGCTGTCACACTTATTCTGACACATCTCTGCTTAGTGTGGGTGAGAATGTGGGAGAGTCCCAAAGTGGTATCCAGTCTCCTAACATTGATGCAACATCTGTGAAACATTGTTGGATAATTGGAAACATTGCTGAGATACAAAGACCTTGGAGCACATGTTGCTGCCTCAATGTTCAACAAAAGGTCTGGGAAAGGTTATATGGTAATTCACTTACCTATAGCCTGTGTTGGAAAGTAAGTAAAGGATGCACCCACATTTTAAAAAACAATATATGATAGTTCCCAGGGACTGTGAGCACTGAGACATAGGTGGCTTCCCTAGAAAAAAATGGTCAAATTGGGATGGGGCATCTTATGACACTCCCCTTCTCACCTGATCTTTGTTATCAGATAAAGTAACATACCATCTGACCCCTTCAACATCCCAATTGGGTAGCTTCTCTATGCCTCACTTGGGCTTCTGGAAAAAGCACATTGTCTGGGGCATGAAGAAGGGCTGCAACATGTTCACCTCTTGCTAGAGCCATGCTCATTGAGACATATGGGATGGCCATACACTTCTGAGCTCCAACCCCAGTGTGAAAACAAGGTTCTGGTTGAATACACACACACACACACACACACACACATACACACACACACACACACACACACACACACACAGTGCTCAGAAAAAAAATGTGAAAACCCTGAAACTTGGGCATTGTGTATAAATCTATGTGGGATGGAGACTATGAAGCAGTCACGTCTAGAGATACTTTTGAATTCAGCCAACTTCATAACTTGCTGGAGAGGTGTTCCTGTATTCTGTATTCCTTTTCTTGTACTTCTTTGTAATGTGTAGAACATTTTTCTCATATACACCCATTCACTAGTGGTGAATGTCTTAAACTTCAAGGTACAACATTTAATGGCATGGTTTTTTTTATTTTAAAAGAACATATCTATTCAAGTGTTATTTATTGAAGAGACTTTACTGAAACCTCTCTTGGTTTACTGGGGCTCTGTAGGTATTCTCTCGGAGCTTATTTAGAGTGAGCCTCTCTCTCCAGAGTCCTTAAAAGACAATCTCTGTGGGGGACTTTGGTAGAATCTGTGGTAACTGTCATCCATTCTATTGTCCCTGTTTCAGGATCATCCACCAAGCAGGACAGGCCTACCCTCATCTGTGTGCTCACTGGCATGCACACACCCATATACAGGCATAGACATGCATTCGTGCACATGTATGCACGTGCACACACACACACACACACACACACAAGGTGCTTTAAGGATAATGCAGGCTTTTAGTATGTAATCCCACTTCTGAATTCAAAGCATATGGTTAAGTTCTGATTTTTTAAAAAATGGCCAATTTGTATGCTTGCTGCGCGCAAAACTGGTTTGACTTAGCTTGACTTTTTCTGGCTGAAAACTTTCAGTTGCTGCCATCAATGGGAAACAGATTAAGAGACAAATTTCAAATGAACGCTTGAAGCCCTTTCTTGAAAGGGGGAAAACAGAAGGGGAATGCTGTGCCGAGTCTGGTTTTTGCAAGGCTTGCTGTCATCAATACCGGCCTTATTCCTCCACAGTCACAGTATATATTTAACTGGTGCTGAAGTGTGCTGGGTTGTGAAAATGTGATTGAGCCCACCCCAGGAAAATTTCAGGGTCACATCATTTACTGGAATGCAATGATTTTTTTGCACAGAAGTTACCTATGTGTCTTTAGATTAAATGTACCAACTCCCCCCCCCCAAACTATTCCACATCATTATTGAATTGCCATTTCATGCATTTAACCTGAAATTTCCATTCAGTCAGTATCACTCATATTACCCACAGCTTCAAAAGACTAAAATCATTTGCACTGTAACTATATATTTTTTTCAATACTAACCCAAGGATAAATGTGGTTACATTGATTTCTCACAAATGAACCTCAAACCCCTGATTTAAAATGAGAAAAACATTGCTCACCATCATTTTCAATCTGAGGTCCCCTTAATTGGCTTTTAAAGAAACATCGCCAACTCATTTGCAAAAAAACTTTTTGGACTGGCTCTCACTCCCAATGCCCTAGAACAAGCTTGACCATGAAATAACCTCTCCTTCTCCCCTGATTTGATCTACTTCATCCTTGCGGTTGTTTCTCTAGGAAAGTGAAAGCCATTGACCTCCTGCTGGATTCCCTTCTGAGTGTCCCATACGCTTTGGCCCAGGGTTGTTAACGTACAAGCCACAACTCGAATGGTCCCAGCCCAGACTCCAGATTCAGACAGTGATGTTTACTCTTTGATTCAGAGGGTGTTATTAACAGCAGATCTCTGCTCCCAGGAGCCATTCGTTTAAAGAATAATTATCAAATATTCTTCAGTCAGATAGGACTAGCATTGGTCCACCAAAAAAGTCAATTTGTCTTAACCTCACTCACTGCCATCAGCTGCACTGGGCACTGTCTACCCCTCAGATGCACTCCCCTTACCTGCTCCTGATGCTCTTGGAGAATGACCTCCATGTCTGCATCAAAGGGTCTCTTGACATCTGGCTTCCGATTGTGTTTAGGAACGGAAGCACCGGCTAGAGATGAGTGAGGGGGTAGAGTAACATCAGGGTGGGTATGTTTCCCTGAACTTGGTCCTGCCGGGTCATTACTAGGGTTGCTTGAGTTTTTTCTTTTCTTCCTTGTTTGTTCACTGAAGCCTGCAGCTCATGTCTGACAACTTGTTTACAAAGGCCTAACCACTGCACTTTCTTTAGATTCTGTTAGCTTTTTAGTATCTTTGTCCCTTAGACAAAGTGTGGTGATATCATGCCTGGGAGCTTTGTAACTGTGTTCCCTCAGTCCCACTAATTCCCTTTTTTTTTTTTCAACGTTTATTTATTTTTGGGACAGAGAGAGACAGAGCATGAACAGGGGAGGGGCAGAGAGAGAGGGAGACACAGAATCGGAAACAGGCTCCAGGCTCTGAGCCATCAGCCCAGAGCCTGACGCAGGGCTCGAACTCCCGGACTGCGAGATCGTGACCTGGCTGAAGTCGGCCGCTTAACCCACTGCGCCACCCAGGCGCCCCCCACTAATTCCCTTTTAAAACTCAATTCAACAGCTTCTTTCAATGACTTCTCTGTTTCTGACGAAGACAGCACTGATTTCTTACTGTAACCTACAACCAGTTCCTTTACCTATACCTTCCCAGAAATTAGAATGCAGGATATACCTGCCACTCACTAACAAGTAAGTTCATTCGTCACTTAGAGATACAAAACCTGATAATTACCCACGCATGCATAAGGGAAGAAAAAGACATGGCCAACTCTCACGGTATTTCTTGTTACCTATCTGAGGATGCCTGGGCTAACTGCTGCACTCCCTTTAAGGCTATTCTTGAATGTTTTTTGTTTGTTTTGGTTTTTTTTTTTCCCCCTTGGGAACTGGAAATAAAGCTTATTTATTTGTCTGATTAGCATTCCTTCTCAGAAGATTAAAAGATCAATGATTAATTTAAGAAAGGTACACATCATTGAATTCGAAGCTACAAATTTGAAGTGTGGCTGATCTGGGTAACATAGACAGATATATGAAGGGAATATCAAACACCTCAAGTTTCTGCTTTGAAAGGGGATCAAACAATGACAAAGTAGTTCAGATGCAGATTGTTTTAATGTGATCTACAGATGGAAGCAAACCAGAAGCAAGGGATCCAAAATTAGTATTGATATTTCAGAATCGGATCATCTGGGTTTAGATGCTACTCTTAACAGCTCTATTTTTTTTTGAGTTTTTATTTATTTTTGAGAGAGATAAAGTGTGAGTGGGGGAGAGGCAGAGAGAGAGAGAGAGTCCCAAGCAGGATCTGCCCTGTCAAGGAAGAGCCCAACTCAGGGCTCAATCTCGGGAACCTGTGAGTTCATGAATTGAGCTGAAATCAAGAGTTGGATGCTAAACCCACAGGGACATGCAGGTGCCCACCAAACAGTGGGATCGTAATCATTGCATTCCCTACTCTATACCATAGCTACTAAAACATATGTTTTGATTCCTGTAATTTAAAACATTTAAATTAATAGTAGGCTTTTGTTTATGTTTCTAGAATACCTAAGACCAAATTCCAAATATCTCATATTGACATTTAATCTAACCTTTCCTCTTCACCAGATCAAATGTCCTCCAGTCTTCAGATTTCTGGCATTCTCACCATACGCAAATACATTGACAGGGACATTTTAAGAGAAGGCTAACCCTAAACCCTCCTTCCTACTCATTTCTCTCACTGGTTAGAGAATAGGGATCCCCCCAAACATCTTATACTTGATTTCTTCTACACATTCCACTCTATTAAAATTCTGAAGTCTCCAGTATTCTTTGCAATGGCCTATCTCAAATCATTGGCTTCCTTCATTAATAACAGTTACATCAAATTGAGGGCCCTCATGGGGGACACTGGCAGCTTGTCATGGCTTACTGGCTTTCTCCTTGATCTTGTTCACATGCGCCATGAAGGTTTTTAGGAAATAAGTCTTCTGAATCAGGGTTTATAGATTGTATAATAGAAAAACCTGCTGGCTCTCTGAGGTAATGCTGAAAAAGCTGACTTCATTTTACTATTGACAAATATACAAGATAGAGCTAATAAGTTAGCCAGTGAGTTTAATAGCGGTATATTTCTTTATAAACAAACCAACAGATGAATAAGTATAGACACATGTGCTAGGGGCCAGTTCAGACCTATCTATTCACATTTATTACTCCAGTAAATAGAGTATTCACAACTTACTCCATAAGAGCCACCCTGCTGGGAAAGAGGCATCCTTCCACACACACACAGGAACAGCAAGTCACAAATCAAGAATGGCCATTCTGTGGTCATTAGCATACCTCCTGGACCCTTTTGCTTGTGCTTACTGACATTGTTGCTAATTTGCATAATCAAGATCAAATCCATTATTCACAATTTCTCTCCCCAATTCCTTAATTCTCATTGAAATCTCCATCATCCTGATCATCCAGAATGTGTTGCCTTTTTCATATTCCTATCTTTCATCCACATACCTATTTCATTACTGGTCCTGACATTCTTACAATCAATGAAAAGTTCTTCAAAATATCTATCATATTATTGCTGAAAACAGCCATGATGTAAGAAGACTATACCATTTTTAAGAGGCTGTAAGCAAGAATGCCATTCTGAAAGCTGATATTCAGGAATAGAATTCCAGAGTCTTTCAAAAATAAATACCAGCTGCCAGCTGAATTATTATATTTGCATGTGGCATATTGATAAAATAAAATAATTTTAAATAAATATTGATTAAGATTTTATATCTCCTTCCATATTCTTTAGTGTGGTATCTTTGACAATAGTTTTTCTTTCTATATATAGTTTTAAAATTTTTTAATGTTTATTTGAGAGAGAGAGAGAGAGAGAGAGTGAGAGAGTGTGAGCAGGGGAGGGGCAGAGAGAGAGAGGGAGACACAGAATCTGAAGCAGGCTCCAGACTCTGAGCTGCCAGCACAGAGCCCAACTCAGGGCTCGAACCCACAAACTGTGAGATCATGATCTGAGCTGAAGTCAGACGCAGCTTAACTGAAGTTGGACACTTAACTACTGAGCCACCCAGACGCCCCCTTGACAGTGGTTTTCCTTAAGCCTTTGTGTGATTTCCATTTTACTTCCTTCAGCTCTTTTGCAAGGTTGGCTCTCTGTCCTATAAGCACTGACAGTTTTGTTTTTTTTCTCTTTTTTGAAACGCAAGTGCCTGACTTAAGCTTTGATTACATAACATTCACTTCAAAGAGGCATCCACTTTAAGGATGGTTATCTCAAATAAACACTTGGCCAGCCTCAGGACTAGACAAGGAATCAGCCTGCCTTCCCACATTGAAGTGCCTTTGGTTTAGATGTTGGTTGATTTCAATAACTGATCATTTAGGCCACTTTTTTTTTTCTGTTCTGCTTTAAACTCCTGCTATTACACTTTAAATTACACAATAAAGCGTAAACCCAGAAATGCTAAGTCCCCGCCTTGATCCCAATAAAAGCAGAACCCCAGACCCACGCACACTCTCCCACTTTTTCTCTTTCTCTTTCTTTCTTTTTACCCTTGAACTTACTGTGTGAACTCAGGTGTGCTATGTAACTTCCAAGCCCTATAAGCAATAAGCCTTTGTTTTGTAAAAGTTACCTGATGGTTATTACTGCAAAACATCTTGCAATGATAAAAAGAACCACGAGGGCTGGTCCAGCCACAACACTGGCTATCGACGGGCGGTGACCAACACATAACAACTGGTGTAGTTGGCAGGATCACACCATTGCCCTTGGAATTAACCAAGTGGAATGCCCTTTATTGCAACTTGCTTACGAACCACCTAACTCAGGTGGGTAACACCATCTGGAAAAGGAGCCCCACTTGCTATGGGTCTGTCACACGCTATGCGTTTTCGCATACGGCCTCCATTCTGTGTTGCCTGTGATAACCAACCCAAAAGGTGTCCCAGTAATCCAATGGTCTCCCCAGAGCAGCATGATCAAGGCCATAAGATCTAACAAGATGATTAGGCTACTAATAATAAAGGCCTTAATTGACTATTAATGTGTGCAAGTGTTCTCAAGGCCTCAAGGCCAAGGAGAGCTAAGGAGAGTGGATTGGATTGCAAGGCTATTGTCTGTCACCACCCAAAGAGAGGTTCTGGGGTTGTTATGCCCAGAATTCGTGATCCCCAAAGACCGCCAGGGAGCCGAGTCTGATGTAAAAGCAAAAGAGCCTTTATTCCAGCTAGCTCGAGCTCAATCCCCTACCTGCACCGCTGCAGCGGTGAGGTGAGATACCCGGGAGAGAGAGCGAGTTTCAAAAGGACAAAGGTTTTATTGGGGCCTAGGGGCAGTTGGTGAGGTAATGGCTGTGGCCTCAGCCGATTGGCTGGGGAAGGGTCCGTGTCCTGTTAGGCAGGTGGGGGAGGGGGTTACTCAAGGGGAGGAGGTGTGGTCAAGGTGAAGGACAAAGAACAAGATGGAGTCTGCAGGCATAGGCCTGCCCTTTCAGGGTAAAGGCCCACAGAAAAGACTTCCAAAGGTGAAAAGGACAATGGGAGAATTTTACCAGCAGCCACTGAGCTGGTGGGTCATGCCAGGACTACATGCCCTAAACCAGAAAAGTAAAATAGTCTTGCAACTGGAAACTAATAACATCTCTAAAGGGAAAATATCTCCTAGGCCAATGGTCTATGTGTCACCATTTCACTCACTGTTGTTGTTCTTTGCCCTCTGACCCGCTGGGATATCGTGGGTCCAATCCCTGCTGTGATATTGCTAAGAGATTAATGGATAAATACAAATGTCCTAAACCTCTGGTGCTAGCATCTCCTAAGAACCCGGAGGAGATACACCAGCTCTTTGATAAGTGCAAAACCCCACGAACACTTCCTGGGTGCTATTCAGTGCCATGCACACCAGCATCCCCAGACTCGGATATTATACTCCAGACGCCTAGGAGCTTTTCCCAAAGACTCTGTGCATATCTCACTAATGGAGATGGACCCTAATCCCAGAGCAGTCTCTTGGGACACCCTAAAAAGGAAAACATCTACCTATGAAGAAGGTTCACAGTGAGGGAGGTTATCCAAAATTTTCTGGTAATTACACATAAGATTAAGGTAACAAGATAAAAACAAGAAATAGAAACTGAGATCAAAAGCTATAGCTTACCTGAAATTCAAACCTTTCTTTAAGATTTTATGCAGCAGGAAGGAGAGAGGGGAACTAATTGCCTAGTGTGGGTTTTCTCATTTGTTTGGAATAGGCTCTGAATTGTTACAGCTGCCAAAATGCAACCGACCAATACCTCTAAAGACCCTAAAATCCGTCATTTTCCTGAAGATCCAACTGGGCTATATGCTTGTGTCCTCTGAGATACCACAGATGCTGAGCCACCTCAGGTTTCCCTTTAACAGGGGAGAGCCAGAAGCACACTTCACAGGGCATCAACCCGTCACCAAGAGAAGAGCTGACGGGGTGATTGAGGCTTCTAGTGAGAAGGAAGGCAAAAGCCCTGGGGCCACTGATATTCATAGCAGGGCCCTCCCTCTGCTCATTTGGATATTTATTACCGGTGCACTGTGCCGATTCCTCCTTCCCAATGACTGCTGCTAAGGCTCACAGGGAAGGAAAAACATTAAGATGAAGCCCATCTCCTGTTGCACAAAACTGACACGGTCCAGGGGATTTATCATTTTCATGACCACAGTGACCCAAAAGACCCGCTCTTTGTTTCTAACCCTGAAGAGGTCCCATCGGACCTGGAGTCAAGAGAATTACTTTTATAGGGCACTCTCCCTTGCTACAAGGCAGTGCTACCGCGTTTTATTGGGACTGCTGAAACCATCCAAAAGGCCATAAAACTCCTGGGAGAACACTTACATTGTTTGGCTGACCCTTTCAGATGTAAATCTTACAATGTCTTTGAAATGTAACCACCTCAGAAAGTAACAAAAACTGCCCACAGTTGCTGGAGACCGAAGGAAAAAAAAAGGTGGGGTGAGAGGAGAGGGCTAAGGGAGAGGCCTTTTAAATTACAAAACACTGTGAGCACAGCATAATGTGTAAACTTGTGGAATCACTGTGTTGTACACCTGAAATTAATGTAACATTATGTGTCAACTACACTCCAATCTACACAAAATGCTATGAAAGTTTTTTGCCTCAAATTCAGTCCTCAGCCTCCTCAAGATTGCAAGTACAAATCTTGAAAGTCTTCTCTGCGAATATTAGTAAAATGCTTTAGCCATAGGAGGAGATAAGCTTAACTTGTTTCATCTGGAAATTTGGAATCAACTGTTATTACAAACTTCTGAGTTTTATATTATTGTACCTGATTTGTGCTGAAAAGTTTGGAATGCAGGCTATAGAGTCTCTGTTTCTGCTATGTTTACGCATGTCTATGGATGTATGTTATGTATATGTGCTTCGTCCCCCCTTTTACTTCCAAAAAGTACTACCAGAGTTAATTTGTAAAAGAGCTCTAATTGGCTTAAAAATTAGTGCTTATGAGCCATAAGAGACTCTTAAACACAGAGAACAAACAGGGTTGCTGGAGGAGTATTGAGTGGGGGGATTGGCTAAATGGGTGACCACTTGTTGGCATGCACACTGGGTGTTATATATAAGTGATGAATCACTAAATTCTACTCCTGCAACCATTATTATATTATACGTTAACTAACTTGGATTTATATAAAACTTTAAAAAGGTAAAAAAAAAGTGCTTATGAATTAAGTATTTCTAAAACTCAGAAATATAGAAATTAACTCAAATATTTTTCAAGTTCACATCATCTGGGATAATCTTTGGCAAATAAAATCTAGTTTAAATTTGTTTTAATTAAAATAGGTATGCCTTCAGAGTTATAAATATTAAATATTATGCAGAGAAGCAACTGTAATTCTACCTGTGTTTACTAGTCAAATAAATTCATGCTATCTCTATTACAGATCTTGTCAATAAGAAAAGTAGCTTGGGACAATGGCTGGCTTTGGCTACTATTGTAATAAATTTTCACTGGTAGTCAAAACATAATCTTTGGAAACAACTGACTTACGTAGATTTAAGTGGCATAAGAATTTAGGTAAGCTTTTCAGCAATAATTGTATGTTACGCTATATCTACTTCAAAATAGTTTCCTAAATCTCTTTGATAACTTGAAACTTTAGAATTTTGCTAAATTAATTGATGGGAATTCCTTGAATGTCTAGATCATTTCCAAATAAAATTAAATACAAAAACATTAGGGGCGCCTGGTTGGCTCAGTCAGTTAAGTATCCAACTTGGGCTCAGGTCATGATCTCACAGTTCGTGGGTTTGAGCCCCACGTCAGGCTCTGTGCTGACAGCTCAGAGCCTGGAGCCTGCTTCGGATTCTGTGTCTCCCTCTCTCTCTGCCCCTTCCCTGCTCACACTCTGTCTCTCTGTCTCTTAAAAATAAATAAACATTAAAAAAATTTTTTAATCTCTTGTCACCTTGGTTAGGTAGATAATTAAGTATTGTTTAATAATGAGCTGTGATCCCATAGAGTCAAGTGTCCAAAACCTTTAATACTTTTCACAGACTTCCCTAAATCAAATCCTAAATGAAATCTTTTTGACCTGTAAATAACTTTGTGATTTTCCAAAGGGTCACTGGAACGTCTCAAAGGAGTTGTGTTCTCTCCATGTAAAGAGACATTAAACTAATTAGGCTTATTTGATATGTTAAGTTACATGGGAAGCATTGTCACATAAGTGCATACCCTGTGGATATGTGTAATTAATATAAGTGTTCCAAAAATTATATGAAATTCTTAAAAATCTGATATGAAATGTTATTAGTTGTAATCCCAGTTATCTTGAAACACTGTGTGTCACAGCAATAATCAAATTTCCCTGTTAATTGCATTATAATGAACTCTCATCAAATCTTTAACCATGGATGTTTTTAAGTCTTTTGTCATTTGCAGTTATGGCTTTACGCTGATGCTTTTTCAAAAGTATTTCATCTGCAAGGAGATTCATGAAAAGGACTCTGCCAGGTACAATTTTCTGATAACTTTCAGAAAATACCACTGCACTGGGTAAGAATTTACAGAGCTCTAAGGAAATTTTGGGTTCATAAAACTGCTAACAAAAGATTAAGATCAAGAATTAATTACATAGGGATGCCTGAGTGGCTCGGTTGGTTAAGCATTGGACTTCTCAAGGTTCTGAGTTCAAGTCCCAGACTGAGCTGAGAGCACAAAGCCTGCTTCAGATCCTCTGTCTCCCTCTCTCTCTGCCCCTCTCTCTCACTCATGCTCTGTCTCTCAAAAATAAATAAACATAAAAAAATAATAAAAACAATTCCATTAAAGAAAGAATTAATTACATAGGGCTGGTTGATCTCATGAGGATAATTATAATTTTTATGACTTTTGAAAAAACTTTGTTGGTAATCAGTCTGGTACCATGCTTACAGGGTTCCCAGCAGCCTTGCTTCCAGGAAATTCACTCCCTTCCAGGTTCCTAGACCAAGGTTCAGAATATCTTGGAGGATCTCAAGAAGTCATCCAAATCTATAGGTACTGCAGGCAAGGTCTGATGGGAAGTCCTTGGCTTGGCTTCCTAGCCTGGAGAGGTTTGTTTGTTTGTTTGTTTGTTTATTATTTATTTATAGAGTGCACAAATGGGGGACGGACAGAGAAAAGGAGAAACAGAATCCTAAGCAGCCTCTGATGTGGGGCTGGAACTCACAAACTGTGAGATCATGACCAGAGCTGAGATCAAAACTCAAGACACTTAACCAACTGTGCCACCCAGGCACTCCATGGAGACGTTATTAAAAGTTGAATCTGAGGTTTGTTATGAAAGATTCCAACAAAGCGGACTTAAAAGAGCCTATATGGTCAATCGCTATTGTTGCAGCACTTACGTAAACAGGCCAAGTTTATTTAAAACTAAACTTAATTTGCATACAAGTTAGTCTTACTGTGGGTATCTTTGACAGAAATGGGGATGATTATGAAGAGAAAATTATTTTTCAGTAGAAATTATAATATATGCTTGTGAATATTAGATTCTAGTTCTGTTAATTGTCTGTAAGATTTTGTTTTCCACCTGTAACCTGGACTGGACTCCTCTTATTCCTCCAATATCTGGCTGCAACTCTCCAAACTAATGTTTCCAATTCCCACCTTAGCCCCCCCTCCCCAACCCCACTTATGACTTGGAATCCTTGAGAACTAAAACTGCCCTTTCCCAAATCCGTGGAAGTTAAAGTGGCACAGATTGATAGCAACTTCAGAGAAATCCCCACAACAGCTCCTGGATGGACAGTCTTCATGCCTGTTGCTGTCAAGTTGACTCAGAAAGATCACCAGACATGGGGCACCTGGGTGGCTCAGTGGGTTAAACGTCAGACTTTGGCTCAGGTCATGATCTTGCAGTTCATGGGTTTGAACCATGGGTCGTGATCTCCCAGTTTGTGGGGTCGAGCCCTGCATCGGGCTCTGTGCTGACAGCTCAGAACCTGGAGCCTTCTTTAGATTCTGTGTCTGCCTCTCTCTGCTCTTTCCCTGCTTACGCTGTGACTCTGTCTCTCAAAAATAAATAAACATTAAAAAAATTGTTTTTTCCAAGAATGATCACCAGACACATAATCTATCAGATTGTCCCTGTCTGCCATCACTCCATCTGAAGAGGTTTCGAGCCATCTGACATCTAGAAATATTCTCGACTGGCTGTCTTTAGAACTCAGAAACTGGGATTACTAACCTCTGTGGGGTTTTTTCTTTTGTTTCTATAGAAATGCCTCTTATTAAATACCTGATGCAAATACTTGCATCATACAGGCCTAACTTTGGAAGCCCACCGTCATCAGTGCCTCTTGAAATAAGACACAATGCTTTAACTGAACTGACCAGTTTTTAAGACTAAGAGATTAGTTTGATGAGACATGAAATAGTCTATCAACTCAGGGCAGGTTCAAATCTCCTTATACCTGATGGCTCAAGATGTTAAAATATTTCACATTACTTAGATCTTTGTACAGATTCCCAGGGCCAGCCCACAAGATCACTGGCTTGTTTTCACGGCTGAACACTTTCAAGTTGGGGACAGTGGCTACAGACTGGATTTCAGACTATTGCCTGTATAATGGTTACAGGATTTGTAATCATGATGCTATTTAGATGTGCACTTTCTGGGTTACAATGTGCCCCACCCCTGACTTTTAACATATCAGCTACCAGGCAGTCGATGTCCTCACCATTGACTCTTATGCCATGGCATCACAGTGTAGCCAAGTGTAGCCCATTATACTGTAAGCCCTGACTTTACATCTTCTTTTTTTGTAATGTAAGTGCCTAACTTAAGCTTTGATTGATGAGGCATCCACTTCAAAGATGGCTATCTCCAATAAACACAGGGCCAACCACATGATTAGATAAAGAACCAGGCTGTCTCCCTGAACTGAGGCTTTTGGTCTAGAGATGTAGGTTGATTTCAGTAACTGATCATTAGGTCACTCGTTTTTTTCTCTTCTGTTTTAAATTCCCTCCCCTGTGTTTTCAAGATTCCTTTTTTTGTAAGTTCATCTATTTGTTTTCAGAGAGACAGAGAGAGCGAGCAAGGCAGGGGCAGAGAGAGAAGGGGAGAGAGAATCCCAAGCAGGCCTGCACTGTCAAAGCAGAGGCTGACACGGGGCTCGAACCCACAATTTGCAAGGTCATGACCAAAACCAAGGGTCAGATGCTCAATCGACTGAGCCACCAGGAGCCCCTCCCATTCTTACATTTTAAATTCATCAATAAAGAGAGAGCCTGGGAAACCCTAGGCACCAACCCTCAACCTCGGGTCCATGCAGGTCTTTGTCTCTACCTGAGACCTTGCTATGTGGCCCCAGGTGTGTTGTGTAATTTCCAGGTCCTGTAAGTAATAAATCTTTATTTTTTTCAAAGTTTCCTGATGAGTATTGCCAAAGGCGTCTTTCAGTGATAGATCCACAGGGCTGGTCCAGCCATAATATTGGTTACTGATAGGCTGAGACCAGCACACAACACTCACTTTATGGTCCCTTTGCAGAAATATTGGGCCAGGGGGCATCCAGAGAAGGGAGCCAGGTTTTAGTAATCATTGGTTTGCGTCACCATGTGGCCACGTGGAAATTCTAACCTGCCTTTATCCTAACTCCCTCTGCACCTGGAACACTTGAAACATGGCAAGCATGATTCACTTGGACCTATGTAAACTGACCACTTATTTCCTTTAAAAAAAAAACTTATTCCCATTATATCTACACTCTTAGTTTAATATCAGGGAATTATAGAAGGGAAAATATTGTAATCTTCGATTAAAGAAAAAACTCGTCAGACAAGAACCTCATTATCTGCAAATGTATAATAAAATAACCTCTCGGCTGTCCCAAGCCCTGAATTCAGCTTCTTTAGACTCAACTTTTCATAATGTTTTCAACACCTAATAGCTATGCCCTAGCATCTAAAGTTCAAGTCTTGACATCTAGTTGTTAAGGCCCACCACAACTGAGGCTCACCCTACTTAATCTATGGAAAAATAATGAAAAATGATGGAAAAATAATCCATCACTTCTTGTTGTATGTTTGTCAGCCAATCTTCTAAATGTCCTCTTCTCTCCCAAGAAACATGTCCCTGCTTTTTTTTTTTGCCTCTATTTAATTGTTCCCCTTCCCTATATGCCTTGCTCTTTTCTTCTCTTCATTAAATCGTCTAGTCCTCAGAAACCACCATTGCTATATTACTGACACTGTATCCTTCTCATTCTTCCCTATACTTCTTGGTTTCTTATTGACAGTATCATGTGATTTAGCACCTAGCTTAGCACCCTTACATTATTCCAGAATTAATGAATGTGTGCTAGTCTTGTCTCCTCAAGTAGACTGCAATCAGGGACTGTGAGGAAAGTTATTTGTTTATACATATCCACGTGTGAGGTCAAGTTCGTTTTAACATATGTTGTGCATAAAACTAACTTTGGTATTTTTAAAAGATGCCAAGTGATGACATCATTCACCTAGTATCAGACTTAAAGATTTGCAAGACCGAAGTCATCGGCGCTGGCCAGCATAGGCATGGGGTACAGAAAACTATCTCGGAATGTAGAGTACCAGTTTTGATCAAGGGGAGGGTTTTTAAGGTTCTTCTAGGAAGGGGCAACAGACTTCTTTGCAACCCAACAAATAAGCAAAACTGGGATAGAAGGTATTTGAACTCTAAGCGGTTTTAATTTATAATTTTTATTGGGACTTGGATCATTTAAAACAGAAGATAGTAAGAAAAATATGATAAACTGGCCAGGGGCCCAGATGGAATTAGGTCAAAATAAGCAATTACACATCCTGCAACAGGCAATATGTGTCGGCTTTCAGTTGTGTGTGTATCGGGGTGAGTGGCCAGGGTGTGCAAACCCAGCAGGGGGAAATGAGAGGAGATGAATACCGGGAGGCAGAGAGGGTACCATGAGAGCACGCTGACAGGTGAGAGGCGGCAGACAGGTAGGCTGGGAAGCAGCTCGAGGAATGTTTGGCGGCAGGTGCCAGGTAACTATTTATGTGAGTGAAGGTAAGAGGCAAAATATGGTCTCTCCATGACCTCAGAAGAGGAAACAAGAGGCTAGTTCCAAGGAAATTTGGTCAAGGCGAAATGGTCAAGGTAAGTGTCTGCTTACTTTTTTTTGGAATGCAAGGTCAGGTTTAGTGCAGAGGACTGATGGCCTGTCACTGGCTAAGGACCCTTGGAGTGCTTGAACCAGGAAGAGGGCTAAGTCTTAGGTGTTAAGAACACAGACTGGTGTAGGAGCTGGAAAGGATGCAAAGACAATTGGTAAAACCACTTACTTTGCTTTGCCTTTAGATATTATTCATGCCCGCTGCCTTTAGAGTTGAAAATAAACTAATAATTTTGCTTCTTTTAAGATCATTTTTCCCTTACTATGGGTAATGGTGGCTTGGTACTTCCCCAGAGGATTTTAACTCGTTCAGCACCACATCATCTGTCTTCCCTTCTGCACTCTGTTCTCCTTTCTCATAGATGGCACTATTTACCCTGGAGGGTCGTGGATGGGGAAAGGGCTGCATTCAGAAGAAAAACTCTGCTGCACTGTCAGGGCTGGATTCGGCCCTCACTGTTCTGGCAAAGTCACGGGGGCCCTTCTGTATGCTGTTTCTGAACGCAGCCTCTTCCCACCACCAGGCTGAGCACATGGCAGGGGCTCAGAAAACACTTGGAGGGGTTGATTCGCTCCACGCAACTGTTAAAAGATGATCTCATTTGCAAAGTTTACTTGCAGGAGTCCCGTTCATTGAATAAAAGATTTTTGCCTTAGTTGCAGGAATTTAAACGTTACCATCTTCTTTCAGGGGTGCACATTTTACTTTAAACCAGCCTGCATTTGTCCATTTTGCTTTCATTCTGTGAGGCTGACCTTCGGATTTCATGGCCCTGCAATTCTACTGCGTGCCGAGGGGCTTCTAGGAATAAGGGTCAGTCTGAAGCTTAAAATCACATAAAACCTCGGCCATCTTCATCTTCTGCTAGCTACTTGGGGACACTTCACAGCCTTTCATAAATTCATCTCTCCGCTGGTAGAGGAGATAAATCTGCGGGCACAGCTCTTAGCAGAGACTATGTTCCATCCCTGAGAATACACGTTTAAATATTTAATAAAAGCATACATTTGAAGAGCGTCTAGCAGCTGTGTAGAGAGCAACTGAATAGAAGGCAAAAACAGTCCTCATTGGGGGAGATTAAGAGAGTGAAGGAAATGGCCGAGGTATTACACAGCTCTATGGGAAACAAACACTCCAGGCAAACGGGAAAGGGAAAAAAATACATGGAATGCTCGCCCCACGCAAGGGAGTGAAGGCAGCACAGAATATTCCGGAGGTTCAAACCTGAGGTAAAATCCAAGCTACGACAGTGCCGAACACTGTCTGTAGCCTTGCTTGTAAATCAGCCTGGCCCCTCGGGAAGACAGATGGCTCGCTGGATAACACTTACGTAACCACAACCTGAGCTGAGCTGAAGCTGCCAGAAGCAACAGAACAAGGATGCCTCTGAGAAAAGATAAATCGTGGTCTCTTTAAAACCCACTGGAACTGCTCTCCCTGGCAACCCGGGTTTCAGCAGGGGGCATCCGAATCTTCCAACACACAGGCAACCAGCTGTACAACCTTGGCAGAGCAGCCCGTTACCACAGCCAGGCGGTTGTGTGTCATTAGCTCGAGCCTCCAAGCCCCAGGGAGGCTCCCCTGTCCCCCGGGGCTGTTCAGGGGTGTGGCAGGAGCCGCCTTCCGAAGGTGGAGAGAAGTGGGCATTCCGGTGCCTCCGGATGGGGAATGTTAGTCAGCCTTCCCGAGCACAGGCAGTACCAGACTTGCACATTCCCAGTTTATAAAGAAATGATCCAAGAGAGACACAGAGGGTCACTCCTGCCCAGGCTGGAGGCAGCACTGGCGTTTCTGTTTCCAGGAAAGTCAGAGTGAAATAACAGAGCATTGAGAGACACTGTGGGTCCTCAAAGCCAGACAAAATGTGGGAAACTGGAGAATAGTTTAGAGGATTCACCTCAATCACCACTCAAGAGAGCAAGCGTCTCACAGATAAGTCGTTCACTTTTGTGGGATTCATTTGGATCAGCTTGTTTTATGCTGAATGCAAGCGTGAGATGTTGTACAGTAAGAAAATCTGTGTTATGATTGAAGTTAAAGGGGATATTTTTAAAGTGCAGCATTTTAGGAACTAGGACAGATCGAGGATGAGGCAAAAATCATGTTTTAAGATAAATGGGGAGAGTCTCAAATATTCCCTTTTCCAAAATGTTGCCAAGGACCAGCCCAGCCCAGATGGGAGAAGCTAGGGCCCTTCTCTTCATTTCTGCCTTATGAACCCCCCACGTCCAGACTTCAGGCTTGTGACATGTGTCTTTTGATGTGGTGACATTCGCTGTTAGGTCGAATTTTATAGCTTGAGTGGGAACTTACCCACCACATATAAAAAATGTTTCTCCAAAAAACCCTTTCCAAGCCTTCCACAACTGACTTGATAAAATGAACTTTCGGAAAGCCACGTTTGTAAGTTGGGGGTGGCCTATCTAGTCTATAACATACCAGCTTCTCATCTGTTGTGAATAAAATACATCTAATAGAGGAATATAATAAACATTCTCCCAATTTTATATTCTTCATCAACGGCCATTTGATAGTTTCTTGGGTGCTTGCAAGATAGCTATGCAGAAGTGTGTAAGACATGATCCCAGCTCTCAAGGAGTTTATCCGTACTCTAAAAAAGCAGTTACCACATGATACATGAGAGCTGTGGTTGAAGAGAGAGTAAGATGCTTTCTTGAGAAGGGGGGAGTGGGGATCGGGGGCAAGCATAACAGAAAACTTTTAGGAGGAAGTGGATCCGGATTTGTACCTTGAAGGACAAGTATATTAGATTTCTCTTGAGGAATGTCTCAAATGATACTCTCTTAAAGGGTGGGTCTTGAGTCTGTAATTCTAGTGACCATTTAAAGCAATTACTAAGTGCAGCAATGATCTGAAACCCCCCTAGGCAACACCTTTTAGCTACTTTCCTCCAAGTCTCCCTCCCATGCCACCATGTCCAGTGGGTTGTTTGATTTACTTTTTTGAACTTAGCTAAGATTTATTTCAGTGGAGGTAACTAAATAGAAACATTTCTACCAAGTTCCTGGATACTCTGAAAACAGTGGGTCCATGGTTTAGAGACATCTGGTAGTAATGAAACCTTGACGTATTTTGTGACGGCTTCCTCTTTCCCCTTCAGTCTGTGTGTGCCTTTAGGTCAACTGAACTGCTAGAACTCGTGGAGAAGCAATGAGTGGAATTTAGCATTTTGTTAAATATTCAAATGCCTTCATTAATTTAGGGGCATAGAATCTTCACATATTATAGGCACAGAGTTTTGTCAGTAGGTACACATGTGTTTCACCAATATAAGTAATGTAGATTAGCACTTCTCAACTGGTAGATAGTAGCACAATGCTGTGCCATGGACCAAGGGAGTGCCGAGATACTGCTTTCCTTGCCTTATGACAGCCATGTGTGACCTGGAGTTGCCAAAGTTCCTGGACTGGTGGCCTCGGGCCAAAAACATCTTTATGCATTTATCCAAATGCCATAAAATATTACCATTTTCTAATTTTGCATGAATGGAGAAAGATTGGAACGGCTTCATTGGTACTCTAAACTTGGTAATGGGACTTGACCTCACATTGTGCTGGACCGAGGGCAAGGTACAGGCTGACTGTCGTGCCCCAGAACAGTTCTCAGAAACACTGAACTGAGCATTGGGTCATTCATTCCAACCATGCACCAACAGTGCTTACAAATTGTGTTTGGTGATGATGATGGTGAAGACAAACATGTAATTGTGTTTGATGATGATGGTGAAGTCTAGATTTCACACTCCCCACTCACATACTCATCTGAGGCCAAGGAGCTCAATGAGTTGCTATCCACTCTGTACTCTTCCATTTGCCTCAAACACCCCCAATTCACAGAAGCAATTTCAAAAACCTGCTTCGGATTCTGTGTCTCCCTCTCTCTCTGCCCCTCCCCTACTTGTGCTCTGACTCTCTCTCTGTCTCTCAAAAATAAATCAACATTTAAAAAAATTTTACTTTGTTCTGACTTGTGAGCAATCAAATAAAAGATTGAGAAAAATACACAATGACAAAGATAGGGATAATATTCATATAAACTTGAGGCCAATATAATGTCAAAGCTCAGGCTTAATGATCCAATGGGAAAATTAGTCATCAAAATCCTGGCAGGGGGGTGCCTGGGTGGCTCAGTCGGTCGTGCACCCAACTCTTGATTTTGGCTCAGGTTGTGATCACAGGGTCATGGAATCAAGCCCCATGTCGGGCTCGCTCCACACTGAGTCTAAAATAAAATAAAATAAAATAAAATAAAATAAAATAAAAACAATCCTGCCAGGGACAACAGTAAATAAGAGAAGGAAAACCGTGGTACTGTTCAGTGTAGATGGGTGTTACCGGTGGTAATGATGGCTCTGGGGCAGCCTATGGAGCCCTTGTAACAGAGTGTTTCAACACTGGAACTCTGGACATCTGGCATCCATTTGCTACAGAGTCCAGAGGTGTGAGGGACAATGGTAAGGTAGCTACGTGGAAGCTACCTCATCTAAGCTATTTTATGCCAGTTTTACCCACATGTGTCTTCTACTTCAGACTGAGGAGTTGCCCCAGCCACACAGCACTTCTCTTCCTCAACTTGTTTAGCCGTCCCAGTATTGCCTCTGCAATGAGAAGTCGTAAGCTTAGGACGCAGGAGGTCACCAGAGTAGGCTTACAACCAGGAAGACTGGCTCAGCAGGTGGGCAGCATATTGCCCTGAGACACGTGCTATAATGACAAGTGGACAAATCGTGCTTTTGAAAAATAGAGATCTGTACATCATGTAGCCCTAGACTGATGGGGAATATATTTTCCTAGGTCTTAAAAGGTAGCCATATATAGGAATTTTCCTGGAACAGAAGCCTAGATGGTCCAGGTTTTAAGATGACAGTTGACACTTAAAGGAAAATTCTCAGAAAGTGCTGTTCAATATTGGTTCTGAGTGAGATTAGTGTATATTTTGAAACAGAATGGAAAGAAAAATACTATTTTGGGTGTTCACAAGAGCTATAGAGGAGTCAAAAGACAAATCAAAGGTTTAAAAATAATGATTTGTTTCACATTGATCTTATTGAAAATGCCTCTAGAGTATATATACATATGTAGATATGTACATATATATATGCTCTACATATGGGCATATATAATTTACATGTATGCACATTATATGCACATGGATGTGTATATATATATATATATATATATATAATTCATATATACATGAGATGATTTCATCTACAAGAGAAATAAAGTCATAGGAATAAGTAGCCTTACTTCTTTACTGTAGATGTGTGTGTGTGGGAGGGTGTGTATTATAGTATATTTATCCATAGGTGGTTCATTCATCCTTAAGACATGAAAAGATACTTCTTTCTGTTGTGAAAAAAAGAAAGGCCTGTGAACTTAAAAGAAAAAAAATGCAAAAAAAAAGAAAGAAAATAATAAAATTCAATTGCATTAACTCAAAAGCTAAAATAGAAAATTTCTAAAACCTTAGAAAAATCATATGAGTGAATTATGAATGTTGTTACATGACATCTTAAAGGCAAGAATTGATTAAAATTAATTTGTATAGGCTACTAGACATTAGGTACAAGGTTCACCCAGACCTCTTTTACATGTGTTGCTCTTGAAGCCAAGCAAATAATTAAGTAACATCAACTAAATGCCAAAAGTAAAAAAAAAAAAATTAACAGTTCTAAACTCCTCTCACCCAATTTACACTACCCGTAGGGAGGCAGCATCATGTAGAGAACAGACATAGGTTGGCAGATCAGACACAACGGACTGAAATGATGGCTTCATCATTTACTAGCTAGATATGGATATTTAAGTATTTTGAGGCTTGGCTGATCTATATAAGTTACAGACTATTACCTCGCAGAGTTATTGTAAATAGTAGATGAGACACATAGGTATTTCTAACATGTGTATGTATTTCAAGTACTCGCTAAATGTTCATTTTTTTCCCAGAAATCCTTCACCTCAAAATGATAAAGATACACTGATTTTTCTCTAAGTGACCAGAATAGCATAAGGAAAAATCTTCAGGACAGCATTAGGCAGTAAACTAGATGCTTTTCCAACTGCAATGACCTATAGTACTATTTAATATGTCCTCCAATTATATATGTTTCCATATCCCATTTTATAAATGAGTATGCTGAAGCACTGAAGTTCTGTATTCAAAATCTAGGTCATTGCAATCACAAAGCTTTTCTTCTGTTTGTATCAAGGTACCCTGACTTTCTGTTGAAGAGAAAGTCCTATGGTAGCATTTGCTCCAATAGCTGCAGGAGGTGTCAACAGTGTTAGGCTGGGGTTTCACAGCCTTGGATGCAAAGAGTCCTCCCCAAGCTCTGCCTAGGCTAAACATTCCTTTGTCACTCTTTCAACAGACATTCATTGAGCATATCCTATATGTCAGGCACTGCCATAAACACTGAAAAACTAAGGGACTCGCCTCTTAAGATACTTAGGTAATCCAGTAGGTTGGAGCTTAAATCTTTAATTTTTTCATTCTACTGCTGTCCTTCCAGAGCATAATGGTGGCTTTGATGGTAACCATGGGATCTTTCCATGATCAACATTGCTGCACACCTTGTGACTCTACTGTTTCCTTAAGCTTCTGTGGATGCCACGTAATAGCAAACTTATTTCAGATGCCACTTTGAGAACTGGAACTCAGACTCTTAAAAAAAAAAAAGCTTACTCTTTTCTGTAGTCCGATAAGTTCTGAGTGAAAAATTGCTTGGATAATGGACTTAATGCAAGTGGTTAATGCAACATGTAAGTGCAGCCTCTAGTGCATGGGGAACATTAAGAAATGAATAGACATCAAACAGCAATGCAACATTACAGAACACCTTTTTCTTGACTATCAAGCTCAAATCCCAGTAATGTGGCAAGGGATTTTAGTGAACAGAAACCCAGGGTGCTCCTCACAGCAGATAATGTTAGCAAAAGTACAACACAAGTTATCATCCTTCAGAGTAAGAGTTATCATCAGTCAAGGGGAACTTCTGGCACTCAGTTGAAATTCCAAGGTGCTCTTAGCTCGTGGGGTAGTAAGTGGATGAAAATGATTACAGAATTTGTAGTGACCCAAAATTATCATGGGAAGGATTTTCCAGCCTGAAAGCTTTTGGCCATATGCAACAGCCTCAAACCCTTTTTTTTTCTCTCCATGGGAACTCTACCAGTATCCTAAAGTTCCTGGAATTCTATGGTTCCCTCACACCATACTACCCTAAAGAAGTCTTCTTATCTCTTTCTGATGAAAACAATTCCCCCTGGTTGCCAGTCAGTCTTAGTCAACGCATTGGGCTCTTTGGGAGAAATATCTGCCTAATAGCCCAACATGCCCACTAGCCCAGAAGTGAGTATCAGAAGCGTAAGAATCAAGGGCAATAAAGAAAATCACCACAGCCCACTCAGAACATTCCGTGAGCAGGACTCTAATTTTAAGTGAAGAACCTTCTTTGCCAGTTGTCTCATCACCCTTTTTGCTTTATGGATGCTTCAAGTATTGGCCCCTTTGTTCCAAATTCTATTCCTGAAAGCTCTTTGACATGGCCCGTAATTTCTTCCATTTGTTGGATTAGTGTGTACCACATAAACCCACATATGCAACTGTGGGAAATGAACAGGAAAATGATGTCACAAAGGAAAGGAAGTAAGGCTGCTGCAAACCACAAGTCAATACAGAAGCATCAGCAAACCATTTATGAACAATCATTAGTTTTTGTCTCCAGGTAGAACAGATATGGAAAAGACAGAGAGTTCTCTTCCTGTCTGTTAATCAACTTACCTTAATCGACATTTCTTTTAGTAGAGGAAAAGAAAAACAAAAAATAAACAAAACCTCTTTTTCTGTTTGATTTTCTCTAGATTGTCTCTCTGTAACTTTTTACAGGATCAAATAATGTTTAGCATGAGAGCACAGAGTTGGTGATACAGATAACAGGAGATCTCTCAAATACTTAAGGACTATTTAGAAAGGTCTCTGATGCAGGCAATATTATGGGTTGTGATGATTTTGTATTCAAGTCTTGAGAGTTGATGAAGGAGAGTGGATGTAATTGAAAGGGATTTAGGGTCAATCAATGCAGAAAAGTCCTTTGACAAAATCCAGCACCCTTTCTTAATAAAAACCCTTGAGAAAGTCGGGATAGAAGGAACATACTTAAAGATCATAAAAGCCATTTATGAAAAGCCCACAGCTAACATCATCCTCAATGGGGAAAAACTGAGAGCTTTTTCCCTGAGATCAGGAACACGACAAGGATGCCCACTCTCACCGCTGCTGTTTAACATAGTGCTGGAAGTTCTAGCATCAGCAATCAGACAACAAAAGGAAATCAAAGGCATCAAAATTGGCAAAGATGAAGTCAAGCTTTCGCTTTTTGCAGATGACATGATATTATACATGGAAAATCCGATAGACTCCACCAAAAGTCTGCTAGAACTGATACATGAATTCAGCAAAGTTGCAGGATACAAAATCAATGTGCAGAAATCAGTTGCATTCTTATACACTAACAATGAAGCAACAGAAAGACAAATAAAGAAACTGATCCCATTCACAATTGCACCAAGAAGCATAAAATACCTAGGAATAAATCTAACCAAAGATGTAAAGGTTCTGTATGCTGAAAACTATAGAAAGCTTATGAAGGAAATTGAAGAAGATTTAAAGAAATGGAAAGACATTCCCTGCTCATGGATTGGAAAAATAAATATTGTCAAAATGTCAATACTACCCAAAGCTATCTACACATTCAATGCAATCCCAATCAAAATTGCACCAGCATTCTTCTCAAAACTAGAACAAGCAATCCTAAAATTCATATGGAACCACAAAAGGCCCCGAATAGCCAAAGGAATTTTGAAGAAGACCAAAGCAGGAGGCATCACAATCCCAGACTTTAGCCTCTACTACAAAGCTGTCATCATCAAGACAGCATGGTATTGGCACAAAAACAGACACATAGACCAATGGAATAGAATAGAAACCCCAGAACTAGACCCACAAACGTATGGCCAACTCATCTTTGACAAAGCAGGAAAGAACATCCAATGGAAAAAAGACAGCCTCTTTAACAAATGGTGCTGGGAGAACTGGACAGCAACATGCAGAAGGTTGAAACTAGACCACTTTCTCACACCATTCACAAAAATAAACTCAAAATGGATAAAGGACCTAAATGTGAGACAGGAAACCATCAAAACCTTAGAGGAGAAAGCAGGAAAAGACCTCTCTGACCTCAGCCGTAGCAATCTCTTACTCGACACATCCCCAAAGGCAAGGGAATTAAAAGCAAAAGTGAATTACTGGGACCTTATGAAGATAAAAAGCTTCTGCACAGCAAAGGAAACAACCCACAAAACTAAAAGGCAACCAACGGAATGGGAAAAGATATTCGCAAATGACATATCGGACAAAGGGCTAGTATCCAAAATCTATAAAGAGCTCACCAAACTCCACACCCGAAAAACAAATAACCCAGTGAAGAAATGGGCAGAAAACATGAATAGACACTTCTCTAAAGAAGACATCCGGATGGCCAACAGGCACATGAAAAGATGTTCAGCGTCGCTCCTTATCAGGGAAATACAAATCAAAACCACACTCAGGTATCACCTCACGCCAGTCAGAGTGGCCAAAATGAATAAATCAGGAGACTATAGATGCTGGAGAAGATGTGGAGAAACGGGAACCCTCTTGCACTGCTGGTGGGAATGCAAACTGGTGCAGCCGCTCTGGAAAGCAGTGTGGAGGTTCCTCAGAAAATTAAAAATAGACCTACCCTATGACCCAGCAATAGCACTGCTAGGAATTTATCCAAGGGATACAGGAGTACTGATGCATAGGGCCACTTGTACCCCAATGTTCATAGCAGCACTCTCAACAATAGCCAAATTATGGAAAGAGCCTAAATGTCCATCAACTGATGAATGGATAAAGAAATTGTGGTTTATATACACAATGGAATATTACGTGGCAATAAGAAAAAATGAAATATGGCCTTTTGTAGCAACGTGGATGGAACTGGAGAGTGTGATGCTAAGTGAAATAAGCCATACAGAGAAAGACAGATACCATATGGTTTCACTCTTATGTGGATCCTGAGAAACTTAACAGGAACCCATGGGGGAGGGGAAGGAAAAAAAAAAAAAAAGAGGTTAGAATGGGAGAGAGCCAAAGCATAAGAGACTGTTAAAAACTGAGAACAAACTGAGGGTTGATGGGGGGTGGGAGGGAGGAGAGGGTGGGTGATGGGTATTGAGGAGGGCACCTTTTGGGATGAGCACTGGGTGTTGTATGGAAACCAATTTGTCAATAAATTTCATAAAAAAAAAAAAAGAAAGGGATTTAGGGCAGTGGCTCCGCCATACACACACACACACCCACCCCCCCCCCCACACACACCTCAGTCACCAGAAGTGTCGTCAAGAAATTTCCAAGGTCTTCTGACCAGTTTCACACCTAGAACACCAACTAAAAAAAATATTTGGGGACAAAGACAAAATCAATAGAGCAACACTTTCCCATTTACACACAGGTCATTCTCACGATGTGATCTCAGTGGCCCTAAAATTTATTTTAGTTGCCACCATTGCAAACATTTTACCTTAAAAAAAAAAGAGGGGCTCCTGGGTGGCTCCGTCGGTTAAGCTTGTGACTCAGGTGAGATCTTTTGGCTTAGATCATGATCTCACAGTTTGTGAGTTTGAGCCCCCATTGGGCTCCATGCTGTCAGCGCAGAGCCCAATTCAGATCCTGTCTCCCTCTGTCTGCCCCTCCCCAACTTGCACGCTCCATCTCTCTCTCTCAAAAATAAATTAAAAAAAAGAAAAAGAAAAAGAAAGAAAGGACTGCTTGGTCTCTAATCAATTTAATCACAAAGTAATTGTGCAGAGATAATCCCCAGGAGACTGGAGAGCATCCTAATACCCTGTAGGGCAAATCCAGTAGTGAGGGATGAAGGGGAGCAGCCCAAGGCAGCCACACAGGCACTGGTGAGCTTGTCCCTAAGGCTTGGGACACTGCAGTTTCTGGGGGGGGTTATCACTTTCGCTCTCTGTCTCACCTGCAGGTCTCTTGCCTAATCCAAGTAACCGTTTCAGATATCGGGGGCCTTGCTAATATTTCCCATCAATTCTCTGTCTTCTTCCCTTTGGAGGTACTTGCTGCTCTGATCTGAGGGCAAAACCTCAGTGAAAATCTCCCAATGTTCACAGCTTTATCAACCAATCCTCCCCATCCCCAAACTGGATGAGGCTCCCAAGGCTTTCTAATGCTCAGGGACACTCCTCAAAAGAAAAACAAATGCAAAAAAAAAAAAAAAAAAAAAAAAAAAAAGCCTAAAATTGTCTCCCTCACAGGATGCTCAGAGCATTGAGAGAAAGATGAGACTTCATTAAGATTATGTGCAAAAGGACCTCCCTTAGGGGCAGGCTCAGTGCTGGAATTCACGGGGCGTGACTTCATAATACTAGAGGGAGCAGTCCTGGAGTTTGTAGTCAGATAAAACCAGGTTAGAATCCTGGTCCTATTTATATGTTTGTTTGTTTGTTTTTAGCTATGTGACCTTGAGTAATTACTCAACTCTGAGATTCAGTTTCCTTATCCATAAAATAAGAATAAGAAAATTTATCTTCCTGGATTGTTGCACGGACTTAATTGAATAATAACTGAAAAGTACTTTGCATTGTACCTGCCATACAATGGGTACTCAACAGATGATAACCACTTAAAAAATAGGATCTTTGGTGCTTCTCAACATGTTGGTTGAAAAATGCTAATGGTGGTATTCTATGATCTCAACTCATACAGATATAGAATTATAATAATAGCTACCACATAGTGTTTCTGTGTGCCTCGTGATAGTCAGCACTTTACATATGTAAAGCATTTAATCTTTATTTCAAATAGCTAGTTTTACTCTCATCCCCATTTAAATATGAACAAATGGGGTCAAAGGGAATTTAAGTAGCTTGCCCAAGGTCCCATGGTTAGTACGTATTGGAAACCAGATACATTTATGGGTAGTTTGACTATAACTAAACTCAAAGCTTTTAATCACTACATCCTCACTACACTCTCAGAACACCTGATGGTTTCAAATAAAACATCTATTTATTGCTTTCAGATCTACCTATTATAACTGTCCATAGACTTCTCTGACTTTAATTCTGATCCTTGGACTTATAAATTTATTCCTGCTCCAGCCTTCTTATACAAAAACACATACAAATAGTTCACCTTCTTAGGTGTAACTGGGAGTCAGCTGTCCCTGCTGCTTTCAAATAGGCAATATTTTGCTTCACTTCCATAGTAAAGCTCATTTTTTAAAAAAAGTTCTACCCAATTGTATGACTCCTTTGCCCATAGTGATAAAAATCCTAAATAGGTATCCTCTCTCTCTTTCTTTTGTGCTGCTTGTCATTCTCTTTCCCGTATGAATAGACTTAAAAGTTATAAAGTGAGAAAGCTTGAGTATAAAACATTTCTTAGAACACTCCAGAAAACAATCACTTCTTAAATTCAAAAAAAGAATGACTCCAAGGTAAAATGACTGCTGTGTTTAACATACTCAATAAAACCTAAGAATCTAGGGGCTCCTGGGTGGCTCAGTCCCTCAAGCATCTGACTCTTGATTTCGGCTCAGGTCATGATCTCACCGTTGTGGGATCTAGCCGTGAGTCAGGCTCTGTGTTCATAGCACTGAGCCTGCTTGGGATTCTCTCTCTCCCTATCTCTCTGCGCCTCCCCTGCTCATGCTTTCTCTCAAAATAAATAAATAAACGTTTTAAAAAATTATTTTCTAAAAAAGAACTTAGGCATCTAAAACTACCTTTTGCCTGGATCTTCCTGGAAGACGGGTCCTGCTACTATCTCTGCTAGGACATAGAGTGCTCTAAGACGGGCACTGAAACATCTGCCCAATGCTCAGGAAGGACTCTTGTGGATTCAGATCTTCCGTCTGACTGATGGTCAAGATACTGTCCAGTTGGCATGTTTCCTTTCTTTCTACTTTGTGTTAATTCCTGTGGTAGATTTGTATTCTGTCAATTTAGCTAATCTACATTTTCTAGAATTTCCATCACTGCATAGTTCTGGATTGGCATGAGCCACATGAGACATTTTGCATGAGATCTGACAGGTAATACTTTTTTTTTTTTAATGCTTGGAAGGTTGGCACAGACCATGAAGGATTGTTGATGCTCAGATATATTGTCACTTATCTGCTGGGTCATTTAGCATAGGGCAGGAGCCAGACCCACAGCCCCTTTGGCTTTGCCAAATCTTTTCCACTTTGCCAAGTGCACGTTTAGGTCTATGACAAAAGGGTATCAGCTGATTCTTTAGATCATCTCATCATCAAAGTTGGTGGCCTACAGGTGGTGAGGGACCAGCAAGTCCCGGAGCATCCCTGGGACTTCTAATTCATCTTCATAGTTTCTAGTTTGTCCTTGCTTTTTTTACTTCATGCCTGTCTTTTCTTCCTGACTACAGACTGCATTATCTGCAACTTTAGGATTCAGCACCAGATATAGAAGCAGTAGCCTCATATGGGTTATTTAACCAGTTCCAATAATTGTGTTTGGAGAAAATTATTACATATGTTAGTCTTCTCAGGCTACCATAACAGAATACTACAGACTGGGTGGCTTAAAGAAAACACTTATTTTCTCAGTTTTAGAGGCTAGATGTCTAAGATCAAGTGCCAGTAGGACTGGTTTCTGGTGAGAACTCTCTGCCTGGCTTATAGACCTCCACCTTCTCTCCGTGTTTTCAAATGGAGTTTCCTCTATGTGCGTGTGTAAAGAGAAAGAGAAAGAGCTCTGATATCTCTTCCTGTCCTTACAAGGACATGAGTCCTATCAGGTTAGGGTCCCACCTTAATGACCTCACTTAAATTTAATTACCTCTTTGAAAGCCCTCCTCCCAACTACACTCAAATTGGAGATTAGGCTTCATCATAGAAATTTTGGGTGGACCAAATCCAGTTCATAACATTCTGTCTTCTGGTCCCTCGGGATTCATGTCCTTGCATATAAAATACATTCACCCCATCCCAACAGCTCCAAGAGTCTTAACCCATTCCAGCACCAATTCCAAGTCTAACATCTCATCTAGACATCACCTCAATCAGGTATGGGTGAGACTAAAGGTGTGATTCATCCTGAGACAAAATTCTTCTCCAGCTGTGATCCTATGAAATCAGTCAAGTTATGTGTTTCCAAAATACATTGGTGGGACATATATACATTAAGCATTGCTTTTCCAAAGAGGGGAAATGAGAAAGGAGAAAGAGGTGACAGCTTCCAAGCAAGTACAAAAGCTAGCAGGAAAAATTCCATTAGGACTTAAGCCTCAAGAATAATCTCTTTAGGGGCGCCTGGGTGGTGCAGTCGGTTAAGCGTCCGACTTCAGCCAGGTCACGATCTCGCGGTCCATGAGTTCGAGCCCCGCGTCAGGCTCTGGGCTGATGGCTCAGAGCCTGGAGCCTGTTTCAGATTCTGTGTCTCCCTCTCTCTCTGACCCTCCCCCGTTCATGCTCTGTCTCTCTCTGTCCCAAAAATAAATAAACGTTGAAAAAAAAAAAAAAAAAAGAATAATCTCTTTGAGGGCACCCGGGTGGCTCAGTGGGTTGAGTGCCTGTCCAACTCTTGATTTTGGCTCAAGTCATGATCCCAGTGTCATGGGATCAAACCCCATATTGGGCTCCATGCTCAGCCTGCTTAAGATTCTCTCTTTTAAGAGAGAATCTCTGTCTCTCTCCCCTGCTTATGTGTGCTCTTTCTCTCTTTTTCAAATAAAAAAGTTAAAAAATTAAAAATTAAAAAAAAAGAATAATCCTCTTCGGATAAATGCTCTCCCCTTTGGGATCACTTCATAGGGGGATGGCATTGCCCCCTATGGCCCTAGGCAGTGGCCCTATCCTCATGGCTCTTTCCAGTGGCTCTGCTCACATAGATCTTTCCTGGTGGCCCTGCCCCTGAGGCACTAGGTGGGCATGTGATGCATCACTCTCTGAAACCAAGGAGAACCAGTGCTGTCCCCTGGGCCTTTACAGTCTGGGCCTGTGTTATAAGTGACAGACCCAATGATCTCTAAATCACCTTGAGAGTCACTCTTACCTTTGCTTGAAGAATAAAGTATGTTCATAGTTAGATACTTCTTTTGTCCTCTTCTCTCTCTCCTCTCATGTTTTACAGTAAGAAGCAAGAAGAAGCCAAGCTAGACCTTCAACATTTGCTTACAAATCTCTTCAACCACTGGGGTGCCGGAGGGGCTCAGTCAGTCAAGTGTCTGACTTTGGCTCAGGTCATGATCTCCTGGTTTATCAGTTTGAGCCCCATGTTGAGCTCTGTGCTGACAGCTCAGAGCCTGCTTTGGATTCTGTGTCTCCCTCTTTCTCTACCCCTCCCCTGCTCTTACTCTCTCTTTCTCTCAAAAATAAATAAAACATTTTAAACATTTTTTTTAAAAAAAGAAATCTGCGGGGCGCCTGGGTGGCGCAGTCGGTTAAGCGTCCGACTTCAGCCAGGTCACGATCTCGCGGTCCGTGAGTTCGAGCCCCGCGTCGGGCTCTGGGCTGATGGCTCGGAGCCTGGAGCCTGTTTCCAATTCTGTGTCTCCCTCTCTCTCTGCCCCTCCCCCGTTCATGCTCTGTCTCTCTCTGTCCCAAAAATAAATAAACATTGAAAAAAAAAATTAAAAAAAAAAAAAAAGAAATCTCCTCATCCAAATATCCAATTTTATCATTTGCAGATTCTACCTTCCACTGAACATTAGAACCATTCAGCCAAGTTCTTTGCCACTTTATAAGGAGGCCCACCTTTCCTTCAGTTTCCAATAGTGTTTTTTTTTTTTTGGTTACCATCTGAGTTCTTACCAAAATCACCTTTAATATTTCTATTTCTACCAGTAGTGTCTTCAAGGCAGTCTTGGCTTTTTCTAGAATGCATGTTAGATCTCTTCCAGCCTCTCACACTACCCAATTCCAATGCCATTGCTGCATTTTCAGGTATTTCTTATAGCAAAACCCCACTTCTTGGTACCAAAAACTGCTCAGGTTGCTCAGGCTACCATTAAAAAAAAAAAAAAAGTAGCATAGAGTGGATGGTTTAAAAAAACAGAAATTTATTTTCTCACAGTCTGGAGGCTGGAAGTCTGAGATCATGACCTTGTTTAATCATAATTATTTCCTTCAACATATGGAATGGGGTGGAATGTGTGTGTGTGTGTGTGTGTGTGTATGTGTGTGTATGTGTGTGTCTCCATCTCCTGGTGATTCTGCTTTTCTGATCAGATACTGATTGATACAGTTCCTTATGCCCCAAAAGGAGTTAACTTCTCCCACTGTAGTGAGAGGCGTCCGTTCCTTTCATCCCTTTATTCCCAAACCTTAACTTTCTTATCCATTGAGCCATCCTTAGCTACAGGAGTGGACCCTGACTGACCTGAGCCAATCAGTAAATTCCCAAACTCTTACAGCAGAGATTGACTCAGGGCTGTGACCATTAATTTAGTTAATCTAGTCAGAGGGAAGCCTAGGTCTTTTATCGAATAATATGAATGAGAGAGCACATAGCCCTGGGATTTTTTTTGTTTTTAATTTTTTTCTAATGTTTATTTCCGAGAAAGAGAGAGAGAGAGAGAGAGAGAGAGAAAGAGCACAAGTGGGGGAGAGGCAGAGGGAGAGACAGAATCCAAAATAGGCTCCAGCCTTTGAGCTGTCAGCACAGAGCCCGACGTGGAACTTGAACTCACGAACTGTGAGATCATGACCTGAGCGGAAGTCAGACGCCTAACTGACTGAGCCATGCAGGCCCCAAGCCTTGGGATTCCATTGCAGCCATCTTACCAGCATGTGTGAAGTCAGTCTGAGGGCAAAGCATGCAGGAGGGGGAGGGCAGAACCAAGAGCACCAAAATCGAGCTATAGCTCTAATGACTTTGTGACTTCTGCATCCTGAACCCCATCTTGGCTTTCACTTAGATAATTCATTCCCTTTATTAAGAAAATAGGGGAAAATAGTTGAATGTTCTGTAATAAGGATCCTTTCTGGTACACTCATCCTTGTGGGAATCATCAATATATAACCTCATCGCTTGATGCAGTAGCGAATCTCAGTACCAAACAGAGCCAAACAGAGTCTTTTTATGGATGGGTAAAGGTGGTGGGGAAGGAACAGAGACTCAGCCAAAGGGAAAAAGATGTCTCTTTTATGAGAGTCTAGCTTTATCTACCATGCAGACCTGGATGTCTTCTTCTGCAGCTCTGTGGAGAGAACTTACAGGATATAGACAACAAATTTTAACCAAACCTGAAAGATGAAAAAAGAGACAATTCCTGTTGACATTTTCTGAACATCTACATCTGGTCCTACTTCAGACCAGACCCTTACATTTTAAAGATACATAAACAAAAGATTCTCATTTTTGCTTTAGTTAGAGTTGGGTTTCTGTTGATTCCAACCTAACGATTTTCTGATGAATGTATATTATTCTCAAGATGGCTCTGCTTAAATACAAATATAGCCTTTAAGATACCAAAGAGGAGTCCACATGCACAGTGAGTTTATCACAGTAGTTGCTTAACTGCTTCATGGGGCTGCCTCCCCAAAGAGGCCAAATGGATATGGCTGCAGGTTCTCCTCCATTCAAGCTAAGCAGTACTTCTGTTTTACGTACTGGGCTTCTGCATGAAATGCTATCTGGAAAAAGGATTTTGCAATTAGAAGTATTTGAAAATAGCTTGTCAGATTTAATAGAAGAGAGCAGAACAAGAAGACAATGGGATGCAGAGCAATCTGTTTTCCAAGGGAAATTCTGTAGACTTTCTGCCTAGAAGAGGCAGCAGTACAGGCAGGGACAGCCAGAGGGCAATCTAGAGACACAGGAAAGCTGAGCCCTGGTTATAAAAAGGTAGGCTGGAGGGCATTGAGAAAAGGGCTGGCTCAGACTGCCTGCCTTATAATTTTTTTTTCTTAATTTTATTTTTATTTATTAGTCCTATGGTGATTCTCTGAATTCAACTATAGTGAGAACAGATGCCACAGTATTTTCCGCTGCCTTTGTTGTTAGTCATTATGCTTCTTGGCATATATTGGCCAAAGTAATTTATGTGCATTTTTTTTTTCTGCTTTACCAAAATCATCATTCTGGCAAAAGGGCAAACACCTCTGTACCTGTATGTTGTTCTTTCCAAATTATTCACCAGATTTTATGTGTTTGCCTAAGCCCATTTCCCACCACAACCCATATTGGATAATTAACCACTCTGGGTTCTTCTAATAATGGGGACCACAAAATCAATCTCTCAGCCATTTCAACCTAAGATCCAAATACTCAGGCTGAAGCCAAGGTTTTTAGATTTCCTATAAATCCAGGCAAGTTTCCCCCTGGATGTTCTTCAGTCTTGGAAACACCAATTCAGCTGGAATGGTTTCTACGTAAGTGAATAAAAGTCTGTGATGAGAACACTAATTTCCCAGTCACCTGGCTCTCCCTGTGTCACAAGGTCTTCTAGCAGAATAAACATTCTTGGTCTAACTACTGACAGGAGTATGGTGCTCTCTCTCTTTCCCTTGGCTCCCCAAATCTCCATTAGTCATTTCCTCACTGAGACCATTTGCAAAATTCTCCATAGCTTGAAAGTTGAATCTATTCTTGCTGCTTAATAGGCCATCTTATGATCTGGTTTTCTTTTCAAAAGCTTTTTATGTTCCCTCTTCTCAAAATCATTTCCACTTTGCCAAATGATACTATTTTGAATAACAGTAAGAGCATTCTAGAAGTAAATTATGATTCTAAAATTGGCTTCATCAAAATAGGAGCAGATGAAAAAAAAAATTAATGGGTCTAACTCAAAGAACCTGAGCCAAGGAGGAGAAGCAGAAATCAACTGAATTTCTAGAACTTAATTTCTCAAAGAAGACCACCTGCTTCATAATCTCCTGGACTGCTGGTAAGAAATGCAAAGTTCTGGGCCCGACATCCAACTTTTTATTTTTTAATTTTTTATTCGCTTTTACATTTTTATTATTGAAGTATAGTTCACATGCAATGTTATGTTAGTTTCGGGTGTACAACATAATTATTGGACAATTCTATACATTATGCAGTGCTCACCATGATAAGTGTAGTTACCATCTGTCAACATACAACATTATTACAGTTATTGGCTGTTCCTTATGTTGTATTTTTCATCCTCATGACAGTGACATTTATTTTACAACTCGCTCAACTTTTTAAATCGAAATGTCTGGGAATAGGGTCTAGACGTTTGCACTGTGAACACCTTCCCCAGGGGCACTATTATTGCATGTGGACTTTTGAGAACCATTGTCCCAACAGCTGGGCCCATGCCTGCTGAACCTTCATTATGTGGCCCTTTCCTCAGCTGGATAGCTACCACACCCAGAGGGCCAAAAACAAGACTTTGAGCCCTCTTTAGCTTAATACTCTTTCATGACCACAGACTATGCCTGAGCTACCCAGAAATCCTATTTCAAAGATCACAAAGAGGGTATTGTGATGCATCAGCCAAAAGCCATCTCCAGTATTGGAAAGACCATGTGAGAACATCCCCTCCTGATCACAGGGCACTGGTATCATGAGAGAATACTGTGTAGCTGGCTATGCAATTCAGCATGGCCCTGTGTGTATAGGGGAGTCTAAAGAACACCTCTCTCAATTCTTATATTTTCCTATCAAGTGATCATACCTCACACATTTCTCTCTGCATACCAGCATCATTCTCAGCTTCTTCTCACATCATTATTGTTTCTTAGACACCTAATTTGAATTCACATATTTATTATTACCTACAGTAGATGTGCTCCTGAAGAATTTTATGAAAAGGTGGGGGTTTTTTTGTTTTTGATTTTGCTTTTGTTTTGTAAATCAAATCATTCTCCACTGACTCAAAATTTTATACAACCTCAAGAAAAAATATACTTCAACAACCATTCTAACTTCATATGTTACAAATGAGGAGAGTGAGTTCTTCCTAGTTCTAGAATTATAGGATTCTAGATGTCTTTGCTCTTCAGTTAAAAATTTTATTTTTAAAGACTAGTCTCTTTGTAGAAATATGTGGGTTTAGTTTATTATTTAGATATCCCTGGATCTTAAGCTATTTTTTTTATGATCTGCACCTTTAAGGAGGTCTTTTAAAAGGCCAGATTTGAAGGGCACCTGGATGGCTCAGTCAGTTAAGTGTCTGATTCTTGATTTCAGCTCAGGTTGTGATCTCACGATTCATGGGTTTGAGCTCCACATTGGGCTCCATGCTGACAGTGCGGAGTCTGCTTAGGATTCTTTCTCTCCCTCTCTCTCTCTGCCCCTCTCCTGCTTGCATTCTCTCCAAGTAAATAAATAAACTTAAAAAAATAAATAAGAGGCCAAATTTGAGACAAAGAGAGAAAATGCTAACCCCTGTCTCTCCCTACCCACAATAGTCCAATATTAACCCAGAAACTTTTACAGCCTTAAGTCCTTAGGCTTTATAATTTCCAAAGGTAATTTGCCCATAGGCAAAATAGCTCCTTTCTTTCCTAAAAGTCAATTGATTTGATTCCTTTTGGTGGAAGGGCTTAATATTTCAATATATATCTACTTCTTATTCTAAAATTGACAATGACATATGGCCTACCTCTGCCTAATCAATTCTTTCTTCTAAATTACTCTTCCCATTTCAGCCTAGAATCACTTTTTAGAGTATGCATTATCAAAACTCAAAAGTTCCAAAGTTCTATTTCCCTTGAGCCTGTGAGCAGGAAAGGTGAAGGAGCTGGGCTTACTGGTGGGGCAGAAGAAGAGAAGAAAAGTGTGATTGGATATCTAATGACATAAGCAGTCGACCTGTGGGGTAGCTCATAGTACTGCAGTATTATCTTCTTGAGCTCTTCAACTGCAATGCTATGCACTTAACACAATTCATTAAACAATACTTCCTTCCATCTACCTCTGCTCTAGGTCCTGGGTGATGCCGAAATCAATAGGCAGTATAGTCCTCAAATGACGCATTGTTAGTGAAAAAGAGAGACATATGAGTAGTAACACAATGTGATGAGTGACATTAGAGTTTGAAAAAAAGGAACTTCAAAGCAAAGAAAGAACTCTCTTCTCAAGAAGAGACCAAATGTTTCTTCAAATAATGAATAACAAAAAGAAGGGGGACTTGGGAGGTTTTGAGATTTTTAGATGATACAGAATAAGCTGCAACAACCGATGGTTAAGGGTAAATATGGGGTAGACAAAAAGGTATGTTAACTATTGCCACTGTTTATTCAGAAGGTATTTGAGACAGGCTGATGTCACATACAGGAGGATAATGGAAGTTGAAGTACATGAAAACATAAGATAAAATGGACTTTAGAGCCAAGGAGGGATTGGGTCACACATAAAAAGATGTCAATTTTAAGAATACATAGAATGTGTTACACTCTTCTACTTCTCCGAGCATTGCATCAAATAACTTTATACAGCAGACTGGCTGCTACTGAGAAGCCAGAATCTTGAAAGAATGAATGTTGATTTAAAAAAAAAAATAGATTCTCTTATTCAGGGACTATGGTAAGTCACAAGGAGAAGATGGCCATTCTAAAATGCAATTCAACAATTTGTACATGGGTGACTAAAGTAAAATGTTTCTTAAAAAAGAAAATAAAAATAAACTAAAAGGCTTCTTACAATCAAGTGACCAAAGAAATTCTAGGTCAGTTTTGGTCTTGACAATGTCTGGTGTCCTTTTCATTGTCATGACTCGGGGGGTGGGGGTGGGGGGTGGGGAGAAGGTGCTACTGGCATCAAGCGGGTAGAGGTCAGGTATGTTGCTAAATGTCCTGCAATGCACAGGATGACCCCCACAACAAAGAATTATTCAGCCCAAGATGTCGATAGTGCAAAGGTTAAGAAACCTTGCTCTAGAGTTTAACCAAAATACTATGGCATTGGTATATTAACTCTGTTGAATTTGCATGTTTATAAAGAAAATAAAAATTGTCACTAGTAGATAACCTGAATGGAACATTGGAAAAAGGCCTGTGTTAGAATTTTGTCAAGAGTGTATTTGGAATCACCCAAGTGAGAATATTTGTGGCCTTTGGGCTATAAGTACCTTATCCTATGAGAAAGATTATCCCTCTTTCAGCTGAAGGACTCTTTATGAGATCATCTGAATTTTTTTTTAATTGACCTCTGTGTTCACCTAAGAAACATTCTGCTTATGATCTTGCTTCTTACATAACTCACAAATAGAAAATGGTGAGAGTTTGCCTTCTGCATTCTGGAGAAATCCTTTACCTTCTTCAGTTTTAGCCAATGACATTTTGGTCTCCCTTTGATTCAGAACCCCCCCCCCCCCACCCCGTAAGTTCTTTAATAAGAGCACTACATAAGGATGCCTGTGTGGCTCAGTTGGTTGAGTGTCCTTTGGCTTAGGTCATGATCTCATGGCTTGTGGGTTCAAGCCCAACATTGGGCTCTGTGTTGACAGCTCAGAACCTGAAGCCTGCCTCAGATTCTGTGTCTGTCTCTCTCTGTGCCTCCCCACTGGCGTGCTCTCTCTCTCTCTCTCTCTCTGTCTCTCTCATCCATAAATAAATAAACGTTAAAAAATTGTTTTTAACTAAAAAAAGAGCACTGCATAGCATTAAACAAAAACTTCTGGGCTACCTCTTTCTTTTCTTTGATTTCTTTTTTTCTTTTCTTTTCTTTCCTTTTTTTTTTTTAGTTTGCTTCTGACTCATCAATGGGTGTGAAATAGAGCTGTAGAAGAAAAGAGATAACAAACTCTAATCAAACATCAAGTATCACACTTTCTTGAAATTCACAGAAGACACATAATGAGGTATCACCTTACATATTCTTCACAACTTGCATTTACCCAAAAGTACCAAAATGCAAAGCAGTCCCCAAAGAACTCCTTCCTTCTTATAGGCTGCACAGCCTCAGAGACTAAATAAACTGGGAGCATTTGAGCTTCAACTGAAACCTTTAGCGGGCATTTCTACTTCTCTAAATTAAGATTTGCCACTGAATTCAAGCATCTATTTAAATTTCAAAAACTCATGATTAATATCTAAATTGCTGATTGGATATTTTTCTAACCCTGAACACTGCTGAACAAACGGCCTGACATTAAGAGCTGGAAGAGCAAGATTTATTTTCTAAGGGACTGTACTCAGAACTGAGAGGGAGGCAGGAAGGAAAGACGAGGAAGAGCCTAAGCAGCTGAATGATAAGTAAAGAACTCTTTTGTTCTTGGCTGTGCGCTATGGAATCAAAGGCATCTCAGCTCACTTCCCACACCTGAGATGTTGTCATTAAGCCACTTCCTTCTCTCTGAAGTGGTTTTAGACAGTTTGCCTCTCTACAACTCACATCCTATTCTTTTTCCAAACCACATCCATCCATGCTTTTCTCAGCTCATCCTCCCCAAAAACACTCTCACGGAGAGTTTGCACATGCAAGCGTAGAGCCTTCTACAGCAGATAGAAAACAAATTAAACTAGGGGAAAAAGTCTCTTTCCAAGGAAGTTGTAAGACCTTTTGAAATGCAGCCTCTTTTGCCAGGTTTCTGATCTTTGGCAGCTTGAGGGCCAACCAAAGCAAATTACGTTGTGAAAAATATCGTCAATCCCATTGAGTTTTCTTTAAACTGAGAATGTTGATAGAAGCTGACAATTTCACCTTGTTTCACTGGGATGCTTACCCGAAACTCACCTCACACATTCCAATTACTGAAGTACACGACAAGTTTTGACTTGTTCATAATTTTCTCCTGAGCTTTGAAGAGTAGAAACCTGGTATTTAACTTTGTGGTTTGCTAGGGTTTAAATTTCTGTTGCTATTGCAGCTGTCGTAGTATGGCTAATCCCAAAGCACAGAATGATGCAAAAAATTCATGCTTATTTTGAAAGTGTTAGAGAAAAAATTTTTAAACGTTGATTCCTTGGACTGTACAGGAAATGATGTCATCCAGTTCAAACAAACACCACTTTCCACAGAGCTGTTAGTCAAAGGCACACGCTGTTCTATGTTCTTGGAACTTACTAGGTTGGTGTTATGAAAGGTGGACAAAGCCATTAATAAATAACAGCAAAGAAAGATTCCTAAGGAATTTGGGGGATGGATGAGTTCTTAAGTGATTATCTAATTCATTCCCTTAACTTCAAACAGTTCTATTGATAAACTATCTCTGAAAAATATCTTTCTATATTGTTTTCAAATATTTTTAGGGAATATCTGCCTTTTGGGTTAGATAAAAGAGGGAGTCAACCTTCAGATGGGCACTAAATGGATTAAATATATCCATTTTTCGTGTCTGTGAGCCAATTCTAGATTTGACTAGATACCTTTACATTCAAGAATATGTAAATAGATCTTAGAGAAATGAAAATTATGAGAGAACACAAACAGGGGCACCTGGGTGGCTCAGTTGGTTACGTGTCAGACTTCAGTTCTGGTCATGATATCATGGTTCCCGAGTTCAAGCCCCGCATTGGGCTCCGTGCTATCAGCTTGGAGCTTGGGATTCTGCTTGGGATTCTCTCTCTCCCTCTCTCTCTCTGCCCCTCCTCCACTCATGCTTTCTCTCTCTCTCTCTCTCTCTCTCTCTCTCTCTCAAAAATAAATAAATAAATCTTCAAAAAAGAACAGAGACTAGAAACGTAGTTCCAAGACTCAGAGAAAAACTTGTCTATAAGAAATAACTGTAAGAAAGAAATAATTTTAGACAAGATTTTCTTAATGTCATTAAAAGAAGTAAGACTACATGGCAACTGTGGAAGAGAAAGAGGAAATTACAGGGAAAATTCATTAAGATTAAGACAGAAATTTTAAAAAAACACTGAAATCTGTTAACAGAGAACCAAAATTAATATCTAAATTAAAGGCATTAATGAATAGAATTGAAAATGCACAAAATAAATGGGTCTTATGGAATATCAACATAAATGTTTCCCAGAATGTCAAGTAAAAAATAAGAGTTTAAAATATTGAGAGTGAAGATGATGGATGATCCCTATTGAGTCCTAGGGAAAGAGAGTAATACAGTCATAAGTGTTCCAGAAAAAGATATGTGACTAACAGGAATAAAATAGAAATAAAAGATTTAATAAAACACTATAAATACAAGAGAGGTCAAAAAGGAGAAGCATAAAACAAAAATAAAAGAAGAAAAAAACAAGTGAGACAGTTAAGACAAACATAAAGGTAAATGGGAAAAAATTACTTTCTAAAAGGCAAATACTTAGGATAAACAAAACTACTTAGGCTACTAGGCTCTTAATATATACACCAAAATGACAAAGAAATATTAAATATAAAAGAATAAAGAGTTTGGGCAAATATTAAACATTTAAGAGGCCAGCTTATGGTATTTCTATCCAGAAAGTGTAAAACTATAATTACAAGGAGAAAGGGAATCTTTTCATAAATTTGTAAAAGTTATAATCAAGAAAAAGATAAAACAATCAGGGACATTTATGTGACAAACACAGCATCAAAATACAGAAAGCAAAAATATTAGACGATCAAAAAATTATTAACAAAACCCAAACACAAGCTTAAGATAATGGTGCATTGAAGAAACCATAACCATCTATTAACTTCTGTACTTTATAATAGTTTCCTTACATCCTAGGGATGTCCTAGGATCCCTATGTCCTAGGATCTCCCAAGCGTCAGTCACTTGTGGAGGTTGGGATTGCTGGAAGCTTCAGGTTGGCCACCTCCAACCTTGAGCAGCTTTTTCTGGGACTGCTCTGGGAATAGCCTGAACAAAGAGTAATCTGACAACATGGCCCACAGACCCTGACACCAACGAACACAATAGCAATATCTCTCTGTACCGCGAGATGCAGAGCGTGGTCAAAGAAATGCTCACCCCTTAGGCATCTGAGTCAGCAGCCACCTGAAGAGGGAGCTGCTGCTGCCTGTCATAGACAGAAAGCCATGAAGCTGCTAACAAGTTCACGTGGAGATGCCTGAGGAGTAGCTTGTGCATCTCAGATTATGGCTAAAAGCTAGGTGAGACGAACAAGAACATGACCAGACAGCAGTCCTAAATCGCCATTACATGCCTTTGTGGTTGATGTGCCTTTCAAGCCAGCAGCCAGCACAGAATGACTGCTCCAGCGATGCATGCACACACTGCAAATTAGAACTTCATTATTATCTTAAGATTTTGATATACAAACTTTAATTACATATAACTCATTTGTCTTATCACAATTGATTTCAAGAATGCATTTGTCAGGGAAATGAAAGGGAGAACTGTTAGTTTCTTTGAATATGATTTTAACTGCTGTAAATTAATTTGGGATGGATATTTTTAAAAATTTAAATTTGTGGGGTGTACTGGGTGGCTCAGTGAGTTAAGCATCTGACTCTTGATTTCGGCTCAGGTCATGATCTCACAGTTCGTGGGTTCGAGGCCTGCGTTGGGCCCCGTGCTGACTGTGTGGAGCCTGTTTGGGATTCTGTCTCCCTCTCTCTCTGTTCCTTCCCTGCTCGGTCTCTCTATGTTTCTCTCTAAATAAATAAACATTAAAAAAATTTTCTTTTAAGTTTGTTATTGTCTATTTGTGTAAACAGTTTATTGCCAATGGTAATGATAAATTATTTGAAGAAATTATCCTTAAAGAGTTGTGGCTAAAGATTGCACGTACATTTAACCAGAGAATAAAAACTAATGTTCATAGGAGTAAGTTCAAGGGCTCAATAAAAACGTTTGGGGAATATTTTAAGTTTAAAAATACCTTACCAAATTAGAACTAATTTTCTTTTATAATCCTGGTATTCTATTTTGCTTATTAAAATTGTATAATGTAAAGAAAAATGTACTGTTTTCCCACCAAGCCCATACACACACACACACACACACACACATATATATATATATACACACAAAATCATTCCCTTATTTCCTCAAGTTTACCCCACTATGTCATAGAAGTACTTACCTTTCTCATGTGTCATTATATGTACAAATTGGAAAGTATTGCCCTGAAGAATAATCTTTTTTTTTTTTTTTGGAAAAAGAAAAGATGTTTCTTCATGATTATTATCCATACCTAAAGTGAAATGTTATTAACTTAGTTGTTGTTTCTTTCTTTTTTTTCTTAACTTAATTATTGACTATTGCACTTGCACCTTCCTGAGAAGAGAGGATCTGTCATCACAGGGACCTTTCCTGCATGGTTCGTTGTTCATTGCTGTAAGCAGAGAACATGCAACAGGGCCACATGTGTACTAAAGTGAAAAACTTTTTGATTTGTAGACTCAGTTCTTCTATGCAGTTTCTTTCTCCTGAATTAAAAAAAAATTTTTGTTTATTTATTTTTGAAAGACAGAGCAAAAGAAGGAGAGGGACAGAGAGAGAAGGAGACACACGATCTGAAGCAGGGCTCTGGCTCTGAGCTGTCAGCACAGAACCCCACGCGGGGCTCGAACTCACAAACTGTGAGATCATGACTAAGCCATCCAGGTGCCCCTCTTGTATTTTTTTATTATTGCTTCTATTCCAATCATCTGCATTTCTTTCTTTAGAACAAAGAGAATTCTCTTTTGTTTGCTGTTCTTCTTCCCCTGTGATGAAAGTTCCTGTTACTGTTTTCAACATGGTTGACCATCTGGGAATGTTTCAAACTGACCCTCTACATTATATTACCATCTTGGTCCATTTGGGATGCTAAAACAAAATACCACAGACTGGGTGGTTTGTAAACAACAGATATTTGTTATTCACAGTTTTGGAGGCTAGAAGTCCAAATCAGGGTGCCAACATGGTTGGGTGGAGGCCCCTTTTTTTGGGTTGCAGACTTCTTTTTTTTAAGTTTATTTATTTATTTAAAATAAATAGAGAGAGAGAGAGCAAAAGTGTAATTGGGGAAGGGGCAGAGAGAGGGAGAGTTAGAATCTCAAGCAGATCCCGCACTGCCAGTGCAGAGCCCAAAATGGGGCTTGATCCCATGAACTTGGAAGATCATAAACCTAGCCAAAATCGAGAGTCTGACGCTTAACCTACTGAGCCACCCAGGCACCCCTGGGTTGAAGACTTCTTGTTATAGTATCACATGGAAGAAGTGAGAGATCACTCTGGAGCCTCTTTTATAAAGTCACTAATCCCATTCATGAGTGCTCTGTGATCATGACCTGATCCCTGCCCCTCCCCCACAAGGGCCCCCTAACCTAATACCTTTGGAGGTTAGGATTCAACCTTTGATACTGATACATTCAGACCATAGCAATTACTGATTTATTTTCTTGTCTTCTCAGTTTTTATGGTTACTGCTTCAAATGCATACACTTTGATTTTTGCTACGACATTTGGCATTTCCTTGCATTCCTTGTTTTATCTGAGCTTCCTTAATCTGCATGTTTGCTGTGATCTCATCTTTTATCTTAACTTGCTTCTCTTTATTGCTCCTTGTTTTTCAATCAGTTGCCATGTATTCTTGCTTCTTTTGGAGACATTAAGCCCATATCACTTGAATGCATTATTTCTAACATGGCATATGGATTACTATCATGGGATTTTATGATCATCTTCTGTCTTGTCTCTGCATCAAGGATCTATGCAAGGAACTCAAATTCAAAACTTATTTTAAAATTTTGGTAATAGATTAGTAACATATCAGGCAAACCTTTCCACAGGAAAAAAATATGCTTTAGATAAAGCATTTTTAAAAATAAATGATTGAAGGTATTGTAGAATAAACAAAATATTTAAAAAGCTAGAGGAAAGTTGAACAATGAAAGAAGAAAACTTTACAGGGTGAGGTTTGTGTTTATATGGCTTTTCACCTGAAGGATTCTCCTGTCTACACAGTGCAGAGATATTGGGAACTGCAGCATAAAGATTTGGTTTTACTGGCTTAAGGGTCAAAGTGCACAGGTTTCAAGGATGCCAGAGCAACTGGAAAATATGAGGATAATTCCAGAAAGAAGAGAAGTACAGAAGAGGAGACTCTAAAATCTGAGCATAAGTACCCTTCAATTTCATGGCTGAACCCTTATTCATGTATGAGAGACTTCAAGAAGTTCAGAAAACAGCTTCAGTGAAAAGACAAAACAGCCATAACAACAACAAATTGAGATAAGGTTTCATCCTTCTCACTTCAGGAAAGAGAGTTTGGATTTGTTTCCAGACAAGATTACTTTTTTTTAAATAATAAATCAACATTTTTTCATAAGAAGATGACAGAATCAGGAGTTCTAAAATGTATTTTTTATTATATTCATTGTTATGGGCTGAATTGTGTTCCTTCAAATTTTAAGGTATCACAGAATGTGACTTGCTTTGGAGATAGGATCTTTAAAGATGCCATTAACTTAAAATGGCTTATAAGAGTGAGCCCTAATCCAGTAGGACTGGTGTCCTTATTAGAACAGGATATTAGGAGTCAGACAACATAGACAGAGGGAAGACCATGTGTGGACACAGTTAGAGAGTGACTATCTGCAAGCAAAGAGAAAAGAGGCCTCAGAAGAAACCAAACTTGCTGAAATCTTGATCTTCAACCTTTAGACTACAGAATTGTAAGAAAACAAGTTTCTGTTGTTTAAGCCACCTATTTTGTGGTATTTGTTATGGAAGTCTTAGGAAACCAATGCCAAAATCATGCAATAAAAACTACTAGACATGTAAGGAAATGAAAATGTGACCCACAGGACAGAGGGGAAAGCAATCAATAAAGCAAATTCTTGAGATGACAGCTGTTTTGCAAAAGAGCAGACAAGAATCTTAAGGGAGTGGAGGCACCTGGGTGGCTCAGTCGGTTAAGCATTGGACTTCAGCTCAGGTCATGATCTCACAGTCCCTGAGTTTGAGCCCCCCGTGGGGCTCTGTGCTGACAGCTCGGAGCCTGGAGCCTGCTTCGGATTCTGTGTCTCCCTCTCTCTCTGACCCTCCCCCGTTCATGCTCTGTCTCTCTCTGTCTCAAAAATAAATAAAAATATTTTAAAAATTAAAAAAAAAGAATCTCAAGGGAGTGGTTACAAATATATTCAAAGACCTATAACTGTATGGAATTATAACTGTATGTAAGACAAATTTGTAAGACAAATTGGGCCATAATAAATGTACCTACAGGGAATCTCATCAACAGAATTTCTAAAATTGTTAAATATAATGTCTGAAATGAACAATTCACTAGATAGGCTTAACAGCAGAGTAAAGATGGTAGGAAGAAAAAGGAAGTGAACTTGAAAGTAGAAAAACGAAAATTATCCAATCTCTGGAAAAGAGAGTAAGGGACTATCAACAACAACAAAGACACAGAGACTCTTCACTCTGAGGCAATATAAAAACTGATACACATGTAATTGGACTTTAAGAAAAAGAGAAGAAAAGGAAACAATGGGGGACATTTTAAAGAAATATTTATGAAAACCTTTCCATATTTGGTCCAATACATGGACTTAGCAATCAAAGAAGTTTAGTGAACTCCAAGCAAGATAACTTCGACACAGACACACACACATATATGCCTGCATATATGCACACACAACTTGGCACCTCATAGTCAAACTGCTGGGAAAAAAAGGTTAATAATGTTTTGAAGGAAGTCAGAAAAAAAATGGCATATGGCATAACAGGGACCAAGATACGAATCATGGGTTCCATCTCAAGAGCCATAATGGAGGCCAGAAGACACTTAAATTAAAATCTGTTAACCCAGAATTCTATACTCAGAGAACATATTCTTCAAAACAATGCTAAACAAAGACTATTGCACATAATACAGAAATAGGGGAATTCACTACCAGTATAGCTTATTTACAAGAAATGCAAAAAGGAAGTTCTTATTTCTTATCTGAAGGTAAATGACATCATATGAAAACTTGTCTCTACATGAAGGAATGAAAAGCCCTGGAGATGATAAATTTGTGGCAAAATATCAAAGGCTCCTAAGTTTTTCTTTTCTTATTTTCTTTAAAAGGCATATGACTGTTTACTGCAAACATTATACCACATTGTGGGGTACATAATGTATGTGGATATATTATATATGAAAAATTCACACAAATAATGGGGGTAAAATAAACTATACTATTACAAGGTTCTTATATTTCACATGTAATAATATAGTATCAATTCTAAGTATATACAGTAAGTTAGGAATGCATATCATGATCCTTACAACAGCTTATATAAGTAAATAAATGGCGCAGAGAAATATACTAAAAACCAATAGAGAAATTAAAATAGAACCCCACAAAATGCAACAAACAATTATCTTAAAAAAGACAAGAGGCAGAAAAGGAAAAAATGGCACATTAGGAAACTTATAGAAAACTAGTAGACATAGTCCAACTATATAAAACTTAAATTAAATTGAAATAAATGCTCTAATTAAAAGACAGATATTGTCAGTGGATTAAAAATACATAGGCTCAATCTTTTGTTGTGCATGAAGAGCATTTTTTAAAGGTTTATTTACTTGAGAGAGAGAGCAGAGAAGGGGCAGAGAGAGAGGGAGAGAAAATCCCAAACAGGCTCTGCTCTGTCAGCACAGAGCACTACTTGGGGCTCACTATCATGAACCGCGGAGATCATGACCTGAGCCGAAACCAAGAGTGAGACATTTAACTGATTGAGCCACCCGGACACCCCAAGAACATTTTAGATGTAAAGAAATGGAAGTTGAAAATAAAAGAATGGAAAAAGGTATACCATAAAAATAGTAAGATAATAAAGTTAGAGTAGCTATAATATCACACAGAATAGGTTTCACAACAAGAAATATCTTGAACAACAGGGAAAGACATTTCAAAATGATAAATGATCAATTCATCAGGAAAAAAATCATGGTTGTGTAGATGTCCAAATAACAAGGCTTCAAAATACATGAAGGAAATAACCAACAAAACTAAGGGGAAAAATAGCCAAATCACAGATAGAGATTTAACAACAGTCTCAGCAATTGATCAAACAACTAAATAAGAAATCAGTTAGGATATAGAAGATTTAAACAACATGATCAATTATTATGACCTAATTGACATTTGTAGAACAAATTACCCAATAATTGCAAAATAAATATTCCTTTTAACTGCACATAGAATGTTCATCAAGAATGGCATTAAAACAAGTTTTAATACATTTCAAAAGTTTAAAATCTTACCAAATGTGTTTTCGACCACACAGAATTAAATTAGAAATCAATCATAATGGGGGCGCCTGGGTGGCTCAGTCGGTTGAGCATCCGACTTCGGCTCAGGTCACGATCTCACGGTCTGTGAGTTCGAGCCCCGCGTCGGGCTCTGGGCTGATGGCTCAGAGCCTGGAGCCTGCTTCCGATTCTGTGTCTCCCTCTCTCTCTGACCCTCCCCCGTTCATGCTCTGTCTCTGTCTCAAAAATAAATAAACGTTAAAAAAAAAATTAAAAAAAAGAAATCAATCATAATGAAGTATTTACAAAAGCCCCAAATATTTGGAAATTAATCAACAAATTGTTAAATATCCCATGGGTCGTGGAATAAATCAGAAGGAAAATTATAAAATATTTCAACTATATGATAATAAAAGTATAACATATAATATATTGGATTTAGGGTAAAGCAGTGCATAGAGGGAAATCATTAAAGTTTATATAAATATATATATATATATATATATATATGTTTCTTATAGACATTTTAATTAAAGCTATTACCCTAAGAAGGTAGAAAAAGGGCAGTCAAATTAAATCCAAAATGAATAAAAGAAAATAAGAAGGAGTAGAAATGAATATAGTAGAAACCAGACAAACCATAGAAAAAAATTAGAAGGCCAAAAGTTGGCTCTCACCAGTTGCATTCAATATTTTACTAGGAGTTTTAGACAGGTAACACTGCAAGAAAAATAAATAAGTGCATAAGGATTAGAAAGGAAAAGCCATATCATTTTTTAACTTACAGTTTGATTATCTAACAAAACACTTAGAAACCTACAATGCAAATATGAAATATGAAAATGAATTAGAGAATCTAGCAAGGTCATAAGATATAAAGTCAACAGAGAAAAATTCTTTCTATACACCAGCAGTGGCCAATGGAAAAAATAACATTAAAAATTTTTTTCAAAATAACATCAAAATCATAAAATGGGAATAAACTTTGTTAAAATGTAAAATCTCTACTCCCGAACAATAGACTATTGCTAAAAGAATTTTTTAAACATCTAAGTAAAGAGAGCTATACCTGGCTCATGAATGGGAAGATTAAACATTTTTAAGATATTAATTGTATCCAAATTTCTATGTAGAGTCAAGGTAATACTAACTACATTCTCAGCAGATAAAAAAAAAAAAACTAAGAAATTTGCATAGGTATACAAAGCACTTATAAGAGCAAAATTTGAAGACTTACTTTATCTGAATTTAAAATTTACTATCATAATCAACACAAAGCTTGGTGTCAGGACCGAGTTATAGTTCAACAAAATAAATGTAAAGCCCAGAAACGGATTTAATTTTGTCCGGTCAATTGATTTGGACAGTTTTTCAACAAATGGTGGTTGAACAAATGAATATCCATATGTAAAATAAATAAATAAATCCTGAGTCTCCCCCACCCTCACACACACACACACACACACACACACAAACTAAATAATGTCAGGTAACAAATTAAATCATGTAAGCTAAAATCACAAAGCTTCTAGAAAAAAATACCAAAGGATATCTTCATAAACTGGATGTAGCTAGAGATTTCTTAGAATACAGAAACGGTAGCCCAGTAGCCATAAAAACAAAAGAGTGATGGGAGTGCATTGAAACTCAAAACTGCTTTCATTAAAGGACAATGTTGATTATGAAGAGGCAAGCGACATGTTGGTGGAAGATATTCTTGATACACATAGCTAATGAATGACTTGTATCAAAAATATATAAAGAACTTCTACTGGAGCACCTGGGTGGCTCACTCAGTTAAGCATCAGACTCTTGATTTCTGCTCAGGTCATGATCTCGCGGTTCGTGAGATCGAGCCCCACATCAGGCTCCGTGCTGACAGTGCAGAGCCTGCTTGGGATTCTTTGTCTCCCCCTCTCTCTGCCCCTCTCCACTTGCTCCCACTCTCTCAAAATAAGTAAATAAACTTAAAAAAATAGAACTTCTACAAACAATAAATTACTGGCAAAAAACTTAGACTTATCACAAATGAAGCTGTATGAATAGCCAATAGTACTCCAAATTTATCTCTGCATCATTAGTCATACTATAAATGCAAATTAAATCCATAACAAGATGCCATTTTGCATGTACTAGAACAGCTAAAATTAATATGACTGGCAACACTTGTGTTGGTGAGAAGGTAAAGCAACTAGAACTGTCATATATAGCTGTTAGATGTATAAAATGATGAAAACACATTTGAAAATGGTTTGGCTATTTTTCCTAAAGCTATACTTACATTTATCCTATGATGCAGGAACTCCACTAAAAGACATCTACCCAAGAAAGATATGCGTGTGTGTGTGTGTGTGTGTGTGTGTGTGTGTGTATTTTAAAGACTGTACACAGATGTTTATAGAAATGCTTTTCATAATAACTCCAAACTGAAAAACTGGAAACAACCTAAAAGTTTATCAATAAGAGATTTTTTAAATTGTGCTACATTCACAAAATAGACTACTTCTTAACAATGAAAAGGGATAAACTATTGATACATACAACAGCATTGGTGAATTTTACACTGTGCTGAGTTAAAGAATAAGTTCTGTAGGATTTCATCCATGTGATGTTCTACTATAGGCAAAACTAATCTACGATGGAAAAAATCAGAAAGGAGTTATCTTTTATAAGGGATATGACTGGAAAGGGAGACAGAAAACTTTCTTGGCTGTTGGGCATACTCTTTATGTTCACAGGAGTTTAGATTACACAGCTGCATGTATTTGTTAAAATTCACTTAATTTTACACCTAAGATATGCATTCCACATTCTGCAAATATTACCCCTACATCAAAAAAAGTGGAATATAAATAATATTGAACACTATTCATATGTTTGCTATTTTTGCTGAGTTTTGAGTTAGAAGTTCTAAACTGTGTGTTCTACTCTTGAGCAAATGAATAAATATATTAGGAAGAGTGGAAATCAATTTTCTTAACTCTTGGATAAGGGCACTGAAAATACAGAAAGCAATGAAACTAGAATGTACCCTGTAGTATTAGGCTCGAATTGGAGATGTCAGTATCAGCTCATTAGAGTTAGGATGGATGGATGGATGGATGGATAGATGAATGGATAGATAGATAGATAATAGATAGACAGATGATAGATAAGGAAAAGCTATTCTTTATAGTGGGAAGCCAACTAATAAATACATAAAAAGTCATGAAGACAGAAAAGCATGAATGTATGCAGAAACTAGTGGTTGAATGTTCTGAAAATATATCCTCAAAATTGCTTCAGAGAAGAAATCTATCAGATACTACTTTAACTTAGTGATTAAAGTTAATATCACCAATATTGTGATCAATAAACATCATGTGCCTCCGAATATAATGCAGACTAAAACACATGACATTAAATGCAATGCGTGATTCTGTTTTAGACCTTGGATCAGGATTTAAAAATAGTTGCAGAGAACGGCATTATGACAAATGGTAAAATTAAATCTAGACTAGATTAGATAAGAATATTGTATCAATATTAAATACATTGATTTTGATCATTGTGAGAGAATGAATGAAGATTTAGTGATGAAGGGGCACAATGTCTCCAATTCACTCCTAAATAGTTCAAAAGAAAAAAATTATGTATGTGTATACACACACACACACACACACACACACACACACACACAGTGATGATAAAGCAGATAAGGCAAAATTAAACAACCGATGTGAATCTGGAGTGATATACCGAAGTCTTTGTACAATACTTGCAAGTTATATGTTCAGAATTATATCAAAATTTAAAAGTTACATAAAAATTACTAAAATAACAACTCCAAGAAAAGTAAAATATATATTGTATATACATAATAAGCAGAATGATGAAATTGAATTTGGGCAATTAATGGAATGAGCAAATTCTATAGATCTCTCTCTTTGAAAAATAAAACAACAAAATATGCATTTCCCAGATAATGTTTTTAAAAGAATAACTACAATATTACAAATTAGAAAACAAACGTTAGAATTAATATACTGAATAAATTTTATTAATATAGTGGATTTCTATACCTAGACACAAGTAGAAAGAAGAAAAAGTCTTTCTAGAAAGATAAAATAGTGTAAGCCAGCAAGACATCATTTCAAGAAAAAAACTAGGTTAATGAGACTGAAAGAGGTGGTGCTCGAGAATGAGAAATAGATGAGAGTAAAAAACTAAAGTGCCCAACGAAGTGGACTTAAATCTAAAGATCTGAGACCCTATATTAAGGCAATGAGGTGTCTATAAAGAAGGATAGGGATTCAGTTGCTAGTACAGGAAGAAAATTAACATGCCCAGTACAGGAATATATTTCTAACAGGAAATAGCTTTAAGACTGGCCTTTAAAACACTAAAGTCAGTAGGAGGTCAGGACATTAAATCTTCAGTATGTGCCTACTACTGGGTCAGGCTCTGGAGATACAGTGGTGAGTTAAAATAGTCAAGACTCTGTATCATGGAGGGGTAAGAAATTAATCAAAAGATCCAACAAATGAAGGGTGAAATGGCAACCATGCAAAGGTGCTTCACAAAAGAAGTATGTGGCACTCCATAAGAACTAAACAAAAAGTCTTGTCCAGGTATGTGAGCAACTGAAAAAAATTATCAAGTGAGTGATTGCTAACTATCTAGAAAACGGAGGGAAAGACATTCTAGGCAGGAGGACTGGCATGTGCAAATATCATGTGCTGAGAGGAAACGTGGTAAATGTATCCCTTTTCTATTTGCTGCCACAACAAGTTACCACATAGTTTCTTAAAACAACACAGATTTATTATCTGACAATTCTTGAGGTCAGATGCCTACAATGGATCTCACTGGGTTAAAATCAAGGAGTCGGCAACATTGTTTCCCTTCTCTGAGACTCTGGAGGAGAAGAAACTATTTTCTTGCCTTTTTCAGTGTCAAGTGGCTTTCTTTGGCTCATGGTCACCTTCCTCCATCTTAAGAGTCAGAAATATCAAATTGAGTTTGTATCACACTGCATCACACTGACCGGCTCTTCTGCCTCCAATTTTCACATCGAAAGATCCTTGTGATTACACCAAGCCCACCTGGATAATCCAAAATAATCCCTATATATTTCCAGTCAATTCTATCTGCAACCTTCATTCCTTTTTCCCATGCGACCTAACATAGTCACAGGTTCCAGTGATTAAGATACGGGCATCTTTCGGGGACCATTTTTCTACATACTGCAGTGAGTTTAGTGGATATCAAGAAAACAGGTGCAGCTGGAGTGCAGAGAATATGGTGAATGTTGACAAGGGCATGATGGAGAGGCACTGCTAACACAACACCATTGGTTATTAAGCTACAAGAAAAAGTATAGACTCCCAGTCTTCCAAACCTATTTCCCATCCTGTTTTCCACAAAGTACCTGGAAAAAGGGTGAATATTTTATGTAAAAACTAGTTGGGAGTTTCAGATTTTTAGCTGAAGAGTTAGATATGCAAAGGCAATAAAAGATGGAAATATCTGAAATGAGAGGATTATTTTTTTTTTCTTAGAAAAATGGAGCAGAAGAGTTAAAAAGAGAAGGGAGGGTGACAAGAAGGAGAAAAGATCATCAAAAAAAACCCATATTAGATGTAGGATCTCGAAGAACAAAGATGTTAAACAGTCCATGCTCCTAAAATGTAAATTTCTAACTTATGGCAAAATTTTTTATTCGTAAGAAAGCCTTTGAGAATAGATTTGTTGTAGAAATCGAGAACCGACTGCATTGCATCTCTGGAAGACACATTGGTAAAGAAAAATGGAAAGTGCAAAATGAGAAGCTGAAAATAATAATTTGGTTGAGGCAAAACTCCAAACCAGAGGTCATCCTGAAATGGCACGGATTCCCTCCCAGAAATTGATAGAAATCTTGGGAGGGCGTTCAAGGCAAACTGACCAGATTTTAGAGGTCTGAAAGCCCCAAGTTGACATATGACCTACAAGTCTGCACTTTTCCCCTAAAACCATATTTTTATTTTTTTTTTAATTTTTTAACGTTTATTTATTTTTGAGACAGAGAGAGACAGAGCATGTACGGGGGAGGGTCAGAGAGAGGGAGACACAGAATCTGAAACAGGCTCCAGGCTCCAAGCTGTCAGCACAGAGCCCGACGTGGGGCTCGAACTCACGCTCCGCAAGATCATGACCTGAGCCGAAGTTGGCCGCCCAACCGACTGAGCCACCCAGGTGCCCCTAAAACCATATTTTTAAAAAAGATACCTGTTTTCAGTAGCATTTCAAATTCTCTCATTCCTTTTGCAACTTCTTCGTCTTGCCAAGATTGCTTTTCCATCATTCCAGTCTAAAATAGTTCTTTGACTAAATAGGTGTGGAGAAAATCAAGGAAGAAAAGAGAACATGTTTGCAAGAACAAATCAGAACTGAAATGGGAAATGGAGCTTGGGTCTCTTGAATCATCTCACAGGGCAGAATGTAAAGAGAGCATGGAAGGGTAACAGACGTTGCATTTGACCAACTGAAGAATTTTCCAATTACTTCTAAAGCCATTGGTTAAATTTTCTATTCTGAAATAAATAGTTGTATAGTGTTCAGTTGCTCCGTTCAGGACAGAGACTTTTACAAAGCAATCGGTAGTTTAGTTTCTTGAATTGTTAGCCAAATTGAAATCACTTTGGTGTCTGACACCTCATTTTTCATGAAGTTTGGAAATGAGATGTAGTGAGAGGAGACTGGTCTCCAAGTTAAAAGGGTTCACAGCTCTAGAGGGAGTGAATAGAAGCCAACTACCCCCGTCCCAAAAAGGAATGCTTCCCAACACCTACATATTTTTTTTAAAGTTGCATTTTGCACGTTATTTTATTTTAAATAAAAACAGCTTGAAAAACTTCATAGTGTCATGCACTACAACTCCTTTTCCTACATATTTTTTTCTGATTTCCCAAGATTTAATTTCTCTCCTCTCATCTTCAACTCTGTATTTATCTTCAATCAGAGCAGTTACTCCCCTTAAAAGTGTTTGCACTCCAAGCACTTCAAGGGCCTCTAACAAAATGGTAACAGGAATCGTCTAGGCTTTGTACTTTACCTTGATTTCAGTAGACCTCTATAATGAGCACCCAGGTGTCCATCCTACAGCTTACAAGTTGAACTATTACATACGCTGCTGTTGAAGAGCACCATTTTCAGTGATAAAGAAACATAGTTTAATAGCCAAGAAGAAAGATTATGGACTGTGGTAAGTATTGACATAAATTGGTGCATCCATAAATGAACTGGACTTTTAAAATGAGGAAGTGGGGTCAGTTTTGTTGTCTGTCAAATCATGTTTAAAGACAGGACTTATATACAGCTTTTAACATCTCATATCTCACTCTCATGTACAAAAATCATGCCACAAGACAGAACTCTCATTGAAAACAAGATTTGATCTAGACCACATGAAAAACAAATGATTCTCTCAGAGATATTTATGTATGCTAACAGACCTGGCTGCTCCCAAGTCTTCATCTGGATCTGAGAAATCAACATATTAGCACAGAAATAAATTTACCTTGGGTTACTATTTCAAGAGTTTGGTTTTTTGTTTTAATTTTTTTAATTCACTAGCCACCCACCAACCTTTGCTAAAGACTCACAGTGTTGAAAAAAAACATGGAACTAAACAACATCATTTAAGGTGGTCGATAAGATCCTGTTACTAAAGCCAGGATGGAGAGTTTCTGCTTCTGTTTAACCTATGCTATTGTCTAATTCTTTGCTGAATCATAAGAATATAGATTGAAGTTCAGAAATGACTCTGCCCTAACTCTGATCCCACAGCTCTGTCCTCACTCCTGCCCCAGAAGTTTGATTCAAAGGATGGCAACAGATGGCCTATAATGCTTGGGACTTTGAGGAATAGCCAATACTGTGAGGAAGAAAGCAACATTAGCATAAAATAAGAATGAGATGAGACTGAATGAGAAATTCATAAATACTTTTGTAAATCACACCGGTGATCCCTAATTGAGAGGGTTAACTCTCTATAAGGGAAGGAAAGAAAATGAATACACTTGAGACCCTACAATGTTCTCTCATTTAGTTTTCAAAAAAATGATATCCACTTTTGTAGGCTCAGAGAGGTCAGGTTATTGTCCAAAGTGTAACTACAAAAAAGAGTGATGGAATCAGGATTAAATCCACAGCCACCGGATTCCAACATCTTTCTTTTATTTTTTTTTAACGTTTATTTATTATTGACAGACACAGAGACACAGAGCATGAGCAGGGGAGGGGCAGAGAGAGAGGGAGACACAGAATCTGAAGGAGGCTCCAGACTCTGAGCTGCCAGCCCAGAGCCCAGCGCAGGGCTCCAACTCACAAACCGCGAGATCATGACCTGAGCCTAAGTCAGATACTTAATCGACTGAGCCACCCAGGTGCCCCAGAGTCCAGCATCTTACTCTTCACTGGAACGTGTAAAAATGTAACATGTTTGTGCATCCACAGTGGGGAAAGGAGGCAGGACTTCAGACAAGGAATGATGAATGTAAGGGGAGCAAGGAGAATGCAGTATCTCCAAAATGGAAGAAAGACATAATTAGGAATTTCTGAGCACACAGGCCAAGAAAAAAATGCCAAGTTGCACTTCAGGATGCTACAGGGAACACTGATATGGATTTGTTTATTTATGTTTGTTTGTTTGAGATTTAAGGGTCACCCACCACTATGCTCTCGTTCTCAATGCTTCCTGCTTTGTAGACCCTACCCCCCCACCTATTACTCTCTTCTTTTCTGTAATTTTATCCTCTGCATCTTTGTGGACTTTTTTACATCGTCATTTAAATATCTGTGTGTCTCTTTCAACAACAAACATCTTTTTCTCTGCCCTATATACCCATTCAACTATGGCTTTAATTTCTTGCCTACTTCTCAAGCAAACTTGTTGAATTTGTTGTTTTTACCTCCTCACTCCCTATTCGCTCTTCAGTCTGGTTTCCTGCTCCACCAAAATCAATTGCCAATATATCAAAAACGCCAGTGAACATTTCCAGACCTCCACCTTGTTTAGGTTCTCAACAGCATTTGACACTTTTGTCTTTTTTTTTCTCCTGGCATCACTCTCTCTTGCTTCTCTTCCTATGTCTTCATACGTCAATATCCTATTTCAACCTGTCCTTCAGGTACTGGTGATCCTCAGAGTTTTGCCATAGACCCACTGCCTTCCCTACTCCAATGACTGCTCCAGGGTCATGCCCATAGCTTCAAGTACCAGCCATGTGCTGATGACTCTCAACATCTCCATTCTAATTCTCCCTCAAAAGTTCCACAGACTTATTTCCAACTATCTCCTGAACATGTGCCTTGGATATCTCATGGAAACGCGAAACCAAGCATCTTTAAATCTGAATATATTATATTATTCTCCAAACCAGGTATTTCTAGAGATTTCCACATTAGCAAATCACTCCACTCTTTGGTTGTGTGAGATGAACACCTGGAAGTCTGCTCTTGACCTCTTCCCTCCTTCACCAACCCGTTCCTACCGCATCTTATCTGATCAATTGCCCAATCAATTTTACCTACCAAATATTCAAATGTATCTATGTTGCTCCGTTGTCCCAACCAAGCCAACATCATTTCCCACCCTCACAACAGCTGTCAATACTGGCTTCTCTGCTCCCAACTTTGTGCCCTTTAACTCATTCTCCACACTGTTCTCAGAGTCCATCATGTCATGTTTCTTCTTGAAATATGTAACTAGATTCCCAGTCTGTTTCAGATTAACTTCAGACTCTGAAATAGCTTACAAAGCTCCGTATGATCTGATCTCTCCCTCTCTCTCCTACCTCATCTCCTGACACACTCCCCTCCCACTCTATGCCTTATGACAGAACTTTCTGGAATGCTGTTTGTCCCACCACATTCCCCTTCCTTTGCACTGGGCAAACTATTGTTCATCCTCCAAGCCTCAGCATAAATATCATTTTTTTAGAGGTACCTCCCTGACTGTCAGGTTAGTTTAGATTTTGCACTCTCGTGACATCCAGCATTTTTCTTATCATATTATTAATCATACATATATAATCATACATGATGGCAACTTATCACTGGATTGTCTCCCCCACTGGATTGTGAGTTCCATGAGCACGTGTCCCATGAGAACATTCTCGTTCTCATTGCTATGTTTGCAAAGTAGTATGTCTGACACATAGTCAGTTCTTAATAAATACATGTTGAATAAATAAACTCAAGCCACTAAGGTGGCTGGACATAAAGTGGTACCTTTCAATCCCATTGCTCTGACCCTGTTTATTCTTTGTTCCACTCACTATATATGACAGTGAGTACATGGTATATACAATGTAATCAGAAGTGCAGAGAATAAATTGATCAATAATAGAATTTTTAAATTCTAAAAACTTCTAATCATGAGATGTGTGGAAAAAATTGCTCACCACCATGTCATAGGATTACTAAGAAATAAACACAAGCTAATAGTCTCTTATTCAATTCATAGAGAATATTATCAATTCAAAAACATGTTTAATGGAAATAACAAAATAAAAATATAAGTAGCTAGACCAGGCTATAAATTTTGTTATTGTCAAAATGTTTGTAGAAAAAGGAAATATCTTAACAAAAGTTATAGCAGTAACTTTGGCTCCAGAAAATCAGACTTAGAGAAATGACCACAAGAGAGAAAATTCTAAATGGAAGGACTTATACTTCATAAAACTAAATGTGGATTTCAAAGGTGATTGAATCAAATCCATGGTAAAATTTATTAATCCCACTGAAAATAATTTTAATAAGATGAAAATGGAAAAAGAGTTCAAAATGGCTTAATTGCTCCTTAGAGGGAAATGAACAATAAACTAAGTTAGTTTAATGTTTTCTATCTGGAAAATAATATTTGGCAAAAGTTTATTATTAAATGTGTTAATATCTGTATCATTAAATATATATATACACACACACATAAATATATATCATTAACTTTATATATGTATGCATGTGTATATTTGTATGTATATGTAAAATCAACTGTGTGCATATGTGAATGTATATAATATATATACAATATACACAATATATACATATACACACAATATATATGTACATACACAATATACACTATATATACACAGTATACACAATATATGTATATATACACAATATACACAATACATACGCAGTATATACAATATGTATGTATTGTATACAGTTTATTATACATATAATATATATCATGAAGATAAAAATATAATATATATATATAATAACAAATATCATCTATCTATCTATCTATCTATCCATCTATCTATCATCTCTCGATCTCTTTAGAACAAAGCAAAATCAGCTGGGTCAAAACAGTTGGACCAAAAGTATCTGTGGTATTATGTCTTAGTCCAACCTCGCAAAGTCATAAGAATGTCAAGTGAGAATCAGAGGATTGCTTGGTGAGCACAGAATCAAAACAAAAAGAATTAACTCATATTGAAGTATTAAGAGGGAATAGCCTGAGATAGACTAATACATCTACCTTCATAGCCAGGACTGGACAGCCCAAATATCTTGGCCTATAGCTGAAGTTTTCCAAAGTTATGTGGGTTGTGTGGTTTTGCTAGATTTCAAATGTAAAATTTCACCCCCTACTCCTCAATATAAACCTTATTTAACTCCCAATAGACAAGTTTTCTCATTTAATCACAAATAATGTCGTATGCAAACCCATCTTTGCAGCTTGGCTCCCTGTTTGGAATTTTCCCCTCCCTTCCTCTTACCCACATCTAATCCGTGCTCTCTTTTTCATAAGGTCTACTCTGATCAACACAGCCTCATATTTACATTCTATACTGCTCTCTGAATTTCTAGAAATTTTTGTAGTTGATAGAAACGTTTCCATGGCATTTACACTTGTCATGATTTGGAAGAATAGCATTTATGGGAGGAAAGTATACTGTCTGTTTCTCCTGACTAAACAATTACTTCCTTGAGGAAATGGAAAGGTGTTATCTTAGACAGCTTTGTATCTCCTGTACTCTCTTGTGCATAGTAAGCAATGGATGCTAGTGTTATTGCCTTTTAGAGTCTAAAGGAAATAGTTAAGATCTTCAGTGAGCATTCTATCATAGCATTTGCTCTGAGAGATGTCTTTCTCCATGAATCCTTAAGAGAAAGTGATAATACCCTTTTTGAGAATTTTATTTTAAGAAGCCCATGGGGCGCCTGGGTGGCACAGTCGGTTAAGCGTCCGACTTCAGCCAGGTCACGATCTCGCTGTCCGGGAGTTCGAGCCCCGCGTCACACTCTGGGCTGATGGCTCAGAGCCTGGAGCCTGTTTCCGATTCTGTGTCTCCCTCTGTCTCTGCCCTTCCCCCGTTCATGCTCTGTCTCTCTCTGTCCCAAAAATAAATAAATGTTGAAAAAAAAATTAAAAAAAAAAAAAAAAAGAAGCCCAAACTGTGGGATGTCAGACCAGAGATTGCAAATAGCATTTGTACAGACATATTTTGTTTAGCATTTAAATATTGTTGTTGTTTCTGACCTAATTCATCATCAGTCTTTAAAACTCAGAAAAAAATGTATATTAAGACCTGGCTTTATACTTTCTATTGAAAAATCAGAAGAGTTGGCAACACTTGCAAAAAAGTGTTGGGTCCTTATGGTTCAGCATGGCAGAAATTGCCCAAACCCAAACATTGATGCCCTTTTTAGATGACACTCCCACATCTCGCCATTTCCTCCACTCAGCCCTCTTCACTAGTTTTCCACTGCTAGCCTGACCCATATGTGCATTTGAGGTTACTGCCTTGACCCACTGTGTCAGTCTGAAGCAATGACAACTTTTTGGCCCGTTTTAGAATAACTTATTTTCCTAGAAGCAAACGTCCTTCTCATCAGAAATGTGCCTCTGTTTTTCTGCCCTCAAATAGGTCAAATAAATTATGACTCAGATCCCATTCTACTGATGTCTGTAGCCATCCAAATAAAAGGTAGCATTCCAAGTATTCAAGGAAAGAAACCAAGCTGCTATTTATGTGATGAAATCATCGGATGGCTCAAGAAAAAAGGGAATATATCATTAGTCAGCCAGACAGACCGTAGGATCTGTAGGAGCCAGCAGAAAGTTCACTAAAATTATAGCAGAGGAGCATATGCTTGCTCCAAGAGATGTGCAGAGATTTAGATGGAGCAAGGACAGATTACTAGCCCAGCTCTGCAAACACCTGTTATTGTTATCACACTCAGAACACCTATTTTCAAATGCTGTAATGAGCCATGAATGTCATATAATTTCTCAGAAACATTGTACAGCAAATCCACACCAAACGACACCAAGATTTCAGTAATTTATTAAAAGTTGGTTCATTTATCACAAGAATACATTAGCGGTGGGATCCAGAAAGACAGAAAGAACTGAGTTCAATGGGGACACAGAAAAAATTATATATGCATTTTTATATAGAAAAAAAGATGATATTTAGGGAATTTGGTAAACATCAAATCCAAGAGGCAATTGTTTGTTTCTCACTGAGGACACTGTAAAGATTTGAAGTAAGAAAAAAACTATATGCTCTTCCCTCTGCCCCAGACTATCAGGCCGTGGGATTTTTAACAAGTTGTTTAGTGAAAAGGCACTGTCTGAAGAGACTCGGGAGATTTTATTTATTTTTATTTATTTATTTATTTATTTTTTTTTTTTTTCTGAAATTTATTGACAAATTGGTTTCCATACAACACCCAGTGCTCATCCCAAAAGGTGCCCTCCTCAATACCCATCACCCACCCTCTCCCCACCCACCCTCTCCTCCCTCCCACCCCCCATCAACCCTCAGTTTGTTCTCAGTTTTTAACAGTCTCTTATGCTTTGGCTCTCTCCCACTCTAACCTCTTTTTTTTTTTTTTCCTTCCCCTCCCCCATGGGTTCCTGTTAAGTTTCTCAGGATCCACATAAGAGTGAAACCATATGGTATCTGTCTTTCTCTGTATGGCTTATTTCACTTAGCATCACACTCTCCAGTTCCATCCACGTAGCTACAAAAGGCCATATTTCATTTTTTCTCATTGCCACGTAATATTCCATTGTGTATATAAACCACAATTTCTTTATCCATTCATCAGTTGATGGACATTTAGGCTCTTTCCATAATTTGGCTATTGTTGAGAGTGCTGCTATGAACATTGGGGTACAAGTGGCCCTATGCATCAGTGCTCCTGTATCCCTTGGATAAATTCCTAGCAGTGCTATTGCTGGGTCATAGGGTAGGTCTATTTTCAATTTTCTGAGGAACCTCCACACTGCTTTCCAGAGCGGCTGCACCAATTTGCATTCCCACTAACAGTGCAAGAGGGTTGACTCGGGAGATTTTAATCCTCTTGTTTCACAAGTGAGGAAACTGCAGGTCAGACAATGTGCTAAGGTCACGCATTCAGTAATGACTCAGTACCTCTTTCTGATGTGCAAAGATGAAGTATCCAAAGTCACTGCACCCAGAAAACTCACATTCTAATAGGGCAGGAACCCCAAAACAATATATACTCATGAAATAATTAATGGTAATGATAATTGTTATCAGTTACGACGTGCTGCAATGTGTCAGATGCTGTTCTATGATATATTTCTGTCACCTCATTATTCTCCCAAACCTCTCACAGATAAGTATAATCATCCAGACTTTACAGGTGCAGTGACTGAGGCCTGGGAGTTAGATACATTCATTGATTCATACATTCATAGTCAACAAATAATTTTAATTCAAGGTACTTGAAATACAGCGCTGATCAAAAAGAGAGACGATTCATATACGTATATATGCCTGGTACTGTGGCATGAAGCAATATAAACCAATGCAAGAGGATGAGAAAGAGAAGAAGTTTTCCTTAGGAGGTGATACTTAAGAAGAGACTTAAAGCAAGTGAGCGAGGGAGCCATGAGGAGACTGGGGGAAGAATATTGAGGCACTTGGAATAAAAAGTGCAAAAGCCTTAGGACTGGAGTATACATGAGAATTATTAGCTCCCCACTTCTTAGTTCTTAAGGGATACCAAGATAAATCAGTTGTGAATCCTTCCCTTAAAAAACTTAAATTTACTAGAAGGGTAAAACAAATGCACTAATATTAAAAAAGAACACTGTAGAACAATAAAGGGTAGAAATAAAATTAAAGGTCAAAAAAGGTAGAGACTTTGCTTAACTTGGAAGAGGGAAATTCCTGCAGATTGAAGTCTGTACCTATCCCAGAAGTGACTTTTGAACTCTACCTTTAAATGTAGAGTAGACCCCTGGGAGTTGGATATGGGGTAGGTTCTTGAGGGTAAGGAACACTTTCTAATCAGCAGCAAGAACTTGATCAAAGTAGAGCATGGCAGAAAAAGTAGTTCAATTTGGCCAGAGTATAGTGGAAATGGAAGCGAAAAGAGAGGAAACAAAACATTTGGAAACACTGAATGAGGGTATAGTCAGTCCAAGGAAGGCACTTGAAAGTCGGTCATAGTAGGATTTGATGATTTATGGAATGTGGGGATTGAGAAAGAAGGATGAGTCAAAGAGGACGCTGATGTTTTGCACCTTGGTAACAAGAGTACAGGTTAATAGAAGTAAGGGAGTCAACAAGAAAGCAGGCTGGTGATCTCTAAAACAACCGATGTGTTCAGTAGTTAAATCTGAGCTCTTGCAGTGGTGGCTTTCAAGCATGAGCATGCATTGGAATAATAGGGAGTGCTTGTTCAAACTGATCGCTCAGCTCCACCTGCACCATGTTTGCATCCCTAATACAGTATAATTTGTGTTTCTAGCAAATTCCCAGGTAATTCTGATGCTGCTGCAACTAAAGGCCACCCTTTGAGAACCACTATCTTAGAAGAACGTTTAAGTTGAAACTGGAAAATTCAGGACTACAAAAAGATCATCTGCCAAGTGTCAAAAAAAAAAAAACAACAAAAAACAAACAAACAAAAAAAAAAAACAAAAAAAAAAAACCCAATCAGAGCCTAGGGAAAAGTGACAAGGTTTTGCAAAAGCCACTGCAGGCATCTTTCTAGAGAAATGGGATTACATCTCAGCTCATCTATTTAGGTTTCTCCCCACTTGCACGGTCACACATCTCCTGATCTTTAAATGCCAATGACAGTGACTGTTCTAGGATTGAGAACAGATGTTTACAGATTCATTTGAAAGTGTTCAGGAAAGCACCATCCAATAGAAACATAACGCAAGCCACATATGTGGTTTTTAATCTTCTGGTACACTCATTTAACACATTTTTTGAAGCAAAAAGTAACTAATAAAATCATGCATAAAATACATTCATTTCAAAATGTAATAAATATAAAAAAATATTTAGGAGATAACTTACTTTTTTGAAATAAATATTTGAAATCCAGTGTGTGTGTTATACTTACAGGCCGTCTCAATTTGGACTAGCCACACTGAAAGTTCTCAATAGCCACATCTGAGAGGTGGCTATCATACTGGACAGAACAGTGCCAGAGCTATATGATGGAATGTGGAGCCTAATAATAATGACAGAGTTAAGTATGCTTGAGATTTAAGAGCATGAGTCAAGGAAATGAGACCGAACCTAATTTACATGTAACTGATCTTAACTTGTTTATGCCAAGGCAAACGCCAGTAAAAGGTACATAGATGAGGTTAAATAAAGCTAAACTTGGGGCGCCTGGGTGGCACAGTCGGTTAAGCGTCCGACTTCAGCCAGGTCACGATCTCGCGGTCCGTGAGTTCGAGCCCCGCGTCGGGCTCTGGGCTGATGGCTCAGAGCCTGGAGCCTGTTTCGGATTCTGTGTCTCCCTCTCTCTCTGCCCCTCCCCCGTTCATGCTCTGTCTCTCTCTGTCCCAAAAATAAATAAACGTTGAAAAAAAAATTAAAAAAATAAATAAATAAATAAAATAAAAATAAATAAATAAATAAAGCTAAACTTATTTCTCTTTCTAGCCCAAATGGAGTAACAGGAACCAGATCTATCTTCATGACTGAAAGACTTTTAAAAAGGACAAAATATATAAAGTCATGGTTCTCAAATGTTAAGTATCAGTCAGTGCAGAATATAATTCATAAGAGAAAAGAAATAAACAAGGTGAGCCTTGTCAATGACTCAGCTCACTGTTGGGGGAGAGTTTCTAGGTCATGGTAGACTTTGTCTGAACTAGAAAATTATTAAAATAGGCCAATATCCACATTGCTTTGGCTCTAAGGATGGTGAAGTGTGTTGGTTCAGATAGATGATGTAAATCCTACCTAGTTAAAGAGACTTATCTTAAGGTTCTTCTAATTTGCTATTGTCAGCTATTAACTTTATGAGTGAAACTGCTATTACTGAGTTTAAATTTTAAAGTTAACATATTCGGAAGAACACTCAAGTATTTCCTGGGAATTGCTTAGAGCCACAAATGTGATGCTGTGGATTACAAAATGCATTTCCTCTTTCTGCTAGGGCACATCACTGCATTTGTTTTTCAGCTGTGTCTATTCTACCCACCTTGCTCGTCCTCGTCATAATTTTTTTTGGCTTAAGTTTTCATTTTAATTACAGTTAGTTAACATACAAGGTTATATTAGTTTCAGGTACATGATATAGTGATTCAACAATTCCAAACATCACCCAGTGTTCGTCACAAGTGCACTCCTTAATCCCCATCACCTATTTAACCCATCCCCCACACACTTCCCCTCTGGTAACCATCAGTTTGTTCTCTATAATTAAGAGCCTATTCTTGATTTGTCTCTCTCACGCCCACTCTCTTTTCTCCCCTTTGCTCATTTGTTTCTTGTTCCTCATGCATCGTCACATATGAGCAATATCATATAGTATTTGTCTTTCTCTGACTGACTTATTTTGCTTAGCATTATACTCTCTAGCTCCATTCATGTCATTGAAAATGGGAAAATTTCATTCTTTTTTTAAAAATGTTTTTTTTTAATTTATTTTGAGCTCTGTCAGTGCAAGCCCAGCATGGGGCTTGATCCCCAAAACCATGTGGTTATAACCTGAGCTGAAATCAAGAGCCAGACACTTAACTGACTGAGCCACCCAGGGGCTCCAAGATTTCATTCTTTTTCATGGATGGATAATATTCCTATGTGTCTATTTGTGTGTGCGTGTGTGTATGTGTGTGTGTGTGTGTGTGTGTGTGTGTGTATACTACATCTTCTTCATCCATTTATCAATGGATGGACACTTGGACTATTGCCATAACTTGGCTATTGTAAATAACCCTGCTATAAACATAGGGGTAAGTATCCCTTTGAATTAGCATTTTTGTATTCTTTGGGTAAATATCCAGTAGTGCTATTGCTAGAACATAGGGTGGTTCTATTTTTAACTTCTTGAGGAAACTCCAGACTGTTTTACACAGTGGCGACACCAGTTTGCACTCCCATCCACAGTGCATAAGTGCTCCTTTTTCTCCACATCCTCACCAACACTTGCTGTTTCTTGTGGTGTTGATATTAGCCATTCTGACAAATGTGAAGTAATATCCTATTGTAGTTTTGATTTGCATTTCCCTGATGGTAAGTGAAGACAAACATCTTTTCATGTGTCTGTTGTCTTCTTTGGAGAAATGTCTGTTCATCTCTTCTGCCCATTTTTTCATTGTATTATTTGTTTTTTGAGTGTTGAGTTGTATAAGTTCTTAATATACTTTAGATACTAACCCTTTATCAGATATGTCATTTGTAAACATCATCCCCACCTTGTATACATTGCCTTTTAGTTTTGTTGATTATTTCCTTTGCTGTGTAGAAGCTTTTTGTTTTTATCTAGTCCCAATAGTTTATTTTTGCTTTTGTTTCCCTTGCTTCAGAAGACATATCTAGAAAAAAGCTGCTATGACTGATGTCAAAAAAGTCACTGCCTGTGTTCTCTTCTAGGATTGTTATGGTTTCAGGTCTTACATTTAGGTATGTAATCTGTTTGAATTTATTTTTGTGTATGATCAAGAAAGTGATTCAGTTTCATTCTTTTGCACATTGCTGTCCAGTTTTCCCAACATCATTTATTGAATAGACTGTCTTTTTTTTTTAAATGTTTAGACAGAGACAGAGTGCAGGTGGAGGCAGGGGGTGGGGGAGTAGAGAGAAAGGTAAACACAGAATCCAAAGCAGACCCCAGGCTCTGAGCTGTCAGCACAGAGCCTGACGTGGGGCTGGAACCCACCAACCTTGAGATCATGACCTGAGCTGAGACGCTTAATCAACTGAGCCACCCAGGAGCCCTGAGTAGACTGTCTTTTCACATTGGATATTCTTTCCTGTTTTGTTGAAGATTAATTGACCATAAAGTTATGGGTTTATTTCTGGGTTTTCTATTCTGTTCCATTGATCTATGTGTCTATTATTGTGCCAGTACCATAATGTTTTAATCGCTACAGCTTTGTAATATAACTTGAAGCCTGGAATTATGTTGTCTCCACCTTTGCTTTGCTTTTCCAGGTTTCTTTGGCTCTTCAGAGTCTTTTGTAGTTCCATACAAAGTTTAGGATTACTTTAGTTCTGTGAAAAATGTTGTTGGTATTATTATAGGGATTGCATTAAATGTGTAGATTGTTTTGGGTAGAATAGACATTTTAACAATACTTGTTCCTTCAATGCACCTCATGGTAATTTTATTTACTTTAAATTTTTTTTAATGTTTATTTATTTTTGAGAGAGACAGAGAGTGAATGGGGGAAGGTCAGAGAGAGAAGGAGACACAGAATCTGAAGCAGGGTCTATCTAGGCTCCGAGCTGTCAGCCCAGAGCCCGATGCAGGGTCTAAGCCCGTGAACCAAGAGATCATGACCTGAGTTGAAGTCGGACACTTAACTGACTGAGCCACCCAGATGCCCCTGCCTCATGGTAATTTGAAAATAAGATATTCCAAGGAAAGGCATCAGTGGTGATAGTTATTTAGCAACTTGTACTGTTATACTCTTACTTTAAAATACGGTCATTTTTCGGGGCAACTGGGTGGCTCAGTCGGTTGAGCGTCCAACTTCGACTCAGGTCATGATCCCACAGTCTGTGAGTTCGAGCTCCGCATCGGGCTCTGTGCTGTCAGTTCAGAGCCTGGAGCCTGCTTTGGATTCTGTGTCTCCCTCTGTCTCTGCCCCTCCCCTGCTCATGCTCTGTCTCTCTCTCTGTCAAAAATAAATAAACATTAAAAAAATATGGTCATTTTTCATGTATTTAATTTCCTAAGTTTCAGATTTATTATCTGTTTCTTAATGTGTTGATTACCAGAACGTTAGAATTTACCTAGTTGATTGTGGTGGTATTATAAAAGTTCTGGTTAAATTATAATGTAAGGATTTTTAAAAGCCAAAAAAAAAAAAAAGAGAGAGAAAGAGGGGGGAACCCAAATGGAGCCCATAAATCTCCCTGAGTTGAGGATATTGTGTTCAAAGTCTGAAGAGACCAAGGCAGGTTGAGTTTGTAGGACAGATAATAAGAGAAGATAGAGTTGCACGCAAAGAGAACTCCAGAAATTCCTAGAGCATTCTGTGTAAATCTGTAGCTGTGAACTGTAAGGAAACGACCTAACGCTGGAGAAAAAAAAACTCCCTGAAGTATTATAGGGAATAATCTGTGGAACTCACACAGAGCTGCAAATAGTTTGTGTTCATTCCAGTGAGGGGAAAAGCCTTGTAATTCACAGGACATTGAGTAGAGAACACAAAAGCCATTGCCTCAATAGTTGGACAAAATTAGCTCTAAACTAAGGGTGTTCTGATCCAAGTCATAAAGCTGAAAAGTAACCTTCAAAAGTATAAAACTATTTCCAAATAGTTTTGTGCCAGAACAAAATTTAGAAATATTTATATAAAATTCAAAAAGTTATGTAAATAAGATAAAATTCACAAAGTCTAGCATCCAATAAACAATTACCAAGCATGAAAAGAAGCTGGAATATGACCCATAATGATGAGGAAAAAAATCAGTCAATGGTGTTAATAGGTTTTTGACAATGGTTTCCCCCTTGGAAGCACGTGTTAGCACTGGAAAGGATACAGATTTAAAGTTAGACCAGGATTTTAATTCAATCTTTTTATATGTGTACTTGGACAATTCACTGACCTCACTGAGCCTAGTATTCATTAACTATTACATGGAGATGCTAGATAATTACTGTGGTAATATAAATTAATAATGGCATATATGTGGCAGTATCAATATTTACATGTTAATATTTGAATTGCCTGAATATATAATATATATATTGCCTATAAGTATATAAATAATAACTTTATTATTTATTTCCTTTATTGAAATTCAACTTTTTTTATTAATTTTTTTTAATGTTCATTTATTTATTTTGAGAGAGAGAGACATACAGAACATGAGTGGGGTAGGGGCAGAGAGAGAGGGAGACACAGAATCTGAAGCAGGCTCCAGGCTCCGAGCTGTCAGCACAGAGCCTGATGCGGGGCTTGAACCCACAAACTGTGAGATCATGACCCAAGCTGAAGTTGGACGCTTATCCAACTGAGCCACCCAGATGCCCCAAAATTAAACTTTTTTCTGATGGTTCCAATATCCACAGAGTGGAAAAATTATTCTATCCAATTTTAATAAATCTAGAAAATCCAGTAATCTTTTAAATCAAATTCTCATCTCAATCACTCTCTAATACTTAGACACTTTAGGGTACATATTCAGTCTTTGGGAATGTCTTCCCTTTTCCTTTCTCTATTATTAAGCCCAAAGTTGACCCAAGTTCCCAGGGAGGTTCATCTGCTCCCTGGAATCAGGGAGGTGCTCAACAATGTCCCTGAGCCCTGGTTGGAGATACCTCATCCCTATAATCTCTGGCCTTTGGTATGGTCAGCTGCTACCCACTGAAGTTGGTCTAACCTCACTGGCCTTTTGAAAGTTGTGCTAACATCCATCATAAAAGACAATGAATTTCGTCATTGCCTCCAGATGAGAGCGCTTGCCTTTTTCAGCTTTTTATCTCAAACTTCACCTTTAGTCAATCGGTTCTCTCTGCACTCCCCTGCATCTTCCTTGGGTGCTCAGAAACTATCAGAGCTGCTTTCCCTGAAACTCCACCACACTTTCTCTAGAGCCCACTTACCCAGAAATCTTCCCAGACCATGGCTACCTGACCATGCCCACACTATGCTGGCTTCTGGGGCTCTCATATTCCAAAACAGAGAGTGGAGCACAAGCCTTTTCCGCTTTCAGACTCTCAACACCATATTGTCTGTGGTTTGCATTGCCTTACCTCTTCCCATCCTGGTGGAGGCACAGAGAATGAGATGTTAGTTCCCATAGAACCCAGGTACCATCTGGGTTGGTACTGCTGCTGACTCCCTCCCCAAATACTTCCCCCAACTCCAGAGGCTCTTTTGGTTTCTACCCTGTGGTGAGAGAGAAGAGACTTCCTTTGTTCTAGGCTTTATTTCTTCCTGATTTATACCATAGCCAAATGTGTTCCATGTCTTTAACTCTTCTCGTATTTCTAGACACCAAGAGTCCAACATTAGTTTCACTGGGCTGAAATCAAGTGTCCGTAGGGCCACTCTCAAAACTTTGTAGGAAGGGACTCACTCCCCACCTCTTCCATGTTCTGGAAATATACTCTCTTGGCCTATGCTCTCTTCTTCCACATTCAAAGCCAGCTTCAAATCTCTCTCTCTCTCTCTTTCTCTCTCTCTCTCTCTGCCTGCATCATCACATCTCCTTTTGCTTCCTGAATGTGTCCAATCTTCCTCTCCCTCTTTCTTAGCAGGACACATACAATGGCAGTTAGAGACCACCCAGATAATGCAGGATAATCTCCTTATTTCAAGAGCCTTAACTTAATCACATCTGTAAAAACTTTGGTACAGAAATTTAATATTCAGTTTCTGTGATGTAGAATCTGATATTGTTGGGGGTCACCATTCAGCTCATAATAGGTGTGAGTATAATTTAATTGGAAAGAAAATCTTTTCAACAAACTGTACTGGAACAATTGGATACCTTATGGAAAGAGGTATCTTTCCATCTCTATGTCATGCTAAATGCAAAAACTAGTTTGAAATGAATCATAGTTGGGTTTTTTTTAAGTTTATTTATTTATTTTGGGAGAGAGAGAGTATGAGCAGGGGAGGGGCAGAGAGAAAGGAAGAGACAGAGAATCCCAAGCAGGCTCTGTGTTGCCAGTGTAGAGCCTAAAATGGGGCTCAAACCCACAAACTGGGAGATCATGACCTGAGCTGAAGTCAGAAGTTTAACTGACTGAGCCACCCAGGCACTCCTGAATCATTGTTTTAAGTGTAAAAGCTAAAACTATAAATTTTTAGGATTGATACTTTTCTGAATGTGATGGTCCTCAAAATAGCAAGTATGTTGCCTAACATAATTATGTTGAGTTTGGTCAGCCTGAGTATCTCATTCACTCATGCAAATATTTAATGGAAATGTTAAACAATGATGTTTTGTATGCCTCCCTCTTACAATAGAAATGCACATAGGGGCGCCTGGGTGGCGCAGTCGGTTAAGCGTCCGACTTCAGCCATGTCACGATCTCGCGGTCCATGAGTTCGAGCCCCGCGTCGGGCTCTGGGCTGATGGCTCAGAGCCTGGAGCCTGTTTCCGATTCTGTGTCTCCCTCTCTCTTTGCCCTTCCCCCGTTCATGCTCTGTCTCTCTCTGTCCCAAAAATAAATAAACGTTGAAAAAAAAAATTAAAAAAAAAAAAGAAATGCACATCAATTTATAAATACATACACTAGAATAAGACAACTTGATAATAGCCAAATAAGTGAGGGTATTAAGGAAAAAAAAAAGTTGAGGGAAAATTAAAGTAAGCCAGGAAAGAGGTTAGTAAATAAACTTCATGTTGGGACTCTCATACCAAGTGGCTCAAAATTTGAGCTTTTTATCTGCCAGTGCAAAAAGGGACAAAATATATATGGTATCCGTAGAATAAACACATGTTTGGTACCCCCAAAGTCATAATTTTCCTGATACTGAGACATGGGAAAAATTTATGTCAGGTTTTTATGAAGTGAAAATAGGACCATACTGAACATCAATAGCAGTCTTGATTAATTCATTAAAGAACTCCCCTGACAATATCCCAGTACACCCCTCTGTGTACGCACATGGACGAAACCCAAAGGACAACTCAATAAATCCAGTTCTACAGAGGTTCCATTGCTCTGTCATGATTGAGTTTGATCCAGGGTGAATAGGTGTTATGTAAAAGAAAAGAAATGGGGCATCACATCTTTAAACAAGTTTGAGAAACATGGGGTTAGCAATGTCAAAGAAATTTCATTGTTGTGGGACTTTTCAGAGACTTTACTTTATTACTACATATAGTGAATTTCAAAAAAAAAAGACATTATTTCCCATACTATCAAATTACTTTGCCAGGAATTAATTTCCCAGCCATGTTTCCAGAGTTCACTTTGTGGAGAATAATTTATTTTAGAGATCTGTAGGGGCTAACATTTTGTCAGACGTTTTGATTAAAATTGATCCAAAGAAATAATACATCTATGTAAGTGCTACCCCTTATGCCAAATTGGAGATATGTATTTCGAATGAACTGTAGACTTTAAACCATGAAAGAAGGTCAGAAGCAACCTCAGTTCTAGCACTTACTAGTACAACAGAGGGGCAACACCCAGAAGACATTGCATTTTTCTGATGAATGGACAAGAGAGTCTCTTGAAAACTAGTCACCAATAGATATGTCTATATGAAGAAATACTGATGTGGAGTTTGGCAAAATGTGTATAGATCTGAAGAATTTTTTCCACTGGCATGAGAAAAGTTAAAGAATCAAAGGCTTTCATTTGGTTGGGAATAAAAACAATTTTAAATCAGAACCTAACAACAACAGTTAAAAAAAAAAGGCTTTAGAAAAAGACAAAATCTTCAAAACAACCACACTATAACAGAATAAAAAATTAATTGCTGTGAAAGTAAAAGCAACTAATTCTGAATATGCAAAATAACCTCACAGAGTCCCAAACCTCTATGCCCTGAAGCTTTTTGCTTAGAGAACAAAATGCTTCTCACTTCACTAAATTAGCTGTCTCTTAAGACATAGATAAGAGCTGGAAACTGGGATTTTAAGTGCCTGCTGGGGGTCTCAGGCTTTGTCCCAAAATCATTGTCTCTGAGGGCACAGTACTCTTGGTCCCCATTTTGATACACATAAGCATCCTATTAGAGGGGAGAGCACATGTTAAAATGACTACAAGAGATTTCCCACTGCTTGAGATGTTTCATCCAAGTGTCCCAACAAAGGTCAACAGGATTAAGCAGTAATTTTCAAGGGAAAAAAATCATCCATGAACTTCCTTATTAGACATTCTGATCTACTGTATTGGATACAAATTATTTGCCAGACTAATTCTTTGTCTAGGCTAGTCTGTTCTTGCTCTGAAAAAACTGAGGGAGAAGCATATGTGGTTTACTTCCCAAAACATAGAGTTTCATCTATCATGATTTGAGGACACATGAAAAGACCTTTATGCTCTACAAAATTTACCCCACCTGTTTAAGTGGTGACTTTTTGCTATAAATTTAGAAAGATATTTTCCTTCAGACCTGTCTGATGTAATAATACATAAAATGAGTTAAAATATTCTAAGTGTGGACTCATTTTTTAGAGTCAAACTCAGAGTAGAAAGAGCAGATACTTTTGGAAGTGGATCCCTGAGAGATGTTAAATAGGTCTAGAAAAAACGACAAAATGGAATAGATCAAAAAAAGCAGGCCTAATGTCCTCTATAAGGGGAGGGAAGCATAGTAAAGTCACCTAATGTAGAAAAGGGAGAAAAAATACCTAAAGTTCAGAGAGAAGAGTTAAGGCCAAAATAAAGATGAGGGAAGTAGATAGGATGTTTCTAAATAGAGATTGGGTTCAACATCCAAGAGTTAGAGAAAGACTAAAGATGTCCCAGATTCCAAGGGCACAGGTCAGTTGGCATCTTCCAAGATCAGCATGGTCCAGAGAGAAGAGACTAAGACTGACAAGTGTGGTCTAACTGACAGCAGTCAGTCCAGAGCCCATATTCTTATAAGAGGTTCCTTGAGAATCTGAGGGCTGAGCCTAGGAAAGCCTCTCTTCCTGTTGCTTGTAAGCATCCTGCAGAGGATGGCTTGAAATGGACAGGAGTCAGAGAGAAGCCTGTCTCCATAGGTTACTTTCATCCTTTAACCATGGTGCAGAAAGGAATCTCAAGGAGAGTTCAAATAAGCATTACAAGTGACACTGATAATTCTATCTTATCAAAAAATGCATGGCTACATTTGCCCTTGATTTATTTTCTGAACTCTTTTCTTTCAAAATATTGAACTCTGAGACTAGGACATTCTAATCCTGATCTTCAATCCACTCCCCTTTCTCATCAAATCTCCTTTTTAATAGTGTTACACTTCAGTCCTCTGATCTTTTCATACTGGCTCTTCTCATTCGTTCAACTCCCTGTCCAGCATGAACCAACCTTTCTCTCTGAATTCTTACCAGAACCCTCCTGTGCCACACCCCACTAAACCTAGCAAACCTCCTCTCTTGGGTCAACTGAGCCATCTGTTTGGTTCTTATGTCTGCATGTTGGGTGCTGAGAAAATCTAATTACATCACTCAGCTGCTTGGTTATACTACAGAATAATGGTTTCTGGTTTGCCAGAATACTGGCATGGTTTGCTTTTCAGAAACACACTTTTTCTTGAGCTCATCAACAAACTATCATGGCTCACTATTTCCCCAGAATGTGCAAAATATGTCAAGTGCTGTGATATATGTCAAAGTACTAAATATTTATGCAAGTTTGAAAATTGAAGAGCTCTTATGAGATGCTTGAAGTGATTAAGATGCATTAATTATCTTTTTTACCTTTCCTTTTACCATAAGGATGATAGCATCTTAGAATCTCTAAAGGTACTCAAAAATAAAAATAAATCTGAACAAGAACAGAGGCAAGTTGTCAGCATCCATGAAGAACTCATAGATCTCAACACCTGCTAGAGACTGAACTTAAAGGAAGAAGCAGTGATTTCCTGTGACTACCTCTGTCTCCTTCCCCTTCTGAGACCTGGGATCACCAACATTCTTTGGCGTGCCAAGAGTTTCTGGCTGTACTACTCCATATTTCCTCTTTGGACAATACCCTGAACTAGAAATCTATCCTCCGTGTCATTCCAGTTTGTTTCAGAAAGTATTCATTGGATATTTACTATATGCCAGATCATACGGTGAGGAGATAAACATGAATATGGCAACTTCAACAAAGTCACGGAATCTCCTTTCAAACTTCCAGTGAATTGACACTTTATCATTGCTTTTATCATCTTAATTTAAAAAGGTATCATAGTGGGGCACCTGGGTGGCTCAGTTGGTTAAGCATCCGACTTCTGCCCAGGTCATGATCTCATGGTTCATGAGTTCAAGCCCCGCATTGGGCTATGCACTGATAGTGCAGAGCCTGGAGCCTGCTTCACATTCTGTGTCCCTCTCTCTGCCCCTCCCCTACTTGTGGGCTCTCTCTCTCAAAAATAAATAAATAAACATTAAAAAATATTTTATAAAAAGGTATCTTAGGCTTATATGCAATTTATATCAAGAGCAGGCTTTGAAAATGAAGGTCAAATTTCTTCGTTGAAAAAAGCAGGAAAGTCAGAAGGATAGGTAAACCTCTAGATAAGATCTCAGGTGAGTATGAGGAAAGTAGATAACTGTATATACTGGCAGCCTACATTTCCCATAAAAAAGGACCTGTAAGTGTATAGTAAGAGTGATGGGAACATGGATGAAGTTGGAAATTTTAATGAGAAAGAGATCTAGGGGAGCTGCTATTGATATGGGAAGGACAACATAACATGAGCACATTTTAAAAAATCTAACCTACTAACTTAATATGTTATTTAAACTGTCTTTTCTCTAGATCTGAAGGCTAGTTTACCCAAAGGTCAATGCTTGCTTCTTAAGGACCTTCCTTATATTCAAAAATTTTCACTTGGCCTCTTTCAAATTAAAATATGGGGCATTGTTATTGAACAGTTGGCTTATCTTTTAAACTGTTTTCTGGTTTCTGTAATGTCTGAAATAGGAGATTAGAAAAGTGAATGGGTCTCACCCTCCAGAAGAATACAGTCATGGGAGGCAGTCTGGTAAAATGGCTAAGAGCATAAGTTCTCACATCGAATCCATCACATGTGAATCCCTACTCTGTCATTTTTCAGTTAATAGATGTGAGACAAATTGCTTAATTTTACCATTCTTCAGTTACCTTGTATGTAAAATGGAGATAGTTATGACATTCACTTTATAGCATTATTGTGAGGATTCAGTAAGATACCACACATAAATATTGTTCACTAGAATGCCAGGTATAGATAAAGTGCTACACAAATTTTAGCCATTATTTTTAACCCTGGTGCTCAAGCTATAACCAGTTAAGGGTATGAGAATGTCGATCACGGAAAGTGGTAGAAGTTTCTCATGGATTTACAAATTTACAAAAGATCATGACTTCAACTGCATCAATTTTGTTTATATTCCAGAAAGGGATACCCATGTCCCAAAGCAGGGATCATCTGGAAGAAGAAGTCTGCTTCTCTAGGCCATACATCATGATTTACCTCTTGTCTCCTTTCTCATCTTTTCTCTCTTCTCTCTTTTCCTGGAAATTTCATTTATTTCTATGGCTGTAGTTATTACCTTAAAAGAACTGACTCTCAAATATTTTTTCCTGAGCTTCAGACCCATATTTCCAACTTCCTGAAAATATTTCTACCTGGATATCCTGCCAACCCAGAAAACTATATCTTTGTCTTATTCATCTTTGTGTCTAGCCTTCACCTATAAGAGCATAAAAAATATTTATATTTAGGTGGTTATATTAAAGTTTTTTTTCTTAATGTTTTTATTTATTTTTGAGACAGAGACAGAGCATGAACAAGGGAGGGACAGAGAGAGAGGGAGACACAGAATCTGAAGCAGGCTCCAGGTTCCAAGCTGTCAGCACAGAGCCCGATGCGGGGCTTGAACTCACAGACTGTGAGATCATGACCTGAGCCAAAGTTGAACGCTCAACCGACTGAGCCACCCAGGCACCCCTTAGGTGGCTATATTAAATTAAGTATACAAATATACATGTGAATGAATGAATAAAAAGTTGTGAGCAGTTCTTCCATTTAGGCTAAGTAAGGTTATTAGCATGCTAAAAGCCTTTAAACTATATATATCCCTTTCACCAGTCGAATTTAAATTGAAAAAGACTTCCTTCCATTGCTGACTTCCTTCTTCAGTTTGGAATGGATATTCAAAAGCAGGGTTCAAGGAAGAACCTGTTTTACAATGCAAAGTCAGCAAAGAAGGTTAATAGGCAAACAATGAGATAGAAAGGTCATCAGTCTCAGCCACAACTGATCACAAACACATATCTGCATAATCACTGGCTCTATTCCCAAGGAATTTCTGATAAGGTAAAATTAGACATTCCAAATCTAGTAATTTGGCTGTGCATTGTAGGAATCAACCTTCTTTATTAAAAGCATGTGAGCCGAGGGTAAAAGTGTTCGGAGATGACTGGATCAGGAACTAAACATAAAATATCCTTTCCTCCATTTTTATGATCCAAGACTCCAGAGAAAAAAGGTGAGGAAGTAAAAAGTTGGAAAGAGTATATAAGGAAACATAACCCCACTCATTAGTTTTATTGATTTCTTCAACAAAAAGTTCCTGGATTTCCAACATGTCTCAGGCATTGTCAGGTGTTCTATCAGATATCCAAACCAAGCCTCAAGGTAGCCATGGCATTTACCTATCCATCAGTTCTATCTTCTCACGAGGACACACTTCTCTAATATTTTCAAGTCTTTCTGACTCTTTTCAAATATTCCCTCTCACACACATGGGAGCACGAACCACTAGGAAACTTAAACAATTAACAAAAGCAAGATAATCATGAGTTCAGTCAGACCTTGAAAAATAAAATCACCCGTGGCTAAGTCCTTGTTACATGCCAAAGAAACAAACTGTAACTATGACTGCTGATTATGCAAAGACCTCATTTTTACTGCTCTTCTCATCCATGAACCGTGCTTGGCATGGTTGTCTGGTACTACTGATGTCTTGGAGTGGAGGGGACACGCCTTTCTGCTGGTCTCCCTCACCAGGAGCACACACTGATGTCAGCCCCATGAGTCCTATATGATTCAGCCTGCACTGCAGAATTAAATGTCAAACAGGAGCCAAATGGAGACTAGACACAGATTTTGGTTACTTGTCCTGACCAGGTTCAATATTTGCATAGATATCAGAGTGTTATGATTGAATTATGTCCCTTCAAATGCACGTGTTGAAGTCTCAAACCTAGTGCCTCAGAAAGTGACCTTGTTTGCACATAAGGTCTTGACAGAGGTAACCAAGTTAAAATGGGGTCACGAAGCCCTAATCCAGTATGACTGGCATCCTTACAAAAAGCGCAAGTTTGGAGACGCACACATACACAGGGAGAATGCCACATGACCATGAAAACAGAGACCAGGGATGCTTCTACACCCAAAGAAATGCCAAAGATTGTCAGCAAACCACTGGAAGCTTAGGAAAAGGAACAGAACAGATCCGTCTCACGGCTCTCGGAAGGAACCAACTCTACTGACCCCTTGATCTTACGACTTCTAGCTTCTGCAACTCAGAGATAATTTTCTGTTAAGCCACTCAGTTTGTGGAGGTTTATTGTGACAGCAAACTAATAATACACAGGGCTCATGCTTTAAGCTTTTTAAAGTACTGAATTGTATCCAGGTTCAAGCGCAACCTCCTCACAGGTATAAATGCCTGTCAAAATCTTTTCAAGTTTATATGTTAAAAGCTTTGAAAATGAGAAGAAAAAAGAGCAAATATGATCTCTTCAGAATGATTCTCCCCAAATAATGACAGTGTGCTATGTGAAAAGCCCCTGTCTCTGGAAAAGTGCACCCTATATCCTCATCATTTATTTCCAGTGGAGACAACTGGTCTTTTGTTTCAATGTCAGATAACCAGGTTTCAAGGATCAAACCAAAAAAGCAGTAATTGGCACGAATTGTTGTATGTGATGCTTGTCATTTTGCACTACCTCATTTGTCTTATGAGCAGGGCACTAATGAATTAAAAAGCCAGAACAGACAAAGAGGGGCAAGTTTGGATGCATTAATATCTACTATGAAATCATGGTTGTGATAACTCTTGTATAAAGTGAAAACCATTTCAATAAGGAAGACTTGTTTCCTTCTTGAAGACTTATGATCATCACCATTAAAACTGAAAACAACAAACTAGGGCATAGTGAGGTCTTGTATTCTTATGACAGAAGTTAGGAGAACAGATTCTAAAGGAGGCCTAGGAGGGCCAATTACATAATTTGCAAGGCCAAATGCAAAATGAAAAAGCAGGACAAGAGATTCATTGAGGGTACTAAAATATAAAGCTATTTCCTTTCTTTTACATCATGGCATTTTAATTTTTATTTAATATTACGCTAAATAAAGAAAAAATTAAAATTTTAATTATTAGCATGAATTGTACCATTTGGCTCTATACAGTGCACTGATACTTTTAAATGCAAATATAAGAGCATGTAATTCATATGCAAAAATCCTTGAGACTACACAATTCATATTTCATAGTTTTTATGCGCCTAAGTATCTTATTCTTTTTTTTAAATGTTTTATTTATTTTTGAGACAGAGAGAGACAGAGCATGAGCTGGGGAGGGGCAGAGAGAGAGGGAGACACAGAATCTGAAGCAGCCTCCAGGCTTGAGCTGTCAGCACAGAGCCCGACGCGGGGATCGAACTCACAGACCCTGAGATCATGACCTGAGCTGAAGTCGGACACTCAACCGACTGAGCCACCCAGGCGCCCCACGTATCTTATTCTTACCAGACAGTGGAAACAGTTTCATTGGGATTGAACTCAACTGTATTTATTTTTTTTATCTTTATTTTTGAGAGAGAGAGAGAGAGTGGGGGGGGGGGACGGCAGAGAGAGAGGGAGGCACAGAATCCGAAGCAGGCTCCAGGCCCTGAGCTGTCAGCACAGAGCCTGAAGTGGGGCTTGAACTCATGAACCACGAGATCGTGACCTGAGCCGAAGTCGGACGCTCAACCGACTGAGCCACCCAGGCGCCCCTGTATTTATTTCAATTATTAATGCACACACATCCTACCAGCATTCTCTACCTCAGTGTAGTGAGGGGTAAAGAAAGATTAAAAGGAAAATGAGCTATGAGTTTCCCCATCTTTGTCGTTCCTTCTGTGTCACCTAGACAGTGCATCATTGACTTCTCTGTGTCCAAAGCAAGCTCTCATTGGAAAGAAAAGTGTAGTCTCTTGGGGCTGTCAAGACCCCCATCTCCCCCATCCCCAGTTACTCAGTCATAGACCTAACACGTTTACTTTGTACCTGCTTTGAGTCTTAAACTCCATGCATCATGGGCCCACCAGGACTCTGTGTTTACGGGCTCCACGTGCAATGTGCAAATGAAGTGGCAAAGAATGGTGCATGCTCCAAGGTTCCATTGCACTTCTACAAATAAGTTCAAGGATAAATGATTAAGAATTTCTGTACAGTGACAGCACAGCATCAAATCACACTGTTTGCAAGCCCATAAAGACAGCCCAGGGTTCTCACGTGGCTTCTCCCAGGAACTTGCCATGCCTTTGAGCAGTTGTCTAACTTCCATGGGACTCATTGTCCTTTCTGTGAGATATGAAGAGTCTCTCATACCACTCACAGCTATGGATCTGTCCTCCTCATGGCATTTCTTTCCAACTTAACATTTTTTTAACAATCTCCCCACTCCTGTTCGCAAGAATATAAACTATGAAGGCAGAAAGTTCATCTTATTCACAAATGTATACACAGTGAATAAAACTGGGACTTAGAATACAGTATGTTCTCCATAAATGTATAATGAAGGAATGAATAATAAACACACCCTCTTCACCACGCTACCTAATCCCCCTCATTCTCTTTATCTATATAGTAAGATCTGGGATCAAGCACTTCAGAGACATAGTACATTGAGGCCAAAAGCCAATAATGCCTAATAACGTAGTTTTGATAATCTATGCAATTAACGCAAATACAGAGCCAAGATTTTAAGTTTGGGAGCTTTCACATTATAAAACAGAATTTCAGTTATTTGAAAATATGTTTTATTTGAGTATAATTGACGAACCATGTTACATTAGTTTCAGGGGCACAACATAGTGATTCCACAAGTCCATAGATTATGCTGTGCTCACAACAAGCATAGTTACCATCTGTCAGCATACAACACTATTACAATACCATTGGGTATATTTCCAATGCTGTGCCTTTTAGTCCCAAGACTAAACTGGAAGGCTGTCTCCCCTTCCCCATTTTGCTCATCCCCCAACACCCTTCTTTCTGGCTACTATCAGTTTGTTCTCTGTATTTGTAAGTCTTAGTCTGCTTTTAATTTGTTTGTTTCTTCATTTCTTCATGTGAGTGAAATCATATGGTATTTGTGTTTTTCCTTCTTTTTATTAATCTAAAGAAATGGAACTACTCATTTGAAGTATTGTCAAATCTGTCACTGCTCTATTAGGCTAGTTTGGGTCTGAATTTCACCTGCAGAGTCCCCTCTAGATACTTGAGTCAGTGATCCCCACCTTAGACCATCTGGAAAGAAACAAAATAGATGATTGGGGGATTTCAAGTCACCCCATGGCTACAACTCCTTAAGCATTTTTTTTTTTACTTTTTTCTCAGGGCCAGAGTTCTAACCAGCACCAATGAACTAGTGCCTGCACAATGCATGAGGAAATGTGGATCTTCTCACACCAAATTTCATTCTGTATACCCCTGACAGTGTGTTTTGGCACCCCCAAATCTTTGAGTGCTATAGAAACTCTGATAAGTAAAAAAAAATACAGCAAGGTCATAATATATCAGTGAGCTACCCCGTCTCCAGAGCATTTTTAAGAAGCTCTGGCTAGAGGTTTGTCATGCTCTATCCATTCTTAGGTAATGATCTACCTGAGTCTGTGTGTGTGTGTGTGTGTGTGTGTGTGTGTGTCTGTAAAGAGACACAGAGGGGAGAAAACATAAGAAAAGGGGTCATATTTATGAGCAGGTATTATTATTTCAGAATATATAGACGATATAAATATATATAGTAGAATCAAAAACATTATTATCAAAGAAAAATACAGTTTTCATTTGATAATGATAATCTATATATGCTTACAGCTCAGGACCCTACAGTATTTTATAACAAGATATTAAAAACCAAATCACACCAAACCAAATGCTTCAAAATATGTTTTCCAGTGGATGAGAAAACCAACATTAGTCCTAAGCACATGCTTATGCCAAATCCCTCATCTTGAGGGTTTTACCATTCTCCTTGGAACCCATTTTAAAATTCAGTCTTTTTCAAACTGCACAAGGAAGAAAAAGAAACTCTCTTCATATAAAATTAAATTTACATGGAAAAATTAATTTGAAATCTACACAAAGTCTGACTGTTACTGGTATTCTGAAACTCATGCCAAAAAAGTGGGCATTTGTACCATTTCATGCCTCACACTCAATTTCTTCTTAAATAAAGTAATGGAAAAATTCATTAATTTTGTTCTTGATTGTTACCTTATGATGGTCTCATCTAACAAGACCATCAACTGATGTTATTTTATCTATTCCATGGTTTCCACTGAGGTTAAATTTCTATTACAAACTTCAATATGTGCTATTGTCCAGACAAAATTTCTATTTGCTGACCTGTTTGTTTGAATAAATGCAATAGCGTGATACCCTTGGGACAGTAATTTGTTTAACGTCCCTCTAAAATCTTGCAATTTTTTGCCCAGAGTAAGGACGAGTGCTCTGAAGAAGGCATTAGACTCTACCGACCTTCTTGCTTGACAGGGATGATGGGAAAGAATGGGACACTTCCTCCTCCCAAGCTTTTCCCCATTGGGTTTGTCCTGTTATTTAAGTGGCTCAGGTTCTGAAAAGTCTCCACTGCTGTGTATCAGATACACAGATCTTGGATTTTGAAGATTATAAATCACCTACAATATGCTCTTCAGTGATGTGGGGAAGAAATCCTTTCTTCATTACCTATTCATGCAGGTTTTTATATTGTGATATTAATTTAGTTTAACTTTTTAAGTTTATTTCTGTCTTTTGAAAGAAAGCACAGTGAACATGCACGAGAAGGGGAGAGGCAGAGAGAAGAGAGAGAGAGAGAGAGAGAGAGAGAGAGAGAATCCCATTCAGGCTTCATGCTGCCACTGCCAGTGCAGGGCTTGACCTCACAAACCATTGAGATTATGACCTGAGCTAAAACCAAGAGTTGGATGTTTAACTGGATGAGACACCCAGACATCCTGAGATATTAATTTATTCTTAAAACTGAGCTTCTCACTTCTGTTCTTTATTTCCCTGCTGGCTTCCCTGACTCTGCCAGCCAGACAGCAAAAGAAGGACCCAGGAATGCACAGAACATGGACTTTGCCCCCAGTCAGATCCAAGTTTGAATCTCTGCTGTACTTCCTGGCCATGTGACAAGCAAAGGAGTCTCCCCTACCATCAGTTTCCTCAAATGTACAGTTGCAAGCGTTAAAGAAGGTAATGTGGGCACAAAGTACAAAGGAAGTGTCACAAAAATTGCTATTATTTATTGTTAGTATTACTCTTTGTCTACTTTACTACTAATACATTAGTGGTATAAAAATTACTTGTATAAAATTCCTGGAGGAATCTGAAACTGTTGCCTGGCTAATGTGAGTAAGGGACACACACGCATACATATCCATATACACACACACACATATACACACATGTATCTATATGTATCATGCTATATCCATTTTTATTCCATGTTTCTGTTAATCCTATGAAATAGATAAAACAGGTAATTTTCTGCAACTATATAAGTGAAGAAACCACAATTAGATCATTTAAGGAACCACCTCCCATGATTAAAGAGCTGTTCATTCCAAGGGTTTGACCCAGGCCTTTTAACTAAAGCTGTATTCTAGTTTACCTCACATTCCTAGTGCATTTAATTTCTGTTTCTCAAATGATTTATGAGCATGCACCAAGTAACTGTGAAGTGTTTGTAAAGTGGTGTAGCTGGAGTAATCGTAGTGCATTTCTACATTTCCAAGAAAAAAAGATACAGGTTAAGAGGTAGTCCACTGGAGGGGCACCTGGGTGGCCCAGTTGGCTGAGCGACCGACTTTTAATTTTGGCTCAGGTCATGAGCTCACAGTTCATGGGATCAAGCCCCAAGTGAGGCTCTATGTTGACAGCTCACAGTGCGGAGCCTGCTTGGGATTCTCTATTTCTCTCTCTGTCTCTCTCTTTCTGCCCCTTCCCCCACCTCTTAAAAAGAAAAAGAGAAAAAACGAGTAGCCCACTGTAATTGGATTCATGTTATGCTTTGAATATGACATTGTGTAAAGAAATGGTGGGATAAGATGTGACCAATAAAGAACAAGTTTCATCCATTTTACTCGGTTAAATTTTTTACATCAGCAATCTAAAATTCCAAGCAAATCCCCATTTCAACAATGAAAAGATTTTGTTGTCTTCCTCAGGAAGTCCAAAGAATTAGAGAAAATTCTTAAAGCTGGAAGACCTTAGAGACTGAGGTCAAGAAAAGTGCAAGATGTTCCAAAGAATGCTGTCTGGGCAATCCATTTCAAAATATTAAATGGGTTATTGTCTTTCAAAACAACACCACTGGGAGCTATATAATTATATTTTATAGATGGCATGTCTCATTCTATTGATATCTCCCAAGAGGTCTGAAGTGCTTTGTCACCGACTGGCTCCCCACCCCCAACCTCTGATCAATGACAGAAGAGCTAGTGGTTCTGACTTTTCCATATCAACTGCTTGCACATATGCCTTTGATGTACCTAGAACAGATTGCAATGAACGTGCTAGATGCTGCCCAATACATGTTCTACTTGTTTTTCACAGTTCAGGTGATAGCATATATAGATACAGATTGACTTTGGAATATAAAGAACACTGGCCTCATGATAATGTGAAATATTAGCTTGCCAACTAAAGCATCAATTTCACACTTGGTTTCTACACATTTTTGCAGGAAACAGCCCTGTCATAAAAGGCCTCTGTATTTGTTTGGGAAGAAAGAAAGCTCAACCTTAGAAGAGGGGCAAGCACGGGGCTGGAAGAAGACCTCAAAGCTCTGCATTCAACCTTCACAGTGATTGACTTAACAAGCACCGACTGAGCACCTAATGAATGCTCCAAGATGAGAGCAATGCGTTCTCCATACAAAGAAGATTCCCATCCAAAGTGAGAATGACATTCACAAGCAGTTCCAGATGTTCACAGATGTATGACCTGCTTACAGAGCCTGATCTTGTGAGTAATAAGTTTGGTCATAATGCTAGGGAACTCCCTCTGACATCCAAGAGTTAGATGACAACAGGGCCTAGAAATGCTATGCATCCAGAACATTTGTGCCCTGGGGTATGCAAAGTTCTTGTGTGCCTCTATCTCTTCTGGTCCCTTGACCACCATAACACACTTCCTGTGTTCTTCTAAAGTGTAATGGTTTTTTCCTAAAGAGTTATAAAAAAATGCTGGTAAGATTTATTTTGTTTTTGTCCGTCCCCTGGGAAGCCTAGACTAAGAGAAAAATATAAACTAGTAAATTTTCATTATGTGTAAGCACAATTGATCTGGACATAAAATGGAGCTCACTGATATGGTTGAAATGTCTGCAAAAATTTGCAGATGTGCCTTACAAAGCCATGTGTCAAGGTCTTTTGATGATATACATCCAGAAGAATGTAATAAAAACATAAAAATTATCACAATCCTACTGAGAATCTGGGAAATAAAAACTAAACCATATACTTTGAAATGTGTTGTTTCTCACTTATAAAGCTTTAGTTAAGTAGTTTCATACAAATTCATCCATACTCAGCCTTATTTGACTATTGACATCTAATTGTAATTAATTTATAACAAGATTACTGAACTCCATTTCCAGTCACAGTGGACTTTCTTTCTTGCTGTAAACAGCTAGATAATAGAGATAGAAGACAGAAACTGAACAGTGCTCCCCCCTAATAAAAGTAAAACTCTAGGGGCACCTGTGTGGCTCAGTCAGTTAAGCGTCCGACTTTGGCTCGGGTCACGATCTCATGATTCATGGGTTTGAGCCCTGTGTTGGGCTCTGTGCTGACAGCTCAGAGCCTGAAGCCTGCTTCAGATTCTGTGTCTCCCTCTCTCTCTGCCCCTCCCCTGCTTGTGCTCTGTCTCTCTCTGTCTCTTAAAAATAAATAAATGTTAAACAAAAAAATTTTTTTAATGAAATAAAAATCCAGATAATTTACACAATCATAACTTTTCTTGAAGTCATTGTAGAACTGAGGTCACAGAGTTACCAACTAACCTAAAATCTAAGGAAAGATACAAACTCTGAGGAGAGATATTTGTAAGCCCTTGCTTCCTTGAGACAGAACATAGGAGAAAGAGTTGCCAGAAACCACACAAATTGATAAAAGAATTCTTATACAGCTTTTAACGTATCGCTAAACATCAATTCTATTCAAACTCTTCTAGAATATAGAAAAGCAAGGAAGCGTTCTAACTCATTTTATTACGTTAGCATTACCCACATACTAAATAAAACTAGACCAAGCCATTACAAAAAAAAATAAACTACAAGACAATATCCTAGCAAATATAGACCCACAAATCCTCCACAAAATACTAGTGAACCAAGGCCAAAATTATATTTTAAGAATATATCACGATCAAGTTATTTGATCATTCAAAATGATCATTCAAAATCAACATACAATCAACATTCATTCAAAAATCAACATACAGGGGTGCCTGGGTGGCTCAGCCGGTTGAGCTTCCGATTTGGGCGCAGGTCATGATCTCACGGTCCTTGAGTTCGATCCCCGCATCCGGCTCTGTGCTGACAGCTGAGCCTGGAGCCTGCTTCGGATTCTGTGTCTTCTCCTGTCTCTGCTCCTCCCGTGATCATGCTCTGTCTCTCTCTGACTCTCAATAATAAATAAACGTTAGATTAATTAATTAATTAATTTTTAAAAATCAACATACAATATTCAAAAACCAAAAATAATTAACAACACACTAAAAAAATATACATTATTTGCTTGTTTCAATAGAAGCAGAAAAAACATTTGTCAAAATTGAATATTCATCATCAAAATAAAATTCTCAGCAAACTAAGAATAAAAGGAAATTTCCTCAACTTGAAAAAAAACATTTATGAAAAAAACTATAGCTACCATAATACTCAGCAATGAAAAAATGATCGCTTTACCCCAAGGTCAGAAATAAGACAAAACAGTCTTTGTTTTACTTCTACTTGATACCGTTCTGGGAGTTATAGCCAGTACAATAAGTCAAAAATTAAAAATAGAATATACAGAGATTGCAAATAAAATGTCTCTATTTACCACAAAACGAGAATTTATTGATATAAAAAATTCCAAATAATCTACAAAAATTTATTAGACCTAATAAGTGAGTTTAGCAGAATTATAAGTTATAAGATCAATATCTACAAATCAAATGTATTTCTAGGTACTAGCAATAAATATTTGGAAATATTTGGAATATTTAAAAATACCATTTATGATAGCACCAGAAACCATGAAATGAATAAATAAAAAGCTTAAAAATTATGTGCAAGAATTGTATGTGGGTAATTGCAAACACTAATTATAGAAATCAAAGACCTAAATAAATGGAGATATCATGCTCATGCATCAATGACTCAATATTGTTAAGATGTCAATTCTCCCTAAACTGTTCTATAGATTTAACACAATCCCAATGAGGTTTTTTTGTTTGGATAAATCGTCAAGCTAATTTAAAAGTTTATACAAAATTGCAAAGGAACTTGAATATACAAAACAATTTTGAAAAGGAAGATTTAGATTAGAAAGTGTACATCACTAGGTTGTGAGACTTACTAAAACACTACACAAGTCAAGATAATAGGTTATTGTCAAAAGAATAGCCATATATTCAAAGGAAGTCCAAAAATAGACCCACACGTATATCAAATGATTTTTGAAAAAGACACCGAAATAATTCAATGGGAGGAAAAGGTTATATTTTCAATATAGTGTTAAAATTTAGAAAACAAAAATTAACCCTTACTCTCACTTCATACCGCACATGAATATCATTGTTAAATGTGTCAAAGACTTAAGTGTGAATAGAAAAAATATAAAACTGGAAGAAAACAGAGGTAAGAAGTCTTTTTGACATTGGTTAGGCAAACATTTTTTAGACAAGACACAAAAAGAAGTAAACTTAAAGCAAAAAATTAAAACATTTGAATTCACTGAATTGAAAACTTCTGCTTTTTGAAAGACACCATTAAAAAATGTATTAGCGGGGCGCCTGGGTGGCTCAGTCGGTTAAGTGGCCGACTTCGGCTCAGGTCACGATCTCGCGGTCCGTGGGTTCGAGCCCCGCATCGGGCTCTGTGCTGACAGCTCAGAGCCTGGAGCCTGTTCCAGAGTCTGTGTCTCCCTCTCTCTGACCCTCCCCCGTTCATGCTCTGTCTCTGTCTCAAAAATAAATAAACGTTAAAAAAATTTTTAAAAAAATGTATTAGCAAATCACAAACTAGGATACAATGTTTACAATACATATGCAGATACAAAAGACCCATATCCTGAACATATATATAAATTTTAAAAGCTTAGCAATGTGGTTAAACAGGCACCTCACTGAAAAAGAAACAATTAGCCATTATACAATTGAAAAAATAATCTACACCATTAATCATCAGATAACTACATTTAAACCACAATAAGTTATCCCTTTATACCCACTAGAATGCCTAAAATTTAAAAGCATGACCACCAAATGTTGATGAGAATGTAAGAAATTGGAATTCTCATACATTCCTTGTGGAATAAAATCATTGTAAATCAATTAAGAAAACTGGCAGTTTCTTATAAAGTTAAATGTGCACTTACCAAGAAAAATCTACAAAAAGACTTGTACAAGAATGTTCGTAGAAGCTGTCTTTTTAATGGCCATAATAAAAACAACCCAAGAACATCAGCAAATGAATGCTTTATTTATACAATGAAATATTACAACAATGAAAAGGAATAAATACACTACTACACATAACAATATGGATGAATCTCAAAAACATGTTGAGTAAAAGAAGTGAGACACAGAAGAGTATATCCTATATGATTTCATTCACACGCAGTTGTAGAACAGAAAAACATAATCTATTATTGCAGAAAGGAGGTAGGTGGTGTCCTGGAGCCAGGGTGGGTATATGACCTGCAGAGCAGCAGAGTCATGACCCCGGTGTGCCATGTCACATGAATGTGGACAGTCGTGATCTACCCTGGATATAGGCAATTAAGAGGGTGTGTTTTCTGTAGAAATTTTAAAACAAGAATAAAACAAAAAACAAGTTGGATTTGTTTTTATTACTTCATTCTGTGGATTCTAAACAATGTCAATGACAAATTTTTCTTCACCACCAAGCTTTTCCACCATCTCCCACTCCTCTTGGTAAGCCAGTGGGTGGATGGAAATGTTGACCGGGGGTAAGTGTAGACATTTGTCAAAACTTATCAAACTGTATGCTTAAAATTGATTTATGTTATTTTATGTAAATTACACCCAAAACAGTTGATTTTAAAAGTTAAAAAAATAATTCATGAGGATCTTTTACACACAATGTGCTGTTCCAGGAATCATGAAGCATGTAGAGATGAATAAAATATGTTCTTATTCTCAAGGAAATCATTCTTTATTGGAGGATAGGTGGGTAGTCGGGGAACGATAAGAATGTGATAAATACTGTTAGTAGAGATATTAGTAAAACTAGTGAACAACAGTATTATCTGAGAAGCAGTTTCAAAGAAAAGACAAGAAGACTATGTCCATGAGAGAAAGAAAAACTAACTGGCCTCCACAGAGGCCACCTCTATCCACAGGAGCTGAGTGAGGGAAGGTTTCTCATATAGAGCCCTCTATGGCACTTTTGATCTACCGTTGTCATGTGAGAGCAGAGGCAATGAACAACCACAGACAGAAAGAGTGCAAAACCAATATGCTAAGATAGATCTTTAATTATGGCTAAAATTTGTGATGTGCAACCTGCTAACATGATAATAAAACAAGTATACAAATTACTGCACAAGGCTATGACCTATGAAGCATCCGGCTGTCTAAATTCTGAGGAGGGGGAGATTGCTTCCGGATAGGGGGCTCAGAGAAGATATCACGAAGGGGATGCTATTCAGACAAAATTATTTAAAAATGGGTAGAATTTCTAAAAATTGTGGCAACACAGAGTGGGTGAAGGCAACATTCAGTGAGGCATTCCAGGAAGTAGGTTGGCATTGATAGAGATGCAAAGAGAAGAATGGATTGAATGAGTTTAGGAATTTAGAGAGGTTATCTGGATCTTAGCCTGATTATCTGAATTACTTTAGGTTTCTATTTACTGTGATACGACAATAAAATACTAAACTATGGAAAGACTTAAGTTCTGTAAGGAACACATAAGAGAGAAGAGAAAGTTGGAGTTGGAAAAGTAATTTGTAGCCAAATTATTAAGAACTATAGACAGGTTCACACACCTACATGACCAAGGATATTATATATTTGCAAGCAAGATGGCACAGCAGATCTTGTAAGCACAGGGGCCTTCAAGCTGGGGGGCACTGATTACTATGCTCCAGCTCCACCATATCCCTCTGTGTGACCCTGTCAGGTCACTTAATCCCACCGTGCCTTGCTTTCCTCTGAAAAATAGCTACAGTAATATCACCTAATCACAGGTTATGTTGATGACTAATTGAGTTAAGACAACCAAAATGTTCTAGAAGTGTTAACTATTAGTGTGTGTGTGTGTGTACACACTGACTTAAATATGACCTTCTGTTTGTCTTTCTGCTATACACTCTGTGGGAAGTCATCGTTCCTGACAGTAGAGAATGAAGTCAGCAAGCATCTAGCACCTGCCATGTATGTGACTTCCTTCCATCTGAGTTCAAGGAGTCAGTCTGATTACCATCGCCACTTTTCTCCATTCATCCAACTCTAATTGGAACCATATGGGTGTTATAAAACCTTAACCTTGAGCTGCCTCCTAATACAGACAGGGGTCCAGCTTTTTAACTTCCGTTTTCCTTATGCATGAGATAGGAGTATTTCTCTATCAATATTTAAAAGCTAGTACCAAATGACCTTGAGTATAGTTAAATAGTTTTCTGTATCAGCTCATCTTTTTTGGTTTGGCTCCAGTGAAGTTTAAGGAAACAATTTGATGATAGAGCATTTGGGATTCTACTAACTACACGTTTCTAATCTTAATGGAGGCAGTTAGTCATTTCATTAAATGTCCACCTGGTGTCTAAACCCCTTGGAAGAGTTTTTGTCATGTATGCTAGCCAGCGTTCAACTAGAAAAGCCTAACCACTAGGAGATTTATACATGTGACTTGCTTTAATTTTAATGTTTTAAATTTGACAATTGTGGGAACTGAGTAAGCAGTTTTTGCAAGGCTATTTTCTTCACATCTGATGCTGTTGTTAGAAGTCCAGAGGACAGACTATAAGAAAGAGAAGATAGTTATAAAGTGGAGGGGAGTAAGAACAGGCTGGGGCTCATGTACATGGAGCTAGACCTGGAGGGCACAAGGATAGGCTGAAATTCATCAGTTCATATTGACTCTGGTATTGGTGGTATGGGTATCCAGAAAAAGTCAGGACCCTTGCTCATGGAGGTAAATACATAAATCTGGCTCAGGAGCCAGGGAAGGTGAACAATCCAGAGAAAGTAAAGCAGATGCAGACTCAGATGCTGCTTCAAGCCAACAGGGTGAGTCAGCACATCAGTGAGGCTAAGGTACAAAGTGACTGCTGCTTCCCTTCTGCTCACTCAATCTCCAAAGAATAGCCTCTGTGGCTCATCAGCTGGAAACCACAAGAAAGAGAATTCTGGGAAATGTAGTTCATTCTAACCAAATTGACACATTACAAAGCCGCCATGACATACAAGTAAATAAACTAATTTTAAAAACTTTTTTAAAAGTGAATAGTCTAGTCTTGGGGCACCTGGGTGGCTCAGTCGGTTAAGCGTCCGACTCCAGCTCAGGTCATGATCACATGGCTTGTGAGCTCCAGCCCCGAGTCAGGCTTTGTGCTGACAGCTCAGAGCCTAGAGCCTCTTCAGATTCTGTGTCTTTCTGTCTCTCTCTGCCCCCCCCCCACTCATACTCTGTCTCTCTCTGTCTTTCAAAAATAAATAAACATTTTTAAAAAATTAAAAAAAAATAAAGTGGATAGTCTAGTCTTGATTATTATAATCCTAAAAATCTCTACTTTCTTTAATTTTTTTCTTTGCATAAAGTCAGTGCTATTTGGTTATGACAAAAGAGCTGTGAATGGAACATTCTTAACGCCCACTATGGAGAGAGTAATATCCCCCCTAATTTATTCCCTACAGAAAAGTATTGTCTATTATTGGTGTTGTAAAGCAACAACAAACTATGGAATCATGAGGCTGGTAGCAACTGCAGAGGTCGCTTATTCCAGTTTTCTATCTCTGGGTAGGTTTTGTGAAATCCTTGCAGACCAAGTTCAGGCCTCTCTCTCTTTCTCTGTGAGGTATCCTCACATAGACTGATTAACCATTCTTGGCATTATTTAACACTGGATGTGACTCAGTTTAGGTATCCATTAACTGAAAAACTGAGATAATGTGGAAAAGTCAGGCCTTCATAACACTTTTTAAAAATTGAAGCAAAAATAGTATTTGGGGGATTGGATCGATGAGATTGCTCAATAAAGAGCCGTTGCGATCATACAAGCAGAAACACTGCCAGTTTCAGCTGACGGGGCTGGAGATAGGACAAAACGAATGAAGGCTGCTAGACTTCTCAGACTCTACAAGGCAGGACCATGGAGCTATCTGACTGCAAATTGGTGCTGTTCTTCAAGAAAAAGGCAAAAGTTCCCAAAGGCAATTTGGAGATCATCTGGGTTGCCACTCCCACCACAGGAACAGGGTGCAAGTCTATTTCCTTCCCCATTTCAGAGGCCAGGGCCCTTGCAAAGAATGGGCAGGTGCTCAGACAGAGCTGAAGGGGGGGGGGGGGAGGTGCTGCAGAGTCTCGGCCTTGACACTGTGACCTCAGTAGGTTTGAAAGGTGGGACAATGAACCCAAAAGGATTATCCTCTAGACTTAAGGTCTTTTTTAAAAACGTTTATTTATTTATTTATTTATTTATTTATTTATTATTTATTTATTTAGAGAGAATCTCAAGCAGGCTCAGCACTACTCAGAGCTCAATCCCATGAACTGTGAGATCATGACCTGAATCAAAATCAAGAGTCAGATGTTCAACTGATTGAGCCACCAGGTGCCCTAGACTTAAGGTCTCATGGAAGTTGCCTTGCTATGTTTGGTTTTGCCTGGGACCTGTCACCCCTTTATTCCTTCCCACCCTTCCTTCTGGGAAGGAGAATATCCATCCAATGCCTGTCCCACCATTATATTTCGGAAGCAGATCATTTGTCTAGCTTCGCAGGTTTACAGGTGGAAAAACAAAATTTTGTCTTAGGATGAATCATATCTCAAGTCTCACCTATACCAGATTTAGATGATGTTAAGATGAGACTTTGGATTTTAGACTTTAAAGATGGTGCTAGAATGGGTTAAAACTTTGGGGGCTGTTGAGGTGGAGGGATTATATTTGCATGTGAGAAGAATCTGAATTATGGTTGCCAGGGGAAGAATACCATGGACTGAATGCTTGTGTCCCCACAACGTTAATATTTTAAAGCCCTATCCCTGTGACTATATTTGGAGATAGGTGAGGAGGTGACAAGGGTTAAAGGAGGTCATAAGGGTGATGCTTTTATAAGACAAAGAAGAGACACCAGAGCTGTCATTCTTTCTGCAGTGTGAGCACACAGCACGAAGCTGCCTTCTACAAGCCAGAAAGAGAGTCTCCCCGGAAACCGAATCTGCTGACAGCTTGATCTTGAACTTCCCAGTCTCCAGAACTGTGAGAAATAAATTTTTGTTGTTTCAGCCACCCAGTGTGTGGTATTTTGTCATAGCATCATGAGCAGACTAAAACAGTATCCATTTCATTTCTTTAGAGAAGCTCTAACTCTTCTAGAGTTAGCAGGGTAGCAAAGTATATGATCCCCGCCTCGTGCAGGATTCCTATCAAGACCGCATTTACTTTTCATCTTCAGTAATGCCCATGGTAGGGGTGGGCTGTACATGGTTACTGTTCTAGTGTAGCTTTCCTGTACAATTCTTACTTCAGAATGTGTGGCAAACAAAACTTCACCACCTCAAGACGGTGAGCTGTTCTTTTGCTTGCTGTGAAGAAAAAAGGTGCAATTTGCCCTTCAAGGGCTCTTTACAGATTGATTATATCATAATGGCAGCTTAAGACATTAAAATAAAGCTTTTAGGGCTACCCAAAAGCAGTGGGAAGACAAAGGGATCAGGTGAAAGCAGAACTGAGAAGCAAGCCAAAGGGCTGCTAACTTCCTGTCCGTGATTCTGTTTAGAAGGTGACCACACTGAATATTGAAGCAAGCTACTCTGCACCGATGTTCTCTGTAAATCCTTAAACTGTTAATTCGAAACAATGTCCTCTGCACAACTTTTCGTTTTAAAGCCTAGGAAATATGAAGAGAATGCGCCAAGATTTTGGGAGATGGAGGGAAACCATGATGGAAGTGCTGGAAAATAAAGAAGAGAAATTAGAAGTTAAGAAAATTTGTGTGGAAGTAAAATGTCTTTATATATGCAAAGGCCTATTTTTGGCAATAGGTGTTGAACAGTCTGTTTCTTATTCTGCCTGAATAAAGAAAATGGAATTATTAAAGTTGAAGAGATTTAGGTTAGAAGCAAGAGGAAATCATCTCGCTAGAAACGGCAGTGTCTACTCACAAGATGAAGGCGTGGTCACTTGACTTTGCAAAAAGTTTTTTTTTAGGTCTTAGGGCCTGTTATGGCCTCAGCACAGACCACCTGGCCTTATGAGCCAGAGCAGTCATGAAAGTCTAGAGTAGCCAAATTGACCATTGGCCAAATGTAGAAATAGCCCCTATTCGTGCTTTTTAAAGAACACCTTAAGTCTAGAGGATAATCCTTTTTGGTTCAGTGTCCCACCTTTCAGGCCTTCTGAGGTGGCAGGGTCAAGGCCAAGGCTCTGTCTTGTAGAATCTGAGAAGTCTAGCAGCCTTCACTCGTTTTGTCCTATCTCCAGCCCCGTCAGTTGAAACTGGCAGTGTTTCTGCTTGTGTGATCCCAGTCACTCTCTATTGCGCGACAGTATAGTCACACTCCCGGTGTTTCCTTTAGAACACTTTCTCCTTTATCCGCAATATGGACAGACTGAGAATTTTCCAAATATTTAAGTTCTTCTTCCTTTTTGCTTAACAATTTCTTCTTCAAGTCATCTTTCTCCTCTTGCATTTTCCTCTAAGCAGTCAGGAGGAGCCAAATCACTCCTTCGACAATTTGCTTAAAAATCTCCTCAGCTAAATATCCAATTTCACCACTCACCAGTTCCGCCTCCCACTAAACACTAGACTACAGTTCAGTGTATCCTTGCCATTTTACAAGGAGGACCATCTTTTCTTTAGTTTCAAGTCACATGTTCCTCATTTCCATCTAAGAGTTTGCCTTTAATGTCTATATTTCTATCAACATTCTGTTCACGAGTATTTATATATTCTCTAAGAAGACGGAAGCTCTCTCTCCAGCTCTCTTCTTTTCTTTCCTAAGCCCTTACCAGAATCATCTTTAATGTCTGTATTTCAATCAACAGTCCCTTTCAGGTCAGTCTCCACTTGTTCTAGTGTGTACCACACTCTTCAAGCCTCTGTCTGTTACCTCGCCACAAAGCCACTTCTGCCTTTTTAGGTATTTGTGAAAGCAGAACCTACTCCTCAGCACCAAAATCTATGTTAGTCACGGTTCTCGAGAGAAACAGAACCAATAAGATGTTTGTTTGTTTGTTTGTTTATGTACTTAGTTACAGTTACTATATAGCTTATTTACTTACTTATTTAACTTATTTACTTACTTATTATAAGGAATTGGCTCCCACAGTTGTAGAGGCTGACAAGCCCAGATCTGCAGTCAGCAAGATGGAGACCTAAGAGAGCAAATGGTGTAAGTTTAGTCCAAATGCTGGCAGGCTCAAGAGCCAGGAAAAGCCAGTGTTTCAGTTCAAGTCCAAAAGCAGGAAAGAACAGATGTCCCAGCTCAAGACAGTTAGGGAAGAGGACTTTCCTCTTACTTGTGGAAGGGTCAGCCTTTTTGCTCTATTCGAGTCCTCAACTAACTGGAGGAGACACACTCACACTGAGAAGAGCAATCTGCATTACTCAATCTCCTGAGTCCAATGTTAACATCATCCAGAAACTCCCCCACAGACACACAGAGAATAATGATTGACCGAATGTCTGGGGATCCCATGGCCCAGTCAGGTTGACACATAAAATTAACTATCACAGGTACCTTCCATTTTATTTCCATAATTTATCCAGATTTGTTGACAGGATAAATGCTTTATTATCTGTTTTATTGATTCCTCCAACAGACATTCATGAGTTACTATTATGTTCAGAGGTGTATGTATTTCTATACTCTGCACACAGTTCTGCCCACTCAAAGCAAGTCTTTATTTATTTATTTTTTTCAGTTACCACTTTAGCAGAAGAAGGGATAATTCATTTATCTTTTCCTTTGAGAGAAATAAGATGTTTGGAAAAATACTAGTTATTGGACTACCTGTTCTGCTCAGCAGATTTTTCCAACACTCTGGGCTCACAAGCCGGCAACTTGTGTTCTCAGATATTGGTGCTGGCATTCTCGAGACCCAGACCTGAATGAAAACCTACAGTGCAAAATATCTTTGTTTAAGTGGCCTTTTAACACTTGCAAACACAGACATGTGCTGATGGAAGGAAATGAGAGATGAAATGACCGGTCAAGCAAATTGTGTGAGGGTACTGCCTCAGCCCTGACCCTGTCCAGAGGAGGGCAGGTTTCCAGAGGCTCTTGATTTGAAGCTCTGACTCTGGGGAGGTGAGCAGCATTTGTGTCATTAAAGAGAATGATTTGATGTTGGCCTTGTTTAAAGGGTCACTGGATAACTGTGACTCTTGACCTTGGCCTGCTTCTGCCAGATTGATGCAGAAACCAACCAACAAAAAATGTTGACTAAACTGCCTTCTTCCCAGAAAAGCTGTACAGGTAACTCAGTCTTCTTGATGCTATTTAGATGTGGACAGAAGAGAACCACAGCAAAGAGTGCCAGTCCCTAATGACTATGAGATTATCATGGCAACACACTGGGTCTTCACACAACATGACTCCATCTAAGCTACTTTATTGATGTATACTTTGGAGCCCATTGTGCAATATAAGCCCTAAGCTATTATTTTCTATTTTAGAGGAATCTATAGATAGATTCATTGAATTTTTCCCAAAACTTTACTTATGGAGAGAAAAAGAACACCATTTCCTAACAAACACATCAGAGAGTTCTGCAAGGATAAATACATGCATAGGTAAAAGGGGACTCCGTAAGTATATTCTGAATATACAAAACCTTCAAGAGTTAACTCAAAAACCAATCATGCAAACTGAGTCACAGAGTCACTTTTACTGTGTCACTGGTGACTGGAAAAGAGTTTGATTTATCCAGAGCAGAAAAATGCTTTGGGTAGGGACAAACAGGCACTTAAGTGGAAGAAGAGTTTTGACCATAAAAAAAGGTCAATATTCTCACTAGTCTATGTAATAAATAGGTGTCATGGCAGAGTTGTGGAGGAATGTCAAAGGTTGGAAATGGCATTCAACTCTTTGGTAGTGAAAACACCAAACTAATGAGGAATCAGAGATTTCACTGGTCCGATGAATGGCAGCAAAACTGTAGATGAGTTCATTGCGAAGAAAGGCAAAGTAGTGGAATGGTAGATGCAAACTGATGGGCACTGAACTATCATTTACAGCACAGGGAAAGGTTTGGGGAAGTTGTGAAAAGCATTCTGAAAACATAATGTTTAATACTCTTTTAGTAACATGCAGGAGATAAATAAATAAATATTTTAAATAACTGACAAGTTGAGGTGCTGTTTTTAAAGCCCAGGAAAACATTGAATATCACCAAAGATGTCAAATCCCAAGCACATCCACTAACATTTGTTACATTTATCGAGGTTCAATTTAATACAATATGGAGTTCTATATTAATGTTATATGTCAAGCTAAGTAACCACACCAAACATCTAAAAATGCCTGAAAGTATATTTTAAGATATTTCTAAAAAATACTGAAGGGCGAGCAAGATAGTAAATGAGAGCAGAAACCCAAAGAGATAAAGAGTACTGAAGCCATTTTGGCCCTGGGGACATCTGCCAGTCTCTGAAAGCTCTGATTTTGTTACCTCCACAGGGCATGGATGTTAGAAGTCAAAACCCAAGGCCAAATAGGATGGAGAGTCTAAGAGGAGTCCCTCCCAACACAAAGGGCTACAGTCTCAGGTGAGGATGAACCAGATAAGTGAGGCCCATCACTTCCACCATCAATAGTTATATCCACAAGCCTACTCTTGACTGACTGCACAAAATCACATCACGAGTGGCCCCTAGACCTCAAGCCAAGAATCTAAAGTTTTAGAGAGAGACAATATAACAGCTAAAAGTTACCCTCTAACAAGACGCTACAGGTAGACTGTCTGCATGTAAATACTGACTCATCATTTGACCTTGGGCGAGTCACTTAAGCTCTGTGTGCCATTATTTTCTCAACAGTGTATTGGGATGATAATAATGCCTCAAAGGGCTCACTTAAGAATTAAATAAATTCAAGCACTTAAGGCAGTATCTGGCATATATTTAGCCGTATAAAAGTGTAAATGAGTTTTAAAATCGAAGCATAAATCAATACAAGTTGGGAGAGAGAGTTTGTGATTAGGAGGCAGGTCTTTTTGGGGTGTTTGCAACGTTGCTCTTGACCACAATGAGGTTATATGGAAGAAGTTTGTTTAATAGCATTTGGTAAATTATATATCTGATGTAAATTATATATTACATTATATTATGTATGTAATATCTTATGTATATTATACACTTTTCTCTATTGTGATTGTATCTTATTTTTTAAGTGGAGTAAATCCTGTAGAAGGGGTTCTCAAACTTTTTGGTCTAAGTTTCCCTTTATATTCTTTAAAATTGTTAAGCATTGCAAACAGCTTTCCCTTCCTGGTTGTATCTATCAATGTTTACTGTTTTAAAAATGAAAATTGAGAATTTAAAAATGTTTATGAGTTTATTTAAAATAACAGCGAGCCTGGGGTGCCTGGGTGGCTCAGTCGGTTAAGTGTCTGATTCGGGATTGCTGCTCAGGTCATCATCTCATGATCATAAGATTGAGCCCCTCAACAGGCTCCGCCTGAGCCTGCTTAGGATTCGCTCTCTCTCCCTCCCTTCTTCCCCACTCACACAGTCTCTCTCTCTCTCTCTCAAAAAATAAAGATAAAGAACAATAAGCCTATTATATGGTAATATAAATAACAGTGTGATAAAAATTTGTCACATAAAAATAGAAAAACTGGATTGTTCAGTCTGTAGAGCATGCAACTCTTGATCTCGGGGTCATGAGTTCAAGCCCCATGTTGGGAGTAGAGGTTACTTTTTTCATACATATATGAAAAAGAATTTGTCACATATTACAAAATAAAAATTATAAGAGGAGTGACATTTTAAAATGTTTTTAGTACATTGCTTTAATATCTGGCTTAATAAAAACGTGCTGGATTCTTGCATTTTCAGCATTCAGTGCATTGCAAAATGTTGTTTTGGTTAAAGTATAGTACCAAGTGAAGTATCCAGCCTTCTACAAATATGCCTTTGGAAAGAGGAAGAATATTTTAATGGTCTTTTCAGATATTTATAAATATTTTTTTCTTTGATACAATACCAAAAATTGACAAGTGGCACTTTCCTAAAGGTTGGTTGCAATGTAAAATCAGAAATGATACCAATGAAATTTCATACTCCATTACATTAATATCTGTGAATCTAACTTTTACTTCAGATGGATCTTCTATCTATGGAAGCTACTGAGTTAAGCAGGCATTTTATATTTTACATTTTAACCATCAATATAAAAAAATCACATTCATTAATATCACCACCGATTTCATCAGTAACTTTTTAATATTAGAAAACTGTCACACTAAATGTGGCAGATACAAGTTTTCCAAAATTCTAATTTTTGCTTGAAAGCTTTAATTTTATAATTAGCAACCAAGAGTGATAATTATTTCCTTTGAAATGACAGCCTGATTTCATTAATTTTCAAGAAAATGTCTGCCAAATCCCCAAATCTGAATAACTATAGTCTGTCAGTTGTTCTTTCAAGAAAAAAAAGTGGCATTCCATGAAAAAAAAGCAGCTAGTTCAGCTTGCAACTGAAACCATCTGCTTTTCATACTTTGGTACCCAGCAGAAGTACTTCCTGTACACTTCCCATCTTTTCAAATCAAGTATTTTAAAATTTTTTTTTTTTTTCAACGTTTATTTATTTTTGGGACAGAGAGAGACAGAGCATGAACGGGGGAGGGGCAGAGAGAGAGGGAGACACAGAATCGGAAACAGGCTCCAGGCTCCGAGCCATCAGCCCAGAGCCTGACGCGGGGCTCGAACTCACGGACCGCGAGATCGTGACCTGGCTGAAGTCGGACGCTTAACCGACTGCGCCACCCAGGCGCCCCTCAAATCAAGTATTAAAAAGACCCGTCCTCGACAATCAGAACTTGATAAGTAATATTTTTTGTTACTTCATTGAAAGTATTCCTGAGTGAAATTGGCTTTCCCTTTCTTCTTTTCTGACTGCAAATGAGTGATTTGGAGGCAAAGGAAAACAGCTTTGGCCTTTCACGCAAGAGTCTACGGTTCCCGTTAGGGAGACACAGGCTCTGGCCATTTGGAAAGTCATATGTCCATCGGCTGTGGGACAAGCAAACACCCGGAGAAACCAGGTCCTGTGACAGCACTGTGAGAGCACAGGAGCCAGTGTTGTGCGTCTTTCCCATTGAAAACACATGCCAACGTTGTCCTGGAAGATACATTTTATACTTACTTCAAAAAAAAGAAAATATTTGGTCCAATTTAAACTTAGAAATTATACCTCTACTATAATATTGTAAGCATTGATTCTGTTGGTCCTTCTTACATATCTGAACTGTCCTTGGATCAAAAGATGCATTAATTTATATGTTCCAGTTTTCTGAATACCTCATACCTGGATCACTAAAAATATGTTAAGAAGACAAAGTTCAAAGAAAACAGTTAAGACTCTAATTCACAATAGAATTAATTTCATGAAATTTAAAACCATCTACATCCTGTGGTTGAAACACTTTCTCCACTACCCACACGCACACACACGCACACACACATGCACACGCACATGCATGCACACACTTCCCAGATGTCGTTTTGTGAAAATAAAAGCTTTACCTTCAGAAATATGAGCAACGTGAAAGCACGTATAAGGCTGAACATAAAATCTGGAACATATATGTGCGGCTGGCACTAATGGGGATGTGAGGAGATGCGTGACCTGAGCGTGGAGGACGGGTTGGTTCATTTGGTGAAATCATTGCCATTCATAATATTTGAATAGAGTACATTTTGTACGTACTAACTGTGGGAAGAAAAATGTCTAGGAAAATTATGTGTAATCAGTCGCCGCAATTTTATACATTGTAAATAATAATAATAATAAATTGAATCTTAAGAGCATGAACTTTGGGTTCTGTATTAATTTCCTACTGCTGTGTAACAAATTATCACAAGTTAGAGGCTTAAAACAACACCCATTTGTTAGCTGACAGGTCTGTATGTCACAAGTCCTGGCACAGAGTGACTCTGACACCAAAATCTGTAAAAGTTAGCTATGGCTGCCATAACAAAATACCACAGACTGGGTGTCTGCTTCTGCCTCATTCAGGTTGTTGGCCAAATTCAGTTCCTTGCAGTTGTAGGATTCACGTCTCCATTTCCTTCCTCCATGTCAGCGGGAAGCCACTCTCAGCTTTTAGAGGCCACCCACATTCCTTACCCTGTAGACAGCAATGGAGAGACTCCCTGGCATCAGATCCCTGTCAAGTCTCAAATCTCTTTCGTCAGGGAGAGCCCCACCCCTTTAAGGTCTCCTTCATACTGAGACCTCTGCTTCTCCTGTGGGGACTTCATGGCTGACAGGAAATGGTTCTAATCCTTATTTTACTAGTAAGGCAAGAACTGCAGCTCTCAGTCCCTCTCAGGTGAAGAACATGTGACGTAGGTCTCACTTAGCTGCAGTTTCCCCACAGGTCAGAACTCATCTGTCTACCATGGCCGTGGGTGGACATTTTTAAATGTATGTGTGCAAAGAATGACTGAATTTTTGCTTAGTGGGAGAGTTTGAATAAACCCCTTGTTGTGTAATATGTATATGCAGTGTATCTGTAACAAAGCTAATACTTCCCTTGGCAAATGATACTTGGAACATTAACATTTAATTGCTTTACACCCAATAGAATGTGGGCTGCATTTACTCTTTTTTTTTAAGTTCATTTATTTGAGAGAAAGAGAGAGAGAGAGAGAGAGAGAGAGAGAGAGCATGCATGTGCAAGCAGGGGACCAGCAGAGAAAGGGAGAGAGAGGATCTCAAACAGGCTCTGCTCTATTAGAAACCTGACTCAGGGCTCGAACTCACAAATGCTGAGATCGTGACCTGAGCGGGAACCAAGGGTCAGATGCTTAACTGACTGAGCCACCCAGGTGCCCTGCATTTGCTTTTCTTGAAAGCTAACTGACAATAGAATTTAGTGTAGAGCAGAAGGCAGCGTAAGTCTGGCTAGTGTCTAGCCTCTTTTCTTTCAGGCTTTATGGGGGTTTTGTCTCAATGGTTCTCAGTCGGCTTCATCCCATGATTCATCCCTAAGCTTTAAACCTGTTGGCTCCTTTCTCAGGCAAAAACAAATCTCAAGTGTCAATGCTGTGTGTCTACGTGTGAGGCAAAGGAATTGTCTGGAGAGTGGCAGCTTGACATACACTCAGCCATTCTAAGAAAGGAGAGAGGGAGCTAGAAGCAGGATGGCAATAATGAGAACTGGAGGGCATCAGCTCTCACACAAGGACAGACACACACACATACACACACGTAGGTAGGTGCACATACAACATTGTGACAGATCCTTCTGAGAAGCCTCTTTATACTTTTTGTTTTTGTTTTGCCAATCTCTCGAACTGCCTGCCTAGAATTTAACAGAAACATGAATTTTTCTCCAAACTGACATCAGTGCCAATGCCTAACGGGCCGAAGGAAGCAGCCAGAGCCCTAGATGCTGGAGTTTGGGACTGGATGACATCGGCATCTCAGCCATGCTGAGGGGAGGCACGTCCAAGAGGTTTGGCAGAGCAGAAGAAAAGGAGTTTCAGCTCCTTACCTGGACTGCAGGTCTCTTAAATGAAAAGACTATTCTCCTTACATTTGTGTCCTCATGACCTAAAAATGTCACTTCAAAATGAACTCAGTCAATGTCCTGTGATAATGTGAATTTTACGGTAAATGTTTCAGTGATAATGATGTTGACAGAGGTGACAATGATTACAGTAAAGAAATCAAAGTCAGTGAAAGAAAAAAAGAAGATCCTGTCCTACGTGAGGGTCCACTGAGCTATGGCCCTGAGTCAAGAGAGCCTTTTGGGTCAAATATTGTTTTGTGGATAAAAGGTGAAAGACACAGGAATTACACATATTCCTCTATAAATGGGTCAAACGGTGAGCAACATTCAGTTAAAACAAGGAGGGTTTAAGGAATGCCTGCTATGTGCCAAAAACTTCTCAAGCACCACCACATTTAATGCACCAAATTACCTAGCACCTAAGTATTTTATGCCAACTTTTCACTTGAAGCTCATTCCAGGATGCTAGGCTTTCCAGAGATCATTCTATAAAAGAAGGGAATGGAGTTGGCAGCCTGGTCTTCTATCCTGCGAGACTTCTTGCCCCTGTTCCACAACTGCTGAAACGCCCCCCTATGGAACACAACTGGTGGGTCATTCTCATGGAGGGTAAGTCCAACCAGTATTTATTTAAGACAGAAACTTAGATTCCTTCCCAACGGTAATATCACCTTCAGCCAGTTGTTTGCACAAAAATCTCTGCTGCCATCCAGAAATCCGTGCACATACTTTCTCAGTGCTTTCCTGCCCTTAGCGAATGCTGTCCTTCCTCGGCAAGCAAAGCATGGCAGCCTGAAGCAAAGACTAGTCAGACCTGACTCTTAGTTTCTCTGTTCGAAAGCCCTGGAGAAGTCACTCGACCTTGCGCTAGAGGGACCTCTAGCCTCTGGGAAATGCTGTTCTTTAACCAAACCAGAAAGATTGTTGTCTCCCTTTTTCTTCACACTCAGATAAGGAAACGCCGCTGATCCCCTCAGAGATTCATCCTGGTCAATCAGGAAGTTGTCTCCCAAATGGCACCAGCAGTAAAAATAGAAGGAATAATTATTAACCTTCACATAGGGGTTCCAGATGGCAATCTGGCCTTTCATCTCGACTAAAGAGAAACGGCAGAGGCAAAATTCAAGAGATGGAAAATGGAAGAGGTACTGCCTGTGGGTGCCTCAGCTGAGCATTTTGATGGCTTTCGAGATGAATCCCTCTCATGCACAACCGAGGTCTCTTCTCGGAAGGCAGACGGCAGCTTCACTCACAGGATGTTGAGTGCTGTTATTCCCGACCCCTAGAGCACATGTATGGCAAACGCGTCTCATTACACAAGAATAAGGCAAATAAAATTGCTTCCAATATTTTTTGGATAAATACAGTGGGAGGCCATTGAGAAACAGAAGCCAGATTTCACACATATTTAATTTTCAAAAAAAAAACATTTAAATAGTATTAAGCTTTTCCACACATCCATATTGGCTTAAAATTCATAATGTTATGATTCAAAGCACTTTTTTTAAAAAGCTTCATGATTCCAAATACATGCCAATTAAAGGAAATGTATTGTGCGTTGACCTTACTCACTTTTCTAACCTTGTTGGATTTTAAAAGCTGAAAAGCATTTAACGGACAGAGCCTGTGGTCAATAGTCAGGAGACCTGAGATTTCACTATTGGCCATGGAATTAATCAAATGCAATTCAACTCTGTATTCTCCTTGACTCACCAGTGCTAGCACTTAACTGGAGCCATTCTGAGTCCTTGAGGGCTCTTGAATACTAGTTGTGTTTTCCCTATTTTGTTAGAAATCTTTTGAGGTCAAGTTGGGCTTAGGAATCAGACAGAGCCAAAATCAAACTCCTTACTAATTGTACAGACCAATTACCTCCTTGAGTTTGTTTCCTCTTCTGTTAAGTAGGGACAATAATAATAAATGCTTCTTAAGATTCTCATGAGGAATTTTAACTAATATATGTAACATAATAGGGGTTCCATTAATGGTAATTTATTTTTATTGTTATTGTTTTTTTTTTCCTCTGGTAATTAATTTCTTCTGCCAGAAAATATATTGTCTCTCCTACTTCTTATATTTTCATCCATTGAAATTCCACCTATTAGCCAATGTCTTTTCTCAAGTATATGCTCTCCATGCTGCCTTCTCCAATCCCCACAGCTGGAAGTGAATGTTCTGATCCTAGGCCACTTCTTTTAAATATCCTATGGAACATTTGTCACTCAGTGCCTTGTACTGGAGCTTGGTTACTTCCCCCCACCCAAAATCTGGTCATCCTAATTAGAATGATAGCCTCTAGAGGGCAAGAAGAAAATGTTCCTCCCTTAAATTACTTCTTGAAAGTGTGTTGAATGAATATGCATATACTCGTATAATGTTGTTTGGTTTATATAGTAATTTGTTGAATCTAAGCAGAAATAATTTTTTTTTAATTTTTTTTCAACGTTTATTTATTTTTGGGACAGAGAGAGACAGAGCATGAACGGGGGAGGGGCAGAGAGAGAGGGAGACACAGAATCGGAAACAGGCTCCAGGCCCTGAGCCATCAGCCCAGAGCCTGACGCGGGGCTCGAACTCACGGACCGCGAGATCGTGACTTGGCTGAAGTCGGACGCTTAACCGACTGCGCCACCCAGGTGCCCCAATAATTCTTTATTTCAGCTTTTTTTTTTCAATTTTAGCACTTAGCTATTCCAGGTCAGTAAATATATCTTTGTTCTGAAGTTACCACAGAATGGTTGAAGTCAGAAAGAAAAAATATATTGCTGGAAAACCTTATTCCTTTGCTCTGACAGGCACTATAGCTGTCAATCTTTGATTGCCTGTAGAAAAACATAATTCCTTCCAGATCTAGGTGGTAACACTTCCAAGACAATGGGCAACACAGCCATAAAACCCCCACCAAGCCCCTTTGCCTTTTTCTGCTTCCTCTTTCTCACCTGCAAAATGGGTGGGGGGATATGATCAGATGATCTTTTAAGAGAGTTTCCTTCTCTAAAAAGTTCTAGTTTGCCATTCTTAAAATGAGAGCATTGAACTTGGTGACCTCGAGTTTTCCTTTCTATGGTGTGATTCTTTGCCACCTGCTCTTTCCTAGACTACATAGGGTCCCAATAAGAATAACTAAAATTAATTTTTCAGGTGTTGCATCCACTATTCAAGAATTTCCTAGCTACTTCTGAGTGTTCCCCTGGGGTTTCTCATATGTATTAATAACCAAGTTTCTCCACTACCTAAGGATTCTATTACCATTTTCCCTTATTATAACCTTGTCTTCAGTTGCTCCTGCTTCTCATAAAGCTACCTGTGCTGTTGGAGTTACTGTTTCAGCACATGTTTTGCCTTGACTCTCTCATCTTTTAAATTAAATACATCTCATCGTCTTTAAAATGAACTACACCTTGAATGTTCTTATGCAAAGCTAGGGGTGAGTGAGTCTAGGATACACATAAGTTAGACCACCAAAAGAGACACTCATTCTATAATGGTAAGGTAATTTAGATGTATTGTAAGATGTTTGGTCATTAAAAATGTTAATATAAGAGTTTAACAAAATAATTCGTATTAGAAATCACTGAATACAGGGGCGCCTGTGTGGCGCAGTGGGTTAAGCGTCTGACTTCAGCCAGGTCACGATCTCGCGGTCCGTGAGTTCGAGCCCCGCGTCGGGCTCTGGGCTGATGGCTCAGGGCCTGGAGCCTGTTTCCGATTCTGTGTCTCCCTCTCTCTCTGCCCCTCACCCGTTCATGCTCTGTCTCTCTCTGTCCCAAAAATAAATAAACGTTGAAAAAAAATTAAAAAAAAAAAAGAAATCCCTGAATACAGCCAGGAATGAAGGGAATTGGTCAGTCACTGCAGTTTGAATGATCCAAGTAATTTTGTGATTATTAGTGTAATTATTAAAAAGATGGCATCAACTTGGCTAAGCCACCTTGGATACTGTACTGCCGGTAGCTTGAAGATTCTCTACCAGTACCTGTATGAAAAAAATTGAGATAATCGTGCAGGGAAGAGTTTCTGCTTTTCTTCATTCATGCGAATAATATGTGGGATGCATATTCCAACCTCCACAAACAAGGAGTCTTAGGTGCCCAAACCCATTGTCCAACCGTTATTCCACATTGACAAAAATTTGGAAGAAGGTCAAAGATTCAAATTTTAAGCCAGGGTACTAGAGATTGGACCATTCACAGAAAGGAACAAAGAAGTTACTAAAATTTTTTGGCTTCAGTGGAATGTCACTTTGGGGAATTTTCCTTTGGATTGCTTTTCTTGTGACAGGAAGGTAGTGGTGTCAGCTGCTTGGGAGAAAGTGTGCTCTCAGCTGCTGAGTGATGAGATCTTGTGAATGAAGCTTCAAGAAGAAGTTGACGGTGACAAGACTGTCAACAATCCCCCTGTCCAACTTCTAACCTGGGTAATAGATTCTTCAGAGATCATTCGTAGTACAAATCATTATCTGCATAAAAGTTTAGAGCCAAAACCTCTGTTAGTACTGGCATGTTGATTTTCCCAGGGGGTCCCGTCTGCTTGCTTTCCTAAGGACTTGCGAAGAGAGTAGGCAGATGGTGGAGAACTCTGGGTTTTAGGATTCTCGCCAATTCTTTCTATCATTAAAGACCCTACTAACACCTACTATGTGCCTGGCACTGGGCTAAGCACTAGAAAGATGGGGAAATATCCAGGCAAAGTCATTGCTGAGAGTCGTCGCTTGGCCGCAATTACCAAAGGCTGGGGTCCCTTCAGGACCCCTACCTGCGACCTGAACAAGAGGTCCGGTTGCATCAGACGGTGGGTGCTCACCACCTCGTGCAATGTAACTCCTGCCCTATGAGCTGTGGCAGGAACCCTATAGCTACACAGAAAACCACAGTGACTTACTCTCTGTCTGATGTGCTTGCTGCTTTGCTAGGAAAGAAAAAGAGAGATTTGAGCCAACTGAAGAATATAGGTGACAAATAGGTTGCAAAAAGAGGACTGTTTTTTGTTGTTGTTGTTCTTGTTCTTGTTCTTGTTCTTGTTAAAGGAAAGTCTTTTACTTTGAAGTATTTTCCCTTAGAAAAGCTGGATCCCTGTCTTTTCTCCACCCACTATTCTTTAATGAATTTATAAGAACCCTTTAGAGGGGGTGACATTCTGGCTATCAGAGCACTGTATGTTTCTATTCTTGAGTTAAGGAAGCCTGTGCAACTAGCAAGACAGGTTGTGGAGCTATAAGAGAGACTTACAAGAACACACAGAGAGCTTATTATGAGCAAGATGAAGCATTGAGTGATGGTCAGCATTTCTGAGAAATTCCAGGAAGAAAAACACTTGGCACTGAGGTGGAAAAATAATAACACAGTAGTAGTATTTCTATCCCTCACCTAACCTCTTACCCCATCCCTCTTCCTATGAGCAACTCGCTGTGCCCATTTTCCCACTGGAGGAGAAAACATTGACTTAGGTAAAACAGCCGTTCTTTGAGCATTCAAGGTTGCACAAGTGCTAATAAATGCTGTCCTTGTTGCTTCAAATCCTTTCCCCAGGGTATTTGTCATTTGTATACTGAGACATTCTGACAGCCATTTGGCACTTGCATTTTGTCATGTTGTAATGGAGTACATTTCCATTGCATTCAATATTTTTTCACTCCAATTACATGTGCTGAATCAAACCCTCACTATAGTAAAATTTGTCTGAAGCCCTCCCTAGAGCCAAGATCCACCAGAGAACCTTGCTCTGGTAAGTGCCAGTGGGTCTGTATAGTGGCTTCCTCTTGATTTGAAGAGTAGCTGATTTGATCTGGTCTCTTATTTGAGAGTGAACCAGATCATTTGCATTGTAAATAAAACCATTTCTTGTCTTTATTTCCTTCATTTTTGATTGCTTTTGGCTGCGTAACTTGGATAATTTAATCATGGGCCATATGAAAGAGAGCAGAGAAAGATTTTAAATAAGTTTAGGAGAGAGCTCAAAGCAAATCTATGGCAATAACAGATGAGTAAAGCATCTCTGCTTTCAGACTTTGTGCACATTATATGGCACATGAGTTATCATCTCTGCTTCAAGAAGTCATAGGAAAGTTGGAATAGAAGCCTCTCAAAATGTAAAATAGATCCCTTGTTAAATCCAGGCTTAGTACCACATACCAGACAACATTTCAGTGAGACCTGGGTGTTGTATCAGTGGTGGAAGAAAGACACAAGCTAGGCAGCCAGGCCCTGATGCAAGGGCTCCCTCTGCTCCACTCAGCCTAGAACCCAAGTGAAGGCAAGGCATCACTGAGTGGAATTGGTTTTCAGCAATGATTGTTATGATATGGAAAGTGGGAAAACAATGGCTCTTATAAGTATTTGCCTTTTTGCTACAATTTAATGATTTTAAAAAGGCAGCCATTCTGCAGGATAGCATAGAGGAAATGAACTTAAAGTAGTCTCAAAGATCTTTTGACAGCCTCAATTACCTCTGTTGTACTGAGCCCTTATTGATTTGATATTCCCACAAACTACGATTATTTCTCCAGATGATGATACTTGAAGATGGGGCCTTCTAGATTCCCAGGAAGAGCTCAGAGGTGTTTCTTGCAAAATTTCCAGCAAAGATTTCATTCCTTCCTTGCTTTATGTTGGGTTTTGGCAATGGCCATGAACAACAGGTGCTGGGTCAGAAGTGCTGCTCCAAACAGTCTGAAGACACTTATCCCACTTACAGATAATGTGAAAAATCTCAAGGAGAGCTAGCCTTTCCTTGGAAGATGCAGTCTAACCCAGCCACAGCTGATTTTCCAAAAAGGCAGGATGGCACCCACCCTCTGGAGACACTCTCTTTGTGAGAAGGGCAATGTCCCCAGGCACAGCTGACTCTTCACTGGCATGAGGGCCATGTCCCGTGAATCCACTAGAGGACTCCTGGGTCCAACCTTGGCAACTTGTGGCCAGATAACCCCATCAGGCTCACCCTCCACGACCGTTTGGTTCTGATCATCTCTCCTCTTTCAACATTTTGTTTCCATATTGCTTTGAGCTGCCTCTTTTCTTACCCAGACTTCTATAGTTTTCTTTTCTTCTTAACATTTCTTCAGTGCTTCCCAAAGCTCCATATCTATGGTGGGCCAATTCTTTTTTTTTTTTTTCAACAAAGGAGATAGAAGTTTATTGAATACACTACAAAGAAGCAGCAGGTAGGACAGCAAAGCAGAGACTGTCTGGAACAAGGTGGTGATGAGAAGCAACAGTTATAGGGTAGAGTGAAGGAGTATGGGAATGTATAGAATTTTCCCCTTTTTGGTAATCTTAGGAACTATGCCTGGTTGTAACTGATCAGATAGGGCCTATGGCTATTTCAAGGTGGGTTGCTTAATGGACTTGTTTGCACTCAGCTTGGTAGTCACTGTGGGCTTTTTGCCTTGATCAAGTTTCCATTTCTCAAGCTTGTTGCCTAAAAGCAGCCTCTACATCCCCCCTGACCCCCAAATAATTTTGACCCTTAAATATTTCAAAACTTTTTTAATGTTCATTTATTTTTTTAAGAGAGAGAGAGCGTGCAAGTCAGGGAGGGGCAGAGAGAGGGAGAGGGAGACACAGAATCTGAAGCAGGCTCCAGGCTCTAAGCTGTCAGCACAGAGCCCAGTGCGAGGCTCCAACTCACGGACCTCGAGATCATGACCTGAGCCGAAGTTGGATGTTTAACTGACTGAGCCACCCAGGTGCCCCTTGACCTAATCTTTAAGATTGCTGAGAGTGGAAGGTCTTATCTTCTGTAACTGCTTCATGCTGCATGAGGGGTGTAGAGATGTCCCTACCTTTGGGTCAAGATTGGTCTGTTGGGAATCTAACAGAAGTTACCAAAGGTCAAGGCAGCTGTGTCTAGAGTTATAACATATGTGAGTCTCCTTGAGCAGAGAGGATCATCTGTTGGCTTGAAGTTCTGACTGTGAAGGAGTCTCAGCACCAGGCAGAGAGACATGGGTGAAAACATCAAAACATAATTAGAATAACAAGAGAAAAGAGAAACCCAAGTAAGAGTCCCCTGATAGTTGACAAGAATCCTCTTCTTGTCCAGGAGTTTAACCAATCGTTAAAGGAAAAAGAAGGATCATTTAAAGTGTCAATTTGAGTATTCATGTCTTTTAGTAACCCTGTCATATTTTTGTGGTAATCTGGAGTATACACATAACTCTCTGTTTTAGTAAAGCATAGGCTTCCTTTTGAGCTACAGTCAGGATATCAAAGGCCATTCGGTTTTGGAGGACCACCTTTTGAATTTGTGGATGACTGCATGTCGGGCTTAGTTAAAGGTGTCTGCTATATGCCTGGCCCTCTATTTGCAATTTTATATCAATAGGGGCAGCTCCTGGGACAAATATGGCTAACGGATAAAACCATCAAGAAGCCTTCTTTGATGTCAAGACTTACCAATATCCTAATTACAAGGAATTACTGGCAACTGGGAGATGCCTGTATGGGGACCTGGGCTTCTACAAGTGTATCATCCCAACCAATCATAAGGAAAGTGGGGCCATCCACTATCTCCACAAGTCCATACTTAACCAGTGAAGTACACTGTTTTGTTTTGTTTTTTTAATGTTTGTTTATTTTTTGACAGAGAGAGAGAGAGAGAGGGAGCATGAGCGGGGGAGGGTCAGAGAGAGAGGGAGACACAGAATCGGAAGCAAGCTCCAGGCTCTGAGCGGTCAGCACAGAGCCCAACACGGGGCTCGAACTCATAGACAGTGAGATCATGACCTGAGCTGAAGTCGGACACTCAACCGACTGAGCCACCCAGGTGCCCCTGAAGTACACTGGTTTTAAGGAGTGATTTTGTCATCCAGCCACACAGAATTGGTCAAGGTGATAGTCGAATTATACAGTTGTTGGGTAATCTATCCCATTTTCCATTTGTTCAAATAATCATTTGCCCGTGGGATCCTGTTATTATTCCCACAGAATAACAAGCATGAAGACTGTCTATACATAAGTTATTGTGGCAATTTCTCTGAAGTTTACCTCGAGTTGTCTAGCTTAGGCAAACAAACATTCAAAGACAGTCAGAACTAGAATTTAACATCCACAGAGGTATGTTACTGAAACATAATTTTTCTCTCTAAAATCACCTTCATTGGTCAGCCAATTCTTTTAATTCCATTATTATTCCTCTTAACTCCTAGACTTTACTGAAAACTGGCACTTCCCTAAGGATTCCCACCCCCAGAAACTTCTCAGAGGGAAAGCCTTCCCATTCCTGTGTTCCTTGTGCCACATATTTGGGAAGCTGGATCAGCATGGTCCTCATTTCCCACAGCCTCTTCAGATTGTTACTTTTCTTCCCTCGTGCAAAACTCTCTGTTCCCTGAGGCTCCCACCAACCATTCATATAGCTCTGTATACTGATGTCAGTGCTTACTGGGATCACTGATACCTGTGTCATCTCATTGTGAATATGCTGCATATTTCATTGATTCAGGGCTCTATCTTTTATTTGGAAATAACATAACATTATTTTTTGGTTGAAGTATGATCAACATATAGTATTATATTAGTGTCAGGTGTGCACTATAATGATTCAACAATTCTATACATTACTCAGTGCTTGAGATAAGCGTACTCTTGATCCCCTCTGCCTGTTTCACCCCCTTAACACTTATCTACGACCACAATATTTCCTGATCCTTCCATGCACATGCTACTCCTCGCTTTTGCCATCTCTATAGGTGTACCTGTCACTTTGCTCAAACCCCTCCATCCCATAAGTCAAGTTCTTTCCAATTCATTAAGTCTCTGTTCAGGTCCTACCTTTTTCATGAAATGTCTTCAAGCACACCAGCCCAGAGTGGCTTCTCATCCTCCATATCCATAGCATTTATTTTCTTTGCTAGGTGGTAAAAATAAAACATGTGTTAGCAGTGTGACACCCTCTGATTCTGTGAAACTTACCATTGAATTTTTGGTCCTTTCAAATATCCTGCTGTTACCGTTTGATGCCACACAGGAGGTCCCTGTTAGACTAGTTCATCCTCTGCAACACCACGATGAGGAACAAAAGTGAACCCTACAAGGGGCAGGCAAACACCCTGGACCCAAACAACAGATTTATAATCACCATCACACATCTGGTGATTGGAAACAAAAAACTGATACCAGAACTCATCTCAAATAGTAATTTAATCACTTCAGTTGCACACTTACAATTTTTTTCATAATTGCAAAATAGACTGCTAATTAGTTTTTTTTTTAATGCACATATAGAGACAAAGCCTACTCAGGATCATAAAATTTTAGAGATGAAGGACCTTCACTTCCTACATCTCTCACTTTAAAAAAAAAAAAAAAAATGAGGGGCGCCTGGGTGGCTCAGTCAGTTAAGCATCTGACTTCGACTCACGTCATGATCTCATGGTCCATGAGTTCGAGCCCCGTGTTGGGCTCTGTGCTGACAGCTCAGAGCCTGGGGCCTGCTTCGGATTCTGTGTCTCCCTCTCTCTCTGACCCTTCCCCGTTCATGCTCTGTCTCTCTCTGTCTCAAAAATAAATAAACATTAAAAAAATTTTTTTAAATGTTATTTTATCAGTTAGTGTAATACCCACAAATACTATATATAAATAGTATAATAAACCACAAAATGTTGATTTTCCATTCACATTATGAATCAAGTGTGGATCAGAGGAGAGGTTTTGTTCATCTTAGTCTTCCGGAAACACAGGATGACTGAATCTTTATCTGCACTGGGTCTGGGGCAGAGAATTCCGACCTCTACACGGTCTTTCTCTAGCGACTGCAAGTTCTTGCCCACAAATGACATCAGATGCTTTTCTCTACAGAAGCCAGATCCATTGGCCAGAACAAACCCATAATCTACCCACCCACAAGAATCCAGAAAGCTCAGTCTACCATGTGCAGGAAGTGCTGAAACTGATGAGCAGCACTAACAACTACCATAACTATAGCTAATGTTAAGCTGTTTGTGTTGTTTTTATGCCATATCATTATAATACGATGAGAGTAACGGGAAGGCAATATAATGAGTATGCATTTTGGAGCCAGAAAAACCTAACTTCAAAGCTCTACTTTGCCACTTGTTAGCTGAGCCTGTGACCTAGAGCAACACACTTGACCTCTCTGAACCTTAATTTTACTAACTGCTAAATGAATATTTAACAATATTTTGTGAGGATTCAAAGAGACAGAATTTTGTTTTTAAATCCAGAATAATTTCTGGCAAGTCATAGGTACTTTATATATATATATTAGTTTTCTTTATCTTTTCCCCTCTATATTTATGTTTTGTCCACCTCTTGTTGTCCTTCCTGACTTCCCTTATGGCTATGAATTTGTTCTTGCCTTGAGTTTGACAGAGTCAACCCCATTTCCCTCAGCTGTAGATGAGTACATTCACTTCAATGCTCTACCAATACTGTGTTTTCATCAATACTTCCACCATATTTATCATTGCCAAGGCTGTATTGTGTTAAGCAATTTTCCCTTCTTGATCTGATCCAGCTATTAGACAAATCCCTTTAAATATTTGTGAGTCACTTCTCACCTAATCCTCACCTGAATTCTGTTAATTTTTCAAGACCACATTGTATCTCGCCATATGGATCATAAATCTTTCAGGGGTAAGAGCCCCATTTTAAACATTTATATCACTAACAGAGTCAAGCATTTTACTTTCGGTTACCCGCACGGTGTCAGGTATCAAGTAGTTCATTAGTAACATCCATGGTGTGCTAGTGTTCCAGGGTTGCTTGAACAACATACTGGGGGGCTAAAACAATTGACGTTCATCTTCTCACCGTTCTGGAAGCCAGGTCCAAGATGAAGGTGCCAGCCAAGTTGGCTCCTTCTGAGGGCTGGGAGGGAGGTTCTGTTCGGGCCTCTCACCTGGCTTCTGGTGGTTTGCTGCCAGTGTTTGCATTCCTGGGCTTGTGTTAGCATCTCCCTAATCTCTGCCTTTGTCTTCACAGGGCAGTCTCCTTGTGTGCACTGCTGTATCCAAAGTTTCCCCTTTTTTATAAGGACACTAGTCATATTGGATTAGGGCCTATCCTAATGAACTCATCTTAGCCAACGAAGTTTTGGAGTTAAGACTTCAGCACATGAATTTTGAGGAGACACAATGCAACCCATAACACATGGGTTACTACAAGATGAATACTTAATGATTTTACAGACAAAATAGTATGACGTCAGTGTTTCTGCCATGTCAAAGTAAATTTTTCAGAATGTTAAAAACTTGATACAGATGGAGAATAAACATGTGTCAGAGATCAATTTACCTAATTTATGAGACAACCAGCATAATGGTAAAACTTATTCCAAGAGCATTTGAGGAATAAAAGTTTACATATTCCTCAGGAAGAATAAGCTGAAATAAGGTTGCCAAGTGAGAGACAAACCAGAAAATGGACAATAGACAATAAAGCCACATCCTTTGGAATCATCTTTTCTACCTGATGTAAATTATTTACCTATCTATTGGACAAAATTGTCAAAAATTAACATGTAATATCACAGAATCTGTGCTTTAATCAATAGTATATAACAGGTCAAACAAAGTTGCATACTTCTATATAATTAAGTGATTTGTGGGTTGAACAGTATGATAGTAAAAGGATTCAGCCATCTTTTTCCCTTATTTCCATGTTTTGGATGTTTTCTTAGTAGTGCTCCCTAAATAATCTCCAAAGATTATTCCTAATCACAAAATGGCTGGTTTCATAATGTATCATCCCTGTTATGTTATACTGGAGAAACAAGGGGTGTTATCTAACTGTAAACTTCCTTGTAATTATCAAATCTAGAGATAGTTACTAGGATCATAAAATTAACTTTTGTCTTGAAATTTCATAGAAACACCTGGACTCTGCGTAGACTTTGAAAAGTCTCCATTAGCTGTTCTATCTAGAAGCTCAGAATCCAATCCCAAGACATTCTCTCCACCAGGTTTTCCTTGTGCTATGGATAAACAGAAGTGACTTCTCTCTTCAAAGTCTCCAACATCTACTAATGTACCCTTCCTGGAAAGAAATGATCTTTCTTCCTACTTATGATGCCTTTAAGGATGTTATCCATGACGGGTATCAGACCAGTTTCCTGGGAGGGCTTTATAGGTTTGGGTTCCAAATGGGAATTAGAATATTTCTTCTTTAGTCATTGTTTTATCGTAAAGGTATTAAAGAGGAGGAATCCTCAAACTTGATATTCCAAACATGTATTTGGTTACACAACCAATTAGTCCAATTATGTCCTGGTTAAAAAAAATTCTTATGTCAAATTCTTATTGAACTTATGCAAGTAACTATATTTCCATGAAAAGTAGAGACAAAATAAAAATATCTGTTTCTGTATCCTGAGAAGTCAGGAATAAAAAGATGACATCTAGAGAGTATTTCATGTCAAACTACAGAAGTATTTTTAATTAAATTAAGGTACAGAGATAGATCAAGAAAAAGGAAAAAGGTTTTTCTGGAATACCCAGTAAAATATAGAACATGAAAAACACCATCAATAATATCTTAAGACAACCATAATTCTGCTTCTTTCCTCATCAATACTAGTTAATCAATTTTTTCCCACTGGATCTTGGATCTGCAGTTGCTTTGATAAATTCATCTTATTCTGGATTGAGAAGAGTTCTAAAAATCCTCACTTACTCCCCAAACACAGCCAGAATTGCCCAAGTCAAATCGATTTGAAAACTTAGACTATAGAATATCAATAGTTAAGTGTATTCATTTACTAAGGGTGCTATAACAAAGTACCACAGATTGGGTGGCTTAATAACAGAAATTTATTTCCTCACAGTTCTGGAGGCTAGAACTTCAAGATCAATGTATTGACATGATTGGTTTCATTGTGAGGTTTCTCCTTCGCTTGTAGATGGCCACTTTCTTCCTTTTTCTCCAAATGGTCTGTGTCCTCCATGTTTTTGTGTCATAATCTTCTTATAAGGACATCGGTCATATTGGATTAGGGCCCATCTATATGATCTCAATTTACCTTAATTACCTCTTTAAAGATCCAATCTCCAAGTAAAGTTATATTGTGATATACTGGAGATTAGAATTTCAACATATGAATTTGGGAGGGTACACTTTAATCTATAACAAGTTTATTTGGTTTAGTCTTTTCCAAAAAATTCCCAGGTTGTCCTTTGTTGACAATCAAATTCATGACTTTGGGCTAGCTTGAGAGGAAAATAGAAACAACTTGCTGTTGCTAAGACTGAATGGTTGTTAATTCATTATGTTAACATCATAATGAAGAAGAGTAAAATTCTTTGTAGAAGTAAGGAACCTAACTCTTTTTAAAGGAGTAAATTGATATCTCTACTGAGGGTAAGAGTCCATTATAAACTGACAAATTTCCAGGGCCTTCCAAAGCATAAAGTGAACAACAAATAAGACATATTTATATTAGTAACTCTTTCCTGTACAAAATTAACCTAAAGAAAACTGAACTTCTTCTTTAATTTAAGAACTATTCTCATGAAACTTATACAACAATATTGAGCTAATTTAGAAAAGTAGAACATACCAATAAACCTGATTATTGTTATTATCTCTCTTTTTTTTATTAGGTGAAAGAGAAAGTTTTTATGATTTTCTGATATGTATATAGAAAATCTCAAAGACAGTTTTGGGGTTAAAAGACATCTTAATATTTAAAAAAAAATATGACTTACTCTTGTGAAGAGAAAATAAAATGTGATATTAGGAGAACATTATTTGATTAAGATTGAAACATAGGTACATAAGAATAATAAATACTTGAATGAATACTGGTTGAAGTTAACTACATGTAAATTGAATGGTATTATAATATTTTTAAATAAACATGAAATAAAGAATACAATTGGAAGAAACCGTAACAGTTTAGAAGGGAGAAAGTTGTGTTGTTTGTTTTTGAAAACAAATTAAAGATTTAACAAAATCATTACAAAACATGGAAAGTCATTTTGCTGACATTAAAATCCTGTTATCTGGTAAGATTATCTAATGGGTACAAAATACCCTTTTATTAATTCTTGTTAAGACCCAACTGGCTATTCCATGAAAAATTTATCATTTTAAGGTTAAAAACAAATTAAAACTTCACTCTTAACAAAACATTTTTTTGTGAATGAACACAGCAAAGTGAGCCAAAATCATCTTCTTCTAACAATGATGTAGTAACAGAGACAGGATTTACCACTCCACCCTAAACAACTAGACACTGAACCAAATTACATGAAGGAATGATTTTTCAGACATGGGACAATAACAAACATAGGACCATGATTCCTAAGAGAAGACAAACAAATGAGGTGAGCTCCATGATTGCCTCAGTTTACTGCCTAGAGGCAGGTGCATTTGTAATTAAAAATTTCCAACAAAAAATTTCCAGACCCAGATGGTTTCACTGAATTCCTCCAAACATTTTTAAAAAGAAAAAATTTCAATTCTACACAAAGGATGCTAGAGAATTGAATAGGAAAGAATATTTTCCCACTCATTTTTTGAAACCAGTATTACCCTAATAAAAAATCCATACAAAGACATTACAAAAACTTAATACCAAAATTAATATCCTTCATGAGTGTAGAAACAAAAATCCTTCGTAAAATATTAGCAAATTGAATCAAGCAATTTATAAGAATGATAATATCATGACCAAATGATGTTTATCCTAGGAATGCAAGTTTAGATTAGCATTAGAAAATGAATCAGTGCATTTCATCATATTAACACACTGAAAAAGAAAAAAAAATATGATCTTCTCAACAGATATAAAAAAAGTATTTGACAAAATTGAATACCCATTCATGATAAAAGCTGAATAAAGAAGAAAAAGAAATTTCTCAACATGATTAAGGACATCTACCATAAACTTACAGCTAACAACACACCACAATTAATTGTGAATTTAATGAATGTGTTACCCCTAAGAAAGGACAATTTGAGACATGTTATCTGCTTTTACCATCTCTATTCAATATTGTTTTAGAGGTTATAGACAGTGCAATAAGGCAAGAAAAATAAAGCAGGCAGATAGAAAAGCTGAGGGCCACATATGCTTTATTCATGGATGACATACTCACCATTGTATAACATCCTACATAATCCACAAAAACACTATTCAAACTAACAAGGGAGTTTAGCAAGGATAGAAGATACATGAACACCATACAAAAATCATGGGTGTGTCTGTATATTAACAGCAAAAAACTGGAAATTGAAATCAATAAAAAGGCCATTTACAATAACATCAAAATATATGAAATATTTAGAGGTAAATTTGACAAAAACTGTGCAAGACCAGTATACTGAAAATTATAAAACATTGTAGAGAAAATTTAAAGAACTAAATGGATGGAAATACATAAGTCAATCAATACAGAGCTTTTTTGATTTTTAAGGTTTTATAGTTTATTAACACCTTCAAGAAGTAGGAAAGCATTTCAAACTTGAACAATGAGAGACTTTTCTCAATAAAGCCATATAACACATATAACATCAGTTCTGCAACTTTAGCCATGGGTTAAAAATGAGCATAGAACATAAAATCTTACTAGTCCAGATCTCAAAGGGCCATTCTCCTTTCCAGGGGGTATAAAACATTGTCATAGTTGATTTGAGTTCATTAAATGGCAAACAAAAAGACTAACCATTTCCATTTCTCTGTGGTATGCCACCCAATAGAAAATCTCTCTCTACTGTCCACCTGAGAGAGATCATTAAGTGATAAGACCATAAAACAATATTTCCAGTTATCACTGTCCTCAACAGGGAATAAATTATCAGCTGTGCATAAACTATATTCCCATATACTCTCCTGACTACTCAGTTGAGTCCAGCTTAATGGTCTCATAATCCCTATGCTCTGGACCCAGTTGTAGAATAACAGAATTCCCATAAAATAAATTTTATATACAGCTCCTTTATTGTTTGTGCAGTCACAACCAGTTGATCAGATAACTATTAGTCCTTGCTCTCAGCTGTAGAAAGGAATATAATCCTACCCTAATATAGACAGACATCACAGGCCAACACACCTAACCAAGAACAAGAAAGAAAACCGCAGAAGTAGAAAAGAAAAACAGAGAAACTGAGATTCAACAAAGGATAATTTCTAGGGCTACCTGGAATTCACTCTTGGAGGCAACTGTGTGTCCCAGCTTAAACATCCAAAGAGAAGCACTTCTCTAGCAACACAGTTTAATTGGCTCTGATAGTTGTGTCCACTATGACATCTTGGTGAGACCTAAAAAACTGTTGTATAATGCTTAATTGTGTAATTTTCTAAAAGATAAAAACACATTGCCATGTGACAATGAACACATGTCAAAAATTTAACTCATTAATGAGGATATCAGCCAGATATTAAGACAGGTTCCAACAGGATTTCAGGAGCATAGTCTCTGAGAAAGCATGTTGAAATAAGTTCTCTAAGTTAGAAGAAAATTTAAAAACAGTTAATGTCCAAATATCCAATGGGAAATAAAACTGTATCCTTTGGGGTTCTTTTGCTTCTAATCTCTTCTAGACAAAATGGACAAAGTAACATCTTGAAGTTTGTAAGTATCTTCACAGAGTGTGGGTTATAATCAAGGTAAATAGCAAGTCAAACAAAGATACATGCTTCTAGAGGATTGGGTAATTTTTGGATGGACCATTTAGACAATCCTCTGAATGACAGCCTTACTTTCCTCTAATTTCCATCTATTTGACATTTTTTCTTTTTTCTTTTTTAAGTTTGTTTATTTATTTTGAGAGAAAGCAAGTGAGGGAGGAGCAGAGAGAGGGAGAGACAGAATCCCAAGCAGGCTCCGCCCTACCAGCGCAGAGCCTGTTGTAAGGCTCGAACTCCCAAACTACGAGATTATGACCTGAGCCATGATCAAGAGTCAGACAACTAACTGAGCCACCCACCCACCCTGGACATTTTTTAACAGCTGCATGAGATATATTTGTTTTTAGCATGGATACCAACCAGGAAGTGATTCTTCTCACCAAAAGAGTAGAATGCCCCCTACTTTCCATCGCCACATTGTAAGTTGAAATATAACACAAAGGTGTGGATGAAAAGAATGCCTTGAGATGCAAACTGAAAAATAATCCTTTTTTTTTTTTAAATCAGAGTAAACCCATGACAGAGATTTGGCATTTACTACAGTGCACTGGTGAGCACGAGCCTAGGGCTCTCATTTATGAGAAAACCACTTAGGATAAAATTTGAGAAACCATGGAAGCACAGGTTAAGGATATTTAGTTATTTATCAACACTCTTCAGGGGCACCTGGGTGGCTCAGTCAGTTAAGCATCTGACTCTTGGTTTCAGCTCAGGTCATGATTTCACGGTTTGTGAGTTCGAGCCCCATGCCAGGCTCTGTGCTGACAGTGCACAGCCTGCTTGGGATTCTCTCTCTCCCTCTCTCTCTGCCCCTCCCCTACTCACTCTGTCTCTCCCTCAAAAATAAATAAACTTAAAAAAAATTTAAAAAACCTCTTCAAACTTTGGATGAATTCTCTATGAGTTAAAAGAGAATGACAAAGAAACACAAAAGATGTGGATTTCAGAAAATATACTCACTTTAACAGGAAAGTACCAGTATAGAAGGGACACACATATGTACAAAGACCCATAACCACCAAGTGATTACATATTTTCCCTCTCTCTTTTCACCTTTAATCTACAAAGTGAAACAATTATTTTAAAAGTATCTTACGCCTACAACATGCAAGTGTTATGCTAGGTGACATGAGACATTCACAGGTAAATACGACAGAGGAGCATTGAGTTTGAGTTTAGTTCCACTAACCATCTATGTGACATCAGTTATTCCAAACCTTTCCAGGATGAAGTTTTCTCATGGGTAAAAATCTTCTAGTGTTCTTGAAATTATAAAAGACTATAAACCTATGATTTTATAATTCCTGTCCTCAAAGAGCTTGGTAAAATTTCTTGAAGACTTTTAAAGTGTACAGAGTGGGATGGGAAGGTGGGTTCCCAAAAGAGAGACTATTTCATTCATAGTTTTTCAAATTTTTATTTTTACCACAGAATTATTTGTTCAAAAATCACTATTAACTGGGAACATAAAGAAGTAGAATAAATATGTGGAGATGTTGTGATTGGATCAGGTGAGAGGTACCCAGACTCCGAGTTGGCAGACCCTCCCATCTCAGCCTATAGACTTCTGTGGTCTCCAAGCAGCTCCATCCAATCTCTAGGACTCTCTGGAGCATGTTTGAAAATTATTTATGAAGTTCAACCAATTTAGTTCAAGGATAATAAAATAACAGACAAAGAGAAGTTAAGTTTCCTTAACTAGGAAATGTTCTTCTCCAAGTTCACAGAGATCAGAGAGAATGTGGTCCAGACCATCAAGCTGCCTCCTCTCCAGAGACTCTCTGGTGTGCTATGTCAACTGCGTGTGCAATACCAACTTATCAACCCTCTTTTCATAGTAACTCCTCAAAATGCAAAAGGGACTCATATTTGTTTTTGAAATTACTAAAGGTTATTATTTTTATGGCCTTGCAAAAGGACCATTTGACACCAAGATCAATACATCTGAACACTTTCATAAGAGTTATTTTGTAAATGGAAAAAAAATATATAAGATGGCTTGGAACTAATACACTATGCTTGGATAATACTTAACTCCTAAACCATTTTGTAGAATTTTCTTTTTTGTTCATGAACATACTGATGGAGGATCTGTATATGTTTTCTAGAGCTTCAAAGATATTTTCAAATCTTTCCATTTTCTCTGTCACTTTATATTACTTCCTGCTCCTAGATCAGGTTATATATTTCCTGCTGTGTCTCTATGTTTTTAGTGAGGCAGAATTTCATTGTTTTTTTTTAAGTGTGTCAACTTAATGGACTACTTTATTATTTAGACCCAAATAATGGTGCTTTTGTGAAGAAGGGCAGGGTGCGGGAGACAGGAAAGAGGAAAGGAAAGAGGGGGTGTGAGGTAAAGAGATAAACTCTAGCATATTGGGATTGCCTTTTAAAATCCTACACAGATTTTTTTCCCCCATTCAGATAACTTGCTGACCTTATCCTATGCTACATCTGATTGCAATTACTTCAGTTTGTTAGGCTGACCAATTTTAGAAACTTGGACAATGTACTTCGTTGCAATCAGATCTGCATTAAATCCCAGAAATGAAGGATAAATCAGTTATTGCCATTGAAGTTGTTATGTTGTATTTTTTCCAAAAGAAATACACTCATGTCAGCAGGCCTGAACTTTCATTTCTCTAAACTTCTAACATGTCTTCTGCAAGTAAGTCTGGTATCTTCTACATAATTAATCTAACAATCTCATGAAAATGAAGGACAAGCCTAATTCATCATTGTTCTTGTCCTTTGTAAATTTTATAATTATTGACAACACATTTGAAGGTACAGAACACACAGAGAGAAAAACATTAGAGGAAAGTCATACTATACACTTTCCAGCATTAGAATGTAGGCGCTCTCTGTTCAATAAATTTCAATTTATCTTTCCATCAGGCTGCCATGCCTATGGGTGGAGTGATTTGGCAACTTCTTAACACAATATGATATGAGGGGCACAAAAGAAGATATCTCTGATTTTTAAATTCTCTCCATGAATTGCCTTAGTTTCCAAAATCCCCATACTTTCCCTCTAGAGTAAGGACTGGAATACAGAAACCTCAGTTAAATACAGGTATGTCACCTAGGAAAGTAGACTCTAGGATCTCTGCTCGATGCTTTGTAACTTCCCAACCAGAAAGCAAAGCCCTGAGATAAGATGTGACTTCAGGGAAGTAGAGTGAGTCAAAAAAGGTGCAGGGCCTTTAGGGCAGCTAGTCAGACACTCTTCCAATCATAAAACTATACACGCTTTTGTTGGCAAGGAAGAACAGGCCCACAGGAAATATTTCGACAGGGCTACCAACAGGTGTGGGATAACGAGAGTGTCAACTACTTACCAGGAGCTGGTTCTCTCAAGTACGTGATCTTGTCTCACTGAATCCTCAAGGCAAACTGGAGTGGTAGGGGCTACTATACTCATGGAGAGAAGAGAAAATGAGCCTCCAAAGAACCCAAGTTCACTGAGCTACTGTACATTAGCATCTGGGTTTGAACTCATGGTCAAACACCTCCACCTTCACTATCTCATGGAAAAAGCAGGAAGGTGTAAGATGTGGAGCATGACACCTGCCAAGGAGATAGAGGAAGCTGAAAACCACTGGTGCCTACTTCTTGGTATGCCTGGCACAGGAAGGTGAAATGAACTCTGTCTGATTAATGCTGAACAGTGTAGGAAAACTGGTTTCCAGATGGTAAGTAGTCAGCTTCAAATTCATTTCATGAGGCTCCTCTCCCATGTCTTCCCTGTGCTCACTCTGTGCTCCAATATTCTATTCTATGCCCTCTCTGCCCTTGTTTGTGTCGCTGCTTCTGCCAGGAAAGTTCTTTTCATCATTTGTGTTGTCAAACTCCTATAAAGTGGAGTCACTTCTGGTACTTCTCGTTAGATTATAAAGTCCACATATAGGCATAATTCAGCTTAGTCAAGTTTATCTGTGAAACTCCTGAAATCACCCCTGGAGTTTGATATTCCCTGATTTGTCCCTGCAAACCTCCAGGGCATAGGACAACCGAGGTGACTGAGGTAAGGAAGATTCATAGCCATCATCTCCTGCTCCTCAGGGATGATTTGTCACTAGGCAGAAGCTGGGTGGAAATGGCCTCGCCCTGATTTAGTTGCTTTGTGTTTTCCCCCTTGCTTCCAATTGGATCATCCATTCATATGATACAGCTTTGCTGTGATTCACTCAAAGTGGATGGATATGACACTTCAGCAGATATGCCATTATAGCCTCTCACTTCTTTGACACTTTCTCTTACCGTGTTATTTTTATTGGACTGATCTTCTACATGGATTATAAGATTTCTGTGGTCACAGATTGTGTTTCACTCATATTTCTAGGCCCTTGCATGCACAACAAATGTGTGAATTTAATTAAAGTACGCAGATAGTTCAGCTCTGGGTGGCCAGGGCCATTTGCTGTAAAGTTCGCAGATACTTTGCGACCTCTCTGGGCATAACAGTGGCACGGGGATGTTGGGTGGAGTAGGGAACTCCTAGCCAGAAAGGCCCTAGTGTCAGTTTACAGCCTGGCGGCCTCAGAGAGGCAAAGTTGGTAGTTCCAGGTTAAGGTGGGGAAAGGACCCAACTCTTTGCCATCCCTCAGGAAGTGCCAGAGGCCTCACTCTGTAGAGGTGGCTCTGCCTTGGGATTGATGAACTGTTTACGGGAGCCAAGAGGATCTCAGTGCAGACAGAACCCTGGTGATGAAAGGAAGTGAGCCGAGATCATTGCAAGAGTCTTAGGCACAAGTGTCACAATAGAGAGGCAGACTTTCAAAAATGTTTCCTTGCCGGAAACATATGAGTATATATCTCATCTAAAGAAATTATCTGACATCAGCATAGTAGGGAAACATTTTTATTCCACTCTCATATGAGCTCAATGCCGGCCTCAATATTTAAATATCTGTTCATCCTGAGTTTGTCTTTCAACACTGGCAACTTTTAGATATATGACCTTGAGTGAGTTTTTTTTTAAGTTTATTTTTATTTATTTTGAGAGAGAGAGAGCAAGCAGGGGAAAGATACAGAAAGAGTGAGACAGAATCCCAAGCAGGCACCAGGTCATCAGCACAGAGCCTGATGTGGGGCTCGAACTCACAAACCGTGAGATCACAACTGGAACCAAAATCAAGTCGGACACTTAACTGACTGATCCACTCAGGCATCCTTGAGTGAGTTTTTAGACCATTCTGTGCCTTAGTGTTTTCATCTTTCTGGTGGAAACAATTATTATACTTACCTCAGAAGGTTGTTTGGTGGGTTAAACGAGCTAGTTCCCACAAATCACATAGGATGATATTTGTTCCTTAGCCAGCTCTCTATATTAACCTGCACCTCACCCATCATCATGAATTCATTTGTTAACTTGTCAACTTGTTAACTTGTCTACTTTCTACCCTATTTCCCACTGCTCCATTTCACATACCCCAGTCTCTGTAGTCAGCCTGCACCATCTCAGTTTCAGGACTCCACTCACATTCCTCCCTCAAGTTTACTGGCAGAACTATTGGTTGCTCCTACTGTATTTTCTTTACCTCCTTCTCCTGAGTTTTAGCTGGGCCTTGGGGCACCCAGGTAAAGAATACATTTCCCAGCCTTCCTTGAAGCTAAGTGTGGTCATGTGACTATGCGTTGGCCAATGAGACCTGAGATTAATTGATGTGTACAATTTCCAGGACGTGCCATTAAAAAAGAAGGGGTATGCCCTCCACTCCACTGGCTGAAGTGTGGACATACCACAAGATGGAAGGCACATGGTGAAGAAAACAGAACAAGAAGACAGAGGCCTAGACCTAAGTTGACTTCCAAGAGCAGAGCCACCCACATGTAAACAGGCATAGTAGGTTATCTTACTTTCTCTTGTGACTTATTTTTTTTTCTGTTTAGTATCTTTACTCTTTATGGCCTATTATTACTTATATTCGAGAAAAACACATTAACACAGAGAATCAATATCAGGCTCCGAAGGACATATGATCTTGAGAGATCTTAAAAGTGAGAAAAATGTCAAGTGGATTTTTTCCAGATTCCACTATAAAGATTTACTGAGGCCTGCTCCTTCTTCCTTCTTTGCTTCTTTTATGGTTCGGGTCTTTCCTGCTAATCAGTATGATGTTTTAAAAATTGAGACATCTTGGCTAAGTCATAACTTTTTATTAAAATGTATTTTCTGTAAAAATTTGCCATGACTCACCTATGATTGCTCCCAAGACTTATATGACCAATTCGTGTCAGTTTTTCCACAGCGTGATCTTCCATTTTTTCCGAATATCTAGCAGCACACATCTGCGCTCTGTGTACAAAATTTCACCTCCTGAGAGCCTCACATTTGACAGAATCAAGTTTGCCTCATTTTTCAAACAGTGTTAATTCAGTTTAAAAATACTTTTCTCATTATGTTATTGCAAGGGTCTTCTTTTATTCTATCTCATGCTTTAATCTATCCTGGATCTAACACTTATTTCATTAGAATTTTACTGTTGGGAAGGGGAGCTCAATAAAATTTGCCAACCACTTCCCACCCCCTGCATATTTCTTGTGGTGCATCAAAGAGTTGAAGGAAGGTATTACTTTCTCAAGACAAACACTAGAGATTCAGTCCATTTGGAAAATGTCTCCCTCACATCTTTTATCTGCAGGGTAATTTCCTTTGTAGTGGGTTTGACAATGCAAATTAGGCACAGTTTATTTATACCCAAGTGCACGAAAATGAATTTAGATGTACCCCAGAGAAAAAGTTCCATGGAAACATCGGCTTTTCCTCACTTTCGGACTATAAGAACCTCCGCAATATATCATCTTCCATAAAGACCTTAGGGCTATGGAACCACTTTTCATGAGGCAAGACAGCCCCACCCTTGCTCTCCAAGGAAGACTAACTAGAATCATTGTTACCACTTTAAATCTCTTCAATTGGTTTAGGGTGTTGTCAGTAGTATAACTAAACCGACCACCATATATTTATTGGTTTCCAGTCAGAAGAAAGGTTCTGCCCTTTATAAGAAATACAAGAAAAGATATCATTTCTGCCCTTAAGGAGTTGCCCGTCTAGTTCTAGGAACTTGTGAGAGATCTAGTTTTTCAAGTCAACTTTAGAAAAACAGAAACATGGCTCTCTGATGCCTCACAAAAGACCATCCCTGAGAATGGCTACACTCTCCCATGGCTGTTTAAATCCATTATGTTTGTCATTATATCACCCAAGTTGGAATAGACTTTTCAATCTTCAGTGAATTCAGTTCTCAGTAGGGGCTGCATCCAATAAGTCCTTGTTGTCCTCAATGCCTAACCTAGTACCATATTAACGAATACATGAGAGAGTGAAAGAGTGAATGAGTAAACTTTTGGTATACGGTCAATGCAATTAAAACTAATTCATTTTTGGGGCGCCTGGGTGGCTCAGTCGGTTGCGCATCTGACTTTGGCTCAGGTCCTGATCTCACAGCTCCTGAGTTCCAGCCCCATGCGTCGCACTCTGTGCTGACAGCTCAGAGCCTGGAGCCCGTTTCAGATTCTGTGTCTCCCTCTCTCTCTGCCCCTAACCCACTCACATTCTGTCTCTGTCTCTCTCAAAAATAAATAAACATTTAAAAAATTAAAAAAAAAAGATTTATAAAACTAATTCATTTCCAGGTCTATATGCAGGACATGATACAATCATTTCTATTCATGCCCAAGGACTAGAGACTGGTTGTTTCCATTTATATCCAACCAAATCTTTAACAATTATTTTCTGAGGGCTCAGGATATGACAGATAGTATTTTAGATGCTGGGAATACAGTGATAAATAAGACAAGAATTTGCCCCAGTGAAGTTTACATCCTAGAAGAAAGTAATGCTGAGGAAAGAATTTCCCTGTGGTAAATGAAGCAGCCAGTAAGGGAAGGAAGGAAGACGCCATACAACCATGTCTTCCTGGGCTTACAGGTAAATAGAACTTGTTTACTTAAGCTTTATTAAATTCAACAAGAAAATAGCTCCTGTCTCACAAGTGAATAAACCAAAATGAATTGTTCCTTGAAAAGTAGAAATGAAAAATTATTACAATTCTCCTTTACCTAATTGGTACATCCATAAGGGAGACATGTTTAAAATAAACTAAAATAAAAAATTTTAAAAGTACCTCAGAATGAAATAGCTGAACTATACTTTGCATGAAATTTTATTCTGTGCTTTAAGCCAATGCTTCTCTAATTTATGTGCTTTCCTCTCTGAATTCCTTCTGTCTCCTTTAACATCCTCTTACCAATGCATTAATTTCTTCACTAAAATTTTCATGAGGAGAAAAACACTGATAAGATGCCCAATCTAAAAAAAAATTACTTACATCTTATGTAATCTACTGAATAAAATATGGTTAATGAAGAACACAAAAGTGATGCATTTAACCCATGTGGAAGTTAACTGTTCATAGATTCCTCCCTGTCACCCCTCCTGCATGAGTGATGGGGCTAGAGATTAACGATGAATGTGATGAATGTTTCTTTCTTTTTAAAATTTACATTTCTAATTTGCTATATTTGAATGATGATCAGGCAGGTGCTTTTGATCATCAACGGTAGATAAAGATGGAGAGTAGAAATACATCCTTCACTAATTTGAAAAATTATTTTTAAAGTAGGATATCTGAATTTAAAATGTTACTATTATTCATTATACATTATAAATATCGCCAAATATCAAACTAGGTTAAATATAATTTTTTCCATACATTTGTGACTGCTGAAAATATTTGGCTAAATTTATTTTGGAAATATTTATTTCTGTGACATAATCTACACAAAAACTATCTCAGGAATTTTTCATCTTTTCTGTTGAAAATAATATATTGATGACATATATGTCAGCCATATTTCATTCATATTTTTATCCTTTTATCTCTTAATGATTAAACATTTAAAAAATTTTTTTTTCAACGTTTATTTATTTTTGGGACAGAGAGAGACAGAGCATGAACGGGGGAGGGGCAGAGAGAGAGGGAGACACAGAATCGGAAACTGGCTCCAGGCTCTGAGCCATCAACCCAGAGCCTGACGCGGGGCTCGAACTCCCAGACCGTGAGATCGTGACCTGGCTGAAGTCGGACGCTTAACCGACTGCGCCACCCAGGCGACCCTGATTAAACATTTTTAAAAGTAGTGTTTTTGAATTTCCTTCCAGATCATCTGTGCATCACCGTGTTAGGTTTCCCAGTATGGAAGTTCTGGTACCCAGGTACGTTCAGGGAGGGGCAGAAAATGGAAATCTCTCACCAAAGCACCTGAAACTCAGTAGACTCTGAGAAGGAAGGAAGGAAGGAAGGAAGGAAAGGAAGGATAGAATAGAGAGGGAAGGGGATGGAAAGGAGAGTCTGGTATCCAAGGTAGAGCTGGCCAGATATTAACAAACTAATTTCTTCTCCTATGCTTAGAAATAAGCCATATTTGCCACACACACCCCACCCCTTGCAGTTGGGAGCAGCCATTAGACTGAGTTCTGAGGGATGGAATGTGGGAAGAAGTGAGGTGTACGTCTCCAAGCTTGACCCATAAAACTCCCTGCAGAAACCTGCACACATTCCTTCTTTTCTGGGTCACCAGCTGCGGAGGATTAAGGAAAGCCCTCTCAGGAGGCTCTAGGGGGTGTTGAAGCCACTAGATGGAGCAAAGGCAGCAGAGTACCCACACTGGATGGGCCATGTGAGGAAGAAATAAAACTTCACTGTGTTACGCCACTGAAATTTTGAATGTTTCTTATAGCAGTGGTCTTCTCTAACTGATACAGCACCTAAAAAAATAAATCAGTAATGACAAACTCCACACCTTCTCGTCCTGTGAACTAGTTGATCCTCATCAAAAAGACTTATTTAGGGCATCTCTAATGAGAAAAGGAGCTGCACTAGAAGCTTTTCCATGTCCACTGAGCAAAGGGTGCATCCTGTTTATTTATACACCATAAAACATCAAGGGGAGGGTTTCATTGGTCTGTGCGGGAATTTAATATTCTTTGATGCTGTACTGATGGCCAATGATCTCTTTATTCCTTTGGGGGGAAGCAACAATCCTGGGGCAGTAATGTTAGATTTCACTGACATATGAAGCAATTTTGGCAAACCTAGTGAGCCTTTTGGTTGTGATTTATATCTAGTCAGGGAGAAATGACATCTGGGATGTCTGATTTATTCACTAGCAAAATGCTGGCTGAACCTAAAATAAGAAAATAGAGATTTATGTAACAGATTGCAGCGCCTTAATTTAAGAATGGCTGGGAAACCAGCAGACACTCCGTGGCTCTGCTCGGCTTGGAGTCACATGCTGCAAGTTAATATTACCTTTCTCAAAGTATTAAGTCACATGTTGAGAGTTATGGCATTATTTTATCACCTGAACATTTTCAAGATGACTATTTCGTGTCCAAATAAGTCCTGGCATTCAATTACATGCCGACTGCCATAAAAAAGCAAACAGCTTTTGTAGAATTTAGCAGACAGCTAGAGTCTATTGTAAGTCTGCCAGGAAGCCCACAAGCTACTTCATACTAATCACGCCGGGAGAACCAAGGAGACACTGGGACTTGATAGTAAGGAATTCTGTCCCTTCTATTGAGACTACTTGAAGTCAATGTCTTAATTGTTTCCTTTTCAAAACTTTGCAAAGTTTTCTTGGATCACACTCAATGTTGTAAACACCAAAAATGTGATTTCTCTCTGGTCTCAGCACCATCATTAGATGTGCTCCTCTTAAGCTATCAATGTCTTCTTGTGTCAGGAACATGGAGTTATGTAGCAAAGTCCTGCTTCCTGCTCCCTGCTTTGCATTAGCTATGAGAAAGCTCAAAACCAACACGTAGTCCCTTCTAGAGAATGCCAAAAACTCATGGTGTGACTGCAGTGCACTAACCTTATTCAGACTCCTCTCTGCATTTTGCTATCTATGACACTGTGACCTATGTTCTCATCCATGCATTAGTTGGTCAAGCAATACATTTATTATGTTGGCTGACTGAAATTCTTTCTGAATAAGCCTGGGGATCCACAGAGGGAGCAAGAAGCGATAAAAAGGAGAATAACAGTGAAATAAGAAGGAAAGGAGAGAGAGAAGAGAAAGGGGATAGGGAAGGAACAACAGAATAGAGGGATGAAGGAGAGAGGGATAGAGTCCACATGTCTATCAGTGTTCAGCAGGTGAAAAAGTTGAGTGCCTTATCAAAAGATCGGTAAACAGGTATGTTTACTTTTTTCCTTTAGAGAAAACTAAAGCCCTTGCCAGTGTTCTTCTGCTAAATTCCCCATAGAGTAAAGAGATTGCACTGAAGAACTCCTCCTACAATATGAGATTCTGTTACTTCATCATGCCTTCCCTAATGTCAAGGTTTGGAAAGAGTCATCATCTTTATGATTGGGGATGGGATCTTTATCCCTAGCAAGACTAACCTTGGTAAGCCAGTGAAGGCTGTTTAGTTGCCCCCATTCAGTTCTACCTTCTTTTGGAGACAGATTTTCAAGTGTCTCAAGGAACGTGGTTCCAGCTTCTTTGTACCCTTCACTCTGGGCAGCATGGCTCCCAGGAAAAATGGTGAAATAAGTCATTCCTATCCACCTCTCTTCTTCAGGAATTTAGCCCTTTGCTCAGGCACCTGGTGCCATCCTGCTGACTCTGGATACTTCCCTGGCTTGGCCGTGGGCCTCTGCCTCTGTATGTAACTCAACAAGTCCCAGAATGAGGACTCAATTCTTTCTCCCGCCAAGATTAAGTACTTTCTTCTTTTTCCTTGGTAAAAATTTAATAAATGTTTTCACCATTAACTGCTAAGAAGTTATAGTCCCAGTTCTCAAGGCAGGAATGGAAGGAAGATAAAACTACAGAATCTGTCAATATGGACTTTTATAAGCATGTACAAAGCATGACCTGAAAAACCAGGCAGGTGGCATTGAAGGTAAGCTGTGTACATTTGTTGTTTCATCTCTTGGGATGTTTGATCATGGACACTAGGTTATACAACTTCTCACAGGAATATTTGCCACTTAAAAACAAAATTTTGTCTTTAGCCTAAAGGAATGGATCTGTAGTAGATATGCAATTTTGTTCATAAAACTAAAATGCAAGAAATGTCACTTTAATTTCTTTTCTTAATCTGTTTCAAGGTCACTTTTCTCCCAGATGATGATAAATACAATCAATATCAGGGCTTTTTTTTTTTAAGTTTATTTTTCACAGAGACAGAGAGAGAGAGAGAGAGAGAGAGCATGGGGTGGGGGAGGGTCATAGAGAGAGAGAGAGAGAGGAAGACACAGAATCTGAAACAAGCTCCAGGCTCTGAGCTGTCAGCACAGAGCCCAATGCGGGGCTTGAACTCACCGACTGCAAGATCATGACTTGAGCTGAAGTCAGATGCTCAACCTACTGAGCCACCCAGGTGCCCCAATATCAGGGTTTTAATCCCACCCCCAGTCATGCAAGATTCTCTGTGATCTTCTGCATTTGACAATGTTGGAGAAGGGCTCTCATTTCTATTCAGATATGGTCATTTCTGATATACTTGCTTCCTAAGCCCAAGACATCCCCCAAAGGCAGGGAATTCCTCAACATCCATGCCACACCTGGGCTCTCAGAGGCTCAGCTTTAATGTCAGCCTACCCTCAATCCTCTGAGAAATCCCTCCCCTGGGGGATGATTGTGTGGTGTAGACAGTATCTGGCACTTTCTTGAACCTCCAGTTTCCTTTCTTCCTTTCCAGCCCAGTCAATTTTTTTTAACCCCAAACACTACAGTTCATCTGCTGTCTCCACTTTCAGGACCATCCAGCATGACTGGCTTGTTTTCAAAAAGAACAGGAAGCATCTAAAAGGGAGAATTGCCTTTTTTGCCTCATAACTCCTGCTTTCCTCCCTGGACCATACATTTTCCCCAAGATAAGGGAACACAGAGACCTAGTCATGGGAACGAAATAACAGTCAGCGACTCAATAAACAATCCCTGCACAAATAACCAGAGATGGAACAAGAGGCTCCAATGAAAAGCTGAAGTGGAATAAAACGTGGGGCAGCATGGGCCTTGCCTCACACCACATCCTTCCCCCAAAGAAGGAGGAATGACCACATGTATCCAGACAAAAGGACAAAAGAACTCCTTGGGGAAGGGTCTCAATTTAGTCTTGGAAAGAACAAAACTTTTTGATTGTGGAAAAGGGGTGCTCAAATATTAATTCTACCATTCAGCACCTCTGTGATATTGTGCGAAGTGATGTCTACCCCGTGTCTTCGAGTTCAACCCATAAAATGGGATAGAAATGACTTCTGGCAAAATATTCATGAGGAGTAAGTGAGTCCCCTCTCTGTTTGACTCCTCTCCCAAATATACTACAGTAATTTCTAAGAGGCTGGTAAAAGGGCAGGAAATGGTAGAAAGGCCAGAGGAAACATCCTAAAATTCCAAAAAGTTTATCCTCTCCAGCCCATGTCTTATTAAGTTCCACATGCCAGATCAAGCAGGAGCAAATGAAAGGCCACTGCTCCTAACTCCTCCCCTCTCTCCATAGCCCTGAAGGTGATCCACTCAAATGCAGAGTCATGGTTAAACCCTAAAGCCCTGCAGTCAGTCATACCTGGGTTTGGATCTCAACTTCATCTCAGACAGTGAGTCTACCGATATGTGAAACAGGAATAATCCTACTTATGACAAGAGTTATCATAAGAAAAAAAAAATGAGATGACACGCAAAAGGTTTAGCCCAGTGTCGGACAACAATAGTGGCCCTCCTACTATTTTTATTATTATCATCCTCCTCTGTGGACTTGCTAAGAAACCTTTCAATAAGTGTATCGGTTACTGAGCCTTTTCCTTTTCCTTCTTGTTCAATCGGTTTTATTCTCAATTTTTTAGCCTCTTCCTGATTCTGTTCAATCATGTCTGGATTCCATTAGTCCACTAATTTAAAATTCTAATAATTATCCATCATTCCAAAGCAGCTCCAAGGTACAAGAGCTCACAAACAAGAGAGAGCTGCTTCCATGGAGCTCCAGTGCTCGTCCTGCCCGACATTTGCAAAGCCAAGTGTACACAGGACCTATGCTTATAAACAGCCTCACCTTCACCCAGGATACCATCTTTTATTATGATTATTACCCTCTTTTTTCCTTGTCAAGGTTGACAAGTTGCACCAGGTATTTCCTTCTTACTTAGATACCAAAATAAAGTCTCTTCCAAACTTCTGGCTTTTGAGTTCGTATGCCAGGGTGTCAGAGCCAGCCCCTGAGTCATGCAGCCCAGAGCCAAGCTGAGGGGAGGTGGTTTTCATTTCAGGAACTCGGCCCAGCTTCCTGGAGACTAAACACAGCGGCATCAATAAATAAGGGAGAAAAGAGGCAGTAATAAAAGAAGAATTTCAACTTCAGGTTCAGTGTTAACTAACAAGTATACAATAGTTAAGTGTGGCTAGACAAGAGAACACATTTCTATATGGTGGGAAGAAAGGATCAAAATCAGAGGCAGAACAAGGCCTGATTCTGCCATCACACAGCCGACATGGATGGAAATAGCATTTTCCTAAGTGCACAGCCTTTTTTTGAAATGAACCAGACGTCTCTTAATGGGCATTTTTAAGTCCTAATTTTTTCTTTCTCTTTCATTCTGTAGATTTCTACAAACACCTCCTATGTACCCAATGCTGGAGACACAACAGGGAACAAAATACACTTCGTGGAGCTTATATTCTACTGGGAAAGACAAATCATAAACAAGACTTTGTTCTTAACCAAGGGACTATGAACTCACCATGTGACCCTGGGCAAGTGTCCTAAACTTCTTATGCCACCATTTCCTCATCGGCATCAGGAGGATATTAATAGTCTGTACACCAGAGGCTTGGTGCGGGGGTAAATGAATAGCTATGTGTTCCAAGCTGAGAGCAGTGCCTGGTGCAGGGTGAGTCTTTCCTCAGTGTTGGCTGTTAGGAACCGCACTGGAATGCAGGCGCAAAGGACAGGCCCTTCTGAGGTTTTGGTTATTGCCATATCCCCAGTGCTGAGAACAATGCCTGAAATAGAATAGGTGCTCAATAAATATTTGTTGAATGACCAATATCAAGTCAAATCAAACATTGTGACAAGAGAGGTGAACAGGGTCTTCTAAACAAAAAATGGGAGAGCAGGGAGCAAGGAAGCTCTATGGCCAGAAAGTCTTTCGGTAAAAAGCTAATAAAGTATTCCAGGAAGAGGGAACAAAAGCAAGGGCCTCATGGCGGGAAAAGCTTGCTGTGTTCAAGAATCTCCTACCCCAGAGGGCAAGCACATACAGCTGCCTGGCCACTGGCTTCCAGACTGCCTCCTGCAGCACTCCGATGACCATCGCCTGCCCTTTCCTTTCCCCTGGCCTGTTTTCCCCACAGAGCAGCAGAGGGCTTCTCTCAATATGAATATCTCTCAATGTGAATATTTCCTTTAAGGAATAGTATTGGAATGTCAAGGTGGCAGGAAGTAGAAGAATATGTTTTTCTCAAATATTTCAGCTCTCTGCAGACTTGGTGGAACCTGCTTTCATGCAGTGTTGTTGGTCACCCATGAGTTTCTACACATCTCTCACTTTTCTCTTCTGTGTTTCACACCCCTTCCTGATGACGTGTAGCAACTTGGAATTCCCAAGACTTGTTTTTAAGCATCTAAGCAAACAACTTGTGTTGCATCTCAATAAACTCCTTCCCAGTAAGAGATTTCCACCCTCTGTGTTTTCATCCCCATAAGCCCCAAATTCTTCTATAAAGGAGTTGCTGGTATGTCTTTAGAAATGTTCAAGAGAAAGTGGTATTTGTTTTCTCATAATAGAAGTGAAGTAGACTTCCCTCTGCTTTATGAGATCTCATGCAGTCTAGGAGGGATTGTTTCCCACTAGAAAGAGAGGCGGGGAGGAGGACCTTCGACTCCTCCTGAGAGCCAGTGGATGGGTCCAGCCACCGATATGTCTATCTAGACAATGAGACATCTCAGCTGCCATCACACAGTTCCCAAAACTGAGCCCTTCCCCCGACAGATTCACTGTCAACCTTCACAAATTCATTGTTTTCCAGCCATGCTGAGGCAAGAAAAAAGGAGTAACTGAAGACATGTCCATTTCCTCTGATGGCCAGAGTCAAAGAAAGGAGCAAGAGAACTTCTAAGTAAGCTCTCTGCTCACTTCTTTGTCATGGTTGTTTAACATTCAGGTTCTGCTTACATTACACATTATCTTCCTACTGGAAAGCAACATTGATTCCCCTTTCTTTTTTCCAAGACTGTTTGGTATAGTTGTAAAAGTACCCAACTGGGAGCTGAGGCTTAGGGTTCGAGTCCTGGGGGTGAAATTCTGTTCCTCAGGAAGTTCCCTTGGCCTGCAGCATCCTTGCCTATAAAATGAAGGGCGTTGGACATGTTCTAGCTCTCAAACATTCCATGGATCTATTTAACAAGCATAAACTTGTGGATGCTCACTTGGCACACCCAGAGAGGAATTTGCCATGCTCGGGCACCATTTAGTGAAGGCTGCTGCTTACTGCCTCTACCAGTATCAGTTGGACTTACCCACTTCAGATATCTTTCTGTGGCAAGATCAGATGGGATTATTTTTTGTCTAGATTTTTTTAAAGAAAAAATACGTATATATCTTAAGGGAAAAAAAAAATATATATATATATCTTGAACTGATGCTATGGAATATAGGACATACAGTTGATTGGTATTATGCTTAAAGATCCAGAGTTGTAACAACTAACATATAGATATAACTATAGGGTGGTTTGTTATATTACCTTCAATCTTTCTGTACTAAGGTGTTGATAAAACACTTAGCCAGGTACCTGTAAGGTCTAGCATGGTCCTGTCCTTACTTTCCTTTTGTAAGCCTTATGCTGAACAGGGCAAGACCCCTCTTATATACTGTACCAATCTGTATGTGACCCTCCTTCTAGACTGATTTGAAGAATTCTTAGCATCTTCTATGATTTCACAACATTCACACATTAAAGTTCAGAGTCCCCATCAGTTGTCTTTATATAACTCCAGCTATTTCTATTCCTACTTGTGAAGGCACAGACTCATGCAAATGCAAGAACTATGGAAAGCATGGCTCATCTCCAGGGCCACTCTCCAACTTAGGAGGGGTTGCCACTTGCCTGCTATAAAATATCTTCTCTGTCCCACAGCACAGAGGGCTTTTGGAGACCACCCTGACTTTTGGAGAGAGAACATCCACTAGGCGGAAGCCATTACCCTAAGGTACTTCCTGAGTCTCACCAGCCAATGGCCCCAGAAAGACAGCAGCTGTGAGCAAAACCATGAACTTTCTGGCCACGGGGATTTTCTTGCTTAACTGCTTTACCCCCATTTATTCCACATTATACTGTCCTGGTTGTCAGGGATTTGTCTTCTTTAGCTTATGTCTTTGGAACTCACGGTTATCTGTGTGCATCCAGTGATTCACCATTTGTTGGGAATTACAGAAGAGGAAGCTCAGCAAAGCCTCCTTTCAAAAGTTGGCCCAGAATTATGCAAGTGGGTTGAAATGAGTAGTAGAAACAGATGATCTTAATTCATCTCATCTGTTCATTACCTGCAGTGCAGATGCATGTGTTTTGTGAGTACTGCAGCATATGTTCCATTTTTCTTTTACCACATCCCTTGACCCTGTCAGTGCACTAGAGATCCTTAAATTCCCCTTCCCAGAAAGTTATATATAATCTCAGCATTCCTGAATTTCCATCCTATGCCTTTCATGTGATCAACAAAAACATATAAATGATTGTGGAACTGCGAAAGCTACTTCTTGTTTCTACTGAGAAACAGGGATTCATTCTCAACATTTCCTTGTGATGTATCCCCATGCCCACTCCTTCCAAAATGTGTGACTGTAACTCATTATTCTTACCACTTCTGTTACTTTCACTATGAATGCTTGTTCGAGTTCAACCTTAGGAGTCATCAGTTTATGGCGCATATAGATTTCCCCTAACTCTCCCTGGGCATTTATCACTTAAGGAGAAATTGTCTTTGTACTATACAAATCTCCAGGAAATATAGGTGGTGGCATCCATTCCCTACAATAGGTTAATATTCTTGTCCTGAATTATCCTACTTAAGATGTACAAATGAAAACATCGTCAAAACACCGTCTTGCATGGTGCACACAAGTCCCTACAAAAAGGCTTCCATACCGACTCCCTCCTTCATGGACCACCACCTCCTCTCCAGTTCCATAGCACAGAGGCTCTGTGTCTCCATTCGGTGCTTAATCAGATCCTGTGTCAAACTGATGCCTGTTACTCTGTGTGGGGTACTCTTGTCTTGCCAATTACATTAGCATTTCCTTGAAGGCTGTATACATGCAGCTAGTTCTTGGAGTCTTCCCTGGTTTTCTGCCTCCTCCCCATACAAAGAATAAAATAAACCTTCTCTATGATCCCCTTCCACTCTCTTTCTCTCTCTAGAATGATAGTTTTCACATTGACTATAAATTTTTCTTCTGATATTCCTCAGTAGACCACTAGACTGTGAACTTTTTGAAGGCAAATTGAGGTATTGTTCATCTTTATATCTTCAATGTCCAGGAGAAGAACTTTTCAATAAGTTGTTCAATGAATAGATAAATGGATAAATGGGTGAATAAATTTTTTCAAGAATGTTTTAATTGCCTGTAATGCTTTAATATAATGTGTTAACAGAACACTTGTTAAATATTAGAGAATAATAAGTTCTACATTTTAACAGTTCAATGAGCCTTATATTTTTGACCAGCCAACATTTTTTTCCCTGTTCAGATCTTCCCAATGAGTAAAGCATGCAATAATATGCAAGAGGAACTCAGTCATTGCTAAGATGCAAATAGAATGTAGCACTTTGTGCTGAAAATGTGACCAGAAAATAGTTGCTAGTTTATACATAACACACTTAGAGAAGTGCAGAAATGTTCAAACAGTGATTCCTGTGTGTTTGATAGCTCCAAGAACGACATCAAAGTATCATTAAAAAAATTTCCTGCTAAATGTGAAAACCTGACAGTCTGCCCTGTCTCCTGCTGAGGGTCTGCCTCATGTCTGGTCTCTGGGAGAAACATTTTCTTTGTATCATCAAAGTTGGCAGTGAATATCTGAGTGGGCTTTGACCTTGCCTGAGACCTCCAACAACATACCCTTCTGCATACCTCTGCTCTCCAAGCTCTCTGCAAATGAGCTAAGCTAAAAATCACATCACCCACTTCAACCCACTGTTATTTCAAAGTGCAACCCACATGTGAGAAAGAAGCCTGTGGCAAGCCATTCAAGGTATTAAAACCGTGACTCACTGCCAGACAGAAAAAAAGTATTCTCTGCCCAGAAATTCAGTAACATGTTACTGCTAAAATTAAAAATAAAAAAACCTCTCGAAACAGACTTGTGATGAATTTGTATTAATGATGGCATTACAACAGAAATCTGAAAAGAAAAAAGTCGAATTTTCCAGTAAGTTCATAGAACATTAGATAATATCAAATAGCAACAGCAAAACATAGGAGATTGTCCCTGAAAAAATGCTTTCTTTAACTGAATGAAGTCATAGAGTTAAAAGAAGGGAAGGACAGTCTGGCTTTCTTGGCAAGACTGTATTTAAACCAAGTTTGGAAGTAGTTTCAAAAAGAGTTATCATATATATTTATGTGTGTGTGTGTGTGTGTGTGTGTATCTCACATATATCTGGAGGGCAGATATATGAGATATATATATCTCAACTATATCATTTCAACAACAGTGACTTTGCCCCCGGGACAGAGATTCTTTCTGGTGTCTCTGGCTCATCATTGATCTGGTCACTAACAGTAACCACAGGGTACTTGGTACTCTGATACTCACCATATTTTAAATAAGCCACCCAGTCTCTCTGGGAGCTTACAATCATGTATCAAAAGCACACCAACATGATAAACTAAGGCAACAATACAGGAACAGAAATCAGTGTTACTATTAGAATATATCACTTTACCTTTTTTCCATCTAGGTAGTTGTTCAAGATTGGTGAGAACAAGGAAAGATCAACATGTGCCTCCACAATGTCAAAATTGGTTGAGAAAATGGAAGATTCATCTAGTCTCTCCGTTGTTTGCATTTGTGGTATAAACACACTGTTGACTGTTTGGAAACTGAATTGGTCCCTTTCGATATTGCAGAGTTAGAGTAACACTTGGAGGAATGATGAGCACACAATTATTTAAAAGGGCAAAAATGAGCATAAAAACATGGTCAAGAATAATGGAGGAAGTCTGGGAGCAAAGGCTACAGTATGTGGTGAAAAGCACAGTTTAATATGCTCACCAGCCATCTGAGAGCAATTTCAGAGAACACCACCCAAAGAGCTGAGAAGCTTTAATGGCAGACATTCGCTTCATAAGGCAGAGCTCATGATCAACAGCTCACTTCCAGAGCATCAGGGGGCTGTTTGAAATGTTGTGCCCACACTTGTCCAGGATACGTTTTCAGAGGCTTTAGGCATGTACGTGACTTAAGCAAGGATTCATAAAATCATTCATTCTCTACATTTCATACCATAATGTGGATGCCATTCTACCATTCACAAAGAAAAATGAAAGACATGATGGAATTGAGGCCTGGAGTTGTCTCAACAGCCTCAGACAATAGGTTGAATCTCACAAAAATGCATCTCATTCTTTCAGGCCTTTGCCTAAATTGTATTTTTTAGCAAGGTCTTACCCAAACTTTGGACAATGTAACATGTCCGTGTGCTCCTGTAGCATCTTGCCCTGTCTCTTTCCTTTTTGCAGATTATAAATTTGTTGAGGGTGAGAATACATCTATCTCATTCACCATTGTATCCCTAGTGCCCACAGCAGTTCCTAGCATACAAGTCCTCGATGATTATTTGTTGCATTAATGAAAGCATCTACAAACCATTATGTATTCAAGATAAGAGCGCTGAATGCGTCATTAGAAGACATAGCAGGCGTGGTGGAGATCGTGATAGGCTAAGCAGCAAGCAGGTGTGACAGCAAGACCTGGAAGCGGATCAGTAATGAGCCAAGATTTCAAAAAATGTTTAGTATGTTGGCCACATAAATAAATTCAAAATTCCACCAAAAAAGGAGGGCATAGCTTTCCTCTTCCTTGGAATTTTGTATCCTGTTCTGGGGAAAGTGGCAAGCTGAAATTAATCCACAGGAGAGCTATTATGATCATGGGGTCTGAGAACCACGAAAGATGTCTGAACACCCGCAACCGATGAAAACCCAAAACTAAGATTCAGAGAGACCTGTAAGCAGTGGTCACATATTTGAAGTGCTGACCTGGAAAGAAAGGATTACACTTTTTATTGCATGCAATTCTGGAGGGCAGAGAAAGGACCAATGCGTATAAATTACAAAGAGGTAAGTTTTGGCTTGATAGAAGAAAAAAAATTCTAATAATTATAGCTATTTAAAAAAAGGAAATGTGCTTATTCAGCCTTTGAAAGTGGTGTTATGGAAAAATACTTAATGACAAAGGATGATAAAATCTGGTTCCAAAATATGGATGGCATGATTTTTTTTCAAAATAAAAGTATACACATGCACACACACGCGCGCACACACACACACACACACATCTGGGTACATAGATCAAAATGTTAATAGTGGTTATCATGTGATAGTACTATAGATATTTTGGATTTTTATTTCATGCTTTTCTTTCTTGTTTTCTAAAATTATTGCAGTGATGAAGGATTATTTTTCTAATGACAAAAAAAAATACTGTACAACAAAAATTGTTGTTTTGGAACATGGGGAGTTCCTTTTTGCTGAAGGTGTTTGAGAAAAGCTTGTATTTGTTTTTATAACTCTTAGGGTGTCAAAGGATAGCCCTTATTTAGAAAGGAAAACATACCTTAGCTCTACCAGCTTTTAAGTTGTCTTTAGGTTCTGAGAGTCTATTGCACAAAGTATTAATTATGGATAACTATTATAATTATTAATAATATATAACATGTGTAGACATTAATTATTATTATTAATTATTAATAAGAAGTCATGGACTCTCATATTTGTTAGAAAGCTCAGAAGTCATCTTTTCTAGCCAATACAGATGGAATTGAAGAACCTTTAGGCAATAAGTGCAGGTAGATGATTGCGTATGTCCAGGGACCTGTTGCCCATTTCAGCATGATCTACCCTTGTAGGTAAGAGACATGTCTGTCCCAAAAACACCCAGCCCAATGGTAGGTGAAGGAATTTAATATATTCCCAAGTGACAGAGGATGGCACATTCAAGTCTATGGCATTATTACTCCTCTCTGATCTTTCACAGTGAAAATAGAGAGGGGTTCTTCACTTTATTTATACAATATTGTTTCCTTGACTTGAAAATCTCATCTTTTTATAATTTTTATTTTTATTCATTTTTTTGAAAGAGAGAGAGAGCAGGAGAGGGGCAGAGGGAGAGAGAGAGAATCCTAAGCAGGCTCTATGCTCAGCTCTGAGCCTGGGCTCAGTCTCACAACCGTGAGATCATGACCTGAGCCAAAATCTAGAGTTGGATGCCTAACCAACTGAGCCATCCAGGTGCCCCGAAAATTTCATCTTTTATTGCTTCAAAGCACAGACTGATTTTTTTTTCCTTTTTTTGTGTGTCTTGTGTACTGTCAGCAAATCTACTTTCTGTCTTTCACTCTACTCAGGATGTCTGAACATTGTTACATAGAGTGATTTTAAGTACAGACCTAAGCAGAACTCAAGACACCTAATTCTAAGGAAACCCTTGGGTAAAGTTTTAAAGTACAGGATACATTTTTCTTGAATACTGGAAGATGTCCAAATTCTCCTTGGGCATCCTCTTTCTGCTTCCCTCAGCGAGCCAGCGCCTTTCCAAAGTTTCTTCATTCCGCCACCTTAGAATCAAACTCCACTCTTTGGAAAGAGATCCGAAATATTTTCAAATCAGAGCCTACGGTAGAAAACCAATCAACTGATTCTGTAATTGTCTCATATAGGCTCTCCCCTGTGCAAGACCCCATGGAAGAAATAAAGTGATAGAAGACAGATCCTATTCTTATGAGCAGACAACTGTGTTGGGAAAACAAACTCATGAATCATGAAGTCACAAAGTAATATGTAGTAATTAACATTACAAACAGTAAATGCTATTGGTAAATACTACTTAAGTTCAGAAAATAAAATATAGTTATCTTGAAGCTGACAAATTTACAAGGTGATCAGATGAATGAGGAAGCCATTACATGGTGCACTAGAAAGGCTGGCAGAGGGGTGGTAGAGATTGCCACCCCAGCAGAACTCCAGAAAACTACCAAACAGGCCTGGTGGAAGGGATCAGTCAGTGCCCTGTGCTACTTAAGTGCCCTCAAAGTGTTGTCTGTGGACCAGCATCCTCTAGACCACTCAGGAGCTTGTTAGAGATGCGGAATCGAGGCCCCTCTCCCAGAACTACTGAATCAAAATCTATATTTTAACAAGATCCTTGGATGATCCACATGCACACTAAAGTTTGAAAAGCTCAGGTCTAAACAATGGAAGTCTGCCTACTTTCTTCACACTGGAGCTCTGAGTATATAAAAATGGCTTGCTTTTTAACACAATTATTACTTTGTCACCTGTGATTGTCAGTTGCAAATTTAGCTCATTGCTTGACTTTGTTTCTAATTTATTTCCCCTCAATATCTCCTATTCATCAAGGGAGGTGATCAAGAATGGCTGACGTATTTTCAGCTCCAACCCAGTATCCAGGGAACTACCCTATGTTCTACACTAGGGGGTGTGTGAGGACTGGGATTTGGAATCTTCTAGGCCACCTTCTCCTCAATGATTTTTATCAGCTACTGCCCCCTTGCTCCAGAATTGGTTTTCCAACGTCATTACTTGGAAGAATGAGAGCAGTTCCTACAAGCCTCCTCTCTACACTCACAAACCAGGCCATTTCCTCAACCATGGCTGCTTTGTCCACTCGCCACTATAGGCCCATTTGCTTGAGGGACACACATGCCATGATCTATCCACAAGGAGGGCCACCTCTGGAGCATCCTGTGTGGAACCAGGGACCAAGAGAAGGAGAAGCATTGCATTAAATACAAGAGCACATCAGAAGCCTTTCACTCAGTATTGCTGCTTTCTTTTCTGGTGGGTTTCTCATTTTATCCCCTTATGCAGCACTGGGTCTTTGACAGATCTCCTCTTCAGATGCCATGTCAGAAGGCCACAGTCTTTCATCATCTAATTAAAAAAAAAAAACATTAGAATTCTGTTCTTTCATTTAAAGATATTAAGAGACCCACAGACAGAGAGCACTAAGTGATGTGTGGATGAGGAATCCAGAGTCCTCTCTGGATTCCCCACTAAGTTACTGACTCAACCTTTGGCCTGGAACATAAGTAGAAAATTTAACATTTCATTTCTTTAGGAAGTCTTTCCTTTTCCACAGTAGAACCCAATACTCTCCCTTTGGTTGTGTTCTAGAGAAGGTCTAGTAAAGCCAAGTTACTCTGAGTCCACAAAGTTTGTCGTTGCTCATCCACAGTGCCCTTGGCATCTTGGCAGGATGCAACTCATAAATGCATTTTGGAAATTGCTATAAATTTCCAGTGGTATAAGGGTCTTCCGCCTCCAAAAAGCCTTTGTTCTGGTAGGATGCTTTAAACAATAATCTCGCTGCATTTATTCCTAATAGGGCTCTATTTCAAATTTCAAAACTTGTGACTATTTGTATCAGTGTCCAACCCCACACTTTAACAAATTGGAGCCCACTCCAAAGTAAAATTAAAACGGTTTCAAAGACTGACAGAAAAACATTTTTTTTTTTTTTGGCAGGGAATAACAGGAAGCCAGAAGGAATAGAGGAGAAATCCAGTGGAGAGTGTAAAGCAGTGAGAGACCTTTTCCATATGTGTGGCCATTAAAGAAATTATTACGATTCCTTATGTTGCATATGTAGAACACAGCTCTATCTCATAATAAAAATAGTCTCCTTTTTTTTTGCCATTCCCGCAGATATTACCAAAGAATTTGTCCTATAAAAGAGAAATGATATGATGAAGCAACCATATAGAACATAAGAAGTAGGGCCCAGGGCTACACAGTACACCCAGCCGACACCCGGTAATTTCAAGTGGATCACAACACTTGACTTAAATATGCCTGTGACACAGAGTGGGTTTCGTCTGCATAAATTCAGAACTGGCTTCCTCAGGCTCCTTGTCATAAATATGTAAAATATTTCACAGCACAGTCCCATGGGTCCTAAAACACTCGATCCTCAGTCCTGTTTTATATGAAAGTGTTTCCCCTTACATACCAGCCCCCTCAGCAAGAGAACATGGCATCTCCAGCATCTCCTGGTTATATTCTAATCAGATGACTAAACAGCCATTCTGTTGACCTTTCCTCCCATTACCTTTGCTTTCATTTCATGATGTCATGTGTTGACCTCAAATGGAGAAAGAAGTTAGATGAAATATCATTATATACTGTGTACTCATCCCCAAACCTTTCCTGCCCTTTACTCCCAGAAGAACACGGTCGTTGCCCAGTTAACTTCCGTTTAGGCTGGATACTCCTCAAGTCTTCCTCTAGTGAAGAGAATCTGGCTTTCCGGATGAGCCAAGGACTGAAGCAAACACTCCTTTAGCTCATTCATTTCCTCAGGAGTTTAGATATTTTTTTTTAGTTGGGAAATTCTCTAATTACCATAAATACAAATATTAGTGGGGCTGCATATGCTGCATCAGGCACACAAGAGCCAAGTGCCTATAGGTACTGGGTCTCACCAATAACCATTTTTTTTCATGGTGATAGTTTCTGTTTCTTTAAGTTAGCAAGTAGAAAAGGAACCATCCCATTTGCATTTAAAAAAAAGTCTAGTGTCCAGTTTTGTATGACCAAGAAGAGAAGGAAAACCATTCTAAGCTGGGGAGCAATCGTAGCAGAAACAGAGAAAGGAAACCAGAGGACTGGGTTCAGAGAACTGTGAAGAAAGTTATCAGACCCACGCAAAGCTACATGTGGCAGTGGCAGGGGGAAATCTTTCTGGATGGGTGGGTAGGACAGTGTAGAGAGTGCCCTGAGAGCTAGATGAAGGGTCATGGTCATAGTGACATAGGCAGTTGGGAACCATGTCGTGACTTTGAGTAGAGTTGAAGCCTGCTGACAAAGGGTAAGTTTAGGCATGCAGATTGGATTGGAGCCACAGATGTCTACAGTGAAACTCAGTGTCTTTTCAAAGTCCTTTTGGTTAAAAGTATCATAAAGCCAGAGAAGTCAGCCTAATCATTAAATAGGAATTTTTTATAAAGATGCAAAGTCATCTTCAGAACCCAATAGAAGGAAGTGTATCCAGGCCTCTTTTCACTCTGCTATCCTCTGTATATTTGCAATTTTCTTTTCCCCCACAGACCAGCTTGTTCTGCTTCTCTCTGCAGATGACCACCTTGGCTCCCAAATGCATGTCTGAGCCAAACTCAGATAATTCCTACGAGAAAGAATATGATTGTGCACCTTGGGTCAGTAGGTGCTCTGATGGAATCCATGATCAAAGTGGAGGGTACTCAGTGAATAAATGGTTACCTGAGTTGATCTTGTGGAGAGGAGGATGATTCCTATAGAAATGTAGTTACATCATGGCCTCGGCAGGGACTCTGAAAAGTGTTTACAATGACTGGCCAGAAGTCTGCTGGTGTATTTCAATCCTACTTGGTGTCAGTAAAAATGAAAAAAATTTATATATAAATATAGGAAATTTTTGTCTTATTCCTGTAACAGGGCCAGTTTAGGACACATGGATTGTCAGCCACGGGCGCAGCATCAGCATAAGGTGGTCTGGGCAAAGCTGAACAGGGAAGAGGCATTTACACAAGACTGCCTGAGATGTTGTGCACCGTGCTGGGGTCGGAAGAATTCAAAGACCTATAGAGATTTTCTACTTAGAATAACCCAGAAGATCACATGTGTGCTGGCTTTTTCCTTTAATGTGGAGATGAGTGTGGGGTTCTTAGAGAGCTAAGCAAGACCTGACAATTCCCAAAACATGGGAGGAAGAGTTTGCCCTCAGTACATTCACAGTATTATTAATCACTTCCCCAAATAGTTACTAAGGTCCTAGTCTGTTCCCTATTGTAGTGTTGAATTTGGGGCTATCAAGACAAAGAGGCTATCCCTAGGCTATGCCGGGGAAACTGGGCCCAGCATTGTGGGAAGTCCCCTCTGGGGTTCTGAAGGGAACTTGATGCCAGGAAGTTTCTAGTCTCCTCTCAGCTTCCTTTCCACAGCTCAAAGGAGCACGTGCTCCTTCCACCCTCCTCTTCTGCCTGCCAGAATTTCCAGATTTGTTCTGTTTTGCAGTTGCATCAAGCCACACTCAATTCCAATCCTAGCAGAAGGCATAAATTAACATTTTATTATGTGTACTTATTAGGGTCTCTTAAAGTAGACATGCAAATGTAAGGCTCCCATAGTAAATTACAGCATACCCAGATTAACTGAAAATAAGCCAGGTTGTCCTGGCCAAGCCCTTGGAAAGCAACACCTCGCTGAGCTATCCTGGGATAGACACTCACCTCAGCTTCTGCCCCCAGTTGTTTACCCTGGCAGTTGGCCATTTCCGGCTCCGTTTGGCACCCCAGACCTCTCTGTCCAGCTGCCATTGGCTCATATGACTCCTGGTTGACTTTCATTTACAAGGAACCAATTTCACAAGCAGCTGTAGGTGAGCCTTTTATAGGCCTCTGGCGAGTGAGCGAGAGGCCTCGGGGCCTTCTCCTTCAAGCAGCTGGACAAATACATCTGCCTTGGCCTTCCACAGGGACCAGGCTATTTTGAGGCTGCCCTTGATTGGCTCTTCTTATTACTGTGCCTTTAATTCTAGCTTATAGCTCTTAAAACCTTATATAACAGGAACTTCAAGCTAGATGGAGTTTGATTTGATTTGGCTTGGCTCTAGTGGAGGAATTAGTAAAACCAAAAGTGAGAACTACTTGATATACCACTCATAGTTCTACCAGGTTGACTTTTAAGCTACTCTAAGGTATTTCTTTCCTAAATGCTGATTTGCTCATACATTTTTGTGCATTCACTGGGGAGACGTGGACCGGGGAAGGAGGAAAAGAAACTTTTCGATGGCCCCTTGACTTTTTGAGATTCTCTTTTGTATCCCTTGTATTTGATATTATAAACATCTGCCTTCTTGTGAGCCTATGCGGGCAGTCCCACCCAGTAGTGAGAGAAGGCAGTAAAGGAACCGAAGACTGGAGGCTTCCATAGCTCCTCCACAGGCATTGGCCATTGATTGGAAATCCTGGTTCTAACCTCAAAGGTGAGAGAGTTGTATTCCAGTGGCAGCCTATGGGCTCGTGTACACCACAAGCAATTGCAGGGTGTAATGTTGGGGCCTCCTCACCTTGGAGGTTATGCCCAAAGCCACCTTCTAGTGGGTCCTGTGTAGTGAGGGTGTCTAGAATTGCCCCCCGATTCCTGCCCCCTGCTTCCAGGTGAAGACTGTATGAACCACCCCACCCCCCACAACCCCTGTGGTTCTCATGAAGTGAACGTGCTCTTTCCAAGTGCTCAAGGACACTGCTGTCCACAGGAGTGCCGGTCGACAGGTCCTGGTTTTCCCCTGCCATGTTGCTCTGCTTGATTTTTACTTCCAAGCAGATCTCTCTGAACCTCCCTCCTCCCTTCTCCCACCTCTACTCCAGCTTTTCCACTTCCTTTCTGTCCTGATTTCACTCAGTTTTTCTTAACATCTCATTCATTTCACCTCTCTGCTCTGTAGAGAGCTATGCGCGGTTCTTACCTTCCCCCAGTGGCATTTAAAGTGTTTCTTAGTGCAAAACATCCTATTCATTGCCATAGAAACAGGAAGCTCAGTGTGGAAGAAAAAGAAAAAAAGAAGTCTGGGAGTCTGAGCTTTGCAATTCTGTTATTTTGCCCAAATCCATAAATGGCAACGTGCTGGGAGGCATGCAAAAGCCTGCTCACCGCTGGGACAAGAGAAGTCAGGGCCTCCCATTCTAGGAAACTGGGCACATGTTTTAAACGCTGGTTTAAGCCCAGAGAGCCAGCTTAGGCAGCAAAGATCTCTGCTTTTCCCTCCTATCTGAGCTCCCAGCTGAGTCGAGAAAAGTCAGACAAACCTGCATTCTATGATCATGTCTGTGTCTCAGGAGCTGCGGCACCCAGGACATTTGCTGGACCCCTCGCAGCCTTCCCAGCTGTAGAACAAACATCCCCACAGCCTTCAGGTCAGGATCACATGAAAGCATGTGGAGTTGCAGCCTCTTTGCTCCCCTCGATGGACTCACCATTTCCTCATCAAACCCTTGGACAGCACTGAGTTTAGATGATCTGTACATGGGGCCATCTCTCAGATATAAAACCAGAAGAACTTCACATTCACATTGTTCCTAAAATAAAGTCAACAAGCCACAGTTTCCCTCGATAGGCAGTAAAATGTGTTTAATGTTTACATCTTCATGAAGAATCTTCAAACCATTGTTTTCAAAGATGTATCTTCAGCTTACCCTCAACTCTGCCCTTTTCTTCTGGGTCCTCAAGCACGCAGGGCCATTATTTCTATGCTGACAATGGGCCAGCTGACTGCATAGACTGGAGCTTCAAGCTCAGGACATGCAGTTTGCTGGTTCAGTCTCTATGGAGCAGTGGGTTTCTCAGAGGCAATCTATATTCCATTTCCAGAAGTGCACCCTACTTTCAAGCAACTGCCTGTGATCCGACTGTGTTTTCTCAGATTCTGTATCTGTCTAGTTGGTATCCATTAATCACAAGCTGAACTAGGGGCCAAAGCTGTTTACATCTCCCCTGTGATCCAGCTTTTGCAGGGGCACAAAAATCATATTAGAGACTCTCCAGCCAGTTCTGAGCCCATACCCCAGCCACCTCTCTTGATTAATGCTAACTCACCAAACCAATGTTCCCTCTGCTCTAAATCACCCAGACCCAGGTACAAGGTAACTAAACACCACCCTTATAGCCGAAAGCCTCTGGATATCATTCAACCCAGCCAATCCTAAGCCGTTGGCCCTGCCCTGCTCTGCCCTGCCCCTCCCATGGAAAGCACAAGAAAGGCTCTGGGCTATCCTTTCCCCTGGATCCTACATCCGACTCCTGATCAAACCTGGTACTTTCCCATGTGGCCCTGCATGACATGGCATGTCCCCTCCACTTGGAAACTGTAAGCAATGAAAATCTTTCAATAGCATTAGCCTCTCTGTGCCATCACCCGATCACCTTTATAAGTTAAGACCCAGGCAGAAATCAACTTTGCCCACACCGGTTTTTTCAGCTACAAGAATATCCTGGTAAGGAGATGTAACTGTCTCATCGCATATACGTCACAACTGTGGAAGGACCGTCCCGAGGCATGTTTATTGGTGCCAGTTCAGCAGCATCTTCATCTATAAATAGAGTGACCATATGTCTCACTGTGCCCTGTAGAGTCCAAGTTTATCCACCAACCTGGGCAATTAATAGGGCCCTCGTTCACTCCCAGAGCAATCCTAGTTTAGAATGTATATCATACAGTTACCCTAATACAAAGCACCAAAAATTAGTCACCCATTAAATAGGTAAATGTCTTTGTTAGAGAGGACTAATTGCAATGTAAACACTTAGTCCCACATTTCCACTTGAGGAAAAGGTCTAAATGAACATTGCAGACTTTCTAAAAATATAAGTGTTTGTCTTCACGTAATATGCAAGAAGTTAAAGAGGAAAAACCAGATGCATGAAGTATATACACAAAGCAAAGAGATGAATCATGATCACTCCGAGGTTTCGTTCGTGAGACCTGAGAGAGACAGTGGTACCGTCCGCCATGTCTGAAAAGTTGGATAGGGATAGGAGTCACTATGCGCCAGCCAATTGTGCCGCCTTCTCCATGTGTTGGTTTTATTTATTTTTTAAGGTTTATTTATTTATTTTTGAGAGCGAGAGAGAGAGAGAGAGAGAGAGAGACAGAAAGAGAGCGAGTGGGGGAGGGGTAGAGAGAGAGGGAGAGACAAAATCCCAAGCAGGCTCTGTGCTCCCAAGCACGCTCACCATGAGAGCGTGACCTGAGCCAAGATCAAAAGTTGGATGCTTAACTGACCGAGCCACCCAGGCACCCCTCTCCATGTGTTTTAATGTTTAGTACCTGAGACGAGATGTAGGCACTCAATCATCCCACAATATATTTTGTCTCTAATAAGTTCTGGAATTTGTTCTAAATCCCAGGGATACAATTAGAATCAGCTTCAGTTCCTATCCTCAAGAAGCTTATTCTATAAAGGGAAAAGTTAGCATACAGAGGTATTGCAAAAGGTGTGAGGACAAGCTATTACAAGTCCATTTAAGAGAAGCACTTACCCTAGTCCTGGGAGCTATAAGTAACTTTTCAGTTTAAATTTGGAGTGCGTTGTGGGAGAGAGGAGAGTGAATTATAAGACCCTTGTAGTAGCTGAACTGATGATTGTAGAGCCCATTGGAAGGTTCCAGAAGCAAAAGGCCAGTATCCAAGGGTATTGAAACACCAGTCTAGGGGGACAGTCTAATATCGAGCATCCCAATAAACAGGATACAATGACACCTGAATGCTATGAAGGTCTGGCCACAAGTCTTAGCATTTTTTGGCATTGAGAAATGAGGAATGTTCAGTCCCTAAGCAACCTACATTATTCCTTAGGCTCTAGGACTGGTGCTGATAGCTGCCTTTAAGATCATCAGCCTCAGTTCCGTGGAAGGGAAGGATCAGCTGTGTCACAGGGACCACTTCTTCGCCATTCTCCCAGGGATGTCTGTCGAAGGCCGTTTATAATCAAGCCCTAAAAATCTATGACACGCAGCTGCACTGTGATGGCATATACGTCAATGAGAAAAATTCATGATTTAGGAATGCATCTGAACTATGTTTTGCTTCTCCACACCCTAGTCAGATGCAGGGTTGTTTTGGTCCTCTACAGAGTTATAAATAAAGAGCCAGCTCTAAAGATTTGCTGAAGCAAACCCGAGGCTGAAGGAGCAATCCTTCTTAATTGACCTGACTTGCACAATGTTTTTGGCATATGGTCTTGCTCTCCCCAGGCAAAGAGAACTCCTATAAAAAGAAATACATAATATTGGCCCTAGCATTATTTTGGAGTCCTGGAATGTCAGACACAGAAGGAACATTAGAGATCTTTCTGCCCTACACTTTTATCTGAAAGCTGAAGATGCCAGACATTGTAGAGCTGTTTAATGGAAGTCCTCAGCTGGGATTCTTTTTTATTTCAGGAGCAAACACAATTAGATTCAACACCTTGGAAACCGGAATTCTGTTATATTGCTGAGGTATAGGTAGTGATCTCTATTGTATGATTAGTACACTTAGACTATTCTGTACCTCAAAGCATTCAATGGCTCAAAATATAGCCCCCGGGATCTCCAGGGCCCATCATGAGGCATATCATTAGTGTTCCCTACTTGGGATCCCTTCTCCTACCCATTATCAAATTTCCTCCTTATGCTCCCTGTTATCAGAGCTATGGCAGATAAGAACTGGTCTGATAAACTTATTCATCCCGAGATACTCACGTATGCTAATATTCTTTTTTTTTTTTCAGTTTATCTATTTATTTTGAGAGAGAGAGACTGCGAGCAGGGGAGGGGCAGAAAGAGAGGGAGAGAGAGAATCCCAAGCAGGCTCCGCACTGTCAGCACAGAGCTCCGTATGGGGCTCAAACTCACGAACTGTGAGATCACTACCAGAGCGGAAATCAAAAGTCAGACGCTTAACTGACTGAGCCACCCAGGTGCCTCACATCTGATAATATTCTAATGAGAGTAAATTCATAAAATATTTACCTACTGAATCACATTTAAAAAACTAGAAGCCAGGATTTTTTAGTGTGAAGAGCCAGGCATTGCACTGACCATTTTAAATATATCAGCTCATTCAGTCATGACAACTCTACAAAATATCACATTATTCCTATTCTTTGGATGAGGAAAGTCAGGTTAGGACTGGTTACTCAATGTCATATTATTAGTAAGTGGCAATAATGGGATTTGAACCCAGGCTATTTGAATTCAAAGTCTACGTACTTTATCACAGTACCTGCAATGAAGCAGCTACTCCATGAATTGTGAGGACTACAAACAATAAAACAATGACAATGGCATGTCTGCTATCATGCATTTCCCCAAGGCACAAATTATGACCCTTTCGATGATGACAGATTCAAGTCCCTTTCATTAGCCTTTGTGTTGAGAGTTTAACTAAACTACTCTCCATAATGCTGCTGCCTTGGCATCCATTTGGTGTGGCCAAGTGGTCTGCGGGGGCCCTGGACTGATACAAGCCCCTCATGCAAGCACGTGCCCTAGACAATAGCTCTCAGAGTCACAGATAAATACAAATTCCTGATGTGACTTCCCACACCACGCTGGTGATAGTCTCCCCCACCTCCCAGGGACTTCCCCTTGTGCATCCCTTAGATAAGACCCCCATGAAGCTCCTTTTGGTTTGAATAGACCAGATAAGCCTTAGCCTGGGAACCCCAAAGCACTCTATTCCGGGACCCTCACAAAGGCGTGAACCTCAGGTCCTGCCTTGCTCTCTGCCTGCACCCTGCCTTGGCCTCCCACTGTGGTCCCTGGAGGCATACCATGTAGCTCCTCTAGGACCTGTGGGTAAGAAACTTCTCTCTTTCAATTCCCTTGTGGGTTTTGCTGAACCTGCGGCTCACCATCCAACACCCCAGGGCACTGCTTAACAAAGTCACTGCTTCGACAAAGTCACAGCCCCTCTGCTTCCACTTTCTCAGAAGCTTCCTGGACTCTCCATTCACTGGTTTAATACTGATTATTTGGGCAGATAGTTCAGTAGATACCAGCGGCCAGTAAAGACCTCTTTGACTCAAATCTGCCTCCACTTTTCCAAGAAGAAGTGCAACGTCTGCTTCCATCTTCCCTGCCCTGTTTGTAGTTGGATCATCTTCATAACTGTCATTACTGATCTGTTTCCTCCCTTGGGATTCTGCTCATATGCCACAGGCCCCTGGAAACAGTGTCTGTCACAGCAAAGGGCTGTGAACTGGCCCTAAACCACACCGGCAACCCCATCACCCCTTGAGCTTCCCCTTCCCTCACTCCTAGCTCTACTCTGCTAGTTAACTTCTTCATCTGCAGCCTGAGAATTTGTGCTGTGCAAAGGAACACAGGACAAACCCCAGAACACACTACACATTTGACTTTCATGAAGACAACAGTAACCTCTAGGCCCAGATGTGCTCAAGGTCTGAGAAGGGTCCCATTGCATCAGCCTCCCTGAGACACTCAGCCACTCTGGCACCACCACACATGGCCATACTGCCTGTTGTGGTGGGGGGTGGGGGGGTTACCATCTCTACCCATCTCTGGAGCTTCTGCAGCTGCCTACATTTCTTTAATCCAATCAAAGCTACACTGTCCTGTTTCTTTTCTCATCATGATGAGATTGCCAGAAGCAAGATATTCATCCTTTCTGGCAAACCCATCTCTCTCAAGAAAGACCATCTCTGAGGCTGCCTAGCTTTCCTTACCTGTCTAGACTGTCCAGGGACTGTCTCAGGTAAGACCCCACTCCTTGGTACTTTCCCATATCATTCACACTCTCTCACTCTTTCCAAAATCCTTGGGGGCAATTCAGTGTCCTTGATAATGTCTTGATTGCGAAGGAGAGCCTCACTTCCCACCATGTAATAGAAGGGCATGGTGCATAAAGGCTGAGCTCTATCCACAACACTCAACCAAGGACCTACTCTCTTGTTTTCTCGAATAAGCCACCTCTAAACCCTCTCTAGGAAAGACAACACTTAGAAGTTCCCTGTGCAATTCTTGCCAAAATTATAATTCCATTTTTTCTTTGAAGGTAGGCAGAATTACCACCACCACCACCACTCCACACACAGAGATGTTCACATTCCCTTTCTAGAAACCTATGGATAAGATTATCTTACCTGGCAAAGAGAACCTTGGGGGTGTGATTCAGTTAAGTATCTTGAGATGGGGAGAATTGATGAGACTATCCATGTGTGTCCAGTCTAATCACATGGGTTTTTTTAACAACAGAGAACCTTTCCCAGCTGTGATCAAAGAACAATAGGGTAATAGAGATGAGACATTGCTAGCTTTTAAGATTGGGAGCAAAAAAGCTGCAAGTGAAGGAATGCAACCTCCACAAGCTGGAAAAGGCGAGAAAACAAATTCTCCCTTAGACCTTCCAGAAGGAGCACAGACCTTCAGACACCTTGATTTTACCCCCAGTGAGACCTGGGTTGGCCTTCTGACCTCCAGAAGTGTAAGGTAATAAAGTTGTAGTGTTTTAAGCTACTAAGTTTGTGGTAATTGGTTATGGCAGCAATAGAAACCTAATATAGGCTGAAAAAAGAGTAATAGGCAATTCAAAGCCTTTGTCTTCTCAGCGTCCCATTAGACTAGACATTAGCAAATGACTCCCTCTCAACTGGCACTTATCTTTCAATAAGCAACTGTTACAACAACTATGAAAAATACCAAATAAATTTCAAGAAAGAAAGAAAAAATGTACAATGTCATCATTATCCAGGCTACTGAGGAATGTATATTGCTATGGATAGAAAAAGGCATGGACTGGTATATGTTAACTCCTGAGATCATTTTCAATGCAAAGTGATAAACTTAACATGAAAGTTCATTTTTTTATTACAAAGTACATGAGTACATTACAGAGTTAGGAATTTTGTTTGTGAGGTTCTGAAAGACATAAAATGGTGCTGAAGAATTTTTGAGATTGTTTGGAGTCAGGGCATCTTGGATGATCTCAACTCGCTATTGAACCTGAAAACTTGTTCACAGACCCCTGAGAACTCCATATCGTGGTGTTCAGTGATTGTGTAAAGTCCAATCACCAAACTCTTCCAGGAGAGAGAATGTGACTCAGTGCTATCCCAGTATGTAATGAAGCTTCACCAAACTGGTTCAAGAGCATTTAAAGTAAGTGTCAAGGTAACTGATGCTTCCTCTTATCATTAGTGTTTCATTTTCTATCCTTTTTCAAATACTAAAAAAGTGATTTTTCAGGGGTGTCTGGGTGTCTCAGTCAGTTCAGCATCAGACTCTTGATTTTGGCTCAGGTCATGATCTCACAGTTCATGGGATTAAGCCCCATGTCGGGTTCCATGCTATCAGCAGAGCCTGCTTGGAATTCTTTCTCTCCCTGTCTTTTTTGCCCCTCCTATGCTTGTTCTCTCTCCCTCTCTCTCTCTCTCCAAATAAATAGATAAACTTAAAAACAAATAATTAAACAAATAATTAATAAATAAGCCATTGTTTCCTTCTTCCCTGCCTCCAGCCTTGAATACGGCTTTAAAAAGTTTCATATTCCCTCTTACTATTTACTTTTATTTATAAAATTGTGAAAAATTGAGTCAATAAAAATTCCTGCCATTTACTGAGTAACTACTATGTGCTAAGCACCTGACATTCACTGTCTCATTTAATCTCTTAACTAAAGGTTATTATTCCTATTGATTGGAAAGTGAAACCAAGACTCGGGAAATTCAAGTAACATGCCCAAACTCACAGAGGAGAGAGGTGGCAAAAGTCAGAGCACCTTCCTTCCTTAGTCAGAGGCCTTTTAGTTTCATATATTATTCTCCATGTTTCTTGAACGTGAAATATTCACATTAAATGGATCAGTAACTGGCAAGTCCAGTGATAGGTCATGAGTCCATTTCCCCAACCCAGGTTAGGGGTTCCCCTGAGCAGCACACAAAGAGGCTTCCGTCTACAGGATGGACAAACACAGAATTAATAAAGTTTTCCTTGTTTCTCAGTGTGGCTTCTGTCACTCTGTGATTACTTTTCTTTTGTGAGGGGTCCTCCTTAGAACCCTAGAAGGGTAGAAATACCTACATGACTTGAAGGTACCTATCACAATTGAGGGTCACAATTAACTCACCATTTCTATCAGGTAAGAAAACAATGTTGTTTGGTTACTAAGATAGAACGCCTCATTCTTTACTTTGTTGCTTTAGTTTTATTGAAATAATACCATTTCAATAAATACTCCAAAACTATCTTATTAAATATTTTATTGAATTTCAAGAAAACTATTTTGTTGGGATAGTTTTAAAGAAATAGTATGCTGGTGCCATGTAAATTGAACAACTTAGTCAAGAGAGTTAGCCCCCAGATACTCCCTCTCCTACCATTTACCCTCCACTCCGCATCAAAACAGTCATTGCATAGGGGTTTTCTACAGCAATGATTGCTGGAGAATAATTCCTAACTCATTCTCCTTTCTGAGCTTTCCTTTAGCTGTCTTACTTCTGCTCCTTCTGTGATTTCAGAAACCATTTTTAATTTCCTCAATTTGCTGTAGAGTTGCCATGATGTTATGATATCCTTGTGAATCACATTACAAGCCCTGGAGCCCATTTCAGATAGGTAGATTTACACAAAGAATTGGTAATAAGAGTATGATTGCATCGGCTGCTATAGAAATGACCAAGCATAAAGTAAAGGGAATTGGTTTCTTTCTGTTTCCATTCGCTAAGGAGCCAACTTTGGTTAATTTGTATGGTAATAAATATCTGTAACAGTTTACCACTTATACCGGTATATAATTAATATAATACAATTGTTCTTCAATCTGTCTATGGCAGTAGATAAAAGAAACAGGAGAGGTGATGAGAAAAAACTGACTTTTTTTTTTTAGGATCATATTTACAGGCTCAGAAGAATCACAAAGACCATGTGCAACATACCTATAGTTGGATCAAAATAGAAGAGTAATGGCTTGTGAGGAAGTAAGTCACTTCTTGTGGAGGTTATCCTAATGCAAGGAATAAAAAAGAAAGCAATCGATCTGGGATCTGGCCTTTGGTTTTCTGATTTAGGGTTCAGGGGTAGAAGTAAGAAAACCTGCATTCTGTTCCTGTACTTGGTACTCACTTCCCCAGGGTCTTTTAGGGATACAAATAATGAAACAGCAGGAGATTGTAAGCAAGAAGACACAAACTTCCTTCTAAAACATTGGACAAGATTGGGATGTTCTACAAACTAACCGAGAGTGAAATTCAGGAAAGATGATATTGGCAAACAAAAATCTTTATGCAAACTCAATATCAAAAAATCTAGCTACCTATAATTTGCCTCAAAAATGCCTGAAGTGAAATGTAGGAACTATAAACAAGACTGATGAAAAATAAATTGTAGAATTTGCAGGTGCTGGTCTAGGTGCAATCAGACCTCAAACACATTCAGATTTAATATCAAATTTCTTGATGCAAAATATTCCCCAAGGGAATATGAGAAAACCTTAGTATATTAAAATAAAAAATATTGTCTTTATTATAAGGGCAAGTGATACTTGCACATATAGAATCTTATTGGAAGTTATTATTTTCCCCAAATATCAGGGTTTCTAACACCTATCTCAGGGTAATGATTTTGCTCTCATTTCTAAAGTTTACCAAACACATTACAAATTATCTTGAATGGGCTGTAGTGTGGGAAGATGAAGGCAAGATACTATTATTTTTTTCAGGTATTGACCAAGAAATAGACAAAGATATGTTGAGTGATATTTTCAAGATCATATGTTAGACTTTTACTTCTAGCTAAGATAAAGTAGTTTGCACTAGACCAATTATTCTGGGAAGAACAAATAGAAAACTCAGATAAAATGTAAAGAAAAACAGCAATAACAACAGCTGTCTGACTGAAGGCATTGGAAAATGACTGAAGCAACCAGGAATTGAAGGGCCAAGATCAAGCAGAGTCAAGAAAAGGGAACCACAGAGAGCTGAGATGATGTTCTTCAAACAGCTTTTCCCCTCAAGGCAATTGCTAGTTTTGGGCTTGGAATTAGAGGCTAACAATCTACCCAGAGAGCTGTGGCTGATAAGCAGAGAAACAAAGTTTCTGGAAATCTCACAAGGGTGCAGACAAAAAAGGGGAAAAAAAAATTGAGAGCAAAGGGGAGGTTGGGAGATTGATTGGCCAAAGTATCCAAAACTTGAAGTAACAGAATCCTGAAGAGAAGGAAAGCATGGAGAAGCACAATTAGATACCTCATTTTCTCCCATAGGCATATGCTAAATCCTTAAACTGCTAAGGACAAGAAGCAAGGCAGGAAATCACAGAAAATCAGAGGAGTTTTGGCCTACTCACAGAGTTGAAGAGACAAAAATAGGAGAATACAACCTGACAAGGAGAAGCCCAAGTCAATACTCTATGCTCAGGAGGGACTCCTGGGAGCCATACCACGGTTGAGGAGCTAACCAGAAGTATATGTAACTTTCCAGACTTCAACCCAGCCTCAAATCTGTTCAGTTGCTAACTGAATCAAAGTGATCAACTTCTTCCCTGAATACATATGAAAAGAGAGGGTAAGCCCCCTCAAAGGAAGAGAGTGCCTCCACAGTCTTTCATATAGAATATATAGCATTCAATCAAAAATTATGGTCCTATCAAGGAAAAGAACCAAGAGGAAAAAAACAGGTAATATAAACAGACCCACAAATACTACTGTTATTAAAGTTATTATACTTGAACGTTAAGGATATGATTAATGTGACAAATTAAGAAAATATAACTCAAATATAGTCCAACATGAATATATTATTGATAAAACATAAGTTAAAGATGGAAAATTTTTACTTCTCTGGTTTTCTACTGGTATTTTAGAAAGAATTAAATGAAAATTATGGAGTAGAAAAATAAAATACTTGAAATTAAATACCCAACACATAAACTGCAATTTAACAGCAGTTGGGACTCAGCAGCTATGTGGATTAGTGAAGGAAAATAGGGAAGTAGAAAATTAACTTCCATCTTTCTGTATGGAAAATACAGAAAGAAATATGTGATAGATAATCTTATGGGTAAAAATGGCCAGGCCATCCCGCCCAGATATTTGATCAAGCATTATTCTGGATGTTTATAAGAGGGTGGTTTTTTGTAGATGGGAATAACATTTAAATTACAGAACTTTGAATAAAGCGGTTTGCCTGACATAGCATCAGTGGGCCCCATTCAATCAGTTAAGGAAGGCAAAGACTGACCTCCCCTCAGCAAGAAGGAATTCTGCTGGTGGATGGCTTTCAGACTTGAACTAGGATGTCAGTGCTCTTCCTTGGGTCTCCAGCATGCTGGCTGGTTTACTCTGCAGATATTGGACTTGCCAGGCTCCATAATTGGATGAGCCAATTTCTTGAAACAAATCTGTCCATATATCTATGCATATTGCATTGGTTCTGATTCTCTGTGAAAGTTGACTAATTTAGAACATGAGAGACACAGAGGCACAGGAGAAAGGTTTAAAATGTGTAATTAAAATGCCAGAGGTAAGGAGAGAGTGATAATGAGGGGAAAAGACAATTCACAAAAGCTCCTGGCATACACATATATATTTTATAACAAATTAGTTATTACATTAAATATAAAGGGATTAAACATTCCTATTAAGGGGCAAAGATTGTCCAATTGAATTTTTAGAAATTTATGTACGGGGACTGATCTACAAAAAAAAAATGAGCTCTGTTGTCAGTCAACTCTATTTTCTATGACAATATTTCTTCAGTCTTCCTTAGCTTGTGTAAGAATCTAAGAGTCTTGTTAAAACACAAGTTCCTGGGAAACATCCTCTAGAGGGTTGAGGATTCGAAGGGTGATCATTTGCATTTCTATGAGCTTCCAGCTTCCAGGTCATGCTGTTGCTACTACTCTTTAAATGCTAAAACCATTTTATGCAGCTATAATCTACATGATGATAAATGTAGATTCACAGAGGCTGTGGTCAAGATCTGACCCTTCTCTTTCTTATGAGCTCATATGAGAGGTGAAGTCAGAAGAACAGATAGGCCCATGTTTTGAGTTTGGGTAAGACCTCACTCTGCATTATTGTTTTGCAAAGAAATAGCACATGGATACAACCATCTTCATCTTTTCCACAAAGAAAATAAGACTCTCCTAGTCAGCTACCCCAATCTCCATATTAATAGGGAGCTCTCACAGTGCAAGATAAAATTATGATCTCTTTTCACTAAAAATTCTGCTGATACCACTATTAAGCCAAAATGGCACCAACCATTATCTTCATGCTTAAAAATGCACCAATGCATAACCAATCATTTCATATATGTTTTATCTCCTCATCTAAATTATACACTATATGAGGGAAGGAGTCATCTCTGCCATTTTTTTTGTTTTTTTGGTATCTTCCCAAACATTAAGCACAACAATCTCCTTCAATGAATTATGAAGACTAAGAGGCAAGGCAATCACTAGGAATTAGCATGGGGTTAACCTAAGTTTGCCTTCTGCCCTACCCAGCATTCCCATGTATCTTATTCATCACCCCTCACCAGCAACACCCACCTGACTCATATCAACGCACTCAGGACTTCCACTGTGGCTGATGGAAGCCTCATGCTACCAAAACCTGAGTAGGAAATCATTAATTAACCTCCTACATTTACAACTATTCAGAAAGCATACCAAAACGATGGTACACTCCCTGCCATCCCCATGTGGCAGCAACATTCAACAGTGAGAGTCCAGACACTCCAGCTCCCAAGTACAGCAGACAAACCAGAGAGAGTTGCTGTCGGAAGTTCAAACCCCTTCAAATTATATTTGTAAGTGACCATCTAGCTGGTTCCTGGCAGGCCAGACAGCCTTTTCCTGACTTCAACTCAGTCAGTCCAGGCCTAACTGAAACCAAGCCTCCGAGACTGTTTTTTGTTGGCTCGAAGCCGGTTGCTTTGTTTAATTGTTGTTTTTATGGGTGCCAGGCACTGTGGTGGACACTTATGACTAACACCTCACTTATTTGAATGATACCAGTTATCAATGGTTTCATCAGGTAAATGGCACATATCATAAACAAACGATAAAGCATGATTAATGTGAAAGTTCTGAAAGAAACAGTCTTAAGATGGATTTCAATTTTATTTCCAGAGCATAGCATGAAAGTCAAACCCTTTTCTTTTCTTTTTTCTTTTTTTTTTAGCAAGAGAAGGGAGATTACATGCCTCTTCATTTAGGGTTAGAAGGACCCCAGAAATATTAAACTAACTTATGAGATTCAGCAAGCTTTTCTCCTTAAAGTTAAGTATGTCTGCTTTAAGAAAATGGATATCTGACCCCAGGTAATATTTTATTTTTTGGAGCCCTGCTGAATTGGGAGTAAGCATTCTTTCAGGCCAAAGAAAGTCCTGTGAGATCTTTCTTGAGACAAGTATATTGGTTGAGAGCTAAACAGCTGTCCCTCAAGTAAGCATTTAGAGTTATGGAGATATCCAGGAGAACCAGGGGAAATGAAGAGAAATGCTACTTTTCACTTCTAGTTATAAAGAATGTATGACTTGTTTGTGTAACTTGTTTTTATAAGCCTATCTGGAATATAGGGGACCTACAGGATAGTACTTCCAATAGGCAGTGAATACTTCATATAAATATGGACCTCCTCCTTCTCAAAAATAAGTAACGCCAGTTGTTTCTATCCTGCTTCCTCACGGGTCTCTCTCCAAGACCCTGTTCCCAGATTCCCGGTCATGAAGTCACTACCTATGGGATATCACCTGCTACAAGGTGTTAACCCTCCAGACCACTGAGTACCTGGTAGTCACCAAACCTGATTGACCATTCACTGCCTGGCTGTCCTTAGAAGGAGGCACAATGCACTCCCAAGACCTGTATCTTTCCATGCCCTACCAATGAATGCATAACATTTCTAAGTTTTTATCACTGCTAGTCTGTCTCACTGCATCTACTACTTCTTAAGCCTGAAACATCAAACTCAGTGTGCATGTGTATATATGTGCATGTGTGCGTGCATTTGTACTCAGAGAATAATACAGTAGAAAAGACCTGAACTAATTAGTGCATATACTTTTGACCTTCCTTTTTATATCCTGCGGATTCCGTGGAATCACTTCAAGGTTAGGGGAGGAGATGAGGAAACCCAAGGGACTTCAGGTCCTCCCAAAGCCCCACAATCAGTACAGCTTCCTGACAATCAGATTTATATATTGACTTTTATAGTAAGCATGCTTTTGAGGAAAGGGTACTCTCACTGTAAAAAGGCGGGTAGTGTTGAAAACCAGATATTTACTTCAATCCCCTTTGTTCTACAGAAGAGTGAATCAAGAAGAAATGAAGGTTGTCCCACAATCACATAGCTATTTAGCTAGAGTTGGAAGTACAGCTGAGGTTGCTTGATTCCCAAGTGTGCGTTTTCTATGTACCATCCAGCAGGAAGAAAGGGGGAAAAAAAACATACTGTGTGCTTATTGCATGTGTTAGTGATCAGGATATGTCTTGATGACAATCTAGGGTTTAAGTGGCAAACAAAAATGTGGGAGTGGAATGTCCCATTCTATAATGTGTCCCAAACACATTTCAGGAAAATCAGAGAGTAAGCAAAGGGTTGAAGTCCTGGGCTAAGGGAGATTCTTTCTAGACATGTTTGGTAAGCCACAGCCTACATCTCATAGCATAAAGAAGCTGCACGAATCCTAAAGAGCCCTTAAAGGAAGTTCCCCACTGGGAACATAATGAAGATGCACCATATAAACTAGCAGCGTTTGGAGTTTTTTGCATCTCAGTTATTTGTTAGGAGTGTCCCATAGGATTGTGGCAAGGCTTATGAACAGGACGTCAGCTTTATCTTATCAATATCATTCTAGTGAAGAAAGCTGCCAAAGTCCAGTGGAAGGGTCTTACTAATCAGAATCTTTGTATATCCAGCCTTGCAGAATCAAACCGTGAAGGGTTCTCCTGAGTTTTAGAGCTTTATTTTGTTGGCAATCATGGATACATATTAGAATCACCTAGGGAGTCTTAACTATACTGATGCCCAGGCTCAACCCAGAAGAATTAAGAATTTCTGCAGGTAAGCCTAACATTACTTTTTTTTTTATTTTGTTAATGTTTATTTATTTTTGAGAGAGAGAGAGACAGAGACAGAGACAGAGACAGAGACAGAGACAGAGTGTGATTGGGGGAGGGGCAGAGAGAGGGAGACACAGAATCCGAAGCAGGGTCCAGGCTCCGGGCTGTCAGCACAGAGCCTGATGAGGGACTTGAACTCACGAACTGTGAGATCGTGACATGAGCTGAGATCAGACACCTCACTGACTGAGCCACCCAGGCGCCCTGTTATTTTTTAATGTCCCACATGACTTTAATATACCACCAAGGTCAAGAGCTACAAAGTCAGAGGGTTCAAAAGAACCCAAAAGGTGAAAGAAGAGGAATGAGAGGTAATGAGAAGTTACTATGCCCAAATGAGCCAAAATGACTCAGTGTCCAAGCAAATCTCCAGGCTGAGTGACCTGTGTCACTTAACAGAACCCTGCTAGGAATATGTGGCTACCATGTCACCACCCCGGATGTCTCACTGTCTCAGTACATCTCCCTCTCGGGCTAAACCTACCTCTAGAACTCTGCCTATTGCACCACTACCCAATCCTCACTCACCACTCCTGCTTCCACTTCCAGCAGATACTACCTTTACCTCCCATCTACCAAAAACAGCCAAACCTTGCATTCAGAAGACACGTATGTTTCTCCACCACGGGTAAACAAGAGAACTTTACCACACACCACTGGTCTTTATGAGGCCCTAACAGAATCCTTCTCACAGCTTGTGTCCACCTATAAGGGGAAAGGAGACCCTCCTGGGAACAGATCTTCCTTCTTGACTGAATCCATGTTTAACTCTTGCATTTTCCAAAGATACGGCTGCTCGCAATAGCTGCAATGGCCAAAAGAAACTCACCACACCTCTGCTGGCCCCGGCGAATGTTTAAGTGCTGCCGGCCCTGTAAATAATATCTAATCCTCGATATCCCTGGTTCCTCTGAGTTAACAGGAGCTTACTGAGGACCTGCTCCGTGTGGGTGGGGGGCTTGCGAATTAGAGTTTGTCAGAGGCAAGTGGGACAATGGGATGATACTGATTCCAGGAGTCAGGAATGATGAAGTCTGGTCCCAGCTTCATCAATCATGTGCATGGGACTAAGGGCAAGGGTCTATTTCCACATTCCTACAACAGAATGATCTCCAAGGAAAGCACAATGGGAGAGGGAGGGTTTGGCATTTCTGCAGCTAGAAGTCCGAATAGGAAAACAACTGGAGCACAAAGGAAATTACGGGTTTCCCTTGCTGTCCAGAAGTGGAGCAAGTTGAAACGGCAGCAAGCAAAGAAAGTAATTACCATTAATTCCCATAGAAACAATTTTGAGCATTCTCAGGCCCCAAACATAACCTTTCTTAGACTTTGCAGATACCTTAGGCCACATCTTGTTAACGGACACGCAAAATAAATTGAGATAAAGCACAGATGGTCACAGACACGGTTCGAAGCTATGGCGGCTTGATGCTGAGGTGTTGAGTGCAGTTTCAGGGGAGGGGGCTTGGAAGCGCCATTCTCACTGCCCTGGGCACGCTGCCTCTGAAACAGCTCTCTGCAAAACAGGCGCTGAACGTTCTTTTGGCTTTTCGCCTTTTTTTGTAAAAGCAAAAATCCTCTTTGGATTTCTTTCGGTTAGCAGAAACAGGTCCTATTAGTTCTCTTGTAAAAGTGAGTGGTGTAATGCGAGCTTTTGGGAAGTGGGGGGACACCTGTTTTTGAGAAGAGTCACGGGACAACATATGCGAAATTGAAAAGCACTCTCTTCGATGCCTTAAAAATGAATCAAGTAGACGATTGTGATCAATATGAACAATAATATCAGAAATTCCAAAAAAAGAGAGAGAAATGAATAAAGGAATAGCTATATTAAAGGGGTGGTATATCAAACAAGAATTGAGGGCTCTGAAGAAGCGGCAATTAATATTTGGATCGCTCATTGCACGTGGAAGAATTGAAGGTCCCCACTTCCTGAACACGCAGACCCTTTGTTCTCCATATGCTGTGTCTCTGTTCCATGCACCCGCTTCTCATCAAAAGTATTCAGAGTGCCCAAATCTTGGAGAACTGGGATGATTTTGCATCTAACAATTTCCAACTTGGATCCTCTGGGAAACGAAATTCTAAAGGGAGATTTAGTCCAACTGAAGCCCCCACAGGGAAAGCTTGCGGGACGCCAGCTTCGGCTTTTCAGAGCACCCTCAGTAATGCTGAGAACGGCAGGCAACCATCAAGAGGAGACAGCCAAATGTGTTTCACAGATACATCCACCCTGTGAACGTGCCAGTGAATGTCTGGAGATGTCCCTGACAGCACGGCCTGCTCCATCACGGACCCGAGGAAGCCCAATCACTTGAGAGAGCTAAAACTGGCCAGAGAGGAGGCCGACACACATCCTTCGTGCCCCGCGCCGTTCTGACAGGGAAAACCCACAGCGTGTCCTCATCCAGAAGGTCTTTTCCTCTGCGGGTATCTGGGGATCTGCGGGCTGGGAGCTTCCTAGGAGGAACAGAAGGACGGGTCTGTGCATGTTCACACATCTCATTTCATTCATTCACACTTCAAAAGGCTCCAGATTCTGTTAAAATTTTAGCTCCCTCTTATTCTCAGTCCATTTTTGAAGCTGGCACCAGTATGCCTGCGTTCCAGGTATAATATATAGCTCCCCGCCGCCTCCCACTTCCAAGCCTTGCTACCAAGAATGCCACTCACATTTTCCTCCTTTCAACACAAACATGATGCTTTTCATGCTTCCCTTTGCAAATGATGGATGGAAGCTGAGCTAAATATGGAGACAGGGGCTACAGACACATCTTGTTCCTATTAAACGTTCTACTTCTGTGTCATTCCCCTCCTCGGCTTTCACATTAACTCGCTTCCTTCCCGGTATCCAAAGAGTAGGTGCCTGTGATTGGAGTCCTGGAAGAGCTAGACTCCATATTCTAGATCTATCTTTAGGTGTAAAGAGTGTCTCTATCTGTAAATTTTTATTTTATTTTATTTTATTTTATTTAGGATGGAGTAAATCACCTGTCACTTCTGTGGTCTAAGATAAACACGCTCCTTGAAATCTGGGACACCTGGGGGTTTTTTGTCGACTGATGAGACGAAGTGGGTTGTGAAAACGGCACTTCTGGAACACCAAGGTTTAAAATTCTTCTTTAACGTTCAACAAGCTAACCGTGAGATTTTGTAAAAACCCACGAATAGTGACAAAAAGTTGAGCCTAGGCTTTGGAGATGAGCACAACCAGCTTGGTCTCCTGTTTCTGCCTCTCACTGCCCGGTGACCCTCGTGTATACTTAGAATGCCTCAGTTTCCCAGTCAGGGTTTCCACATCGCATCTGAGTGTCATGTCTCTTTAATCTCCTTTAATGTAAGACAACTGCCTTGTACTTTTAAAAAATTCATTGCTGGGGCGCCTGGGTGGCGCAGTCGGTTAGGCGTCCGACTTCAGCCAGGTCACGATCTCGCGGTCCGTGAGTTCGAGCCCCGCGTCGGGCTCTGGGCTGATGGCTCAGAGCCTGGAGCCTGTTTCCGATTCTGTGTCTCCCTCTCTCTCTGCCCCTCCCCCGTTCATGCTCTGTCTCTCTCTGTCCCAAAAATAAATAAACGTTGAAAAAAAAAAATTTTTTTTTAAAAATTCATTGCTGTTGTCTGTCTTGACATTGACCTCTTTGAGTAATTCGGAACAATTGTTTTGGAGAATGTCCTACATTCTGAATTTGTACTATTATGTCCTCATGATTAAATTCATGTTTAAAATGCTTGGCGGGGCGCCTGGGTGGCTCAGTCAGTTAAGTGTCCGACTTTAGCTCAGGTCGTGATCTCACGGCTGGTGAGTTTGAACCCCTCGCCAGGCTCTGTGCTCTCAGTGCAGAGCCCGCTCTGGATGCTCTGTCTCCCTCTCTCTTTACCCCTCCGCCCCTCTTTCTCTGTCTCAAAAATAAATAAACATTAATTTTTATTTTAATGCCTGGCAAGAATACGTCAAACTTGATGTATCCTTCTCATTGCATCTTGCCAAATGGCAAACAGTAGTCCCGTTACTACGAATACCAAGTTGATTACTTGTTTAAGGTAATTTCTGTCAGAGCTCTTTATTCCAAAGAAACTTCTCTTTGTAATTAATAAATAATATTTGGTGAAGTAAAAATTTTAAACTGTATGAATATTTAGTTCCTCAAAAAAATTTCGCCCAGTGATTTTAGCATCCATTAATTATTCTTCCATGAAACATTTATTCACTTATCATTTATTTATTTAGGTTTGCAAAACAGCAAATTTTTTTTAATATTTTTTAACGTTTATTTATTTTTGAGACAGAGAGAGACAGAGCATGAACGGGGGAGGGTCAGAGAGAGAGGGAGACACAGAATCCGAAGCAGGCTCCAGGCTCTGAGCTGTCAGCACAGAGCCCGACGCGGGGCTCGAACTCACGGACCGCGAGATCGTGACCTGAGCCGAAGTCGGACGCTTAACCGACTGAGCCACCCAGGCGCCCCACAGCAAATTTTTTAAGCCTGTCATTTCTTCTTCGTGTACTCGTTGGCATTCTTTTATAAAAAACAACTTTCTTTTTTGTTGTTTCTTCTCCTCTCTCTCTCTTTCTCCCTTTTTGATCATCACTAAAATCTGAACGGATTTTTAAAAATTAATGTGCTAGGACTATCATTATCCTACTGATGTTCAAATTTGCCACAAATGTAATTAGCAGAAGCCCCTTCAAAGGGGCTTCTATAAAATTTTATCTATTTCTTTGTTTTGTTTTGAGTGGTTGTGTAGAATTTACAATGTGCATATCTAACCAATCCCATGTACTTTCAAATATTACACTACCTTACAAACAGTGTAAGAACTTTACGGCAATATGTTTCCGTATCTCCCCTACGGTCCTCTGTGCTTTTGTCGTCATCATACAAGTTACCTCTGTATGTATTATTAATGCAGTCACTGTTATTTTGGCTCTAAGCAGCCAATTATGTTTAAAGCAATTAAAAATGAGAAACCTTGGGGCACCTGGATGGCTCAGTCAGTAAAGCGTCCAACTCTTCATTTTGGCTCAGGTCACGATCTCAGGGGTTCGTGAGTTCAAGATCTGCATCGGGCTCTGGGCTGACAGTGTGGAGCCTGCTTGGGATTCTCTCTCTCTCCCTCTCTCTCTGCCCCTTCTCTCTCTCTCTCTCTCTCTCTCTCTCTCAGAATAAATAAATAAATACATAAATACATAAATACATAAATACATAAATAAATAAATAAATAAATAAATAAATAAATAAATAAAAGCTTTTCTTTTATTTACCCACATACACATCATTTTCTAGCCCTTTTCACTCCCTTTGTGTAGATCTAAACATCTATTTAGTATTTTGCGTCTACCTAAAGAACTTTCTTTAACATTTTTCCAGTGCAAGTCTGCTTGGATTTTCATGGTCAAAAACATCTTTTATGTTGCTTCATTTGTGAAAGACATATTTGCTGGTTACAGAATTTTAGATTTTTTTCTTTCATAAATTTAAAAATGTCATTCCTTCGTGGTTTTTTTTTTTAATTTGCGTAGTTTCTGACAGGGAAACCGAAGTCATTCTTAATGTTTGTTTCTCTGTTAATAATGTGTCTTTGTATTTTTAGTTGCTTTAATGTCTTTTTTTAGCACTATTTCATCAAAGGGATTATGATGTGTTTCAGTGTGATTTTCTTCTAGGTGCATCCTGTTCAGGGTTAATGGAGCTTCTTGCATTTGTAGATTTAGATATATATTATAAAAATATATAATTATTATTGATAATGCATACAATTATATATAATTATCCTTTAATATGTAATATATAAATTAATATATATAAGTTAATATATAAATATAACTTTGGGACATTTTAGCCATTCATTTTTCAAATATTTTTTCCTTCTCAGAGTTCAACTCCATGTATATTACACTGATTGATATTGTTAAGTTGTTCAGGGAGCTTTGTTGTTCTTGTTATATTTGTTGGTTTTGTTGTTGCTAGTCTTCCTCTTCCTCCTTCTGTCTCGTCTTCCCCCTTTTAGCTTTTATTTTTCCCATCTGTGATTCATTTATTAGCTCCTATTTCTATGTCTTCAAGTTCATTGACATTTTTTTCTTTGGTTAATCTGCTATTAATACCATCTAGTGGGGTTCCTGGGTGGCTCAGTCTGTTACGTGTCTGACTTTGGCTCAGGTCACGATCTTGTGGTTCATGGGTTCGAGCCCCACATCGGGCTCTGTGCTGACAGCTCAGAGCCTGGAGGCTGCTTTGGATTCTGGGTCTCCCTCTTGCTCTTCCCCTCCCCTATTCATGCTCTGTCTCTCTCTATCTCTTAAAAGTAAATTAAAAAAAACACCATCTGGTATATTTAGCATTTCAGATATTATATATTTTTCATCTCTGGAATTTCTTTTTTTTAATATAAATCCAAGTTAGAATAACATAGCGTAGTAATGGTACAGGAGTAGAATTTAGTGCTTCGTCACTTACATATAACACCCAGTGTTCATCCCAACAAGTGCTCTCCTTAATGCCCATCACCCATTTAGCCCATCTCTCCACCCAACACCTCGCCAACAACCCTCAGTTTGTTCTCTGTATTTAAAGAGTCTCTTGGGGCACCTGGTGGCTCAGTCGGTTGAGCATCCGACTTCGGCTCAGGTCATGATCTCACAGCTCGTGAGTTCGAGCCACACATTGGGCTCTGTGCCGACAGCTCAGAGCCTGGAGCGTGCTTCAGATTCGGTGTCTTCCTCTCTCTGCCCCTTCCCTGCTCTGTCTCTGGCTCTCAAAAATGAATAAACATTAAAATTTTTTTTAAAAAAAGAGTCTCTTTTGATTGGCCACCCTCTCTGTTTTTATCTTATTTTTTCCCCTCCCTTATGTCCATCTGTTATGTTTCTTAAGTTCCATATATGAGTGAAATCATATGATATTTATCTTTCCCTCACTGATTTATTCCACTTACATTAAACACTGTAGTTCCAACCACGTTGTTGTAAATGGTAAGATTTCATTCTTTTTGATTACCGAGTAATATTCCATTGTATGTATATACCACATCTTCTTTATCCATTCATCAATCAATGGACATTTGGGCTTTTTCCATTTATCTACTGTGATAGTGCTGCTATACACATTGAGGGTGCATGTGCCCCTTCGAATCAGCATTTTTGTATCCTTTGGATAAATACCTGGTAGTGCAGTTGCTGGATCATAGAGTAGCTTTATTTTTAATTTTTTTGAAGAACCTCCATACTGTTTTCCAGAATGGCTGCACAGTTTGTGTTCCCACCCACAGTGCAAAAGAGTTCTGCTTTCTCTGCATCCTTGCCAACATCTGTTGTTTCCTGAGTTGTTAATGTTAGCCATTCTGACAGGTGTGAGGTGGTATCTCATTGTGGTTTTGATCTGTATTTCCCTGATGATGAGTGATGTTGAGCATGTGTCTGTTAGCCATTTGGATGTCTTTTTTGGAAAAGTGTATGTTCATGTCTTCTGCCCATTTCTACACTGGGTTGTTTGTGCTTATTGTGCTCATGTTTTCCTTTACCTTCTGATGTATATCAAGCATATTTATAATAGCAATTTTAGTGTCTTTGCCAATCTGAACACTTTAGTCATTTGGAGGTAAATTTTTATTGATTTTTTTCATAGACATGGATTATATTGCCCTATTTTTTATATGGCTAGTCATTACTTATTTGATGCTGGACTTTGAGATTTTTAACTTGTCAATGCTGTATTTTGTTGTATTCCTGTAACTATTGTTGGAACATGTTCTAGCGGTATGTGCTTGGAATCAATTTTATTCATCACTTCACTGGAATAAGTTTTGTTGGGTTAAATCAGGAGTAATTTTTCATCTAAGATGAATTTATCCCCATTACAAAGATGATATCTTTCTGAGAATTCTATCCAGTGCCCCATGTGTTATGAGGTCTGTCTCCCCTGTCTGGTAGAAACACAAATTATTCTCAGCCCCATTTGAGCTCTAAGAATTCTTCAGCCTGCTTCTTTCCATTGGCCTTGAGTATTTGCTTCCAAACCATACAAAACAGCACTCTGCTGCAGACTTGAGGTGACACTTTCCAAACCTTTGCAGCTCAGCTGCCCCCACTCCAGTATTCTGCCATGAAAATTTTGGCTGCCTCGGCCTCCTTGAATTCTAATTTGTTTTCTCCTCAATTTAATGAGACCCCCAAACTCTGTTGGGTTTCCCCTTCCTATGCTGCAGCCTAGAAATTTCCTTCAAGCATTAGGCTGGGTCAGTTGCAGGTTTAACTTTGTTTTCTTTTCTCAGGAATATATCTCAGGATATATGTATATCCCAGTTTTCTAGTTATTTAAGATAGGAAGGTAAATGAGGTGTCTGTTACTCTGTCACTGGTAAAAAGAAAAGTCCCCCTTGTCTTCTTGTCTTCATCAGTATTTGATTATCTTTTTGCTTTCTAAGCAACTGGATATTCTATGTTCATCTTGTATTTTTCTAGTCTTGAACGCATAATCAGTCATTTCTGCAAGGAGCTCTGGATCTTTAGTAGGCAATAATATTTAGAAAGCAAAATATGGGTGCTGCATTTGTTCATTTATACTGTGGTATCATTTGGTCTGTAACTTTCTAAATGATTATGTTATACCGATATCTTGAGTTCAAGCCCAGCAGCGTTCTCCTCACACTCCCTCATGTTATCTCTCTCTCTCTTTCTCTTTTTTACTACAGTGAGAACCCTAGTTCCCAGAACATCAATATATTTACTCATTTGCCCAGTATAGACAGAAATGATCTCACAACTATTCTACCCACACCACTGCTATGACAAACTTAATAAGTAAAATTTAGGATTGTTTTTTGCGATTATTCTTATCTTTAAAATATTTCCCACACAAAATACACAACCAGAGTACTGTGTTCAAAATTATTTAGATTGAGGCCCCTGGGTGGCTCAGTCAGTTGAGCCTCCAACTCTTGATTTCAGCTCAGGTCATGGTCTTGCAGTTCGTGGGATCGAGTCCCATGTCTGGCTCCGCACTGACAGTACCGAGCCTGCTTGGGATCCTCTCCTTCTCTCTCTCTCTCTGCCCTTCCCTTGCTAGACTCTCTCCTTCTCAAAATACATAAACTTAAAATTTTTTTTAATTATTTAGATTAATTTTTTTCTATGTGATTTTGGTATAAATTTGCTATATAGTTAAGTTTACTTTGCTGTTATTTTTATTTAATTTTAGGGTTTAAATTTAGGGTTTGCTCTTACTTCCCTTTGATTTTATGTGTTGGTCATGTATTATATTTACATGGTACCAAAGAATATATATATTCTTATTTCATTATTCTTTCCTCTTTTGCCTTATACAAAAGAAAAACCACTATATATTCTTTTATTTTTTTTTTTTTCATTTAACAAGGGCACACTACATATAAGATGTCTCATAGGCATCCAATTGTGGATGTCAAATAGAGTGTTAAGATTACTTGCTGATAAGTTTCTCTACCAATTATCACATAATACTTACTCTGCCAATTATCAAGCAATATTTAATTTTGGTTTTGTTATAAAATCAATGTTTCTTGAAGTGTCTTGTATGTAACCTCAAGACAAAAACTGATTCTCTCCAAAGCACAGTTTTGAAAGACAGACTTCTCTTTATCCTGACAAATTGGAATTACGTTACCTTCTTATCATTGACCCCGTTTTTCAAAACTCAATTCTCTCTAAGTATGACCTTTCAGAACTCTGCAAGTTAACCACAGCTTGCTTAATTTAAGGAGGCCCGTGAATGAAATTGTCCCAATTCAGATTCAACTTCCTTATTTTCTTCTAAACATCTCTCTGAAGATCAAGGGCAGTTTGAATTCTATGTTTGTTCTACAAGCAGGTTTCCATAGGATACAAACTGAAATTGGGGGCAAAGAAGAGTTCTGTTACTTGATCAATTAAAGCAACCTTAGCTCAAAACAAACAAGTAAACAAAAACAGTATTTGCTGAAGAATTAACATTGAACAAACGTTGCTAATATTATACGAGAGTGGCTGATATTGATAAATTTAATAGGCTGTCTTAGAGCACTTTAGTGCTATGACCTTTTTCATTTTATCAACCGTGCAACACTACCATGTGGAAGGTCCAGGCTGGGGCTGGGCAATTGCACACCTGAATAAATCAGAGCTTTTGCCCTCAAAGGTGTTACTGACAGGTGAGGCGACAAGTATATTCACAGATATTATTAAAGTAAGATGTAATGCATATTATCATGAGAAGAGCCATAAGTAAAAAGTGATGAGAGTTCAGTGACAAGGACATTAATTCTGAGAGTGGAATCTGATACACTTCCTCTGGAACATGAGATTGAATCTCAGTCTTTGAAGGCCGAGCAGGATTTTGACAACAATGAATGACAACGGGCTTTGACTTGTGCTAAAGAGACCTATTGGAGGCTGCTATAAGATACAAGACACAGGACAGTTTTAATTAAGACAATTCCAATGGGAGTGAGAGGAGAGATTCAAAGGTCAAATGTCTAAAACCAGGAAGATCTAGCAAAATGTCGCTGATGGCCCCGCACTGCACATTGTTGCCAAGAACCTAAAATTAAGATTTAATACCTTGGAGTGCTGAGAAAACACAGTGAGTTTTCTGATGGATTTGTTTTACTTTCCTCACAGGGTTGTTGTGAATATCAAGACAAGTGAATATGAAAAATATTTTGTTTGTTGTACAGTGTTCTTGTTATTTATATTAACAAAAATAACAATTATAATATGGCTATTTAAAGGTGTCTTTTTTTTTTTTTTCTTTGTGAAAGCCTGGAAGTGAAATGCAAATAAAGACTGAAGTGAGTTTTACTGTAGAAAATAATCCTATCACAGGTTTCAAAGTAAACCATTTGCAGCTGCTGAAGTTGAACATACTGGGTTTTTCTATGGAAGAACAAGGACCTCCAAACTCACTTTTAGTGGGAAAATGAGCTTGTTTTTTTTTTTGTTTTTTGGGGTTTTTTTTCTTGTTGATGAGAAGGAATCTGTTGGCTTCAATACAACAGTTTCATTTTTTCTAAGAATGCAAGATTGGTTGTGGTAATCCAGCATTTTCAGGAATCTTTATTTCCCTCTTTCATGGGGAGACAAGTGAAGATTAGTTGTAGCAAGAAGAGTTCCATTCTATGACCACCTCCCTTCTGGCCTCAGAGGGACAAATTCAGGTCTTAAACGCCCCAAATCCCTTCTGGTCTCAGAGGAACAAATTCGGGTCTTAAACGCCCAAAATAATGTATGGTAATCACCATTATCATTGCTATGGACCGAATATTTGTGCGCATCGCCCCCCGAATTCATATATTAAAATTTGGGAGGTGATTAAGTCATGAGGGTGGAGCCCTCAAGAATGGAATCAGTGCTCCCATAAAAGGGACCCCAGAGAGCTCCGTTGTTCCTTCTACCATGTGAAGATACAGTGAAAAGACAGCTGTCTATGAAGCAGGAAGCAGGTTCTTACCAGATACCAACTCTGTCAGCAGCATGATCTTGGACTTCTCAGCATCGAGAACTACGAGAAATAAATGTGTGTTGTTTAAGCCACCCAGTCTATGGTTTTTGTTGTTGTTGTTGTTGTTGTTGTTGTTGTTATAGTACCCTGAACAGACTAAGACAATCACCTAAGCAGCATTTTGATAAGTATCTGGTTTCACATGACAACATGATGAGTGGAACTGACAGTGACTTGGCCTTGCCAGTCCCTGCTGGTATAGATAACCATAGCATAGACATTACAAATCTAGCTCAACAACATATACAGTGCAGTCTATGTTTCTTATAAGCAGAGAAAATAATAATGCTTAATATTCATTGAGTGCATGTTGCACACTCAAACATTGTTGCAACAGATTCTCATGTTTTGTCTTATTTGATTTCAAAATCAAATAACCATTTGAGGTCTTATTCTTAACTTCATTTTACTGATGAGAAAACTGAGGCAGAGAGGATTAAATTACACAGCTAATACATGGTGAGGCCAGGATTTAAACCCAGTTACTATAGCTTCAGAGTTCCCCTTTTTAAACATAGCTTCTTGTCTCCAACAGTGCATTTTAAGGGTTAAGAATAGGAAGGATTTATAACTTATTTGAGTCTAAGTAAAGCAACAAAAAACCCCATGTGTAGATACAGGGGTGAAGAGATAAAGTCAGCTTCTTGGTTCAGAGGAGAGAGAAGTAAGAAAATAAGACAGTCCTGGGTTTGAATTAGAGTTCCACTGCTTACTAACATTGTGAATTTAGGGAGCTACTTAGCCTCTGCACATCAGTTTCTTTATCTGCAAATTGAGGATAAAAATCACAGATACAGCAAAGGCTTGCAGTGAGGTTTAAAGGGCATATGAAAAGCCTACGGGTAGTAACTGGCACATAGAACATATTCAAATTACTATCACTGTGATTACAGGTAGCTCTTCAACGTTGGAACTTGTACTAGGTTGGTTGTTCACATATACCAGAAAATTTTCTCCTTGGTCAGGGAAAGATTTGAATATAGGAAGGATTGAGGGGAAGGGTGTTTGAGAAATCAAAGGCTCATCCTAGCTGGGGCTCAAGGTCTCCACCACTGACTCTCCAGTCATGACCTTGAGGTACACCTCTGAAGTGGCTTCCTTCCCAGGATTCCAGCCTGGCTTCTGGCTTTCATGGAGTAGATTTTCCGGACGTTAGGCTCATTCTCAGTGACTTCCTCCTACAACAGCTGCAGAGCCACACTGCCACTCAGTCTCCTGGGTGTCCATCCCTCAGGGGGAAATAGAGAGATGCTGTCTCACTGAGGACAGGCCCTGTTTTGAAGAGAAGCTCAGCATCTTAGAAAATGGAAAGAAAGTAAAAGTATGAAGACATAAGTGAGGAAGTTTATCACTTAGAACAGAAAAGGTCTTAACAGATCTGGCTCTAACTTCTCTCTCAACAGATGAGGACATTTAAAACTAGAAGAGAGGGGCGCCTGGGTGGCGCAGTCGGTTAAGCGTCCGACTTCAGCCAGGTCACGATCTTGTGGTCCGGGAGTTCGATCCCCGCGTCAGGCTCTGGGCTGATGGCCCAGAGCCTGGAGCCTGTTTCAGATTCTGTGTCTCCCTCTCTGCCCCTCCCCCGTTCATGCTCTGTCTCTCTCTGTCCCAAAAATAAATAAACGTTGAAAAAAAAATTAAAAAAAAAAAACAACTAGAAGAGAGATTTGCCTGACATCATTTAGCCAGAACTCAAATGGTCAGACCCCTGGTGCTGGTGGAAGAGTTGACAACATCAACATCAACATCAGGCACCAGGACTTCTCTGATGGTCTCTGGAAATGTCCAATAGAAAAGAGAGCAGGGAGGCTTCTAGACATTTCCTCAACGAGTGCACCTCCACCACAATATGGTTTATATTAGGGCTTCAGACTAACACTGAGTTTGTAGGAAGGTTTCTAGGGCAAAAAGGAATATTTGTGAATCACTCTCTTAGATTTTTTTGTGTCTCAGACACTCATCATCAATTGAACAATTTATAGAACGTAAACTCGAAAGCATCTCCATTTATGGAGCTTTTTGCTAAATATTCCAGGGGCCACTGAGGCCATACAATTATACTACAGGCCGTCAGGTGTTCAAATAAATGTGAAGATAAAAAGGGGCATAAACCTCAGGATGTTTGTGTAGGACCTACATGTTTATGAATTTTATTATTTTTCAAGTTAATGGCAAATAATTTGTCTGAAGAAGACAAATATGGAAAGAGTAATAGAGACAACCTCTTCAACATGTTTCAAGTACCTACTATGTGTGTCACAAAGACTTTGCCTGTAGCCTAAATAAGTTTCTTACATATACGTGTGTTACCATCATTCAAATATGTCTACGTGACTTGACCGCTGATAAAATCCAATTGTATCCGAAAATGTTGATTTTAAGCTCTGATATTTTCAGATATTTCAGATATTTTCTCAGTCAACATTTCCCTATTATAAGTCTGTGACTGTTTTTCTTAATCATGAAAAAGACATTCCCGTGTGTGAAAATTTAAGGGACTCTGGTTAGACTGCAAGACAGGAATGAGCCTTGAGTAATAAATTCTGCTATGCCATGAACATCAGACATAGGAAAGTTTTCTGAGCATTTCTAGGTTATTTCAGGTTATCACTTGTTTTTGTGAGACTGGCCATAACCTTTCTTTCTTTTATATATTACCACTTGAGTTCAACACTCTTCCAAGTGGAACAAAGACCGAGAGAAGAGAGCTGGTTACGTTATCCGGATGTTCATAAGAATTAAAACGTTTTGAAAAGCGATGTAATATAACTTCTTTATTTCTCCCCAATCCACAACGATCCCATAATTGTACAGGGGGAAAAGCACTATACAGAAAAGTTAGCGTTTGCTTAAGAAAAACGTTAATCATAAAAGTCGAACAAGCACAAAAAACCAGCTAACCCAGTCGCTTGCCACAGTTAGTGTTAGCATGGAAGCGTGGGACAGGCAGTCTGATAAAACTCCAAGGACGTGAGGCTGCCCAGTTAGTGTTTATTTGCTGCCCGGAGGAAAATCAGAGTAGGGTTCGGTTGTAATGAAAATCTAAAGGAACTAGGGTATCACAATACAACACCTCAGGAATATTGGGAATATTGGATAAGTAATCTATCTCTTTGTAGGGTGCTTTTTTTCTGTTCTTAATCTCCAGACACAGTGGGTGGTGACCACAAGACTGTTCGAGCCTGGAGGAGTATCCTCTCTGGAGTGAGGAGGTAGTCCTAGAGTGAGAGGCTGTGTTATAGCCAGGAAGGCAGAGCCTGTCACCAACGGGTGAGGCAGTGAGAGAATCCAAGAATGCACAGTCACTTCAGTAGACTGGAGATAACTGAACAGAAGAGAGAACCAGAAACCCCAAATGCCTGAACTAGCATCCCTTTCTCCTGATTCTCCAGTCTTGAAACGGAAAGACACAAGTCTGAAATGTGCCTCAAGGGCTAAGCTGTCCCTAGTGTTTGAGTTGCAAACAACTTTTGCAGCAGAAGCTTTTTTTTTTTTTTTTTTTTTTTTTTTTTTTAACCCTGGGCTTTGAATGAATACCCTACATGTCAGGGAAACACCCAACACTTTTTCAGCCAAGAGAGCCAAGAGCAACAAACGTTTTGCTTCTCTTGAACTTCTTGAAAATGCTTAGGGTGGTTACCTTCCCAGATGATACATATTCTTGTGTCAAGGTGGCCTTCTACAAACCAGGAAGAAGGCTCTCACTAGAAACATAATCGGCTGGCACCTTGATCTTGGATTTCACAGCCTCCAGAAGTATGAGAAATAAGGGTCTATTGTTTAAATCATTCCGTCTATGATATTTGTTACAGGAACCCAACATACAGTTACAGGAACAGTGAGGTAACTCCTGCCAATACGTTGGTATCTATTATATTCCTTTTATTTTCACAAATTCACTGAAAAATCTTTTGAGAATAGACAGAGATATGTGAAGAGCTCTCAAAAGATTCACTCAGCTCTTGGAAATCAACCCTGTAAGCAGTGTGGAGAGTTGAGTGTGTGAGCTCATGCTAACTAATTTTTTTGGTTCATAGAGCATATAAAAGGATCTTCAAGAACTAAACAGAAAAGAGTTGTACCAAACCGGATTCACTGGGGCTCCTCAAGTGAGGGCAAGCCCAGAACACCTGCCAACAGTTAAAGATTGTGACCTACAGTCATTGTAACAAATTGCATAAGACTGATTTGGCAGAATTCCAGGTAACACCTCACTGAGAATTGCTACCAGGAAATTGCTAACAAAATGCCAAGAAAAAGTGGCCATGAGGTGCAAGATGCAGCCCCTTTCTCCAGTATAAGAATTTTATTTTTTTGTTCCCATATGCGTCTGATATTTTGAATTTAGAGGTTCACATTCTGATGTGTTTAACAGCATTCTCTTAGAATAAATGTTAAAATCTCTAGGCTCGTGAAGTTTTAAATATATCATCTCCTGGGGAGGGGTGCCGAGGGGAGTATGCAGCGAATCAAGCCATAGTGGGAAAATGAGCAGGAAACCACATTCCCACAGATTTTGCAGTTTCAAAACAATTGGCTTTAAGTTCTGTGTTGTTTCCTTTGCTTCAACTTCCTTCTCCTATCAGTAAAGCCCAATCAGGTTTCTCAAGTGATTGAAGGTCAACATATCAGCATCTACTCCACACCTAAAGAACCTTCCTTTACATTTTCTGGGTGAGTACATCATAGACATTAATGTTTCCACAAGCAGAGGGAATCAACATCCATGCAGACAGTCTGGGGTTTGGCGATGCACGGGCTATAGCAAGAAGCATCTTAAGTAAATCATATTCGCTATTTCCTGTTCCAGTAATGCAGGAAGTGCTGGTTCCACAGTCCCGTGAGCTCTCAGAGATAAGGAAAGCTCTACAGTGTTCAGAGTTTTTAGATAGAGCTTTGGAATTTTGTACGAGATATGGAGTATGCAGTCCTAGACTGAACAGATAGGAAGCTGTTCTCAGGTGTCATCACCCACTGGAACTGTCTATCTGGGCCTGGGAAACATGGATAGCTGGGATTCCTCTCTGGGTTGGAGATAGGCTGCTGTGTGTATGTTTAGATAAATTTAAATCTAAGTGTCTATTCAGCCATTGTTGTGGTATTTCATTCATGGGAGCAATGTCCATAGTGAAGAAAGCAGATCAAACTGTGTTTGGTAGGTCTGCATAGGAAAGCGGGCTTAGATTTGACATCCCAGGGTCTGGTGAAAGAACCAAATGAATCAGTAGATAAATTATGAATCATTTTTCTTTATGTGACTTGAAACACATTCCCATCCTGAAGCAAGGTAGGATATAAGTGATAAGGTAAAGCATGGTAATGAGAGTTGTGAAGTCTACATTCTGGAAACTTTTATTTGTTTGGAGGGTTCTGGCGGTGGGGGTGCAAAAGCAAATATCTATATTATGAAAAGACGACATGAGTAATCTCAAATGGGGAACAGTCAGAAACATTTAAATGTTTCTCTTATAATGCTCAATAAGAATAAAGACAGGAAATAAAGTTAAAAACATCATAAAATGTGCACTGATGGCTTCAGTGTAGAAATTGGGTGTCTATGAACATGGCTGAGGGAAACCTAAAGAAATGAAAGTAGTTATATTCCTGATGGGCAGTGGGTCTTTTGGTCCCCCGTGATTGTCATACAGATGGTGTCCAGCTATCGGAAAAGTGGGCAATGCAATTCCTGCTTTCTTTGCAATTGCTTTGGAATATGCATTGAACGTGTTCTGATGTTAAAAAATTATTCAGGGATTTACTGCACAACACTGTACCTCTACACAATGGCATTGTGTTGTACACTTAGATTCGTTAAGAGGGTAGAGTAAATCTCATGTTAAGTGTTCTTACTGCAATAAAATAAGTTTTAAAAAAGAAAATAGAAAAAAAAAGAAAAGAGAAGAGAAGAGAAGAAAGGAAAAGAAGAGAAAAGAAAAGAAAAAGAATGCTTAGAAAGTGGGCTTGTTTTCTTGCTTTGCTCCCAGAAGTGCATATGAGGAATGTCCACATATTTCCCTCAGCTGCACAGCCTCCCCTCTGGGATTTATGTATCCCAAACACTTCCCTGAGGTGGGGAAAGGAAGTATGTAAGTGTTTGACTTTTAAAATATTTTCCTAAGGAAAGAATCTGGGTTTATGGAGATTTCATTGGTCATCGTGAATATGTGCTCACTTCCATAATTTATATGGATCCTACTAAAAAGGGGCTTTAAAAAAAGAAAAAGTATCAAATCAATTCCAATGAAAACTCTGCCAGTTGAGTCAGACCCAGTGATCAGATTAAATCTCCAGGAGTAATGTATGGTTTCTTTTCTTTTCTCACATAGCATATACTGTCCTTAACCTTAAAAATACACGTGTGACCATTCCTCACGACATCCACTACTGTCACTCTTGTCCAAGTCACCATCAATAGTTCTTTGAACTGCTGCAATATCTCCCAATTGGCATCCCTGCTTCCACACTTTCCCACCCTAGAGTACATTGTCCACAGAGTAGTCAAAAAGCTTTTTCAATATCCCATTATGACGCTGTGGAAGAAAGAGAGTACCTTGAGAGGATGGGTTGGAATTGGAGTTCTTGATGTAGATTTATGATTACTAAAATGTTTAAGTATTTGAGTATATGTATGTATCCACACGCATATATAACATAGATACATACATGCACACACGCACGTTTCCTAGCTCTGTTTGCTGAAAGAACCTGGAGCAATGACACTCCCAGTAACAAAACACTGCAGCCCCCAGATCCTGACTTTTGACACCATCTCCACTAAAAGGCATCGGAGATTTTCAGAGAAATGTCAGTCTCTTAGGCTGGGTAAGATTAGTACAATAAGATACTGGAAAATTGCTTTTGTTGAGGAACATAGTCAAAAAGACATGACCACCAGCTGACCCATGAGCTGGACCTGAGCACCCCAAGGCTCTTCATCCCCTCCTCTGTCCTTGGAATGTGAGTTCACCTTGTCTTTTCCACTTCCAGAGATTCCTCCAAGGACACAGCCTTCAAATGGTGATGTTATGTTGAAAGCACCTGCACAGTATACGGGATTGAACCCAGTTAGGTTCTCTCAAGATTTGGAGGCAGGCATGGGGATACATTCATCTTGCTGCTGCACAAGACTAGCCTCGTATATAAGTTCCTTTTGCTATTATTAAAATTGCATGGAGTGGCCTGCCTCTTTCTTTGGTCTCTACCTGCCCTCTGCATACGGTGGCTGATTTCAGATTACATCAGGAAAGCTCCTGAGAAGGTTGTGAACCTATACCTTTATGTTGAAAACTTAAATAAATCCCCACCCCCCAAAATGACAAGGATTTGTCACAAGGACACAGGGAACATATTTAAGGAGCTTCCACTGGGACAATTTGAGAAATAACATAATTATAATCATAAACCATTAAAAATAAGAATCTACAAGTCCACACTGATAATAAATAATGAAATAAAAGGTGAAGGAAGGAAGGCTCTTGCTTGTAGTAGCATACTGTAAATGTAGAGCGAACATGGAAAATCTTCATTTTGCAAACATCACAGTAAGGAGGAATTCAGGCAAGGATCATGAGGAAATATTAAATCTAGGGAGGAAGTTTTGGTAAGGACCAGGATATCTGCATAATTTCTTATTAGCAGCAAGGAGAAAATAATAGCTATACAGTGGACACTGGATAACACAATGACTGAGTGATTAAAATTAATATCACAGAGGACAGGCAGATGGACATTACATGTCTCCAGATGGGATATCCTGAAAATGGCAAACATCAATTCTGTTATTTCTGCCAAGAATGCATAACTTGACTCTAAACATGAAAAAATGTTAGACAAATCCAAAATGGGTATTGATCTATTAAAATGGGGTGGGTGGTCAAAGCAGGAATGGAAATGGGGGTGGGAGACTGAATGTTTCAGAATTGTCAATAATCATAAAAGAAAAAAAGAAAAGCTGGGAAATTGTTCCAGATTAAAGTAACTAAGATATGAAAACCAAATGCGATATGTGATCCTAGGCTGGAACCTGTACTGGAAGAGAAAAAGAAAATGCTATGAGGGCACTATTGACTCAATTGATATAATTGGAATACAGATAGTATTCTGGATAAAAGTACTACATTAATACTAAATTTTACTTAAGTTGATAACTATTCTGTTGCTATGTCAGGCATATTAGTCAGGGTTCTCCAAAGCAATGGAATCAATAAGAGATAGATAGATAGATAGATAGATAATAAGGAATTGGCTCACATAATTATGGAGACTGCAAGTCCCACGATCTGCAGGGTGAGTCAGTGAGCTGGAGACCCAAGAAAGCTAATGTGTAGTTCCAGTCCCAAGGTCAGCAGTCTGAAGATCCAGGAAGAATGAATGTTCCAGTTTGAATCTGAAAGCAGGTAAAACACTGATATTCTAGTTCAAAGACTATCAGGCAAGAATAATGCTATCTTACTTGGAAAATGTCAGTCTTTATTTTACACATGTTTTCAACTGATTGGATGGAGCCCACCCACATCAGGGAAGGCAATCTGCTTTATTAGATCTACAGATTTAAATGTTAATCTCATCCCAAAACACCCTCATGAAAACACCCAGAATAATGTTTTTTACCAAATATCTGGGCACCCCATGACCCAGTCAAGTTGACACATCAAACTGACTCTCACATAAGGGAATAGTCTTTCTTTGGGAAATACACAATGGAGTATTTAGAGTTTAAGAGCCACAATGTATGCAATTTATTTTCACATGGTTCAAAGAAAAAAAGGTTTTGAGAAAGATAGAGATAGCAAACAATGAAGAAGGTCAGGCAAAATGCTAACAATAAGTAAATCTGAGTAAAGAATGTAGATATTCTTTGTGCTGTTTACATTTTCTGTAATTCTGAAATTATTTCCAAATAAAGTTTTCTTAAAAGCTTTCAATGTCTTGCTAAACATACTCTAGCTGTCTCCTATGCACTATGGCTGAATACAACTTTTGTCATTTGTCCTACAGTCCCAGTCTCTACTGACTCCTCATGCAGCTAATCCTACTCACCTCCCACATAGACCCCCACTTGCCCTGTGTGCTTTCTGTTCCTAGAATAAAAGCGTTCTCTCCATATAACTTTCACACCTGCTTGCTCTCTATCTGAAAGTTCTTCTCCAGTTTTTGAATAGCCACTTTTTCTCATTGATCAGGTGTTTTGTCATATGTCATTTCCTCAGAGAGTGCCTCTGACTGTCATGTTGCCTTATTTCACCTTACTCTCTGAACTTACAATGTTTACTCACTCTTTTACTTGTTTATTATACCTCACTGGGATATAAACTTCAGAAGGGCAGTTGGCTCATCCATCCTATTTACTGCTACATCTCCAATATCCAAAACATTGTAGGAGATATGGTGAGTCCTAAAGAAATCTTTTTTAATAAATAGATACATGGTTAACTGCCTATAGTGTCCAAACTTTTGAAATTAAAATACTTATATTATTATTATTATTGTTTGTTCTTCATTCACATATATAGGCTTTTCTAGTTTGTGACAGGAATTTTAGTAATAAATATTATGCTAATACAGGTGAACATCAAACACAGTGTTATCATAGAGAAGTTAAAGAGAAGTACTAGTGGCTGAAGAGAAACTTAAAAAAAATGATTCTGATGATCTTAAAATGGAAGTAAGCTGACCTAGTTAATGTGAAAAATCCAACAGTCATAGCAGTAATAAGAAAATCTCTCTGTAATGGGTGCTTGAATTCCAAATATCTAGTATAATGCCTAGAAAATAGTAAAGGATTCACACTAAGTACTCAATAAATGCAAGAAATAACCTATCAATAGTTCATAAGCGGGTCACTCCTGGGAAAATAAAAAGAAGAGAGATGACTAATTTTGCACCTTCAAACATTCAACAGACTCATTTCTTTTTTTTTTTTTTAACTAAGAAAAGGAGCTCATGATAGCCAGAGGTAAGGTTTCCCCAGTGGAATAGGAACATTAGAAATAACAATAACACAGAGAGTTCCCAACAAAATCAACCCATGGAGGTCCACACCAAGACACATACTAAGTACAATGGCAAAAAGTAGTAATAAAGATAGAATTTTAAAAGGAGCAAGACAAAAGTAAACAGTTACATACAAAGGAAACCCCTGATAAGGCTATCAGTTGTTTTTTTCAGCAGAAATTTTGCAGATCAGCAGAGAGTGGCATGATACACTCAAAGTGCTGAAAGGGGCACCTGGGTGGCTCAGTTGGTTAAGCATCGACTTCAGCTCAAGTCATGATATTGTGGTTTGTGGGTTTGAGCCCCACGTTGGACTCTGCTGACAGCTCAGAGTCTGGAGCCTGCTTCAGATTCTGTGTCCCCCTCTCCCTCTGCCCACCCCCACTCTCTTCTCTCTCTCAAGTAAATAAACATTACAAAAGAAAGTGCTGAAAGAAAAAAAAAAAAAAACCTGCAGCCAGGAATACACTATCCAGCCAGGCTATCATTAGGAGTAGAATGAGAGATAAAGAGTTTCTAAGACAAACAAAGCTAAAAGAGTTCATTATCACTGAACCAGTCCTACAAAAAATGGTAAAGGGGACTCTCTGAGTGGAAAGGAAAGACCATTAAGTAGGAGTAGAAAGTAGGAAACACAAAAGCAGTAAAAATAAATACATCTATAGAAGTTAGTCAACGGATTCACAAAATAAAAGGATGTGAAATACGACACCATATATCTGAAATGCAGTGGGCGGAGGTGTAAAGAATGGGTTCAAGCTGAAGTGACCATCAACTTAATATGGAGTGCTATATGCATAAGATGTTACATACAAACCAAATGGTAACTACAAATCAAAAATCAGTAACAGATATGAAAAAATAAAGAGAAGGAATCCAAATATATCACTAAGTAAAGTTAGCAAACAGTGAAAGAAAAGAGCAAACCATAAAACAAATAACAAAATGGCAATAAGTACATACCTATCAATAATTACTCTGAACATAAATGGACTAAACACTCCAATCAAAAGACATAGAGTGACAGAATGAATAAAAAAGCAAGACCCATCTATATGCTGTCTATGAGAGACTCATTTCAGACCTACATGCAGACTAAAAGTGAAGGGATGGTAAAGCATTTATCATGTAAATGGAAGTGAAAAGAAAGCCAAGGTAGCAATACTTATATCAGACAAAATAGGCTTTAAAACCACAACTGTAACAAGAGATAAAGTACACTAAATAATCATGAAAGGAATAGTCCCACAAGAAGATATAGCAGTTTAAATATGTATACATCTAACATGAGAGCACCCAAATACATAAAGAAGGTAATAACAAACATAAAGGAAGTAACTGACAGTAATACAATAATAGTAGGAGACTTTAACACCACACTTACATCAATGGATACATCATCCAGACAGAAAATCAACAAGAAAACAGTGGCTTTCAATGACACATTGCACAAGATGGATCTAAAAAGATATACATCCTAAAACAGCAGAATACACATTCTTCTCAAGTACACATAGAACATTCACTAGAATAGCTCACATATTAGGCCACAAAACAAGTCTTTAAAAGTTCAAAAATGTTAAAGTCATACTATCCATCTTTTCTGACCAAAACACTATGAAACTAGAGATCAACAATCAGGAAAAAAAATCTAGAAAAAAAAGAAATACTTGGAGGTTAAATAATATGCTACTAAACAATAAATGGATCAACCAAAAAATCAAAGAGGAAATTTAAAAAATGTATGGAGACAAATGAAAAGAAAACATAATGGTCCAAAATCTTTGGGACCCAGCAAAAGCTGTTCTAAGAGGGTAGTTTATAGCAATACAGACCTATCTCAAGAAGCAAGAAAAAAAATCTCAAATAAACAACCTCAGATAACTTTACTTAGTGATATATTTGGATTCCTTCTCTTTATTTTTTACATATCTATTACTGACTTTTGATTTGTGGTTACCATTTGGTTTGTATGTAACATCTTATGCATACAGTACTCCATATTAAGTTGATGGTCACTTATACCTCAGGGAACTATAAAAAGAACAAATAAACCCAAAACCAGTTAAAGGAAGGAAATAATAAAGATTAAGGCAGAGATAAATAAAATACATACTAAAACAACAATAACAACAATAAAAGAGATTAATGAAACCAGGAACTGGTTCTTTGAAAAGGTCAACAAGGCAGACTTATTCGGAGGGGGGAGGAGGGGTGGAGAGAGAGAGAGAGAGAGAGAGAGAGAACTCAAGCAAAATCAGAGATGAGAGGGAGAAATAACAGCCAACACCACAGAAATACAAAGGATCATAAGAGAATATTATGAAAAATTATATGCCAAAAATTGGACAACCTAGAAGAAAGCAATAAATTTCTAGAAACATACAACCTCCCAAAACTGAATCAAGAAGAAATAGAAAATTTGAACAGATTTCCAGCAATGAAATTGAATCAGTAATCAAAAAACTCCCATAAAACAAAATTCTGGGACCAGATGGCTTCACAGGTGAATTCTACCAAACATTTAAAGAAGAGTTAATGCCTATTCTTCTCAAACTATTCAAAAAAAATAGAAGAGGAAGAAAACTTCTAGTCACTCTATGAGGCCAGCATTATCCTGATACCAAAACCAGATAAAGACTCTGAGAGAGAGAGAGAGAGAGAGAGAGAGAGAGAACGACGACCAATAACTTTGATGAAAATAGATACAAAACATCCTCAAAAAATACTGGCAAGTTGAAATGACACATAAATTGAAAATCATTCACCTTGATCAAGTGGGATTTATACCTGGGATGCAAGGTGGTACAATATTTGCAAATGAATTAATGGGGGTACATCACATCCACAGGAGAAAGAAAAAAACATATGATTATTTCAGTAGATGCAGGAAAAGCATTTGACAGAGTACAACATTCATTCCTGATAAAAACCCTCAACTAACTAATTTTAGAGGAAACATATCTCAACATACAAAGGCCACATATGAAAAACCCATAGCTAACATATAGTCAATGGTGAAAAACTGAGAGCTTTCCCCTAAAATCAGGAACAAGACAAAATGTCTACTCTTACCACTTTTATTCAACATAGTTCTAGAACTCCTAGCCACAGCAATCAGATAAGAAAAAAAAATAAAAGGCATCCAAATTGATAAAGAGAAATTTTCACTATTTGCAGATGACATGATACTCCATATAGAAAACCCCAAAGACTGCATTAAAAAACTAGAACTGATAAATGAATTTAGTAAGGTTACAGGATACAAAATCAATATACAGAAATCTGTTGCATTTCAAAACACTATTAATGAAACAGAAGAAAGAGAAATTAAGAAAGCAATCCCATTTACAACTGCAACAAAAAATAATAAAATGCTGACATAAATTTAACCAAGGAAATGAAAGACCTATCCCCTGAAAACTATAAAATATTGATGAAAGAAGTGACACAAACAAATGGAAAGATATTCTATGCTCATGGATTGGAAGAACAAATATTGTAACTACCCAAAGAAATCTACAGATTAAATGCAATCCTTACAAAAATACCAACAGCATTTTTCAAAGAGGTAGAACAGATAATCCTAAAATGTGTATGGAATCACAAAAGACCTCGAATAGCCAAAGCAATCTTGAAAAAAAAGAACAGAAATGGAGGCATCATAATCCCAGATTTCAAGACATACTGCAAATCTATAGTAGTCAAAGCAGTACGGTACTGGCACAAAATTAGACACATAGATCAATGGAATAGAATTGAGAGCCCAAAAATAAACCCAGGATTATATGTCAATTAATTTTCAACAAAGGAGGCAAGAATATGTAATGGACAAAACTCATTTTCTTCAACAAGTGGTGTTGGGGAAACTGGACCACTTTCTCACCTAAAGCACAAAAATAAACTCAAAATGCACTTAAGGCCTAAATTTGAAACCTGAAACCATAAAAATCCAGAAGACAGCTCAGGCAGCAATTTTTCGGACATCAGCCATAGCAACATTTTTCTAGATATGTCTCCTCAGGCGGAAACAAAAACAAAAATAAACTATTAGGACTACATCAAAGTAAAAGGCATCTGCACAGCAAAGGAAACTATCAACAAAACTAAAAGATAGTCTACTGAATGGGAAAGGATATTTGCAAATGGCATAGAAGATAAGGGTTAATATCTAAAATATAGAAGAACTTACACAACTCAACACCAAAAAAACACAAATAATGCATTTAAAAATGGACAGAAGACACGAACAATTCTCCAAAGAAGATATACAGATGCCCAACAGATACATGAAAAATTGCTCAACATCACTAATGACCAGGGAAATGCAAATCAATACCACAATGAGATATCACCTCATACCGGTCAGAATGGCTAAAAACAAACAAACAAAAAATAAAGAACAAAGAGAAAAAAAGACACAAGAAAACAACAAATGTGGGCAAGCATGTGGAGAAAAAGGAACCCTCATGCACTGTTGGTAGGAATGCAAACTGGTGTAGCCACTGTGGAAAACAGTATGGAGGTTCCTTAAAAAGTTGAAATAGAAGTACAGTAATTCCACTATTGGGAATTTACCCAAAAAATATATGAAAACACTAATTTGAAAAGATATTTGCACACCTATGTTTATAGCAGCATTATTTACAATAGCCAAATTATGGAAGCAGCCCAGTGTCCATTGATAAAGGAATGGATAAAGAAGATGTGCTATATACATACAATGGAATATTACTGAGGCATAAAAAGAATGAAATCTTGTCATTTGCAACAACAGGGGTGGATCTAGAGAATGGAATGCTAAATGAAATAAGTTTATCAGAGAAAGACAAATACCATATGATTTCACTCCTATGCAGAATTTAAGAAACAAAATAAATGAACAAAGAAAAAAAGATAATAAACCAAAAAACCAGACTTTTAACCATAGAGAACAAGCTGGTGGTTACCAGAGAGGAGGCGGGGGTGTGGATGGATAAAATAGGTGATGGGTTTAAAGAGCACACCTGTCATGATGAGCAGCAGGTGATGTAAGGAACTATTGTATCACTATATTATACACCTGAAACTAATATAACACTGTATGCTAATTATACTGGAGTTAAAATAAAAAAAAAACAAGAAATATCAATAAAAGCATTTCCTTCTGGATAATTGCCACCTTCTCAACACTTTGTTTTGGTTTGGTTTGATTTGGGTTTTTGGTTTGTTGTTATTGGTTTGGGTTTTGTTTGTTTGTTTGTTTGTTTGTTTGTTTTGGGCACCTCTGGGTCAATTGACGACTCATACTTCCCAAGAAGCCATATGTTCCTGTGTAAGACATTCACCCTCTGCATTAACTAAGGACAAGAGCCAAGCAAATATAATAAAATCTCTCTTCACCCATCAAAAATAAGAATGCAATTCTATTTGCAACAAGCTTTAATCAGCAGGCATAAGTCATCTTGGTATTGAAATCATACAGTGCTCAATTTGCACTCTCATTCTTCATTTTAACATTACACACAATAGGTATACCATGTAAAGGTGCTCTCATCATTTTTACAAAACATCTAGAATTTTTCAAGTTCCATATATTTAGGTAAAACTGCACCCTCTTGGAAGTCTTCTTTGGATGCTCACCTCCCCTGTTTTCCACTTCCCACATGCAGCAACGGAGGTAGCTCCGTATTAAGGACATTTACTTAAGTATAACTATGCTATTTTGTACTTAGTTTTAAAACTGGAAGTTATCACTGGATTGTATTCTTGTGAATATACAAATGTATTCCTCTTGGCCTCTTCAATATGTAATGGAAAGCCAGTGTCACTACTAACATTTCCTAAGGTTAGGAGAAAACCAAATTATCAATTCAATCTGGTTTTTTTTAATTGAGATATGATTTGTAAAATTCACCTTTTAAATGTCAACTCCATTAGTTCTGACAAACGCATGCTGTTGTATAACCACCACCACAATCAAAATACAGAAGAGTTCCATCATCTGCCAAAATACCCTGATGGCCCTTTGTAGTTATTTCTTCTCTCCATTCCCAACCCCAGATAACCATTGATCAAGCCAATCTTTGTATATGAACATGTTCATCATATCTCACTCTTTTACCCTAATAAAAATAAGACCTTATTGGAAGGAATTCAGAAACCAAAGTGAAAATTTATCTGCGGAAAGTGAGAAAAAGCCAGTTCATGATACTCTTACATTTGCTTTCATCATAGTGTATTTTTAATTATTTTCTCTGTATTCTGATAGCAAAACATAGAAGTCTCTGTTAATAAAAAAGGATGATAGTGTATGTCATGGCAGATACGCAAAAAAAATCATTAGGGTGCCCATGGTGAGCAAATGTCAGTTCCATAACAGTATCTAAATTATTAATTAGCTTCTATTAACCTTCTGAAGTGATTGATAATAATTAACAAAGCATTCTCCTAATCAGGAATGTAAAAATGGTCTCATTTTGAATCGTGACTAATTGCTTATAGCTGCCAAGAGTTCTGGGTAGCAAAGAATTCTGAGGCTTAATAGGAAATATTAATATGAAACATTTAAGTTTTAGAAATTATTAAACCTTATGTGTGGGTTATCTTATGTAATCCTAACAGGAAACCCAAGCAAATGTTCCTATTGTTATCTCTATGCTCTGAGAGGAGAAACTGAGTTTTAGAAAGACTGAATAAGTTGCTGTGGCCAAGATCAAAGAGGTTTTTGCTTGCTTTCTCCTCGAGGATTTTGATGTGAGGACTTTAAGAGACAAAACAGATGAACATAAGGGAAGGGAAAGAAAAATAATATAAAAATAGGGCGGGGGACAAAACATAAGAGACTCATAAATATGGAGAACAAACAGAGGGTTACTGGAGGGGATGTGGGAGGGGGGAATGGGCTCAATGGGTAACGGACATCAAGGAATCTACTCCTGAAATCATTGTTGCACTATACACTAACTAATTTGGATGTAAATTTCAAAAAATAAAATGAAGAAAGAAAGAAAGAAAGAAAGAAAGAAAGAAAGACTGAGTAACTTACTCAAGGTCAAGCAGGGTAGAAGTCATGAAGCTACGATTTGAACCCACTCAACCCGGCTGTCACAGCTTTACCATTGTGTACCCAAGCAAGTAATTTCACAGTATGGGGGAGGGGGCAACGCAAATTTTTTTGAGGAAGTGAATCTGGGCTGAAATCTGAAGCATGTGTTAAACAGGGAAGGAGAAGAGGGTGCAGAGCAAAGAAGTACTTTTCTGACAGAAGGCAGAGCAGGTGCAAAGGCCCAGTAGGTGGAGGAACAAGGCATGTTGGAGGAACTGACTGCCAGGTTGCCTGAAGCACAGAGGCCCAGGGGAAGAACATCACAGGAAGAGGGTGGGAGAGGGGGGCTTGCACTATAGCCATGTGAATGACTCTGATCTTTCTCCCAAGGGCATCAGGAAGCTCCTGCATAGTTGTCAACTGGCTAGTGACACAATCAATGTAGGCTTTCAAAAGGTCACTCTGCCTGCAGGGAGGAAGCCTTTTTCACAAGGGTAAGGAAGAAGAACATTGCAAGCAATGCATTTGAGGGGCAGTGGCTGTGTTAACCTTTTTACTTTCTATATTCTAATTCTTGGCATCTGGGCCTTGGCTGACCTGGAGGGACTGCCCTTCCCAGAGTTAGCTAACCCCTAGGGATTGTGTAAGACTGGCCCACAAGCCCGTCTTCATAGGCAAACCAAACAATTCAGAGCCCATGCTCCCAACTCTCTCCTTTATCAAGCTCTTATATGCTGGGCCACTCTCCCCCAACCTCAGTCACTCCAGGGGTAGGTACCCGACAACTAGGGAGAGCCCTAGAGCTCACTGAAATTATTCAAACTAACCGATCCTAAACCTGCTTACCCTGCCTGGCCCATTACTCTCACCCTTTGCCTCCTGGCCAACCAGGGTGCTTCCCCATGTGGCCCTCTGTGGAGTGCTGTGTCCCCTCTTGCTTGGGACCTGTGAGTTTAATAAACTATCTTCAATGGCCGTCATCTCCAGATCTGCTGGCCTCACCAAACCTGACTAACAGTGAGACCTATATTTTGAAACAGTGGCATACTGGAAAAGAAGTCACATCTGAGCGATATTAGAGGTCGATAGGACACGGTGACAGATTGGATATGGGGCCATGGGGGAGAGTAGATGTCAAAAAGGATACTCATATTTCTAACCTGCAGGCACAGAGAAATAACAGTAAACACACTTACACAGCACCTACGATGTTCCAGGCCCTGTTCTAAGCATTTTATATATATTAACACATTCAGTTCTCTAAAATCCTGTTTATTATTCCCATTTCACACAGGTTGAAATGGAGACACAGAGAAGGTAAGTAATCTGCTGTGGCAGAGACTAGCTTCCATCCCCCCTCTTTTGCTTCCTGGGAAAGCAGCTGGGCTATACTTCCCAGCCTCCTTTGAAGCTAGATGTGGCCAAGTGACCAGTTTCTGGCTATTAGAACATGGCAGGGTTGGGGGACTGATGTGCGGCTCTTCTGAGCCTGACTCATAAAACCCTCTCATGTACCATCCATCCCATGTACTCTTCTCCCTTCTAGTTTATTGAATTGGCCCTAGACTCCTCTTGTTGACAGTGGTGGAGACCTAAGGTAGATGGAGCTGGGGTCCCTAAATCAAGGAACAGCAGACTTTTTCTGTAAAATACCAAACAGTAAATATTTCAGTCTTTGAGGACCAAGAAGCAGAGTTAAAGATATTATGAAGATACTTCTATAACTATTTAAACTGTGGCCATTTAAAAATGTACAACGAGGGGCACCTGGGTGGCTCAGGCAGTTGAGCATCTGAATTCAGCTCAGGTCATGATCTCGCGGTTCGTGAGTTCAAGCCCCATGTTGGGCTCTGTGCTGACAGCTCAGCGCCTGGAGCCTGCTTCAGATTCTGTGTCTCCCTCTCTCTCTGCCCCTCCTCCTCACCTCTCTCTTTCTCTCTCTCTCTCTCTCTCTCTCTCTCTCTCTCTCAAAAACTAAATAAACATTAAACAAAATAAAATGAAAATGTAGAACCATTCTTAGCTCATTGGTCATACAAAAAACTTGCCACAGGCCAAATCCAAACCACATTTCATGGTTTACCCAGCCCTGACTTATATCATCACGTAAAGAAAAGTCACTGGGAAACTTTCCGTGAGCAATTAATACACCCTACTTATTTATCAAACCACTGTGATTTGGGGGGCCATTTGATCCAGAGTTGGCCTTCCGTAACTTAGCGCAGGCCACATAGCTAGAAAGTAGCAAAGTGCAGATCTGAACCCTGGTTTTCAAGTCTCTGCTCGCCGACAGTGCACGAAGGTGTCTCTGGAGAAGGAGGGTAAATCTGATTGTTAACATCCACCGAAGTGTGGGAAGGGGCTGAGGAGGCTCAGATGCTTCCTATTGCCACCCCCATTCTAAATCTTGTGTTAGAAGGAAATGCACAGAGACAAGCAGTAAGAGGAGTTCTTTTTTGCATAATTGTGCCTTGAAAGCCCACCAGAGGACCAATTTTAATAAAAAGAGATCTCATTCGATAGTGTCAAGGAGAGAAGGCCTGTTACTGTTCCTTCAAGGAGGAGGACTAGTATTTTTCATTTTGTAACTACCCTGAAGTGCCATTTCTTCCACCTCTCCCTACCACCTTCTCGGGTGGGTCCCCAGTTCCAGAAGCCACCCAAATCTGGAAGCATACTGCGTTTCTGCTGGAAGGAGGTAGAATGGAGAGATGTGTAGGCCCAGCTCTGAGATCATCCCGTACTTTCTAAGGTCTACCTCCCTTAGAGATTTTTGACACTTTATTTAAAATGACTAAGAAAACAGACAAAGGATCCGTTTCTGCAACTTTCCAGAAAATAAAGATGAGAGGAGGGAGTTCTGGTATAGATTACTCTGAGCATGTGCACGTCCCAGATATTGGAAGGGAGCTGAAACACAGGCAGGTCTTCCTGGGGTAAATTTATAAGGAAACACATCGACATTCGAAATATCACGCCTGCTCTTTCTTGCCATCTTTCCCCACCATGCAGGATTTGTTTACATTGGTGTTTATAGTTACCGGTTGGACTCAAAATAGCTATTTTAATTCTGAGGTCTCACTCATGGAAAAAGAATGTGAAAAGAAGTTTTTTGTGATGATGTTTGCATTTTTTAATTAAGGGTGCAGCTAATTAATCTTCCCTATCCATCTCAGGAAAATGAGGATGATTAAGAGGAACACAGAGGTTGTTAGGAAAGAAAACAGTCAGTAAGTATCCATTCTGGAATTTTCTTTAGGCTTTGTTTTTTCTGGTTTTGGGTTCTGGTTCAGGAAAGTAGAGAGGTTATTTTTATTTACACCGTACCTAATGTTATGAAGACAAACAGATGAAGATCTATGTCAAATAATTTATGCTATTTGTGAATGCTCCATTATCGGTTGGTGTGGCTTGGTTCTTTGATGCCAAATTCTAGGAATACAACAAGGCACAGGAAAAGTTGTCTTACACAATGTAACCAGAACTAGTAGTTGGTTGGTTCATTTTGAAAAGTCAAGGATCATAAAAACTTGATACATACATCTTTAAATATGTTCTTTGAATTTAAAAGTCTAAAACGTCTATATATTTACCATTTTTTAGTGTAGTGTAATGCATTACCTTGCCTTGGAGCACAAGTCTGTGCTTGGAGACCTGGTCAGGTAGCTCAAATACAACCCAATCATAAGGTGTTACCTAAATTCCAACTTCATTTTATTTAAAAAAGAGTGGGAGTTCAAAGACAATCAAGAATCCATCGGAAGGTTAAATCATTATTTGTTCTTTCTGTTATTTTAAGTGTTTTATAAGTGTATCACCCACATGTAATTCAATGACAATTTTTCATGGCTCGTCTTTATCAAGTCCTTTGAAAGCACTTAACTTAGTAGTTATAAGTGTAAGCACTCTCTCTTTTTGCACTGATACTTCACAGCTTTATTGTAGATTTAAATTATGTAACCTTGATAATCCACAAAACTTGCATAAACCGGTTTGGAATTCAGTCCAACTGCATATAATTCAACTGGTGACAGCAAAAATGTGCAGACGTATAGAGAGCAGCTTTGAGCATTCAGCTTGGTTTGCAGAGAGAATGAAGAAATATAGTTAACCTTCTGAGTCCATCAGGTAGTGTTCACTTTGAAAATCTTTGAATGTGTAAAGTGATGTTTTCATGTTTGTAGGTTTTCCAAATGCTCTTTGTTACTACTAAATAAAGGTGGTAATAGGGCCACTGCACCGACTAGAAGAGTGTAATAGAAACAGGAGAGATCTTGGTGTCTGGCTTAGATGGATTTGAACTCGAGCATCTTCATAATAGCAGCAAGACGCGGTAGGTAAAAAGCAGTTATTGCCATCATTATTTTTAAATTGAAATAGTGGGAGTCTTCTTAACACACTATCAGTGTACTTATTTGTCAGCAACTGTATTCAGGATAGATTTACAGAAACTGTCAAATGCTCTGAAATATTTTCTTAGACGTAAGACCCAAAATGTTTGATTCTGAGTTATTGCGGGTGAGCTTTTTAGGATAACTAAACACATATCTGTCTGATGGATTTCTATTCCTCTTTATCTGCTTCCTTCCTTCCTTCCTTCCTTCCTTCCTTCAGACCAGTGGTTCTCAACTGGGGCAGTATAACACACACCCTTCCAGGGCATTTGGAAATTTATGGAGGCTTTTGGATGAGTGCTGCCATTGCAGTGTATGACTAGCATTTAGTAGACAGGTTCTGGGATGCCGATGCCCCCGCAATGTGTAGGGCAGTTTTGCACAGCTTTCTAACGTCTCTCCAGACACTCGTGAAAGTGGAACATCTATTTAGGTTTATACGAACATTAAACCTAACTCTGTTTTATTATAAAGACAAATTTTTTTGAGGAAGGAATAGATGTTTAGGAAGTCATTTCTGCCATACGAAGACATGTGCGCTCCTAAAAAGGATTGTGTTATGCAAAATTGTGCAGTAAAAACCACAGGATGTATGAGAAAGTGGGGTTAGGCACGGTACTCACCAGTGACACGTAAAGAAAAGGCTATGACCCCAGTAAAAATAGTAGCACAGTTTTACACACATTAAATGGTTGGGAAATATACAAGTACTACAATGAATACAGTACCCTACTTGGAAAAGACCTGAGATTTGCCAGTGGAAGTGAGCAACACAAGAACTGCACTTGGCGTTATCGGGAAGTGCTGTGAGGAGGGGTATCTGAAATCGGACGGTAAGCCGCAACAGCTATGTGCGCATGCGGCTCAGGATGCAGGCGATAAAATGAGACGGCTGGTAGGTATTTGAAGTGTGTTAATGTGTACACGTGTGTAATCTCACAGGGCTCACCTAGTGTTTCTCACCAAAAAAGTCATGCATAAGCAAATGCATTATGTCCAAATTGCTCCCTGACGTATCAATTCCGCTGGAACAATTTTTAAAACAAGTGTTACAGCAGAACTAACAATCGACTCATTCTTTTTTTTCTTTCCAGAAGGGCAATGAGGGTGTAAATCAAGAAAAGATTGTATTTTGTTTTGTTGGGAACTTTGCAAGGTTCGTTGACCATTTCGGAAAATCATGCCTTAGAGGCAATGTCACTTGTGGTGCGTGAGTCTCCATGCCATTTGCAATTGGCCAAATTCCTTCATTAGATATTCTATTATAATCTTGAATTGTAATAGTTTAAGACTATTTATTGAATAAATAAGTAAGATTTTATTATAAATTACTTTGCTGCCTTTTCTCCCTTGTATACAGTTAGGGTGTTATATTGAAAATTTTGAAGAAGCCCTATAAAATATGTATCAGGAAAGGAAGGTGGCATGGGTTGACAGGGCTGTGAACCACTGATACAGAGCAATTTTTTTCCAAAAAGAAAAAAAAAAAGGCAAAAGGAAAAGCTACCATCATCTCCTGCCTTAATTCTGGAAATGACTTCCTCGCTGAGCTCTCTCCCCCCACCCCACCAGATTTATTATCTCTTCAGCGTCATGCAAAAGTAGGATGTGAGCCACATATATAATTTTCAATTTTCTGTACCAATACTTAGAAAGGGAAACATGGGAAATCAATCGTAATAACATTTTATTTTACCTACTATATCCAAAATTGAATCATTTCAACATATTATCAATATGAAAAATTATAGATGAGATATTTTGGCATCCTCCTTATGCTATGTCTTCAAAATCTGGCATACAATTTACATTTATAGCACATATCAATTCAAACTAGCCACATTTCAAGTGCAGTTTGAGATAATTTTATGCTTTCTTGTGGTAGTCAATACATAACTTCTGGTAAGCCAGATTTGACAATGCGATGGGGCTTTCACTGAGTTGGGGAACATTCTACCATCCACCTCTTTACAAACAGGGTTCTGTCAAAATAGTAGGCGTAATGCCCTAGAGCACCCATTGTGTGTAATGAATTAACTTCTATCCTATGCATCAGGATGGTCCTAGTTATGTACTCTACTTGGGAGATTTGAGAAAATAGTTGCTCAAATCATTTCCTGATGAGCTTACTTCTCTCCAGAAAAGGCTGCATGGTCTAATTTTTTCACCTAAGATGCAGTTATTTTATTTAATGTATTTGTTTTGGTTGAATATCACTCAATTTATAATCTCACCGGTTTCAAGAGGATAGATAACATCATAGAATGCGTTTTGGGGGAGAGGGTCCTTGATGATGGTGGGTTTACTCCAAGAGGGGAAAGTTCACAATGTGGTCGTCCGTACATCTGGCTACTTGGAACAACGGGAAATAGTGGAAAGGGAAGCCTTCCCCCTCGCCCTGCCCCATCCTGCCCCAGCCTAGGTTTCTCACTTAGGAGTCAGCGTGGCATCTCAGGGAGAGAAAAGAACACCCTCCATTTCTTCCCTCCCTCTGTTCCCTTCATTTGGGAGTGAAAATGGTAGAGCTGTCCTATGACTTCAAGACAAAACCCCTATGCTGACTCTTTTTTGCCCCCCTCTTGTTTGCTTACATGTAGTAAGCAGAAAAGGAAAGTGGGATTTCCAGGGCCTAGAGGAGGACAGCTCTTTCCCCTAGATCTCTACTACTTGTGTGGAAGCTGTGGCTGAGCCAGGACCCTTGTTGGAGCCTGGACACATCTCTCTTGAACCCACTGAAGGGTGGGCCTTTAGGCTAAGGCAGGAGGTGGAAGGCTCCACATCAGTCCGGAGGATATGATGTATCTGTATCCTTGCTTCTGACAGTGATTTCCAGCAGGAAAGAGAGGACTCACCTATAGCGAGCCTGTCTACCCCTTCATAAAATTATGGTTTGGCTGTTACCTCTTGGGTGAGTTCCAAGGTCCAAAACTCAATAGAAAGAGGAGGAATTGATAGGACCGCATCACCAAATTCCTTAGCTTGATATTTAATAGTAAGCACTGAACACCGTTCTGTGAAGGCAGATGTCTTGTTTTGTTTTTGTTGTTTGCTGATACATATCCAATACCAAGAACAGAGCTTGGCACATGATGGGAGCTCAATATTTATAAAATGAGTGAACGCAGGTAGAAGTGCAGGGTATAGCTTGTGCTGAAGATACGTGGGCAGTCTCTTAAGCGGAGCTGTCCCATTTAGGACCGACTGGCCACACGAAGCTACTAAAGATTAAAATAAGTATAAATAGGTAAAATTTTAAATCCAGTCTCTCAATTACACTCACCACACTTCACGTGCTCAATAGCCACAGGTAGCTGGAGCTAGATGATTGCATTAGAAAGCGCAGGTATAGAACATTTTTGTCATTGCAGAAGGTTCCATGGGACAGTGCTACTCTAGAACCCAACCACTTAGTAGTTGTGTAAACTTAAGAAAATTATTTCTCTCAGTTTGGGGACTTTTAAATGAGGAAATAGATGAAAGCACTTGAAACAGGGCCAGCACATCTTTCTTACCAGCATTAACTTAAAACACTTTCGTGTAGGGATGCAGTTCCAATCCCAGGGACTGGGGCCCCAAACCACAAGCAGTTTGTGGGTACAGTTTTTCCTACATTGTACAAAAAGAACTGACTCAAGGATAACAAGTTAGAGTCTGCAGAGTCTCAAGTCATCACCTACCCTCAATCATGACAAATGTTATTACCAGAATTGATGGTTGCTGTCTTGTAATCAGACGTAGAACTCGAGATAGATTCTCCTTAAGGTTGATGGTGCTCAAGATGAAATGATTTCCATGGTCCTTGCTGTTCCCAGCACTGGGCATATGGCTGCAAATGGGCAATACCTGTGTGGATGAAGATTTCCATCGGCAGATCAGGTGCTCAGAGTGAAGTACCCCAGGCTCCTGCTGCCGTGCTATATGCAAGCAGTACCAGTTATTTGGGTCATCCCACGTTTTGCCCCCATTGGAGAAGCCCTGTTGCACATCTTTCACTTTTCCTCTCTTAATTACCCACAAAACACTTTGAGCTTTTCATTGTGCTTTGGAGACATGAATCAATCACTGATATTATTATATAACTGCTTAAGCATTTCTTAATAGAGAAGTTTTTATTTTAGAATATTTTACCCATTCCCTGATTTTTTTGAGAGAGTGAGGAAGGGAGGAACAGAGGGAGAGAGAGAGAGAGAGAGAGAGAGAGAATGAGAATCCCAAACAGGCTCCACGCCCAGCACAGAGCCCAATGTGGGGCTTTTGGTCCCACAACTATGAGATCATGACCTGAGTTGAAATCAAGAGTCAGGCACTTAACTGACCAAACCACCCAGGCACCCCCATTAACGTAATTTTTGAAGAGTTAATAAAAGGTATCATTAATCATGCTACTTTTTTTTTCCTGAAATTTTATTTGCATCAGATCAGAAACTTATATTTCAACAAGATAACAAAGTTTGGAATCTACTTGAAATATAAAACATGCCAGGGACTTATACCTGAATTTGAAATACATTTTAGGTATTTGGTGAATGAAGAGAGAATCTGATGGTTTGATTCATCTTAATGACCAGCATGTATTTCTGAATGTGGTTCTAATTACTGCTAAGCAATAGATATGTACTCATAAAATGATCCATAAAGAGTTCTAGAAAATTGAGAGCTGTACCTTCTGCTTGTTAATCCTTGGCACTTTTTAATGCCAAATGAAAATTTTTCTGTCATTTTCCCTGTCACATGGCCAAACCAGGTTTATTAATGAATATAGAGTAGGGGTGAGCATAGATTTCTCTATACTCAGGAACCAATGGGAATATTTTCATGCTTTAAATGATACCAATGGTCCCTGAGGTGGTGGTGGGGGGGAGGGGATTATACTGTGGCAAAGTAGATACAACCATATTTAGTAACATATTCCAAACTAATAATAACCTTGGTTATCCAGGGCAGAAATGGATTTGGTGCTGCTTATATTACTCCGAGGTCATCCAACTATAGCATCTTCACAGTCAACGGGTGTGATCGTAATATTGATCTAAGTGAGAGCAATGTAAGTAATCAGAAACTTCATTAAGGAAGTCTGGACAGGCTGCTGGGGATCTTGGTGTTAGCCTTGGTTCCTCAGCAAACAACCTATTTCTCCTTGGAAACTTCACCTCACTTCTTTAAGCACGGGCTTTGGAGAGGCATTTGTAAATGACAGGTTAGTTTAATGACCTCTAATTGATGATTTAGTAATAAAGCTGCCATGATGCTGCTAAGGAAATACCATCACGTTATAATGCCACAACTAGAGTTGGCCTCAAAAGCGGCACTCTTCAGGTTTTGCTTTCTAGAGATTGTCTTGGAGAATTTATGGAAATCCGATTTTCAAAAATCAGGTTTAGGTAGAGCTCAGCACTTGAGATGTGCTGCCATCTGAGATGCATCTTCGTGGTTCACTCCAGGTTGCCTGTCCTCCCTTTGGAGGTCCTCAGATACCCTCTTCATTCCCTCTGTATGCCCTGAGTGATTTCCTCGATTCGGCACTCTCAGCTATGAATAAGTGACAAGAAGTGACAAACTAGTCTCCAGCTTAGGTCTTTCTTGAGACTGAACTCATTCTAAACTGCTTAGGGAGCTCATTTCATTACCCGCGTCGGGTACAAATCCTCTCTGGCGGCTAAGGACACCACCCTCTTTCCACTGCCCAATGAAGAACTCTGGTCGTCTTCACCTGTTCCATCTCTCTCATCCCAGACACCAAATGAGTCACTAGTTACCATCATTCATTGAGCAAAACTGTCCCTTCTTTCTCCATGACCCCATCGTCTTCTTGGATCGTTGCTGCCGTTGTTTCCAAGGAAATGACACAACTTCATAAATCTCCTAACTGGTCCCCTGCCTCCACTCTTCCTGCCTCAAATCCACCATCTTCATGGCTTCACTGGTGATTTTTTTTTTTCTAAATAAGAACAGCACTAGCAATGGCAATGCCACTTTCTTGCTTCAATCCTTCCTTGGCTCAGCTCCCCATAGCTTATAAAGCCAGATCTAATGTCCTCAGGCTGGATTAAGAAATTGGACCTCAATGTGTCTTTCTGGCTTAAGCACATGCTACCCGATCATGTACTCAGGGAGCTAGCTCCATCTTGCTTTTTACCTACTCTCTGCGTTACACATCCTTGATCATCTAACATGTCCCTCCCCAGCTTTTATTTAAATGCACCTCTACTAGAATATAAACTCCATGAAGACAAGAACTTAATTTGTTTTGTGCAGTACTGTACAACTTGCACGGAGAACAGTGTCTTAATGCAGGTGATGAGAATTTATCTGTTGAATAAGTCAATCTGTTATTTCAAGGATCTGTTCCAAGGCCACCTCTGTGATGAAGCCTGTCCTGCCCTTCCTTCCATTATTGGCAGGGTAGGTGCTGTCCCCTTTGTGACAACAAAGCACACCAAATATGCCATCTTTTTTTTTTTTTAGCTATAACACCATATTACACATACTCATGTGCACGTCCTGCCTTTTACTGGAGTTCCTTGATGGCAGGAATACTTTCATCCTCCTCCGAGCCCATCATAGTAGCCAGTTCATAGTAGGCACTCAAAAACCATTTTATGAATGAGTGAATACAAGACATAAATTAGATAAAGGAGGAAACAAAGAGTGATTTCATTTGGCCTGGGTTCACACAAACACACACACACACACACACACACACACACACATGCCCCAGTGAGCAGTAAGGCACACAAATCACCCTACGTAATTCAATATTTCAGGTTTGTTTTTTTTTTTCCTCAGTGAGAGACTGATTTTAGGCCGGCTGCTTGTGTTGACCTTTAATTCACTTTTATAAAACGTAATTTTAAAAGACGCTCTGGCTCATAAAACAACACAGGTTAAATTGCAAATCCTCTAATTTGAGATTTTTATACTGGAACTACTGATAGATTTTGACTGTTAATGAGCTTCCACTTTCGTTATTAAAAGGTTCTATTCTTTTGTAGTAAAGAACTGTGATTTGTGGACATCTTATGGTATATTTATTTCAGTTGGTTTTTGCCTTCAGTCATCTCAGCAAAAATAAGGAGAATTCCCCAGTGGAATTTCAGATATGTATGCATACTGAGAGGGAGGCAGAAGAGGAAATTATCATCTGATTTATTCATGACTATTTGCAGATGCAATGTATTCTGTCCATGCCCACACTTAGAATCCGGTGACTGCGTTTCTAGAGCTCACACCGTGGTGACCACTATCTGTCCTAATCGAATGACATATGGAAGCCAATGACTGTCTTCTCACTTGTGAAAAGCAGTCATGCTCAGCATACCTCAGAATGGGCAAAGCCTAGCAATTAAAAGCACAGATGGTATGTTGGTGGCATCAAAATTTCTTTAGCAACAAAATTGAGAAATTAAAATGTAAAACAACACATTAAAAACTAGACACCTCAAGCATGTAATTGTATATTTATTTCTCTTTTTAAAGAACACTCCTTAATGTAATTCAATATACAAACTTGGTTTCACAGAATTATAATCCACTATATAGCACAAAGATAACCCAGATTGTGTGTGTGTATGTGTGCATGCACACACATGTGCGTGTATGCACACGTGTTGTTGTACCCCCTCCCTTTCTTCCATTCTTCCGGACCTACAAACAAAGGCTCTGCCCACCTCCACGCTAACCAAAGCCCATACTGAATGTTGTGTACAAAAGACATCATCCTCCCACAAATTCTTTTCCCTGGAAAGGTTCTTGTCCCCGTTCCCCCTGAGATAGCCAGGAGCCTGACCCTCTTCCCCTCTTCAAGAGGGTGAAGTGGCTTCCCCTAAAGCTGATGCCAACCCTGTTACCACGTGGACCGGCTGAAAGGAAAGGCTGCCGAGAGGTCTCCATGCCCCTTCCCCGGGTCCACTCCTAACCCTCAAGTCCAAACACATCCCCTCCAGAGCAGCCTTAGTTCTGGTCACCACCTTGTGCAGCAAGAACCAAGGAGATCTGTAAGCCCAGGTCTTTTCCACGGGCAGCGCACAGCACTGCCTGCCAAGCCACCGGGCCGGCCGATAACCAAGCTCTACACAGTCCCATGTGCTTTGTCACTTTAATTTTTAAAGACACCCTAGCATAGGTCTGTGGCAACCTAGTGTCCAACTGAGTTACATAAAATTGTACCAGTGATGCACTTGTACATATTTACATGGGGCGGAATGTTTTCCCATATTTTTAGATGAGTATATAGATCAACATGTTCACATAAGACCAAATACTTTTAATATTATTTATAACTGATTTATAAAGCTTTGAAAAAACTCACAATAGCACATTGTTTACTTTAATGCTTTACGGTACTATAAGTTTAAAATCACAATCAGCGCTTAAGTCATAGTCAATCCGGCAAACAAGAGACAAAAAAAATGTACAAGAGTTAAGAACTGACTGATACATCCTTTATCTTCTTTTTTTAACTAATGCATAAGTGCAGAATAAGATACTCTAGTTTAAATATCTTGTTTACAATATACATTTTTGTTCTAGTTACGCAACAGTAAATCCCATGCTTCACATAGAAAAGCAATCCACAACATTAAGAAAAAAATGTACAATTTATGAAACAAAGTAAATAAATATTAGTATTACAGAATCAGAGCTGTACATAAAAGCTGTTCAGTTTTAATCATATAAAAATATGTTTTAGTGCAACCTCACATATATATTGATGCTGTTTTGCTTTACATCATTTAGATCCAAGTGTCCAAAAAAGGAAAGAAATTACATTTATTACAAAGCAGATACACAAATTCTAAAATATGTACAAATTACTGCTAAAAAATGCTTATAAGAATATAAGCAAAGTAAAGAAAAGGCACAAACATCTGTACAGTTTTAAAAGTACCAGACCCAATAGGTTAATTTCAAATTTTGTTTTGGTCAGGCTCATGGTGACTTGTTAATTTACCTAATTCTTTCGATATAACAAAAGTATATATAATAGCAAACTACTGTAACTTAAGACAGGCATGCTATAAACTTGATTACCTCTATTTCTAGAAAAACAAAACCAAAAACAAAATGGGAAAATGTGGAAATGAAAGTCTCCATGCATCTTAGATCAATGTAGTTGACTCTTCTCTGATGAAGGCTCATTGCCTCCCTCTGTGCTTGAAGGTAGCTCTTTGCTGCTGGGAAAGCCCGGCTGTTTGTCATCCACACGACTCTTGCTGTAAAACGTGGAGTGAGCTAATGCAGTCTGTGATGTACCAAAGTTGTCCTTTTCACCATCATGCAAGTCAGGGTGGGTGGCTGAGGTACAGGGCTGACCTGGCTCAGGTCCACTAAAGTGTCTAATGCTAACATGTGCACTTTCCAAGGGTTTCTGGTGGGGTTCCTGCACCCGTGCTGGCTGATCTGCCCCAAGCAGAGCGGCCTCTTCTGTGGCAATCCGGAGAGAGGCAATGGCTTTTGTACAAGTCTGTATATTTTCCTCCTGTTCCCTCTCTGTTGCATTTAGGCTGTCTTCCGAAGTGCTCTGTTTCATCAATAGCCGAGGAGAAGAGGGTGTGCTAGGTGGACCAGATGACTGCAAAACGTGAGGCGATCTTTTCTCGTACTGCTTACAAAGGACATAGGGATCCTTAGGGAAGGATTCCCCGGAAGCTCCTTTCTTCTCCTCAGAGCCCTCCATTGGCAGAGGCAATGTGGGTGGAGGATGTAAACCGGAAAGGGCCGGCGGCATGGAGTGAACCATTTGGATCCCACCAACTGGCACCATGGGGATAGGAGCTCTCACTTGTTGCTGAGAGTGGAGCGGAAGATGACTGAAGACATAGTCATTAGGACCCTCAGGGAAAAGGCTGGAGCCTGGATGTTCATAAGCACCTTCTTGGTCTCCATAGAGACTGAAGTAAGGAACCTGAGGTAACCCTCTTCTTAAATTCTGTGCGAGGAAGCAGAGAGTACGACGTTTAGGACCCAATACTCTTCATGCTTACATCAAGTTATCTCATTCACACAGTTATCACTCACTCACTCACTCACTCATTCAGAACATTTTAAAACTCCCTCATCCCTTTATTGATTTTTCACTTTTTATGATACAAGAGACCACTCAGTTGTCTTTTAGAATCCTGGAATGAAGTTGTTGGTCTGTGAAAAGTTACTTTTTTTTTTTTTAAGTTTATTTATGTTCTTGGAGAGAGAGAGAGAGAGAGAGAGAGAGAGAGAGAGAGAGAACAAGCAGGGAAGGAACAGAGACAGAGGGAGAGAATCCCAAGCAGGCTCCGCACCGTCCGTGCAGAGCCTGATGCGGGACTCGAACATGACCTGAGCAGAAATCAAGAGTGAGATGCTTCACCAATTGAGCCACCCAGGCACCCCAATTTACTTTTGATTCTAAATATGATAAAACATGCAGTGTGTTTTCCACTAGGTACAGAGACACATTTCAGTTCTGGTTTGTTTGTTTGTTTGTTTTGCTTTTTATAAAAAGAAAATAATGGATAATTACCAGAAAAAGTTTGCTGAGCAAAAAACACTAATAGTAGGTTTTTAAATTCAAAAGGAAGTAAAAAGATTGCCATCTGTTTATATACTGGGAAGATTTTTAATATTTTTTTAAGTGTTGATGAGTATAACTGGAATGACAAGGCTGAAAACTGCCTTTTTTTTTTTTTTTAATTTCCACAGAGCAGATGATAAGATAGTGGTGATAGACAAACTGGTTCCTACAATGTGCAAGACATTGGTTTAAAGGAATAAATTCCTTCTCAAGAGGCACCCTAGCTGGAAGGAAGACCAGCTCCTCTATCAAGTGATAAATCAGGGCCAGTTTCTGTAAGGTAACTATCCATCAAAGTAGTTAATATTAAATGTGTCAAGCATTTACAACTCATATTCGACTACACCGTTGGGAACCAAAGATTATTAGGCGTTAATATCTTCTTTTTATGTTATTATTTTCATTTAAATATCTTCTTGGCAATTAATGAATTAGGACACTGACAACTGGGGGCCAGAATTCCAGATTTCACGGTCCCAGTCCTGAAAGAGAACTTATTTTCTGTAATTGCTTCTGTAGTGAAACACCGTTTGACTACGAGATTATCAGGCTTGCAAGAGCTTATCAGGTTTCAATTTCTGAGATTTACCCTTTCAATGGACTGGCATCTTTAAAAGGTACTCAGTTTATTTTATTTTGGGGGGAACTTAAAATCAGATAAATATAAACCTGTCAAGCATGGTAGAAATCCAGGAGAGAGAGAGAAAAAAAAAAAGTCCTAATTCATTTCAAGGATGTTTCTCAAGCTCAAGGTATGCTCTATACCATTAATGATTCATCCAGTTCTATTTAGACTGTGAGACCAGCCTGGGAACTATAAATTATGCATTATCTCTGTCACTCTGTGCCATGCTAGGCCCTTACCCTGTTTGGGGCTATGCCTTATTCAAGCTAGAAACAAATGAATTGTCCTGGAAGTGTAGAGGAAGAAATGAAATCATCCATCCTATAATCACAAGAACCCCACAAGTTAGGTGTGAGAAGGTGAGAATTTTACAGTATGAGACTTATTTAAATGCTGCTACAACAGCAACAACAACAACAATAAATCCCTCTCACCTTTGCTCTAATCTAGAAAATGGCGTATTTCCTACAACAAACACCAATTACGGTGGAAGAACTGGGATACTTAGAATAATAATCTTGGAAGATAATCAAATGAACCTCAAGTCCCAAAGACTCAGATCTTTACTGACCAGCAGTTAATGATTACAACCACAGAAGTCCGCCTGGAAGTAGAATTTTTACCACGTCACTACTTGCACTGCTCTAAACGTTACCAGGCCTCGCCACACAGCTTCTGTCCCTGCCTTCGCCCCTGTTTCACCCTCCAAAGAAGCTCTCAGTAAGACTTCTCCACCTTATTTGCAGCCCTATTTTGTAATCTGAACCTTATCATCGTGCTACGGTGAACAAACTCTCATCTTACTTCAATCTTGGTGAGAAACACCTTGATTTGGAAATGGGAATAACGAACCCGTGTGGGTTGTATTATGCGTACGTATATGTATTCCCTGTCCCAGCTCTCTTACCCCTCATCTTTTCAAGAGTGTCAGGAGGTGCTCTGGAAGCAAACGCAAAGAAGGAGGTAGGAGTGCAAGTAGTTCAGTGCGGGGAGGAGGAGGCAGGGGAGCTGATGCACGTGTGAAGGTAGAGAGGAGACGAAGCAGGTGCTCAGCTGGGACTGATCCAGGCTGTCACTGGCTGGGGGCTGCAGGGGAGAGTATAGCCTCAGTTTGAAAACTGAGGCCTGTCCTGATGGCAGGAACAGCAGGAGGCTGTCAGTTCACAGCATTCCGCACAGCTGAATGGCAAATTCTTTCAAGGACGGAAATCTGCTTGGCCCGCCTCCCTGCTGCCACAAGCAGATCAAGAAACTGTGGCCGAGAGGTTAAGTGACTCGATCAAGATCACGCAGATAGCAAGGGACAGGACTGAATGTCGACTCTGTGACCAGGCACAGTGTTCTTCTATACTACATACTGGAAACTAGGACACATCTTCCTTTCTCTTCGTTGCTAATTTATCTACTTAAACTTTAAAAATGGAATAGGAAATTTTTTGTTTAAAAAAGATGAGGCCAGAAACCATAAAAATTTTTCATCATCGTCCTTGAGCCACACATATTCGACCTTCAAAAATATTTGCTGATGAGAAAGACTCTTACCTTCCCTCCTTTTTCACTGCTTTTCTTTTCTTTTCTTTTCTTTTCTTTTCTTTTCTTTTCTTCTCTTCTCTTTTCTTCCTCCCTTTCTTTCCCACTTCTTTCTTTTTTCTTTCCTTCCTCCCTCTCTCCCTTCCTTTTCTTTTCTTTTTTCCTTTCCTTTTTGTTTCATTTCTTTTCTTTTCCTCTTCCTTCCTCCTTTCCTTCCTCCATTTCTTCCTTTTCTATCATCTATCCATCTATCTATCTATCTATCTATCTATCTATCTATCTATCATCTATCATCTATCTATATTAAAATTAAACTGAGAACATAAGGGCAGAAACAGCAGGGAAGTAGGATTCCAATGAGGGAGTTTCATCGCCTACAAACCTGCCCGCTAGGTACTCCCACTCCAAACTGAACCACAGGATGAGTGTGCCCTGCTGGACTAGAAGATCCTTTCATGCCTCAGTCACTGACCTATTAGTTCTTGGCCAATGTTAAGCAACAAGACAAGGTATTTCTAAGAGAATTTCCATGAAAACCGTTTGTTTTTAGGGCTACTCTAATTTAGTATTTTCAACATTATTCAGACAAGGTGCAGCTCTCATTCAATAGAGCAACCAGAAGATTGCCACTTCTCATACTATCATCAATTCTGTTTTGCCCTGGCAACAAAAATCTTGTTCACACAGCACTAAAAGATAAACATCTTCCTCTGCCCTTCAAAAATGGTGTGATAAAACATTAAATGGGAAGTGCTTTGGACCAACTGCCCCTTCTTCAGAGAGCGTTCCCTGATCTAGTCCCTCGTATCATGTGAACAAAGCAACAGGCCATAAATGCTCTAAAGATAATTGAGCTGAGTAAAAGAGGCCTTCATAAATGGTAAAGTTGAATATTTGTACTGAATATCCAGATGAATCAGTATAAAAAAACAATTGGTTGCAAACTCAATGACTAATAAAACCAGTCTCCTCCTAACTTTCTGGTCATATGTCCAAAATTTAGATGAACTTTCTTAGTCCACTCCCTTCAATTCCTTTGCCCGGGTTGACTGAGTTAGTTGCTATTAGTTTTTAATAACCATGGTGTGTTGACACTAAAGGCTTATATTTTTGGCACTACAGTTGACTAAGCATGCCCCAAATTTTCACAAATACCCTAGTCTCTGTCCACCTGGCCAAGGCCAGTACAGGAGAGTCTCATCGTACATGCTCTGCCAACATCGCTGCTCTATACCAGAGAAAGCATTTTATACCCCATGTGATATCCTGGCATGTGTCAGATTTGTGAATCTATGACTCTTTATGCCACAGTGGCATTGACTTTAGAAGCTCCCTCTTTTCTACTTAACACCCCACCAAGACACAAAAACCTGTGGAAATGCACCTTTTTTTCTTAGCTTGCTAATTCATTATCTTGGTAAATAAATTACGTCTTGATCGCATGTGTGTTTCTGCAGTACTTGCACCATAGAGATTAAGTTGGTATCCAGTTGTGAAAAGAGGGTGTTGGAGGAAGGGGAGTGCATTGCAGCAGGGACCTTTCCTGATGTTTAAAAATGATAACCTAAGCTCATGACTCAAGGTGGCAAAAAGGCAACGAGAGGGAAGAACCTGGCCGCCAGGGCAGTGAGAAGACAGAGCTGGAAGGGGATAGTGCCTTTGGCTGGCAGGACAGTGCTGAGCAGCACAATAGAAACCCTTGAGCAAAGAGAGAACAGCAAAAAGTAGAGACCAGAAAACAAAAATACATTTAAAGCTTAGAAATTCAAAAGGTATCATTCATCTGTCTATGCTGAGTGTCTGCTTCATTCATTAAAAAAAAAATCCCATACAAACTGAGAAACATCAAGGTCTGCCACGGCACGGAATGGGGCAGGACAGATGCTTTTTTATGGATTTGCATTAGACCTACTACCTAAATTTAACCCATGATTGTTACTATTGTTATTTAAACTTATAATGAGCGCATACCATAGAACTCTCTGAAACTTTCTCCCTGGGCTCTCTTAACTTTGGGTTCACCATCTCACTGAGCAAGTGCATTTGGTAGCAGAAGGTAGTAGTAATGGCAAGAAAAGCAGATAGGTTCATGCCTTTGACTTACAATACACCAAGGAGGTCACTTTCTCCTCTCCCAGTCACTCACCAGCTTCACATGTCCACTCACTGTGGGCAAGGTGATGAGTTTATTTAAGAAAAAAAAAAAAAAAAACGTATCGAAAGCCAACGCTAATGGCTGACCCTTGCTCGGCAAAGTTCTATAACTAACACCCAAATGGCCTTGAGAGTATGTGTCTATGTAGCCATGTCATTCCAAAGACTTCACCTTTCCTACTCGTGTAACGGTTTCAACTCATGCCCGTAATCAGTTAAGCTTAGGAAGCATTTAGAAAAGCCTCACCTATTCCCTGTTGGAAACACACTACTGCTCTGATGCATTACTACACTTGGGGTAATGTCACAGCCATGTTAGCGACAACAGCATGTGAGAAAATGTCTTCCTGTTGTTTTCAGTAACCAAGTTCACCACTCCCCATGAGAGACACCCATGTTATAGCAAATTTCACACTAGTGTATTATCAAGAGGCTCCAATATGCTTTGGCTTTAGACGTGAGAAAGAGAAAGCTAATCATACTTACAGGAGGCCCCAATACAATTGGTTCTGCTTGCAAATACTGCCCCATGGACAATGGTGGGTTATGGTATAAAGCCCTTCTGGGAGATGGCGCTCTTATGGTGGTCATGTATCTTCGTTCTCTTCTGGGAGAGAGGTCTCTTCTTGTCGTGATATCTTTCCCAGGTGACACCGGCCTCCTTGGGGACAGATGCCTTCTTGGTGAAACATCTCTCTGTGACATCTCTCTTCTCAACGCAGCTTCCTTTCTTGGTGAAAGGTGTCTCATGGGTGACAGATCTCTCCTAGGTGATAAATGTCTTCTGGGTGATACATCTCCTTTGGGTATCAGATACCTCTTTGGTGAATTCTCTCGACGGGGTGAAGAGTCATATCCTGGTGAGGAATGGTGGCTTGAGGGTGAGAAGTCCCTCGGAGAGGAGCTGGGCTCTGAAGACAACATGTACTCTTCATCCACACAACTAGGTATGTCTAACCTGTCTTTGTCCGGTTCTGAGTCTGTACTTTTGCTCTGGAATAACCTCTGGTATTCTGTCATCTGAGTATCTTCACATGAGTCACTTGGCGTCATCAGCTGAGTAACCTGAATACTTGGCAAAGTGACCAAATAGCTGATCAATGAAGAATGCCCCAGGGAACTCTCTGAAGGAACTCCATGTGGCACGGCGCCAACATTCACAGGCAAGGATGAGAATCTAGGAGGCTGAGGACTGGTGCTTCTTGATCTTGTTTTTGGTGTCAAATCTCCCTGATCATCGAAGTCATCATCATCTTCATCATCATCGTCATTATCATCTCCATCCTCACCATCCGATTCTTCAGCATCTGAGAACTGATGATCAGTTGAAATGCTGGACATGCTATGCTTCTCAGCTGCTTTGTGCAAATCTTCCATAGTTTCTGAAACAATTGAACAGATAGTGGAGATCAAGGTTCAAATGTCAAGATTAGGGGTTAATTTGGACCCCATCTCTTTCCAAAAGCTTTCCTCCAACCCTGCAGCCCCAAGAGATGGTTCTGTCTCTGAACTCCTTTAATACTCACTGGGGACTCATCTGGGTGGGAGACCTTACATGGGTTCTTGTCTTTTAATAACTAATCCGACTCATCCCCACCCAACAAAAGAACTCTAGAGTGACACCTTATATCTCAGATGTCACACAGCCCACAGAAAACCCTCAACAAATGGGGATGGATAATGCTGCTACTGATGAGGCTGGAAGAAAAAGAAAGTGAAGACCTGTCTCTGTGGATATAAACTTACATAAAAGTGATATATCTCAGGAATCCTGACTGACCTCAGGTTTTCTATTCAGAGTAATGATGGATTTCTTTTCCTCTTGATAGGAATAATAATACATTAAATTGCTTTTCAAGTTTCCCCAAAGTTTCATAAAATCTAAATCCCTGTCACAATGCAAGTATAATTAGATTTGCTTTACAGTTCTAGACAGAAGTGTTTTTATAGTGAGGCCTTTTTATCCCTTTCGGTCAGAACTGAAATGGATTTATTTCTTCTCGGTATGTTGTAAGCAATTCAGCATGTCAGATTCCTTTCTCTATTTCATATTTAATAAAATGCAATGGGATCATTTTTTCTTAAATATCAAAACTTGTTTTGCCACCCCAGGCACAAAGCTCCAGTGTGCAGAGTGAAGAGGTCAGTCAACTAAATTTTGAAGTACCTGCTTCTTCGGTTTCTGTATCATCCACTGATGTCATTGAAACTCCCAACTCCAAGCATTTCTTCATGTGCGCTTTAGATTTCATATGCTTCGTTAGGTTTCCTAGAAAACACAGGCAAAAAAGGAGGAATTACTTGATGACAAGAAGGTGATGATTGTTCCCAAATTAGAAATGAACTAATTTGAAATAGCATAGATTTGTGTCTACCCACCACCCTTTGTCCTGAACTTAGGAGGAACTATCTGGTTCCTGAACATAACAACCACTCAGAACTTTGGCCTAATCTCAAGTCTCCCTCATTCCAGAGGACTTGTAGCATAGGGTCATACCTTTTCAAGAGTAGGCTCCCAGCCAAGACTGGGAATCCCAGACTTTCCTGACTGAGAAGAGATCTAATATCTTAGGCTCAAATGGGCCAGCCTCCTAGGCTTCCATACAAACACGGTGACATAAGCCGGGTCACACATCTTAGAGAAAGTTCAGATCAAACATTCTTATCAACACATCCTGGACCCCAGACTTTTGGCAGTGATCAGATTTGGATCAGCCTCCAGGCTTCTCACTGGTCAGAAGAAAAAATTATGCAACCTTATCTGAAAGCCAACCTTGTAGACATATTCAAAGATCCATACAAATAACTTAGCTAACTACTTATAGGGAACATTATACTCATTGTTTAGCATCTATCTGTCTGGTATACATTAGCAAACTTCACGACAGCAGTTTCTAAAATTCTACAATATTCCCTATTTATCTTGAAACTCCCATTGTTTTAAGGAAAAAGAAAGGTTTTCTGTCAACCTTTGACCTAGGTTCTATGAAATTATATGTGTATCTCTATCTTTATCTTTATATCTATCTATCTATCTACCTATCTCAGTCCATGTCATGTATATAACTTATCCAAAGACACGCAGGAACCAGTTCAATTGTAAGTGCCATATTATTATCTGTGCCCTTTCATGATGCTGTAACAATGTACCAGTAAATGCTTTATTTTTAAGAATAGGCTTACTGAATCTAAGTGGAAACTCTTAGCCTGTGAAAATAGTTTGTTCCCTTGTAGAGTTGTTTAGCCTATCAGTAATGTGATATATGAGCCACAATTCTAGCCAGGACACTGTTGTTTATTATTTTACTTATATTACTTTATTTACTTAGTATTTTACTTATTGCTTATATACCTCTGAATTTTACATGCTATTTTGGTAACTCCAAACATAAAAATATTTCCAGGCCCCTACTGCTATTAATTGTCTAAAAATATTTTAAAGATCTCAAACATATTTATATATTTATTTATTTATTTTTGAGAGACAGAGACAGAGCGCGAATGGGGGAGGGGCAGAGAGAGAGGGAGACAGATTCTGAAGCAGGCTCCAGGCTCCGAGCTGTCACCACAGAGCCCAACACAGGGCTCAAACCCATGAATGGCGAGATCATGACCTGAGCCAAAATCGGACGCTTAACCGACTGAGCCACCCAGGCACACTGATCGCCAACATTTTTATAGACAGATCATCAAGAATTCTTAAATCTATAAATTAATGAATATATCTGAATATATATAATTTATATATATAATGAATATATAAATTAATGGAAATCATCTGTTTCTGCAAGGGTACATGTAATCTGTGTATGTGGCTGGGTGTTAGGTTGTCAAGATAATTTATTTAGATCTTGATATGTGTTTCTCCTCTATTTTTCTCTCTTTTCTCCATTTCAATAGGCAGTCAGGCTTTGGGCTCTCATCTTCAGGGTAGGTTTGGAGTTATATGATGGGAAAAGATAGGATAAAATAGGCAGAGAGGGAAAGATTAGGACCTGAGGTCCTAGGGTGGGGAAAAACACATATTTTGGAACAATGTTGGGAGGGTCTGACCATAGCAAAGCCCCTCAGGTGTAAGGTCCCTCTTAAGAATGTAACAGACACCACCTACTCTCCTTCAGGTTGCCCTCAGGGATTTGACAAAAGTTTTAAGTAGACCATAAAACGATGACCCACAAGGAATGGTATGGCCAGAGACCACCCGTCATACAATGGAAAGGAGCCAATCAGGAATGGACAACCCAGCACTTAGAGTTATCCAGCCAACAACCCCAACAACCGTAAAACCTGAGAAGGAAAAAGGGGGAAGGGAAGGAGGGCCTGAACAGAACCTTTTAAACTAGGACCCTTGCCTATTGTCGTGCGCATTCACTTTTGAATGCCCCCTCTCTGCAAAGAGAGCTTTCATGCTATTACTTTCTGATCACCTATATAAACTTTTGCCTGCTGCTCATTTTATTCTGTGTCTACCTCTTCATTCTTCAAACAGGCGAGACAAAGAACCCTGGATATTGAGGTAAAAAGCATCCTGCAACGGTTAGAAATCTGGCTCTGAAACAACTCCACTCTGGCTTTGGTTGACCTAAGTCTTGAGCTTCTGAAGGGATTCTAGCAAGGAGGGGGAAGGGACTGGCTAGGCAGGGCCCTTGAAGGAGTGGGCAGGCATGACTTCCATAGGTGCTGGTTCTCTGAGAGCACTGAGGGTCTGTGTTCACAGGGCTTGGGGTGGAACAACAGTTACTTCAACTGAAAATTCGAGGGGTTCCCCAGGATATTTTGCTCATTTTAAGATTCTGAGACATTTACACATTCTTGAAGGGTGACAACGAAACTCCAATAATGACCAAGAATAAATGATTTCCTGCTAAAACTCCATGGCAATGATGTAGAGCCAAATTTAATTTGATTTTTAAAAACCTAGAAATGTGGTGTTACGTCACCCAGCGTCTCACACAGCCATTCCCGTCACCCAGCGTCTCACACAGCAAACTCCTGTACCCCGTGAAGATAAAGCGGTTGTAATGACTGGCGGATTTGCAGGTTATAGAACCAAAGTTTATATTTTCTTCTGTCCTAGGGAGTCTCTCAGTGAAGTTCTAAATAAAAGGCTAGATTGTACAAAGGAGGATGGTATTTAAAGGACCTTAAGTTTATCTCTTTTGAAATGCAAATGAACACTCCCCCCTCCTTTATCTGCCTTCAAAGAAAGCATCCCTGTATTACAGATACCTTTTTAGTAAAGAAGAAACAGGTATGTTGGGAGTCTACACATTTATACTTCTGAGAAACCAACGAGACAATTTAGGATTTGGGCTATAGGAGAAAATTGGTACCTATTTCCCTACCAAAGATTATTTTATTTGATTATTATTTTTCTTGATGGGGAGTGGAGCAGAGTAACTGGTATGCAAATTTAAAGTTAAAACATAGGAAATCATACGAGCTTAATGAGGGGGTAAAAATCCATGATAGCTAAAGTACTTCTGCAGCAAGCAGTAAGACGTACTTCTCCAAAAGTCAAACCCCCTCTAATTCGTTACTTCTGTAATCTGAGAACACTGGGATCAAGAACGTTTCCTTGATTTTATAAAATGAAGAAACTATAATCAAAACAACCTTCTTGTATATTTTCATATAAACCTACCTGTAAAAAAAAACCCAGATTTTTCTTTTAAAAGAAAGAATATCATTTTAAGGGCAAGTCCTGATATTATGAAATTCACAGTTGCGGCCTGAGAGTAAGAAATTGTCTCTGTGCTGATAAATACACGGAACACAAGCTATCAAATTTCTATGCATAATTAATGCAACTGTGGATGGAGGGGCCCACCTGGGAGTCTGTGGGTCTCTACATTATTCATAATCTTGAAACTGACCATGGGCACATGTTTTCTTCCCAGCTGCTGCCTTGCTTTTCTAATGCCACTGCATGGATTGTCTCCCTGTGGTATTTCAATATTGGTGCAAAGATTATCTAGATCGCACAACATTTCTAACATGAAGTAATAGCAATAACAATCTGGGCAATTCTTAGCCACTTCCTTCGGAAACAACTTGCCTGGCACTAAGTCTACAGCTCTTACTCAAGTCATAAAAGAAGCCTTGCTGTTTCATGTGTATCCTTTGATTACTTACATAAGGGAGGAAATACATTTCACTCACAAAACCATCTTACTGTCAATAACAGTTATAAAATGGTATTTAGAATCCAAAGAAACCATAAGAAAAGTATGTCCTCATCTAAAAAGATGATAATTGTACCTTTCGTTTTGAAAGCAAAGTTACATAACTTGCATACATATGGCCGGACATCAGTGTGAGTGCGGATATGCTTTTTGAGCATGCTTGGCTTCTTACAGCGAATCCCACATTCTTCACAAATGTACTTTCCACGTCCACGTCCTCTGACATATACATAATCTTCATTTGACTTATACCTGTTTAGAAAAAGGGAATGCAGTGTGTTTTCAAATACTTTACTGGTTTATGTATCAAACCAGAAGCAAATCTTTTGAGAGGCAAATTATTATGAGGGTCTTTTACAAACAATTATTCAACCCTACTTCTATGAAACCTGAGAAGTTTACGCAGTAAATTCCTGAAAGAACCAGATGACACATTTGGCACTGTAAGCAAAATGTAATTTTCTACATGGTGTTCAAAATGGAATGGGTCCCCCTATTAAGACATGTGGACTTGGGATATAGATGTTCAATTCCAATGGACTTCCATAAGCCTCAGAGAGTTTCAGAGTTGTGCCTTACTACTTTTGGATTCTAGTACAGCCTCCACACAAGAAATATCCAAAAAGTTATACCAACATATTCAAATCATCATATATCATCCGTTAACATTACATCGTCTAAGACGTGCAAGCAGAACAGACACACACACACACACATGCCTGTAAATATGCTAAAATAAGTAAAGCCGATAATAGAATTCTTCATTGCAAGTTTTTGCTCTATTTTTACAATCCTGGCATGAGAGTGCCTCCCAAATTTCTAGCTTACACGGGCTGAGCTGAGCTCACCAACTGTTGTCTACAGATTTGATCCGCTCTTTCCCAAGGACCATGAATTTGCACTAAAGTGGAGTCCAAATTTCAAGTAGCTTCTGGTAGGTACTGTTATGTTACATAATAAAAACTAGAGATTCTATTTTTCAACCAAATTTGCATTTGTTTGCAGAAGAATTTAATAGAGAGGTTTGAAAGGATGTCTGAGGTCAGCTAGTTTAGTCAAATCAATTAGATGAACAAAATCTTAGGTATTCACTGTGATAATCCATGGAAGAAACCTACCCAGGGCTCAACTATCATATTTTGTTCAGACTACAATGAAACAGGATCAATCATAGAGTACAGTAACATTCTACTGAATAATTCAGTGAATATCATTATCTTTTAAATCAAAGCGAGGCTAGAATTATGGGTCTAATGTCATTCTTGGAAAGATATTCTTTTCAAGGGGCTCATTTTATAATTCCAAAATGTAGACTGACATATAAAATGCCCTAAATCACTGTAGATTTACTTAAAGGCACTAGATTTATAGGGTTTCTTGTTTGTTTGTTTGTTTGTCTGTTTGTTTGTTTTTACATTCTAGGAGTATTGCACACTTCGGTATTTTCAGAAATGAAAATTCAACTTCATTCATCCAATCCAGTGAAGGATTTTTAACAGAGAAAATCCACCCACATATTTAAATACTAACTCTTTTATGGATGCTATTCAGTGTTAACATTATTTACTTTTTGGTCACTACTAATCCAGGTGGGAATTAAGTAGTATCAAAAATATGAATGGTCAATTCTGTATGTTTTTTCATTAAATCTTTCCCCTGTCACAAGGAACTTCCCACCTCAACTTGTTCTTCAAAACTTTCTTGAACTTTAAGTTTCATTTTACATTGTCTTCTGTTACAAAGTAGAAAAGATGCAAAAGATCTTTCACCGTTTAATTTCACTATTCTCTGTCCCTAAATAGATAAAATTACCAAAGAAATACAGAATAAAACAAATAAATTTTATAGAAAGCTAGTTTTCTTCACAGAAGGATACCTTAAGCTTAGTGTAGCCCATCATCATGGTTGATGGGAAATGCATTTTATCTTCAAGTAATATAATGTTATTTTATTTTTTTTAAATAAGCTTCATATCCAGTGCAGAGGCCAACATGAGGGCCTGAACTCACCACCCTGAGATCAAGACCTGAGTTGAGATCAAGAGTCGGACGCTTAACTGGCTGAGCCACCCAGGGGCCTTATAATTTTATTTTTAATGTCTTAGCTGACCAAACCTGTAAACAGTCAAATTCAGTACAAAATGAAACTATATATTTGAAAAATCTGTAAAAATAAAATATCTACCATGCAACAGGTCTACAGACCTTAGATTCTACTTAATACAAGAATTAACGTATTTTGAAAAAAACCCAAAAGGTATGTTTAAACCTAGGAATTGGGTAATATAAAGAACATATACACTTTAAAATGTGGTCAGTTATACTTCTTTTTTCAAGTTATCACTTTGCAATCACCAAACTAAGAGGCAGTAACACACTGCTTGGAATGAACACCTGGTCACCACCAGGCAGAAGTCAGGTCACAGATTAAGAAATGACTGGGATGTAGCCCATACCACAGGGAAATGAAAGGGGGAAGAAATGATATATGGGCACCGTCCTTGTGGATCATCAAACCACAGCAATAATATGTTCATATACGCTCTTTCACTTGTGTCCTTCATTAGTAGAGATGACTTCCCCAAAGCAAAGTATAAAGTATCGCTCATCTAGTACAAGTGCACTACTAGGAAGACTACTGAGTATGAGGGTGTGGATTCATTCACAAGGACATCTCAGTTTCTGAGGAAAGATAACATCTGTTTTGTTTTCATTTGTGTTAAAAGATGAGGGATGTCAAAAAAATATCAAGACCAACTTTAAGACTCCATACAATTGTGGATTTAGTGGTGAAAATACTTGACATCCACAGGGGCCGAAACCAAGAGGAAAACAATTTTAATAATTCATCTCCAAACTGGTAAATCTATGTGGGAAATAGATATTTCATATCACTAAAGAGTCAACATTTTATAATTAAATAGATAACATTATTCGGTCTTCCAACTATAACTGGAACAAATTTGTGCTCATGGAAACATGTAAATTACAGATCTATTGCAGAGATAAGGCTAGTTACAACATAATCACCCTAATGTGATTAGTATGCTTTAAAGTTTTTAAATTTTAATAGCATAAGTCTGAGATTTTTCTCCCATGTGACCAAGGAGCCTGATACAATACAATTCTAATGAAATCTAAAACTAGACATTACACATATGAGTAATTTTTCTTTACTGTACAGATATCAAAGTCATTGAGCCTTATTACTTGTATTTCTACAACTCAGGATTCAACGCTTAAAAGAAATTCCCAGGGGCACCTGAGTGGCTCAGTCGGTTGAGCATCCCACTCTTGATTTCGGCTAAGGTCATGATCCTGCTATCGTGGGATCAAGCCCCGCATTGCTCCCCGTGCTGAGTGTGGAGGCTGCTTAATATTCTCTCTTCATCTCCTTCTGCCCTTTTCCCCTGTTCTCTCACACACACACACTCTCCCTCTAAAATAAAATGAAAAGAAAAGGAAATTCCCAAAGAAAAAGAAACGGCCAGAAATCAGAAGAGACAGAGAAAACATGACAACTCAATGCAATGTGGTACCCTGGCTTGGATCCTGGAACAGAAACAGGACACTAATGGAAATGATGAAATCCCAATAATATCTGGTAAAAGCAATTAAATGAACAATCAAATTAACTAGTTCCTAGGATTATACATGAGTGTGCAAGATTGCATTTGTGTTAGCACAGAATAAAAATACCCATTAATAATACCAAAATGCCCACGAGAATAATATTAAAGCATGAACAAACTTGACGACATCATGAGGCCACAAATATAGTCGATTTCATACTGCATGAGAGGCGTGGAAATTTGAAGCAGAAGTTCAAACCATATATAACGGGGACATTTTCATTGAAAGTAAGTGTTGAAAGCAAGCGCATGAACTCATTATCTGTTGCCAGCCAGACTTCAGAAATGTGAATAGAGAAGGAATCCGCCTTATACCCAACCAGAGTAGGTACTATTTTTTCCCGTGCATACATTCATGACCATTTGCTCTGACTTATAACTGAATATTTTACACATGCACATATTTCCTTACCCTCCTTCAAAGATTTTAATTCGGATTGGCTCCGTTTGTTTGGATCCAATATCTTTATCTCCATGAATATCTCCCTTCCCTCTTTCCTTTAAGATATTTCCAACTAGTTTCCTTTCTAGTTTGCTGCCAAATAAAAAGGATGCATCAGGTTTCATCTGTAGGAAAAAAGAGAGAATCATTTCATACGCTTTCTCTAAGACACAGGAGCAGCCCACATACCCGCTCTCCTCTGACCTCTGAAAATTAGCCTAAATTCCATGTGAAAAGGCCATGGCCTGGCTACATAAAACAAGGGACACTAAGGATAAAATCAGAGAAATACAGTTTCTACAGAATTATTCAACATTTTGTTAAAAAAAAAAGAATATTCCTCTGTTGGCACAATCTATGCAACACTAATAAAACCAGAAAACATGTTCTATATTCTGAAGTAACAAAACACTATCAATCAAGGAAATATTTTCAAAAACTGCAGGGAAATGGTAACTGAATTAAGTAAAAACTATTTTTAAATCCTCTATTTGCTTCATTAATAATTTAGGAAAAATTCCAAAGTGCCCATATTAGTATTTTTGCAATTTGACATATTAATTGTTCATGTAGGAACAAACCAGATAATCACTTGGAAAAAATGAGTTTTGAGGGAAAAATAGAGACAATAAATTTTAGTAAAAAGTACTGTCACTGGAAATAAGCCCTCTGAAGTTTGCAAAGCTCAGTTCTGACACCCATCCGCCTCCTTCCTGATCTTTCCACTCAGTGTCCATTCCTACATTCACAATGTTCTATGTCCTATGTCCACATGTCACAATCCCATGAATCCTTCATATCAAAAGAGAATGTGACCAGCTAGGTCACTAACACAGGCCAGAAGAGAGAAGAACCCAAAGGAATCGATTCCAGTGGTAGAATTCCATGGCAGCTGGCCGAAAGAGGGACTCCCCCAAAACATAGTGCACGCCTGGCCACTGGCTTTTTCTCTTACTGAGAAAGGGAGATCAGTGTCACAGAGGGTTCCCTCAGCTCTGACCTCCATTTCCCTTGTATGTTTTAGACCTTCTGTCCTTCACTATGTTTTCTGCTCAGCAATCAAATCCACACTACGGTGCTTTTAGAAATGGTATTCATTACCTGAGCAAACTGCTTCCATGCACTTGATGATGTAAGCTTGCCAGTTCCAGGTCTGTGCATAGCAGCCAGAGTATAAATTTCTGCAGTGATTTTTTGCTTGGACCTCAGAAGAGCCAGAGTGGTCTTGGTGTTCAATCCTGATGGGTTTGGGTTACAGGAACTAATGCACCATGAAGCATAAACTGAGGATTTGAAGGTGGCCTGTTGTACGTAATTGGGTTTTGTATAATTCAAGAAGCACCAACTCACAGTAGTTGTTGTCCGCAGACTGGGGAACTGAAGAATCTGCTGGAAATCTGCCACGTCTGTGAAAAGAAGAGTTGAGTTTGCCATCTTCCTGCTTGGGCCAGAGGCCATGTGCACCAGCATGCCGACAGGCAGCTTCTGGCCCCTTCCGTGCTCTTCAAGCTGACCGTCTCCGGGAGGCAATGAGGAACTCTGTGGGCTCATGCTCATATCAGATGCCGTCTCATCAATATCTAATTCATCTGAGGACTCTCTGCTTTCAGAAGGCCCACTGGACTTCTGGCCTAGAGGAGGTGCCCTGGAGTTGGGCGGGAACGGCTCCCTCATGGACAGGCTGGCAGACGGATGGTCTTGAGATGAGGAAGGGGGCAGTGAAGAGAAGGAAGATGACCCCGACTGCAAGCCATCCTTTGGCTCAGAAGCACAACCTTGTCGAACCAGCTGGGGTTTCTGTGGGCGGGACAGATCCTTCTTGATGTCTGAGCTGGTTAGCTCCACAGCACTGAGCTCCTCAACAATCTGTCCATACATCTTTTCTTCCTTGACCCTTTTTTGCTGCTTCGTTTCCATGAAGAGCTCCAAGCTGCTGGCTGGAGAAAGCATACGCTTGCTACCCCCCAGGGTAGCCACGCTGTCCGAGGTGGAAGGTAAACATAAGGGGATTGAGGATTCTAAGCCAAGGGGTAAGGTCTGAGGTACTTTCCAAATGGGGTATTTTTCTAAGCCTGCGTGCTGCCCCAACACCTGGGCAATGTTGAATCCGATCCCTTGCATGGCCGCGTTGGTCACCAGTGTTCTTTGGGTAGTATTCTCGTCCACTTTGCATATGACAATTGCAGGACTATTTTGCCCAAGTATCTGAGAAATGCTCGTGTACATGACACTCCCGTAGGACGGGACATGGGTCTGGATCCTGACAGGAACCACTGTTCCCGGTAAGGACTGTAAAGGCCCAGCGTTTGCGGAGGCAAAATCTTCTTGAAGAACCTGTTCAGAGGGAGTATCAGGTGACTTGGTGCTCTGGTCTGACGGGAACTTCTGAAGAATGTTCTTTGAGTGTAGCCCTGATGTTCCTGAATAACACGGGTAGGTTTGCTCTTTCGGGTGTGCGTGCTCAGCAGATTTCTTTCCAATGTGCTCTGCAACATGCTCTAAGGGACAGCTAGGATGGATTTCTGCCTGGAAAGAAGGCTTGCCGTAGCTCTTCTGAGGGTGTTGCACAAGGGGATGCGGGAAATGTGCCTGCCACCAGGGAGGCTGCTGAGCTGGTAAATGAACCATACAGACGGTAGGATACTGAAACTGAAACAAGGCATTCTGGATTGGAGAAAACGGAATAGTCTCTTGATGTGGAAATAAATGTGGCTGTTCAGACAAGTGCTTGCTTGCAATATAGGATGTCGGTTGTATCAAGGGATTTCTCAGGGATTCCTGACTGTCCATGTGCATGATCTGTTGCTGGGCCAGGTGGAGCGGACCTGAGCTCAGCTGGGCACAAGGACCCACAATCTGCTTCCCAGGGTCCTCTGCCTGGAGGGGAGGCAGCACGGAGGTGGGGGCAGGGTGCCACGCGGCCCTCAGGCCCGCGTGCAGGTGCTCCATGTGCTCCTGCTTTACACCCAGATCTGCACCAGCCTCCCCCTGGGCGATCTCCGGAGAGCCACTGAAGGAAGCCTGCCGCACCAGAAAGCATTTCTTCCTCTCCCGCGACGGGGATAACGTGGCGGCCGATGCCCCTGCCGCCGGAGCGTGGGACAGATTCCCGTAATCAAATGATTTGCTCCGGATTTCCGGAACTTCCGTTGGGTGAGGGCAAGGCATCTGCTCGGACGAGCAGCGCCGCATCTCTTTTTGGTGGTGGTGGCCCGGGACGGACAAGGAGTACGACCCAGCAGGGACGGTCAGAAACTCTGAATGCTTCCCAAACTCATCTGGCTTAGGAGGTGCGGGGAGCTTAATGGCATCCTCTCTTTCGAAAGACATTGAAAAACTGGAGCTGTGGGACAAGTTGCTTTCCTGACTGGGGCTGCGGGAGAGGCCCGTGCCTGTGGATTCAAAGCTGGATTCCCCTGAAGAGTGCTCCATGTCTGCAAGTCGCAAACGCTTCTTTTTGGGTGGCAACTTCTCAGCTGGGAGCTGGGAAAGGGTCTCGCTTCTCTGGGGCCACTGAAATTCCTCCACGGGCTTTTCCGGCTCTTTACTCTGGGCGTCTTTCTCCTTCTCTGGTTTATCAGGCTCCTCCGTCACTCGAATCTCAGGAACCTGAATGTTGTGCTGGCGAACCAGCCTGGGCTGCGCATGGTAGGGCTGCTGCTGGGCCTGCTGGGAAGGGGACGGCTTCCCCCCGCTGTCAGCACCGTCCGCAGGTGGAGCCCACTCTGGACTCACCGGGGCTTCTGAAACCTCGCTGTCACAGGTCTCGGAAGGTGAAGAGGCCTTGTCCTGTGCGCTAGCCATCAGTTCAGCTGACTCAGACCTTTCAAATGAATTGGGGCGGCTCAGCGAGTTTGTGTGCTGAATAACAGAAATCACATTTCCAGGAGGTTTCCTGCCCGCCAGGTCTGAAATCTTATCTGCATCGGTGGCTGAGGGCGACTCCTCGGACCCAAGAGATGGACTTCCAGATTGGAGTTGGAGTCGACACGGGTCAAAGCGCTCCGAGTGACCATGGGAAGGGTTCTCATGTCCCGCCATGACAAATCCACCTCTTAAGCCTTCCTGCATCGGCAGTTTGGGGTCGTAATCCGAAGTCATTATGCCCATGGGCGTGCTCATGATGCTGCTGCAGATCATGGGGGTGTCCTCCTCATCTCCCACGCTCTTCTCTTTCCGGCGTTTTCTATTTTCACAAGTAGTTCCAAACATGGTTGGCACTCCCTGCAATGGCACCGAGGGATCCATGAAATACTCACCCCCGTGTTTTAAAGAGCTTAAGCAGGAAATATCCCTGTAGCTTGGCTTTGGTGTTTCGGAGTCTTCCCACTTCTTGTAGGGTTTCCGGCAGACATCGTAGTCATACCCCATGCGGTCCCCAGAAATCAATTTCTTTTCCTTCAAGGATAAGCCTGTGACACTCTTGGACATCCTGCCATGGTGTTCTGCCTCCATGTGCCCCTCCTGTACTGAGGGCAGCTCAAATGCAGCCTGTCTCCTTAACATGCGCTGAGGGGGTATCCCCACCGTCCCCGGATAGAACACATCATCGGAGCCGCTCATCCTTTCATCAAATGAGTGACTTCCTCTCAAAGAAGGAGGAATGCTAAGATTAGTTGCTGAAGAAGTTGGCATCGAGTTGCTTCTAATAAGGGGTGAAGAGTCCACAGGAGCTTCTAAGAGAATTGGGCTGCTGCCTTGGAAATTTGCAGGAAAAAGCTTTCCTTCGTTCCTGACAGATGACGGAATAGTCTGGGATAGTCTGGATTCACTGTTGAATTTCGTGGATTTCAGCATGCTTGCTTGACTGGGGTCGATCTCTCCCTTGCTTGGGATCAGCTGTGATGCAGGATCTTCAAACATCTTGACATCTAACCTGGTGTTTACGTGAGGTAACGATTCCATCATGCCCTTCCTACCCATTGTGGCACGCTCCTGACTTGCGGTCGTAACACTGAGTGTATTTCTGGGACTAAGCCGACAGTATTTTCCAAAGATGATTTCTTCATAAGACTTTGCATTTGTGTTTGGAGGGCTTATTTGCTGCTCCGCACTTTCTGAGCGAGAGAAGTAACCGGAGTCAGTGCTTCCTTTACTGTGCGGGCTCAGAAGGTTGAGAGATGGCTCAGAATCTTGTCCTTTTTTCTCTGACAGTCTTAGTGCAAGTTTCTGTTTAACTGTGTGAGAATCATCAGGCTTAGTATTTAGTGACGGATTCGGTAGCATATCAGAGCCTATATACTGAGAGCTTTCGTTAGGTAAAGGGATCCCACTTTTGGGGATAATCAAAATCGGCACTTTCATCGGACCTCCCAGTGATTCTTCCAGTGACCCATGATAGCCACCTCGGCTGGCAATATCCAACGGGATCGGTGGGCCGGGACTCATTTTCTCAGAAGCCTCAACAAATAAAGAGCTCTCCTCGTCCGTGTCTGTACTCTGCTCACCGTCTGAATGTATTTCTGCTTCTACGTCAATAAAACCAGCCTCTAGGTCCAATTTAGATACAGCTGACTCTGTGAAAGGGACTAATCCTGCCTTAATTGCATGGGCATGTGACTTCCTGTGCTTATACAAATTGCTCTTTGTCTTGAAAGAGAAACCACAAGGTATACATGGATATGGCCGCTCCCCAGTATGGGACCTGATGTGTTTTTTCAGTACGCTTGGTTTGGCACACGCCCTGCTGCAGTAGGGGCAAATGTATTTGCCGGGCTTTTTGGGTTTGTGCTCTTTCTTGTGAGCATCTTCGGACTGTTCGATACTTTTCTGAGAGTATTGGCTATAAGCAGGGTTCAGGCTTGAAATCTTTTTTCTGGGGTAACCACCACTGTGGCCATGTATAGGAAAAGAAAATAAGTCCTCGGAGGCAACGGACGGCAAAGGGCCAGGGAAAAGCCACGGAGGGCCTTCGAGGCTCTGATGTGGCTTGCTGCTGTGCATGACCCCCTGTGGCAATGAGTGCTGAGGGAAAGAGAGTGAATGTTGGCATGAGTAAGGGCTTGGACGAGGCGGTGGGTATTGCTTCTCTGTGACATGCTGTGCCACGTCGCTAGGTGAGGCCAGTTTCCCAGAACCAAAGAGTTGTGCGGACGCTGTGTCTCCGATTTGCTCAGGATCTATTTGTGGTTGCCGCTGTCCTTCTTGACTGCCAAAAGTGCTCATCTTAATAACAGCTGATTGTTCCTGTCTCCATCTACCTGATGCTGTATCAGTTTCTCCAGACCTTGAGGTAGCTTTTTGTCCTAGAGCTGTGTCCCCAGTGTCCATTTTGTTACAAGGTCTTAAGTGCTAGTTCACTTGAAAGCCATGCAGACTCATGGAGTGTCTTCAAAGCTGTGCTTTTCAAAGCTTGTTAGCTTCCATGGTCCAGGGTGTCTGCAAACTGGCCGAGTGCTCCTTCTCTTTGGAACCTGCCACACCCACCCCGTAGTCTTATGAGCATGAGATGGTAACGGCCTTGGACCAGGGCTATAACACAGTTCTCTCCATTGTAGAAATGTCCATCCAAAAGCTAAGTGCAAATCTGTGAAGATTTCTTATGGCATTTGAAGATTTTCAACTAGCATGAAATTGGGATGAATAGTCTGGGAGCAGTTTTGCCCATCAACTAGAGCAAAGTTCAACTGCCAGTTTCACTAAGATAAAACGATCTGAAAGAAAAAGAAACACAAAGAGATTGTCATAACAGTTATCAAGTTAGAAACCAAAACCAATCCTAAATAGCCAGCCTGACCCTGGATAAATTGAAAATGATTTTTTTATGCTCCAAGGATACTTTTTATAGCTGTTACCTTAGTTCCACAATTAAAGGATATTAATGTCAAACATGGCATTAAGTCATAAGCTAGATTTCTTCAATGCTCTAATTTTGGTCATCCTTTTAAATACTCCTTAATTTTGGTTAGAAAAGTATTTAAAAGAAAGCTTTTGATAGATATTATTTATAAAATCATAAAATTTTTAAAAGCTTTCATTAAAATAAATTTAGAGCTATTTCCAACCAAGTTGTATGATGTGCCTGCTTAAGTGTACTACAGATTTCTCTATATGGACATATTTTATAGACAAATATATATATATATATAGGTATAAATATATTTTATATGCAAAATAAAACATACATATAAAACATATGTAAATATTAAATATATTTTAAATATTATATTAAATATATTACATATATATTTAATATTTAAATATAGAATATATTTTACATACATCCATATTTATATTAACATACAATACAGATATATTTTAAAGCAGTGATTAGGAGAGCTAGGCTAAAGCCATAAGAATCAAAGATTGTCCCAGAACTTTGGCAAAGGTGGTAAAGTGAATCCAAATAAACTATTATAAAGCCTTCATAATATAAAAAACAAAACATATTTTTGGACAGTTTAAAAATGTAATGACTACCTGAATGGTTTAGCATTCTCATGGACATGATTGTCTTGATGCTTCCTGGGTAGAAAATAAAGGCAGTTAGGAAAAACTGTTTCATTAAACCACAACACAGCTGTACATAGATGTCAAATTAAAGTTCATACAGAGCTCACAATGCTATGCACCCTAAGAGAAGATTAATAAGTGACTGCTTTGTAATGTGTCCAAAAACAGAAAAAATTATAAAAGCTTTAGAGTAATATTTTCTAATATATAAGATTATTATATCAAAACATCATTTTTTTGACACCATTAGCCTGGATCTGATCCCTTAGATATTAAAAAGTTGAGAATAGTAGGGTTTTTTATTGAACCTATAGGTTTGCACATTTAAATTTACATCACAACAAATAAAGGAGTCCTCCGGATGGCTGTGAATAGCGCAGGGAAACTTGACAACTTGGAAACAATTAGATCTTAACTGAATACTCATCTTCCATAAGCAAATGGCCAGAGGATTCTGAGTACTTCAGTGCTCAACTGTGTCACCTATGATGAAAGTTGAGATGTTTCCTTGAGAGGCAACGTGAAGGTGCTTATCAAAGTAAGAAAGCACATACCCTTTGGCCCGGAAATTCCATTGCTGCAAATTTATCGTTACGGATGTACCTGCACAAGTGCACAAAGATGTGTACAAGGACTGCTTAAGTAAGTTATGACTCCATCATAAAACTCAGCCATTTAAAAAGATAAAGCACAGCAGTACGTGCTGATACAGGAACTCATCCAGAAGATAGTAATATTGGATGTTGAAAAGCAAAAAACAAAAAACAAAACCCCACCACCCCCCGCCAAAAAACAAACAAAAAAAAAACTCATTGCATTTAATAATCCCATGTGTGTAAAAGAGAAACAGGTGATAAACAGAGCATTTCTGCAGGGATGCCGAACAGTTTTTAACTCCAGTTAAATTAAATTGCAGAAGTAGAATCAGGGAGTCAAAAGAAGGGGCAGGAAAGAAATTTCTACTTTTCACCATATGACTTTTGGTGATTTTTCTTTCTGTACCGGTCTAAATTCTATGTCCAATTTGCCCCCTAAGACAGACTGCTGCTGTGATGGTGGTGATGGCAGGTGCACTTAGGAAAGGGAAAGAACATGGCAATTCCCACGGGAATGAAAAGACTTTTGGGTGAGAAATCAGCAGCCCCCATATATTTGTAGCAAGACATCAAAAGTTCCTTCTGCTAAGAGCCACAAATTTATAATGCAGTAGCTGAAAAACTAAACAAGCATTAACTTCGGTTTGCTGGCAAATTTTACTATTGGATTGGATTTTCCCTGCACAGTGATCTTCCTATGCATCCCTTTATAGGTAATAAGAAAAAAACCGAGGGGCGCCTGAGTGGCTCAGTCGGTTAAGCGTCCACCTTCGACTCTGGTCATGATCTCCAGGTTCGTGAGTTAGAGCTTGGTGCTGACAGCTGAGAGCCTGGAACCCGCTTCAGATTCTGTGTTTCCCTCTCTGTCTGCCCCTGCCCTGCTTGCACTCTCTCTCTTTCTCTCTCTCAAAGAAAGATAATAAATATTATGAAAAAAATTAAAAAAAAAAAAAAAGAACAGAAAAAAACTGAGGGGCGCCTGGGTGGCTCAGTTAAGGGTCTGACTCTTAATTTCGGCTCAGGTCATGATCTCATGGTTTGTGAGATGAAACTGCCATGTAGGACTTCCTGCTGTCACCTGAGCCTGTTTGAGATTCTATCTCTCTCCCTCTCTCCCTGCCCCTCCCCCACTCAGGCACGTGCTCACTGTCTCAAAATATATAAATAAACTTAAAAAAAAAAGACAAAAGCTGAATGAGAAGTGAGGCCCTTATAATAGTGTAATGCAAATTAACTTTGGTCAGTTACAGCAAGCATGCTAACAAGAAGAATGTGCAGTATCAAACCCAAATTGACTGAATTTTTGTTTAATTAACTAAATATTTAAGGTTCATGTAGACACAACTGCTGTCAGACTTGTAAAGGTGAATAGCACCCTCTAAAATGGGAGTAAAGTGTATTTTCAATTCAAGACAGGAATATTTTGCATCTTTCCTTAACTAGGAGTCAGAGCTTGAACTGAATATTTCTTTTTCTTTTTTTTAAATCTTTTTTTAAAAGAGAGAGAGAGAGAGAGAGAGAGAGAGAGAGCGTGCACACAAGTGGGGGAGGGGCAGAGAGACAGGGAGACAGAATCTGAAGCAGGAACCAGGGTCCAAGCTGTCAGCACAGAGCCTGATGCGGGGCTCGAATTCACAAACCATGAGATCATGACCAGAGCCAAAGTAGACGCTTAACCGACTGAGCCCCCCAGGAGTCCCTGAACTGAATAATTTCTAAGTTGTTTTTCATATTTTGCCACGGTGTTCACCTGTGATTGCAGATCCATTGTTAGGAATAACAATGATAATGCTTGTTGTTTATTGTGTACTTACTATATTGTGCCTGGTACATAGCTTCATATATGTTAACTAATTTGATCTTCATGACTACCCTATGCAGTATGTATTATACCTGTTTTACAGTAGAGTATGATCCTAAGGGAGGTTGATGGTTCACAACCAGAATGAAACCCAGCTTTGGCTCACCCCCAAGCCTATAAGGTCTCACTTCTCCCATCCACTTCTGTCAGTCAGTTTATCATAACTTAAAATACTGCATCTTCAACAATACTTTCTCCTAAATATTGTCACTTGACTTCAATATTTCCCATGCTTAAATTTTTCATGGTCCCGGGAGAATATATGAGTTCTGCATGGCTGGAGTATAGAAAGTGGCCTCAAAAATGTCACTTCCTTGGGGCGCCTGGGTGGCTCAGTCGGTTGAGCTTCCGACTTCGGCTCAGGTCATGATCTTGTGGTCTGTGAGTTCAAACCCCGCGTCAGGCTCTGTGCTGACAGCTCAGAGCCTGGAGCCTGCTTCGGATTCTGTGTCCCTCTCTCTCTGCCCATCCCCCACTCATGCTCTGTCTCTCTGTCTCAGAAATAAATAAACATTAAAAAAAATTCTTTTTAGGGGCGCCTTGGTGGCGCAGTCGGTTAAGCGTCCGACTTCAGCCAGGTCACGATCTCGCGGTCCGTGAGTTCGAGCCCCGCGTCAGGCTCTGGGCTGATGGCTCAGGGCCTGGAGCCTGTTTCCGATTCTGTGTCTCCCTCTCTCTCTGCCCCTCCCCCATTCCTGCTCTGTCTCTCTCTCTCCCAAAAATAAATAAACGTTGAAAAAAAAAAATTAAAAAAAAATTCTTTTTAAATGCCACTTCCTAGAAATCACACAATCCATAATTTAAATAAGGTACACAATCTCATATTAAAGTATTAACATAAGTACTTATATTAAAGTATTAAGAACAGTATTGTGGGGCGCCTGGGTGGCGCAGTCGGTTAAGCGTCCGACTTCAGCCAGGTCACGATCTCGCGGTCCGGGAGTTCGAGCCCCACGTCAGGCTCTGGGTTGATGGCTCAGAGCCTGGAGCCTGTTTCCGATTCTGTGTCTCCCTCTCTCTCTGACCCTCCCCTGTTCATGCTCTGTCTCTCTCTGTCCCAAAAATAAATAAACGTTGAAAAAAAAAAAAAAAAAAAGAACAGTATTGTAAGGACAACTCCTTGTTAGAACATGATAAACTATCATGACAAACAATTGTTTTATTTTGTTCCTTAGAAAGCATTACATTTTAAGAAAGTAAGAACCTGACAAGTGAAAATGAGGCCTATGTTCACTTCCCATTCATTGGTTTACACAGAATATATAATTTTGCTTAAACCACGAACTTTAAGTTAAATAATTACATAAAATTTTGTGAAAAACAAGACTGGAATAATATATTTAGTAATTAAATAGATTATAATGTTTTCATTTAGCAATGAGGTAATATCTTTGTAAATCAGGCAGATTTAATTTCTGCGGTTTATAATAATAAATTATAACCATTACACCCTAAACAACATATGTACAATTCTTTTTCACTAAGAACATATCCTTAAAAAAAGAGATGCGCCAAACTAGATTCTTACAAAGGCAATAACATTTTGCTGTTAAAGAATGGACCAGAAGAGAGGTGCCTGGGTGGCTCAGTCAGTTAAGCGTCCGACTCCAGCTCAGGTCATGATCTCGTGGTTCATGGGTTCAAGCCCCGCGCCAGTCTCTGTGCTGACAGTTCAGAGCCTGGAGCCTGATTCAGATTCTGTGTCTCCCTCTCTCTCTGCCCCTCCCCCACTCACGCTCTGTCTCTCTCTCTCTCTCTCTCCCCCTCAAAAATGAATAAACATTAAAAAAAATTGTTTTTAAAAAGAATGGACCAAAAGATGAAGAAAAGTTACATACGTAAGATTTAAAAGCTGATATTTAATGGCCAGAACAAAAATCATCTAGGACATTTAGTTAACTGTGGGATTTAAATTTCAGAAAAAGATGGGGCGCCTGGGTGGCTCAGTCGGTTAAGTGTCCGACTTCGGCTCAGGTCACGATCTCGCGGTATGTGAGTTTGAGCCCCGTGTCGGGCTCTGTGCTGACTGCTCAGAGCCTGGAGCCTGTTTCAGATTCTGTGTCTCCCTCTCTTTCTGACCCTCCCCCGTTCATGCTCTGTCTCTCTCTGTCTCAAAAATAAATAAACGTTAAAAAAAAAATTAAAATATAAAAAAATAAAATAAAATAAATTTCAGAAAAAGAGCCTAATCAGAAAAAGGCAAATCTACTGTTTTATTTAAAAACTCAATTTTGCTGATATTCACATAGGATCATCTTATATTCTAATAGCATTTATTATCTGGACAATTTTTTAAATTCAAAACTTTGATCCCAGTAAAAAAATACATTGACTCAATTATGCAAATAGTTTCTGTCAGGAAAACTTCGTTTCAAACTTCTAAGACAAGCCTACCTAAGCTGTCCTACCATTTTATCATGAAACTGGATGATCGCTTGAGCCACGCTTTCTCCTCCAGGTCATATACAGGAAAAGCTCCTCTGTCTGTGTCTGAGCTAGAAGTCCCAGGATCCCAGTACTGTGGATCGATCCCTCTGGTCTCCCTCTGGTCTCCCTCTGGTCTCCCTCTGGTCTCTGGGCTGGACCTCTGAACTTTTTGCTTCAGTGAAAAGCTTAAGAATATCACGAGGGAATTGGAAATTATTCCTACTTCACGTGAAACTTTTACATCAGATTTTAAACATGTTTGAGAATATAGTATTTCTCTTCAACACCAGCCTTGGAGAGGCTTCAACTAACTGCTATCCATAAAATCACTTTCCTTTTGCAACTTCTGAGGCATATGGAGAAAAACAGAAGAGAGAAAACATGAGTGCTAGGTCTTTTGAGGAATATACTGATCGTATTCTTTAACCATTAAAAAAAAAATGTGGACATTTCCCGTTAATCTCTTGTCCACACCTGCTTTATCTTGGAAATGGAAAAAAATCCACAGTGTAAATTGGGTTCACCCTAGATCTTTTACTGGGCATAACATGTTTGTCTCTTTAAAACCAAACGGGCTTGGGGGGTGTTCAAAAGTCTCTTTACTGCTTTCCTCACCTTACAATCAGGGAGAAGAAATTCACTTTTAAAATCTTAAGGCTTTCAAAATTGAATCCAAGATGTGACAAAGACATTCATCTTTTTTTGTTGGGTGATTCTTTTACGGAGCAATCTAAGTCTACCAACAACGGCAAATGCCTAAGCTTGCATTTTATTGTTTAAATGCTAAGTAATAGGGAAATAGTTTCTTTGGGCTATTTTAGTTTCGTAATTTTATTACAGCCCATCAAATGCACCCTCATACAAAAATCAGCAGCTTTAGTTGCATTTTCCCAATATAGATCTACTTGGTGCTATAAAATCCACAGTAACGTGGTTAATTATACTACATTACTTCTTTATCACCGCAGAGATACATTTCATTTTTCATATTCCCTAACTATATGTTAAAAGTATAAATTTCCAGTTTTCCCAATCAATTGATATGTTTCAAAATGTAACATTAGAGCAATCCTCCTATGGAAAACAAAAAACAAAAAAACAAAAAAAACAAACCCAGTTGGTTATTTCATTCTGTGAGATTTCTTTTTATGGTAACCAAACCCACGCAGAGTCATTTTTGGCACCCATTGCCAACAAAGGAGAGATATTCCAAATGCAATTTCACATTCACATTTAAAATTTTCCCAATGTCTTTGAGTACTGCAAAAGGAGTGAGCTATTTTGTTGGAGGATATTAATCTGGGGTTTCCTGTGGATAGTGCCCCAGCCCGTAGGAGTCTTTGAGGCAGTCAAGACAGGCATTGTCTGGCAGCTTAAGCACCTTTTTCAGAGGGGGACAGTGTTGAAAAAGATATTATCCTCCGCATGGCTATTCCATGGAAAAGCTGCCATTTCTCCAAAAGTGTGCCCTCTCCTCTGGCTACTCTTCACAGTCCCACTCAAATAAATTTGGCACCCAGTTAAATAATTTCCTCAGACAGGCCTTGAAAGCAAAGGCACAGCAACAGCCTCCCGTATAGACCTCAACAGAGGTCTCTTCAGGATAACAGCTGGGTGGGATTGGCAGGAAGGCAAGCTTGCTCTGTAGATGAATAAAGGCTTACAGTATCCACGGTTGTCAATCTGGGATCTTTTGCTTAGGAAAACACTATCTTACAAAAAAGCTTTACCTCAGGAAATTAATCATTACTTGAGTGGTGGCAAAAGTCAAGAGAGCATTAAATAATAACATCCTAAATAATAACGGTATAATACGACTGGTAACAAACACGGCTTCTCTACTTCTAAAATTTTAATAGTAAAACATTTAGAAAAATTAAAATGGTTATTTGGCCCTTTTTTGAGAATTGGGGGGTATTATGCTTATAAACAAACATACACATCTTCAAATAGTGATTACTGAATTACATTTTAGAGACCATTTCCATCTATTTGCTTTTAAAATGCCAGAGATCAATTACCAAATATTTTAAGAAATACACAAGTGTCTCAGAGCACAGTGATGGTCCCACAAATCGCTACCACATAGGACTGGATAAGGGAAAGAAGGATCTACAAAAAAGCCATGGCCATTGCCAGAGTCCAGCTGAATACAGACTTATTTCCACAGGATGATTAAAAAAAGGCACCATCCTGAGAGCCAAATTCATTATAAATGCTTCTTTTATTAGTAAAAATCCCCATCACCACCTTAGTTCTCCCTAAAATAAGCAAGTTGTCAATATGAGCAGGGTACTGTATATTATATAAAACCCTGCCAAGCAATCCAGAGAACTTTTGGAGAAAAGTAAAAATATTTTGATGATCACCCTCTAACTTGACATACATTAAAATCCAATTTGATATTTAAAACCTAATGGAAAACTGAACTAGATTTTTTCCACACTGCCTACACTGAGGGCATGATTGCAGATATTTGCATAGTTTGCATATTTAGTCAAGGTTTTTATAACTTATTTTGACTGTAGCCCACTACTTTCAATATTTTGTTCTAAAGTTTTTGCAATTTTTTTTCACAGTCGTGATTTTGTTTTCCCCATTACACCGCCAAAGTAATTAGGGTTCCCTAAGTAGAATTTAATATGAAAATAAACTTTGCAAGAAAGAAATGCTCTTAAATGCAGCTATCTCAATTAAGAGAATTGTAATTAAAACTGGTTTGGAAAACAAGACAAAACCTTCACAACACTTTTCTCTCTAAATGGCGTGTATACACTGTTTCCTCCCAGATTTAATGACAAAGTTGGCTTACATATGGGTACAAAGTAGGCCAAAATTGCCTTTCAAGTTCAACGCAAAAACAATGGAATAAAATAATAAGTTTTAGTTATTAACCTGTTATCCACATATCAAAAAACTGTATCACAACCATCTATGTCTTCCACGGTGCCGACTCTCCTCACAGGAACTCATGCATAACTTCTGGAAACCTAAAAGATGAACAAGAAGATTTTTTAAATGATAACACTTGTAGTCAACTTAATAGGCATGCTTATTCTTCATTCACAGAAACTGCTTTCCTTGAGGAAAGAAAATTTGGAAGTGGATCTCTCAAGAAGACATTTTTTTTTCCCCGAAGAAAACAATTTCCTTTCTTTTAACATAGCTTAACTCTTTTGAACAAGTACTTGTATTAAAAGAGAATTGCTGGGGTGCCTGGTGGCTCAGTCAGTTGAGCGGGTGACTTCGACTCAGGTCATGATCTCACGGTTCGTGAGTTCAAGCCCCGCGTCGGACTCTGTGTGGACTGAGCCTGGAGCCTGCTTTAGATTCTGTGTCTCCTTCTCTCTGCTCCTCCCCTGCTCATGCTCTGTCTCTCAAAATAACATTAAAAAAAAATTTAAAGAGGCATCTGGGTGGCTCCGTTGGTTAGGCGTCCGACTTTGGCTCAGGTAATGATCTCATGGCTCCTGAGTTCAAGCCCTACATCAGGCTCTGTGCTGACAGCTCACAGCCTGGAGCCTGCTTCGGTTTCTGCATCTCTCTCTCTCTCTCTCTCTCTCTCTCTCTCTCTCTTCCCCTACCCCACTTGTGCTGTCTGTCTCTCTCTCTCAAAAATGAATAAACATTGAACAAAATAAAAAAAAAAGAATTGTCTATACCAACAAAAGTAGAGGCAATCAGGAAAATAATGGTAGAGTTATAACTTAACATATTGGAACTAGAAATTATGCCATGACAGTGCCTGACACAGTTCTGCCTTAAAGCTGAGATTCTCAGGAAACTTCTTTTGATGCATCAGCTGCTAAACTCCACAGGATGAAGTCTCAGATAACCTCATAGCGAATTCTTCTCTATAGTTTATTTCAGCAATGTTATGTTCTGTGCTAAAATTAATTTCTGAAATAGGAAGCCAAAACCAACCAAAGTAAAATCCTGAGACTTAACAAGAAATAAAGAAAGGGACTTTCTCATACTTAGAATTAATATTTACCCAGCTCTGATCCAAAGAAATGCATGGAAAGTCAGTCAAACTACTTGCTCCAAATAGAGTAATCAATGAACCATCTTAAGAGGATTTATCTCCCAGTACACAAAGCCCACAGAAAAATATTGTTACACTATCCTTAGATGGTTATTGTATATTTGTTCATTTTTAAAAATATTGCTTTTTCTTCCAGACAAGTTATTGTCTCATAGGAAGGACTGCAGATTCAAGACACGGCAAAATGTGCCTAAACCCAGTCTCACTTCATGGGAGCATTCAAAGTGCTTAAAGCAAGTAGTTTGCTTTAACTTCCCTGTCCCCCTTTCCACATCACTGCTGTAGCACTTTAGGACACCCTGCGCACTTTGAGACATGAATCATTATAAGCAAGCAGGCCCACTTGGTTCCTCAAAAGACACAAAAGGTACAAAAATAGCTTCTGCAATTGAAGCAAGGACATCGTCAGCAGCCAGATGAATGTGGGTGGTCAGATAAGATTCTGTTACTGCAAAGGACAAATTATTAAGCACATGCTAGATTTATTTTCATTTTTAAACCATGTTCTTCTTGCCTCAAATCAACCATTTGCTGGTAACTTAAAATGACACCTGACAAGCTCTACTACTCTCAAAATTGAAAGCTTCATCAAAGCCAAAGAGCATGATTGATTAAGCACTGAAAAAAAAAAAAGACATATATTCTATAAGACATACAACAAAAGACATAATCTATAAGACATGTAAATTCTATATATTTTAACAAATCAAATAGCACCTCTGGGGGGAAAAAGTTAAACAAATCAAATAGCTAATAGTTATTAAACAATAGTTAAACAAATCAAAAAAAGTTAAACAAATCAAATAGCACCTCTGGGGGGAAAAAAATAACACTATACTTTGGCATTATGACCTAATGTAAAGAAAAGCATGGCATCCCTCAGGGAAAAAAATTAATAAATCACTGAAGTATTTTGCACCCTGAGCAAAATTCACCCACGACATAAATGGGCCAAGAGTCTACAGATACAGCTATTTATAGGGAACAATAACTTGCAGCATTTGGTGACTACCTATGATTGGCAATCTGAGTCACCGAACTAAGAGATAAGAAGGGAGAAGGAGAAAGTAACCCTCAGAAGGCCAGCACTGACACCCAGCCCTTCCAACGGAGTTTCAACTATAGACAGGCACCCACCCGCTCCCAATCCCAGAAATCATCGTTCTTGCCAACAGCTTTCACAGGCAAAATGGAGCACAAGCATATCTCTCAGACAAGCTGTGATAGGGCAATGACTCTGCTCTTCCAGTGTTACCTTCCAGAACTATGGCTACTGGAAATAGGAAACACTTATCTCATGCCATGTGCATACATCTGGAATTTTAGATTACCGATGATCCCTCTTTTCATTCAATAAGAAGATTCAAAATTTCTTTTTGTCTCATGACTTAAAATTCATGACCCTTAAATGTTTGGTTTTCCCTGGGAGAACCAAAAATCAATGGCAATGATACTGCGTTTATATTTTACCTTACAGAAACTTCCAGTTAATTAGTGTGATTCTAAAGCAAAGAGCTGGATGATATTAATGTGAAAGATACGAAACTAACTTCGATGATTTTACACAAATAATGTTGTTGCAAATTAGACGCAGTAATGGGGGCGCCTGGGTGCCTCAGAAGGTTAAGTGTCCAACTTTGGCTCAGGTCATGATCTCGCGGTTTGTGACTTTGAGCCCCGCGTCAGGCTCTGTGCTGACAGCTCGGAGCCAGGAGCCTTCTCAGATTCTGTGTCCTTCTCTCTCTCTGCCCCTCCCCCACTTGTTCTCTGTCTCTCTCTATCAAAAATAAAATTTTGGGGCGCCTGGGTGGCGCAGTCAGTTAAGCGTCCGACTTCAGCCAGGTCACGATCTCGCGGTCCGTGAGTTCGAGCCTCGCGTTGGGCTCTGGGCTGATGGCTCAGAGCCTGGAACCTGTTTCCGATTCTGTGTCTCCCTCTCTCTCTGCCCCTCCCTCTCTCTCTGCCCCTCCCCTGTTCATGCTCTGTCTCTCTCTGTCCCCCCAAAAATAAATAAACGTTGAAAAAAAAATTTAAAAAAAAACAACAAATTTTTAAAAATGTAAAAAATAAAATAAAAAAAAATTTAGATGCAGTGATGGCCTCCACAAGGGAGGCAGTTACTACTATTAAAATAAAGACACGAAGATAACCATCTCAGGAAATTATTTTTCCATTAATTTTCAGTGAGTTTTTGTGCCTCAGTGTACTTATCAAAATATAAGAAAAATCTTTCCTCAAATAGCTCTTGAGAATGTGGTATGACACCTTATGTTTCTGTTCCCGAGAAATGAAGAGTTCACACAGTATACTCTTAAACAATGGAATAAATGAAGAGAGATTTTCATTTCTTTAACTTTACTTTTAGGTTATTCGACTCACCAGAAATCATCAAGCAGTGAAACCTTAATATTTAATAAAGTTAACAATTTTATTTCAGGAAATAGTGTTAACAGATCTTGTTAAATTTCCTCAAGTCGTTTAAAATATATTCCTAAATATGGGGTGAAAATTATCTTTCATTTTACTAACAAAGTACAGACTGATTTTTCTGACACCTGCTGGCTTATAGGAGAGTTCCTTAAAAATATTTTCCAATTCCCCTATCTCTAATTTGTAACAGACACATGGAAAATGTGAACATTATCGTTTCTATCCCAGTGGTTTCTCAACCTTTCTACTCTTAAAAAAACACCTTAGCATTAGATATTTATTCTTAGATCCCTACAAGCTATTGTCACTAAGCTAAGCAAGGAATACATTGAGCTATGATAATGGACGATAGACAGAAAGATGATAGATAGATGACTAATAGATAATGTTTTAAAATGTCCACTGTTAGATTCTTTATTATTTCAATTTTCTATTCTTCCAAATTATTCTAAGACAATTTATGGCTTAAAGGTTTAATATGACTTGTAGATGAATCTTGCAAAAGGTTTCATTGGCAAACTTCTTGTGCAAACGTAAGTACCTTCCATCATTCTTGATTTTTTTCCTGAGGTTAAACAAATGCGCAGGAGATCATAATTTTAGTAGAAGAGCTGATAAAAGAAACCAGTTTCACTTTCGGTGAGAGTTGTCACAATTAAAAATGATTATTAGTCACATCAACTCTATGAAAAAATGGCAAATAGGACTGGAAACAAGTTATGATCCTTGTATTATTTCTCATTTAAAAGTAGTGTTTAGGGGCGCCTGGGTGGCGCAGTCGGTTAAGCGTCCAACTTCAGCCAGGTCACGATCTCGCGGTCCGTGAGTTCGAGCCCCGCGTCGGGCTCTGGGCTGATGGCTCGGAGCCTGGAGTCTGTTTCGGATTCTGTGTCTCCCTCTCTCTCTGCCCCTCCCCCGTTCATGCTCTGTCTCTCTCTGTCCCAAAAATAAATAAATGTTGAAAAATAAATAAATAAATAAAAGTAGTGTTTAAATATGACATGTGTAAAAGAATGAACACTGCTCTTCACACACTAGAGAAGAGATACTCATATTTAATAGTAGTAGAGGAAATTCCAAAGTGGTGGGTAAAGATGGGAGAAGGGTACTTAAAGAGAAACGCATGTTCAAGATAACACTTTAATTCCTCCCCAGGTTTTTGAAGAGGGGCATCTTTTCCCCACTACAAAAAAATAAGTCTCTGAATGGACGCCTGGTTCCACTTTGGAGTGCCTGGAGTGGCAAGGTAAGAGGTGTGTCTGGAAGGTGGCAGGGAAGGCAGACACAGATGTGTATTTGTGACGATACCACAAACACACACACACACACACACACACACACACACACACACTTTGATCGGTATGATGACTATAAGCTTAGGTCTTTGGAAAGAGTCTGGATATGAAGGTGATGCTTAGAGCTAGGTTTGGAATGTAAACAGGAAGAAAAAGGGTTTAAAGAGATTCAAATAGGAACGGGAAAAGGTAGTCCTGTTTGGAACATGGGGCAATTCATTACTGGGGCGAGGCAGAGGCTCTGAGAAGTCAAAAAGGTGTGTGTGGGAAAGGAGAGTTTCCACAAGAGGAAGTTAGGGCAAACTGAGTCAAATTCGCCGATTTTGTCCTTTCATTTAGGGTTCTGGTTCTAGAAAATGCTTGTAAAAATGAACCCAGAGCTACCTGTGGTCTATGGCTGCTTCTCAGCAGGTAGTTGGCGCTGGAGCAGCGACAAGATACAAGATAAAACATTGTGCAAAGTAAAAGGACTAAAAACAACCAAAAAAGTAGGTACACATGAATAAGTGATTGTAACTTAAGTATTCTTAACTAGGTGTTTTGACCATTTCCTGACACTTTGGGGTATTTATTGATGCTTACTATGTGCCAGAAAATGGGGTAAGTTTACAGAAGACGAAAAGAAAAATGGAAGCTCTCTATTTAAGACTTCAGAGCCTAGCAGGAAGACATTTGTGAACAAATAAGTTCAACAAAATGTTTGGGTGCTTTGTCATAAATATAAACACAGTATAGTGAGACCGTAGAAGAGGGGATTGTCAATCCTATCAAGAGAATTAGGAAAGGTTTAGAGAGGATATGACACTGAGTAAATCTTTAAAGAAAACTATGCATGATAATATACAAAAGCACACAGTTCTCAATGTTAGGTTGGGAGATAAAAACACTTGTCTGAAGAGATAAAAATATAAGCCTCTAGCATTTCAGTTTCTCTCTGGTTGCATATACTTGTAGTGTGGTGAAATGTTAGCTCATGGGGTTGCTTAGGGAGTAAGGTGTCCTAGTTAATACAACCTTATGGTTAGGTAAAGACCACAGAGAAAATAATTTTTGTTTTAACATCTGCTAGTGATTATTTTCCAAAGTACATTAGCCTTCTCCATGAGTTAATTACAGTCTCCTGAACATAATTTAATCTTTCTTTGATGATTCAGTATTGAATAGTGCTCTCTAGTCCGTACTCTGCATCTGGGCTGTGATCATCTGGTATTGGCCATGCAAAATTCTCCCCACATGTGTTCCTAAGCACATGTCACATTTTCCAAGATCACAGTTGCAACAGAGATTTGTTTTCTTGACGACATATTTGACATCAAATGAGACATATCTAACTAACTTGTTTTAGGAGCAAATCTATAACTCTCCACTTCTATGACCATTAAGTTTTGAGTCCATTCTAAATCATACGGGGAGTGTTAAGTACTGTGAAATGTTTTAGAAATCATCTAGTCCATCAGCCAACTAACAGAAGAAAGAGGTGAAAACTAGAGAACTCAAAAGACCTGCTTAATACAGGTCATAATGATGGCTTTGGGCTATTGTTTAAGTCTCCAAACTTTCAAGTCAATTATTTCCCACTCTCCATACTACTTCCTCTTATTGAATGTTTACTAATCTTGCCTTATTGCAGAAACTGATTGAAAGGAATGAAAATGGAAGAATAAATAATATTGAACTTAGAATGAGTGAAGACATTTATCATCCCTAATTTCAAACTAATCAGCCAAGGAAACATAAATAACAGTAGCTAAAAACCAATGTTCCCATTGAATTATTAATTTTTACAGAAAATAAATTCAATGAAAAATTTAACTTTTCCAAAATGAGTAAATGGTTGGCAAATTAGTTGTCAAAAGAATCAATTTCTGGGGCGCCTGGGTGGCTCAGTCGGTTAAGTGGCTGACTTCGGCTCAGGTCATGATCTCGCGGTCCGTGAGTTCGAGCCCCGCATCGGGCTCTGTGCTGACAGCTCAGAGCCTGGAGCCTGTTTCAGATCCTCTGTCTCCCTCTCTCTGACCCTCCCCCATTCATGCTCTGTCTCTCTCTGTCTCAAAAATAAATAAACATTAAAAAAAAATTAAAAAAAAAAGAATCAATTTCTACAAGTAGTCCATCATTTAGTATTTAAAAAAATATATATTTTGAAGTCTCAACTATTTTCCAGCATAAGCTGTTTTCCATTATCAAGCTTCTTATGTTCTTATAATAAAAAAACTTTTTAAAGTAAATATTTTAAGTCAAATTATGAGATCATCTTCTCTCAAGCAAGGTTAGCTCTCTCACTGACAGCCAATGGAGGTAAGTCCTTTGGTTCATCATACCTAAACTTCACCAAGGAGGTCCATGGTGACATGACAACCCTATGCGCACAATTATTACTTCTCTGGCAGAATGGTGTATGCTGTCTTGTTTTTAAAAAAGGGCAGGGCCAATTAGATGTTTTGTTTAATTAAAAATATTCTTTTTGGTGCAACTTTAAATGGGACTCCTTTCTTAATTTCTCTTTCTGCCTCTTCATTATTAGTGTATAGAAATGCAACGAATTTCTTTTCTTTTTAGAAATGCAATGAATTTCTCTATATTGATTTTGTATCCTGTGACCTTACTGAATTCATTTATCAGTCCTCATAGTTTCTTTGTAGAGTCTTTAGGGTTTTCTATATGCAGTATCATGTCATCTGAAAATTGTGAATTTTACTTCTTTCTTTCCAATTTGGATACCTTTTATTTCTTACCTGGTTTCTTGCACCAAAAAAAAAAAAAAAAAAAATCTTAGGAATAAATTTAACCAAAGAGGTGAAAGGCCTCTACTCTGAAAACTACAAAATACGGATGAAAGAAATTGAAGACGACACAACAAATGGAACGATATTCCATGCTCATGAACACAAGAACAAATTATTGTTAAAACATCCATACTACCCAAGTCACTTACAGATTTGATGCAATACTTATCAAAATACCAACAGCATTTTTCACAGAACAAGAATAAACAATCCTAAAATTTGTATTGTACCCCAAAAGTCCCCAAATACCCAAGGCAATCTTAAAAAAGAAGAACAAAACTGGAGCTATCACAATACCACATTTCAAGATATATTACAAAACTGTAGTAATCAAAACAGTGTGGTACTGACACAAAAATAACACATAGATCAAAGGAACAGAACAAAGAGCTCAGAAATAAACCCATGATTATACAGTCAATTAATCTTCGACAAAGGAGGCAAGAATATGCAATGAGCAAAAGACAGTTTCTTCAACAAATGGTGTTGGGAAAGTGGAATAGCTACATGCAAAAGAAAGTGGACCACATTCTCACACCACACACAAAAATAAACTCAAAATGGATTAAAGACCTAAATGCGAGACGTGAAACTATAAAAATCCTAGAAGAGAACACAGGCAGTAATTTCTCTGACATCAGCCATAGCAACATTTTCCTAGAAATGTCTCCCAAGGCAAGGGAAACAAAAGCAAAAATAAACTATCGGGACTACATCAAAATAAAAAGCATCTGTATAGCAAAGGAAACTATGAATAAACTAAAAGACAACCTATGGAATGGGAAAAGGTATTTGCAAATGATATACCCGATAAAAAGTTAGTATCCAAAATATACAAAGAACTAATACAACTCAAAACAAAACAAAACAAAACAAAAAACAAACCACAAATAATCCAATTAAATAATAGGCAGAAGACATGAACAGATATTTCTCCAAGGAAGACATCCAGATGGCCAACAGACACCAGGAAAGATGCTCAACATCACTAATCATCAGGGAAATACAAATCAAAAAGACAATGAGACATCACCTCACATCTGTCAAAATGGCTAAAATCAAAACCACAGGAAACAACAAGTGTTGATGAAGATGTGGGGGAAAAGGAACCTCCATGCATTGCTGGTGAAAATGCAAACTGGTGCAGCCTCTGTGGAAAACAGTATGGAAGTCTGTCAAAAAATTAAAAATAGAACTACCATATGATCCAGTGACTCCACAACTAGGTATTTACCTAAAGAATATGAAAACACTAATTCGAAAAGATATATGCACCCCTATGTTTAGAACAGCATTATTGACAATTGCCATGCTATGGAAGCAACCCACATGTCCATCAATAGATGAATAGATAAAGAAGATGTGATATATATACAAAATGGACTACTACTCAGCCATAAAAAAAGAATGAAACCTTTCCCATTGCAACCACATGAATGGATCTAGAAGGTATAATGCTACATTAAATAAGTCTGAAAAGGACATAGACCATATAATTTCATTCATATGTGGAATCTAAGAAACCAAACAAATAAACAAAGAAAAAAAGACACAAACCAAAAAATAGACTCTTAACTATAGAGAACAAACCGATGGCTACCAGAGGGGTGGTGGGTGGGGGGATGGGTGAAATACATGAAGGCAATTAAGAATACACTTATCACAATGAGTACGGAGTAATGTATGGAACTATTGAGTTATTATATTGTATGCATGAAACTAATATAATTTTTATGTTAATTATAATTGAATTCAAAGAATTTTTTTTTATTTTCTCAGTTGTGGTACATTTTTATTTTTATATTCCAATTCTTATGTTTCTTCCCCTTCCTTTCAGTTCCCTCTATTCTATTCCTCAATGTTATTATGGTAGGTTCTTGCCAAGCTATTTTAAATATTTACTCTAACTAAATATTTGGAAAATTAAACCAAAGGAGGACTATTTGGCTACTTTACTCTAATAAGAAATATAACAACGAAGTCAAAATTCCAATGTACTGTTTGCTGAAGTTTTATCTTTTACAAAGTACTTATGTTTATTCTTTGGTTGCTACAGGTGTACATAAACAAGGAATGATTCCTTCTCAAATTTTCCTTTTACTCCTGGATGTGCCAAGATTAGCATAAAGGCCAACGTTAATTTTGGATTATGTAAATAAAAAGAATGGAGAAAATAAATCATAAAATACTTCTTTCATAAGTATGCATAAAACAGGCTAACCTTCCCTGGAGGAAAATCCATCTCTCACAGTAGAACCCCCTACCCCATGTCAATGGAGATAATACCAAAAGTAATGAATGCACAACTAAAAGCTTGAATTGCATTCCATATCTCATGCTACAACTGATTCTCAGGTGTGTGGAGAAAAAACGTCCTCAGTCTCCCTACATGCGGTCTGCATACAGTAGACCTCCCTGAAAAAGAAATTAAGGCAAGGCCTAGTACATAGCGTATAACCTAAATAGATGGGAGCTATCTGCCTCTAATAACTGAGCAGCTGAAACAATCAATTCTATCTCCTCTCTAGAAAATTTTTACAGAGTGAGGAAACTGATCCATGTGCCAATGTAGAGGTGTACAACCTCGGTAAATCCAGAGCACATCTTGACTTAGTACTGTCCCTGGATCAGTGAGGCACATAGACTTCGGAAGTGAACATAATGTTAGCACACGGTAAATATCCTGTATCTCAGTTATTGTCAGAGTTTAAGAAAACATCTGATCAAAAAGGACTTGAACAACCAAGTAAGACTCAACAGAGGTAAGTAGTTCAAATAGAAGCCATGTTTCACCCGAAGGAAGTAACCAGAAAACCTTAAAAATGACCTATGTTATGTAGTTATTCAGGCACTCCCCTGGCACTTTGATAAACTCTGAATGGCATTCATATTTTCAGCCTCATCTTGGAATATATCATTGCCCACGAAGTTTAAGGTTATAAAAATACTCAAGTTTCAAGCAGGTGTTTCTAATATCCTACTGGGCAAATTCTGTCAGACAATTCCAGAATTCCATCTACAGGCCCTTTCACTCAATCAAATGACATGTTTTTGAAAGCTTTTATATATTAATGAAATGAAATACAGTATCTTCAGAATGTAAATTTCATATTTATTTGAATTTGAATCCAGACATTACTGTTTTATTTACAACACACATGTATTATTATATAAAATATGTATTTTATAATATATGAAATTTAAATCCATTTGAATGAAATTTACCCAAAAAAATTGAATTAAGAATAATGTCCAAGTGTGGAATTCAAAGATAAGTAAGACAAGACTCCTGCCTTCAAAGAGCTTACTGTCAAGTAGGTGAGAAAACCATATAAACAAGCTATAAAAACAACAGAGGCATAAAACGATATTATGGGAGCACAGAAAAAAAAAAGATTGCTTGGGAAAGCTGCATTTAAGAAACATGATCTTAGGCCCTGAAACGCTAGGATTTGGCAAGTAGAGATTAAGAGAAAAGGCATTTAATGTGAACATACTATGCAAGAGAGAAAAGCAAGGGATGTTGAAGAAACAGTGACTGGAATATTCACCGTATGGAGCAATGGGAGTTAGGGCTGAGAAGGAAAGGTGGTAGCAGATGATAAAAGAACTTTATTTGGTAGATAATGAGAGCCAACAGAGGTTGTGAGCAGATTGCCACAATCACAGAGACACTTTAGAAAGTTCACACTATAAGCTCATCTTTTTCCACCTCTTTTTAAGCAAACTTCTGCAAATGTGTAGCCTGAAAAGAATCAAGATTGAGAAGAACTTTGTTTTAAGACAAGGGAGACGAGAAACTAAGGGGGTAAAATACAGGTAATAATTAGTGGAATAAACTCTTGGAAAAGTGGAAAAGAAAAGGAAACTCAAAAGCACAGATTAAGGGATCAGTTTCAGAAGAACGAAAGGAAACTTTTCTGTTTTAGACTGGAAGGAAGGAAGGAAGAAATAATGAAGAAGATAACTTTTTTTTTTTTTTTTTTTTTTTTAGGGACAGAGAGAGACAGAGCATGAACGGGGGAGGGGCAGAGAGAGAGGGAGACACAGAATCGGAAACAGGCTCCAGGCTCTGAGCCATCAGCCCAGAGCCCGACGCGGGGCTCGAACTCCCGGACCGCGAGATCGTGACCTGGCTGAAGTCGGGTGCTTAACCGACTGCGCCACCCAGGCGCCCCAGAAGATAACTTTTTATATTGAGAGAAAAGAAATGGAGAAATTCCCTTAAGATGTTTTTAACCTGCTCAAAAAAGCAGAAGACTGGTCATCTGATGAGGGTTAGGAGAGGGAGCCAGAGTTGGTAAGGGCTTGATGAGTTTAAACATTCATTTGTCTTGAGTTTTTAAGGCATTTAACAGTCTTAGGAAGAATGCTATTTCTAATTAGGCTGTTCAAAAAGAGTATTTTGCAACAGAATACACGCAAAATTTATCTAAGTTGATAATATATCCAAATAATATATTATTATTGTATACCAAAAAGTACAACAAAATGTTACATTTATTGTTTATTATTCAATAAAACTCTGAGGATGATAAACTATAAGCCACTCTTTATGAACAGTAGATTTAAGACAATTTTTAAAAAATTTATATACTGTTTTCTTTTTATTGTTTCTTTGAAAGCACAGCTGCAGATCCCTTTTATATAGTAAACATGAAAACTAACCTATATTGATTTTAGGATTCTCATTGAGTTTTAGAAGGTCAAACTATCAGTTAATATTTGGAATATGAATTCCTTATCTTATTGAAATAACATACATATATTCAACTACATTGGAAATATGTTGAAAGTTTAACAGCCATTTGTCCCACGGGGCATTGGACAGTGGATGATGTGGATGACAGAGTAGGAAGTCATTAGATACTTGTCAGTTGTGTGAATGGATGAAAAGGATTATGTGAATAAATACAAACAAATGAATGCATGAACTGATAATTGAATGTGAGCATACCGTGTGTGTGTGTGTGTGTGTGTGTGTGTGTGTGTGTGTGTGTCCAGCACAAGGTTTGCTTCATGACTGAAAAAGAGCATCATAAACTCTCAGATAAAGAGCATGGAAGGGATCTTGGCAGGTCCACCACCATATCCAACAATGGAGGACACAGAAACCCATCAAAACTGACAGACTGACCTAAGTGGAATTCAAGAAAATTGAGCATCCCAAAACCTCAAAAAGGATTAGTTTTATAATTTCTGGCTCTTTTTCAGTTACCAAACACAAAGGAAAAAAAATGCTGTGCAAGTATGATGTTATGTTAGAAATTTAGGTGGAAAAAAAGTTAACAGAAATGTGTGTTTTTTACCAAATAGGAAGTATAAACATCTCACTGCTTTACCTTTTCTTAAGGATCTCTTCTCAATATAGTAATTAAATTAAGTGATTAAGAGGTAGGCTTAAATGTCTTTACCTCTCTCTAGTTTTTTCAGTCTTATTTTCCTACCTCCTTATTGAATGGAGTGGTCATTTTAATCACCAAAACCTGGGAGATTTGATGCTGATTCTATGTGTACATATGCCAAATATGTAAATGTGAAAATCACAGGGAAAGGAAAGATAACTCCTGGGTTAGAACTTGAAGCTGAGGCAACACATTAGCAACAAACTTCTACCTTTTTTGCCCTGAGTGATGGTCAAGACAAAGAAGGCAATAATGACATCAATGGTCCTCAAGCTATAAAAAGTCACCCCTGGGGTTGTTCATGAATATTCCTAAGTCTTGAAGAAGCTGATCTAAGTGCTAACTACAAGGGATTCAAATAAATCTTGAACCAAGCATTTACTAGCTCTGTGACCACAAAAATCTTAGTATAAACGTAAGTAATAATATTAAATGTCACCTACCAACCTCATTCAGTTGTGAGAATTCAATGAAACATAATGAATTCAATGAACCCAAAGCACTTAGTAGACTGACACATGGCATTGTTCAAGTATTATTATTGTTATTTTTACAAACTTTATATTTTTTTTAACATTTATTTATTTTTGAGAGAGAGAGACAGAGACAGAGCACAAGTGGGGGAGGAGCAGAGAGAGAGAGAGAGAGAAGTCAGACACGCTGCTGTGTGCAGCGCCCCTGTTGTTATTTTTATGGGTTACAATTGTTCTCAGAGACTTATCCTGGGCCTTGGTCATTCCAATTCCAAATGCAACCAGGGTGCAGAGCCAACCTAGAATGCCAAGTGACTGCACTGGATGACACTGGTTCACTGAAGCCTGCTCTTGAGCCTAGACTGAGACCATCATGCAGGCCTCAGGCATAGCAGTGAGGATTTTATCTCCCCCAGCTTCATATGCTGATGCACTAGCCCACCATTGGGCTATATTTAGAGATGGGGTTCTAAGGAAGTAATTAAGAGTGTAAGGGTGGGGCCCCGATTCCATAGGATTCGTGTCCTCATAAGAAGAGATATCAGAGAGCATTCTCTCACTTTCTCTGCATGCACACCAGAAAAGGGTCCTGTGAATACAGTGAGACGATGGCCAACTATTAGACGAGAGAATAGGCCTCAGAATATGACCAACTCTGCCAGCACCTTGATCTTGGACATCTAGCCTCTGGAAGAGTAAGAATTAAATTTCTGTTGTGTAAGCCACTCAGTCTAAGGTATTTTGTTATGGGAACCTGAGCAGATGAGTGCAATAATTTAACACAGTTTTACAAAAGTACACGAAGTTTTTGAGATGAGGGAGAAAAGATGCAATGAAAAGAATACTGGATTTTGAGTCAGGAAATCATACTCCTGTGCCATTTCTAATACTTGGTAGCTGTGAAATCTTGGACAATTCATTTAGCCTTTTTGATTCTTCTTTCTTCACTCAGAAACCAAAACAAAACTTCTTCCCAATCATGGTTGTTGTAACCAGGATGTCTGTCATAGTAGGTACTCAATAAATTGATTTTTAAAAGGTAATGTGATCAAGGGGGAATTCTATGAGGAAGAGAACATAATAGTTAAAGATACTATATCTCATAATTCTATATTACTACCTAAAGCATAATAGTCTAATAGTCATGCTATGTTTCATTTTATCAACATTTAGAAAATATTATTAGTGGCCTAAATATTCACTTTTTGTGGTATCATTAGTGATTGAGGTGATTTTTCAATGTTTTAATCAGTAACTTATCAAAGAAAATTGATGATAATTCTACGCCACATTTTTTCCCCAATTCAGTGGTTACTAAAATAAGCACCACTTGCCACTGTGGACAAAGCAAAGTGTCTCTTCTAGCTTATTTAGCAATTAAACAGAAGTGTGATTTGTAATCTTTAATTGTCTACTTAAAGTGAAGACATATGGGAGAATTTTATCTGTTGTCAGTATCAAAAAGAATTTTATTTTTATTAAAAATTGACTTTATAGACACTACATTTTAAGCCTATTTAGTGTTCTTTTTTAGAACAGCTGCTAGAAAGCTAAGAATAAATTTGGGGCCTTCCTCTAGAAAGAACATAGGCCTTCCTGGCGCATATTTTGACAATAACATCATTTCTAGCTTCAAGTATTATTCCTACCTTTCTTTCCTATTGTCTTGTACTCACAGTTACTAATATGTAAACACACACACATATGCACACCTCAGTAATGGGAATGATTACAAAAGACATAATAAATGTAGCCGGGAACCATTTCCAAAATTAAATCTATTTGTATATTTCAATAGTGTTTGGGCAGCACAACTGTGAAAACTAATTAGTTCCAGGAACATAAAAAGTAATGTGGAAACTCCCCAAATATTTGTCTTTTCCTTCAGCTTTCACCTGTATGGATTCCAAGAAAAGAAAGGATTTCATAAATACACCAGCAAAGGTACATGTAACACAACTCAAGAGAAGCATTAATTATTTTTCCTTCTCTAAGGAATTGCATATGAATAATATGGTAATAATATGCTCAAATTATATTATCTTTGAGACATGGTCAAATTTCCAGCTACTGTCAAGGCTCAGCAGCGAACACGGTAACTGCATCTGACATATTCTTGGACACAGATGACTGACACTGGCAGATCTTACACACGGATCCTGTGCGGCACATTGAAGGGATTAGATGGATATTTTCTATTTGTTGAACATCCATGGGGTATAAAATCAGATTTGGACAATGTGTACTTGAACAAGTTTAGAATCCATTTGATCAGAAAGCATTTCAAGTCTCAAATCAATCTCTACTTGTAAGCATTAACTATCCTAAATGTTACAAAAACTTTAAACAATGAATAGGAGTCTAAAAACCATTTTCTTTTTTTTTTTTTTAATTTTTTTTTTCAACGTTTATTTTATTTTTGGGACAGAGAGACAGAGCATGAACAGGGGAGGGGCAGAGAGAGAGGGAGACACAGAATCGGAAACAGGTTCCAGGCTCTGAGCCATCAGCCCAGAGCCTGACGCGGGGCTCGAACTCACAGATCGCGAGATCGTGACCTGGCTGAAGTCGGACGCTTAACCGACTACGCCACCCAGGTGCCCCTAAAAACCATTTTCAATGCCATTTTGATTAACCAATTACATATGATTTTAGCTTGATCTTTCTTTTCAAATAGATCCAAATGCTAGAAAATGTGTGGGATCCACAATCTGGGTTTGAGTCAACACTGACCAATATCCAATATGCACATATTGACCTACTTTCTATATTCTTCACACCATGTAAATAATTTAAAGAACACAATTTAGGGGTGCCTGGGAGGTGGTTAAGCATCCGACTTTGTCTCAGGTCATGATCTTGTGGTTCATGAGTTTGAGCTCCAAGTCGGGCTCTGTGCTGACAGCTCAGAGCCTGGAGCTTGCTTCGGATTCTGTGTCTCCCTCTCTCTCTGTTCCTCCCCCGCTCACACTCTGTCTCTCTCTCAAAAATAAATAAAGATAAAAAAAAAATTAAAGAACACAATTTAAACAATGCAGCCAAAAATAATTCACCTTGAAAAAAATTATAAGAAATCAAAAACGTATAAGCTTTTGTTTCAGCTTTAAGAGCTATTTGCCAAAATCTGCAGTCTTAAGTCACTGACTCCCTTTTATTAATGTTTGGAATCTCACTTTCATGGTCTCGGATACATCACTGAAAAGTAAAAAAATTTGCTTTAAAAATCTCATTAAGAATTCTTCCTTAGCACAAATTCTCACCAAATAAGCAAAAGTAGAGAAAAACAAGCAAAAACAATTAAGCAAATAAAAATACAGAGAAGACTGCAGAATTAAGCATTTTATCATCTTGTTTAATTTATCAGGCTTGCTCTGATTTCATTAAGGGCTTTAGACAAGGAGCCAGAACTAATTTTATTGCAGCATCTGCTCTCTGGTTTTAACATGGGTGTAAATTATTTGAATAGATGGATTATAATATTTCTTTGAATTTATACACACCAATACAATATAGAGAAGAAAATGTTTTAATAATACCTTGCATATGTGCATTATGTCACATGTCAAAGCTTATCATTTCATTCTCATAAAATGCTCCTGGGGTGCCTGGGTAGCTCAGTCAGTTAAGTATCCGACTCTTGATCTCAGTTCAGGTCATGATCTTGTGGTTCATGAGTTTGAGCCCCGCATCAGGCTCTGTGCTGACAGTGTAGATCCTACTTGAGATTCTGTATCTTCTTTTCTCTGCCCCTCCCCTGATTGTGCTCTCTTTCTCAAAATAAATAAATAAACTAAAAAAATTTTTTTTTAATGACTAAAAACAATAAAATACTCCTAATGTAGAAGAGCATGAGGAAATTGAGGCTCAGAGGCTAAGCAACTCTCATAACAGTATCTTATAAGATCACACAGTCAGCAGGTAGTTCCCTGGCCTCCTGTCCTCCAACATAAGGCTCCTTTTGTGGAGCAAATAGATCCTATTAGCCAGTTTCAAGAGAGCATATGTGGGATTTTCAGGCAGAAGACATAGGATTAAGATCTCCTCTGCTATGGACTGCCCATCAGTGGTTTCCCTTACTTTCTCTGAACATGAATTTCCTCATATGTAAAATGGGAATAAAGTGGCTGGCCCCAGTTTTATATAGTGCTATTGGTAAGACGACAATTGAGATGACATAGGAAAGTCGGCTGTCAACTTTAAGTAAGCAAATAGTAGATATTGTTGTTGATACTAACAAACAAAGCAGCTGTTAGCTGAAGAAGCCAAAACAAAAGGGATCAAAAGGCCCGAGCCCTACTACTTTCTACCTCCCTGAGTGCCCTGGGTAAGTTCTACCAACATAGTAACCAATCTGAAAGCTCTTTATACAACAGACTAATGTGAGTGCTCAATGGTTCATCAATGTCAGCCAAAACCTTCTTCCTTAAATATCTATCAGCAGCAAACTTATACCATTTTATTCATTAATTAGAAACCAGGGCACCTAGGTGGCTCAGTCAGTTAAGCGCCTGACTTCAGCTCAGGTCATGATCTCACAGTTGTGAGTTCAAGCCCCACATCGAGCTCTGTGCTCACAGCTCAGAGCCTGGAGCATACTTCATATTCTGTGTCTCCTCTCTCTGCCCCTTCCCTGCTCATGCCTCTGTCTCTCTCTCTCTCTCAAAAGTTAATAAACATTAAAAAATTTTTTAAAAAAAGAAGGAAATCACATTAGCATCCACTTAACCATGAGTTTCCATGGATGAGGACCCATAAAAGCTGGGGCAGGCTCTAGACATGAAAGCCCCACAGAGGCACAGCGGGAAGATACAGCAGTGCTGGGGGGATTTACTATTCATCTGGTGCACGCATTGCATCATCTTCAACCCAGAAATTCTTATTTCAGCTGTGCCTGGTGTATTCTACATTAGACATCAATCTTTACTTTAGAAAATGGGAAGGGCCACATGAAACACACATGTGCGTGCACGCGCATGCGCGCACACACACACACACACACACACACACACACACACACGGCAGACACCTGCCCATAACTACTTTTCTTCATTGTAGGGAACCACTGACACTGTTAAAAACCCATAAATATTCATATTTGCTTAGTGGTACCTAGTCCATAGAAATGACAAGGCTCTGCCCTTGAACACACATGGCACATTCACTCTAAGATTTTTTAGTATTTTGACCATGCTCCTTATGACTATTATGATCTTTTCTCTTCAAAGGTGTTAACAGTAAAAGCATTTTTTTTTCAGAAACTGAAGAGAAGTGAACAGTAGGGCAGTGCCATAAACAAGCTTGTGGGAAACCTTACTTCGTTACCTGCTACCGTGACTTGTTTCATACAATTGATCTTCCTTTCTTTTTTTCTCATAAAGAAAAGGGGACAGAAGGTGAAACTCCTTACTTATGAGAAAAAAAGCAAGAGAAAAAAAACAACACAGAGATAGTACTCAGAACCAAAAAATATAAGCACATCATATGGAAAACATTTATAAATAGTACCTCGTCACCAAGGGTTTACTATAAGTGGAGGGTGTTCATATTCTTGTCAGCTTATTTCCTCTGACAAAAACATCCCAGAGAAAATTTCAAATGACTATATTGTTATTTGGTTTAATTTCTATGGAACACAAAATGGAGTATGAAATAGTTACATTTGAAAGTTCTGGAGAGGGAATTTTTATTTTTTATATTTTTAGGCGTGAACTGAACTTGATCTACACAAATGAATCCAAACTGAATTAAAATACTTAGCTCTCAATTGTTTCACAACTTTACCTGGAACAAAGGAAAGAGCTGTTAACTCATCAAAAGTAATGCATTTGAAATGCTTTCTTCAAAAAGACAGTAATTAGGACTTTAAGTTAAAATGGACACAAATCATTAGACAGTGAGTGAAGATGATGTCACTCAACATTGTAAACAAAGGGCTGTTGTGGAATAACAGTTCTCATGTTGTGTACATATGTGCTTGGTGTGCCCAAATAGTATGTACACATGCCTGGAAAATCCTTCCCTTTGTTTCTAATGTAGTGATTTTATGGCAATAAAGTATCTGAACTGGGCTTCTCAGTAACAGGAGGCAGTGCCTGTGAAACATGAGAGAAGATTTTCAACCTGAGAAGCCATGAGAAGTTTTCTCTTCCATTGATCTGGTGGTGAAGAGAGGAAGTCAGGAATCTCTTTTGTCATTGCTATTGTCAGGAGAGAGGCCAACCTAATGACAAATCTGACACACAGAGTGTACAGAGTCAAAAGAATCTCAATAAAAGAAACCAAATCCTGAAGGCTTCACAAGTATCTGGATCAAACCTAGCCTGAACGCACACTTTCCCTGGATGATTCAAGATCATGAGTCAACAATGTCAACATTTTTGCTGTAGACAGTTTGGGTCAGGTTCTCTGTTCTTTGCTATAAAAGGCATCATACAAATGCTATGATTAAAACATCTTGGTTGGTGTTTCCCATTTCTTTTTTTTTTTTTTTAATTTTTATTTATTTTTAAGAGACAGAGAGAGAGAGACAGAGAGAGAGAGAGAGAGAGAGAGTACAAGTAGGGGAAGAGCAGAGACAGAGGGAGACACAGAATCTGAAGTAGTCTCCAGGCGCTGAGCCATCAGCACAGAGCCCGACACGGAGCTCGAACTCACAAACTGTAAGATCATGACCTGAGCCAAAGTCGGACACTAAACCAAATGACATCCAGGCGCCCCGGTGTTTCTCACTTCCTAAATCTACCTGCACGCCCATGAAGAAGATATGACACTGAGAGAACAGGAAGTTTGTACAGTTTTTCACCTGGGTTGCAATTTTCTGCCTACCTTATTCTCTTAAAATGAGAAGTAATTCTGCTCCTGACTGCTTAAGTGATCAAGAGTGACCCCACAAAGAGAATGTCAGGATGATGAAGTCCCTGAACTCTGGAATTAAGATAGAACTGGGTCTCAATTCTAACACCCCATTCACCAGCAATGAACCTTGGTTAAATTACAATGCTCCTAACATCTGTTTTCTCACTATAAAAATGGGGATAATAATGGCTCTTATGCCAGAGCGTTGCTGTGAGTATTAAATGAGATACCACATATAAATCATTCAGGACAATACATGGTACTTATAAATGCTCATAAAGGGGTGCCTGGGTAGCTCAGTTGGTTAAGCATCTGACTCTTGATTTCAGTTCAGATCATGATCTCATAGTTCTTGAGTTCGAGCCCCATGCTGACTCTGCACTGTGTCAGCATGGAGCCTGCTTGGAATTCTCTCTTCCTCTCTCTCTGCCCCTACCCCACTCATGTTCTCTCTCTCACAATAAATAAATAAAGTTAAAATATTTTAAAAATAATAAATAAATGCTTGTAAAGTATTGGCATTCTTATTTATGTATTAGCGGTTAAATTTGCAGCAGCTGTAAATATGGGCAAATATTATATTTACAGAAGTAGGTATTTGACTTTTATTATTTGAGCTATCCTAATAACAAGTGTATCAAATTAGTTTAAAGTGGTTATTTGATTTTGCATGTATGCAAGCATATGTAAATGTGTGTATATGTGTCTGTAGATTTTGTCCCCAGGCATAACTTAAAGAATGAAAATACTAACGGCAAACTGTTTTTATTGTATTTTATAGAGTAAGAATTATCAACTGGAATACCAGTGTTGTAGGAATTTCTGTGTATACATATGAATAATTACTGAAGGATTAGCTATAAAATACAGCTCATTTCTTGGCTTGTCAGCCAGAAAGCCATTCGGCCCCCAGCGAAGCCCGCAAGAAAACACCTAAGTATCCGTAAAAGCACATGGGAATGTGAATCTTGTCAACTTCAGACACAGGCAATCTTCCGTGATGGACTAAAACACTGAGAAAAGGGGAGAGAAGGCATCATGCATTATTTTTTTTTGGAAACACTGGATACTCGGACTGCTATTCATTGTGTCCTCTCATCCTATAGAATAGCAAATAAAAATTAGTGAACTTCTGGTCACTAGTAGTTGGTTTCCAAATGAATGAATTAGTTGGAAAATTCACACTTGCTAAAAGCAATCCCCTCCCTTCCCCCACCCCTCCACCCCTCCCCCACCAAATAAATTGTTAAAGTGCCAAACTTCAGAGCTCTATCAGCTAACTTCTATCATGCAACCTGAAACTGTGGTTAGAGGAGCCAACTGGTGACATCTCTAAGTGGGGAAACCTCTGGGCAAAGATCAGATTCATGGGGGACAACAGTCCCCTTGCAGGCTAGCAAGGAATGATACATCAAGGCCAAGCCTGGCACTCAGCCCCTGACCCAGCGCCACGGATTAGTCTGGAATTTACCTTAGTCGCCACATTTGTACATGAAAACCCACCGGCCACTTAATGCCAAGGAATAATGGCTTCTCTTCAAATGCAGGTCAAAGAGCTAAAGTCAATTTCCAACCCCGCCCCCCAGTATGTTAAAAATCTTATTGCCCAAGAACTTTCCCAGAAATCTGATTAAGCAGCAAATATTTTCCCTTTTCTTCAGAGTTAGTGCCTGAGTTGCAACACAACTGGATGGCAGCAAAAAAACTGAAAATGTCTGCATTGACTGGTGAAAAAAAAAAAAGTCTGAAGCAGTTAATTCCTCACAAATAACTGAGGCACGGAATCTAGGAGAGAGTGTCACCACATTCACCTGCTGAAGCGTGTCCCCATTACTACAACTTTTAGATACTTATCAACCTTCAGTGAACATCCATGATATACCAGTCCTTATAAGCACTTATTAACTAGCACCTCTACCTCTACTAGGCAAAGTGCAGAATTCAAGTTCAATGAGGTACTCAAACTGCCAGGTGGCAGCTTCACATGATTTACGCTTCTCTATGAAACATTTGATTCCTTTCCAAAAGACTCACCTCAAGTCTCTAAGTATTTGGCCTTCATTTTTATATATATACCCAATATGCCGAGACAAGAAATGCATGACCGATCATAATGAGCATATTTATATATGAAAACTTATAGAACAACACATTTTCTTACTACTTAGAGTATCTATTTGATGAGAAAGATTTCAATTTGTTTCTCAATTTTGAATTGTTCATTTTTCCAATTTCAATTAAATTTAAAACCATAAGATGAAATCTTAGAAGTGGCTTCCTTTTAGTGTCCTGAAAGATGATAAGCAGAAGAAAAGGGAGAATTGAAGAGATTTAGGAGGAAAAATTCCTAAAAACACATGAAAGGTATAATAATGTCCACGGAAATGAATTAAAGAACTGGTTCTCAGGGTGCCCGGTGGCTCGGTTGGTTAAGCATCCAACTTCGGCTCAGGTCATGATCTCGGGGCTCCTGAGTTCGAGTTCCACATCAGGCTCTGTGCTATCAGTGCATCCTCTGTCTCCCTCTCTCTCTGCCCCTCCCTTGCTCTCTCTCTCTCAAAAATAAATAAAACACTAAAAACAAAAATGTGAAGAACTGGTTCTCTTTTCCCAACTGGAAATGTCCTTCTGTTTTAATATTGAGTACCTCTCCCTGAACTAACTACAGGCAATCCAAATGGCAGAGAATTTGTCATCTATACCAAACAATAGCTTTAGAGGCATCGTAATTTTATCTTTTGCTGCTTCATGTTAATGAGTAAAATAATAGCGTTGTTTGACAGAGACTGGTTCCGTAGCAATCATTACGTGGAAGCCTTCACATCTGGAACAGACTAAGGCCGGCCGGAGCATCCTCACTGCACGGTGTGGAGAACACCATGGCACAGAGGTGCCGGCCAGATGGCTCAAACAGCGGCCAGCCCACCCCTCCACCCTGTTCTGATGTCGTCTGCAGATCAGAAGGGAGAGGTTCTTTCCTGAGGCCTCCTCAACTGTGAGATAAAGCAGTGGTCACTATCAAAAAAAGTGGGAGCAAGGGGGCAGAGAGGCACAGCTATAGGCAAGAGGTAATATGACGAGAGACAAGGACACTAGATAACAGCAAGTGCCAGTACACTTTAAAATACTTTACTTCATAAAATTCTCATGATAACACTGAAACATAACTGCTTTAGTTGAGAATGTTAGACAAGGCCAAAGGACAGACAGATAGTAAGTGTCAGGAATAGGATTCTAAGCCAATTCGCTTTCACTCTGGAATCCCAGTATTCCCACTGATCCACGGCACCTCTCGTTCGGCACACTAATTCAGCTCTCCTGTTTATGTGTCCCTGGACAAAACACTTAAAACTGATTGGCCTTGGTTTCCACATGTATAAAATGGGCATCATAATTCCTGCTCTGCTACCTTCCTTAGTTATTTTACAAATTAAATGAAACTATAAATATGAAAATAATATTAAAATGAAAATCACTAGGTCATGGGAAGATCTGAATGTTATATTCATGGCCTTTTTCAGTCACTCTTTTCTAGATGTCTTTGCCACAGGCCTTCCATGTCATGACTTAAGCTCTACCTTGGGATTTTGGTCTTTCACGGATCTAGGGATATATCTGGTTTATTGTTATTCATCTGTAAGTCTAGGTATATCCCTCTTCCCTGAGGTATCTGACGTCTTCTGTGATGTCTTAGGACAGACAGCGATTAATGATTCATCACAATGTACCATAGTTTTGATGTACTTATCTCTCAGACTAGAATGGGAGGCTCTTGGAGGTAGGAATTCTATCTGTATTTGTTAATGTATTAATAACTTCTGTAACAAACAAAATCAAAATGCATTCTGCTCATTCACAATAGCAGCCTAAAAGGAGTATTCTGATGGATGGATGGCTCCCCTCAAACCAAGAACCCAAGCCCCTTTCACCTATGACCCACCATCTGCAACAAAGTTTCCAAGGCCACCATGATTATCCTGTCTCAAGCTGGCAAACAGAGAAAAACATGGAGGCTCATCCATGGGCGAGTTTTTGGAGTCAGCCATTAATGTGGCACACAGCACTTCTACCCACATTCCATTCACTAAAACTCAGCCACATGGCTCACCTGACTGCAGGAGAGACTGGGAAATGCAATATAACTATGAGCCCCAGAAGAACAGGACACAAGTCCAGTGAACAGCCAGACATCCTCTGCCACACTTATACTAGAAACTTCAGAGATACTTCCTGATGTATGAAGGAACCACAGGTACACCCAAGTTTTGGCAACATAGATAAGAAGGGGGAAAAAAGTACTATATGTAAAGCGTAAAGTATTTAGATCTAACTCACTTAAAATTCACTAATTCACTGCTTTCCTTCCACTTCCTAATACATCCAAACCTATTATTAAGGATGAAAAACTACATTATCAAGAGAAGAAAGAAAAGCATCATAAACAAAAGCCTAAGTTTTCAAAAAAAAAAAAAAAAAAGAATCACCCCATAATACAGGAATATCACAGAGAAAGGAGAGTCATGAACAGAGACAAAAGGCACGAGCAACACATAAGGAAAAGATAAAGCATGACAGAGTCTACTTGCTGTGCAGCTTATTAGAGAGTTTTACATTTGTATGATATTAAGAGGTAAAGTCCTGTCATGCTCTGTAGCTAAGCTAGACTCTACGTCATTCAAACTCTGATGTTGATGCTTTCATATCTAAGTAGTTTTCATATCAGTTAAGTCTAAAAGCTGATTAAATGTATGGATAAAAAATACACCTAAAATTTTTGTTTTAAGTCAAGTCACTAAGTACACCAAGAACAAATGCATGGTCTTTTAAAGCCACCGTATGAAACGTGTGTAAAAGTATGTAAAATACTTTTAAAAAGTCCGCATTTGACCAACTCAAGATGGCTAGTATTTAATTCTTACCAAAAGAAATCTATCAAGTATAACCTTAAGCTCCAATAGGAAACTAAGCCCGTATGCCAGCATTTCCTCATCACCTGGAAATTTCTGGTGATGAAATGCTATGGTTCATACTCCACTCCACAGAATCTCTTTCCTTTAGTGAAATCTGCTTCACCACACAAGCTCTCAAAATAGGCTTATTTCTGCTCTTTTTCTGACTATATTTTAAAAGACAAATGACATAGGTTTCACAGATATTGGTGAAAAAATAGCAGTTGCACAGTCCGGGCGTATAATTAGTTGAAGAAGAGGGTAAAAAAAGACTTCACCTACACTACATGGGCACAGAGACTGAGGATGGAGTGTGAAGCATCTGCTGTCTGTATCTTGCACAGCTGTGACCAACGCTGAGGCAAAAGCACCAGCTCCACACGTGCACACACAAGCACACATGTAGTTTGGAGCACAAAGAGAAAAAATCCTTCCTAAACTCAAGAGAGTGCAGATGCCTACGCTAAAAAGAAACTCAGTAGTTACCTTCACCCCTTAGGCGGCCAATTATCGGGGGAGCAAACACAGGGGAGAGAACAATGAAAGGATTCTTCCCCTCCAAGCAAGGGGCTGCCCAAGTCACAGAGAAGGAACCTCTCTTCTTCGGCACCCAGTGCATGAAAATGGTGCACCTTTATGCACCCAAGTCCTCAGGGATGGGAGCCTGGAAGTATTGGAAAAGGAACCAAAGTCTCTCATTTTCCTGTCAGCCTTTGTTGAACTCCTAAGGCTGAAAGAGTTCTTCAGTCTGAATACCAAAAGTTATTGTTTTATCTGTTTTTACAATCTCCATTGATTATTTCATGAAGTTTGTGAGCAAGCTTACAGTGAATGCAGCGACCTCCAGTTCAAACTTTAGTTGCACACGGAAGCACGATACCAGTTTATTTTTACCCAACATGTATAAATTCCAATGGCAAGATTTGTTCACAGCTTCAACAACTACGTCTTAGTGGCTGAAGACAAGTCCAAGGACTTGAAAATAATTATAAATGAACACTACAGATGGTGGTGGCCTGGCAACTCACTTAAAAATTGTGTGAGTACTGAGCCAGATTAACTGCCCCACAAAGGCTGAGCTTGGGAAGGTAGGTACAACAATAGGTTCACACTCTCCTGATTTAGCTTGATACCAGAAGAAATTTTAGAAGATCAAGGTACACAATTCTAGTCCCTCTGGGGCCAGGCAGATAATAAAAATGTGTGGAGTGGCATGGTGAAGACGTGAACGAGAGTAGTATCCAAGAACCAACTGAAGAATGAACATCTAGCTTTCATGTGATTTTAATGTGATGGGCTATCTGTTGACCTCCCTACCCCCCAAAATTCACAAGTTGAAATCTAAGCCCCAGTGGGATAGTATTAGGAGGTCAAGTCTTTGGGAGGTAATTAGGTTATAAGGATGGAGCCCTTGTGCCAGGATCAATGCCTTGTAAGACACAAGAAAGCTTGCATCCTCCCTCTCATTCTGCCATTTGAGGCTACAATGAGAAGCTGGCCATCTATAAGCCAGGAAGAAGGCCTTCACCAAGAACTCAGCCATGCTGGCACTCTGATCTGGGACTTCTAGACTCCAGAACTGCGAGAAGTAAAGTTTTGTTGTCTATACCAAATTATGATACTTCTGTTATAACAGCCCAAGCTGATTAAGATAGATGGTTAATGGGATAAGGGCACAGCTGACATTCTTTGAAGAAAGTAGGGCAACTTAATAAGAACATTTGCTTGAATATAAAGCCATTTCACCTCAGCATGGAGAAAGGCTAAAGGAATCACCACAGGAAAAGTGCTAGAAAATTATTTTGAGTAGACTTGAGAAAGATGAATGGGGAATAGCAATCCTTAAAAAAATTTTTTTTACATTATTTATTTTTGAGAAACAGAGTGAGACAAAGCGTGAGCAGGGGAGGGGCAGAGAGGGAAGAAGACACAGAATCTGAAGCAGGCTCTAGGCTCTGAGCAAGCGGTCAGCACAGAGCCTGACGCAGGGTTCAAACCCACAAACTGTGAGATCATGACCTGAGCTGAAGTCAGACGCTCGACCAAGAGAGCCACCCAGGCGCCCCGCAATCCTTTAAATCTGACTACAAAATGTCAGTCCTTGTCCAAATAATAAACAAAGAACAAAAACAAGAAACATTCTTTGCTGACATTCTCAGCAAAATCCCTTAGCATCACACTAATACAATGTCACTTTGTATGATGCTAGATTCTCAGGTATCTATCCTTCAAGATGAACTATATGCAAAATGTATACCAGGTAACTGAATAGGAAGATGTGCTGTAAACAGAAGAGCAATTACGTGGGTTGGCAAGGGCCAGCAGGCATCCTTAGGGAAATAAGGAGCCAGAGAAGCAAGATAAGCACGGCTCACGACCTTGTGCCACTTCTAGCCACCCCCGGCACTGAGGGGATAGCCTGTACTCCTCATGCAGGGAAAGAGAAGCAAGTAATGCTAACATTCCTTTTCAAGGAGCCCTCCAACTCCCCTCCATCCTCAGAGATTTCAAGAGGCCTCAGAGAATGTAATGGTTAAGAAGCCAGATACCCCTCCACCTAAAACAGGAACGCTTCGCACAGAACTTGCTCTTCCCTTAGTTGAAAGGGAGGAACAGAGAGGCAAAGGCAGGCATTCTGCCTTCATTCGCTCTTCACGTGCTCTCTGATCAAGTAGGGCAAAGTTTTTATGCAAAGAAATCTTCCACTTTCCTTCAAAAGGAGCTCATTCAGTACAAAGACTACATGGGAACAGTTTCCAGAGATCTGAGAAGGCTAGGTTGTCCCCTGACCTAGCTCTATTCTTTCATAAACTTTTTGAGCTCATTTATAGGCACACTAGAGCTCTTCAGACTCTCAGTATATTTTAATATGCCATCTACAAAGGATCCAAGAAGAATCTGGGAGAGATTCATGAAACACAGCTTATGTGGGATGCCAAGATCCTTACTATTCACTCATTTTTTTCAACAAGTACGTTATTAAGCACACATCATATTTCAGGTGCTGTGCTTGGTGCTGATCTACTCTGGAGAAACAAATAGACATGAGCTCTGCCTTAGAGAAATTTTGTCTGGTGGACAGACCTCCTATCATAGGTTAAAATTACTATTCTCTACTTGCATATCACTTAATATAGCTACACATTAACTAATGCTTTCATTAAAAAGGCAGCATTTAAATCATGGCCAATACCTGTAGGACCTTAACAATATAATTAAAAAGTACCATGAACAACAAAAAACTGCAAATATTTCATGAATTGGGTGCCCATAAAATTTATTATCCAAACCATTGCACTTTTCAGAGCAAAAGGCGGGGGTGGGGGCGCTATTTAATACTGGGACGTCTCCTAGCAAACCAGAGCTTCTGGTCAGTTTTTAAATAAATCCTCTTATGGGAGATGAATTCTGAAACTTAAAAATAAAATGTAGTTCCTTATTCTAAGAAATATTAATGGAATATTTACTATATTTGAAACACTATGATAGGCTCTTTTAGAGGTAGGCTTTGGGGAGAAGCTCACAAAGATGAATAAAACACAATGCTTGACCTCAGAACTTATTCCTAGAGAAGACATAAAAATTTCTCACGTGTTCTGAATACATATCATGTGACAGATAACTGAATTTGCTAAGTTTTTTGTAGACGTTATCTCATTAAATCATCAAAATAATCCTAGGAGGTAAGTGGTACGACTTCCATTTTACAGATGGGGTTTATAGTGGTTACATAACTTGTCTAGGGCTCTGCAGATTGTAGGGAGCTGGCATTGTAACCAGGTATGTCCCACTGCAATGTCTCAACTCTTAGTCTATGACAAGTACTGTAAGAATGATCCAAAGGCGGAAAAATTATATTTGTGGTTGGAGTGTTGATGGATGGCTGAATGAAAGACGGTGATATTAGACACGGAATGTGAAGAGTTAGAAGGCTTTTAGAAACAGTTATTAGAGGGGAAAACAACCCAGGGAAATGGAACAATGAGCCAATAGCCTAGAGATAGGAAAGAGTGGGTGAGCAAGAAGGAGTCAACTTGGCTAGTATTTTGCACTTTTGCATAGAGGAATTGAGAACTGGAGGCTAGGAAGGTCAGCTGAGGCCACGTTGCCTTCATGTTTAATTTAAGCAAATATGAAACTCAGTTTGCATGCCCTAGGTACATTCTGTATTTAATTTGCATTGAAGATGACCAGTGCATCCAGATCAAGATATCCTGGAAGCAGAGTGCCTCCTAAGACTGGGCTGAAGGGGGCAGCTAGAAGGAAGACCAGCAGACATGTGTATCATCCAAAGACAGGCAAAGGTGCCAACTTGGTGCTGTATGCAGTCCTGGGAAATCCCTATAAGTTAAAATGACGGGAATCAAACTTTACTTTTCCAGAGAAACGTTATAATGAGGGTAGCATTTCTTATCAGTGTTCTAATAAGAAGCACCCCAGATACCATAACAATAGTCTCATAACTTGCATTTACTAAAGAATAATACTTTCAATGTGTACATATAATTACAGAGTGTCACAGTCATAATCTTAATGAACTTAAACCATCCCTAAAGACAAAGCCTCTGCAGGACTGGGAGGGACTGTGGGACTAGAAGCCAAAATAATTCCCAGGAAGAAAGCTATGCACAAGTCCACAAAGCCCACCAGTTGGAGGAAAACAGCCATGGACAGAAGGAGTGACCAGTGGCCCCAAACCTGTGGAGTCATCTTGGGCAAACTGCCTGGGGTAATGGAAGGTAATGGAGCTACAGGAGGATCTCGCTATTTTCAGGCTCTTCCTCCACCAACTTAACCCACACACCATGGCTGCCACATGAAGCTTCCTAAAGCAATATCTCTAATCTTATTCTCTTGCTCAAAATCTTTCAGTAACTCCCCATTTCCTACCAAGTTCCAATATTCAGGACTGTCATTTATGACCCTCCAGAATCTTGTTCTTACATGTCTATCCAACCTAATCTACTACATCTACCCCAAATAATCTAGGCTGGAGAAAAGATGGCTTAATCATTATTCCTGAGCATGACCATTTCCCATCTTTATGCCTCTGTTCAAGCCATGAGTTCTGCTTGGCAAGCTTCTCTTATTATTTCCATCAAGATCTTTCAACTTACCTACACATAAGATACAACTCATGTGCCTGCTCTTCCATAAAATCTGATATGTAATAAATGCTCTGTATATATATATCTGTTGGATGGATGGGTGAATGGTTGGATGGATGGATGGATGGATGAATCTTTTAGCTTGTCAGTGTGCCATAGTACACTTCTATTCCTTTTATGAAGTTCTCTGTGTGCTTCTTCTTTCATAAACATCTGAATACAGCTTTTCTCTTCCTCATTAAATGGAAGGCCTTTGAAGTTTGAACTATATTCATCTTTGTATCCCACATAACTCTCAGTACAAGGTCTTTTATAAAATACACGTTTCAAGAAATAAGAAACAAAGCAATATGGCTTACTGAGCACTAGGTGGCAAATTTGACAATGGCAAGCTTAATCCACGTGAAGGGTAGATACTAACTACAAAGGGGCACTTCAGTCAGTAAATGGGACTGGGTTAGCTTTAACTACAGCAGACAAAGGTTAGGTCTCTAGTCTAAAGTTAACTTTGGCCAGATATAGTCAAGGTCATCACCTTCTACTTCTCCTTCAAGACTCCATCTCCACCTTGACATCTTCTGAGAACATTCTCCCCATCACACTCCCCCAAAGATTCCAAGTACCCCTCTCCATGCTCCCTAGGCACTATGTGCATGCACCCTTCAAAAGCCAGGCTGGCACACTACCGACTACCTGTTGCTCCTCTTGGCTCTTTAAAGTTTCTTAGTAAGTACTTTAGACGTATTTAGTTAACATTCTGGTTTTTTATCTACGACGTACATTCATCACTTTTAACAAACCTAGGATATGCTGCTAAATCTCTAAGGGTAGTAGAATTTAGTCTGACATCATCTCTGCTTCTTACTAGAGGTGGGATCTTGAACAAATCACCCATATCTCTGGGCTCATTTCCTAATGTCTCCTATGAAGATAACAGTATCCACCATGCAGGCCTGGTGAGAGCAAGAAGTTATGTAAATAAGGCACCTAACACAGTTTCCAGAAATTGATTAGTGTTTTTTAATGACAGCAATTGCAAGCATTACATTAAGAGGACAGGTAAAAGTAAATAGTGATATATAATCTTTTCAATAAATATAATATTTTTAAATTTGGGTTTTTAAAAAAAATCAAACATAAAAATTTGATTTAGAAACTCATAGTCTACATCTTTGGGGCTATAAATTATTTATCATGGTCCCAGTAAGAATCTCAATCCAACTGGTAAAGAAAATATAATGGAATTATAGGTGCTGTATTGAGCTGATGGAAAAAACATGCAAAACATGGCCCAAGAGGTAAGGTTTAAGGTCTGTCTTCAATCTGACTTTTGTTCCATGGGTTGCCAAGGAGAATTTTTAAAAAAATCAGTGAGGAGGAAAGAAGATGTTTTCTCAACATTAAATATTTAAAGTGGATCGATAAGAGCACTTCATATCAAGAATTCTTCATCAGTCCCCATGACTTCCAAACATTAAATATGTAAGTGGTACATATGTATGCCATATTGAGAAAAAACAATGTGGAAAATGTGTATATGACACAATTTCCAAAGAAAAGAATCTAGTGTCTAGCTTCCTGTGTAAACAAATGTCATCACATTCAAAGAACAGTACATCAGGAAATTCTCTGGAAGAGTCTGTGTTTTCATGAGGTGTGTGTGTGTGTGTGTGTGTGAGAGAGAGAGAGAGAGAGAGAGAGAGAGAGAGAGAGAGAGAGAGAGATCTGATAGCATTCCACCACAGAATGACCTCAGAAGCACTATAAGACAAATCATTAAAAATGCAACACGAGCAAACTCTCTTCCATTGTAGATGCAGAGAGGTTAGTGAAAGCAAAATGATCACTTAAGATCAATTTAAGAAACCTGGCTTCTTACAAATAGGAGTAAGTAGGTGGATTTGTCCAAACCACGCTATTTACATCTTCTAAACCCTATCATTTTGTGCAATGGCTAAAATTTCATGCGTGTCACAAGTCTTTCCCCTCTTCCCCCACCACACAATGTGGCTGCTTTTAAACATGGTCAGACTGGGAGTAAGAGAATCAAGAGTCATTATTTTGAAATCTCACAAATTCACAACTGAATTTAAATCACACAACTTTTAGTTTAAGTATTTAAAAATGGATGAAAGTTTTCAAAAAAGGAAGAGCCAGCAATACTTTGCATCATGCTATGAAAACACTTCCTAACACATTCTCTCAACAAAGATTTCACAAACCTAGCTCCCTATGTCAGGTATGTACATTAGGTTAAATCTTTATTTAGCAATTATCTAATAATGCCTTAAATTCTTGAGGCTAGTGAATATTATATAAATGAGAAAATAAATACTAAAATAGGCCTTGACTCAGCCTCAGGACCAACATGGAGTAGCAGGCACCAGACTTATTCTCCTGCCTGCAAAGCACTATAAAGGTAAACAAGTATGAAACAACAGCTCTCAACATACTGCACCCCCAACAGCAAATGACAGTGATTCCCAAGAGAAGGGAAACCAGTGAGGTGAGCCCTAAATTACCCCAGATTCTGGAGAAAGTTTTCAATATGGTCAGGAAGGGGGAAACTTAAGAAGAAACCAGTAATCTCCTTGAGTTAAGGTAAAGGACGTGGGAGTATTGGAAACCTGAAGTGTTTGGAGATAACAAGGCTCAGCAAGGACAGGACTGCACAGAGAGAACTCCAGAGATCAAGGATGCAGCTTAATCCAGCATATGTATATGAAGAAATCACCCATAGTCAGGAGAAACACCACTAAAAGTATGAGAAGGAACAGTGCACAGTATTCACAAAGGGCCAAGAAAAGTGCCTGTTCCCAAGAGCCAGAGTGGACAGTCTCATTATTTATGAAGCATCAGTTAGAGTATTGAGAAGGGTCTTGGTTTGGGTAGGGGGTTGAGGGTAGGAATTTACCCTAGACTAAATGTTGCCCTAGTCCTACCTAACAAAGCTTTAAAAGCAAGATCTGAAAAGGTCAAATTATTTGCCCAAGCTCAAGAATATTTTTTAGAAATTCCAAAATCGCTAGTACCCAACAAGGTTAAATTCCAGCATCCAATAAAAAATTACAAGTATGCAAAAAAAGCGAAAAATCTGACCCATAAAGAGAAAAATTAATGGACCAACACTGACCCAGAAATGACACTGATGACAGAATTAGTAGAAAAGGCCATCAAAAGTCATTTTAACTATATTGCATATACTCAAGAAACTAGAGTTAAGAATAAATATGTTAGGGGTGCCTGGGTGGCGCAGTTGGTTAAGCGTCCGACTTCAGCCAGGTCACGATCTCGCGGCCCGTGAGTTCGAGCCCCGCGTCAGGCTCTGGGCTGATGGCTCGGAGCCTGGAGCCTGTTTTGGATTCTGTGTCTCCCTCTCTCTCTGCCCCTCCCCCGTTCATGCTCTGTCTCTCTCTGTCCCAAAAGTAAATAAAAACGTTGGAAAAAAAAATTTTTTTTTTTTAAAAAGAATAAATATGTTAAGTAGTAGCAACACAGAAGACATAAGAAAGGCCCACCGTGAGGGCAACCTCAAAAACTGAGAGGCAGAATACACAGGATGGCAGATTTGACATTACTGAAGAAGACCACCAAACTCGAAGACATAGCAATAGACATTATCTAAAATGAAGCAGAGAGTCAAAATACTTGGTCCTAGTCAAAGTCCACAGCTCCAAACTTGTGTTTAAAAGTTAAATGAGGCCAATTGCCTGAAGGCTGGGATAAAATACATATATAGTTGAAGACCCATTTAATACTATGAAAAGAAACACTATATAAGAAAAGTATATGCCTTTATAGACTGGCCTCACTTTATAACCTTTCTATTGAAGATTATACACAGTTTATAAGACCTGTCACTGCTACAGAATCCTAAATGAGAACTAACAAAACTTATAAATAACTTTACAGTTTTAAATGACTAGTTTGACTTTACCAGATAGATAGATAGATATGCATATAATGTATATATATATTGCAATAATAAAACCCATGGGCAGACTATTATTTCTCAATAGTAGACATTTATATTAATGCAATCAAAATTGTTAGGAGGATTTATTTCACTTGAACTATTAATGTTCTTTGTCTACTTTTATCCAGTTTCTAACTGAACCATCATTTGGTTTATCTACACCTCCCAGTTTGTGTTACTGAGTCTTCTGGATTCTGAAAATATTATTCGCACTCAAGATTTTATTACTCTATATACATGGATGACACACATATTTAATTAATTCTCCTTAAATTTGCCCCTTTAGCATAGTAAGAAATAGTATATTGTCAAATCATTTAAATTCAATAATTTACAGACTACAAACCTACAAACCATTTAAATCTGGGGATGCCTGGGTCGCTTAGTCTGTTAAGTGCCCAACTCTTGGTTTTGGCTCAGGTCATGATCTCATGGCTCATGAGTTTGACCCCATGTCGGGGTCCACACTGACTGTGCGGGGCCTGCTTGGGATTCTCGCTCTCCTCTTTTTTTGCCACTTCCCTGCTCATCCTCTCTTTCTGTCTGTCTCTCTCTCTCTCAAAAATAAACTTTAGGGGTGCCTGCATGGCTCAGTTGGTTAAGCATCCGACTTTGGCTCAGGTCACGATCCCGTAGTCCGTGGGTTCGAACCCCACGTCAAGCTCTGTGCTGGCAGTTCGGAGCCTGGAGCCTGCTCCAGATTCTGTCTCCCTCTCTCTCTGCCCCTTCCCCACTTGTGCTGTCTCTCATTCTCACTCTCAAAAATCAATAAATATTTAAAAATTAAAAAAGAAAAACTTAAAAAAGAAGACATTTAAATCTGGATGCCTCCTCATCAATTCAGATATTTTATAACAGAACATAAATTCAGCATCTCTTCACAATCTTTCCTTTATTACTTCATTGAACACCTAGCAGGCCCATGCTGGTCACTGGAAATAGAATGATGAATAAGACACAATCCTTAAAGTGTTTATGCTCTCGGGTCAGATGGGGGTGGGGGGAATAAATGTACATCATATGTGTGGTCAAGTATACACAAAATGCTATGGGAGCAGAAGTGAGAAGTTGACTATGTGCTGGGGTGAAGGATGAGGGAAAGGTGAAGGAAGAAAAACTCCACAATTGAGATGCCTCGAGTTTTCTGAGGAAGTTCTCCTAATGGAGAAATTGGAAACAACATTCAAGGCAGAGGAACTAGCAGCTGTAAATGCACAGAAGTTTAAGGAAAAGAGATACAGTTTAGGAATAAGTAAACTTTTGTATTATTGAAGTATAAGTTATCTGTGGCATAATAGTGAGATGAGAGAAATGATGTAGGAACTAAAAAAATGGGTCAAGACATAAAGCACCTTTTATGTTATGGTAAGAATTTTGAATTTTATCCTAAAGCAGAGAAAGCTTTCTTTCTGAGGAATATAATAGCTTAGGAAGCAGTGTGGAGAACATACTGGAGGTGGTTGAGCTTTAAGGCAAAAACACCAGTCAAGAGCCTCCTGTAATAGTTCAAAGACATATGATGAAGACCTGAATGGGGAAGAGGGAGGGGCCACTGATTAAAGGAGTGTGTAGGAAGAAGAACCAATGGAATTTGAGAAGTGTTTGTGTGTCTGTGTGACATGAAGGTAAGAAGGAGGGTTCTAGCTTGAATAACTTGCAGGGATGGTGGGGCTTTGAATGGGAAATGGGAGGAGGGAACAAGCCTTACAGGGAAAATACAGTTCTGGATGTGTGGAAACTTCTTTGAGCTACTTAAGCAGAGACATCTAGTATATAGTTGAAAGTGTGGAAGTAAGAAACCACAGCTTTCGCTACAGAATAGTAGTCAAAGAAATGAAAGAGAGCACTCAGTCCTTGTAAACATGTACAGTGAAAAGGCCCTACGACAGAACACTGTCCTTCAATGCCTACTGATCTGACAGAGGGAGGAACCAATGACAGAGATCTAGAGGAGTAATCGGAGAGGCAATGTGAGAGAGGTGTGAACACCAATGAAGGAGAATATTTCAAGGAGGAGAGAGTTCAAATGTGACAGAGAAGTCATATTAAGCAAGAAATGAAAAATGTCCACTAGAGCTGCCAAAGAAAAGATCACTGGTGACTTTAACATGGATACTTAAAATGGAGTAGAGGTGTTGAAGCCAGAGTCCCATGAAGATACAAGGTAAAGCACCTGACATCACTAATATAGATTAATCTTTAAGAATTTCGGTGATGGAAGGCCTAGTCAATGGCTTACAAGAATATTAATAATAATGATTTTAAAAAGTAATTACAAACTGAGAACAAACTGAGGGCTGATGGGGGGTGGGAGGGAGGGGAGGGGGGGTGATGGGTATTGAGGAGGGCACCTGTTGGGATGAGCACTGGGTGTTGTATGGAAACCAATTTGACAATAAATTTCATATATTAAAAAATAAATAAATAAATAAATAAATAAATAAATAAATAATAATTACAGAGTACCTACTATCTGTCAGGCAGTATACTAAGAATTTTACATGTATAAATTTTCATTCTAGAATACGTAGATGTTTCTAAAACATTCTTTTTCTGATGCCAAATTCCCATCAAATTGCTGATCTTGTAAATTGGGCACCTGGTTGGCTCAGTCAGTTGAGCATCCAAATCTTGATTTGGGCTCAGGTCATGATCTCATGGGGTTGGCAGGATCAAGCCCCATGTTGGGCTCTGCGCTGACAGCATGGAGCCTGCTTGGGATTCTCTCTCTCCCTCTCTCTCTGCCCTTCCCCTGCTTTCTGTCTGTCTGTCTGTCTGTCTGTTTTTCTCTCCCTCAAAATAAATAAACATTAAAAAAAATCTTCAAAGTAAAATATCCAGCTTTGTTATCTGTACTTTAAGAATAAGGACTGTGTGAAGGGGTGCCTGAATGGCTCAGTTGGTTGAGCATCCAACTTCGGCCCAGGTCACGATCTTGTGGTTCACGAGTTCGAGCCCCACGTCAGGCTCTGTGCTGACAGCTTAGATCCTGGAGACTGCTTCGGATTCTGTGTCTCTTTCTCCCTCTGCCCTTTTCCTGCTCATGCTCTGTCTCTCTCAAAAATAAATAAAAACATTGAAAAAAAAAAAGAATAAGGACTGTGTCTTACCCTCTTTTTTGGTCCCATCCAATAAAGCTTATAGGATATAGTAAAAACTTAACATCCTTTAAAACTCAAAAAATATATTGAGTGCTTGTCATTATGCATGACTTCATATTAGGCATTAGAGAATATTTTTATTACACTATCCAATTCGACGCAAGTGTGGAGGCTCATTGAAAAGACAAGACATGCAAGTGAAAATTTGAATTACAGCTTTAAACATCAATTAAGTGCCACTAGATTTATAATAGCACGATATGAGCTCAGTAAAGGAGAGATTGCTATGAGCTAGTGTTGTGAAAGAAATATTTATGCAGCTGGTAGAAGTTAAATAAGGGCTTGAAAATTCTGACAGGAAGAGACAAGGCTTTCCAGGAGGTGGAAATGCCTGGGTAAAGGAACAGTTGTGCATCTCATGAGAGCCAAGAATTCATAGCCAATGATTTATTGAGCAAAATCTTCAGCAGTACTGCTCTTTGCCCTGAGTTCAGCCCATTTCCAACATGTATGTTTCCCCCTTCTATAGATACCCTACATTCATCTCTTTATCTGTATCTCACAGGCACAAGCCTCTGTTCATCTTGTTTCTACTAGGACAATCCCATCATCACTCAACTCCACACCATTAGCACCTCGATGGATCCTCAGTGCTACTTCTGAAGTCCCTTTCATCGATCTGGTTTGCAAAACACCTCATCCCGGGGAGGAGGGATAAAGGGGAGTCGAAAAATGACAGTTCTTTGATGATAGGTTGCATATTTTGTCTACCTGGAGTTGAAAAGCATCAGCAAGGGCGTATGAGGACTTAATCCAAAGAAAGGCAAATGGGTATGTCCTTCAAGCTATCGTTAGACCCCAGATTCTAAAAAAATAAAGTATAAACTAAGGTTTTGGGGGACCAAATTTTCTTCTGAGATTCACGTAATGTATAGGCCTATATATTACAGAAATATAATAGCACCTTTTTACCCCCAACCACTTGATGATCAACCTGACTGAAACTCTAGCCGAAGTACTGTGGCTTTGGTTTAGAATACATTCTGTTTGTAGTCAAAGCTTAGAAAAAACATACTTTCAATTCCAGACTCTGTTCTCCCACTAAATTTCACTTTAGATGTACACTGATCATTTCGCCTCTCTTCTGAGATGACTGGTAGTCCTATCAACACAATCTCGTAATAATCACAAGCCCATATCCAAATTATTTTGTTTCTAGTAATCATTAGATTATTACTACTAATGTAATGAATAGGAAGTACCTGTGTGTCTGAATCACTATGCTGGATACAACATGCACAGAAATGAAGAGGACATTACTAATAAGATACAAGATCATCAAAACTCACACCTGGAGATGTAACCAGGGAAGGGCAACACAATCTTAAAAGTACAGAAATTTACAAATAAGAGAGGATCACTGAGGGGAAACTGGGGGGGGGGCGGGGGGGGAGTGGGCGGGGAATGTGTCTTGAGGAGTAGCAAAAAGATGTGTAAGACAGTGACATTTAAACTAGATCAGGAGTGCCTGGCTGACTCAGTGAGTACAGCTTGGGACTCTTGATCTCAGGGTCGTGAGTTCAGGTTCCACCTTGGGTGTAGAGCTTTTTTAAAAAATTGCATTTAAAATAAATAGGGGCACCTGGGTGGCTCAGTAGGCTAAGTGACCGCTCTTGATTTCAGCTCTGGTCATGATCTCACAGTTTTGTGAGTTCAAGCCTTGCACTGGGCTCTGCACGCTGACCGCAAGAGGAACCTGCTTGGGATTCTCTCTCTCCCTCTCTCTCTGCCCCTCCACTGCTTACACTCTCTCTGTCTCTCTGAAAATAAATTTAAAAACTTTAAAAAAATGAAAACAAACAAACTAGATCTCAAAATAGGAAGGAAAGAAGAGAAGGGAGTGTGGACTCTCTGCCAGACACAAGTGACTTACGATCACCTTGTTGCCATCATTTTAGAGAAGCTGAAACTGAGGCTGGGCGGCTGAAGCCACGTGCTAAAATGCCACACAGCCAGCTTCAGATCCAGCTTTCTATGTTCTGTCTGATGTACAAGCTCCCTTCCAAGGACAAGAAAGGATTTTCACGTGGAAAAAGGAAAGAATTATTACTGCTACAGTTAAAATTTCTTAAGAAGTGCCTCTTGTAATACTTTACTCATAAAGAATTAACATTTTATGGCTGTAGCTCTTTTCTGTCTATAAAATAGAGCTTTAAAAACCCAGTCCTTTGACAAAAATGCCTGGGGCTCAAGGTCACTTAAGGGATTTGTGAAACTTTAAAAATCAGATGCAAAATGCTGGGTATATATACGTTTTTCTGGGGGAAAGAGTCAGGAACTTTCATCAGAGTCCAAAAGAGATCTATGAACACCTCCTTCCAAAACACTAAGAACCACTGAGCTACAGAGAGTTTTGCTAGGCTTTTTAATGGTTTCCAAAAAGGGAAATACATATGTACAATTTAGTTTCACATATAAAGAAATACATTTTATGTGTAATAGGGAAGAATAGTAATATATTCTATTAATAATGTAGCCACTTGATAATGAAACATTGAAGGGACCCTTTCCCATGTTCTAATAACTACTCAGGATGTTAACAGTGAAAGGGTCATTTAGAAGGCTAATTTCCTTTTCATCATGCTTGTTAAGTGTTTACTTTAATTCACATCCTGTGTGACCCTATGGGAAAATTTTTAACTAATACTGGGGAAAATCCCATAGGGTTACACAGGATGTGAACTGCGCCCATACTGAACTACCTTTGGCTCGAAAAATAAAATTAGATAGGTGAGTTTCACTTTCTGTTTGTCATAAGTTCCACTTTCTGGTTCCCAAAGTTTAGATTCGTAGCATTTCTATGTTTCTGAATTTGGCAGCTCAATAAAATCCCAAAATTCTCACTCTTTTTAAGGAATGATTTCTCAGGGCTGTATAGCAAACTCCTTCCTGCTGAAAATGCAAATCTGTAGCACAAATCCAGGCGAGCCTGCTGGAGCACTCCCGCAGTGCTCCTCCATAACTGTGCTCACAGTTCAGCTGTCGTTTTCCATTTCCTGTGGAGAACACACATCATACCACTTCCCCTATAGAAAAAAGAAAGCAGCCAGCTTAATTGCTGATGGAAACACTGTCATACTTTCCACTGGCCAAGCTTGAAACCATTACTGATCTAACCTTCATTAATTTTTCCACAACAATTTGCAGAAATGTCAGGAAGCAGCTGCACGAAAACTGATTAATTGCGCTTATCACCGCTACTTCACCAGGCTATATATATATATATATTTTTTTCCAGTTTAAAAATAAAATTTGGGATTTTTCTGTTTTGATTGGTATTGGCGGTGGTATATCTTATTCTGAAAAACCCAGGTCTATTTTTGACCACTTCCAAAGGCCCAACATTTTCAAATCTGGAGTAAACCCCGTGAAGTTTGGGACAGCATCCATGAAGGAAGAGATTGCTTCCTGCTGATTACTCAGTTATATCTGTTTAAACAGACGCTAATGAATTCAAGTCTATAGCAACACTGCATTTATTAGTCAATCATAGAAGCTAAAATTCACTTCCGAAATGTGAATTAGAAAATAGAGTGCCCCTTTTCTATTTTTTTTTCCACTTTCTTTCTCCCTCATCATTTTAGTTTGAGCTATACCATCTGTCTCACCCTATCAAATAATGTACTGTGCGTGGCTGGCAGAAACAAGCGGAACAGTTCACCTCATAACCCCAAGTATGCAACCAGTGAGCATCTATGATAGTGGTACCAATGGAATCTGGCCATCTGGGGATAACTGGTTTCAGCAAGCTTCACTTCTCAGCCAGCACTCAGATTTGCAGACCTTTAACTAGTTGGCAAAACATCAACTAGCGTTCAAGAAAAGAAACACTAACAAACTTTATTTTTCAAAACACAAGAATTCAGATATAGATTCTCAAAGGTGTATTTGTCAATGTTGCTGACAAGAAGGCTTCCAAAGCAACGATCAGAGCAATGTCATTATCCTTCACGTGGAGACAAAGTCAACCCAGATCTAGCGTTCTGCAGCACTACCAAACTTTTTGCGTACGAACACGTTTTTCCTTCTCCATATTGCCTGGATACATACACGCAAGGGATTAAAGCTGAACAGACTTTGAACCAAATGACACAGTACCTTTCAGAGCCAGCTCCAAGAGACTGCAAAGAGTTCCTCCTAGGACTGCAGCAAAATAATCCAAAGGCCACCTTCACCCCAGGTATGTAGATTCTAACCCCAAACAAAGGAAAACAGAGATTGGACAATAGTAACTGATGTAACTGCTGAGCATGTAGCATAGGAGCCCAGATCATGGACTCTGGAACCAGAATACCTCTTTCAAATCCCACTTCCAGCACTTAGTAGACATAGAAATAACTTCTGGCAAGTTACATAACCCTTCTGTGCCTTAGTCTTCCCATCTGTAATATGTGGGTAATAATAGCATTAGAATTGGTAAGAGAATCATGCAGTGCTTAGAAATGGCACTAACAAGGAAAATCTAAATATTATTTACTAATTCTAGTATTTTCTGCTGATATTTCAGGCGTGTGTTAGTCGAAAATAAAGAGGAAACAATCTGACAAGATTTCCTAAACTAATTCAAGACAGTCTATTGGGTTGGCTAGTAAATTTCCCCTGCTAGTATGGGGCTACCGATACTGCCTAAAGTACCACCATTAAACCTAGGCCAAGCAACTAGGGTTAAATTTTCTATTCTTTCTGTTGACCCCCTCAGGTATCTTAGGGCAACATGCTTTGGGATGTTGTGGGACCTAGGGGCAAGCACTGCTGGGGATAACTACCTCTCATCACCAGCAGCAGGCCTGGAAAGGAGAGGTGGGAGGAAGGCCACCACAGGCTCGGGAAGTGCAAACAAAGGACACTGACTTGGCCTTCATCACAAAAATCAAAGGGTTTGCTGAATAAAACAAAGGAGCTAATTCCCTGGCACCGAGATCAGGATTGAGGTGCCAGGAGGCCACATGGCGCAGGAAGGATACCTCTTTTAATTCCTGTTGTGCTGTGTGACCTTAAGTAACTCACTATACTCTCCGAGTCTTGACCTTCCATAGAGAAACATGGGCTCTCATGTACATTGAAACTTCTCAACCTTCTTGCTGCCACGAGCCCCTGTGGCATTCTAATGAAGCCTGTGGATCCCTGCCTAGCCTAACGTTTGAACTACATAAAATTAAATAGACAGGATTATAAAGGAAACTAAGTATACTGACATGCAATTATCTACAAAAAAGTTAAATAAATTTGTTGCCAGTAATATATGTGATTCTTTATTAAAAATTAGGAACAGCATACAGGGCAAGATAATATCCACTCTCATGTTGAGCAGTCATAATCATAAAGATACTTTGAGATATTAGCCACAACAGTAATGTGGTGTGAAAATACCTGTTATTTCTACTGGACACAAAGGCACAGATACTACTAAAACTACTGTTTTGTCTGTTGCCTACATTAAGAATGGAGGGAGTGCTGAATGAAGTTGAGCTAGAGGTTAGTGAAAATAAAATTATAATTTTTTTCTAAATCAAATTCTCAGATCCTCTGAATTCTATTTGTAGCTAAGATCCCCAATGTGGGTAAATAATAGATCCATTTACGATTTTAATGTCTAGGATCAATGATTGAATTGTGTCCCTCCTTTCCAAATATGTGGAGAGAAACAGATTTATAGGATAGAAGGATCTGTCCCCAACCCTATCTAAGAGGGACTTAGAAACATTTCCAGGCCCTCTCACCCTATGGGGGGGGGGGGGGGGCACGGATGAAGTGGCATCAATACCAATTAACCACAGATCCTATTCCGGCCCCACCTGCTCACACAGGACCTTCAGGCCTCTTGAAAAGTCCCAACCAAGTATTTCTAGAATGCCAGCAGGGGAGACTAACAGGAACCCACAGGCAGTCTGACAGCCAGTCAGTCACAACACCATTTTCCATTTCTTCCTTCCTGCACCAGCTCCCCCTAGTGTCCTCAGCATGGAACCCCTCAGACCCTCCGCCCATGGTGCCCCTCATGAGAATGCTAATGCCCACACATTCCCACAGCCAGGCCTGAGGAGCTCCTGCCTTGGGTCCCACACTTTAGAAAGCCCACACACCACAAACACACACTAAAGAAATGCATTGAAAAATACATGTGCACCTCTGTCGCGGGCATCCAAATGTCCTCCAGCCCTGAAAGACCCAGCTCCCGACTATAGCTCTTTAGGCTCCAGGGAAATGTTTTTCCACATCTTGTGAGCAATCTCTTTGCCCCAGTCAAAAGGTGACTGAGTTTGAATGCCCTGAAGGTTTGTGGGTTGTGATATTGCAGTGTGGAGTTAGACACCATTTCAAAAGCAGGGGGGAAAAGGTGAGCAACATTCACGCTTAAGTAAAAGAAAAGCAGAGTATATAGTCATGGCTCGTAAATGGCATGAAGGCAACAGACTCTTGTATAACAAAGTACTGCGAAGCATGCCTTTTCTTGCTTCTCTTAGTGCTCTGATCAGTAGTTCTGGAATTATCAGTGCATTAGTGCAGTATTTGGAAAAACTACACGTGGTGCCCAAAGAACAGTTTACAAGTAAACAATTCTTATTCTTAAGTTTGCGATGATGTAAAGCTCATGAAACATGGTATTAATTCTTTACATTAGCAACTAAATGAACATTGGACACTAAACCTGTGTACAGACTACTTCCATTCAAAGAGTTAAAGAAGACAATAACATTTCCAAACAATATGTTAAAAATTTCAGCTTTATTTAAATAATTTTGGATTTAAAATGTTTTATACATTCACAATAATATGGATTTGCCTTTTTTATTTTAAAATTATTTTGGGTATTTAATAAAAAATAGCTTTTTGAAAATATTTAGCTTGTGAATCTGTACTTACTCTAATTTACATTGCGAATGAAAATATATTGATAGTTTGTATACTTTGAATATGATTAACATTTTATATTTCAATCCTTTAAGTCACTGAGAATGAGTACAATTCAAGGAAAAAAGCAATAGGAAATCTAAAAACAGTCATTCTGCTTAAATTTTTTAAGCTAGAAACAATGAAAGTAAGCAGACTTTTATCAAGCATGACCCACATAAAATTCCCTAACAGGACATGACAAATTCTTTATTTAATGACCATTTAATTACTGTTCAAAACAACAAAAATGAGCCAGAAAATTATTCTCATCAAATCCACAACTTGAGCAGGTCAGATGAAATCCCTGCAACTTCATATTCTTTATAAAGATTTCATCACTGATCAAGTTAAGAAGAATGTCTGTGGGCCTCCAGCTGAACTGTTGCCCTCAAGGCCCCACAAATATTGGCGGCCAACGCCAAATCCCAAGTTGTGTGTTCTTAAGGTCCAAACCAAGCTTGGCTTCTAACCAATTCTCCCTCAAAACAGTCACAAAAGCAATTCCATCAAGTTTTTGGCTCCACTCTTCTTTAGAATCCCACAAAGATTCCTGTGCCTACCTTGTCACCATATAACCTGATGGCTAAGATCCAGTCCAAGGAGCTAAGGAGGTAATAGTTATCGCCCTTCACTGCCCATGTCAGATATCTTCTGCCCCATCTCAGCCAGATATAAAACCACGGAGTTAAATAACATGGAGCAATAACAAGTACTAGAAGTGAGAGAGGAGAGGATTCTGCAGTCTGAGTCTGATAAATTCCATGCGTTTATAGACAAAACCATTTACTCGGTGTATCTTCTTTCCTTGGTCTTCTCCCTGCCTCCGAGGCTCTTGGCTGACATGTGCTCCACCATCTCCACACCCCCTGTGCATTTCCCTCCCAGACGACTAAAATTTAGGTCCAGTAGGAGGAAGAATGGCAGTGAAGGCCAAAGTGTATGAAACAGGCCTTTCACATTTTTGCTCATTACCCAGTTCTGAAACTTAAGAGAATAAATCTTGCAGCAAGTGTTTTTTCAACAATTGACATGAGCACAATGAATGTTCTGAATACAGTTGTCCCTTTGTACTTGGAAGTTCAGAGGAAGGATATTTCCTAGACATCTACATTAAGGGACTGACTTCTAAAATAATCCATATCAACTTTTATTTAAAGATCTGTATGAAGTCTTGATTTTCATGTTTTAAACAGAGAAACAATTTTACAGGTTTTGCAAATGCATAGAGAAATACGTGTATACGTATATACGTATATATATATATATATGTATTTAAAATATATATGTATATATATACACGTACATATATATACGTATATATACGTATTATATATATTATAAGTACATATATATATATACGTATTTAAAATATACGTGTATATATACGTATCTATATATACACATATATATAGATACGTGTATCTATACACACACACACACACACACACACACACACACACACACACAGAATGCATATTGTGTATATGGGATCAGGGAGGATTGAGTTACTTGCCCAAGGTCTATAAGCTATCCAATGAGATCCAGGGCGAGAAACTAGATGATTTCCTGACATTTCAATCAATGACCTTTCCAGTTAATCATCCTTCCTACCCCCACAGTTAATTACTGTGCTTATATGTGGCCATGTAATATTGGTATTATTCACTTCAGAAATCACTTATTAAGGTTCTGATAATGTTAGAAAGTAAAACTGAGAAATCATTGAGTTATCAAGAGTTGTCAATCTTATAAATTATTCTACATATTATTATTAAATGTATAAATGTAAAGTCTAATTATAATAGACAATACAGAAATTACACAGAACATTGCCAAACTTAATTCTCTAAGATATCGAAAAGAGGGTTTGAGTGATAATGTTATTATGAGTAAAAAGATTTACAAATGTGTTCTTCAGAAAATGTTAACTAATTGCATCTGTTCCAAAGAATAATTCACAGTGCCAATGTTAAAATGGAATTTATTTTAATTTAAGTTTTTATCAGATTTCCAAAATGCATTGAACATGTACATGTAAAATAGGGTACATTGAAAATAATAAAGGACTATAAATCTAGCAATATTTAAAATAAAGTAATAAGTATCTTCAAATAAATGATGGCATTATCTTCATTCACTGGCTCACTTCTATATTTTAAGAAAAATCCTAAGTGGACTGATATTATATCCCACATGCTGTACAGGCCAATCATGATGCTTCCAAAAAACAAATAAAAAATATCTGACGTAAAAACTGCTTTTCAATATCTGAAACTAACTCTTTGAAATAAAACGTCTCTTATTATAAAATCCTTACCTTATGAGAAATTTCCATTAGGTGTATGTTTAAACAGCTTAAAAATAAAAGCTTATATGAGGAATCTGAATAGCTCTACTTTTACTGTAACTAGTAGAAAAGTTGTAGGTTACTAACCAAAGTATTTCAAGACTTGTTCTGTCAGCTGGCACAGGTTCACATGAAATTAAACATGTTTAATTTCACATGAAATTAAAAAGCACACATATAGTTCTAGATATTTTGAAAAGACTGTATCTCTTTGACTTATGAATAATCAAAAGGAACATTATAATTATTTCTCAAGATGAAGCTGTTGTATATTTCCTGATCACATAGCAATTTTCCATCCATGTACAATAAACTTACATTTCCATGTTGTTTAGACCCCCCCATTAGTACTATATTTCCAACAAAAAATAATTCGTTTATCTTGTATTTCTCAGAATCAAAAATACAGTCATTGATCAACTTCCTTCCATCCCTATCCTGGATTAATGAATGAATGAATGAATGAGTAAATGAATAAATGATCTATACACATACACATCAGACTAGTTCTTGTCTTCTCCATGGTCACAGATACAAGGTGTATGCAAATATATACGGTTTACAAAATAATACAGGCACAAATTCATACCATTTAAAAATAATTAATTATTTTTTTTCTCTCTAGAATTAATTTTTTTCTCTCTAGAATTAAAAAAGTCCTGGGGCACCTGGGTGGCTCAGTCAGTTAAGCATCTGACTTCGGCTAAGGTCATTATCTCACGTTTAGTTAAGTCTGAGCCCCACATCAGGCTCTCTGCTGTTAGCGAAGAGCCCACTTCCTCTGTCCCCCTCTCTCTCTGTCCTTCCCCTGCTCATGTTTTCTCCTCTCTTTCTCTCTCTTTCAAAAATAAATAAACATTAAAAAAAAAAAAAAGTCCAGTGGGGCCTGGGTGGCTCAGTCGGTTAAGCATCTGACTGCGGCTCAGGCAGCTTATAAATTCGGCTCTCACGGCTTATAAATTTGAGCCCTGCATTGGGCTCTGTGCTGACAGCTCAGAGCCTGGAACCTGCTTTGGATTCTGTGTCTCCCTCTCTCTCTCTCTGCCCCTCCCCTGCTCACACTCTGTCTCTCTCTCTCAAAAAATAAATAAACATTAAAAAAAAAATTTTTTTTAAAGTCCACATAAACATTTTATTTTTGTCAAATAAATACTTCCAAAGTTGGGTTACAGAATTCTTAAAATATACATAATACATTTCCATATTAACATAATTTAATTAAAATGTTTTAGAAAGTCTACAAAATATATCTTAATATGTTCATCAATTCCAAAAACTCAAATTTTATATTTTGACATAATGAAAATTATTGCCATTTATGCATATATGTTGCACATATTATTTTTGGCTGCCTTGGAAATAAAAGAACTCAAGATTAAGAGTTCTGTTACGAAGACCCCATAGGTTTCTTAGTTCAACTTGAATTTTTAACTATTTAAAATCGAGGTAAACATGGTGACAAGTTACACCTGACCCAAATATTCATGAATGTGTGTTGCAAAGCAAACAGAGGTAAAAATGGAAGGCCTTGTCCTCTCATACACTATCACCAAGCTGAAATTAAAATAAAAGAAATCTTGCAACCTATGAGCCACATTACCAGGTGGAAAAAAGAAGTAGAAAACCATAAAAATTAGGCAAGGAGACATAAGAAATAAAAAAGAGTAAAGTGAGAAAGTATGAGTTGGCGAGGGACATATCCCTATATTCTCAGATTTACTGTGTCCCACGAGACTAGCCTTAGTCAGTGTGTCTTACTATTCCGTCCCAAATGTGAGTCTGATTGCTGGTTGAAAAAATCTTGACAGTGCTTTCCAAAGGAGAATATGTCCCTACATTCAGAGAACTCCCTAACGATATTCAGGATATTTACACACATACACAAATAAACATACAGAGCCTACCTATCCCAAGGCTTATGATAAGACAGGGGTAGAAGGAGCCTGATAAAATATCTTGTCAATTCAATTCTTAAGGAAAAATCCCAATGCTGTAATGGGTAACATCTGACAAGAACACATGGCAATTTCAGAAGCTCTGAGGAGTCTCACTACCATTAATCTAGTAACTAGATTACCTTATTCTAGCAGAATGAACACATAAGAAGCATGTATTTTATTTAAAATGTTACTATTCTCTTCTCTACTCAGCTCTATTTTCCAGCCTCCAGCCAGGGATACAACAGGAACTCAGTAAATGTTTATTGCTTGAGTAATCAAGGGAATGATTGGATGAATGAATGAATGAATGAATGAATGAATGATTATAAATGCACTCACACTTATCACGCTTAACAAGTACTATTATGCATTTGTGGGGTTAAGAAGCAATTGCTTCTCCTATTCTACTACTCCTCTTAATTTCTCTCCTTCTATCCCTTTTAAATTGCAAGGTATTCTGATACAATTTAAAATTCTCTTTTGTAATAATATGGACACCTCTGTGAAAGTTCTTTTATTGTGCCCAGTTTGCTATAATACTTGGTTTAAAACACACAACAAAACTCAGCCAAATGTAACTATGATATAAATTTCACCTTTTTTTTCCCCTTTGCATTCCATGGTAAGATGCTATTCATCTTAGCAAAGCAATTTTAAACTTTTCTTTAAGTCCTATTATTATTCCTAAATGTTAATTGTCAATAGTATCCTTCCTCCCTCCATCCCTTCCCTATGATTCCACTGGGTGAATACAAAACAATATGCCTGTATATGACTGTATATTTTGTCTGTTAATTGGCACATGAACATCCTTGAGGACAGGGGTGGGGGCGCGCGCACGCACACACACACACGCATGCACGCGCAGGGACGCATTTCCCTGGATTGTTCTCCATGGAAATCTCCCACATGGGAAAAGAGCCAAGGAGAGCCCGAGGACTTCCCTGACCCTGAGCCAAGGGTGTGGCAAATGTGCTCACCATAACCAGCTGGGCGCTTAAAGGGTAGGAGTGGGAAGAAGGAAGGGGGAAGCTGGTAATAAATGTTGAAATATTTTATTTGTGAGACAACGATCTAAGAATATAACATTTTTGCAATATTTTAAGCATTATGCAAAGACTTCTCAAAACTAACATCTTCGCAGTTGTGATACCTCTAAGACCAGCCAGAGCACTAAGATCTACCAAGGTATACATAAATTTGACCCATTAAGGGGGAATCATTGAACAAAGTTCAGCTTTTTTTTCTCACTGATGTAGTTTCATTACATCTTCGAGATAAGTAATAACCTTTAGAATGTCTCCACCCCTACCCTACTGAAATCTCTTCAAAAGCCAGCCGTGATCCTTAAACTCCAGAAGACAGTAGCCCTTTCCTAGATCATAGCATTAGTGACTCCTTTGTAGCACTTGACCCTGTTAGACACACCTTCCTTAAATATTAAGTTCCCATCTCAAAATCAGACACACAATAGATAATAAGTTAAAGCTCTTCTTTCTGTAAAGTTCCTCCCCTCTTAGCTTCTTTGAAACTTGCCTCTCTTGGTCTCCAGTTACATTTTTGAGGGCTACAATACCTTGGAATCAATCCTCTATTTGATCTTCAGATGAAACTCTTCTACCCCATACACTTCCTCACTTTTCCAGGGTCAAAATTAATAGCTCTCTCCTTTGTGTTCTCATAACCCTTTGCTCTATTCCTGCTATCACACTGATCATGATCTGCTTTGGATTTTAGTCAACAGAGGACATATTTTATAACCACACGTATTTTCAGCTAAGTTGTTGAACTGAATGGAATCTTTAACTCCTTCCTTTTTCCCACCCCTCCAATGCCAATCACATGCTGAACCTGAAAACGATTTAATTTCATTCGTCCCCTCCTGTGTATTTCTATTACAACCCACCCAGTTTAGAACCTACTAGCCTTTCATAGAGACTACCCCAATAGCTTCTAACTTGTCTACCTCCATGTTTCCTACCTCTTACCTATAAAGCGAGGTGAGGTAGATTTCAAAAATGTAATCGAATCATGTTACTCCTTGGCTCAAAAATGGGTAAAGGTTCTCTAATGTCTACCATACTGATGTGCTAATTACACATTCAAGGCCCTCTGCACTCTCTAGGTCTCCAATACCATTCTTTCCTTTTCTTCCATGTCTCCTTTTTAATTAGCAGACATACCATGATACTTTTCATTCCATGAGGACACCCACGCCATCCACCCCTTTCTTTGCCTATGTGGATATAATTCTTCTCACCTGTCAAAACGTTGCCCATCTTTAAAGCCTTCCTCAGGAAACACTTCCTGATCCCTAACCCCTTCCCCCTCACATACCCACAAGAAAGTACATATGATTTCTTCCTCTGAATTTGCAATACATTTTACTTATACATCTCTGAGGATGCTACTTAAGCTTTCTTCTATCCCAGTCAGGTAAGTAGTAGTCTTACCTCTCTCTTAGGTTTATGAGCAACTTAAAGGCTAAAATACAGACTTCCTCATCATTTTATTCTTCCAACCACCAGAACACTAAATTGCATATGGCAGAAATGTCATAAATATTCATTGAATTTAACCTAACTGAAGCTTTTACAAATAGCCAGAAAAGCTCAGGTTCCATATAAGAAGGATGGGGGCTCAAGCCAACTTAGCGCTGGCATCTGTGATGACTGGTGTTCTCAAAATTTCCACTTAAGGCTGATGACAGAATTAAGCTCTGCTACAGTCAATGAATAATTTATTTGTGCACAAAACATTCTGTTAATGGAAATCTTTTTATGGCTCAAGATCTAAAATATATTTACTGCCCTATAGTTATTAAATGTTTGCTTTAATCATTAGTACACAAGGTAATGACAAATGATAATTACAGGATCATTCTATGCTCTTAAACTGATTTAATCAAGAGTATCTCTTCTGAAATTCAAAAAATTCCTCAGTGTATGGGAATGGGGGTGGATTACCCTGGAACTACCCAACTCACTGCCACCATCAAATTTAAGAACCTACAGATTCTGTTGTTAGTAATACCACCAATTGGGAGAACAACTTTAGGTTCAAATAGCTAATACATTTTTTATTTTAATGCTCAAGGAAAAATCCCCCTGCTTCCCTGAAGTAGACTGCTTCAAATGAATACATCATAGCAAAACAGAAGTGAATGTGTTTGTGTATTCCCTAGATTTCCCAGCCTGCCAAAAAATGTTCCTTTGCTGTGCTATTTCAGCAAGTCGTGAGATGACAATGATTATGCTCCTCAAAAGGAAAAGATAGCTATTTCCCCCCTGTTCTTATTTTTGGAGACCAAAAGGCACACTTCTGGCTGCTGTGAGTACTCTGACGAGTAGACATGTTCCTGAGGAGGAGAATTTGGGGCGAACTGTGGCAGGGGTAAGGTGGAGAAACCTAAAACCATCCTAACCTCTTGGAAAATATTTAAGGAGCCAGAAGGACAGCAGAAAGAGGAAGAAGTCTCAAGTCCTCCAATGAATTCCTGTTTCCACCTCTCAACCCTCATGGAAAAAAGAAAAGTCAAGTAGTAAGAAACATATGCTTTTTACCTACATTTATCTCAAACCCAACTAGTATACGTTCAAGTTCATCACCCTGTTACGGAAACCAGTTTCTCTTTACTTCTCTTTTCCTATTAAGAGTAATATTTGAACTCCCAGGCTCAAAGCCTAGTGCCATCATTGACAACTTCCTCCTGTTCCCCTACTCCCAGAGTAGTAGGGGAGTAGTGCACGCACACACACGCGCACACACACACACACACACACACACCTCGTATACCCAATCAGGCAGGCAGTCCTACGTTGGCTTCCTGCATACTCTGGCTTATATTATCTGTGTTCTGTCAATCCTTATTGCTACCACTCCAGGGCAGACCGTGCGCACCTGCCTGAAATCCCAATGCAAAAGATCTGATCAGAAGGTACTCTGGGCCCAACTGGCAAATTTCCAAAGGACAGGTCTAGGCATGGTGTCCTCCGGTATGTAATCCAGGGATAATTACCAGAGGCAGTGACCTGTGGAAGTGAGGAGGGTCTTAAGAAAAACAATTTAAGCTGCAAGTAGGCACAAGGGCACCATAATCATACCTGAGAAGTCAGAAACCAAGGAAGAGATTGGAGAAGTCAGAAAGAACCCCCTGAACCTAGGCTCAAGTGTTCACTAAAGTTTTCTCAAAGTACTTTCATCTGTGGTATGAGGGAGGAGACATAAAGGGCACAACATGAGGTGATAGCTCTTGTACGAATTAATGTAAGTACCTCCTAAGTGGCTTCAATGCTTTCAGAGACTCTTACTGCTATGCACCCCACCCCCCATCTCTACCCACCACACCATCCAGCACAAGCTAGCTGGATTCATCTTCCTCATGTGCAACAACTCTGATTGTGTCTCTCTTCCACTCAAACCTGTTCAGGGCCTTCCCACCACCACAGCAATGGTGCCCCACATTCACACTATGTTTACACCTGTATCTCCCAGGAAGCCTCTAGTTTAGAAGCCATGTTTTATGTTATCTCATTAGATTTTTTCAGAGGTCAGTTGTTTTTATTCCCATGGTCAAGACAAATACAATAAAATATCATTGTCAGGGGAATAAAGGGGTTTTTGTTTTATTTTATTTGTGGGAGAGAGTGTTGCCATTAACATAGAGAAGTTTTTGTGTTTTTTTTTTTTGTATTCAGAAAGATCACTAAAATACACATAAATTTATTCTTATGGCTCTGCTCTGGATAGTTAATAAGTATCAGACTTGCTGATTCATCTCACTGATAAGACTAAAGCCAGTTATAAATTTGCAGTCCCCAAAAGGAATTTGAAAAGAAAACCCACAGCTGAATATTTTATTAAATTAAACAAATATTTATTGAATATCTACTGTTTTTTTCAATCACCATTTTCAAGGCTGAACAGGAAACCAACAAAATAAAGACACAGCCTTTGCCTTCAAGCAGCTGATAGTACGGTGTGTGAGAGAAAAAAACTTCATAGAAATCACTTTAATGTAAAGCACAAAAATACATACAAAAAGTGACATGAGAGAAGTATAAAATATTAAGGGGATTGAGAGGGAAATGAAGTAAAACATGAAGATGAATAATGCTCATATACTAAGTAAATAAGACTAAAATAAAAGAATTGGCCAGATTCTGATATCAGTAAAGCATAATTAACCAATAACCAATAATGCAAGTAAGAGATGAGGCAGAAAACACAAAGTCAATTTGTCTTTGGACAATTCATGGATGAGAAGTCAATGTGATATCAGGTTCAAAATTAAAGATCTCTCAGTGAGTGGTTTTGTTCAATATCCAATTAGCAAATTTTTATGTAAACTATCCAAGAGAATCAGAATTCCAAGGGCCATTCTTGAGGTCTAAGGATGTTGCTTGGAGTTTGTGAGATTCTTAGGGCAGGGGAGTCACTGGGTGAATTTAACAGTTAGTATGACCAAAGAAAGGAAAGGTACACTGCCTCCAAGATTTTCTACAAGACCTGATTCTTCACTAAAACTTCAACGTAGCTTCTATTTCTGTATTTGATTCATTCTGAACAGAACACAGTGACTGTATCAGCAAAGCTCCAATATTTGAACACTGGTAGTCAACTAAACTGGTGACCAGGCAGCAAGTGACATGCTATCTAGAGTTGCAGGACCTAGGGTGAAAGTCTGGTCGTATGGCTCACTAGTGCTGTGACTTTGAGCAAATCACTTAGTTGTAACCCCCTGAGCCTCCGTTTCCTCAGACACAGAATAAAATGTGAGTAATAGCTACATAACAGTTATTGTCTAAAGCGAGATAATGTACCATGGAAGCCATTTGTAAACTGTACAGTATTACACAAATGGTAATTCACGTCATGAGAGAAACAAGGAAACTAATTAATTACTAAATCCTATTGTGTAGGTTTTTGTGTGGAGAGTAAAAGATGAGAGATTTACCACCCATAAACATCCTTCACTGTGATCTAAAGTAAGGAGACAAGAAGACGGATAGGCAGGAGGGAATACTATGAAATGATATAGAAGCAACCCTCGGTTTTTGGATGCTTAAAAAATGTTCATGGGGAAAAAAATGTGCTTTGTTCATACTACTGACTTAATTAATGCTTGTTGACTGAACGACGAATAAATGAAGGGGTAAGGTACTGAATGTGGGAATGAGTGAAGGTAGAGCCAAGTGAGATGCCTGAAAAACAAGGCAGGAAAGGGGCACCTGGGTAGCTCAGTCGGTTAAGCGTCAGACTCTTGGTTTGGATCAGGTCATGATCTTTGGGTTTGTGAGTTCAAGCCCCACTTCGGGCTCGGTGCTGACTGTGCGGAGTCACCTTGGGATTCTCTGTCTCCCTTTCTCTCTGCTCCTCCCCCATATGCACTGTCTCTCTCCTTCTCAAAATAAATAAATAAACTTAAAAAAAAAAAAAAAACAAAGCAGGCAGCATCAGGCTGTGTAAACAGGGACTGAGTCTAGGCTTCATATCATTTTGGTAATACTCATTCATAAGTACCGATACCTTCTTCAGTTACCTTAAAACATAAAGGACCCAAACGGAAGAGTTGTATGCGTCCAAAAAGCTATAAAAATGACCCTGCCTAAAAGGAAACATTTTGAAGTCCACAACACACTAAAGCTCAAGGGTCCACTCTGAATTCTACGTGACAACAGGAAAAATTACACCAAACCCATAGAGAGCACAGAGTAGGTCTAACGTGCAACTTCATCAGATCTTTATAAAATCTGCTAAAATGAGTCCAGAGAGAATGGATTAAAAGTTTTCCTCACTTTTATTTTCCATATTTGTGTAAGTAATGACATATATATTTTTTAAATTTATTTATTTTTATTTTTTTAATATCATTTATTGTCAAATTGGCAATACATACAACACCCAGCGCTCATCCCAACAAGCGCCTTCCTCAATGCCCATCACCCATTCTCCCTTTCCCCCACCCCCCTTCAGTTTGTTCTCTGTATTTAAGAATCTCTTGTGGTTTGCCTCCCTCCCTCTCTGTTTCTATCTATATTCCCCTCCCCCCATCCCCCATGGTCTTCTGTTTAGTTTCTCAAGATCCACATATGAGTGAAAACACAATATCCGTCCTTCTCTGACTGACTTATTTATTTTATTATTTGTAAATTAAATTTGGATTTCAACAACTTCCGACTCCCAAAATTACTAACTATAATAACTATGTAACTCTCAGCTAAGTAATTACTGCTCTGAAATGCAATTTCCTCAAGTGATTATGGTATTCTTAATTTTCACTTTAAAAAGATTAAGCACCTATAGCACAGAGCCCAACTCATGGAACATATTAATAATTTTCACCTTCCTTCTTACCTTTCCTCAGCTTAAAGAAGACATGTCACTTACATAGTTCTTCAATAATTATATCTAATGCAATGAAAAAATATCAATCTGAGCATATCGTTAAAGGACCATAGGTCAGCTAATATTACTTTTAAAATGAATAATTTCAAGACCAGTCAAAAGAACTGGCTTCGCAAAAGAAACTGGCAATGAATGAAGAGCAGTATTATTGATTAAAAGACAAAACCATCTGTTTTTACTATATTTTACAAAAAGTGTCATAAAAGAATGGTCACTCTAATGGTGAGGGTTTCCCTTTCTTGTCTTAGTAACGGTTTTCTATCTACGACCAATTTGGGGTAGCAAATTTTTTAGATGTATCATTTATAAAACATATCCTCACTTGGGCTAATGGACAAGGCCAGGTTCACAGATAAAGTCATGGACAGATTGCTGATTATATACAACACGGACATCTTAAAAGAACCACACCAATTTCATATGAAGTGTTTCCTTACCAAAGGAAGTATTTGGTTTGAGAAAACGTACTTATTTCTATGCGTTTTGTCCTCAATGACAGCCTAAAGAATCAGTCACATGGTTAATAAGACGTTACGTATTGTTATGTTTAAATAATGATTATAACTACCATTACCACTACTAATCATCATCATAATCACTACTAGTTATTGAGCCCCTATCACCTGCCAGGAGTTTAATCCTCACATAATCTTATAAATTTACTTAACTAAAAAAAAAAAAATTATTTTAAAACACAGTGATTCCAATGAGCTGACTTTTAAGCAAGGGCTCCCAGAATTCACAGTGTAATAAATAAGGAGAAGGCCAACTATATTCAATGTCCACACCACGTCCATTCTCAGGTAGCACTTACGGAACATAATCGGTACAGTCTCCCTTAGGTTAGGTCCCACCAACTGAAATTTAACTGTAACGCCATGGGGTACTTTGGGAATAACTGTAAAGGCCAACCTTGTGAGTACATAGAAAATTAAATGTGGCAGACAAAAACATTTAGGTTAGTGGTGCACAATATTAGCTTTCATTTTCTAACATCTATCACAGCTGTTGAAGAATTAAGGTTTGGCTTTTGAAATTTTTTTAACACTTCTCTTCCTAATGAGTTTTTCATCTAACTGCCTTATATCCCTTTAATTATCCAAAATACTTTTTCTGAATAGCATCTCACGTGCCCATAACGATGGAAATTATTGGTCGCAAATGAATCTTGGGTCATGAGCCTTACAGGCAAAATTAAAAGATGTCCCAAGGTTTCTGCGTTTGGTATTTCCATACTCGTTGAACACGCAAAAGCCACACTAAACAAATCAAGCTCCAGGGCAGTTGTCTCAAGGGAGATTATTTTAGACAACCCTAAAGCAGTTGTTGGCATCATATAAATTATGCAACAGTATCCCTGAAAAACCACGTGACCTCAGCATGTCTTAAGATGCCCATAGGTGAAGCAGACACTGTTAGTTTGGTTTTGAAGACTGCTCCCCAAATGGCTAGATGCTCTTCTCTCTTACTCATTATCATCCCTCAGGTTTTTACATAGCCTCCATTTATTCAGAGGAAAATTAAATAACAAGCCACACAATTTAGCATAAAATTTAAAATATCAGAACCTCAAATCTCGTGACCTGGACTAGAAATACAAATATTTTTCCAAATGTTCTGTTACTGTGCAAAGGGTTAATTAAAACGTGAGTTTGCCTGGATTAAAAAATAAAATAAAATAAAATAGCCGAACCTTAAAATCAGTATCATTTAGACTTCTGATGCCAAAAATCTGTTTGACAGAGCAGGTTTTACTATGCTGACATTTTAGCAGTAGCCAAAGTCCTGTTCCCACTAAATTCTGTCTTGGCAACACCAGTAATTTGCTAAGAGCCTAAACTCCTCTTGGTGAGGACTTCTCCACCTCAAGAGTTTTCCACAGATTCACAGTGCGACGAGGACGTTGGTTTGAGTAAGACTTTAAGGTTTCTATTCTTATCACAGAAATCAAACTTTCTGTAAAATGAGAACGGCTTAACATAAGGAGAGATGCTAATTTACTCAAAATGTTCAGCAGGCTTTAGATTGGAATCTGAGGCAATATAATAAAATTATACATAAATACCTCACTAACGGTAAAATCCGATATTCTTATATGACCTCAAGATTCTTAATAAGCAAATAATTATTAAAAGAGTAAATGGGGGTGCCCGGGTGGCTCAGTGTCCGACTCTGTGAGGTCATGATCTCACAGTTCATGAGATTGGGCTCTGTGTCAGCACAGAGCCCGCCTGGGATTCCCTCTCTCCCTCTCTCTCACTGCCCTCCCCTTCTCTCTCTCTCTCAAAACAAATAAGCAAACTTTAAAAACAAAACAAAAATAAGAAAAAAAATAGTAAATAAAAGGATATGGTTCCAAGCTATAAATGACCACATTTTCTAATCTTCTTATCTTTCTAACTAGGATATTTCCAGAAATATTGTAAAAACTTGCAAACGTGTTCATTTAGATAGCATCCCAGACATCTTTCACGGGTAGTAAGGGCCTCAAATCATTACTGCCTAAGTTTCACATAAAGCTTAATATTTGGCTTGAAAGATCTTTTCAAAAATTCTGCAATCAAACCATATAAAAAGAACTTGACTCCACTTACCCAGCAGCTGAATGTTACTGAATCGGTAAAAGAGTGTTCCAACCAAGTCAATTCACTTAATTTTTCAAGCCAATCTGATTACCATTGTCTTTTTAAAAATTCAAAGACTCCACCTAACGAGGAAAGGAAAACAAAAAGAAAAACAAATAATGTTTAAGCCAGAGTAGCATAGGATCAATACATTAAGAACACAGAAATCAGATCAAGATTATTGTTAAATCCTCTCCCAAGTTACTGTACTGCTTAAAAGTATAAAACAACAAAAGCATCTGCCAACTGAAATTTACCAGTTTGGGATAAAATGAATATTCAAGCATAGAGAAAACAATAAAATAACACATTAAATGTGAGAGCAGAGACTTTATTGTCAGTGCTGATTGACACACAGAAACAATGACTATATAATGCAAGTTAGGATATGTAAAATTAGATGGCAACCGATTGCTTTGGGATTTGGCTCATTGATTCTTATTAATTTACTGATGCAATTAAAATGCGTAGGCTGCTATTCCTTAAAAACAGTTAAACTCCAGTTACACATAATCTCTATTGAGGAATATAAACTAATACCTAGATAGAGCATTTGGAGAGAATGCACTGGCATGCACGAATTTCCAAATCATTCTTCGAAGGTTATACCTCGTCTCCCACAGAGAGTGTTTATTCTCCTAAAGACCCATAAACAGCTTATGGTTTATAAATAATATCATTTAATTCCATTTTCTTTACCGGTAGGCACACCTTTTCTGAAGCCCGAATATTAAACTACTATTTCAGTTCCAAGAGTAAGTTTGAGAGAAAGCAAGCTATATCTCAACTGATGAGAGCCTAAAATAAATGGGATGCTGGAAGGCTGAGCAGAAGAGTGAGATTACAAAATTGGACAGCGTCCAGCTACTCCCGAATCAAGTCTCCCCAAGATAGATTTAGTATGTTTTAAAGTCCCAGAACATCAAATCCAACCATATCCACGTGAAAATTCAAAAACCTATTCCAAAGCCATAAGCACATGATTTTTTATTATGCAATGTGGAATTAGCTACATATTGCCACTCCACTAATCCCACCACACCTATTAGTGAAATTAATTTAGCTCATCTCAGTATTTAATAAAGGTTGATACAGATTTGCTATCCACTATTAGAAGATAGATGTTCAAAAATAAACCTAACCCAGAACAAACCAAAAACATTCCTAACAGTGGAGAAGACAAACAGCAATAATTATACATACTAAGTAGAAATCCACAGCAATCACTGGAAATACATTTTCACTTCCAAGACAATCCAATGTCTAGATTCTAGACTTACTGCTGTTCAAGAAATAATTATCTAGAAAATTGAGATGGATATGATCTCAAAAGACTTCTTCATTCACAGAGACAAACAGTCTTGATTATTATGCTAGGGTTCTTGCCATAAATATGACAAGATAAAAGTCAAACGGTTTGGTTATTTTAAATTATCCTGGATCAACAAATGTAAGCACCTAAAGGAGCTGCAAATGGTACAACACACACATTTCTCACACTTGAATATCTAGAGCTGTGAAAATATTTTTGTACTTTCTAGGCCTTTATGGAAGTTGCAAAGGCTGTTTCAAATAATATTCAGAAGATGGCTTTATAGTGTCACCTCTGAATTCTTGCCATGATGGCTTTGGGCTAGTACACTGTTTAGCAACTTATAGCCTTATGTTAGTCATTTTCCAAGAAAGCGTGAGGGCACTTTCCCTCACGATGCAAAATGACTTGAAGATTCTTAGGAATCCTTTTCTCGCTTTATCAACATGAGTGAAATTGACCTGTACCAAAGTTTAGATCTACCATCACCTTTCCGTGCTTGTTTATTTCTTAGCATACTGTTTTCTTAACATGTAGCTCTTGCCCCATAAAGGGACTTAAATGACTTGAGCGTGGCCAGTCATTAAGCCAGTATCTCAAAAGGTCTTACATCTATAGTACAGCAAGTATGTTGTCGTTTTAATCTAACTATGCTTATTGGAGTGGTCTGTGATTTCAAATTACTTAGTAATATTTCAGTGTTGATATTACTAATGTATGGTACCTCATATCAAACCTCACAAGCAGTTAAGTACAAAATATATTAGTCATCTGTATGGATGATTCAGATGAATGACTGTTCCTAATTAGCACAGAAGATACAGATCTGTTGCCTGCATAACAGGTGAGCCTCATGTGTACAAACCACAATACAACATTCTTTAGAAATGTTGATTTCCTTAGAAATGAGCAATGACACCTAAGATACCACAATAAGTTCCCTACAATTTCTATACCACACAGTAGTGCAGAGCCTAAAATAATTTTATAATCTGATGAAAGCAGTTGAATCTAAACCTTCTTACCTTCAATTTGTTTTTATTGCCTGCCTCAACACATTAGGAAAAAGGAAAAAACAAAACAAAACACCTCAGTCTGTGGTATTTTGGCTTCATCAGAAAATCTAAATGCATCTGAAACTGTGTAGTACAGTCAGTTATGTAGTCTAAACAATTGAGTAATTTGTCATTAGCTAATAGTTGATCATGCTTGTTACCGATTGGTCTATATTTATATATAATAAATCAGATGTGGCCACAATGCTGAACCTAAGTGACTTTCTCTAGCTTAATGATTTATCCCATGTAGTATAGAGGAATCATGCTCTCTGAGTTGACCAGACCACTCCGAGAGTGCTTTCACCATCCATGCTGCTGCAACAATGGACGTAGTAAACGTGTCGTTTTAGTAGCACTTGGCACCCTGGAATAAGGTTGGGAACTTTGATGTCTTTATACCTCTGGACATATCCTTAATCCAGGTCCAGAGGAGGTCATCAAACACCCTCCTTCTATTGATGATGAGACTGAGACTCAGAAGGTCACAGTCATTTGCCCAAGGTCATGCAACTAGAAGGCAGATTTCCTGACTACTATTCCACTATTTTCCCTTTACATCATTGAGCTTCTCTGAGCACCAATGATACTAAAGATGCTTCCCAGTTTAGGATGAGAAGGAAATGCAGAAGTCCACGAGTGCAAAGTGAGTGGGAACAGGTCAGCAAATACCACAGGCTCCACACCACCCTCTGCATCACAGTTAGAAGTAACATGCTTCTTTGTAAATCTAGTAAAAACCTGGCCACGGAGAATAAAGAAACAGAATAACTGAACTGTTAGAGACCCAAAACCTCTTGGCATATTTTGGCAGAGTTCCAAAATAACATTTGGGAAGCAGTGCCCTAACAGCCAGAGTTAGTACAGCTGCCCTACTTAGTCATTTATATTATTTTTCTTTAGAAATACATAATGACATTGAAGACATTTATAACCAAAAAAAAAAAAAAAAAAAACAAAAAACAACCTTCTTAATCCCATCACCCAAACATAATTATTTTCATTTTTTAAAAATTTAATCTAGTATTTATTTGTCCCTATAAGCATATTTTCACATAGATATTCTCATAACACACATATAACAACAATGCATTCTAACTTTTTTTCATTTATTATTTGATATACATGTTCTACATTTTCATGTAATTCATATAGTTTTCATTTTTAGTAGCCACATAATATTTCATAGTCAGCACACTTAGTCATTTCCTTAACCATTCCTATATGCAGGAACATTAAAGATGTTCTTGTTTATTTTTAACACTAGAGATACTACTCATCCTTAAAACAGTAACAGAAATAATATTATTAAATCAAAGACTATGAGTATTTTTATGGACTTCACATTTATAGCCATGTTGATTCCAAGAGACTGAAATCACCTACAAAACTACCAACGATATCTGAACATTGCATTTCCACCAAACCTCATGTTTTTACATGACTAAATTTTCCGGTGGTTTATTTAATGTAAAATGGCACTTTCGGGTTGCCTTTTTATGTTAATGGTGACTGTAATCATTCCTCATTTAAAAATAATTTCATTGTCTCATTTTTAATGTAAAAATTATCTCTATTCATATAATTTGACTACTTTTTGGTCCTATTTTTTCCTGTGAATTTAAATGACCCTTTAATATGATGCCTATATTAACTTTTCTACAAACTGTTCTGTAAGTTTATTTATTTTTAGATCTTTAACCATTTCATATATCTGGCATGAATTTGGATCCACAGCAGGAAGTACATACTCAAATATTTTTGACAAACTCCAAGTTATCCACAGTACTATTTACCAAGCTTGCTATGTTATATTTTAACTCTGTATTGTCTCATAATGGATCCACGATGGGCTTCCCATTTTGTTACACTGATCTACATATTTAAATTGGAACCTTTGTTCAGACTGAGTACATATAATGTGAGTGACATTACCTTATGAACTTGCTGTTAATGTGTTGGGCAGTTTTAATTGCTGTTGTTGTTTTACAGTCTATTTGAATCTACAGTAGGGCAAGATTTCTATTTTTGCTCTCTTTTTTTCAAACGCTCCTTGATATTTCCTTAAGTGCACACATATACCTGCAGAACTCTTACCCTTTTTTTCCCTGATTATATTATTTGATTAAGTGTAATATTTGCCCTCCACATTCAGCCATACCCAAAAAAATCCCATTAAAAGTTTGAATAGAATTGTGTTGAATCATATATATAGGCATCCTTTCAATATTTCGTTTTGCCATGTCAAAAACAGTGTATTATGGTGCATTTCTATGTTTATTACATTTTTCACATTCAATAATCATTTGCATTCTAAAAGACTCTTGGTTCTGTGTCTTTCCTCATTTCCATTTCACTTGCTTGGAAACACTGAATTCCTCAAGTCCAGCAACTGAATTGTGTCACCAGATCCTCTGAATAATATTCTTTACAAGTAGGCAAACGCTGATTAAACAGAAAAGTGTTGTAAGTTCTAGCTTAAATAAAACATCTTAATTGCCTCAACAAAGATGAGATTACACTGTGTATAAACGACACAACCACCCCAATCATATTCCAATCATATTATTTTCTTGGTATATCCACAAGACGCAGCCCTGAATTCATTTAAAACATAGCTGAAGGGCTGAGATACCTAGTATGTTCCTCTATCTCCGATCCCAATGTCTCTCACTTCTGCTGTGAACTAGGTTCAAAGGTAAAGCAAAACCAACAATGAACTGCACCTAACTTAAATTATATTAATCTTTTAAACTCAAATTTGACTAAGAATACTCTACATATTGTTGAACGTTTAATGATGTCCACGTATTATTCATCCTCTTTGATATACCAAACCTGGGGACTCTCAAGGAATCTTGTATTTTATAAAATGTATGAGTACCTGAAGAATTCTAGACACCATAGTGAAAAGGAAGGAAAGACAAATAGAAGAATGGGAGGGGAAACACCAGGAATATCTGTGCGAAGGTAGGCAAATAAGGACAGAAGCTATTTTCCATCCACACTGTGAACGTCATACTATGTGTCAGGTTGACTGAAAGCATGAGTGATGTGCTCCTCCAATTTCCTGAAGAAAGAAACACATAGAAAATGTGGCAAATATTTAATCTAAGCCTTGTTTCCTGAAAGACTGCAAGATGCCCACAAATTTTCTTTCCCAGAGTTCAAAATAGCAAGCTGAGTGGGTGTAAGCACTTCAAGTGTAAAAAGAAAAAAAAAAAAAAAAGGTAACTAAGGAAAAGGAAATCATATACTTTTTGCTCTTCAGTAGGAGAATTTTGAAAGAAGCCAGGTAAAGGGATTTTAATGATTTGGATCTAAAGTTGTCTTGAATCAGAATATAAATACAGTCTTAATACTCTGGTCACTTTTAAAGGTTGCAGTTTCTATGTAAAGAATAAATTTCCATTCTCATTGTTATTGTAAGAACAGACAGTTTCACCCTAATACAGCCAGATACTAAATGACCACAATACAACACTGACAAAAGGGAGAGTTGAAGGTTCCTGGGGTCTCTACCCCTCCCAGGAAGAGAAACCTTCCTCTACAATGCTTTTTTTTTTTAATGTTTTATTATTTATTTTTGAAAGAGAGAGAGAGAGAGGGAGAGAGAGAGAGACAATGAAAGCGGGGGAGGGGCAGAGAGAGAGGGAGACACAGAATCCAAAGCAGGCTTCAGGCCTCTAAGCTGTCAACACAGAGCTGATGTGGGGCTCGAACCCACAAACCCTGCGATCATGACCTGAGCCAAAGTCAGATGCTTAACCAACTCAGCCACCCAGGCGCCCCTCAACAATGCTTTTAAAATTTTAACATGCTTATGAGTCACCAGAGAAGTTTGTTAAAATGTGAATTCTGATTCTATTGGTCTGGATGGGGTCCAACTTTTGGGAGTTCTCTGGTGACGCTCATGTGCTGGTCTGAGGTCCACATTTTCAGAAGAGCGGTTCTAGTCTGTAATAACCATTTACCAACAGCCACACAAAAGAAATAACAATCAATTAAGAACATTTACAAGGTGGAGTGCCTGGGTGGCTCAGTCGGTAAAGAGACCAACTCCTGGTTTCAGCTCAGGTCATGATCTTAGGGTTCGTGGGATCGAGCCCAACATCAGGCTCCACACTGATAGCATAGAGCCTACCTGAGATTCTCTCTCCCCCTCTCTCTGCCTCTCTCCCATGCTTGCTTGCATGCTCTCTCTCTTTCTCTCTCTCTCTCAAAATAAATAAATAAACTTTAAAAAAATTAAAACTTCAAAAAAATAAAAGCACATTTGCAAGGTATCTACCATTGTTCTAGCTGTTTAAGAAATAACAAAGTACACAATAACAAAGCCCTGAGTCAACAATGAAAAATTATTTTGAAAAATTAAGTGCTGAATGTTAAAATGTGTGGTAATGATTCCCAGTATAACAGAAGTTGAGAACAGGAAGAGTTCTGTAGGGGTTAGAAGAGTGGCAAATGGCTTCCCAGATCAGGCTGGACTTGATCAAGCCCCAGGTTCAGGGTGGTGGTGACAGGGAGACAGCAGGGGACCAGAAGAGGCAATGTTGGAAGGGACACTGAGAGTTCCAAAAAGAGAAAACTGCTTTGTAGTGCACCTGCTTTGTAGATGCAGATATTATCATTTGAAATTTTAACCTGAATTCACTTCTAACTAGGTGAAGGGAACTTCTGACTTTGTTTAAAATTTGTAAGTTTGGGGCACCTGGGTGGCTCAGTGGGTTGAGTGTCCAACCTTTAATTTCGGCTCAGGTCATTGCATCAGGGTCATGGGATCGAGCCTCACACCTGGCTCCATGCTGAGTGTGAAGCCTGCTTAAGATTCTCTCTGTCTCTCTTTCTCTCCCTCTGCCCCCTCCCCCACTCGCACTGTCTCTCTCTCTCTCTCTCTCTCTCTCTCTCTCTCTCTCAAAAAAAAATTTTTTTTTGTAAGTTTGGGAATTATAATGCTATTCCAGGGAATAAAGAAATGGGTACATGTGCCTTAATCTTATGCAAATTTTCTCCAATGGCAACAGCAACAGTATTATTAATGACATTTTAGGCTTAAGCCTGGTAGCACAAAATTACCATTTTTGTATATATATTTATGCATATGTATGCATATGTATGCTTTTGATTAACATATGTCTCTAATGATTAACAATTTTAAAAGCACTGGAATATAACTTTTCACTACAATAGAATTAAGAGACTTCTGTGATTTGGAGCACTGAATTTTACTTTTATTATAAAAATAAACACTTTTTTTCTTCTATAAAATACTTTTAGATGGCACATACCCACACACACCCTCAGCTCCGGCATTATTCTTCCCTTTCCTCCCACACTGGCTGACAATGGGAAAGAAAACACATCCAGAAACAGAATGAAATTATTAATGAATTATACTTTAGTTGGTTTTTAAATCTCCTTAGAAAGTGTTTTTCCTGTCAACCTACAATATGTTCGATATATTGTCCAGTGGATTTAACAGAAAAGAAAGAAAGAAAGAAAGAAAGAAAGAAACCAGAAGGTTGCAAAGGTCACTATAAACTTGAAACTCAATCTGTAAACTTTATTTACTGAAAAAGAAATTATAGGGAGAGGTGGTACCTATAACCTGCAGGAGGGAAGGGAAGTGTTTGAAGGAGAAACGGTACATTCTAGCATTCCCAGGACAGGTCAACAATCTTACTGACCTCCAGTTCCATCTTTGGAACTACCAACGTCACTTTATTGTAAGCAGTGAGAAATGACATATGGAATACTGGCAAATATTGCATTTCCTATTGATGTGAAATGCCATAACTCTGGTTTACCAGCACCCCTCTCCCTTACCGGTTCCTGCCTCCAAAACCTCCCTGTGTTTGCTGGAAGATGTAATTTAGGAATGGATTACGGCAAAAGTCTGCAATTTCAAAGTATCTAGACTTGAATGTTAAAGTGATGTTAAATGCATCACTATAGCTGTGCTAAATAAGGCTCTAGTATCAGGATGAACCAATGGACTTACCTATATGCCCACTCTAATACACACACACATACAAGCACTCTTTACCAACCAGAAAAAGATATTACTACGAACACACTAAGTCATTATTCATGAATGCCTTGCAAAACACTAAACAGAATGCCAACACTCATGCCCTAAAAAGACCGTGAAGTTTGTCTTCTACAAATGTCTTCCTCTTTCTACTCTGAACGTTTTCAGGTGTCCTCCCCTAACTAGGTCATGGCATCATGCAGGCTGCATTCCCCAACTCCTGCAAAAAAGAGCTAATAATCGTTTTCATACTTGACTGCCAAAAATGTAATGTGTTCTCATTAGGGAAAACAACAAACCAACCAACCTTGCGACTTTGTAAAACTTCATATAAAGAAAAAAAAAAAATAACGGTTGGGAAAGAGACGTATTTGGGGAATGGGTTTTACTAGAATAGAAGCAAGAAACCCCTTCTGTGGGAAATGCTGTTACTAACCCTATAAAGATACAGTGCACCTAAACTAGAACAAGATATGGTCTGCTTTCAGTTTTCTGAGGCAGTTTCTATTTGAATTGAATTGGCCCTTCAGAAGACAGTTCATCAATGATAAATTCCTTTTCTCTCTCTCTCTCTCTCTCTCTCTCTCTCTCTCTTTCTCTCCCACCTGGATCTAGCCTTTTCATTAGTTTTAAGGCATAACGCCATTTTTACTTCTTTGGTATGTATCATTATAGTCTTCTGTGTTTATGTGTACACCTGCTTTTAGAATTAGCAACAGATACTACCAGAAGTCACAGGAGTTAAATTTACAACAGCACAGACCTCTAACTGCAAGCCTGGAACCATGGTGGGAAACAGGTTCAGTTAAGAAAGACTTCCTCAGCCAGAATTTACGTCCTCACTAACCAGGCTGCCAGGCCTAGATCAAATGAAGGTCGATGCGATGTCCCCAGAGGAAGCTGTTCAACTTGCCTGGTCGGTTCCCCTGAGCCCTGCCAAGGAGGCCCTGCAGTCTGACAGCCGACCTGGCAGAGCCAGTGTCTTCCCCAGGCCGAGAGTCCTCCACCCCCACCACCAACCAGGAGCACCAAAGCCAGCAAAGCAAAGCCGAGCAGCTGGAGGCAGCCACTTGTGGATGACACAAAGGCAGGCTCCCTCTGCCCTGGGAGTGACGGTGACTGTGACGGTGACGATGACGAGAGCTGTTGAAGTGTATACTGTGAGACAGGACATCCCTCCTGGCATTCTGGGTGAGTAAAGCCCAGGCCAGGGCAACAACAGCCTGGCCTGAGGACAGTCTGCTCCTCACATCAAAGCTGGAGGCCCTGGGAGGCTGGCCAGCAGCCAAAGACGCAAAGAGCAGCAGGGGAGTGTGTTGCCTTAGGACAATAGCAAACTGGGACGTGGTAGAAGTCTGTAAATTCCAAGCACTGGGGAGGTCTGCTCAGAGATTTCACCCTCTCCTGTCAGGGCTGTGATTTAATTTCCTTGAAAGAAAGAAGGAAAGAAAGAAAGAAAGAAAGAAAGAAAGAAAGAAAGAAAGAAAGGGAAAGAAGATACATTCCCAAACCTTCTGTCTCCAAAAGCAGACACCACAGTGCAAGTTAATGCACTCTGGTCCTTTTCAGCCTGCAGCCACTGTCTAAAACAATACAGCTAAGTGAGATGTGACATTCTCCCGTTCATCTTATTAGGGCATGAAGTCTAAGGGGTAATTAAGATCATTTAAATGCAAACATCACTGCTCCATTGCTAAGATCCTCCCAGATAGTTCCCATCAGTTCTGTTTAATTAGAGTGGAGACCCATGTTAATGATAACCTGACAGTTTTGTTTATTTGACAGGACAAAGCATTATCGCCTCATTTTGGGCAACAAGAACTGAAGGTGAGAAGCATCAAACTCCCAGTCACAAAGATGACTCAGCTCTTGGACCTGAGAGGCTGTACCTGGAAAAGTTTACCACTTGCTCAACAGAAACGGAGTGAATTCAAGGATCATCTTCTATCCTTTGTGGTAGAGCTTTCTGCACCAAAACCTACAGGAAACCAACTTAGGGAAAAAAAATCTGTGAGAGAGTAAAAGAAAAAGCAACCAATCATTCTCCCTTCCATGGTCTTAAAATGAGATTCCTAAAGCCCAGGATAAATGCTATCAATGTCCTGGAGCCCCATCAGGGAAGCAAGCATCAAAGGCAAACATGGCCACTGGAGTGACGGGCACCATCATGAGAATCCTCACTGCATGAATGCTCATTAGAACAGAGAGGACCTTGTGAGTTTTCCTTTCAGAGGAAATGAATATGAGTTGAGATCACTCAACTCTAATCCACCCTGTACCTCAGGGTTATCCTGTCAGCAGCACATGCCCCGATTAGGCAGCAGTTTGTCATGGCCCCACGTGTCATCCACAGTGGCATGCTGGGGGTGGAACAGCTTCCAGCTCCTTGCTAATCCAGTGTGGGGAAGGCCAAGGTACAGAGTTTTACTTGATTGCACAAAATGTAGAGCTAATTTCAGCTTCTGAATCATCATTCTGGCTGTTTCACCATCCTTAAACCATATCACAACCCTTTGAAAATATCTTTTCTATTCAATTTTCACATATTTTCACATAAGCAAACACTCAAAGTAATCCTGGTAAGTTTCAAAAAGAGGAAACCATGACAAGGAAGAAAAGAAGAGTTTTACAAATATTTGCAATTTAAAATGGTCACCTTTGCCCTAGTGCGTGGGTCAAGCCCTACATTTTCTCGTGTTATCTTCAAGCCCTTTATAAAAACCCTGGACAATTAACACTTAGCAGGACTTCAGTGCCTGAAGACACAAATCGATTTTGTTTTAGTCACACTTCTAAGAGAAGAGAAACATTAAATAATGGAAATAAAAAAGCTGCTAACTGATATAGGAAGAACCTTAGCTATTTCTGTAATAACTCCACTGGGATTTATGCTGGATATTATAAAAACAGGATGTTTTGTTTGTTGTTCCTGATAAAAGACTACCAAACCAGTATAAGACTACAAAATACGTCAAAATTACAAATCTATGTGAAGTTTCTAGTGTTAAAAAAGCCACATGGAATTTTTATTCATGTATTTAAAATTTTTGCTCAATGTGGGATGACCTCTGGAAACATGCTTCTTGTTTTTATGAATGCCAAAAGGGAAACGGTTACATAATTCTGAAATGCTCCAGCATCCTAGTGCAGGGAACTTAACCTTAAATGTAAGACAGTCATAGATCAGTCTTCACTGCTAAGACTTATTTTTAAAGTTAACATGGATTTATACATAGTATCTGAGTGCCTGCTCCATTTAGTTAGAAGCTACTTCCCAACAAAATAAGGATTCCAATAATAAATTTTTTCTAATGTTGAGGAGCCTGGGTGGCTCAGTCGGTTAAGCGTCCCAATTTCAGCTCAGGTCATGATCTTGCGGTCTGTGAGTTCGAGCGCCGCGTCAGGATCTGTGCTGACAGCTCGGAGCCAGGAGCCTGCCTCGGATTCTGTGTCTCTCCATCTCTTGGCCCCTCCCTTGCTCATGCTCTGTGTCTCTCTGTCTCTCAGTAATAAATAAATGTCAAAAAAAAGTTTTGTTTAATTTTTTCTAATGTTCCTTCTGTGCAATGTGATGAAGTTACCAGTACCATTACCAAAGAATGAACTTAATATTAATGGCTTAGAGATCATCGTAAATGGGTATGACTGGCACACCCAGATATACAATCTTATCTGTGTGTAGCGGGGAGGGAGAGAAAGGTGGAGCAGGGGTTATCTCTATAAATGAAGTCATGATTTTTCACTACTTCCTGCTTAAGTAAACAGAAGCCACATCATTCCCTTATCTTGACCCACATAGCCCCATTTGGGAATGTAGAATACCTGGGAGGAATGGTATATAGGACATAATTGCACCTAAATATTCTCCCAAGCAGATAGCTGAGTTCTGCTCTGTGCATTTAGATGCTTTTTGAAATAGCTGGGAAAGTCACTGGAAAAACCACTTGCTGTCGCAATTCCATGAATGAGTCTCCATTCAAACAAAGTCCAAGAACCAAGTGAACCATGAGTCTAGGAAGGAAATAGAAGCTACTTTTACCCTCTCAAGTCCCCGGGCCTACACCTAATCAACACAGCTGATGGTTTCACTTTTTATAAAACTATTAAAAATATCTTTTTAATATCTAACCACTTACAAACTTTTCTGCCTGGTGAAATAAAGATTTTGCTTCGTTTCTCAGTTATCTATAATTTACTATTTCTGCCATCTGTTGACATATTTAACAATCTTTTTTGAAAAAAAGATTTTTATCTTTAAGTGATCTCTACCCCCCAACGTGGGGCTTGAACTTACAATGCCAAGATCAAGAGTCGCATGCTCTACCTACTGGGTCAGCCAGATGCCCCTCAACAATCATTTACTATCAGAAGGTACACATATGTGTTTTCTGACCTCAGTGAATACCTGATTTACACACAGGATGAAAAGTGCTGTAGCTTAAATTACAATAGGGCCCCAGCAAGGGGTGAGTGTCAAGAAAGGGCTGAGGGTGGATATATACTTGAAATGGATCTGGAGTAATTAGCAGAAGCTTGCCAACCTAGACAAGGAGAAAAACAAGTTTGAGAGGAAACAGAGCATATTCAGTTTTAGAACAAACTAGATTTGAGATGTCCTTAGAAACATTTAAGTATAAATTGTCCAAGCAGACACATAGAAGCCACAGGATACCTGGGCTGAAAACCCAGTCTGGAAGGCCATTAGAAGTATCAGCATTTAGAGTGATACTTAAAACAACAGGCACACGGTTTGGGAAGCTGCCGAGAGAAGAGGCCCATGGCTGCACTTTGGGAAAAGCCACAAAGACAGGGAATGTGAGAAGGGGCTGGGAACAGGGTAACAGGGTAGGGTAACAGGTCACAGTGTCACAAGGCCAAGCAGAGAAAAAATTAAATGATAAACATAGTCAAGTACAAATCAACAGTAGATCCAATAAGACTAAAGGTTTCACTGAATTTCAGAATTAAGAGGTCACTGATATTCCTTTCTAAAGCAGGTGGCCAAAACTGTGATGCACTTGAGATAGGCAATGTAGAAGCTAGAAAGCCATTAGGATTATTGGTTCTAGTTTGTTTACTATAAAAATGTAAAATATGTGAGCATGTTTAATTTTCCAAGTTGAGAGACCTTTAATAGCTATGGCCCTGGGGGGAAAAAGGGTATCCATCCTAACAATATTTGACTGGATTAAATGTTGGCCACAGTGGAGAGACATAATTAAGACTTCACTGAGTTAAAGTAAAATTTCAGGGCTAGTGGCTGGCTCAGTTGGTTAAGCGTCCGACTTCAGCTCAGGTCATGATCTTAAGGTCGTGAATTCAAGCCCCACATGGGGCTCTGTGCTGACAGCTCAGAGCCTGGAACCTGCTTTGGGTTCTGTGTCTCCCTCTCTCTCTGCCCCTCTCCCACTCATGCTCTGTCTCTCTCAAAAATAAAAAAAACATTAACAATTTTTTAAAAAAAGGAAAATTTCAGATTCTCAACAATTAACTAACTACTGATGCTGCTTTATTGATTTGGGGAGACAAAGAACAACCAGTAAAACCATACAACACTGGAGAAATCCTAAAACTTCTACAAGGCAAAGGTAGATTTTGATCGTAGAATTTGCCAGCTGAACAAAATTGTATAGATCACCCATTTCAATCTCTTATTTGAAAGCAAATTTTAAAGCAATGCCATAATAAGAACTTCCAGTGGCAAATATCAAAACCGAATTTAAATTCTGCAAGATTAAAGAAATTGCTCGACACAAAGAAGAGAAACAAACTAGCCTGTTTCAGAAACTTTTAAACGTTTGATTCAGCCATCTTGATAGGAGGCAATTCCTAAGCCTGGTAATTACAAGTTATTAGTGAGTGTACCAAGAAAATTCCTGAAGAGGCACCCTAAAGATTCCACTGACCTCTCACACACTTAGCACCTAGTAACTAACTCCTTCTGCTCAGGCTGATATCATGTGCCACAGTGGCTTTCACCCCTTGTCTCCTAATAAGGAAATACCTGTATTGAAAAGAGTAAACAAGAAATTATACCGAGTAAAAAAATGGAGTTTTACAGTGTAATGGTTTGTGTTGTAGGGTTATAACTGAAAACCCAGTTTTATTTTTGTGGTGAAAAATTGAAGGAAAAGTGCTGCTTTAGAACTTAAAAAAAAAAGATTTATCAAATTGGTTTCTGGAGAATATAAAAATGAGAGGTTCTTTCATACTCTTTTTTAAGTTTTCCAACTCCCTTTGTCTTTATGTTTTAAGTAAGGGGGAAAAAAATCACCCAGAGGAAGTATCTTTATCAGGCCTGAAATAAGTAAGGTCTGGTAATAGGATCTGACTCCCGGCCAAGAGCGGGTCCACCTGCCCTCAGTCTGGCAAGACTTAGGATTGTGGCTCTCATATTTAGACACACACATCTACACCAAGCATTATCTCATTTCTTTATGGATGTAGCAGAGAGCTGGCAGCCTAGACTCTGTTTAGACTGCTCTGATTTCCATAAAAAGGAAGCTTAAAAGTTTGAGCTTACTACTGAAAACACGAAGAAAATGAACGACCTAGAAATAGTAATGGAGTCTGAAACAATCATCACACAGAATGATAAAAATAATCAACATTTACTGAATCCTTGTGTTCTGGCAAAGTGCTCCGTGATTTATGTGTATCTTCTCATTAAATCCTTTATGAGGCAGGCACTAACATTACCTCCCTTACAGAGGACTTAAGGCCTCAAGTTTAAGGAACTTATCCATTACCTCACACCAAGGACTGAAAATGCTTTTTTTCAATCCAGTGAGTCTGACTCAACACCAATGCTTTTGAAAACATATACATAGTAGCAATATAAAAAGATGCTTGCTTTGAAGAAATCCAAGCTACCCAGCAATTATTTGCCCTCAATTTTCAGCTCCACTCATGATTTCAACCTGGCAAATGAACTACCAATGCCAATCCAAAGGAAGTGTAATATATTGAACAAGTCCTATTACTCACTATCTATACTGGTATGACTGAGCCACATGGAATAGTTTCAGCTGAGCCAAACAGGTCTGTCTACAGCAATGATAGAGCACTTTCACACTTAGAATGAAGGTCGCGGCTCTAAATTGGGCAACAAAATAAAAACCTTTCTTCTACAACTCAAAGAATATTCTTTTACCCAGATTGTTGTCCTAATTTACTTTGGCACTGAAAAGTGTTTATTACTATAAAGTAAGGCCAAAATTTATGGGTTCGGAGGACTTTATATGCCTATGTTCCACTAGATTAATTTTGGAGGGCATGCCATGTTCTCCTTCTCCAGAAAATGCATTTCTTTGTTCTTAAACAAAAGCCGCAAATTTCCAAAAAAGAAACAAAACTTCACTACATGATATTCGTTTAAGTTGTGTTTTCACTTCGTTATTGGGAAATGTCTTTATTTAATTTTTCTATTAAAAAATACGCTTTTCTTATAAAATGTTCACGATGAACTCTTTTTCTTCCCATCATGTATTCAATGATTCATTCAACAAACAATAATTGGGTACTCCCAAAGCTGTGGTTCTTGTCGTCATAGAACTTAGGGGCTAGGGAAGGACAGATATCGAAAACACACTGCTACTGTGTAGATCCTGTAACAAAAGACAAGCCATGTAATCATGGCATCCATGGAATCGTATTTGAGAAAGGCAACTCTGTTCTAAGCGTACACAATTTCAAATACGGAAGGTAAGCATCCCTCCTGTCACGATCTCAAGCCTCAAATATACAGGTGGTTAAAACAGACACATGTTAAATCCACCACTAACTATACTTTCTCTCAAAACTGGTAAATGTCCCAAAGCATCCAGAATCCAATTTGGAAATTATCAGTACAGGTGATGGTGATCTAGAAACTTCCCAAAAGAAGTCGCTGGCCACCATTCTCTTATTCTAGCTTACACAGATTTATCGCTGAGTCTAACATACCAATCTGTGCGATTTGACAAGTGTGGGGGGGGGGGGGTGGGGAACTAGATAGGATTTGTCAGAATTGGAAGACTCTTTCAAGTCTTGGAGTAGCAGCCTTTTCCATTGGACCTTTCTAGTCTAAAGTGATAAACATCTCAATCTTTGACAAACTTGAGGTAAAAATTTGTTATTTGATGTAGAAACAAAAAGCAAGGTATTTCTTCTTGTCTTTTAATTAATCTAAACTCCCCTTAGTTTAATTGCATACTTGTACAACATGTATCTTTTTGTTTTTTTACTCTTTCTAGAACCTGCTGAGATTCCAGTTGTTTTGTTACGATTTCCTTCAGTTAGTGTCTTAGTTCATAGATTAAGGTGTTTGTCTTTTCCTCTTTTGGCAGACTCTGGCAGACTAAGTCCATTTGGCAAAGATTATATACAACAGCATGTCCAAATGGAATCCCAGTAGACTGCCAGATGTCTATTTTTCCCACATCAGAGAAGCAAACCTTGTCTGCCCAGCTTGTATGCCCTACAAGTCTGGGACTTAGGGTGGGAAGTCCCAGTGGAAGGGGGAGTCTAAGCTGCCTCCTTGAGAGTCTCCTTGTGACTTTGGTGAAGAACTCACTTGGAATAGGCACAAGCTGAACAATTAAACTTCATCTTCTAGCCGGCCAAAATGGCTCCTTCTTAAGTCACGTTCCAAAAGTTCACTTTTATGCTTACTGCTTGATATTTGGAATGCAGCCCTCTAGAACCAGTGTCACAGATAGCAACTGGCATCCCAGGCTAGCCTAAGGCTGGGATGTAATAAGAGTACTACAGAACCTGTATCGCCTTATACATCATGGCTTTTATTAGAAAAAACAGTCACACTGAGGACTTGAATCAATAAGATATGAAACTACTCCTCACTTTTTCCTACATGGGCCATAAAATTCTAGGTAAAACCCTGAGATGTAAATAATAATATAAGAACAGCAAGACACATTCTTCAGGGGCACAGTGATGGGTCAGGGGCATCAGCAGGGAGAATCTCAGTGGCAGTCGGCTTTTGCAAAAGCAGCAATGGTGGTCCAGTTACTGGTAGCAACTGAGGTGAGAGAAGAGCGGAAGATAAGAGATGGCCCTGAGAATAGGTGAGTCAGACACAGGCTGTGTGGTGAAAAGGAAGTGTCCTAAAGCTGAGGGCAAGAGGAAGAGAAAGGGAATTCCTGCCACAAGCCAGCAGGGGAAATCCCCTGGTCTGGGCTGTTTTTCACTATATCAAAATTTGTCATTTGGTGATTTAGGATTAGGAAAATTCGTCATTTGGTGACTTAGCCCTCCCAATCCTTACTTTCCTTCTCTGGCTTCTAAAAGTCAAGCTTTATGTTGTAAATGAGAATCTGCTTCAGGCCAGCATATGTGCAATGCTCCTCAGATTTACTGCTGATCTACAGAGGTTCTCAACCAGGGTGATTCTGTCCCCCAAGAGACACTGGCCAATGCCTGCGGCTATTTCTGGTTATCAAATCTGGGGAGGGATGCTATGATCACCTGGTGGGTACAGACCACCTGATGCTGGTTAATATCCTACGATGCACAGGGGAGCCCCCCACAACAAAGAATCAACCACCCCTAAATCTCAATAGACCAAGTTGAGAAACCCTCTAAGTCTATAACTGTGCTACAGTAAACTTTGTTATTTGTTTTTGTGCTCATGATGTGTCTAAGCACATCCCAAATCCCGCAGATCACTCTATCACTCAAACTCCATTGTGCAAATCAGGGTCACCTACAAGAAATTCTATAAACGATCAACATCATTCTTCAGAATTAACAGAGGATGACATTTGATTTTTAACTGAAAAAATGAAATCAAGAGAGCCACACGTGGAGAGCCTTGCAGTAAGGGTATGTATGGCATAAACTTGGTATCACTGGGACCGAACTGCAGCTTTCTAGAACAGGGTGCTGTCCAGGCTCCTACTGAATGTAAACCCTGCCATTGATGCCACATCCTGCTTCTTAAGCATTTCCAGAAACAGCCGCTGGATTCCTCACTGAGCATCCAGTCACAACCCAGGAGTGTCAGCTAGCTCCAGAGATGCCTATGACACACACCAGTGTTAAAGCAATCACCTCCTCCAGGAAAGCCTTTACTGGGCTGGATGTGTGACAAAGAGCGAAAGCAGGCTCACTAAACAGGGCGCAAGTAGTTCCATGACCAGGACAAGGGACATAACCTCTCTCTGGTCCTCTCTTTCTTCAACTGAACAGAGAAAGAGTTTGACTTAGTCATCTCCGGCCTCCCTTTCGATCCCCACTGCCATGATCGTTTTCTTCCTAGATGGTAACAAGAAGGGGGCTGCTCCAAAGAAAGTTGGCGAAAGAGTTACCTTGTGAAGCCCTCTACAGTGAAGGCTCCCACCGTGGGGTGTCTGTGAACACAGCAGACCCAGGCAGTGAGCGGTCCCACAAGAGAAGCCTTTTTGAACAAAAGCGAAAAATGGTCCCAAGCCTGACAGAGCAAGTCTCCGTTTGGCTCCAGGCTGTATCAGAAGTGATGACTGCAAGAAATCAAGGAACAATCTCCATGCGTGCGCAGCAGGGAAAGGACTAATCATTACACACTGGCCTCGTCAGCCATGACCTCCTGCACAGACAGCCATCACCTCCCGAGCACCGTCTTCTCATTAGGAAGGACAGAGCATGAGTACAGTGTGTTTTTAACTGTGTCTTTGTAATAAAAATCGCAGACAAGAGCAAAATGGGAAGGCAGCAACAACACCAATTTGAGGAGCCTTTACATGTAATGGACAAATACTTTACGTATTTAGAACCATTGGGTAGAGACCCAAATTAATTCTAGTTCTAGGGAGCTGCTCTGCAGGACTGAATGGTCTGCTGAGACAGTTTTCACTCACTAAGAACGGACACGGTTTTCGTGAGTGTCCTCCCCGCTCCGCCCCCTGAGATTTCTATGCCATGCTTCTGTTCACATGCTTAGTGTGGCTATTTAAAAGTAACAGTGTCAAAGACATACTCAGGCCCTACCAAGTGTGAAAAGTACAAGATGATATTTCTTGTCCTCAAGATTTTAAAAATCTGAATATGAAAATGCATTAAAAATATGCCACTGTGGGGGCCTACGTAAGGAGAAGTAGAACTAAAAAAAAACCAAAACACTATTTTTCTGCCATTTCGACCTTATCACAGCTTCCCAGGGCTATGTTTTTCCAGCAGAAACACCAGCATTTTAATATGTGTTTGGAACATGAGGCCTTGTGATAAAGCATGTTTGCTTTCTGGGTTTTGTTTCTTATTTTGTTTCAGTAAGAGCCGGTACTGTTTAGAACACCTGCCATCTGCACTTGAGAGTTCTTGACAACCACTGTCTCACTACTTTTTGCCCCAAGCTGTTGAAGGGGGAAATGGCAGGTACTCTCACCCTATTTCACTGAGAAATAGACAGCAAGGGGTTAAAAATAGGAGCCCTTCTCACCTGTTCCCCTCTCTCACCTACTGCTCCCCCCTTAGCTATACCTAGGACTCTCCCCAGGCCACCCTAAGATAAAGGAGTGAAAAGAATGCTCTCAACTCCTGTTACTGCCATTGAAAGACCGAAGACTCTATGCGCAGTACTTTTCTGGTAAAAAGTAGGCAGGCAGACAGATGCCAAGAGCTGAGTTCCCTCTCACGGCAGAGAACGCTAACGTGACCAATGTGCTACAAAAATCGATAGCTGTGATGATTGCCTTTTTTGGAGCAGCCTGGGCAGCTGCTGGACAGGGGGCACTGCTAAGCCCAGGCACACTGCCTGGATCAAGCACTGCAAACAAGCTTCACCATAGAGAAGCGTGAGTAATTACCTTATTAAAGAGATAACTGTAAAGTCTGATACAAACAGACAAGCGTAAATCCTTCAACGCACAGACCAAATGCTTGGCTGGGTGACCATAAAATGCAATAAGCAATGATATCTAGGTTGTATTACTCAACTTCCAAAAGTCTAATGCCCCCTTTTATCCTTCAAAAGATGACATCTCCACATGCACAAAGAAATGGCCTGCAAGGGAGAACTCTGGTTTAGAGGGGCTCCCCAGTTACCCTGAACCCACACAGGAAGTTGAGGGGAAACCTCTGTGAGTAGTCTGTACTAACCTAGTCTTCCGTGCATGGATGCAGGGCAGATAAAGGGAACTACTGTATCTCAACGTGGCTCTGAAGCATTTCACATTATTCAGAAGAACGCCAAAGCTAATCCACAATTGCCCAAACGATCCCTTCCGTGATCATTTCTCCTATGTTGTCCACAAATGCAGTGCGGATGGTGCATTTCTGAGATCCTGAGAATGACAGACAACATCTCTGGGATCTCACATTTACTTTTCAAAATTGGCATTTCATTGCCACCAACCAGCAAATATAAGCAAAAAATAAAGAGGTCTAAAGCACTGTTAGAAAGTAGAGCTTGAGTAAATGAGCAAATTAGAAAAAAATATTATGTCACTTGCTCAAGTGTTATCTGTCAACTTAAAATAAAAATCCAAATAAAGAGAGGTTTGAAACAGTCCTTCTACAATAAGCTATTGTATGGTTCATACGTCTGGGTCATTCACAACTCCCGGAAATAGCTGCGTGTTCGCCAAATGCTCTTATTCTGTGTGTTCTCACGGGCTTTCAGGACTTGTGCAAATTGTTTTCCAAGCACCATCCGGCCATAATGACCAGGTTACTGCTGATAATTACGCTTGCCTGTCTATAGGTTTGTCAGCTAAAGAAATCCACAGACGGCTGTCATAATGAGCAGAAATCTACTTCTGGCACAGCTGCGCTGACCACAATGCATTAGAAAAACAACCCTCTTTGCAATAACCAGTTCTGGGCATCACTGGTTAAAAAAGACTAGTTTCCTGTTTTTCTCAAAAACTTCAGAGTGTGGGTATTGCTATTTTTTTACCCCACCCACACCTTTTCTCTTTAATTGTTGAAGATTTGGTGCTGTAAACACCTAATCATGGGCTTTTTTTTTTTTTTTTTATATTATAACTCAGGGTTTAAGTTTAGGTCAGATTTATCCTTTCCAAGCCAACACCTGCCCTGTGCCAAGGTGTGGGTGGGAGAGAGAGCTGGGGGTACTAGGTCAGGGGCTTTGGGAGGAAGGGAGCCCCTCCCTGGAAAGGGGATCTCAGCCCAGGCTTGGGGAACACCCTGCCACTCTATGGCCGGGGCCAGAAATGGCAGCAGGACAATGGCACCTTCAGGTTGGCTGAGCTTGGCTGGAGTGTGGTGGTCTTAATATGGCACACAGCATCAAGTGCCCTGCTTGACATATCATCTCAATTACTCCAAGATATTCCTCTTCCTCGCTTTGAGACGTTAATTCCTTTCTTTCCAGGAGAGATCTAGGCCCATGTATGCAGTGCACATTATTACAAGGGCGGCAGTTCCTTCTGCCTGACCCCATAAAGTCCCTGCTCCAATGTCACCTTCTCCCAAACTCTCTCCCCGCCTAATTAGTCACATACACATAGAGCATGTGTCCTAGGAAGATGGGCATATATATCTGTTCCCCATACTGGGACAGAAGCTTCTTAGGAGAGGAAATACTGTTTTGTTTACCCCCTTATCGCTGACACCTTAAATAGTGCCTGGAAAATAGCAGGTGACTTATTAATATTTGCTCAGAATGAATGCCACCCCCCACACACTGTTAATTCATGACCACCTTTAGCTCACCTCCTACCCACCTGCACCCAGTTCTGTGGAAACCCTCACCTACTGTACAATAGTTTGCTTGCTTCCGACTTTCTTAGAAACCCAGAGCTCCTGGAGATGGAAACTGGACTCTGGTCACTGCTCAGGACCCAGCACATAACAGGTGCTCAATAAACATCCACTGAGTATTGTTAAACGAATTACCTATGATTGCCTAGTTTGGGGCTAGGGTCCGTGTAGACATTGTAGAAATATAAAAAGGAGTAAAACACAGATTTCTGCCTCTAATTTTTTCTTTTATCTACACTCTCACTTTTGGTCACTACTAGAAAAGTCTGAGGTATTTCCTCAGCCAACAGCATCAGCTCAAAGGCAAGGCAATAAGAATTGAGCCACATAAACTTGTCAAAACAAGGACCAGAGGAAAAAAAATTTAAAGGAAGTTGAAAACAAAATGTTTATGGCTATCCTGCTAGGCAAGAAGTTGAGGTAATATCCTTTGAAAGTCACTGACAGGGAAGGATTCTAACCAAAGTCAAATCTTCACTTTGGTTAAACTTCACAGTAGGGAAAATGCAAATATTTTTCCTCACATAAATTCTCCTTATAAAAGAAAGGCAGAAATTCATTTCCTCTATCCCTTCAGACCTTCTAAATTTTTCCTGAACTATAAAAGGGGTAAGAAAAATGCTAAGCCACAATTATACTTAAATGTACATGTGCTGACTTTACGTGATTCCTACGATGTTAAGAAGAACCAAGAAGATAAGAACTTAAATGAGCAGAAATAAACTTATAGTACTTATCATCTGTTCCAAGATTTTTAAAAATTACCTATATGCACCCTTATATTATAAAGTTCCACAAGGTATCCATTACGATACTACTACTAGCCTTGGGAGTAGGCCTTATTCCCAACAAATTTTGCAACTTGGCTAAGTAATAAACAGACTTTTTAAGATAAGGTAAATCCTCTTTGATTCCTATGTGCTTCATTTAACTGTGAAAAAAATAAAAGAGAAACAGAAGTTAAGTCAACCACCATTTCACAGAAGACTTGGATCAATTTTCAAGGAAATTAAAAATCTACTTAGTACATGCACACATCAGATGACTGTAAAACACAGCCAGCCACATAACAACAGTGACACATGAAGGCAATAAAACAGCATATTCAAATGCTTAAGTGCATTCACATAGGAAAATGTTGATCAGAAAAACAAAGCCTCTTTGCTTCTGTATGTTTGGAAATAAACATAATCATTGTCATATATTTTGTTACTAGGGAGCAAAGTCTTTCCCTACTCATGGACAGATCAATTACAATGGCCTTCCCCAATATTAATACTCAACACGATTGATCTATAAAAAGCAATGTACTAATAACGATGAGCTCAAGCATATACATGTATGATAGGCTTGAGACGAAGAAACCACAGTTTCTATATATGAAAAAAATTAAATGCCATGTGTCCGTAAATCAAAGATCTAATGCAATAACATTTGATGAACTACGAGCAACGTCACATGCCAAACAAAATAATTCTGTTTCTTATAGTTGTCCTTGGATAAGACAGAATAGCGTCATACAAATAACACAAATTTATAAGAGACATATACATTTTGCAATCAGGCTGATGCAGGAAAATAACATTCTGCAACACAGATCTCTTTTGGCTTTCTTTCCAAGTCATTAATAAACACCCTTGAAATTATCTCTCTCCCTCTGAACAATGTTAATGTTGTCTTAAGTTCTAAGTTGCCAGCTCCATACTTTCAAATTATAAATAGATAAAATTCAGTGTATGGAACTTCTTTTTAGAAAAGGATTCCGGGGCCCCTGGGTGGCTCAGTCAGTTAAGCGTCCAAGTTCAGCTCAGGTCATGACCTCACGGTTCGTGAGTTCAAGCCCCACATTGGGCTCTGTGCTGACAGCTCAGAGCCTGGAGTCTGCTTCGGATTCTGTGTCTCCCTCTCTCTCTGCTCCTTCCCTGCTCATGCTCTGTCTCTCTCCCTCAAAAATAAATATTCAAAAAAAATTTAAAAAAAAAAAAAAGAAAAGAAAAGGATTCCATTTCCAAGTGGACTCCTAAGAAAGATGTGGTAAGTAAGTAAACAGACAGTGTGACAGTCTTCCTAGAATTTAGAATTTGGTCCACCTGTAGTAGCAGATGGGGACTCGGGGCAGCTGCAGGAAGATGGGGAAAAGAGCTTGAGAGCTATTGATTTCTGTAATGATTAAAACCACAACCAACAACAATAAAACAGCATTTAGATTTTTATTACGTTACTTGAAAAAACTTTTTCAGGAAATTATAGGTTTATAAAGTTAAGGGGGCACATCAGCTTGGCCATCTCTAAGATTCTGTTATCAATATTTTATATATGAAACTTTTCTCTGCCCTAATTCTCTTTCCCCACTATATAAATCTCCATAGCAGACAAGAAACACTCATAAATGAAACATGGGTTTAGCTAATATAATTACAAGGAAGAATGAAACAAATTTATTGTACTAGGTTCCAGATGTGAAAGACAAGTGTCAGTTCTTCCTGAAACAATTTCACTACTTTCAACAGTTAAAATATGTATATATTGTGTAATGGGTTTGCTATTGTAGCAAATGAAATGTATAAAAATGGAAAAAAACAGGTTTGGTTATATATTTCTTATAAATGCTCTGCCCACAGCTCCAAACATAATACACCACAAAATTTAATTTGAAACCCCAAATATCAAAACTATATGCATAAAGGAACTCCTAATTATAGTATTTTGGAGTTTAATATAAATCCTAAACACAAGCTAAAACTTTTCTCAGCTTTGTCAATGTTCCTGACATTAACATACACACTGTTTTTGTTTTCAAACCTCAAATCTTTTTGGAAATTATGAATTAACTTCTAAAGAAGCAATGGCTATTAATAGTTACTTTGCATAAAATTATTTCTAAAATACTGCTTTCTGAAGAATTATAAAGCACACCAGATATAATATGACAAAATATTTTTAAAGACAGTGCATGGCAAATATCAAGTTATGAATCTTTCTACAGATTTAATGGAGTTTTCGGGAAAAAATAAATAAATTTGGAAAGTCCTTCCCCAAAGGGGTCAAATTCAGTGGTAAATGTCATGCCAGATTTAAAGTAAATCAAAAGTATCAAATCAAGATTTTCACAATACTTCACATCTACCTTCTTCTAACCATGCTTTTTACCTAGTACACATTTTCAGGGTCTACTCTTTATAACTTGGGGGCAGGTGCTAGGATCTTATAAGAAATAAGATGTATTTCCTTCTATGGAAAAGCTCACATTCCACTGAGAACTGATTCAAGGAATATTTATAGTCCACGTGTCCCTAAAACACATTTATGAGCCAAACCTGTATTTAAATCTCATCCTTATTCTTTTCTGTAGCTTTTGTTCCAGGATGGAACAATGTTTATACTGTTATAAACAAAGATTATATTAAAAGGATATATATGTGTTAGCAGTTTTCAGATTAAACATGTGTGATTTACCTTTTCCTCTTTCATTGGAAAGACCACCCAGTAAGCAGTCAAAACAGAAAGAGGATTGTAGGGGGATCCTTTTCTTTTCTCTCTGCTACCTATGTTGAGGATTTCACTCTTTTGCCGGCCTCTCCCCCTTGTTCTGTAGCCTTGAATTAGAACCATCTTCACTGGCTCTCTCCCCGACTCTCCAGCCTACAGGAATGTCAGCAGGAGCCTCCCCAGATGCCTTCAACCAAGAACTCTAGGAGTAGCCAAAACAATCAGGAGTGGGAGAGACACTGCTCCACAATAGCAGAAAGAGTCGTGTTCTCCAATATCACAGCTGGTCACTCAGAACGCATTTTTCCAGAGAAACACACCCAGGTATATAACTCCTTACCTATTACTAATACTGCAAGCGCTTTACAGGTCAACTCAGTTTTTGTGACTTAGCACAGAAAAATAAATCTTACCCAATAAAACTGTTTATAAGTTGTGGGTATCCTATATGCACATAGAAGAGTAAAGAAACTGGAATCTTACACGTGAGTGACACCTGTTCATTCAATAATTTTTTGAGCACCCGGTAACTTCTAGGTATACTCATTTCTAGTGCATATCTCAGTTAAATGCTTTTATTCTACTCTCTATTGTAGTTTATTTAAAAAAAAAAAAAAAAGATTGCCTTCTTTGGAATTTTAGTTAAATCCCCCCTCCCCTTCCCAAGGAGGGGAAAATTCACTGTCACTTGCCTGGATGATACTTTGATTATGGCCCTCAGTATTCTCCTTCCCTCAGAGGCCCAAAACTCAAAAGAACAAATTCAGCCCATTCCGTTACAAACTGCAATTACCTTCCAAGAGGCTGAAATATCTACGTTAAGTGATCGATTCTCACCTCCTACAATAAATCAATATATATACATGTGCTGGAGCTTAAAATTAAAAAATACACTCTTCAAAAGTCGTTTCCTCTAGCAAGAGTTTTATTACAGTCTATTTGGTTTTTGTTTTCATTGTTGTAGTTTTTTATTCTCTAATAAGAAAATAAGTATATTGCCAGTCACTATTGCTCTGGGGAAACCAAATCTCCTCTGAACGACACTGGGTGTCTAACACACTGCCATTCTTGTAACGCAAGATAGAGTTTGGACTCCTATACCCATGAATTCAATCTTTTTTTTCTGCTATACTTCTAACTGTTTATTCAGTTGGGATGTGGGGTGGCGTGCATTAATGCTGTCACGAACATTATAAGAAAATGCTGAATGAAAGACACAAAAATCATAATTTCATTAATAATTAACCAAAAAGATATTAGGGTTATGCTACTAACTAGTGAGGGTCTCAACTTACTCAACTGAGAAGAGCATAAATGGGAAAACTTTTAAAGACTAGTGTTACCCTTTAGTTTTCTCTGTCACTGGGTTCAAAATCCTTGCATAATGCATACAGTAATACTTAATAAATGCACAGGAACCTATCACCTCTCTCCTTTTGTAGTTTAATTAGGTGACTGACTTCAGGCATACTATAAATTATGATGACAATATAATTACTTCTTTAATGTGCACACTTAAAAGATTTATAAACAGGAGTAACAGCCCAGTACATTGAAAAGGGGCACACCAAACGAAATGAAGCACAACCCAGGACGATGACAGAGACAGACGGCTTCTGCAAGACAGATTTGAACCAGAAGGGGTTTCACATGCTTCAGTGAACAACTGAAACTGCTACCTCACAACGAATTGGGAACAACTGATAGACTTCTTTATAACCTCAACTGTCTTTACAGGGAAGGAGCTAGAACTGCCGTATTTTGTTCTTTGTCAGCTTTGCCTCTCTGAGCCTCCCCCAGGAGGCTTCCTCTTGCAGTGAAAAAGCACAGACTTCCGAGAGGGTCAGACCTTAGTTCAAATCCTTCCTCTGCCATTGGTCACCTGTGGCTTTAACTAAGTTGACCTCTCTGAACTTCAATTTCTTCAGTTTAAAAGTGCAGAAAACCTGCCCTTGGCAGGACTGGACTGGAAATCAAATTAGACCGACGGGATGGTGAACTGCTGAAGAGGCATCCTTCTGCCTCTTACTACCTCTAATCAAGCACATTATTTATTTTCCTTGTGCCTCAGTTTCCTCATCTAGAAAATGGAGATAATAACTGTAACTGCCTCAAACACTTGTCGGAAAGCAAAGTAAGATAACACACATAGAGCATGCCTGTCTGGCACATAATAAGTACTCAGTAAACGTTGGCTATTAATATATCACTGAGCATAACCACTGGAACACCCTTCTTTTTTCCCAACCCCCAGCCACATAGATATTTCTAGTAATAAACAGTTCCTGAAATTTCACCTCTGCAGTAAAGCTTTCTTTTGGAGTTAGGTAACAGCTTGTTTTATGTTTTTGCCCTATGTATATGTATCCATATCAAAGTGCCTATCTTTAATTTTAAGTTTCTAGAACACAAGCATTTTGTCTGGAAGCTTGTTTCTGTGAGGCACTGGCAGTCATGAATTTGGACATGCCATCGGTTAACTTAAAAAACATGTGGGCAATTCCAAAAGCAGTATGTATTTTTATGTTAATGATATTAAGGAGAACTACTGAGAGGACTAATATGTAAAGTTGCACAAAGGACTTTCTTTTTATCTTTAAGGTAAGTTTCTCCTTTAATTGATTGAACTAAATCAGATTTCATTTTACCCCAAGAGGGTTAAAAATGCAAGGAGACTCAGCCCAAATGGCCAATTATCTCTTTCTAACTGCTAAAAATAGATTCTCATTCCTTTGAACCGTCTTTATTTTAAAAAGTGAAAGAGAAGATAAAAATTGAGCTACAATTTTTATGTCTGTTGATTTTGAGAGAGAGAGAGAGAGAGAGAGCGAGCAGAGGAGGGACAGAGAGAGAGAAAATCCCAAGCAGACTCTGTGCTGTCAGCACAGAGCCCAATGCAAGGCTCAAACTCACGAACCCATGAGATCATGACCGGAACCAAAACCAAGAGTTGGACACTTGACCAACTGAGCTTCCCAGGTGCCCCTAAAATTTTTTGATGGGGATTTTTAGTTCTCTTCCCTGGCCCCACAGTAAACTGGAGACTAGAGGCATATATATGGAAGATGGCAAATGAGGAGATCCAGTGGGTTATGAGAAATCTTAGGGATACACTGATTCCGTATTTCTAACCAGCTCTGGTAAATGTGGTGTTTTTTCCTCTAATAAGCAGCTGGATATATGTTTTGCTGTAAATATTTATTTTAACCAAAATACACTTAATTAGAAAGCATCACTGCCTGCTTACATCAGAAAGAAAACACATTTTACTCTTTTGCTATTATGTATTTTCATTTGTCTTTTTTAAAACTTTGCACGCTGTCATCACGTTTGATGTGTATAACTTTACAGAAAGGCAACAGCCAAAAGTACCCATTAATGAATATTTATTATACAAGTCAGGCACTTGTACATATTCAACCAATTTTTATTAGCTACCAGTGGTATTTATCACTATGGCATCCAATCTACTGTACATTTGGTCAAAGATAAAACAAATATCTGGCTTGAAGTGCCTTCTACAAGCCAGTTGTTATCATCACAGATTGACTGCAACAGATACGCTTTGATACACAGAACCTGAATACACCACCCTGATTCTTCCTCCACCCACTTCTGGGACGGCTTTGGTCAGCAACAGCTGCGGCTGATACATTACTCTACTTGTTTAAGAACATGGCACTGGTACAGAGATTAGATGACATAAAGCATTGAATACTGGACATAGCTCTTATAAAGTTTTCCCGAAGTAATCGGGGGGCAAAAAAAGTGTGATGACAGAATGTGTACGTGCCATCAGTTATTTAGAAAACGTGTGGACCGGTACCTGCTTCCAATAATTAAAACGTTAACCCTGAAGGGGTAGCATGCAGGAGTTGGAAAGTAGCCTAGTGTGTTTTAGATCATAAAAATTCCAACAGGATCCCATGTGAAATTCTTGAAATGTTGTGCTAGAACAGGTCACTTATTTTTGTATACGTTCTTATTTTTTAAAATAAAAAGAAATTCCCAACGGTCTCAGAGTCACCCATCTGAATAACCCAACTTCAAGCCTTGTATATTATCGTTTTATACTGCTAATCTGGCACAGATTAGCAACAGAAAGGAAACATATGTCTATAATCTTAAAACTAGAAAGACATCACACCGCGAGACTGCTGTGTCAGAAATTTCCGTTTTTAAGAGTGACACGGTGCTTAAACAATAGTTACCCGACTGAGCTACAGTTCACTTAACCTCACAGTCCAGCTGATGATTGATGAAGGGTCAAGAGGGTAGCAGACTTTGGGTGCACAACACTTCAATCCTTTATCAAAGATGGCAAGAGGCCATGTACTACAATAACAGAACAAATACTTCCTTTTACCATACAGTAAATTCCTTTCTCTGATTGGCTAAAGCTTCGGCCCATGGTTCCCAGGATAAAAGTATCTTCTGTCGTTAGCAAAACACATTTTAGAAAGCAGTTACTTAATAATTCCTGGGCCAAGTGAAATGTCTGTTTCTCTATGGCAGTTAATAACCCCGTGTATCTCTCTGGCTCCTTACACTAAAGCATCTACTACAAAGACCGTAAGGTACCTCTAAAACCCGACCTCATTGAGGCCGCTCTATAAAGGCAGTTAGGCCTTTCAGTGTGTGCAAGGAACATACAGAATGTTCTCATCAGAGAGAGCGTTTAATACGTGGCAAAGCATACTATTATTTCCATTTATTTGCAGTTTTTAAAAAACACTATCAAGTCATTGTTGAAAATTAATTCAGAGTCAGGGGGATCTATCTGTTTTGAAAGAAGAGAAGACGAAATGTTCAACCAAATGTTTGGAATTCTGGTTAACTGGATCTATTATGGTAACTGCTAATCAGAAAACGTTTCGAGCCATATTGTTGAAAAATCTTATTTTTTCATAATTGATAAGTACAATTTATTTCCTCTATAGTATTTTCTCCTTCTTGACATGATTCTGAACATCTATTCAAAATTATAGAATAATACAGATTTCAGTCATGTAGAAGATTTGAATATGCATCAAAAATCCTAGATCAGTGGCTCGCAACCCAGGATTATTTTGCTCCCTCAGGGACATTTGGCAATGTCTGGAGACATTTTTGATTGTTAGGACTGGGTACAGGTATTGGCACCTATCGGGTAGCGGCCAGGAACACTACTTAATAAACTATGAGGCACAAAATAGACCCCCCACAACAAAGAACTGTCCAGACCCAAATGTCAATAGTACCAACATTGAGCAACCCTAGCCTAGATGTTGCCTCAAAAAAAAGTCACTGTTACTTCTTCTTCTGAGAAATAAAGTGCACATAGACAAAAATAAATAAATAAATAATGTGTTATGGCTAATCAAAATTTTAATGTGCAAATGTATTTATTTGCTAAAAATATACCAACAATATACAAATTCCTTATTCAGAGTAGAAAATGATTTCATAAAAACCATGCCTTCAAACATAATACTAAAATTAATTTATCTTTAGTCATTAATATCATGAAACAATTCTTCCAATTATAAAATTTGTTTTCAATATTTTTAAAATGCTGAAGCACTACACTGAATTTTCTCAGATCATGTGATTTTTAATATGACAAACAGGATAACCAGAATAAGGAAAAAAAATCAAACTTTTTAAGCTGTGCTTAATCTGAGGACCCCCCCCCAACAAAACTCACACACAACTATATTACAAGACAACCAGCATTTTAAAATGTACACTGGAATCACAATCAGAAGACTTACTTAAATCAAAGGTTTGGATTACATATGTGAGTAGCTTTACTTAGTAACTTCAAGTTCATCAACACAGTAATCCAAAAAGTCCTGGTTAAAAGTATATTCATACTACTAATCTTGTAGCTTATGTATTCAATCACTGAACAGGTGTTCATTACCTTCCTTCCTAGGAGAAAGGAAAGACTAACGATTTCCCCCATGGAACATTGACCCGAAACAGGCCTTCAGAGAGATGAAACACAATCTTCACTCAGAGGCCAGAAGACGCTTAAAACCTCCCAGCCACGGTGGCAGGGCCAGCCCTGAACAGCTGCAGGTCAGTGCCCTCAGTTCCACAGAAGGAAGTCCCTGGGTCCCCACAACACCCCTCGGGATATCAGCAACAGCACATGACTCTGCTCCTTTGGGATTCAGCACCAAGGGGACTAGAAATACAAACATTTTTGAGGCGCCTGAGGCAGGCTCAGTTGGTTGAGCATCCGACCTCGGCTCAGGTCATGATCTCACAGTGCGTGAGTTCGAGCCCCGTGTCGGGCTCTGTGCTGACAGCTCGGAGCCTGGAGCCTGCTTCGGATTCTGTGTCTCCCTCTGTCTCTGCCCCTCCCTGCTCACGCTCTGTCTCTCTCTCAAAAATAAATGAGCATTAAAAAATTAAAAAACAATAAATATGAACATCTTCACGTAGCAGAGAAGGACCAGAGTATTGGAAGAAGGGAGGTTGCCACCTGAGTTCAGGTCTTCTTGTCTGACCTCACTGTACCACTCACTGGCCGCTTATCGTGAGCCAGTCACTGAGTGTCTCCGAGGCACAATTCCTCTATCTGTACAGTGGGATTTTGTGAAGATTAAATGAAATAAACTTATATAGAAGAAGTCCGCAAACTGCCCGGCCCCATAAAGCACATGACTTTGCTTCTCTGAAGGATCACCCCAGCACGGCACCCTCTTTCTCGCCTCTTCTGCATGCATTCTCCTGCCCTCTCCAACCACCTCCCGCTGCTCCCTTTCTCTTCCCCTCAAGACAAGTATCCTCAGAATCACCCAAATCCCATCACACAGAAACCTAAAACAGTGAAAGATGGTACATTCCATCACTTCAACGTAGAATTTTATTTCCTCTTTGAACCTAGAAGAGTGCTAATGGCTTCAGATCCATTTTTCTTTTAAATTTCACAACAGCCCTGCCACGTAATTAAATTACCCCTATTTTACAATATAGAAAGCAAAACAAAACAGAACTGAAGCATGCAGAGAAAAACGTGCCCAGTTTTCACCCAGCTAGGAGTAAGGGAACCAGAACAAGAAGCATGACAATTCCAGAGCCCACACTCTTAACCATGACCAAGAACCGTCTCTCACTTCAAAAATAAAGTTATTTATAAGACGAAATATCCGTTTTTGTAAAGGGTGCCTTACAACGTCCAGATAGCCAAACAACGCACAGTCACTATAAATACATCGCATCTTTTCCCCCATACACCTCCCCATCACCTCCTTTTCCTGACAGCTTCTATCAGGACACAGATGGCAGGACGAGTGAAATCAACTCTCTGCCTAAGACAAGGTCCCACGGGTGGAGCAAATTTTCTTAAACTCAAGAAGAAAGTAGCTTCTCCAATGAGATCATCTCTGCCATTGTAGCAGTGAATTACTGGCAGGTGTGGTGAGATAGTACCAAACAGTCAATACATGAAAACGATAGTGACAAGGATAATAATACTGACACACAACACTTTCCAGCTTATTGAATGCTTCCATATACACTATCTCGTTATACTTGGATCATCCAGCCACGAGGAAAGGAGAAGATTTGCGAATATCAGGAGGAAAAAGGCAGGTCAAGTGTCAGAATATCCAAGGAGAGAACGAGTGTCTTAAATTCCCAAATTTAAATTATTGACTCCATGGCCAAAAATGCGGTTTTGGAGCTTCTGAAGGGCCAAAGAAGAACACATCTGTTGTGATTCCAAAATAATTCTGAAATTCTTATTTCTTCTAAGAAAGATAATAAAACAAAACAAAAACTTTATATAGTTCTTTATGCATTTTATATGATAAATACAACCCTAAAAATACGAATTTTACCTTATGGAAACATACTATGTGAATAGATTTGGAAGCTAAAATCATAGAAACATGTAGTTATAAAAGTATGATTGCATACATTTGCATTAACACCCTGTTTGCTCTCCTGAATTTTGATCTCCCATTTCTGCAATTACTACCACCCCTTGAAGGCAGCTACAAATGACTTACCTTTGCCTGTCTCCCCCCAGGCCTAACACAGAACTTTGTACCATAATAGGAACTCAACCAAGCCATGGATTGGTTAATTAATGCAAATTAAGCTGGCAGCCCAGTACTATGAAATACGTGGTTTTAAAATATATATTGTAGGGGCACCTGGGTGGCTCAGTTGGTTAAGCATCGAACTTCGGCTCAGGTCCTGATCTCACGGTTTGTGAGTTCGAGCCCCACGTCGGTCTTTGTGCTGACAGCTCAAAGCCTGGAGCCTGCTTCAGATTCTGTGTCTCCCTCTCTCTCTGCCCCTCCCCCACTCGTGCTCTGTCTCTCTCCCTCCCTCTCTCTCTCTCAAAATGAATAAAACATTTAAATATATATATATATATATATATATATATATATATATATAGTTGAAAGCTCACAGACAAGCAACCTTAAACTCAGCTGAAATGCAACTTCGAGCAAAAGTAAGCTGCAGATTTAATAGTACTGCAACAAAAATGCTCCTTTTGAATTTGACAGCTCCCAGTCATTCAGGCCCAGAGTAACACGCAGGGAGCAGTCCTCTAAAACTACTGTGGTATCTTCTGAATCACTGCCATTACCCGAGAAAACCCCAGGAAGTGGTTTGACGGAGTAGCTGGACCAGTGCGTAGGTATCAGCTGATGTCTCTCTCTCTCTTTCTCTCTCTCTCTCTCTCTCTCTCTCTCTCTCTCTCTCTCTCACACACACACACACACACACACACACACACACACACACAAGTCAGTAACAATGGGGACATTGTGAAACCAGGAATAAGCTTCCCCTATCTTCAGTAGTTTGGGAAATCATTTCTAACCCAGTGAGTATATAACTTGGGAACAAGTCAAATGGTTAATTATTCACAGAGAGTTTAGTAATTAATCTGTTTTAGACCAAGTACTGTAGGACCTGAATAACATAAGGATGTCCGATGTCTGGAACAATGAGTCTTTGGGACCACTTCCAAAACGCCGTAATCTTTCCTAAACAGTTATGACCAACCAAAACAAAGCCTAAGTGCAGGCAGCTACCGGCAAAACCTAATCAGAATGGACGGTGATTTCATGAAACTTTTCAAACTCACTTTATTTTAAAATATAAATTGGTGCTGTCTTTTTTCTTTTCAGTAAATGATTAGTGACAATCACAGTACTACTTGGTGAAACACATTTAAATAGCATTCACATCTTTACCTGAAAATGAAAGGAAAAACCCCAAGTCACCCTACCTCACCAAAACTAAGGAAATACTGTGATTTATCAAAACACATAGATTTGGATTAAATGTTTACCCTTTTCCTGCAACTGAAGTGAGCCCTTTTATGGCCAGTTTTGAGGGTTAAAGTAAGATTTCATGCGGGACTGGGGTTCTTATTTCTTCCAAGAAAGATAACAAAACAAAACAAAGGCTTTATAAAAGTAGTTCTATGTGCATTTTTACATGATAAATAAAATCCTAAAAATACGAATTTCACCTTACAGAACATACTACGTGAACAGATTCAGAAGTTCACAAATTTCCCATTTGATGTCTTTCAACGTATTGTTCCTATAGATCCCAGCCTTTTTTGACGGAGTTACCTCTAATCCACTATTTCTCTATATTTCCAGTCTCCCCAACCCTAACCTCTGTAGATACTAATTCTCCACAGGATCTAATAAGGTCACACCAGCAGCTATAGGCACAACTTTTCCACCACCCATATTGGCAATGTTCCCCTAACAGAAAGAATTTGTAATGCCAATCCTATAGCATTACACAGCTTCTTTAGAGACACCATGCAGCTCAGACCATGGCATGAGGCCACAGCACAGAAACACAGAACCAAGATTCACCTGCCTTCAGTCCTCAGCTGTGTACCCAACACGTGCTCTCCCGGCTCTCCCATGCAAAACTACACCATCCTTTTGGGAAATCCTTTGCATTTATTCACTAGGGAAAAAAAGAAAAAAAAATTTTTTTACCCCAAACAAGATATTTATAGAAGCAGACTTTTTTCTCATTTCCACTTTTCAAAAAAAATGGATGTCTTGAAAAAAGCTGTTCATGCAAAACAGCAAATTCTAGGATACACTGAGAATTAAGCCAGTCACTGGCATTCTTTAGAATGGCAATACTATTTACAAATAATTGATGTACACAATGATTACCATGAGCTGCTATGTGCCTTTAATGTTGTTAAACATAAAAAAAAAAAAAATACTGTATGTATATTTGATTGAATCATTTGAAAACAGATAATCCATGAATGGAATATACGGTTACTCTTCATTTTGGGCACAGATGTCCCAGCCACTCTGGATTAAGAGGAATTTACCATTTGTGTATACTGAATGAAGCATGATCGTACAGCATGAGGATCACACACTACGTGAAGAAACAGGGCTGTGACCGTCCTCAACACTAGCCCTTCCGATCGAGCCCATGACATTTTAATAGCTTCTAAAAGGATGACAATAAATCAAGAATAGATGAGGTGTTCCCCAGCTCCTGATTTTTTTTAAGGTGACCAGTAATTCTTCCACTTGGGTAAGGAATGAGTAACATCCTTCTAAAACACTGACTTTTCAGGGATCTGACCAACAGCAAAAAAAGAAAACATATTTGCACCAATCCCTGAGCAGTTAGCATGACTTCTGCTTAGAACAGGAGGACATACTGTACTTAAATTTACCCACTACAAATGGTTCCCCTCCACTCAGCCATTGCTATTAAAAGAACCAAGCTGTTCTGAAGACAAGCAGGAAGAGGATATCCACAAAGTGTAGGTGGGATATTTTCACAGAGCTTCTCTAAATTCCAAGTACCTGAACAAACCGAACCAAATTAAAACCCCAACTCAAGCTTTAACCCCAGTTAATAATAAAAACAATGTCCACCTATTTCTCTTTTCAGTTCTATGAATATATTTTTATAAAAAAACTATTTTGGTAAGACTGCTTACAAACGTTTGCAAAAAAAACCATGTCATCCTGAGTCTGAATTTCTTTTTCTTTCTTTTTTTTTTTCCGATTTTTTCCTCTAAAGTTCAGGCTTCATAAAGACACACCCAGTTGATTGCTTTTTAAAAATCTATTTTGTCCGTGTAAATTAGCAAAACTCTCCAAACATTTTTATTGTTCTGAAAGCAATGTTTTTTAAAGACACCATGCCCTTAGTGAGTTGTAAGGGATATACTGAGTAGGCCATATATGCTTGTACCATAATAGCTGCCATAGGGATTCAAGACTTATAACTATAAATCATAGCCTCATGCTTAGGAGCTAACCACCTAGTTTAGGCAAGACATGTATACATAAAACAAGTACATCCCTCTCTGAGTGGGATAAAAAAAAGAAGAAAAATCCTTAAAGAATCTGGTTAGCATGGAAGAGAAGGAAGGACACTCAGGAGAGAATAGAAGTAAGCCCTGAAGACCTGAAAAAATGGCCCATTCACAGGACATTAAGGAGGTCAGCTGGACTGATCAGAGGGCTAGAGGCGTGATAAGATTTAAAGCTATCTAGGTGGGACAGGTTCAGAGGCCACCTGTCCTAACACCTTTGTTTTACAGATAAGGAAACTGGGCTCAAGGTAGTGAATGTATCAACAAATACTTTGGAGTACTATTTACTCTACCAAGCACTGAGATGCAAGGGTGAGTGACAAAATGTCATTGACCTCGGTGAGTCCATAGTGGGGACGGACAGACAGAAAAAAAACAAAACAAAACAAAACAAACAAAAAACCCATAAACAATTACATTGATTATTTCAGATTCTGGTAAGTTCTAGGAGGAAAATAATGTGATAAAAGGTAAACTGGGGATAGAGGGAAGAAACTGCTCAAACATGGATCACAGCTGGCCTGGCTGAGACTTGGACAAGAAGAAGCCATACCCAAGAAGATGTGGGTAAAGAGCATTCTAAACAGGAGAAACAGTAAGAGCAAAGACCAAGACAGGAACAACTTAGCAAGTTTAAGGAACAGCATGAAAGCCAATATGGTTGGAGCCTCACAGGGAAGGGGTGTGTGGAGGGGGTTATGCTGCAGGCCATGGTAAATAGCTTAGATGTTAGTCTAAGGGTAATGAAAATTTTTATCAGAAAATCTTTAGCAGGAGAATATATTATATAATTTATACTCCCTAGGCTACTCTGAGGAGGTGAGGGAAGCTAGTTAAGAGCTTTTGCAGCACATGAGGCCAGATGCTGGTGGCTTGAACTGAGGCTATGACAGAGGAAACAGTAAGGAGTCCCACTCAGCATTTATTTTGGAGACAGAGCCAAAGGACTTCCTGGGTGTTATGTGTGGCCAGAAGAAAAGAGACGGATTCTGGAACTTTGGCCTGACCAATGGGGAGCATGGTGGTTCTATTTATGGAAATGGGGAAAGTTAGGAGGGAGAGCAGAGCTGTAGTGGAGGGACACTGACAGTTCCCCTTTGACTATCATAACTTTGAGATCTTCATCAAACAGACAAGTGCACATACTCAGGAAGTATTGAAGTTGGCAACTCAGGAAAAAAGAATCCATTCATGGATATAAAACGGAAATTATCAGCATCTGCATGATATTTGAAACCATGTGATTATTGCTATCTTCTAGAAAGACAGTTTAGATAAAGAAGATAAAGGGATTGAGGACAGAGCCCTAGGGGACTATACCACTCAGGGGAATGCCAGCAAAGGAGACTGAAAAGAGGCAGTGAGTGACAGCAAAGCCTTACAACAAGGGTGTGCATGGAAGCTGGGAGAACCAAGCATTTCATTAAGCAAGGTGTGATGGTCAACTATTCCAAATGCTGTTAAGAGTTGAAAATATGAAGACACAGAAAGACCAGAGCCTTTGGCAAGATGTGTGGGAGGTGAGGAACTTGAGACATTAGTAGAGATTAAATGAATTTGAGGAGTGCTGATGAACAGTGATGTTTCCAGGCCAAGCAATCTGAAAGCAGGTCTCTGGATCCTACTTCCTGTGCTGGGTTTTGACTCTAATCTCATCTGTGGACAGTAAAGACCCCTTGAAGAATTGTGAGCAGGCAGGCGGGCTGCTGAAAGAGAGTTACTATAAATTTAATCTGATAGTGGTGTAGAGATCAATTCAAGGTGGAAGATACATGGTCTACAGCTCCAGGGTGATAAGAGCCTGAATTTACTAGGCCAAGAATGGAGATGAATGGGCCACAGAGCACCTCTAAAGAACACATAGCACCAGAGCAAGTCACGATGACTTTCAACCAAGTGCCACTGGTAGCAGAAGTCATTTAACAAGGTGGGAGAAAATAATGTGGCAAAATACAAAATGGTTAAGTACTTTGGAAAAATGCCACTACGGTTTATGTTGCATGACATCTGCACTTTAAAAGATGGAGTAAAGATAACTACAAAAGTATTGACTTTCCATATTTCTGTTGATCTTTATCATATATTATGAGTAGGCTTCTTTTATTATCGCCAATACTTTGAATAAAATATGTTAGTCTTCCTAACCATCTTTCACCTTATAGTACAGTCCAACATGTGTATTAACAAGCTCATAAAGTACATATATGCCTAATTATTTTTAATCAAGAATGTCACTTGGGTGGGGGATGGGCCAAATGGGTGATGGGCACTAAGGAGGGCACTTGTTGGGATGAACATTGGGTGTTGTATGTAAGTGATGAAGCACTAAATTCTCCTGAAACCAATACTATACTATATGTCAACTAACTTGAATTTAAACAAAATCTTAGAAAAAATACATAAAGTGCCATATACCTAACTTTGTTGGGAAAAGAAAAAAGAATGTCTCTTTATTCGATTTTTATTAACAGACCACCTAATTGTAACTAGTCCCAGTGAAAAATATAAGTTCACAATACAAATCAGTATTTCCAACAAATACTCTAATAAATAAAAGTAATTAATTATGTAGAAGGTAAATAACATAATTAACAGTTCAAAATTAAAATCCCACTTCAGAAGCATTTCCATTTAATGTTATTTACAATTTATATATCTTACTGCCTCCCTAAAATGCTTTACTGCCAATGTCCAAGGTGTATCTCATTCCAATATATTGTATATCATTACACCTTTGGTCCAATTAAAGAAAGTAAAGGGGAAAATTTCCAGAGCTTGGCAGCTGGATCCTTCATACTCCTCTCCCATACCTTTACTAGTCTTCTAATTCCAACACAAAAGGCACTAGAAAAATAAAAAGGTGGACCCCAGCCTAGTGAGGATCTAAGCGATTATCCCCAGGAGAAACACACCATTACAAGTGGACGGAAAACATTGAGGATTATAAAACACTATTTGTTCTTAAAAAAATTTTTTTAACTGTTCCTCCTTAGCTTTTCTTATGAGGAAGAAGCACCGCTTAATCACGGAAATCCAATTTAAAGGATGCAGGGTCACAATTTCCAAACAGATGCTGGGATTTTCTGTGTGTGTGCAGGTCAAAGAGCACCCCACAAGGCAATGCAGCACTCTTGGAATACGTAATTTAACTAACATGCATGCACATATTTCCTTCCTCAATCTTTATAGGAGTGGAGGCAATTCTTGATATCCTAGACAACTGTCAAGCATATTTTTTTTATGTCACTTAAACTTCTGATGCAGTAAATTGTCTCCAAAAACTCTGTCAAACCCAAATCATATTGGCTTCAGTACAATGAGAAGACGAAGCAAACAGAGTGTACTCTAAAATCACGCTAACAGACTAATTAATCAGCATTACTAACAAATTTTCCAGATTTTAATATGTAGTTCAAAACACAGCTCCACATCCTTCTATACACAGTATTTTCCAGAACTATTCATTTCTAAATAGTAACAAAGCTATATCTAAATTAATATAACAAGAGAATGCATTTAAAAACTTCTTCTTAAGTTTTATTTATTTATTTGGAGAGAGAGGGAGAGAGCATGAGCAGGGGAGGGACAGAGAGAGGGAGAGAGAGAATCCCAAGCAGGCACTATGCTGTCAGCATGGAACCCGATGCAGGGCTCGAACTCACAAACCGTGAGATCATGACCTGGGCCCAAATCAAGAGTCAGACACTCAGTTGAGTGAGCCACCTCTGCACCCCGAGAATGCATTTGTAAACAAGTTTTCAGACCATGAGTTCCTCCACGTGAAAATACTAAGAATGCTTCAGAAGCTACACATTATTGGAGAGGACAGTTGAAGGAAGAAGAGATGGTCCTGGCAGTGGTCCAAAGCCATCCCATAATCTAATGCAAGGTCAGTGGCAACCCTCTCCAAGTTCCGTAGGAGATGAGCAGGCACTGAGAATGACATCAGGGAAGTGCGAGAGTGTCGTCTGTACCTCCCCAGATGTCCTAGTGGGAGACAGACTTTTCCCTGTTTAAAGGAAAATCGGTCAGCAAATGTGTCTCAGTTGAGACCTCTAGATGACAACTTTTGGGCAATGACAGGACAGTGACTATCGGGACACCAAGAGGCCTCTTTGCAATGCTAGAACTAGAGGCACAACACCTCCTCGTTCTAATTACAGAAATTAGAGGGGTAGGATGGACATGAGGTTCCACAGGCAAGGGGAAACCATGGTACGGTACAAAGCACCTTAAATTTGAACTCAAAAGACCTGACTTCTATTCCTGGCTGTGCCATTCATAAACCGTGTGGCCCCGGGCACGTCATTTAGTCTGTCTGATCCTTTATTATATGACTTATAAACGTAAGAGAAGAGAACGCGGAAGAGAGCCGCGTCTGCCCTGTCCATCCTATGGGTTTTGTAAGAATTCAGTGAGACTATGTATTTAGAAGCTCTTGGCAAATCATCAAGTCTCACGAAAATGGAGATTTCTCATTTTAGGCGGGAGCACATCCTTTAAACTGCAGGCGACGGGGAGCCAGGGGAGATTTTAGATCTTCACAGTAACTCATTAAAAATGGTATTTTAGGAAGATGAGGCTTGCAGTGGAATAAGGAATTAATTGATCACTGGTAGAGAAATCTGAGTCAGGAATACTGTCTAAAAGACTGTAGTAGACTAGGGGTGACATAGCAGAACCTTTCCAGGGTGGTTGAAACAGTCATTAGGGGATTTTTTTTTTTTTTTTTTTTTGGATAAACGTGGATGTTGAGCGTAAGGGATAAATATATCACAGATGAATGTTTCATGAGCTACCATTAGAATCAATCCAGGCACTCAGTCCTTTAGCCCTCCACTAACACCCCAAACTTAACCCCATTGCTCTGTTGGACCTTCTCTTGCTCTTCCATCTCAAACTCAGACATCCACTTGCTAATGGCAGACCCCATTCTCAAAATGTTTTTCACTTCCTCACAGCTGCTGAGGAGGCTCTTTGCCCTCATGGTGACTTCTGGTCCCTTAATCTCAGGTCCCTTCCCAAGCCATCTGAACTTCAGCTGTTTTGGCAACCAGGGATCACAGAGTCAGACATTTCAGTAACACCCTTGCCAGCTTTCTACAATCTTTCCTCACAGCATCCCATCTGTCCATCCCATGCTCCTCTTCCAAACAGGGCTCACCCCACAGGCTGCTTTCACTGTTTCCCTGGGTTACATGGCAATGCCAGCAAAAAACCCTGAATTCCAATGAATTCTTTCAGGACAAGGACCATGTCTGTTCACTACTGTATCCACAGAAGCTAGCCCAGGGCCTGGCATCTAGAACATCCTCAATGAGTGAAATTGATAATATTTGGAAATCTTATAATCCATCTGTTCTGTTTCTTCACTTTTCTTGGCTTCCACCTACCTCCTCACTGTTCCTCTTTATCAGGTTCTATTTTTCTTCCTATCCCCCAAATAAAAGTATTTCTCAAGGTTCTAAACTCAGATCTCTTACATTCCCCTTTTGTTCACCTTCAACAGAGACCAGTTCCCACCAACAAGCAGTAGAACATTGAGATATTTCAATTATTTTCACGAGACCCAAATTCAACACTCCTGCTAAGGGTCCCACAACTTGAACTCTGCTCCAGGAGGGAAAGCTTCACCAAAAAAAAAAAAAAAGACTCCAATGAGAAGGAACAAAGGTCAGAAAGGAATTGGACCCTCCCAGTGGGGACAACTGAGCCTCAAATGGGATTGACAGGCAAGCCTTTGCCACCAGACACAGTCACCAACGTGTCCTACATTAATGACAAAGAAGCCTCTTTTCTCAGGAATCATTACTTTCCTTTAAAAGTCCAGGTTCTCTGAGGCCTGAGGGCTTTACACCTTTAAAGTCATTTGGTGCCCTTCTTCTAAGACAGTCTTTCACCTAAAAGAGAAAGTCTGCTTCAGCACTTCATTACAAATGGGGAAAATGGACCCATGCCATTGAGACCCTAGTCCAAACCTGCCCCTTTAGCCTACATAGCTTTAACTCTGACTGGGTGTGCAGACAAAGTTCAGCCTGTAGTTGGGCTCCATATTGATTCCTCCTACCCATCACTGACCCGACACAACTCAAAGCCACATTCGTAACCGCAGGCTCCTCAGAGTCCTATCTGGACAGAGCAGTTACATAAAATCAACTCTGTCTTTTCCCCAATGGTTTTGCCTTTCTTTTCTCTGTTACTGGGACCCTCATTCCTTGAGCCACTGGAGCTCAAATCTCAGTAATCCTTGATGCCTCTAGTGCTCGGTTTGGATCAAGCATGGGACAGCGACCATCTTCACCCCATACTAGACTCAAGTTTCCTGTGTTTTTATCTTATCCTTTATGGTTAAAAAAAGGCATAGATACTTTCTCATGGTTGGTAATATATATTTCTGGTTTTTCTTAAACTTATTCCCTCAGGAGGAAGATAAATTATTTATTGGACTATGCTATGTGGTCTTATGAATACCTCTCAACTCATATAAAACTAACCCAAATAACAGAAGGAAACCATTTTGAATATGATCTTACCTAGTTCACACAGGAGTCACGTTGTGATTTGACAGAAAATGAGGCACTTGTGGGCAATTAGTTATTTAAATATCTATAAATCTCCATGTCAAGAATTTTTAAATGGCCAGTAAAAAAATCTAAAAGTTTGGTAAGGGGGGAATTGTTTATACAAAATTCTGCAGCCAGTGTATTTGGGAAGATGAGTGTAGATAATTCCAGCAACCTGCCTGACACATCACAAGAATTCCCCCACACATGTGCTTGGAAGATATTCCCACCCATCCTTTAATTTTGAGGCGATGAGATAGCATCGTGTAACTTTAGTAAGTCAGAAAAATGCCTTTGATGAAAATTCTTGGACTTAAGGTCCACCATTTGTATTTAAAATAAAATGGCCTCTAAGGTCCTGCTTTCAGGATAGTTAGACCCACACGAGGTTCTTTCTTTCATAGAAAATATATCTTCTTCCAGACTACGTGAAAAGAGTAGAATAAATTATTTCCACTACAAATACATTTATCTAAATCTACTGTTGTCTACACAGTGCCTTTCGTCTATCACTGAGCTCCCAGTCTCCTGTTCTATGAAAGCCCTTCCCTTTGCCCTTCCTACCACTCAACAGGAACTTGTACCCTGCTGACTCGAATGATGACATCTTGTAGAAATCTGAGCACCTCACGGTGGATCTATGCATCAGTCGCTGAGGGACGCTGCCAACCTCTGTCACCGGAAGATTAAGACAACACATTTAAAGCTGCAAACATTGCCCTAACTAATTAGCAGTTTTGTTTCCATTATCGGGGCTGCAGGAGGACTCAGCCTAGCATCACCAAGCACTCTCCTAACATCATACATATGAGGTTAGAGCTTTCCGGCTCCTCAGCCCCAACAAAGAATCTCCCAATGGAAGGTCTTGCCCTTTAGATGATGTAAAGACAATGTGTAGTTCTGAGTATAAAGCTCATTGGTTTATGAGGCCTCAGAATCCTCCTCTGTAAATGATAACAGTAAGATATAAAACTTTTAAAAACTTGAACACTCATTGGGAAGAATTCATAAAACTAAGGAATCCTTCAGTGCTATTAATATACCAGTTACATAGGTAAGAAATGGAAGAATCATTTACCAAATGAAATATTTTTACATTCTCCCCAAATGAGCTTTATAAGTGGGTCATTCAATTGTTCTGACACTATCATTTAGGTATTATCCTAATTGTAGGTGAATTTGAGGGTTTCTTTTTTCCTCCTTCTATGTTCTTACTGAAGCAACATACCTACAAGAAGGTAAAATTAAGTGTCATTATCACCTGAGTGTTCTAGGTAGATTTGGTGTTTGCATCACCCTTGTAAGGCCTACAACATAATGAGAAACTTAGTTAAAGGATAACATATTAACCAGGAAACTCTATCGGCTGCACTGACCAAAGTCATACACCGATCACTCACACTGCATTGGAACAGTCTGGTTATCCATAAGCAATGAAAGTGTCTCCATAGAAACCAAGTATACAGTGGAATTCACTCGCGGTGAAGGATCTGCTTTCACAAAAAGACTTCAAGCCAAGATTTTGCTCTAACTCAGGTTTACACATCATCATACACTGATATCATTAGATATTACACCTTTGGAATGTCACAGTCCTGAAGATTACAAAAAGCTCCGCACATGGGGAGGGAGAGGGAGAAAAAAAAAAAAAAAGGTTTGGAAGAAAAGATTTGCATATGTAGTTATAAAAATACCAAAGCAGATTCCATGCTAAGCTCTGCCAAAAAGAGAATAATTACCATTGCCCATCAGCATGCAGCCTTGAAATTATATTCTCTTCTCCCGGCAGAAGCAGTCATCAGATTATCAAAATGAGGTTATCCTGACTAAACTCAAACAGTTCTTGTACGGAATAAGCACAATGCAATCAACAGACAAGCAGCGATTTCCCTCCCACACAAACTATAATCTTTTGTGAAATATATTTTTAATGAAGGATGCATAGCCCTCCTACATGTTTGGTTCTGCTCTCACACTCCTCCACATAAAAGCATACATACATTTTAAAGAGAAGGAGAAGAATTTTATAGCTTCTAATAACATCCCCTACAATGTAGGGCAAAAAAGGAACGCTTGCATCTGAACCCCCAAATGTATCTTTCTCATATAATGTTACTCTTACAAAAATAAAGCAAGTTACCAATGGCTCCTAGTATGCTGAAATAAGCACAAACAATGGATCTCACCGAAATTTTAATGATTTCTTTCTAATTAGATGCATTATGAAGGCTTAATTCATTCAACTACTAATGACTCAAAACCCATGAAATTGAATTTTAATCTTTCACCGATTTCATATTATAAATTGAGTCATACTGCTTATTCAAAAAGCAAGTTTTTGAAAGGTTTTTTTTTTAGGTGAGGTTTATAGTTTTCTTTTTCCTTCAATCATCTAAATTTTAAATGTCTAACACTAAAACAATAGGACTGGAGAGTTGGATAGATTTTTGCCATTAGGATAGCTAATTGGAAATGAGGCCAGAAAAGTAATTATGTATGCCCACGCCCACTCAATGGAATTGTAAGAGGCAAAAAAGATACAGATAAAAATCTCTCCACTAGAGCTTATTTACCCCACACAGCACCTGTTCCAGGGTACTAGTCTCTGGGATATATTTTTGAATTCCGTTCCTAGGAGGCAAGCCATTAAGAAATTAGTTACAGTGACAAGTAACCTTGATAATCTGTTACATCAAGGGGCTATGCCTTCATTCTGGGAGGGGGGCAGGGGGCGTTGGTTAAAGCCAAATCAATAAATGTTATTTTTCCATAAAGAAATAATCTTAAAAGATCAGAAAACCAATTTTGCCTAATGCTTAAATGATGTAATTGCTTTACTCTAATAGGAGTGTTTTAATTTTGTCTAATTGTCATTTAAAAAGCAAAATCATCACTGAAAAGACAACCTGCAAAACACTGGCAAAGCAGAGTTTGTTTGACTCACAGGTGTACCTCGGCCCATCAGCATAGAACCTGGTCTGTTTTAACTTAGCCAGAGGTCAAGAACTACTCAAACAAAGCAACATCAAGGGAAGACGGAGAGGAAGAGGCAAAAAAAAAAAAAAAAAAAAAGAGAGAGAGAGAGAAAAGAGGAAGAAAAGGAAGAGATGAGAAGACAGGACTTGGAAAAAAAAAGTTTAGGAGATGGATTTGCACATCGGAAGCGAATGGAGCCAATGGAGCTGAAATGCTGGTTACTCAATCTCCATAGCCAGTTCAGGAGCCCCATTCTCACAGGTGTACAAAAGACATGGGGAATGAAAATCCATTTCCACACGTGTCCGCCAATGCCCGGTTCTACTCCGCAAAGCATGTGGATGTGAGGCGCAGGCTAACTTTCAGAATCACCTCCAAACATATCTAGATGAAAGACAACACGGATTCCTGCCTATCATTACGAATGCCGGCACACCTTTCAATTCAAAGCCCCTGTTCTACACAGGATCAAAATAGTCCAGTCTCCCGTGGATAAAACCTGGCTAGCTGATCTGAAAAAACAAAACCCCAACTCATTAATGGGAATTCAGTGCCTTCCCCGGCCAACCCCACAGAGTCCCTGGGTGTCTCCATGGCAAGGTTCTGACTGTCCGCTTTCTCAGGTTCCGGAAATGCACCTTTCCCCACACCCAGCCTCTCAGGGCTAAGGAACCAGCTGAGCCAGAATTGCCGCTGTTCACAAAAGGAATTCCCCCTCCCTTCCCCTCCTTCTCCCTCCCCTTTCTTCCTTGTCCCTCCTCCCATCATCCGCTGGTGAATAATATCACTCTGCTACCTGCCTGGATCAACACCGTGAGCCCCTGTCTTCAAGCATTCAGAGAATTTAACAGCCTGGAAATTCCTGTTGTCCGTTCGCTGAGGTCACAGATAAAACTAAACAACAGCCGTGGTTCCCATCAATCATAAGTCACTCACTGATAGAATGTATGGTAGGAGACCTGATGTAAGCAAGTAACCAGAGAAAATACCCACTGATGACGCATATCCAGGCATAAAAATAGTTACAGGGCCCTCAAAGGGATTATTCAACAGCCTACATTTAGACTTTCTTACAAGAGACCTGAAGTCAACGTGCAGCAGTTAAATGGCTGGGGAGAGTTGAAGCTTTCTTTAAGCTTCCTCAACAGACATAACCACAAATAGCTGGTTGAAATAAGCGCCTGCAATAACAAGCTGTTTAGTAAATTTTAACACAACTTTATAAGCATTAAACCGCACCGCCAACTATCTTATAAAATGCCACGTAATCCTCTCTTTTATTCATGTTCTCCTTCATACAACAATTCCTCTTTTTCAAAGCAAGCTCCCCAGACATTAATACTTAATTGGTCCAAAGAAAGATCATACCCACTGCCTTCCAAATAAATGTGAGAAAAATAACATAAATTGCAGTTCTGCATTTATATCCTTTTAAAACACGCTTAAGTAGAGCTAAGCTTAATTATAAGTTTCAGCAATGAAACTGAGGTTTTGCATACCATATTTGCAATTATATTTTTCCTGAATTGATCATTTATAGAAACACCTATTACGGTATCGTACACATAGTAGGCATTATTACTGTCTGCCAAGTAAGTGAATGAATAAATGAATCAATCAATGAAATGTTACGTACAAATATTTTAACTGCGTGACAAGTAAGATGGTAACTAAGACTGAAATCCTGGCTTTTTATTTGATGAGGAGGAAGCTAACTTTTTACATGTGCAACAATTTTAATAGTTTTCAAGTCATCTGTTCTCTTTTTCCTCCCACTCGAACATATGCACAGTTACCCCACATAGAAAGGGCTTTCACATGGCTTTCCTATTAGAAAATACTGGATTTTTACACATTTTAATATCTGAATATATAAAAATGTTCCCTTCCCAATTTCCTTTAAGCAAATGTGCTGACACAAGGAACAATCAAGGCAACTGTCAATGACAGAACCCAAAATGCTGCCTTCGACCTTGCATACCGCACTTGTTAGCCTTAATTACCGCTCCCTTCCTAAGAGTGGACAGATTTGCATTGTTACCCAGTTAACTACTAGCTGCAGAACATTTCTCTGTGATAGAATTTATCTCAGTGCTTAATGATATTAACTCTCCTGCTCACACAATTGGCAAACACCTATTAGCAACATTGCTATAACTTTTGACAAATGTAAGGGCTTTATTGTAGAGGGTAGTTTTCCGGCAACAGTAACCAGATGACATTTTTCTTCCTATACTGGTAGGTTCTACATCACTTTCCTCAAGTATGATAACACTGCTATAAATACAAGTGAAAATTATTTTTAGTACTAAGATTTCGCAAAGCATTCACGTTTCTCTCCTGTGCATATGTGTCAACAGTATGTGGCCTAGTTTAAGGAATCGGAAATGTTCACTAGTGCCCTCTAGTTGAGCACGGCTAAGGCAATTTTCAAGGAACACATGTGCATTTACATCACCCACTGGCAAAAACTGCAAAGTTCCTAACCAGCAACAGTTCAGCAATTAATTACTCACATAAAATGTGAGACAGTAAAACAAATTCAATCTAGGGTCTATTTTCTTTCATAAGGCTTCATTATTCAACTTTTGAAAGTGAATAAAGAAAAAAATTTTAAACGGGGGAAAAAATCAAAAAGACAAGATAAGGAGGCATATTTGTATTTGCTGAAGAAGAGGGAATGTACTTAACTGATTCAGAGACCAAAAAATGTTTCCTGAATTTCACAGAAGCTCATGTTTTTAAATAGCTCAAAAACTAGACAAGGCACCCAGAAATAATCAGGTTTCACCGCGCATGATGCATTTGACAGCCTTCCATCATGGTGATCTATGCTGCTCAAGTCTGAATTGAGGATCCTCAGATAATTTCAAAACAAAGCCAATCTCCAAAGCAGGCACTGTTTCAAATTGCACAGACATAACCTATCAATCCAGAGATCACAGATTGAGTTCCATAAGAAATTATTTCCATCAGCACTCTTGGTTTCAGTAATTCCACACCTATTAAAATTTATTATCAGCAGCACAACTAATATTTTTTAAAGAAAATAGAACTTCCTTACCCTAGAGTAAAAGCTATGCTATTATTATAATTAGTTAAATCTGTGACATTATTTTCTGCTGCAATGAAGAAGTTAAACAAACCACTGCTTAAGATTAAGAAATGGCAGGGGCACCTGGGTGGCTCAATAGGTTAAGTGTCGGACTCTAGATTTTGGCTCAGGTCATGATCTCAAGGTTCATGAGTTCAAGCCCCGAATCAGACTCTGCGACCACAGTGTGGAGCCTACTTAGAATTCTCTCTCTCTGCCCCTCCCCAGCTTGCACATGCACGCGCTCTCTCTCTCTCTCTCTCTCTCAAAGTACATAAACTTATCTCTGCCCCTCCCCAGCTTGTGCTTTCTCTCTCTTTCTCCCCCCCTCCTCAAAGTAAATAAATAAACTTAAAAAAGATTAAGAAATGTCAAAAACTATGTGAAGGAGCACTTCCTAACTTTTATCTTTTTGAAATATCCAACAACACAATCAATCACCCGTCACTAAATTAAGACCAGATTATTTACTTATCTGGATAGAACTGGGGAAGGGGGTGGATATACTGAGGATAATATAGCAAAAAATCTGCTTTTTCAACACTAGGTTCTCTAGAAGCCATATTTATATCCACCCTCTATGTCACTAATAGAATCCCATAATAATAAATCTTCTTTACGTGCTGTGACTCTGTAAAAAATGGGAAAATACATCCCTCGTTCATAGCCTGGGCAGCCTAGGACACACCCAACACATTCAGACTGTAAGGTTAGTTCTCCCTTTTAGTCTCAGCATTAAGGCAGGATTCTGTTTTATTTTCAATTTATTTAATCACATACTTAAAATGTCTCAGTGTTTAACAGTGGCCTTTCCCAGTTGGCAAATATGATTGCTTTCTGGACATTTTATGGACTCATGGTCAGTCAAGTCATTGTCCCCACCCTTTCCCACATCACAATGCATCTCCATGAGCGCATGCGAGCACACGCACACGCACACACACACAACATTTTCCTCACACTTAATCTCCTTTGATGAGGCCAAACATTCACCAAACATCGAAGGCAAACATGTAAGAGTCATCTTTAACTTCTTGCCCTCAGCTCTAATCATCAAAGCCTGACAATGTTACCAAGTTACCCCCCTCTCCCTTGTCTGCCTTCTAACTTTACCACCATGACTTCAGTCTTAGCCTTCAACATCCATTCCCCTAGGGAAAATACAATAACTATCCCAGAAAATGCTCTACAGTACCAAGAGTAACTTTTATAAAACATAAATCTGATGGTGGCATTCATCAGATTAAGCCCTTCAATGACTCCTGGTTGCATCAGAGACCACCCTACCCCATCATAATTATTTGTTATGTGTCTGAACTCTATTTGGTTTGGAGCTGCTTGAGATCAGAGGCTGTGCTGTGCTGGCTGTTTCATCTCCAGCTCCCAGCAGAGCGACCGCCCGCACATCTGCCGAACTGAAGTGGACTGAATGGTAGGACAACACATTGACAATTTTAACTGCTGATGTAGTCAACTAGACCACATAGAGAGACAGCATGGCAGACCAGTGGGTTCAACCCAGAGCCAGCTCAGGCAATTACATAATCTCTTTAAACCTTAGGTTCCCAACCTATGAAACAGCCTCAGGACAAAACAGAGTAACATATATTATGCGCCTATGACAACAGCTGGTGCTTATTGAGAAGGTGCTCAATAAATGATACCTATAATTATGTATTAAGTAGAAATGTATAGCAGAATAATTTCATTTCCAATAATCAACTATACATACATACATACATACATCAGACAGCAAAATTATCTGTTTCAGTGCTATTGACTAGATACACATCCATATATCTGTGCTGTGCAGCACCATATGGGTAGCCAGTAACCATATGTGGCTGGTGTGACTGAGGAGCTGATTTTTTAATCTTAATTAATTTAAATGTAAATAGCCCCATGAGATCTGGGGACCACCGTATTGGACAGTGAAGATTTATTTCCACTCTAACATCAGTGTTTCCCCCTTTAGGTGCTGTCTCCTCTCCTTCCACTCAAATCAGTTTTTTTGCAAGGTTCAAGTGTCAGGGTCAATACTTCTCCTCCTGTTAAAAAAAATCAGACCTAAAATAACTAACTCTATCCAAAAAGATGTAGTCCAAATGACCAAAAGTTTGGAAAACTTTGGACCAAAGCATCTCAGAAGCAAAGATAAATCCACTCATATTTAATAATTCTCCCACCAAATATCCTGTAGATGTAAAGACAAATATACACTAGATTCTCTATGCCACTAATGAGAAGAAAAAGGATAAAGAACTATAGTTCTTTTGCAAAATTACATATCCACAGCAATTAGCCAATAAATTATTATATATTTTTGAGGTTTAATAAAAAAAAAAAAAAAAAAAAAGATGTAGTCCTGAAGTATGAGAAGATCATATGGCAGAGTTCCACACAGAGTATTCAGTTGAGTGAATGTGTTAATGAAAGAATGAAGATACGGTCCAGGGAATGGAGCCCCCAACACAACGCAGCAAGGAAGATTACAGTGGCAAGTGCACAGGATCTGGACGCCCAAGACCTTGTTCCAAATCCCAGCTCTGCCATTCATGTTCCATGAGGTCTTGGAAAAACCTCTGGCCTCCTATCTGTCAAATAAAGGTAATATTCATTGCAACTCACAAATAACTATAATAATCAAATGAGATAAGTCAGACATACAAATAGTAGTGCAAGTGGTATAACTGAGAAAGTTGTAAAGATAACATTTAAATCTGTACCTTCTGTATTATCACAGTACATACTGTCCTATAAATATAAGGTGCACTATACATATGTCTTGACAATTTGGGTAAATGTCCATAGGGAGAGACTAATAATTTCAAGAATGATTACACTTCCACTTGTACTATAATAAAAGGATTCATTAATTCATTGTAATCATAGCCATAGTATATAGTCGACCGGACACCAGATCAGACAATATTGAAGCCTGCTTTTGAATATACGACCTGTCTCCTTTATTATACCATACATGCTACATGGGCAGGGTCTGCAGCCTTATTTGGTAATAAGTGTTCACTTCTGCTCTGTACTCTCACCTTCTTAAACTCATCCTCTGGACAGCTCAAGACAGGTCAATAATTCTATTACTCCCACTATTTGGAAAGGCAAAGAAATAATACAGTTAGTAGGTAAAACTCTCAGGTTAGTAACTCTGTCTAGAGTTCTCGCCATTAATCTCCAGGCAATTTCATGGTGTTTCACATTTGCAAAAGAGAATCCATATTTGTGTTCATGTGCTCCCACAGGAAGAATTTTAACTAAATATTAGGTATCACACAAGTACCTATTATTATGTAGTGTAATAATATAGAAGGTAGAGATTTAAATGCTATCTGTATAACTTTTGCAGTTACATTTGCACTATTATGTGTATATATATAATTTTATATTGGTTAATATCAATATATAATTTAATAGTTTAAAAAAGTGTTTCTACCTGCACTCACTTTGCAGATCCTTATAATCCCTTGCAAAGAAGGTAAGTATCAGGTGGTATGATCCTCATTTCTGGGTAAGGAAAGAAGGGCTTGGAGAGTCCCTGACTCTGGACCATGCCTCTGTAGTATACTGGACAGCAGTGACGTGGGTACTTGGGCTGTGGGTCCACATGTATTGCCAACTAGCTGAGTAACTTCAGGTAAGTCACCCAACCTCTCTGGACCTCACAGAATGTGAGTCTGTCACAGATACAACCTCACTATTAAAACGCTATCATTCTGCAACTCGGCTCCTTCAGGAACACTGCTGAGACAAGGCTCCAGATAGTCTAAGTCCTTGCTGATTCTCTGTCCCCTCTCATACATCGTACTGCCTCTTCAGATATCTCACTGCTTTTTCACAGTTGAACAAATTGGACCTAATTAAGGAGTTCATTCCATTTGTTTGTTGGTTTATCTTTAGAGAGCATTAGGCCCTGCTTATTCTCTGATTGCCTGGCTTATGTACAGCCAGTAAAAACATTCCTCTACCAAAAAGGCTAGCAAGACAGACGTGTGTAGGTACAAGGGGTCCCGGGAAAAAGTGTGTGTCCTCCTATGACTCCCTCACATCACTGCCACACTTTCACTTTGGGAATGGAAGATGGGTGCTTCTTTCGCTGGCCTTTAATATCTTTTTCATTTTTGTTTTTCAGAGCAACAGCACTAAACCCAAGGCTGATAGGAAGACAGGTTCCAGCATCCGGGCCCGGGGACAGGGTCACAATTACTTTAAAGCAATTTAAGTGGCCCCGCAAGAAACTTTCTACCATGGGCAGAAGGCAAGTCCAGAAGCCGTAATGGCTGAGGGGGCCTGACTAACAGTGGCTCTCGGGTACCCATGTCCACAGAGCCCCTCTGCTGGCACAGATAAAGCTCTTCCTACATCTCTGCTGAGGCAGGTGCCAGAGAAATAAGCAACCTGACCCCCTGAAGAGTCTTTGGAGCCTGGCAGTAACCTGAGCTGCTCTGGGTTATTTTTGCTGAGAGCTAGTGGTTCTTAAAGGGACTGTGTTCTAAGTGCACACGTCCAGACACAGAATGCCAACCAGTGAAAAGACCAATGTGACGAACCTATCTTAATCAAACATTGTTTATCGGAAGGCTGTAACAAATCAGTGAGAAGACATGTGAGCAATATTTTAAAGGGATCAATCGTAATATGCTGTGATACAAGATCATTGGTTTAAAAAAATGGTAATGCTGAATAACCCAAAACCGCATTGGTTCCAAATGTAACAAGAAAGCAGGCATTCCCCAAGGCTCTGTCCTCAGTGCTGGACTGCCACTCAAGTCTGGGAGCAGAGACTGGAGAGGGAGATGGTTGTCGACACTGTGCCTTGACAGTTATCACCCTGTTTCAATGCTCGCTATGCCCTTACGAGTATAATAATCGTAGGAAAAAGAAAGTGGAGCTCGGCGAGCCTTCATCACTCACTCAGAAGTTACATAATGGCTGATCGCGGGCCCCTTCCACCTTCTACCTGAAAGGCGAAGATTCCGAAAGCGAACACCCCATTCAAAAACAATTCTCGAGAAACAACTAGTCCTTTCATTCCTTGCCCCACATCCCCAAACTGGCCCAGGAAGAACGAGAATAATCCAGTAACTAGGAAAGTGGGATCTGGAGTCACAAGCACTCAGATTTGCAAACCTAGTCCACCGCAAATTTGCCGGGTGATCTTGGTCAAGTCAGTTACAGTTCCCGAGCCTCAGTGGCAGTAACAGCAACACCGACATCATCAGGCTGTTTGGGAGATTAAATAAGACCATCGTGTGTGTATTGTACGTGGAAGGGTGCCTACACATGGAACCCTTCAGGTAAACAGTTGCTATTATTAGTTGTATTAGTATTCCTATTCGGCAAGTGTGTAATTCAAGTTGCCTTGATATTTGGCAATGTCTAATCATAAGAAAAAGAATGTATCAGCTGGTTGTTGGGCAGGTACTTTACAGACATGATCTCCAGTGCTCACAAAGTGTGCCAGGCAAGTAATTCTACTCCCCTTTGCACATGAGGGCCATGAGGCTCACAGAGGTAGCGTAACTTGCCCGAGTTACAACGAGTAAGTGACAGAGCAGGGATTTTAACTCGGTTCTGACTTCAAAGCCTGTCTTCCTTTCACTCAGTTGAGAAACAGTCAGGGAACAGCATGGAGAGCAGAGGGAAGAACTCTCAGGAATAAGAACCTGTTCCTCAGATCAGTCACAAAACCTCTCAACCAGTTTCCCCTTCCTGACATGACTGTTTTTGTTGTTTGGTCTTATCACTGCAGCAAGGGACCCATCCAGTGTCGATCTACAGGTAATTCTACAGAGAATAATAAAGTTTTCTGTAAACCTATTAAAACTATATTAAGTGTTCATTTCTGAGCCACAAATCTTTATAAATTCGTAAGCTCCATATAATATAAATCATGAAAAAAACACACAAATGCTTAACATTTTACAGTTCACGAAGCATTTTCACAAACATTAGCTCATGTAATCAACTTACTCGTCAAGGTGGCTATGTGCCTGGTTCTCAAGTAAAGAAACTGAGGCACAGGTTAAACTAATTGCCTACAGTCATATAGTCAAGAAATAGTAGGGTCAACACGTGAATATCCAGGTTTCCTGATATCATATCTATGTTCCATCCATTATGCTATATCTGTCTCTAGAAAAATACCAGCCTCTTTTCGTGTGTGATCTGTCATGCTTAGAAATATATCAAGGTATGATCTCCTATTAGCATTCCTTTCTGTCCTTCATGCACTATATTCTACTAATGCTCAAAAATACAGTTTCAATTAACTGCTATGCTATTTCTTAATATAGCATAATATCTACCCAAGAAAACCAACTCCAAGGGAACTTCCCAAAGCTTGAGTGTCTGGGGGACGGGTCATGTCTCACTTGTCGCTATAGAGCCTGGAGCATCTTACTGCATTTAGTAGGAGGTATTCAATGATTTAATTAAATACGGCTCAAGAGTACTATAACTTTATAAAAGCATATATATGTCCAAATTTTGAATAACGTTTTGTTTTTAATTTGGGAACTTTTAACAGAAAACTTGGCAATACAAGTTATGTTTTGGGATAACAGCAATTATTTTTTAAATATAATTTATTGTCAGATTGGCTTCCATACAATACCCAGTGCTCATCCCAACAAGTGCCCTCCTCAATGCCCATCACCCACTTTCCCCTCTCCCCCACCCCCATAAACCCTCAGTTTGTTCTCTGTATTTACGAGTCTCTTATGGTTTGCCTCCCTCCCTCTCTGTTTGTAACCTTTTTCCCCCCCTTCCCCTCCCCCATGGTCTTCTGTTAAGTTTCTCAAGATCCACATATGGGTGAAAACATATGGTATCTGTCTTTCTCTGCCTGACTTATTTCACTTAGCATAATACCCTCCAGTTCCATCCACATTGCTGCAAATGGCCAGATTTCATTCTTTCTCATTGCCAAGTAGTATTCCATTAGGGATAACAGTAATTAAATATCTACAATGTGCCTCATACTGTTCCAAGTGCTTAAAATTATTAACTTATCATTTTATTTATTCCTGGCAAATATTCTGTGGGTAAGCACTAGTATTATTTCTCTTTCCCAGATGAGGAAACTGAGTCACATTAACTTTTCCAAGGGTATAGAGCTGTTAGTGGCGTAGCAATAATTTGAATCCAGGCCCTCTGGCATCTAGAGTTGAGACCTCACTTAATCTTACAACACTTAATCTTTACTACTGCTGCCGGAGGCAGCAGTAGTAAATCGTCTTGAAGACTGAAGGTTGTCTTGATAATTCTCTCGCATAATCTGATATTCAGGAGAAAAACAAAATTATCCAACTTAATTGTTTATATTAACAGTCCTGTTCCATAACCAAAACGTATCACAAGTAGTATACCCATCACATCACAATTTAGAAGGTTGTTGGAAAAATGCAACTTATAGCTACATTTTAATTTTAATATGTGTAGTTTGAATGTATAGCCAATTTAGTTCTTCATGGGTTGTTGTGGGTGTTTTGTGTTTTTGGGGGGTTTTGTTTTTTTTGAGAGAGACAGAGACAGCACGAGTGGGGAGGGCAGAGAGAAAAGAGAAAGAATCCCAAGCAGGCTCCATGCTGCCACCGCAGAGTCCAATGCTGGGCTCGAACCCATGAAGCCGTGAGATCGTGACCTGAGCCGAAGCCAAGAGTCTGAGCTTAACCGACTGAGCCACCCAGGCACCCTCTTTGTGGAGTTTTGATATTTTTTGCATACAATCTTACATACTTCACATGGTTTTTCATTTGTAATCTTAAAATGGCTACGATTCTACCTAGCATCCATTGAAATTTGCCCCTTAAAACAGAGATTCGTAGAGAGATTACTTCAGAACTTAAAGTCTTATCTCTTTTCTTGACTTTACCCATCTTATTTTTTCCTTTTCTTCTTCTTTTCTATTTTCCCTTTTCTTCTTCTTTTCGATTTTCCCTTCCTTTGTGTTTATTTTATTGCTTTGTCACAATGACTGAGGCTGGTGCCCAGCAGTAATCTTCCAACGCTAGAAGTTTCTCAAGTTGAGTCCATAAACAACCCCATACATCACTCGCTCCAGGAATGAGCCCCCAAATCTACTCTCAGCAAGTTGCCCAGGTGAGTTCTATACATTCTGGGATAAATCACAGGATTTTCGATCTGCCGTTTCCCACAAGCCGTTCTTCTACTGGAGGCTTTTCTTGTTAGCAATACCTATGTGCCAGTTTTATGAAGATGTAAAGCTCACTCTCTAGATTCAGCTGAGTGTCACACAATATGCATTTTATGTACTGAATTTAAAGCAAAGATTTTAGCACACTCTATTATTTATTTCAGTGTGTAGCAATGTGGAGACAAGTGACTGTTGGATCAAATGAGGACTCCAAGCAGATCAAATGAGGGCCACAAATATAAGTGCTTGAAGGGACATGCCCCATCTGTGTCAGCTGAGGTTGCTGATGTAACAGATGTTTATTTTCAGCAGTTTATTTTAGTGTAAAACCTGACCCTTTGGGTCTCTGTATTTATCCTATATTGTCTAAAACCAACCTTACTGAACCATCTAGGAACCAATGGCCGACCCAGAAATAAAAGGTACAGCATAGGAAATAAGAAAAACAAACAAACAAACAGCGGCGGAGAAAAACACTCACATGAAACTTCTTCAGAAGTCTTCACTTCATGGGACATATGTATTAACTAACAACGCAGGAGATAAGCTAAAACTTAAAACGTGACCTCTTTTAAGAGGTGCTTTGCTTAAGTGTTTGATCATTTTCCACAAAACCTCACAGGGAAATCTGATCTATTTGGGTCAATACGACAGGCTGCTCCAGTCAGTCTTGTCACATCCCCTAGCCTGTCCCATTCACATTCTATTGTTTTTCAGCCTCACAGAAACACCGGTTCCTCAACGGAACCACTTCACCTTTTCCTTGCCAGCATCTCCACTCATTTGTCACCTTGTCCTTCACGATACCCGCCCTAAAATGGATCACACCTTCAAATCACTGCCCCTTCCTCCTCCTCCCCCTGTTCAGAGCGGCTGAGGAGAATCCATCATGGAGACAGAGCTACTCCTGCTGACCCCTCTGAAGGGTAGCGTCTTCACTTCCTAACACTCTTGTCAGTTCGCTTTTCCTCCAGAGACAACTCTGAATGTTCCCCCATTTTCTTCAATATTATCCAAATTTCCCAGAGAAATAACTCTGCCTTCTCACACACAAAAATAAATAATAAAATAACCAGGGTTTCAAGGGAAAATGTCCTCAACATACACTTTCTACCCATAAACTCAGTAGCACACCTCTGTACCCGACCCTCCTTTTGCCCCAACCAGTCCCTCCTAGAGCTCAGAGCACTTTGACCGTTCCAGGATTCTGCTCAATCAATCATCATCTTGCCTTTATACCGCTACCTTTCCCTCTCCAGTGCCTCTATACTGTCAGCACAGATAAAAAGGTTCACAGCTATATAAAAATGTTCTCTGGGTCCCACATCTGAATCTGTTTATCATCTCACTCCTCTTAAGCACAGCCAAGCTTTTTTTTTTTTTTTTACATTTTATTTATTTTTGATAGAGAGAGACAGAGCACAAGTGGGGGAAGTGCACAGAGGGAGGGAGTCAGGCAGAGAACCCAATAGCCAAAATATATAAAAAGGGACTCAGCTTCATTACTCATCAGAGAAATGAAAATTAAAACTAGAAGGCTAAACCACTAAATAACCACCAGGATGGCAAAAGTGAGGAAGATAAGAATACCACAGCAGAGTGGAGCGATTGGGACCTTCAGGCATTGTAGGAGGGAACAGAAATTGGTACATCCACTTAGAAATGCGTGGCAGTTAAATCTTCACGTCAAATATAGGCAAGCCCTAGGATCCAGCAACCCCACCGCTAGGTATACACTGGACAGATACGTACTAAAGTATTCACAGAAACATTATTTGTCATCGCCAAAAGCAAAACCCAAATCCATCAATGGTAGAATGAATAAATGTGTAGTATATTCATACCATGAAATACCATACAATAACGAGAATGATTGTTACATGCAAGAACGTGAATAAAGCTCACTAACACATCATTCAGTGAAAGAAGTCAGACACAGAAGAGAACATAGCATATGACTCCACACACATAAAGTACAAGAACAGGTGAAACCCATGTGGTGTTAACAGTTATATAGTAGCTATGCTCAGGGTCTATTGTGACTGGAAAAGGGCAGAAGTAGTCTCTTGGAATGCTGACAGTGTTGTGTTTAGTGATTTAGTCTTTCCTTTGTGGAAGTGCATTCAATTGTGTAGGTACTTTTCTGAATATATATTATATTACACAACTTTTTAAACTGAAATATATTGATTTTCCCTGATCCTTTTCTTATTCGGACATTCTTGACTCCCTTCTCTGTGTAACCTTTATACATTCCAAGATCCTTCAGGCCAGAGACCTTGCATTCTCTAGCTCTTGTACAGAACTTAGAACCCACAGGCTCTCAACCAGTAATTCTGGACAACTGAATGAGCAGCTCCACTGATAAATTCTTTTCTATGCTCTTGAGTTTAAAGTTGGCATTTTCAGTCTCTCTCCTGGGCTCCAGGCCTCGAGATCTGCCTACAGAACACTGCAGCGATAATAATCTGCCATGTTTTGAGAACTGGCTTTGAGTCAGGAGCTTTACACAGATTATCTCTTTTACCGCTCACCAACAGCCTGCAAGCTAATAATTATTACCCCTACTTCACAGACCAAGAAACCAAGAATCCCAGAGGTTAAGTAACTTACTTAAAAATATACAGGTGATTAATTGGAGAAGCGAAGTTGAAATTCAGGTCTTTTGCTTAACCCACTGAGCCACCCAGGTGCTCCTAAGTTTATTTATTTATTTTTGAGACAGAAAGAGAAAGAGAGAGAGAGAGAGAGAGAATGTAGGAGGGGCAGAGACAGAGGGAGAGAGAGAAACCCAAGCAGGTTCTACACTGCCAGCGCAAAGCCCAACAAGGGGCTCAAACTCACAAACTGCAAGATCATGACCTGAGCCGAAATCAAGAGTTGGACACTTAACAGACTGAGCCACCCAGGCATCCCTGTGTTTTATTCTTTTAAAGACTACTGTAACTGCCTGCAAGCCATACCTCCCAATCCAAGCTTGGGTCCCTCTAATTCACTCTCACCATGCTACGTGAGAGTCTTTGTAAAATGCAAATCTGAACATGTCTCTCCTTCTTGCCTAAGTTCCAACATACTAGCATGGCATATGCTCCTTGACCTGGTCCCCGCCAAGTTTTCCAGATCCTTCCCTTGTGACCTCCACTCCTTCTGTCCCCATACCCTGTCATCCAGTCATATGAAGATTTACTGCCCACAAAACACCTTGCCATTTTCACGTCTTTAAGCTTCTGCCTGCCACTGTCTATCTTCCTGGAATGCCTTTCCTTGAGCTGTCTACCAGGCAAACTCCTACTCATCTTGCGAGATGCAACTCAAGCATTTATGTCTCAGTCAAGACCCTCAAGCAGAGATGATTGCGTCCCTTTTATGTCACAGCTAAGCTTTGTGCATCCTTCTCTTACAGTCCATTTCACAACATACTGCAATATTCTGCAATCTGCACTTCACTTCTAGGATATTAGCTCTTCAAAAAACAGGCACATGCCTGTTCTTTTTTGCATGCTCAGGCCGGCATACAAATAGTAAGTCAAAAATAGTCAAATAAGTTAATTAATAAATGAAATCAGTGGTACATGCATATGATATTGTGATTTACAAGAAATACATATTTGGTCAGTCAGATGATCAAAATATGTTTCTCATAAACATTGGGTCTTAGTCCAGTTCCTTGCTCACAGCCCCCAAAACCCTTGGAACTTCCTAAGTACTGAGAGTGATAAAGGTGTCTTTTGTTATGTTAATGAGGTGATTTATGGAAAGCAGCTAAGGATGGGGGATGGTTGTAAATGGAGCCATTAAATGGTTGGAACTTTCTGTCCCACTCCCTGTCCTCCAGGGAGGGGAGAGGGCCTGGAAGTTGAACCAATTGCCAAGGGCCAATGGCTTAGTCAATCATGACTAGGCAATGAAGCGGCTATAAAACCCCAAAAGGACTGGGTCTGGTGAGCGTCCAGGTTGGTGAACACGTACAGATTGGAAAGAGTGGCGTGCCCTTTCCCCAGACCTTGCCCTATATGTCTCTTCATCTGGCTGTTGATTTGTATCCTTTATCATAGCCTTTAATAAACAGGTAAATGAGTGCTTCCCTGATTTTGTGAGCCACTCTAGCAAATTACAAGAACCTAAGGAGGAGGTCATTGGAACCGCTGATCTGTAGTTAGTGGGTCAGAAGCACAGGTAACAAGCTGGGCTCATGACTGACATCTGAAGTGGGGGATGGAAGGTAGTCTTATAGAAATTAAACCCTCACTCTGTGGAATCCGATGCTATCTCCAGGTAAATAGTGTCAGAATTGAGTTGGCTTCCCAGACATCAGTAGGACACCGAGAATTGCTGGGTGTTGAGTGTGAGGGACTCTCTTCCATGTTGGAAGTAACCTCAAAAGAGTGGGTATATATCATCTTAGTTGCAGAGCATTTATTTTCAGAAGTCAAGCCGAACAGACTGTTCCAAGCAGAAACAATGGAGGAAGTAGATCATCTCTTTGTGTAAAGAAATGATGAGTGTAGCCCAATGTGTAAGCTGAAAACAACATCTAGGTGTTGTATAAGTGTCCCCAGTGACATAAGATTTTCAGGCCACTCGTCAAGTATTTTCCTCCTACCACCACCAGAGCCATCTATGATGCTGGGCAGGGATTATGTGTGGGAGTAAAAGAAAAAGGGTAAAGATCTCTATTGAAGAAGATATTTCTTGGATCTGTAATCCCTGAACCTAGTGCAGATAACCATCCATAGTCAACCTCAAGTTTTAGGTGATACAAAAATGCTCAAAGATTTCTTAGAAATTATCCACAGACCTAACCTGGATAGAGCAGAACATTTGATTTATTCCCCTGGATCAGCTAAATTGGAACACAGCCAAAAAAAAACAAAAAAAAAAAAACAAAAAAACATTTTTCAGATTGATCTTTCAAAAATGCAGGACAGGAACACGGATATACAGTGAAGAGTCAAGTGGTGAGGTTATCTCTTCAACGTGAACACGCCAAGCAAAGGACTGTGGGAGTGATGGGGAGAAGCATAGCTGTGAAGTACTGATGAGAGAAGAAACTTGGAAGTTTCCAAGTTTAGCCAGAGGCCACGTAATTGTGGGCAGGAATACTTAATTCTCCAATCACTCCACACCACCCCAGGTCCCTAAGTGAAAGGCAGGACACCAGATGACCGACAAAAAGCACTCTTTCCCACAGACGAGGCAACTGATTACAGCTTTCCTGAGCCCCCACTCTACACGAAGGCTACAATTTTCAGGCTCTCCCTACAAGAAGACTGTGGAAAGAAGCAGCCAACACCCGTAGAGGCACACAGAAAAGCAATAACTATGTTGACATTCCAAAAAGAGAAAGGGGGAAGAGCACTTTCCTCACAGAAGCATTGTTTAATTGCCTTCCTCAGCTTCCTTTCTGGAGAGAAGGGAGGTGGGTGATGGCAGCTAGATCATGCAAAAAAGACCAGAGGGCAGCTGACATGAACTCCTATCTGGCCTCCTTGCACAAAGGCCTTATTATAACACACACATAAAAATGCGTGGGCAAGACTTGGAGGGCTGGTCCCCGCACTGCCCCCCAAACTCACTCCCAACTCTGCACTTTGAATACACTGGTGTATACACACCCTCTGACAGAATAGGTTCGTCATGTTGCCATGGAGCTGAAACCCCTGTAGTTTAGACCGCAGGATCACACTGCTTTTGTACTTCCAACAGCAGAGGTAAGAATCACTGCGTAGTATTAATTCCACTTGGATTTCAGATTTTCAGTTGCTGGTCTTCGTGTTCATGCGAACTCTTTTTTTTTTTTTTTAACTCACTCGTTGTAAGATGACCACAATGGAAGCTGCTGGCAAACTGATTCTTGTTTTTGTAAAATCAGTATGCAGAAACTTGAGCGCATGTGTGATCTGTGAGCTTCCTCTCCTGGGGCCCCTCCCATCTAACAGAGGCTGTGACCTGATCACATCTTACGGGAGTCTTTGAGAAATGCAAAACATACACTGAGCTATAGTTAGCAAATATTCCATGGAACAAACAACCAGTAGCTATCTTCTCTGACATGATCAATCTGATATAAATCTTAACATTGTTTATACTCCGATCAGTACTTTTTCAAGTAGGCCTCAACAACCAACATTATATCTATAAGACTTTTGCAAAGATAGAAGTACTTCTGCAACTACCTCTTAGGTTTCATTTCAAAGCTCAGCTATTACCTCATCATTTAAAAATCAAATAAAAGAATCTTAAAAAGGACCTAAACAAGGAACACAATGTAATTTCCTAACACAACCTCAACATTTATTGCCACCCCGCCTTTTGCGATTTTGCTTCTCCTAAGGGAATGACAATCTGACTTAGACAAAATCAAGTGCAAAGGAGCTGAAGAAAAGGACTTTGACTTCCTGCCTAGAAACCCGCTCCCGCTCCCAGTCACACATTCTCATGACCTTGAGTCTCAATTTCTCAGGTAAATTCACCAATCTGCTGACAAGAAGTTTTATATGACAGCTTCCCCTCCTCCGGCGCATGCGTTAAAATTCGACTATAAAAATGACCTTAAGTGCTAACCAGAGCAGCAAAACTGAATCCTGTGGCTTGAAGGATGAGAGTGTAAACACGCGGAGGACAGGAGAGGCCAAAGAGGTGGGTAAAGCATGCTATCCCCAGGCTAAGCAAAATAAAATGCAGAAACTTGAAAAGTTTTATGTTTTTATGAGCAACAAAATAAAAAGTGACGGCACTGGACGGTAACGCAAAGAATAAAATAAATATCCATGCATACATCCATCCATCCATACATACATACATACATTTAAGTGTGGGCCGACTTCCAAAGAACAGAACATGGGAAGAGAAAAGTGATAACTTCACAGTGGAAGAACCTGGCAGACTCTCCCTTAACCAAAGGATCAAGCTTAACACCACCAGTGATCAGTTACGTGGACAGGACATACTTGAAAATATAATGCAGTGGGAGGGGCACCTCACCTCTGCAGTTTTCCTCAGAACCCATACATCTGTCTACAAAATTCCTGGCCTACACCTTTTAAAAAGGTCCATCCCTCCCAGAAAGGGGGGAGTATGTCATGATATGCTATGTTATTACATATCATATTATTTTGTGTTATATTAAATATTCTAAAAGCGAGTAGCCAATTAATACTAAATTAACTTTGCGGGAAAACCAGATGATTCTTCAAAACTGTTAATCAAACACTCAGGCAGAACAGCCTTTTTAGGTAATAATTTTGCTTACAGAGTAATTTTTTATTTTTTTTTAAATTTTGATGCTTCCAACACACATCAGAATGACATCTCCAAATGCTGTAGACTTTAGTTTTTTTCTTACCACAAATAGTATGCATATTTTCACCCTGACTAGCAACAATGTGCCTGTTACTGATGATTCTGGTAATTATTTAAATAGGCTCACTCTGTATCTATTTCAATGGCACAACGATGACAACAGTTCAATGTTAGCCTGTTACAGGACCTCGTGAGCACCCTAGCCAGACGCCCCATGCTGCTCCTGGATAGGCATTCCCCAGCCTCTTGGCTGAGTGACAGGAACCACAACAGCCCACAAGGCGGGTGGAGAACCGATGAATAAAATGATAAATATTTGTGATGAAACAGGATGTTGGGAGGGGGCGGGGGGGGCAGAATATTTCAACTACTGAACTACTGAAGCTACTTTGGAACATGAACAGGATTCCCTTGTTGTAAAACTGGGAGCAGTAAACAGATAGAGCCAGTGTTTTCTCCTTCGTTGTAAATAATTTATAGAAGTACTACTGTACCATAAAGCACCCAGGCACAGAACTTAAGATTTGGGGCCACGGAACCATAAGCACTATAGCCCCCTGTGATCATTCATGGAAGACAAATCAAGAAATGATGGGAAAATATAATTTTTTTCAGGTCAGAGAAGACAACACTTTCAACAGATCTGCCTTTGCTGCTGATTGAATGTATAATTTAAATGACTCTTTGCTGAGTTGAACCTCTTCCTTATGCCACTTCCTAACAATGACAATAATAATTTACAGGCTTAGGAGTTTTCTTGTCAAGAGTAAATTCAAATAATTGTGAAATAAAACACAGTACTTGACTTATACACAGTATCAAGACTCAAAGACTCCTATGCAGTCTCAATACTCCAATGGCTCTCATTTATTCACATCATGATTCTGATATCTGATATCAAGTAAGGGAACAAAACAGAAGGTGAAACCACCACTATGGCGGTTCCTTTAGGATCCGTTTCTAAAGAAAGTGTTACCACCAACAATGTTTTCTTAGAATCTACAATACCTCTCTCTCCCATGTCACTTCTCCCTTGCCTTCTTGTGGATTATTATACCAAAACAAAGTAAAAGCCAAAAGTAAAGCACATCTCAGTACCATTTCCCACTTTAAACAAACCTCTGAAGATCTCTTCCACTGCAAGTGTCGTAACCCTGATCAATCCTTTAGCTACATTAAAGATGGAATGAATGGCACGTGATGTTGGGGAATGGGGACGAAGGCAAGAACTGAGCACGATGTAGCAAGCTCGCTCACTTTCGTGTAAATATAAATATAAAAGCTTATATCAATATGAAACTTGAACTTCTAGTAGTTTGAGACTTTCAAGCTTAATTCTCCCTGCCTAAATTTCTATTAGTAGAGTTGACAACTCCCTCCAAATGAAGGAGTAGAAAATTATATAGATGAATTTGAAGACATTTCTGCTTTTGTTTTCCGTCTGTTATGCAAATTACTCCCAAATATGATTAGAAATCCCTTTTATGCACTCTTCTTTAAAATCATTTCTTGGAACACTCAGTAATTAACATTTTGAAAGCCATGCTGGGTGTAAAGTTCACAGCATCACCGTTACTTCCCTTCCATAAAATATTAGATATGTTTCTGTAAATCTGTTGTTCAGCATGAACAACAGGACATCGAACTCAAACCTGTGAGGAAATACAGTTGGTGCAGAACCAGAGATTTCATTCCAAACACTATCAGAACTAAGAAATTTCCTATTAGTGGACTCGGGTCTAAATAGTAACCTCACTCTGGATATTAGTTCTTTTCTCTTTCTGAATGAAAACTGGGCAACTCAGTGAAACTTATCATGTGATCAAAGAAGAGCTAAATTGCTCTTTCTTACCTCTCCAAAGAAAGAGAAAGTCTCACGTACAAGAACATCTTTACCAATATTAAAAACATTTATTTTTAAAAATTATTTTAATGTTTATTTATTTTTGAGAGAGAGAGAGACAGAATGCAATCAGGGGAGGGGCAGACAGAGAGGGAGACACAGAACCTGAAACAGGCTCCAAGCTCTGAGCTGTCAGCACAGAGCCCGATGCAGGGGCTGAACTCACAAACTGTGAGATCATGACCTGAGCTGAAGTCGGATGCTTAACCACCTGAGCCACCGAGGTGCCCCAATACTAAAAATATTTAAATGTAACATCCAAAGCTATAATATTCCATAAGAATAGTTTGTTATTCATTTGTTCCTATCTGTCAATCTTAACTTCATTCTTAGCCTTTCTAATTGTGTATCAGTTCAATTTCACAATCCACATCATTATTTCTCAGTTAAGTAAACACTGGCAATCCATGGTTTTCATACCTACTGATTTGGGGTAATAGAACGCTTATATGTTATCAGCACACAACCAGCATGGCCCCTCCTTCTCTATGATTTATGAAAAACAACTTAATTATATCGTGTTAATAACTGTTTTGATGACTTTGCCCATTTATTTTATAATATTTTTGAAAAACAATCTATCTTCTAAAATTACTTAAAGGAAACAATCATCCATGAGCTTTTAAACTTCTCCCTGCATGGAACAGCCAAAGACATATTGAACTCCTGTCTCTGAATCACAGTTGAGAAATACACTGTTCAACTATCTACCAACAAACTAAATATTTCTCAGATAAGTCAGGTTATTTTCAAAGGATTATAAGATCAATTAAACCAACAAAAAGGAAATGCTGAAATACTGTATAAATTCTGAAAGTATATCCCAGTTACAAAACAGAATCTGAGCCTCAGAAGAAGAAAATCAGTAATAGGGCATAATTTAGATAATCAATAACAGGCTGCTAAAATTATTTCTGCAAATGAGCGATGATCTGAAGCTGTATTTCTGAACTTATATTTAAATATTAAAATGAAGGGGCACCTGGATGGCTCAGTCAGTTGAGCATCCAACTCTTGATCTCGGCTCAGGTCATGATCTCACGGTTTATGAGATTGAGCCCTGCGTCAGGCACTGCACTGACAGTGAGGAGTCTGCTTGGGATTCTCTGTCTCCCTCTCTCTCTGCCCACCCCCTTCCATAAACGCTCCCTCTCTCTCTCTCTCTCTCTCTCTCTCTCTCTCTCTCAAAATAAATAACTAAGCAAATAAACATTAAAATTTTTTTGAATGAAGACACTGGTCATAGATGCCAAAAACACATGGAAAAATTGATTTCCAAATACAGAATGTTTTTAAAGTTTCTATAAATATAAGATATAACTTTTTTGCTATTAAAACTTGAAGTTTCAACAAGTCTTAATTTACCAGCCAGACTCACTGCATTCAGAAGGCAAGGCCTTCAATGCAAGTGTAGTTTTCATCTACATTTTAAACTCTCCATTGTAATTCTACATTTATCCATAAATATTACTTATTAGATCCTCCAAATATTAACAGAAACTGATAATTCCCCTTTAGCTTGATTATGCCATGATTCTCGAATATACACATGTGTAAGAATCCAATCCACTTGAGAGTAGACCAAGAGGCAACAGGAATAATGACAGGCAGAGAACCACACGACCTATATGACTGTAACTTTTAAATAACTTTGAAAGCATCCGTCAAAACTAATCAGAAATGGATAAACCAAGTGAGACTAAGCTAAAATTGTTAAACTTATAAAATAAAAAAACAAAAATTAAATTACATTGAGAAATGTTAGAACCAAGTAAAACTAACAAGAATTAGTATTTATAATACAAAAAGAGTTCACAGAAACTTAGTTTGCAAAAATAACTAAGAAATAAGTTAGAAAAAAATATGTCAAGCCAATTCAGAAAAAGAAATGCAATTAAGAAAGAAACCTCAGAAACTACTAGAGAAATGCAAACCGAAACAACAATGCAGTGAAGATTGTCTCTTTGGCACGACTGTGATGAAAATGGAAAGTCATCTGAAAATAGGGACCATGCATCATAAAAATATTTGTACCCTTCGCCAAACAATCCTGCAGGAGAAAAACTGAATATTCAGACGGGAATTTTCAGAAGACTATGACGATTAAAATTAGAATACAGAAATTAGAAAAACAGAAAGTGTTTATGAAAACGTAACGTTGAAAATAAGGGCTATCTCAATATCGTGATTATAACCACTCCAAATGTGTGACTACGAGTAAAGATCAGAAGAGTGGACAAAGAAAAGTTAAAAATCGAGTTGATACATCATAAAAGGTGATTGGATAGTTATGTCCTTTCTTTCTTTCTTTCTTTTTTTTTTGTGATACAATACTGGTTGTGGGATACATTCAAAACTTGACGCAAACAAACCAATTACAGTATTCTAATCGGCTCCAAAATAAAATCTCCCAAATTTATCAGTCTGTACCTACCATGGAACAATGGCTATTCCACAGGCAAGTCCACCAAAGGCCGGATCTCTGTACACAAAGCAAGACTCAAATTTCACATGAAATGAGACTGTGAACCATCCATAGCACATCCATATCCTCTGAGCCATTAATCCATGCCCAGGCCTTTAAAAGTTTACTATCTAATATGTGGTATTAGGGATTTTTCATTGTTATCCTTTTAACTGCACCACATCCATTATTCCTACAGGAGTTCATGACACTACCGAATCACGTTGTTTGAATACAGGCAGTTCTCAACTTACAAACACCTGACTGACGAAAACCAAAAATAAAACCAGCTGCCGCAGTCCCCGGGTTGTCGCCTTCTAACACTACCAGAGGTCCTACTGATACTCCCAGAGAGACTCAGCTGTTGTGAAAAAAAAAAAATCTTTCAGAGAATCTGAAGGGAGAAAGGGTCGAAGCAATGAGAGCAGGACCAGCTAGGGAAACCACCCAAAGCTGGTGCTTACCCTTGATAATACTCAATAACCATTTGATGAATGAATGAACGAATTTCCACTTTTCATTCCTGTGAATCAGACTCCAGTCTGATTACTCTGCCCTTATCCAATTCCAATAGCCCAATAACGTGCCTCTTTCTTGGGCTCCTGATTCACGAAGCTGGAGCTAAAGCCGGGAACCGAAGCCCAGAAACAGCTGTGATCAACAGGCTTCCCACTTGGCAGTTCACAGGACACAGCCCAAGCCCAGACCAACCCGAAAAGATCTATTCCCAAAAGTACTGGCAGAGAGTATGCAATCTACAGACAGACAAGACAAGATATAACTAACTCATGAAAGAAAGTGAGTGCTAAAAGTGTAGCAAAGCTTATTAATAAGGATACCAAATGAGAGATCAGAGAAATGAAGTCTGTGGGTGATCTAGAAGTTTACTTTAAAGATGGCATCAACAGGCCAGTGGGCTGGGCCTGGTTTGGGGCTAATCTTGTGACCCCTCAGGGCATCAGTTAGATGTATCACTCCAACTTCGTTTGGATGGACTTAAAGAAGCAGAACTACTTTACACACATATGAAGTCTAGTGACTTCTCAACCCATTTCACCTTACAAGTATAATCATCTTCTGAAATTTCGAGCCACTTGATTGCTCAAAAATCTTGCTGAGCTCCTTTTTACCAAGTGAATTAGAGAAATCATGAAGTCTCAGAGTTTGAAAGAGTTTAAAGGACTTTAGTTCAATGATCCAATGAAAGCGGTAAAGCAACTTTACTCTTATAGTCAAGATCAGCAAAATATGGTCCAAGCTATACCAGTTATGATTCTCTGATCACATCTTTGTACATTTCTTGGCTCCTGGCTTTCATTCATGGCTACCATGCTGCACAACTAAAGGGAACACCATTTATATAACAGTCTATGTGAATAGCACTGTCAAAAGTTTAGCAATAGTCAATTCCTGAGAAGCCATGTGGGGTGATCAAACTTTCGCTCGTAACATTCTCTCCCCCTACAACGCCATCCCCCAACCCCATCTCTGATCTTAAAGATGCTAACTGTTCCTCAAGGCCCATGTCTTCCATAAAACCCTTCCTGGTTCCTACAGTTGTTAATAATATTTCTCTCTGAACTTTTGTTTCATTTAGTTTATGCCTCTTTTCGGCATATTCTGTCTTCAACCATAATGAGTTATTTATGTGTGTCTTATTCCAATATCAGATTGTATGTATACTCCATGGACTCCCCTTTCTTTCTACACAGTTCGAAGACTATTTCCAAAACCAGAGTAGGTACTTAACTATAGGATGGGACTTCTGACTGGAAAAGAAAATGAGATAACTCAGACACTAGAAAAGTTTGAGGGAGTACTTTAGACTGGAATGGAATATAGTAATCAGAGACATAGGACTAAATTTTGATAATTTGGTGTTTTCAGGCCCACTGGGTTGGAGGGAGTGCTAAGTGGTAGGATGCTACTGTCAAAGACACACTTTTCCTTATTTTAAAATTTTGTCTAAGACCAAATCTGCCTGGCTGGCTCAGGTGGTAGAGCACGGGACTCTTGATCTCAGGATGGTGAGTTTAAGCCCCAAGAAAGAAAGAAAGAAAGAAAGAAAGAAAGAAAGAAAGAGGAAAAAAAAAAAAAAAAGCTGGCCCAAGACCAAATCTGTGCTTACGGGAAAAGAAGACTTTCTCTTCACCTCTTCCTCCCTCCAGTAAGACACAAGCCTCTGACAAAATGAACTCCAAATTCTATACAACCAATTAAAAACTCAGGTTTCAGGGGCGCTGGGGTGGCTCAGTCAGTTAAGTGTCTGACTTTAGCTCAGGTCACGATCTCGCAGTTTGTGAGTTTGAGCCCTGTGTCGGGCTCTGTGCTGGCAGCTCAGAGCCTGGAGCCTGCTTTGGATTCTGTGTCTGCTCCTCTCTCTGCCCAGCTCATGCTCTGTCTCTCTCTGTCTCTCTCAATAATAAACGTTAAAAAAATTAAAACAAAACAAAACACAGGTTTGAAACAAAATACAAAGTAATCAAGCACAATTTAACCTGTTTTATGTAACACCAAAAAAAAAATCTTCCTTTCTTAGTTAACAAGTCTCTACTAAGAGGCAAGTTTAAAGAACACAAATCTGAAACACTTGGAGAGCAGGTATACTATTCAAAGGTATCTAAATATGATTTTCTTTGCTATATAGAGCCCATGTGTCTGCCTAGCATACAATATTCATTGTCTTAATTAGTATGCATACTAAAATATCTATTTTAACAGATGTATCATGCTCCAAGGAAACCATTATGATCTATTAAAGGATAATTAACCATATAAAATATGATTCAGCATTAACTATATAGAGTCATCTTGAAATTAGTATACACAGATTTCTATTTATATACAGAAATCTATTTCTGAATACTTTAAAATATTCTGTGTTCATGTGTCATCAGTATATGTACATTGTACATATGTACATCAGTAATGTACATTGTAGATGATTCAAAATATTTTAGTATATGGGGCACCTGGGTGGCTCAGTTAAGCATCCGACTCTTGATTTTGGCTCAGGTCATGATCTCACAGTGCGTGAGCTCGAGCCTGCTTTGGGTTCCATGCTGAGGGCACAGAGCCTGCTTAGGATTCTCTCTCCCCCACCCAGCTTGCATGTATGTGCATGTACAGTCTCTCTCTCTCTCTCTCTCTCTCTCTCTCTCTCTCAAAATAAACTTAAAAAAATTAGTATATAACTGTATGTATGGGCATGGATAATCTGAAAATTTCTATCCACTTAAAGACAATGATATATATATGATATATAGCTATTTGTATATATATAACTATATATATATGTATGTGTGTGTGTATATATATACACATATATACACATATATATGTACTTGGCTTTCTTCTTCACCGGAAAATTTTCAAGGTCAATATCATGAACATAGATTACCATAGCAAACCTATTTGTTTATATATTTGTTTATTTATTCAAGCAATTTACTAGAAAAATACTTACAGAATATTTTTCCTGTAAGATAAGCAGCACATTAGCCCTGGAGATACAGTATCACATGGGACAGGCATGGTCTCAGCCCTTGTGGAACTTAGGTTCTAAGAAGAAAGATCAACAAATAGCCACTACAAACTGGCGTCACTCAGGAATGCCTTCTGAAACCACTAAGATACATGCAGGTGTTTATACCTTCACTCTTCAGATTCCACATTGCCCTACACTTTGTTCCTTTTTAAGATATTATGTATGATGTTTATAGTTCACTTATTTCCTTCTTCACTTTCAGGCGGTCAGCTATCACTTTTGCAATTAATGTGCCATCCTTCACCAATTATTCTATTATCCTTCCATCTAGTACACAGCTCCTAAACTTATCTAGCAGATCACATCACCAAACCTATTAAAATTGAACCTAGGGGCACCTGGGTGGCTCAGTCAGTTAAGCATCTGGCTCTTGGTTTTCAGCTCAGCTCATGATTTCACAGTTCATAGGATCAAGGCCCACATTGGGCTCCTCACTGAGTGTGGAGCCTGCTTGGGATTCTCTCTCTCTCTCCTTCTCTCTGCTCCACCCCCACTCTAAATAAATAAATAAACAAACAAACAAACAAACAAACAAACAAACATTAAAAGAAATTGAGCCTAAAATAAGGACAAACAGGCTCTGAGTGAAGGCTTAATAAGTGCTTTATGGCATTGTGCCTTGATGGAATTAGCCAGGTCTCTCTGATGTGTTATTTCTATTACAATTTTCCACCTCTTCTTCCGTTTCTTTATTTTAAAAATTATGAAACAAACAAAATCCCTCCACTTCTGCTTGAATTAAATATCCCTGCTGCCAGAAAAGATTTCTTTAAGCAAAGCCCTTAGAGATGGTATCGAAATATATACACCAGCATTTCTCAAAGACTGGCCCTCAGTTTGCCTGCAGCAGACAGAATTATCAGATTTGTTTCTTAAAATTCGAGTTTCCTATGCCCCACCCTCAGGCCTAGTGAATCACGTTTATAGAGCCTAAGAACTTGAATTATTTTTAAAGCACTTCGGAGCCTGTGAAGCATGATAAGGCTGGAAAACACTCATCTGAATGATCAAAGAGTACTTATTGAAGATATCAGTCTGTGCCCTAAAGAGCCAAGCCCTCTACTTTACTACCAACCTGTAACATTTGAGTGCATCTCTCTGCAAAGTACTGGATAAAATTAAGTTTAAAAAATTAAAAAACAAAACAAAGTTTAATGGCCACCTCTGCCCAGAGAGCTTCCATTCTAACCAGGAAGACAAAACAAAGACATGAAAAAGTCATTAAAATATATACATGCAGCAGTCAGGGGGGAGGAATGGGTGCACAGGAGCCCGCAGTACAGCAGGCAAAGAAACACGAGAGGAGCAGAGTCAAAGACTGAGCAGAAGATCGTTGGCATTCATAAAGGAAGGCTTCCAAAGAGTTTGGGGCAGAATTTAAAAAGAGAGATTTTTCAAGTGTGGGTCTCTGAAGGGGTGCGGAGATTGCCAGAGGGCATTTAAGATCAAGGAGAAAATATGTAAAATCCTATCTCTTGGTACCACAGTCAACACAGGAAAAGAGAGAAAGTGCCCCCCCAGTGCAGGATTATAAAAAAGCTGAGATATCGGTGTGGAAAAAAATCTCCCTGGAGAGAAGTTTTTCCAAATATACATTATCTTTCTAGACAGACAGCAGGGTTATTTTATCCCCAGTTTATAGATGAGGAAACTAAGAATGATCTGAGACCCTTTTCCAGAGTTCTTATTGCAAGGCAGACCCAGTCCTTTCTTTCCTTCAGGGACTGTTCTTGGCCCAGTCTGACACTGCCCCCAGAAGGGTCACTCATTCACTACTTGTCCTTCAAAACAGAAAGCCATTCAAAAACACCATATTCCTTCCTCTTTCCATTTCAGTAAGCCAGGAAAAAACTGTGTGTGCACACATGCATACATGAATATACATGTATGAGCCAGAGTGTGTGTGAAGGAGGTACCAGTGACTAATTTAACGAACTGCTTATTGTTTCTTAATAAATGAGTTATCTCATTTTAGTGTTCTCATGAATGCTCCAGAGCTAACATTTATGGAAAATTATGTTGAAAAGTAAACATCAAAGTCTCTCTGATTTGTGATTAAATGATCATCTGAAGTCACCATACTGGGTTAAGCGATACATGTTTCCTCTGGCTGTACTATCTGATATGATAACCACATGTGGCTGTTTACATTTAAATTTGAAATCAGCATTAAATACAATGAAGAATGTAGTTCCTCAGGTGCACTACCCACACTTCAAGTGCTCCAGATCACATGCGGTTAGTGGCTACCATATGGTCAGCACAAGATACAGGGCACTTCCTGGGGCACCTGGGTGGCATCTGACTCTTGGTTTCAGCTCAGATCATGATCTCACTGTTCGCAAGATACAGCCCGCTTGGGCTCTACTCTGGCAATGGGGAACCTGCTTGGGAGTCTTTCTGCCCCTCCCCCACTTGTCTGCTCCCTCTCTCAAAATAAATAAACATTAAAAAAAAAAAAAAGATACAGGGAATTTCCATCATTATACAGCTCAGTTGGACAGCACTGCTCCAGAGTGTCACTCTCATTGAAAATACAATGACATTAAAAGAAAAGAAAGAAAGAAAGAAAGAAAGAAAGAAAGAAAGAAAGAAAATACAATGACAGATCCCAACATATATGACAATTGTCATTTACATCTAGTTCTAAACACATGCTAAGAACAGAGCTCAAACTTTTGTCCTTTTCACTAAGCATTCCCAAGTCCTGGGAGTAGAAATTCAAGCCTTCCTCCTCAGAAGTTCCTTAATCCTTTCTGCTCACCATTTGTCTCTTTCGTGGTTGTTTTCATGCTGGCTGGATAGCTATGTGTACATCCATCTGCCCTACAGTTAGCTCCTCAAGACCAGTGGGGTCACGGTCACTGGAGCACACTCTCACAACCTAACATAGTAAGAGCTCCGTAAACACAGGGTATATTCTTAATTAAAAGAGTCCTAGGTAGACTATATTACTACTGGGAACATCTAGAAAATGAAAATGTACATATAAAGGGGAGGAGGAAATAAAAAAGAGTCCAAAGCATGGTACGGTTTCATAATCATTCCTAAGAGGCAACTGCTTAGCTGGAAATACTGCGGTGCTGCACATTCAGAAGGAGAAGAACCAATTGGTTTTAGCAGTGGGTCTGAAAATGTAGTTAGCTGACAAATCAGAAGAGGGTAGGTGCTGGGCTACCTAACACCTACCCTCTGACACAGTCATCAGCCGGCACACAGAGCTTGGTCCCTTGGCCTCCACTACTGTGAAGGATGACAAAGCCAGCACTTATAGTGACCTACAGGGGTTGGAATGCACAGCTTAGGAGGAGTTTTTCTTTCTTTCTTTCTTTCTTTCTTTCTTTCTTTCTTTCTTTCTTTTAAGTTTATTTTTGACAGAGAGGGAGAGAGTGCGAGTGTGAGCTAGGGAGGGGCAGAAAGAGAGGGAGGCACAGAATCCGAAGCAGGCTCCAGGCTCTGAGCTGTCAGCACAGAGCCCAACATGGAACTCGAACTCACGAACCGCAAGAACATGACCTGGGCCAAAGTCGGATGCTTAACCACCGCCCAGGCACCCCTAGGAGGAGTTTTTCCAAAAAAGTTTGTATCAGTTCAAGTCTTCCTTCTGCAATTACAACATTCTCAAGAATTCAAGCCTTGGGGGTCCAAGTGAAACTTCTACTCTGAGAACTACTTCTGGACTACTCAAAACACAAACACACACACACAAGTTTCCTTCATGTTCTCATTTGAATAGTTTCAGCGTATCCAAAATATAAACAATATCTGATTTCTTTTAAAAACCTGTTTGAGGGGGAAAACCCACATATGAGGACACACTGGATGTGTCTATGAAGATGGAAATAATGCAAAAGGAGGAGAGAAGTGAACACATTCACCACCTAACACAACTTGAATGAAGTTTCCCACACTTAACGGAGCATCTGGACCCTTTCCCACAAGCCGTGGAAGCTAGAACTACCTACGGGGCCACCTCCGACCAGCGAGAGGTAACTTCACAGGAAAGGAAACCAAGCAAAACAGTGAGCACAGCTGATGACGGTCGGAGACATTCACAGTAATGAGGGAGGGGTGCTGAGGGTGCTCTCAGAGGAAGCGAAACCTAAAACAGGGCTTGAAATGCATCATTTTCCACCAGAAAAGTCACCCACTCTTGCCCCATTTTCACCTTCAGTCCCATCCCTTTCACCATGATGGCCTTTCTGCCTTGTGAAATTTTAGACTGATAAAAAGCAGCCCGCCAAACAACCGCCCCTGCAGCATTCTTGGTCAGTCAAAGCACCAGCAACAAGTTGTACCTCTACACATACCTCTCCCACCACGAGGTACCCAAACTCGGTCAGCCTGGAGCCCTGAAACATCATCAGGCTCTCAGTATGTGAAACAAGGCACTTAGGATGTGCTCAGATTTTGCAGTCATGCTACAGGCCATAGGGAATGCCGGCTGGTGCCTGGGCTCCGGCACTTGCCCCCTGAATTAGAATCTGGGCTCCGTTGCATATCCGTGTGCAACCCTGGGCAGGCTATGTACCTTCTCGGTGCCTCCATTTCTAACCATCTGCCCATCAAATTTAAGTTGTCCACCAATTCTAAAACATACACATTTTTTTCATATTTTAATATTTCTGAAATCCAACTATCTTACTATTGATGGTATCTTTCAATTTATTGGAAGTTTTATTGATCTTGTTAGAGGAAGATCAAAGGCCATCTTATAATCGATGGGCCCTTAGCATCTATGAAATATGGTAGAACCTACCTCACAGGGTTTGGGTAAAGATTAATTTCATTAGTATAGTCTGTAAGTATTTAGAATATCGCTGGGCCCTGAGTAAGTGCTCAATTATTGTTAAGTATTAGTATTAAATTTAGGACTCTGAAAGTGGATGCAGTCATAAAAAATGCTCCTACTATTACCCATGAACTGTGTGTTAAAATGATGGTTAACGCAGAGGTATTGGGGTGGAGGGGTGGCTAAATGCCTAATCAAAGTCCAATTTATCCCCAGCCCTTAGGACTGTGCTTGGCACATAGAAAGTTCTCAATCAGTAATTGTTAACTAAATCAACTGAATACACCACACAAACCTATTCCTGTCAAAAGCCTCCCCATAACACATAAAACATCTACTATCCCTTTACATAAAGGGACACCAGTAGGTACATGGGTCTTTAATGCTAAATCACATTTAACAGATTCCTACTTTTTAAAGTTTGGGAACATGTTCCCAGATCGAAACTTTGTGCAGCTTTTCTCCTCCTATAATAACCCCTTGACTTCAAATTTCCACAAATTTAAATTCTGAACCACATCTGTCAAGAACCAATTCAAATTTCCATTCCTCTCAGGAAAACGTTTCCCATCTCATTTTATTCCATTTGGTCCTCTTTCTATTACCACCCATCACATTCATCTCAGCTACCATACACACTTTATTTGGACCTTATTGGACAGAACAATACTACCTTGTTTTAAAATATAGTGTAAGAATAGGAACTGTGCCTTCATTGTCACTGTCTCCCCTGGAAGACCTTACAGAAAGGCAATCTGCTTGTATCCTCTTGTTATGCATGGAATTGTATCCCACCCCCACTCCCCCGCCCAAGATATGTTGAAGTCCTAACTCTAGTAGCTCATAATGGAACCTTATTTGGGATCGAGTTATTGCAAATAAAATTAGTTAAGGTGAGGTTATACTGGAGTAAGGCAGGACCCTAATCCAATATGACTTGGGTCCTTATGAAAAGACAGCCATGAGAAGACACAGAGACACAGACAGAATACTGGGAGAGATTCTTCCTCAAAGCCCTGAGAAGGAACTGACCCCAGTGATGCTTTGATTTCAGACTTCAAACGTCCAGAACTATGAGAAAACAAATTTCTGCTGTTTTCAGCCGCCTAGTTTGTGGTACGTTGTACATTGTCATAGGAGCCCTGGGAAACTAACATCTCTCCTCACTTAGATGCTGTGACATTGGACCAGTTGTTTATTGTTGTCCTTCTCCAGCCAGACTTTCTTCATCTTCTCGGTGGGCTCATTCCTCTGTTTCAGGCCTTTCAAAGTTGGAGTTTCTCCAGGGCCAGGCCCAAGTCATCTCCTCTTCTCACAGTAAATATTGTCTTTACACCCTCTCATGTACCACAATTCAATGACCACCTATATGCTGATGACTCCAAAATTTCTATCTCCAGTCCACCCTCTCCTCTAGATCCCTGTGTTCAACTGACTACTTGACATCTCCACCTAGATCGTTCAAAACCACTTTAAACTCAACAAATCCAAAAACAAAAGTCACCCCTCCCTTAAACTGAGATCTTCTACAGTGAATCTGATTGCAATGAATGGCACTCTGTCCATTCAGATACACAGGCCACACACAGGATTCATTCTTGGCTATTTCCTGAACTTCACTCTCCATATCCAATCCATGATCGAATCCCATCTGTTTCTACTCCTAGAAATCGCTTGAATTTCTTGTATCTTTCCACTTGTCTCCATTCTCCACCTCCACTTCTCTAGTTTAATCCACTGGAATGGATTAATCCAGTGCAGTGAACCACTCCCTGAATTACTGCAATAGCCTCCTAACTAGGTCTAGGACTAGACACTAGGACTCCCATTCTTGCCATGCTTCGATTTGTTCCCCATACTGCAGACCAAGTAACTTTCAAAGGCAAATATGATGCTTTTATCTTCACGCCTAAACAACTTCTATGGCTTTCCAATCCATTCATTTTACAATAAAAACCAAAATTCTAACAACATCTGGCTGTTCTAACGTAACAAGACACTCAAAAAATATTTGTTAAATAATTTAATGAAAGGTAAACAAACATCATATATGCATTGAAAGCAGCTACTATGTCTCGTCTATCATACTGTAATACAAATTATTTTTCTGAAAGGTATATGCAGTACTTTTAAATCTCCAAAAGCTTCTACTCCAGCATACAACAATACAACAAATGCAATACATACAGCAAATGGAATAGGCAATAGTTTAATTTAGGTTAGCTGACTTTAAATACATTTCTTCTAATATGCTATTGCTAAGAGTTGGCCGCCATAACCAAGTATGAACTTATATCACTAAAAATTTCAAATCTCATTAATGATAACTTCTTTCCTACTCATATTCTAATAGTCCACAGATAAGTAAGTGAAAGTTAACAGTTTTGTATGTGATCCACTGTTGGTTTTATCACCAATGCTTCCTTCTCCATATCATTCTACTTGATATGAAAAATAAAATGTGCTAATAATAGAAAAATAAAGTACTAATGTTACATCACCAAAATGAAAGAGTCACTCACCCCAGCTCTATTAAATTTTCCCCAAACCTTTCTGAGTACATGTGTTGGTACTCTGCCAAGAAAGGAACAGCAGAAGCCACATGTATGACTTCTATGAAAACTTGCACACATTACAGATAGCAACAACTATGAGTGTGTATGAACTCCAAATTAACAGATTTTATTCTCATTAAAAGTGATGATAAAAGACAATGTAACATCTTTTCTAAAAGATGGGAAGATGTATTTCCGAACTTATTTTATTAAATAAGAATCTTATAAACAACTTCTAATGATATGTATACACAAAAGCTGTCACAACCCTGGACATGATTTAAAAAGGAGTCCAAAGTAGACAACAGTGCTATGCAATACCCCCAGAATCATCGAATCTGTACATCAGCTAAACAAATTGTTTCTCAAGGGTCTTCAAATACACTCGCAAAACCATAAGACTTTCCCATAACTTTAACAAGAGCAGTTGTTAGTAATGAAATGAAACCACCACCATAGCCTCTCTATTCCCTGAATATCTCCTTCCTTCAACTCTCTCATTACCTACTTTCCCATTTATTTTTTCTTCTAAACAAATGCAGAGTTAAAATGGCAAAGTAGGCACAGAGAGTTTTCATGGGTGCAAAAGCTACTTCCTTCTAGCCATGTCTACCTGGGCCTCACACCCAACCTGGTCCTCTTATCTTTGGATTCAGTTTTGAATTTGGATGCTAGTAAGAAAAATCTATCAAAGCATTAACAGACTAGATGCCTCCTAACTACAGCATTTGGATATTCTGCAATGGCTTTCAACTCTGCAGGCCTGTGGCTGTTCCAGAATTGTCTCCCCAAGATCCATGCCCGTGAGGTCATGCCCAGCTGACCTCTTTGGAACCTGATACACTGAAGCACAGCTGTAAAAATAGAGCACCCTATAACGACTTCTTATTCACCAATAAACATACTGTTCTTTCAATTTTAGAGAACTGACACTTTCATATAATTACATAAATACAAGGTGAAATGAATGAATGAAAGAGCCTGAACTTACATAAATGTATTTTCCCATGACCAAGCAGTGTAAAAACAAACTCTGACACATACAGGTCCCACTAATTCAGAAAGTGGTGAAGGCAGAAAAGCCATTTAACTGAGAGAGCCTAAAGTTGCAGATTGAATCTTTCTCACCATGATTCTTCTTTTCTAATGTAAACATCCGTAGTTAACACTTTCATGTGTTTCTTCATAGTATATAACTCCCTACATATTATTTCACTTTTAAAGCATACAATTTAGAATATTTTATTTTTAAAACATATTTTTCTGGTTTGTATTAACTGTCTTGTTAACTCCAACCCATCCACCTATCCCATAATGCTACCTGGTTTAATGGCATTGTCATTCACTCACACTGGTTCTCTTAATGCCAGTGTATTTTCAATGTGTTTTTATTTTAAGTCTTCTAGAAACACAAGAAAAAAAACTCTCAAAAATTATAAGGACTTTTAAAATAAGTCACCTCAACTCCCCCTTTTTTTATGAGACAAGATCTAAATAAAACAAAATAAAAAAGGAAAATTAGAACACAGTCCTATTAAGTGCCCTTTGTGTGACACATATAAAATATTTTCTGCCCTCTTCCTGATGAAAGTGGGTTTCTTCATTGGTTTCAGAGATTTATATTTTAATATTTGATTATAATTGTGCTTTAAAAATTAAAAAGTGAATCCTACTCAGTTCTCATTGGTGAGGTCAAAAATGTGCCTTCCCAGCTGCAACTCAAATCAGGAACTGCCTATAAATATCTCCTAAGTAAATCTAGGTCCACAGTAATCTCACATACAAACCTTTTTCCAGAAACACATTGCTCTTCATAAAACACATGTTCTAATGCAGTTCACAGCATGGATATGTCTATCATTCTTCTATTCAAAGACCCACTTAAAAAAATTTTTTTAACGTTTATTTATTTTTGAGAGAGAGAAAGAGAGAGAGAGAGAGAGAGCACAAACAGGGAGGGTCAGAGAGAGGGACACAGAATCCGAAGCAGGCTCCAGGCTCTGAGCTTTCCGCAGAGAGCCCGATGCTGGGTTTGAACTCCTGGACCATGAGATCATGATCTGAGCTGAAGTCAGACTCTTAAACGACTGAGCCACCCAGGTGCCCCTCAAAGACCCACTTTTATAAATATCCTCTTATTTGCCTTCTATAAATAAACTCCATGTTCAAACCTATTGAAATAAAATGAAATGTACTTTATCTATGAAAGAATAATAAAGCACATTTTTAAATACTGATAATTATATTTATTAAAAAAAGATACCTTGACATGGTTCTCATTCTTTCCCTTTCACATTTAGTATGACTATCCTCAAATAATATTAATAAATCGTAAACAAACATATGCCAACTTCACGTTGGTTACTAGTGTTAAATGGCAAAGAATCTTGGCCCCCAATAGAAATAAAAGTGTCTCAAAGAATTTACTTATTCACAAGATGTAACCATGGGCCTTAAAAAACACTTTATGTATTCTTTATTCTGCGTAAACACAGAGAGCCTTTTTAAGCATGCTTTTTATGTCCTTAAACATAATGAAAAATACAAACACAGAGAAAATAACGTATTTGGACTTCATTCATAGGAAAAAAGGAGCTCTTGCTTGTGGTCCTCCTGTCCTCCTTGGGTCTTTCATGCAGGTGTGGCCCTGGACATCTCAACCTCTTACTATCCGGACAAGAGGCCATCCTCCCTCTCCTTCCTACCTGGATCCTGTCATCAAAATTCCACTTACCTACATCTTGTGGGAAATTGACACTGGAACTATGTTCCCTTTGCAGTGGTGAACTCACCTACTGAAAAATATGAACTAACTTCTTTGATCCTCAACATGGCCTCATATTTCAATAAAGCACAGCATTAGCCAATGCTCCAAACTGCAAGTTACAGAAACTAACTCAAGCCAGCTTGAGCAGACAAAGGAGTTAGTTTGATGGATACTGGGTTATCATAAGGAATCTAAAGGCAACTGGGCCTTCTCTAAGGGCTGCAGCCAAGAAGTATGAAACTACAGAATCACAAGGACTCTCTGCTCTACTCTGCTACTTTTCTTTTCTTTTCTTTTCATCTTTTGACCCCCTTAAACCTTTTTTTCCCAACCCCCACTCCTGTAAGCCTGTCTGACTTACTTCATTTAGCATAATGCCCGCAAGGTCCATCCATGTTGTCTCAAATGGCAAGACTTCATTGTTTTTATGGCTAAATAATATTCCATACATATACAAAACACATCTTTGTTCATCCATAGATGGATACTTAGGTTGTTTCCATATTTTGACTATTGTAAATAATGCTGTAATAACCATGGGGATGCCTACATCTTTTTGAGTTAGTGTTTTCATTTTCTTTAGATAAATACCAAAAAAGTGGAATTGCTAGATGATATGGTAGTTCTATTTTTAATTTTTCGAGGAACCTCCATGCTGTTTTCCATAGTGGCTGCACCAATTTACAATTCCATCAACAGTGTACAAGAGGTCCCTTTTCTCTAAATCCTTGCCGACACTTATGTGTCTTTTTTTTTAATATGAAATTTATTGTCAAATTGGTTTCCATACAACACCCAGTGCTCATCCCAATAGGTGTCCTCCTCAATGCCTATCGCCCACCCCCCCACACACTCCCCATCAACCCTCAGTTTATTCTCAGTTTTTAAGAGTCTCTTATGGTTTGGCTCTCTCCCTCTCTAACTTTTTTTTCCTTCCCCCCCCACCCCACGGTCTTCTGTTAAGTTTCTCAGGATCCACATAAGAGTGAAAACATATGGTATCTGTCTTTATGTGTCTTTTTGAAAACACCATTCTATCACTTGTGAGGTTATATCTCATTGTAGATTTGATTTGCGTTTCCCTGATGATTAATGATATTGAGCATCTTTTCACATACTTGTTGGCCATTTGTGTGTCTTTTTTGAAGAAATGCTTACTCAGATCTTCTGTTTATTTTTTAAATCAGACTGGGTTGGGGGGGGGTTGTTTTTTGCTTTTTTGGTTCATGGGTTTTTTGCTGTTGAGTTGTAGGAGTTCTTCATATATTCTGGATATTAGCCCCTTGCCAGATATATGATGTGCAAATACTTTCTCTCATTCTGTTGCCTTTTCATTTTGTTAATGGTTTCTTCTGCTGTGTAGAAGCTTTTTAGTTTGATGTAGTCTCACTTATTATATTTGCTTTTGTTGTTTTTCCATTTGGTGTCAGATTCAAGACCTACGTCAAAGAGCTTACCACCTATGTTTTCTCCTAGGAACTTTATGGTTTCAGGCCTTTCAGTCAAGTCTTTAATCCATTTTGAATTTATTTTTGTATATAGTGTAAGGTAGTGGTTGAATTTATTCATTTGCATATGGCTGCACAGTTTTCCTAACTCCATTTATTGAAGAGACGTTCCTTTCTTCATTGCATATTCTTGGTTCCCTCATTGTAAACTAATTGAACATGTACAAATGAGTCTATTTCTGGGGTTTCTATTCTGTTCCATTGATCTATGTGTCTGTTTTTATGCCAACACCATACTATTGTATTTACTATAGCTTCATAATATAGTTTGAAATCAGGAAGTGGGATGCCTCTAGCTTTATTCTTCTTTCTCAAGATCACTTTGACTATTTGAGATTTGTTGTGATTCCAGACAAATTTTAGGATTATTTGTGAATTTTTAAAATGTCATTGTAATTTTGATAGGGACTGCACTGAATCTGTAGATTGCTTTGAGCAATATAGACATTTTAACAATAATTATTCTACCAATCTATGAGCATAGAACATCTTTCCACTTTTATGTGTGTCTTCTTCAATTTCATTAATGTCTTATAGTTTTAAACATACAAGTCTTTCATCTACTTAATTAAATTTATTCCTAGGTATTTTCTTCTTTTTGATGCAATTGTAAATAAGATTGTTTTATTTTTCTTTCTGATAATTCATTATTAATCTATAGAAACACAAAAGATTTTTGTGTATTGATTTTGTATATCCTGCAACCTTAGTGAATAACTTCATTAGTTCTAACAGTTCTGTGATGGAGTCTTGAGAGTTATCTATATATAGTATCATGCCATCTGCAAATAGTGACAGTTTTACTCCTACTTCTCCAGTTTAGATTCAGTATTTTCTTGCCTAACTGCTCTGGTTAGGACTTTCAATACTATGTTAAATAAAAGTGGTAAAAGTGGGCATATTTGTCTTATTCTGATCTTAGAGGAAAGGCTTTCAGCATTTCACCATTGAGTGGGATGTTAGCTGTGGGCTTGTCATATATGACCTTTATTATATTGGGATATGTTCCCTCTATACCCACTTTGTTGAAAGTCTTTATCATAAATCAATGTTGAATTTTGTCAAAAGATAATTCTGTATCTATAGAGACGATCATATGTTTTTGTCCTTCATCTTGCTAATGTGGTGCGTCATTGACTGATTTGCAGATGTAGAACCATCATTGCATCACTGGAATAAATCCCACTTATCATGACGTATGATCCTTTTGATTATTATTGAATTCAGTTTGCTAATATTTTGTTGAATATTTGTATACCTATGTTCATCAGAGATATTAAACCGTAATTTTATTTTCTTGTGCCATCCTTGTTTTGTTTTGGTATCAGAATGATACTGGCCTCATAAAATGAGTCTGGAAGAGTTTCTTCCTTTCAATTTTTGGAAGAGTTTGAGAAGGATTGAAATTAATTCTCTGAATGTTTGGTAGAATTCACCAGGGAGGCTATCTGGTCCTGGACTTTTGCTTGTTGGGAGGTTTTTAATTACTCATTCAATCTCCTTACTAGTAATCAGTCTGTTCAGATTTTCTATTGCATCATGATTAGGTCTTGGTAGGCTGTATGTTTTTTAGGAATTTATCCATATCCTCTAGGATGTCCAATTCATTGACATGTGGTATTAGTTGTAACATCTCCTCTTTTCATTTATGATTTCATTTGAGTCCTCTCTCTTTTTCGTTTGTTGAGTTTATCTAAAATCTTGCCAATTTTGTTTATCTTTTCAAAGAAACAGCTCTTGATCTTCTCCACTGTCTTTTTTAGTCTTTTTAGTCTCTATTTCATTTATTTCTGCTCTGATCTTTCTTATTTACTTCCTTCTACTAACTTGGCCTTCATTTGTTCTCTTCTAGCTCCTGGTGGTGTAAGTTTGGGTTACTTGAGACTTTTCTTTTTTCTCGCTGTGGGCATTTATCTCTATGAGCTTCCAGCTTAGAACTGTTTTTGCTGCAACCAACAAATTTTGATACATTTCCATTTCCATTTATCTTAAGGTACTTCTTTTTGATTTCCCTTTTGAATATTTCTTTGACCCATTAATTGTGCGGTAGTATGTTGTTTAATCTCCACATATCTGTATACTCCCCAGTTTTCTTTATGTAATTAATTTTTATTTTTGTGCCACTGTGGTCAGAAAAGATGCTCTTAAGTTTATTAAGGCTTGTTTTACAGCCTGACATATGATCTCTCTCAGAAAATCTTTCATATGCACGTGAGAAGAAGGCATATTCTGTTGCTTTTGGATGGAATATTCTGTATATATCTGTTAAGTCCGTCTGGTACAACATGTCATTTGAGGCCAATGTTTCCTTATTGATCTTATCTTTTATTTATAAAATCTTATAAATAAACGCTTTAGGAGTATTTCTATAGTAGGGAAGTTAGTTTCATCACACAATGTTATTCTGTTAATTGTAAAGACACAGTAGTGCAATCTTTCTGGAAGCCCCGCAAACGTATCCCTTCACATTCATTTCATCACTAAGAATTATAGTGCCACTTTGCATAATTGTCACATAAGGTCACAGAGTTTCAGCTAAAAGGAAAGTCACAAACATAAGAATAATGCCCCTTCTACCGTATTCTGCTACTTGTCACTTAGTTCTCTTGGTATCTCCGAAATCCTGGCTTCCAAAGGTCAGGGAACGCCAAGCTGGTCTTGGTCCAACAGTTCACAGCTTTACCAGTGGTGTTTCCCTCTTGCACCATCCAGATGACACATTTGGGTTTGGATTATCACCCCCAATAAACGAAGACCTCCCATGACCCAGGCCAGAAGGAGAGCTCGTTTGGCTATTCCCCAACTACCAAGAAACAAATTCCTAAATACATCATAAACTCCCAGAATTTAGAAGCTGGATTATTGTCGGAAATAACAGAAGAATAACTTCTCTTAGAAAACTGAAAGGAACCTACCACCAAGAGGGAGGGAAAAAAATTTCAATCAGATTTATTCATCTGCATGAAGTAATTATTAATCCATCCTTTTTCACTAATTCATTCATCTCTTCACCCAGTTATCCAACAAATGTATAATGAACTACAGTACAGAAGATGGTGGTGCATTCATGATGGAAAGGAGTCTGGGGTTTGAATACAGACTGCCTTTTAATTTTTTTTTAAGTTTATTTGTTTATTTTGAGAGAAGGAGAGAGTGCATGCATGAGCAGGGGAGCGGCAGAGAGAGGGGGAGAGAGAGAATCCCAAGCAGGCTCCATGCTGTCAGAGCAGAGCCCAACACAGGGCTCAATCTCACGAACTGGGAGAGCATGACCTGAGCCAAAATGAAGAGTCAGATGCTTAACTCACTGAGCCACCTAGCACCCTGCCCCCACCACAGACCACCTTTTAAACTCAAGATCCAAAACACACTAGCATTGTAACCTTAAACGAGATAGTTGGCTTCTCTGTCCTTCAGTTTTTTCATCCATAAAATGAGGAAATTCATAAGAAGATAAAGATTTAAAGATGTGAGATAGTAAGATATATGGATAAAATTAATTAACACATGTAAAGTACCTAGAAAATGTCTAGCACTCAATATACATTATTTTTAACTACCACTATGAGCTAAAAACTTGACTGGATTCTAAAGTTACAATGATAAGTAAGGCTCTATTGCACTCTCCCTATTAAAGATTACAATCTAGCAGAGCCATGGACTAATTTCAAACCAGTGGTTTATCCTAATCTGAAAGCATAAAGAGGAAACAATGGTAATTTGGTAATTCAAGGACTTAATCCTCTTTTAAATCAAAACCTTCCAATTTAAACGCCTTCCTTATGCCAATAGTCATACCTTCACACTTAATAGCAAATGGCAATTAAAAATCAATGCCAGCCATCCCCTAATTCTTAAATCATTTTTCAGTTCTTATCTTACTTTAATTCTCCATAGACCTTGGTAGCAGCACTCATTCTTTCTTTGGAGAAACACTTGACTCTTGGCTTCTAAGACATTACTTCCCTGGTTGCCCTTCTATCTCTCTGGTCTACATCTTCGTTGTCTGGCCTCAGCTTATATTTCTACACTACTTGTCATGATCTCCCAGTTGTTCTTTATTCATAAACCATACTAAACATTCAGAATTCCCCCAAACATCCCCATGCATTCTCAAACCCTCACCAAGCTATTCTGGATACCTACTGACTTTTGGAAGGGCAGCTGAGGAGACATTCCATTTCACGCCTCTTCCCGGATGGCCTAGATCTCCTTATAGGCCTTCTTATCACCCTCTACTTCTTTCTACTTTTGTACTTAACCCACAAGGTCCTAATATTTGGATTTTAATTCAGCTCCCTCATTACACCATAATGTCTTTGAGAACAGCAATGTAAGCTTTCCCTTACTATTTGATAATTTATAAGTAACATAAATAATAAGTAGACTTTTTAAAATTGCCTCCTCACCTAGCATGTATTGACCGCTTACTGTGGAGCAAGTGCTTTACAGGTATTAATCCATTTAATCCTCACAACAATCTTTGAGGTATGTTTTAGGAATTATCCCTATTGTACAGTTGGGGAAAACTGAGGCTAAGAGGAATGTTGTAAATTGCCCCAAGTCATGCAACTAGAAAGTAGTGAAGGCAACACTCAAACCCAGGTAGCTCCACTCTGAAGCCCACACTCCTCATCAGGCCCTATACTGACTCTTTTCCAGCCATAAGTTTGATTAAGCAACAGAACTGGCTGTCAACAAGAGTTATGAAATTTACATCCCTGGAGAGCCTTAAGTAAAGATTTTTAAAAGAATGACTTGCCTCTGGAGGCAAAGGAAAGACCAGATGACCCCAGCAAATTCCTGGGGTCACTACTGTATACTTGCCCCCATTATTTTATACATTTATTCATATTTTCCAGAAAACAAATATGTTTTAATATAAATCCGACCAAATAGCTAACACACCATTATCAATAAATCGGTAGTGAATAATTATATCATTGACAACAGGGAGAGATATTTAATAGTGAAATATATAAAAGTTAATAGTTAAATAAATATGAACCAAAATATAACTGAGAATATAAAGGGAGTTAATGCTACTCACTATATTTGCCATTAAGTTAGCTTCAAATCTTCGAGATTCTATCAGCATTTTTTCTTAGCCCTACCCAACCAAAAGTTTACACTGAACACCTTACACAGGCCTTTTTCTTAAGGCCCTTCACATTCAGTTCCAATAATAGTCTAGCTGAGATACTTTATTAGACAGACTCCAAACAGTCTGTTTTTCATCTTATTATGCCTCAGAGAGACAGGGAAACAAAGGCTCATGATCAAACCAATGTTTTCTGGAGTAAAATCTAAGTCTCTAAATCATATAGTCAAGTCCCTCATTTTGTCACAAATGTTCACTGAGCACCAACATCGGCTACCTAATTTACAGATCCCAGTGCAAACCAAAATCCAGGAACCCTTGTTCAAAAATTAAGAATTTCAAGACAGTGGCAATAGAGCATTAAACCAGACTCAGGCCTTGCAAGACACACAGGTCACATGCTCACCCAGGAAGCTGACCATGTAGAGTCCCTAGACTTTATTCGAGGCACCATTCTAGGCACGAGAAGTACAGCCATGGCCTTTTAATCCACAATCCCAATTTATAGACCGGTTCAAATGCAGCATCGAAGCTCCCATTAGGTAATGAATGGTCCAATATAAATTATGTTTAAGAGCTCAAAGCCTTTTTGGATCTCAAACTGCTACTAAACCCTTGAGTTAAGTGCTAGTAAAAATGACCCAAATTCAAGTGAGCTATTCTTCAGCTTTGGTCAATGTCTTCTTTTGTAAACCAATAGGTCGATAAGCTTTTTCAAAAACTTCTCTCCTTATATGAAAAAGAAGGGTTGCAAGTAATTAGAATAGTAAAGAAAGTCCCAGGACAGCAATATTGCTATATATCATTCTTTTTTTTTTTTCAGTATTTTTCAACTTATGACATGCGTATGGTATACCTTCTATATGCTTACATTCCACTGAAAAATCAAATAATGTCTCATGATTGCTGAATTTAAACTACTTAGCAAAAAGAGGATTCTGGAAATTATGGCCCAGGAATATGAAATAGGTTCTGAAACATGAGAGATAGTGGTATCTTAATTTCTTCATTTAGCCCCTGTCCACTGGGCATCTGCTCCTTGAGGAGCACTGTTCTAGGCACTGGGGATTCAGTGGGAACAAGACAAACTCTGCCCTGGCTTGTGTAGTTCGTCGGGACAGGCAGACAGTAGTCAACCAATTTTTTAAAAATGCTTTTTAAGACATTTCAAAGTATGATTCCAAGATATAATGGAGGACTGCATTAATTCTAGGATTTTCCTTCAAGAAACACAATCTTAGCTGAGAAGTAGAAGATATTCTTTTACCTCCCGTAGTCAGAGCCATAGTTTTGGTCACTATAAAGGCACAAAATTCTTCCACAGCATAAAAAATAGAATATATCCCCAAAGCAGATCTATTTCTAACTCATGTGTGAATCAAATTGCATATATTTGGACCACTATTACAGACGAGGTATTGGGTTTGGGTTAATGTTAAGGAAATTCAGATTCTATGTACAGTTTATAAGAACCCCACACACAGTGACTTTCATAAAACAGCCTGCTAATCTCCTAGTTGTTATGAGATTTAAACTAATACGCCTAAGGATGCTACTTAGTACCTCCAACAAGACGATGCATAAAAACTAAGGATTATTGTGAATACAGAGTTGGAGTAATTGATCCTTAGATTAATACTGCTAAATAAATACTTTCATAATACCACTACTATAAATGGACAAGCTGGGTTTAAAAGCTGTGAAATCTTATTATAGAGCAAATAAATATGGTGCAGAGGGTCCAACTATAATCTGGCCACAAAGAATATAAACCAACATCTACATTAACAGTTTTCCTGGTCACATCAGATACACCTTCTGTATAATGTTACTATAGGGAAAGAGAAGGGGAAAAGAGAATCATAAAGCAAAATTTTTAAAAATTAAAAAAAAAAAAAAACAATGACCTTGCGCTCGCAGGGTGCTTTCCAGTTTTGTGAAACTTTTCCACTCAAACCACCCCATCTGCCTCTTGAATCCATGTAACCATTGAGAGAGTACTATAATGGAGTTCTGCTCTCCTTGGCATAGCTCAAGGAGCCACAACTTCCCGTCTGTTCTTAACTTCTAACTTTATTTGCTTTAATGGGCCACTGAGAATATCTGTATAAATATTTTTGTGCATTTCATAACGAAATAAGAGTGCTAACAATCACAACTTGAGAGACTTGGGTAATAAAAAGAGAAAATCTTTGTGTTAAATTCTGTAAGGATAAAGTTATCTTTAAAAAGATACAGTTTTTAGGGGCACCTGGGTGGCTCAGTCGGTTGAGCGTCCGACTTCGGCTCAGGTCATGATCTCACAGTCCGTGAGTTTGAGTCCCGCGTTGGGCTCTGTGCTGACAGTCAGAGCCTGGAGCCTGCTTTGGATTCTGTGTCTCCCTCTCTGTCTGCCCCTCCCCCGCCCATGCTCTCTCTCTGTCAAAAACAAATAAACATTAAAAAAAATTTTTTTTAAGATACAGTTTTTAAATCTATAGCTCTTCCTCCAAATGTACTCAACTAATCTTTAACGTCATTGCCTAAGTCAGTTGAAAGCATCCCAAGGGAAATGATATTGTACTATACGCACACCTAACGATTCCATGGCAACTTTATTATTTTTTAAGAAAAATATTTAGGCAACAATTATAAAAGCTTAAAATCAGTGATCAGCTCTATGACTCAGTTTAACTTAAACATGTAAACAGTGTCTGTTTCAATGTAAAATGATTTTCTAGATTTACCATGAGCTACTAAGTGATATTTTCATCTTTTAAATCTCTTCACTGTCAAGTCTTTTATACAAGAAACCTTAGTAGACCTCCCCGTGAACTCTGGCATTTGGGCTGTGTGTCCAAAAGAACAATGTACCATTACAAAGCCTATTCATGAGGTCAACCGGAGAAGTAATCACAACGACGACCGCCCAGCTGATACTACTCTTTCTAGCATGCTGGCAAATATATGAAGCATGCAAGATCTATGTTACTAAATTACAGATTGTTACTACTAAACATCTTTTCTAAACTGAAAGATCATTAGTGCAAATTAAAACACCTTTTAACCTAGATTTACTTGCTTGGCTTCAATTCTGTAAGCGTATGTGTAGCAAAAAATAAAAACAAAAACAAAAAGGTAGGAAAATAGAAAAAATCCATCTGTAACTTGAGGACAGTGAATCCTGGGCCATAGTACCGTTCTCAAATTGACAAAATCATTACTGTGTATTTACACAAGATTCACTACCTAAATAACAAAGATTAAAATCATGAGTACGGAGATCATTTTCTTATAATGATTCTGTCTTTAGTATATAATGGCCTGATGTTTGTCCTTTACACTAAACATTCATACCTTTGTTGCCACAACAAAGTAAGAGGTGACAGTTAGAAGGAGGTTAAACAGAAGGCTTCCTGTCTGGGCTTTTTGAAAAGAAAGATTGCACATTCTATCAAGGCGATGAGAAGCCGGCTCAGGCCCTCTGTGGTCTGCATTATTCAGCACTATTCGGTCCCGATTTCGGGAGCCCGCCAAGGCTTTTGGCCCACCTGACCGGGTGTTCCCTCTACTATACACGTGATGTGGACTCCCAGGGCCGGCGGTCACCCGACCTCCCCGTCTTTGCAGTGGAGTCCCCCGGCAAGCTCAGTAAAGGGAGCCTTTGCAAAGCAAGTGCATCCTCCTCCTCGAGGTCCCTGTCCCCGGCGCCAGTCCTCGCCGCCACCCCCCCCCGCCCCCCGACCGGGAGCAGGCGGCCCCTAAAGTAGGTCTCCGCCGGAGCAGCGGCGGCCGCCGGGAAAAAGGAGCCCCACTTTCTCCGGGCAGGAAGGGGGGGAGGCCGAGAGCATTTCCTGTTGTGCAGCTGAACCGAGCGGAGACGTCATTGCATTCACAGTCCCTCGGGTGTCAGCCGACCGGGGGCCAAAGTTCAGCCCCTTCCAGGGCGGGCCGGGCGCGGCGGACGAGGGCGAGGCGGCCGGGGCTCCCCGGTCCTGGGAGGGCTCCCAGCGCCCCGGCGCCCGCCCTGCCCGGCGCGGGGGCCGGGACGCGGCGGGGCCTCGGGGAGCAGCGCCAGCCTTCGCAGCGAGGGGAGTCGCTCTTCCTCCCGGAGCGCCTCCAGCCTGGCGGCTCCGGCGCGGCGCGCAGGTCACGGCGGGCTGGCCTCCGGGTTCCCGTTCGTTTCCCAGACTGCCGGGGAAGACGCGCAGTTTCCAGGTGCTCAGAGGACGCCCTTTCCTTGCACAAGTTTCTTAGCTTTTCAACGTAATTTCCCCAAAGGGGACCCTTCCCCCCACCCCCACTAGGATTATTTTTAAATAATCAAAAGCGAAGATCATTTCAGGGTTGTTGCTGAGATTATGTTTTCTCTTCCTTTTCTCTCTCATAATTGCGGATTCCTTAAATAACTGTCAGAAGAAAGAGAACATTTCTACACTGCATAGCTCCAGTGAGGTCAAAGGAGGCAAGAAGACACTGCTTAGACGATTCTAAAAGCATATTCTATGTGTTTTCATTGTTAAAACACCCGCTGCACAACATATAAAGTCCTTTTATTTATTAGGTCCTTAATTTGTTATATCTCAAATGCCTAATATAAAAAAAAAAATCAGAGTCTCTTACAAATCTTTTAATCTTGTACTTCACTTTAATAGCATCCAAAACTTTGGGCCAGAATGTTTTAAAATTGAAATTACTCAATAAAAACAATGGTTTTTAAAGTTTCTTTTATCCTAAATTTCCAGCCTTCCATCTAGTTTGAAAACATAAACCAGATTATAAACACGTGTAATTCCAGAGGAACAGTGGCTCAATGTTAATAAAGTTTAAAAGGAAGACTATAAGGCATCTTCTCATGGTGAGTCAATGTTACAAATGTTCTATTGTGCCAACATCTCTAACATTTGAAGTAAGCCATGTTTCATGTCAGGACATGGAATTAAAATATTTAGGGCTTCACCAAGTATAAACTGTGGCTTTAGGTGATAATGATTTAGATCCATCAGCTGTACCACTCTGGTGCAAGATTTTTATATGTTTATAGTAGGGGGGAGACTGTGTGAATGAGGGGGGGTACAGAATGCAGGGAGATATGGGAAATCATTGTTCTGCTCAATTTTGCTGTGAACCGAAAACTGCTCCCAAAAATGAACTCTACTTTTTTTTAATCTTTATTTACTTTTGAGAGATAGAGTGTGAGCAGGGGAGGAACAGAGAGAGGGGGAGACACAGAACCCGAAGCAGGCTCCAGGCTCCGAGCTGTCAGCACAGAGCCTGTTGCCGGGCTCGAACACACAAACCAGGAGACCATGACCTGAGCCGAAGTTGACACTGAATCAACTGGGCCACCCAGACGCCTGAACTCTAAAAACTACATTTAGGCTAAGTATCACGATATTTAAAATGCACACTGCATTGTATCCTATGGATTCACAAGTAAGTGAATCTTAAGAATTACAAAAAAAAGGGGGCGCCTGGGTGACTCAGTAGGTTAAGCGTCTGACTTAGGCTCAGGTCATGATCTTGAGGTTCATGGGTCTGAGCCCTGCATCAGGGTCTGTGCTGACAGCTCAGAGCCTGGAGCCTGTTTCAGATTCTGTGTCTCCCTCTCTCTCTGCCCTTCCCCTGCTCATGCTCTGTCTCTCAAAAATAAATAAACATTAAAAAAATTTTTTTTAATTGCAAAGAGATCATCTTTATGCTTTCATGGAGTTCATCATCCAGTTCTACCCTTCCTTGATAAAGAAGTTACAATTTCAAAACGTCACTTAACTTTTTAATATATTTTAAACGTGCATAAAAGACTACACTTTAATAAATGTTAGTTGTCCTACCCTGCCATGTACTACCTAAGGGCAATATTACAGGTAAGCTTGGCTACCACTTCATGTGATCCAAAGCCCCTGAGTACTTCTTATGTTGTCTTATTTTCCAAACATTTGAATAACACAGTTAAATAGTTTACACACAATATTTTAAGCTTTCATCGCTTATTAGAGTTTACCATTTATTTCCATATATTCCTATCCCCATTTTATCAAGAAATAGGCTCAAAGAACACAGGACTGGCATAAGTGTATGGAACTTAGATGGGCTCCTTTCAATCTTGTTGAAAAGGAATCACAAACCCTTCCTATTCCCATACTCTTAACTCCAAATTCAGACCACCCTTCTGTCCTTCATAGGAGGCTCTAGATTAGCTTGGTAGCCCATGCCTCAGTTCATGTGTGCTGGGGGAGCCCACAAAATAACCATCTCCTCATCTCTACCTTATATTATCTACTTAATTTGAATACAGTAACATTTAAATGACTTCCCTGAGCTTCCCAAACTGTACCAAAAGATTCTTGATCGTAAAAGTGATTCCAGTGTGTCCGATCCTAGGACGTACTGCAGTGGTCGTCCGTCTCCTGGGTGGTCTCACATCAACATTTTTTACTTGCCTTTTCTCCCCCCTCATATCAATCACCTTTTTATCCATTAAATCTCTGCAGTGATTCTCATGTTTTTGATTAGAACATACTTTCACTTATTCCTTCAAATCATCTGTCAATAGCATATAATTAACACTACACAAGCTGTAAGTGACAACCCAAATACCATTTAAGGTCACCGAAAATTTTATTTGAAGTTCATGCTCTCTTGTTCACACTTAACTGCTGATGATGGCACTTGGAAAGAACAAAGAGAGATGACTAAAAGTTATCCTGTTTTACAGTCCTAATTACAGACTAAATGAAATCAGTATCCCCATAAATTTAGTAGAGACAGAGGATAAAAAAAACCAGTATGATAGCTTTAAAAAAATCAACTTGTGAAAAAAATACATAATTCAAAGTATAAACCTAAATAATTAACTGTGAATTCTTCAGGTCCTGGTGCTATTTTCAAATGCATCTGTTTTATCTCATAAAACTGTAAGGCCAAAGGTTTAGAGGATAACGTATTTTATATTTTCTCCTTAGAAACAAAATGGTCCAATTTTGTGCTTTAAAATATACTATAAGAGTGCATAATTCCAGCCTCACAAAATACAGTATCATTTCATTCGATGAAAAGAATTAACACTTGCATGTTTCCACGTCCGTTCTTTTAAAACTCATTATTTAATTCAGGATTGTTTTCATTTAGATGCGTGGTTACAATTTGAGAGTAATTGTGAATTGTTGCAGTCCTTCTTTGGGTCTCTGTGTTTCTGAGATCCAAGTTCTCTGCCACAAGAACCTCCACATTGTCTCAGACCCCGAACAGTCTTTGACATCACTTGACTGGAAGAAGCTGACTGGTCTCACCAACTGGCACCTCTAAAAATATTCAGGGCATATCAAGTTTTTATTCTTCTCTCATAATACCCAATATTGAGGATTATTCTTCTCAAATGAGCATTCACCAATCATTTGTTGTGTTTCCAGAAAACTGGCTCCCAAGAAATGCACTGACAAAATCACTGGGATGTTCTTCTCAGCTCCACATCCTTTTTTCATTATACACTGTAAGACTGCATTGTTCCTCTAGAACCACTGTCCCAAATCAAAGCCCAGCCCAACATTAAATATGTGAAGCAGAGTGAAACAAAAATTGTAGCTCACTGAAAGAACAAAAAGGTACAGGAATGAGGAGACAAGTACATTACACACACACACACACACACACACACACACACTCACAGGAATGAATGAACCTTTCGTGAAAAAGCTACATAACTACATGCTCCACAGTCTTTGGTTCCTTTAAGACCTTTCCAAACTTCAGTATTTTCTAAGCCCCATGATTTTATTTTTCCTACAAACTACCCCCAAAATTACAACCTTCTTTCTATTATGTGACCCTCAGTGCAAATCATCAGTGCCTTGACCCCCTCAAGGCTGGACAACTACACAAAACACAGCACCTGTCCCTGAGAAAAGGCCAGGAACTACAGGTGGTTCAAGAACTATTCATTTCCTCTTCTAGACGATAACCAGATGAGACATCATCACCTCATACTTTTCAGGCTTGAAGTAAAAGTCAGTGTGTTCTTCGAATAGAAACGTGTTACATAGTCCTTACGTGTTTAAGAGCACACCCGCTTTTTCAGCCTCCATCTATATTTACTATTTCAGAATAGGCCCTCAATGAAGTCCAAATAGTAGTAAGTGCTCAGACAGCCTATAATCAAGTGTGTTATTGAAACACCAGTGTTCCCACATGCATTAAAGTGTAATTAAAATTTAATGAACTGTAGAAGTGACTGTATTTCACTACAGTATTCTTGTGTTCTCTCCTAGTCCCTCACACAGTCCTGTGTACTTCTCCAGAGACTAACAGTGGGACTAGAGCTAAATCTAAAATAAGCTACTTTCCACAGTGGTTAAAAGAAGAGTTCCAAAATCAAAGTGCCCACTCAGGAAACGGTAACTTTTGTTTTAGTAACATATAATTATGTTACTCTTATCTAATATATTGTCTCATATATACCACTGCTGTGTATAGGACCCCTTGTTCCGTGAAGTATGTACTGATCCATCACCTTCTTGACTATTCATTATGTAGATTAGTAAGCAGTCTGTGTAGGCAAATTAAAAGGAGAGCATTTTCTCATAGACATTAAAGGCAGTCCAGATCTAAAGTAAAAAGTTTTTCAAAATTGTTAGTAAGATGCAACAAAACTCACTGCCTACTACCAGGTACTATACAGGTGACAGTCTTACAAGTCCTACACCTGCATAGAAGTGCGTCCCAACATTCTATATCTCCGTTTTTTATTAATAGAAAATATAAATTGAAGAGAAGACTAATTTCCTTTATCATAAAATGGCAACCATTTGAGCTGAACTTACTATCGGCTTGGCATGTCATTTATACGGCCAAAGAGTAGGAAGTAGAGAAGGTACGAATGACTGGCACCGGTGTGACTACAACAAAATGTCCCCCAACAATATACTTGCTTTACCTTTACGATTAAAGCCATCACCCTGAAGATTACTGAGCTTCTTGGACAAAATAATAATGATATGCTAGTACAAAACCAATAGATCTCACTCAAAATGCACATGAGATAGATTTTTCTGCCAAAAAAAAAAATGTTTACACATTTGTTTACGCTTCATTTCATGTCATCGTGTTTTTAGTTATGAAACTGCCCAAATCAGTGACCCAACTCTCAATGTGTTGCAGTGTGCGTATGCCAACCATTACTTATCGTGACTAGGTGCAAAGTCTTTAAGCTGAAGCACAAGTCCTTGGACAATGTACCTCAAGCATTCTAACTTTTTCACCAACATTCACTTAATATGCATTTTACGTTGCCCTCAAATCAGACACTTCTGTGAAAATACTCCTGACACTTTCCCACGCTGATGCCTAGCTAAATCAAGGTCTATCTAAAGCATCCTCTTCTCCCATAAAACATTCCCAGCTCTCCTCAGCCAGGGACCTGAGCTGGGGCTCGATACCACAACCCTGGGATCACGATCTGAGCCTAAATCAAGAGTTGGGCACTCAACCGACTGAACCCTTTAACCTGCTTCTTTTAATTACAGTTTCCTTTGCAGGCATAGTCCTTTTGCTTAGTATAGATTATAAAAGTTCTGACTATGAGGATAGTAAAACTCTTCTTTATATTTTATATTCTATGTCTATCTCTATTATATTTTATATTCCCACGAATTTCACACATGCCGGAATCTCAATACTTTTATTTCTGAAAATAGATTTGTATTACGTTATTACACATCCCAACCCTGTTTCAGCTGGAAAAGTCTCAGCAAGCATGTTTAGCCCCATAAAATGTTTCTATCCACTTAATAAGAGGCTATATTCTGACGAACAACTGGCGATAAGCAATTTGCTTTTGAGGATTTATAACCAGCAATAGCCTAGACAGAGTACATTTCAGACATGAACGACCTGATCCCTAAAGAAATTAATAAAACAGAAATGAAAACGACATAATAAGAGGGCTAGGTGAACGAACTAGGAATATTTAGCCTGGATAAAAGAATACTAAAGGGAACATGATCACTATCTTTAAATAATTGTAGGAATGTCCTGCAAGTCAATGAGGAAACTTGGATAGCTGCAGAGGGCCAAACTGCTGATAAACTGAAGCGTCCAGGAGAGGAATCTGCCTCCCTAAGAAAAGAAAAGGTGTTTAGGTAGAGGTTGAATGCAAGCAGTCCTCGGTGATTTGTCCTGAGTGATTTCTGCTCGCTCAGTTAGGGATTAAATGATGCCGCCAGTGCTCTTATCTAATCTTGAAATTCTACGAAAGACTTCACATTGCAAAGTGTCCTGTCATCATTTGACAAATCAATACATCAGATCCTACTCCCGTGTGAATTAACCATCATAATTTAAATCAGACACTTTAAGAGATGCCCTAAACAAGGTGTCACGTGCAGAACCACAGAGGGACAGGAAGAAGTAAAACTTCTCACTAAATGCTAAACCGGTACTGAAGGTGCAACCTGCTCAAAATTAAGGTCTGACCCATCTGGAAAAAAGCACCAGCAAAGCTGACACTGAATGAGGAAGTTAGCCATTTGCATATTCTAAAGACCCTCAGAATCCCATTTCTACATCCCTCTCCTTCGCCCTGCCTCATATTCTTAGAAATACTTAACATGTGAAACACGAAAGCAGTAGTTTGATTTACACAACTGGGCAGTATATTGTAAAAGTTTCTTATGAAATTCAAACCAAAACCTGTTGGTGTAAAGGAAATCACAAATGTTAGCTATGCCATTAGACATTGTTTGCTTTTCCAGCTATGAGGAGGGTTAATATAATCACAGCAGGCTATTGTTACTAATTTCAAAGTGTCTTCTGTTTGCTTCTCATTGCTCTGGTCCTACACAACCCACAAGAATATAAAAAAAGAAAGACAAATTGTCAGGACGATTTCCTCACAATATAAATCCCAGATCAGCTATTGATATCCATTGTAACCCCTTTCAGACATCATTAGGCTTGCCATCAGTAAACTCTCACCAAACATAGCCAAAATCAACTAAGGACTGAACAAATCTGGAGTCTGTCCGTTAAAAAAAAAAAATCTATCTCCACACTTAGCGTCCAATTATTTGCTATATCCTATACTGTCAGGTGATTTATTTTAAAAGGCCATTTTGAATATCTCAGCCACTTGGCCCATTTATAAAGCTACACTTGATTAAATCTGGGCACTAAGTTCAGCACGAATATTACTAAGGCCATCAGAACAAGTAAACAGATTGCGAATTCAAAAACAAACGTCTTTGGATTCCTTTTCTTCTGCTTGAAGGTGGGTATAACTATCTCAAAATTTTGTTCCACATGTGCATTAGTGACCTATGCAAAATTTAAAGGCTCCAGGGGACATTACAACAAGCTGTGGAGCTGCTAACCATTATCTTTCTGAAAACAATTACATATGCCCATAATAAATTGCATCAATAGCAGTCAATTATCTCAAGAACACTCTACTAACCCTTGTCACAAATGTATTGCTGCGTATCAGATTTTTTTCAACAATTGAATTATTCTCAAAACTTAGCATTGCTTCACATCCTAAAAATAGCCACTCCAATTCTCTTGTGTTGTTACCCTGCTCTGCTCCCAGGAGGTAGGGCAGTGCTATAAACAATGCTTCATTTTTACAGATGAAGAAACAATGAAATATAACAGAAGTACAGCCACTTTGCCTGAATCATTCTGAAAATCAATAATGAGGCAAGCAATAAACTCGTGGGGTCAGGGTTTACTATCAGCCTTTCTGGTGTCCTCTGTGGCCCGGGAATAGGCTCTAATGAGCACATCCTGACAACGAGGGCACAAAGATACTTAGAATCCTCATTTTACCAAAAAAGCTCATATTTCCCCGAACATAAACTTTGACATACGACAAATAAATTGAGTAACAAGAAAATATATTGAATATCTATAACCCTGGATTTTTCCCTCGCCTAGAGAAACAGGGATTATTCAAAATGTAAACTTCAGGAGAAGAAAGAAAAATAAAGCTTGATAATTATTCCATGGATAATTAGAAGCTGAACTCCCCATGACTCGTCCATAAAGTGTTGGGGCCAGCCATCAGGACTCTCCCACGGGGCCCTGCTGAGTTGCAAAGGCAGATTTCATCACTGGAAAAGTGGTTCTCCCCCAGCCTTCCCTCCTTCATTTTTCTTTGTTTCCAAGGGCAAGGATCTGTAATGGGGTAAAGGAATACATTCTTTTGATGCCAAACTTATCCAAGCAGACCGACCAAGAAACAACTCTTCCTTAAACTCCACACCCACAAGCAGTAACTGCCTTCAAATAGCTTCCCTTTCAAAGCACCGTAAGCAAAATATGGCCAAAGAAAACTGTCCTATAGGGAAGAATCCCAGTCAACTATAAACTTCCCAGTCCAACTGTAGGAAAAAAATTGCCTCAAAATGGCTCGATCTGAGCAATTGTTGTGAAATCAAACGGGAAGTGCAGAGACCAAGAAGACCCTGACTGTGCTACAAGAAGTGTGATTGCTGGGTGTGCTTCCCAGGGGACTTCTTATAGAGCTGAAGAAAAACTTACAGAGCAAAGACTAACGGAGACATCACCCCTCCTTTCTTTCTGATGACCACCCCCCCAACCGCCATCTTACCTCTTTTCTCACCATTTAGAGTACAAGCTTCTTGAGAATTTGGACTTTCAACATTCACCAAATCCCTACTGCCTGCCTACTATACACCGTGCCCTGTGTTTCCACGTTTTTGTGAAAATATAAACCATCCTAATCCACTAGAAATTTGACAATAAAAATAATCGGTAAAAAAAAAAAAATGAAAAGTTCATTTAAATAAGAATAAAAATATACATTCCAAATAAAAGCCGTGGTAATCTCTTCACCTTAACAATCTGATAAATGCAGTTTACAATAAAATGTGTCATTTAAAAACCATTTTCTTCTCTTCCTTATGAAAAAGTAAGAAGAACTAGACTCTACAAGTTAGGAAAGGCCATAATGCTGAATCATAAAGAGGGGTTTTTTTTAAACAACTAGTGCTATATTTAGTTATGCAAAAAATAGTAATAAATAGTACGTCTTCAAAAACTACCTTACTATGAAAAATATAGATATAGATATGGGTATAATAAATGGGATTTTTTCATTAGTGATTTAGTAAGACTTGCAATGCTTCTTTAACTGTTATTTGGGTTGAGAGACACAATATGAAAGTAGAGATTTCCAAAAACACTGGAAAGTAGTACAATGACTAAATTTGCCATGAAAAGTTTCTAAAGTAGTCCACTGAAATATAAACGCCATGAGGACAGGGATTTTTTTTTTTTTTTTTTTTTTTTTTTTTAGCTATTTTATTCCCTGATGAATCCCCAGTGTCTAGAAGAGCACCTTTCCCAGAGCAGGTAGGCGCTTAATAAATTTTTGTTGAATTAATAAATGTTTGTTTAAAAGTCAGCAGTCCCGGGAACACTCCAGTTGTGTCTCCTAAGCAAGCCCAAGGCCTCATGAGTAAACACTGGTTCTCCAGCTCTTGTGATTTACGTAGAAGTTCAAGTTGGGTAATTTCAGGCCCTAGAGGCTATTTTTAGGCCACAAAACTCCAGAAGGATGATCCACAAAGAACCAGAGAATTTAGTTCACCTCACTAGTGTAGCACTGTCTGAGCTGAATGAAAAATACCCCAAACTGTAATTGATAGTTTCATTTGTTAACTGCTGAGAAACATGGGCATTTTGACATCGTTTCTTAAACCATTGCCATCAAGAGTTTAATAGACCACTTGAAAATGTGAAAGTGATCATTTTACTGTCACAACAAAATTAGGTTCTCCTGTGTTTTTCTTTTCTTTTGGTGTAATTTCTTCTTTTATTTTTTTGCAAATTTTTTTTAATGTTTTTATTTATTTTTGAGAGACAGAGCAGGAGTGTAAAGGGGGAAAGAGAGAGGGAGACACAGAATATGAAACAGGCTCCAGGCTCCGAGCTGTCAACACAGCCAGACGTGGGACTCGAACTCACGAACCACGATATCATGCCCTGAGCCAAAGTCGGGCATTTAACCGACTGAGCTACCCAGGCACCCTTGGTGTAATTTCTTCATAATAATAATCATAGCTGCCAGATATTTAACGTTTTACTATGTGCTCAGTGAGACAGGTACACATATTCTCATTAAAAAACTTTACAATGACCCTTAAGCAGATATTATCATCCTCATCTTGTAACCTGCAGGAGGTTAACTGACCTTCTGAAATTCCCTAGAGCTGGTGGTGGTGCTGGAATTTACCCTGTTCTGTCAGACTTTAAATCCAAGCTCTTAGCCCCAAGGCTACCTCCTTCATACAGTGTGTATCACACTGACAGATATGCCTAAACTACTAAGATTAAACACCGTGCGAAGTGATCAAAATGGTTGGCAATTTAATTTTTTAATTTTTGCAAAAATTTTGCTGTTTAACCGTTGCTTATGCTGCTGCATGAAATGGTGAAAAGACCGATTGTGTTTGGAGCCTAACACCCTGAGTTCAAATCATACTTCCTTACTGACTATCAGAGTTGTCCCTGCAAACACCATTTAACCTTTCTGAGTCTCAATCCCCTTAAGTGTAAACATGAAGGTAATAATACCAAATCTTCTCACGGCTGTCACTGGAGAGTGCCTGGTGAGCAGCCTGGCACAGAATAAGCGCTCCTACAGCCTAAATGCCCTTCCTTCTAACGGATTTGCTAAATTGGCACTGTGCTGATTTTATAAAAGTGTTTAGTTCATCCTCGTAATACCATAATTACAGAATATAATGACACTGCATTCTCTATAACTACAAAGTAGAATTTATAAACTGATAGATGATGAGTTGGAAGAGGCTTTAGAAGCCCATCTGTTCCAATCCTTTCGTTTCCAAATGAAGTCCAGAGAGTTTAAAGGACTTGTTTCCAAGTTTTTACAGAAAGCTAATTGCAAAGACACTTCTAGACCTTATGTCCCTCCACCTCTACTTCCACGATAGTCCCAGTTTTTGCCTCACATTACACAGGCATGGCAACACGTGTAATTTTCAGACAATTAAGCAGTATAAAATAACCTCAGTTTAATTGCATCCAATTAACAAGCCAAATTAGTGTTTCATATGTACACTATTAAACTAGTTGTCTGGCTTCCAAAAGAAATAAAACACTGTTTCAAATGAATCTAGCATTTTAGTGAACAAAGCTACTTACAATTTAAATTACCTTTGCTATAATCTTCTTTATATGGAATTAGACCTAATCTCCATTTTAAAAGAAATTCTTTCTGCAACTATCAGGATGAAAATTCATGCTTGTATTTGAAGTATCAAATTTTTCTTTCTCACTAAATACATAGGATTTTCTAAGATTAGTATACATGTGCATGCATGCACACATGCATACCTGTACATATATGCATGCCTAAGGCCCCCTAAGCAAATACAAACGAGGGTGTGTCTGACATTTCCCCACCACCTAGTTTGAAAAGTCCCACCTTTTTCTTGGCCCTCAGAAATCAAGTGAATCTGCCACAATGCAAATAACAAGAGCTTTGCTGATCTCCTGCTTTCTTTTTCAGAGAAAATGAAACCACCAGATAAATCTTTGTCAAAAAAACACTGCCTTCCAAATACACTGCCCTACACTATCCGTCCAGTATTGTCATGATCTAGATACAACTGGGTATCAATTAAAAACCGGTATTCTAATGAGCCACAAAACAAATCATCTATCCATTCCTTAAATATTTACACCTAAAAACATAAGTGCGTTATCATTTTAAGTATAGCCATTTTTATAAGTTATCGTTTGTTTGGTGGCCAACTTTCACTATTACTATTTATGAAGACTGTTCCGAGGAAAGAGTTGTAGAGTAGGTTAAACTAAAAATGCAGTACTGTATACTGAAGACACAGCTCAGACTGATGATCTGCTGTACATATTTGACCATGTTTATCAAAATACTTAATCACTTTTGTTATTTATTATTAAGATGTCCATGAACAAGACAAAAGAGTTCACACTGTCATGCAGTGGTGTCAACCTTCATTACATCTTTTGGGGCCTTATACCAATTTAATGGCCACCCTGCCACCAAGCTATTCATCCCCTAGACGTTTATAATCTTTCTGAACACCCACACATCATAGCATCACTCCTCTGCTGAAAAACCTTAGGTGAAATCCAGCTTTCTCAGGAGAGCTTCATGGCCCACATGGTCTGGAACCAATGGACCTTTCCAGTTCGCCGAACTCTTCCTCTCCCTTGGCACAACAATGTCCCACCACTCCAAATCAAATTCAATGTGCCCCGCCCTTCCCTCTTAGTAGGATTTACTGAAATTCTACTCAACTTTCAAGGCCCCCGATCAAAATTTACTTCCTCCCACAAAGACCCTCTAATCTTTGCAGATGGAAAAAAAAAAAAAATGCTTCCATTTATATTATAGTTTTGCTCGTACATTTTAGTAAAGTTTATTTAACAAGCCATATGTCTTCTCTAGATTGTAAAAATTCAAGTCAAGGATCATCATCCTCTTATCTCTCAATTACTCATATTCTGCCCCCCCCCCCCCAGTCTGACTCCAGAGCCTAAGCTTGGAGCTCCACTTCCATAAACTGACTGTTTTTGCCACCTAAATTGAAATTTCTATATTGTATGAATTTTAAAACAGGGAGCAAATTAATTAAGTGATAACAGTTGACAAAATGGAGTAGGAGCCCAAGATTACATAAAGGAATGTTATTTTCACTAACCTCTTTTTCCACTCTTTTGTATTACGTTGACCCTTAATCATACAGAAGGTAAAAAAGAAAAAAAAAAAAAAAGAGCTAAATTTTTCCAAAGGTTCCAGTATTTGTAGTCATGAAGAGAAATTATCTGGGGACTTGAATGTTTCACTAGCTGTTTAGAAACATATAGATCCAGCTTATGCAGGGTTCTAAAGATTAATCGGTTCTTCAAACAATGACCTTGAAAGACCTCGGAACTGGTAGTTATTCATTAAGTAAGTGAATCAACGGTGTTGACCAATTCAGTTAACTTGATCCTCAAATAAGTATTTTTTAATTTAAATTATTTATTCTTAGAAAAATTACCTGCAAATAATAATAAGCTAACCTACAATTAAACCCCTCAAACCGAAGTTAGCACATGGAGTCGTAACAAACCTCCAGGGGTCAAGGGCCACTGACGTTGAAGTACTTGGGAAGAGACACATGTTATACATAAGGCTCCTCCAACTTCTAGACCCTGCCCCCCAAAATTCTTTCTCCAATGATCTACTTCTGACATAGCCAATAGTATGTCATACGTCCTGATTTTCCAAGGACAATGCCCATTTATGCCAGGTTAGATAATCATCCATGTGGTACTGACCACGTAATCTGGCCACACCTCGCCTCATTTCTCTAGTTATGTACCCTCAGCCCCACTGGCTTGCTTTCAATTCCTCAAAGCACTGTACATCCCCCAATCTCAAGATATTTGCATTATTCCCTCTTTGTACAATACACTCTTTCTCTCCACCCCTTTCCACTTGACCATAGTTTATTCTTCAGTCTCAGCTCAAATATTACCTCTTCAGACAAGGGTGATATACTGCTTATTTTTATACACTCATTAATAGGTGTATACACTTATTAATAGGTGTATACACTTATGATACGCTCCTTTCTGTTTCTTTGAGAGCACTCGTAACTAATGTGGCTTTATTTATATTGGCTCACCTCATGCCTCATATCTGTCAAGCCCACTAGATTAGAAGCTCCTTTTCTGGTCTGGATCATCATTATATCCTTGGTGTCTACCAAAAGCCTAATCCATAATAAATACTTGTTGAATAAACGGATGAATAAGTTGTATTGATCAATGATGACTGGGTCACTTGTCATAGTACTCTGAAGAAAGAGCTAAGATTATATGTGAGTGACAAGTCAAAAATGTTGCCTAGCCCTGAGTACTTCCTGACCTTACATCCAATCACCATGTGACCCAGAAGTAGTAGGTCAAACCCCACCTGCTCTCTGCCCCGTGTCTTCAGGCACACAAGCATCATTTTCATCTCTTCTCTCCAAAGCACTTTCTTCAAATATGTCTACCTAGTCAGACTTCAAATGTTAAGCAGATAGGAAATCTACAGTTACGGACACTTGTAGAATAGATCAAATGCCATAATTAACACCTCAAATGACAAATAATATGAGTATGTGTTAAGATTAGCACACATTTGGCTCAGAAAAATAGTGACACAAATTATTAAGCAGTTCTGATTCTATTCTAAACTCAGTCTTGAAGATAGTATAGCCCTATGTCTCTCTTAATTCTAGTAGCCAGGATCAACATCACAGAAGCCAAAGATCGTACAGATCAAGTATGCTGTGTTATCCTCTTATACGTGAAGACTGGTTATGTCACAATGATAGATGAAGTGCTGAAATATTTGTCCAAATTACTTAGGGCCATCTCACAGCTACAAATACTGACTTAAAACTTCCTTTTTGTTAGCAATGCCATAAATAGCATATAGAAAGCAGTGCTTTTGTTGTTGTTGTTGTTGTTGTTGTTGTTGTGATCAAGTATCAGGAACAAGTGGAAAATTGTATCACGTATATTATTTCCTTCAAATAAGCACAATCTTATTTTCACAAGGTTTTCCCATTTTCTCTCAGTCCTCATTCACAGCTTCAAGCATTGAGAAACCTCACTGGAATATTCACTGAGGTTTTACTCAAGATAAATGAAGTCTCTGCCTATGTGGTTACAGCAACCTTACACACACTAATAGTGTGAAGTTCCTTATGAAACCTGAAGTCCATTGAGTTGAGATAGCAGACTTCCTCTGTTCCTTTTTATATCACTTAGAAAGCTACAATGCTTACATACCCTGTTTTAGCCAAAATATGGATTCATGGTGAATTCGTTTATAAATTCATTAACTAGAAGCACAGCATTGGAATTTTCAGGTGAAGGTTTAAATTGTGAACCATTTCTCCACCTACAGGACTGTTACACAGACCAGTACAGAGTCCTGTTGATGCTGACTAGGAACCAAAATTTGAAAACAGTGTTTATTTTGAACAGACTTAGGTGAGTAGCAACCTGTTTGATCCCAAACTATCCATCCAGTTGATCTTAACCACCTTTCCCTTATTACAATAGTCGCTACCTCAGGAATTAAATTCTTCCACACTCTAAAGGAGTACGCTTTTCACTCATGCCAAATAACATTTTCTATAGCTCTTTAAAGCTACTTTTCTATGTTGAAGCTTTCAGATTAACTTCAGCTAATTACTGATAACTGAAAAATCTAAAGCCAACACAAATAGACTATATGTTATCATTGTTACTGTTGAAATAAACCCTGCTTTAAAATTCAAAATAGGCAGATTCTTAAAAAAAAAAAAAAATCCTCATTTTAAAATGGAATCAGCATAAAAAAACAAAACCTGATTTTTCTGAATAGTGACGAAGTGTCAAAAGCTCAAGCAGACACACGTACCATTATTTTCACGGGGAACGCCTGCATTCGTGTTCTCTCTGTTTTGTTTTCATAGTAACAAGAACATTTGAAAACACATCTTGTGTAAAAGGAGCCCGATCAATCAAAAGATTCCACTGGCTAATCTTTCAATGTAGTCAAATGACATGACTTCATTATGTGATAACACCCATAGAGTAAATTCACCTTCATATCCCATGTTTAATAGAAACAGAGAAATGCCTTACCTACTTCAGTGAATTTTTTCCAAATACCTCCACAAGGATCTAACATGTTAAAAATCAGTTAAATTTTAAATTGGTACCATCATTAATATGCTACCACTCCCCCAAATTGTCCCCAAATCAATTTCACATCAATTTAATCATAAACACCGTTACATAAATATAAGCAATCTCTAAAAACGCCAACCTCATAAAACACGATCATTGTAACAGAAATATAGATGCCAGCAAATGAATTTTGTTTTATACCTGACCCATGTTCAAAGCAAGACACTCAGACAATTTTCAAAAGATTCACCATTGTCATGTAACATTTTTCTGTACATAAGAAATATTCTGCATATTTCAAACCTAGTGGTCAAAAGGGATTATGACACTTGAAAAGCACACTATCATTTAGTGGATGTTGGTAAATCCTTTTCGCCTCAAAATAAAAATGCACACTTCTCATCTGGTAACATGATTTCCTACTGTTCCACAGGAATTTCATCTTAATGAAAATGCTATCACGTAGAGGGTATTTCTGACTTGATAAACCATCTGGCCTATATCCTAAAAATCAAACCCAATCTACTCATTACACAATCTACTTGGTTAAAATCTTGTTTGGGCACTTTTATAGGGTAAAAAAGAAAAAGACATCTGCAAATTCTAATATATATGTAATAAATACATATATCCTATGTGTAACATACATCTCTGTACATACATATGCAAATATTTAAAATAACTTGGTTTGCTCAAGGACAAATATCACCAAATATTACTTTATCACTGGAGGAAATGTTTCTAATAAAGTTAAATGGCCTTTTCCAGGAGGACAGATCATTGCAAATTTAATTAAAAAGGATCTTATTAATATTTCAAGTAATTTCTGGGCTTGATTATGCGCTACAAAAGAAACAACTGTACTGAAGAGAAAAATCAATAGCCCTTGACTAGAGCCCTGAGTATGCTAGAAAAACACAGTTCTCTTGTGAATTATCAAGGTCTAGCCTTTGGGGGTGGGAGAGAGCACCAATATTTATTTGGAGGTAGACTGAGTTATTTTTAAAATGGCAAAAAAGGAAGGAGAACAATCGGTTCAAATTTTCCATTATAATGAAAGTACCGGAAACAAGCCTTTTTATGTTCATTTTAGGCCTAAGAAACTGTGCAGAGAATAAGGCTTTTGCAATGTCAGTTGCACACACTGCTTCCTGTGCGAATTCTAAGCCATTACAGGTGTCCTAAGGCCTCCAGCGAAACCTATTACCAGGTTAGTCCTCCCGTCCCCTCAAAGCCATCCCCACTGCCCCCCTACCCCACACATATTATTGCTCGGCTGCTCTAAGTGTCTATTAAGGACCCTCTGTCTTCTCTGCACTCCCGAGGTTAAAGTACCCACTTTCCCTCGGCGAAGCCTGTAAAAGCTTTCCCATTAGAGAGGACTAGTTCCTGCCGTCCTTTTTCAGTTAGATGCTTTCAAGTCAGGAGAGGAGCCACTTGAAGAAAACCCTCCTTCCCCTCCTCCCTTTTTCCACTGGAAGTCACGTCCCTGAAGGACAACACGAAGGGACACTTCATGACCTTCTACCCCCTCACCCAATTTGGGCTCGGAGAGTTGGGGGTCGCATTTTCTCGTGTCCTCTGCTGCACTGGATGTGTTATGTAAGAGGGACAGAACGCGAGAGGCACATGCGTATAAAGCGCACCGATCTGCGATAACAGCTGGGGTGTCAGAGCTAATCTGGAGTCTCCCCCACCAAATACGACAGACACCACACATACATCACCCCCACCCCCTACACACACCCCCACACTGAGCAGTGTTTTCCTGTCTCGCCCCTACCAACACCAGACGCACAGAATGCAAAGGCGGGGGAGGGGTGAAGGGAGGTGAGAGAGGAGGAGCAGCAGCACATCTGCTTTGATAGCAGCCGGCAGAGCCGCCGCGGCAGAGAGCCCCTCGTTAACCCCCTTCCTGTGGCTGCACCACGTCATGGAACATTCCCGGAACGGGCCAACGTTCCACCCACTTCAGGGAACAGACATAAAGGCGCAGACCCAGCTCCCCACAGTGCAGAACCCAAACACACATGTCCCTTCCCGGTCCCCGGGCAGACGCACAGACGAACACGCATGCAAACCGCCCCCACCCGTCTCCACGCGCCCCCGGCCAGCCCGCCGCGCCGGGAGCCGCTCTGCGGCCGGTGCACCCGCAAGGCGAGGGCGCCTCCGCCTGAACCTTCCATCGAGACAGTCCCCTCCTTCCTCGCTTCCTTCCTTCTCTCCTTCCTTCCTTCCTTCCTTCCTTCCTTCCTTCCTTCCTTCCTCGCTCGGGAGGAGAAAGGAGTCACTGAAATGCCAACAGCTAGCAGCCTTCGCCGCGCTCGCTCGGCCGCAGGCCGGCGGCCCGGCCCCCGCGCCGCCCGCCCGCCCCCGGCCCGCGCCGCGCGCCCGCCGCCCGCCCGCGGCCCCCTCCCCCGCTACCTGACGACGGGCGGCCGGCGGCCGCGGCAGCCGCAGCGGTGGCCCGGCGGTGCGCGCCGGTGCACGTCCCTCATTAGTAACCAGGCACATTCCTGCCTCCAGCGCTCCCGCGCGTCCCCCTCCCCCCAGGACATTACGCAAAGCAGCCTCCCCTCATCTGCATAGATCCTCGGCCAGGGTATTCCCCGCATTTCCCGACGCGCCGGACCACCCCCCCCCCGGACGAGGTCTCCCCCATCCCCGCCCCCTCCGACCCTCACCCTCGCCACACCGGGAAGGGGCTGGGGGCGCGCGCCGCGAGACGCGACCGAGTCCGGCGGAGGCGATTTCAGTATAAAGTGAAACAAGCTCCCAATGCTGAAGGAGGCAGGAAAAACACGGCGCCTAGGCCACTTACCGAGCCGAGGAACCTAGATTCCCGCCGCTCTGCGCTCCCAAATGGTCGGTCCGCCCTCCGCGCGCCCCAAGGCTGCACCCAGCACCCCAAAGTCGAGACGTGTAGAAATATCGTTAACGAGCCAGGAGACCCTCCAAGTTGCTCCGGGCTCCGGGGAGCCTCAAGGTCCAGGACTCAACTTGGCAAAGACTTGTGCCACAGTCCCCGAAGATGTTTTTGTGGAGACCCTCCTCCGGCGGGGAGAGACAGCGCTCGGCGGCGCCCCGCTCGCCTCCTCTCCACCCTCTCACCTCCAGCCCGCCTCCCGCCGGCTGCCCGCCTCCGGGCCGCGAGCCCCTCGGGCGGCTGTCAGCTCCCGGCCGCCGCCGGGTGACAGGGGCGGGAGGAGGGCGCGACGCGGTGGCCCGAGCCCGAGCGGGCAAGGGGGATCCTCGCAGCAGCGGCGGCCGCTCACCTGGAAAGTCACCGCTGAGAAGGAGGAGGAGGAGGACGGAGAGGAGAAGGAGGAAGAGGAGGGAGAGGAGGAGGAGGAGGAGGAAACCCCCCTGGTGCCCTTGTTCTCGCTGCCGCGGCGGCCGCTCCTCGCCAAGGCTGAGCGTGTCTGGTGGGGGGTGTCTGGTAGCATTTCCTTAAGGACAGAGGGAGGGCGGGCGCGGAGGGAGGGAAGAGATCCCGACCGCCAGCCCAGGCTCCTCTTTCCTTTATTTATTTTTCTGACACTATACGGAGATGGGCCCAGGGCAGGGGCCGCGGGGCTCGCGAGGGAGCGCGAGGCCCGGGCCGCAAGCAGTCTGCGTGCGGGAGCCGCAGCGGCCGCCTCCCCTCCCGGGCTGTGGACGCACCGGGTTATTCCTGGCAGCGCCTCCCCGAACAGAAGTTACTAGGAGGAGTGCGCGGCGAGGGCGGGCGGGGGGAGAGGCGGAGGGAAGGAGGGAGGAAGAGGGAGAGACTCAGCCAGCGACGTCATCGGATCCCCCAGCGCGTCCCAGGGAGGGAGGCTGAACCAGAAAAACCAGTCTGGAGTCGGCAAGCTGGAGAGGGATGTGCGGCGCGCGGGGCGGCAGGGCGGCGGGGGAGGGAGGCGGCCGGGAGGGCAGGGCCTGGCCCCGCTGCGGCCGCTCGGGGCGGGAAGACCAGGGCCGCGCTCCCGCTCGCTCGGATCGGGGAACTCCCCCGAGAACCAGTCTCTACTTGTCATGCAAAAAAAAAAAAAAAAAAAAGAAAAAGAAAAAAAACTTGGGCGTCTCCAAGAGCCTGAGAATTTCCTTTAGGGACGTGGAAGCCCCCCCACCCATCTTCCCCATTTCTTCGTTTAATCTAATCGTTCCCTGTCTTGATCACAAAATTATATAATAATTAGTATTGTCATTATGACTTTGTCCGTGTACCTCTGATCCCCTTCCTCGCCCTCGCCGGTCCTCACGGTTGTTACAGTCAAAAAAAAAGAAAGAAAAAAAAATCAGACTAGCTCCCGGCTGCATTCTGGAGCTTTGCAAAGCGTTTTACTAGCACTTTCCGTGCCCCTGCAGAAGCACGAACTTTTCACGCGTTCGAAATGCCCCAAATGCCTTCCCTGGGGTCACTCACCGGGGCGCCCTAGGCGCACCCCGCTTGGGACACGCGGCCCGCCCTCTCGGGGGTATTCAAGCCCGCATGGGCAGCTGCGCGGGTTATTGCTACCAGTTTCCCGGTGGGCCGCGCTGGGACCCGGGGCTAGCCGCTGCCTCCACCCGCGCGCTTCCCTCGCCCAAGAGGGGACTCGAGTGAAATAGCAGCCCGCGCGGGGAGACCGGGGCCCACGGACGAGGGAATCCCAGGCGAGTGGGGACAGGGACCCTGGGCTTCCTCCCCTGCCCAGCGACACCCGGGGGATTCCGGGGCTCCCTCGAGCCGTTACCCTGCGTGTGTGGACTCGTGTGCACCCTCCGGGGAGGTTCCCCGGAGGCCGCGGCGAGTGGCGGCAGGGCCGGGCGGGCGCCGGGAGCGCCTCCTCCGGGTGGTCCCCCGCCCGGCGGGGACCGCGCGCGGCCCCTCCTGGGCGCCCGAGCACCCGCGCCGAGCTGAGCGGAGCCTAGTGCCCCGGGCATCGCGGGCCCGAGCGGCCTCCCCACCCCCCCGGCCGCGCCGCCGCCCTGCCCCGGGCGGAGTAAACAAGAGACGCGCAAGATTTGACCTGGCGCGACCCGGATTTCTGGCCGGGGTTCCCCCTGAGCAGGTGACTCCGTGGGAGGGGTGGAAATTAGTCTCTGGAATTCCGGGCCAAAGACATTCAGTGTGGTTCTGCTTTTAAGGCAGGTATTTCACCAACAACTGCGGAATGTTTTGCGTCTCAAGTTTCAGATTTCGCGGAAAGGGACCAAGTGTCAGGATATATCAAATACTCCCTTCCCTTTTCATTAAAAACGAATACATTAAAAGGGAGGACAGCCCCCTGAATGACTTCGACAACAGCACTGCTGGTTTCGGTTTTGGTTTGTTTTGTTTTTCATTTCGACCTATAATCAGTGTATTTCTGAGGTCCCCGTGCAGTGGCGACACTGCTTTGAAGGACAACTCTGCAGAATAAAGTGGCGATACCCTTTTTGATGGGGATTTTTTTCAAAGGAGAAACATCTGAACGATTTGGAATAAATTTCACTGTGCCCTTTTAGGTTGATCTAATTTAAATTCAGGGCCTACTTCCACTAAAGCGGCTTCTCCTGTCATTGTATAAGTTCTTTAATATTCAGACTTTCTTGACTTAACTTGAAGCACTTAATAAAAACTCCCCAAATCATCATTTTCTCTTAAATGTATGCCGTTGCATTTTTAAACATCCATTTTAAACGCAAAACATGATTTTCGAAATGTTTTTTCACTTCCAAACCCGCCTGCTACACACTCCGAGAGCCCATTTTATTTAATTGCTTAATAGACAAGATTAAGCAGTTTCTTTAAGAACCCAATTTCCCTTCAGCACACACAGCAGCAGCTGCCCAAACTTCCAGAAACTGAGCAGGGAAAGTAGCAGGCAGCATTTTGCTTCACTAGAATGAATGTTAGTTGAAAACTTAAATGTCTCTTTAAAACATTAGATTAAGTGGCATAATGTGAATGTTAGGTACTCAGCTAATTGAGCAGTTAAAATATTTTTTTTTAAAAAGCAAATATACATCAGTTTTGATGACCTGATCCCACCACTAAAGGCTAATGTTTAGTCCAACGTGGGTTCTTGTTACCTTGTTCCAAAATCATCAGGCTCTGAAGAAGGTAGCCTGAGTTGAGTGGAAGCAGAACATGTGAATATGTGTAAAAAAAAAAAAAAAGAAAAGAAAATCACTGTCTGTAAGTACATGCATCCCTATGTCCAGCTGCTAATGCAGCAACGTGTCTGTTCAGTTGCTTATAAGCAAGTGTGATGTGGTAACAGAAAAGTGTCTCTTCCCAGAAGACCTCCAGAGTCTAAATCAGCAATGGTCAACTGTGTACTTGGCCCTTGGAAGCTCTAAGGAAAGTGAGCCTCCGTGGCGTATAGGTGACCCAGACTGGGCACCCATATGCAGCATCAGCAATGAGGAAGGTACTTTCTTCTCATTATTTTTCTTACCGCTTCTCGATTTCAAAGGAAAAGAAATCCTGGCAATCTGGATTAAGAAGTATTAAGAAAGTAAAATAATTAATGTCCACATGGCACTATGGCATTTTTTGAGAGTCAGAAATCACCTTGAACTGAAAGCACTTTCACTCAAAAAATATTTATTTGCTTGCCAACTGTGTGCCGAAGATACTTTGGATGCCTCAGTGAACAAATGAAAGATGCCCACTTTCCTAAAGTGGGGAGGAAGGGAAATGGAGGGGGAAGGAGATAGAAAATAAACAAGAAGTAAGTGCTATAGAACTAGGGAAGGTAAAAAGAGTTACAGGGGAAAATTATAAAATAGGGTAAGGGATACGGGTGGGGTGAGGGGTGTTGCTTTGTCATATTAAATAGGGAGATCAGAATTGGACAGGTCACTCCTCAAAAGTGACATTTCTGCCAGTAAGTAAAAGGAATGGTTTTGCCGTAGCTGTATCTGGAGTAAAGAGCTTTTCAGGTAGAAGGAACAGTGAAGATAAAGCTCTACGAGCAGAGCAAGTCTGGCATGTTTGTTGACCTCAAGGGAAACAGTGTGACTGGAACAGAAGGTGACAGCCAGTGAACATAACAGCCTGCTAAGTCACTCTAAGAACTTTTCCCACTCAGGAAAAACCTGGATAAGGGATAGGTTTATGGCCTTTGCCACCCAGTCTCACCAAACTTGAATTTTTGTGGTCCTCGGAATCTGCATTTTTAGCAGATAATGCAGTTTGTGCTTAGGCATTCTAAAACTCAACCCTTCCTTCCTGCCACAGAGCATGGAGACTGATATACCCAGGCAGGAGAAGGGAGTATCAGGACACATTGTGCATAAAGCTGCAGAACCAGGCATGTCCATGTTACAACTCAGTTACAAGTTTGAATCCTCAACTCACACTAGTTTATGAATGAAAAGGACTTCATTGACTCCCACAACTAGAAATGAAGAACCAGATTGCAACTTAGCCTGCTCCTGGGGCTTAAATGATCTCACCCTGGTCCATTCTCCCTGTCTCAGCTCTTCCTACCTCTGCTTGATTTTGCTCTTCAGACAAACATTCTGCAGGATGGTGGTAGCAGTCCCAGATTATCCTTTTCCCATTTTGCAACCCCAGTGGGAAAAGACCTTCTTCCCAGACAGTTCAAGGCAGCCTTAGTCAGGTCCTTGCCTTGGACCAATCACTGGGTTTGGGCGATAGGGTGATCTGATTGCTCATACCTAGACCTGGAGTGGGGGATGGTCCTCATGGAAAAAGCAGTCCCCAAAAGAAAGAAGAGGGGTCCTAGTAGGATGGGAGAGTCCACTATATCCCTTAAGTTTCTGACCTTGGTTTCTCTATTTTTAGAGTTAGGGAATTGGTCAAGATGATGTGCCTAATTCCTTCTGGCTGTAAATTCGAAAAAGGCACTGTAGTAAATCCCTCCATAAAACTGTGTAAAATGAATTAACTAGCATGCCATTCCCTCAGATAAATTTATAGTACTATACATAAGACTCTAAAGGGGTTACCTGCTATGGAGTTCTGATGAGTAAGTGGAATACAGCCTTGGGTCTTAGTAAAGTGCAATGATTTAGAACTACCTTTTTGATGGTCCCCCCTACTTTCTAGTCACCTGTTTTACTTGGTACATGGAGAAGAATTAAGCAGTTGCATGATTTGTGGTGAGAATAAAACTTAGGACTCCAAATATTAGTTGACGAAAAGAATCTTGAGGGAGAAATCTGACTGTTTGTTGAATTGTTAAAGTAGACCAGTCTCTTTATCCCATTATAACCTCCTTTGTGGGTTGGAGGGAGGGGATGGTAACTAAGGGCTAATCAGCTGGAGCCATACTTACTGAGACCGAAGTAGACATCTATTAGGATTGAAGGATAAAGTGTTCATCCTCCTGCCTCTCATAGGATAGGCAGATCTCATAGACTTGCAACCAACCATGTGTCACCCCATACTCCAGAGTTTCTCTAGGTATATTCCAAAGACCACAAGAAACATCTCTTTGAAATGCTTTTTTAAAAAGTCTGGGCTGCCCCCTAAATTTGTAAAATTAGAATCCTCACAATTCTGGGAAACTCCAGGGCCTGGAAAACTCCATGGTACATAAGGAGCATCTCCCCACCTGGGACTCCTATTCTCATTCAAGCTAGAGTGCTTTACACTTTGCAAAAGTGTTTTACCCTTTGCCTCTCAGATTGAAATGGGGCTAGCTGGCTGCCTGAGAACCTCCTCCTCCCCTCTTTATCACATTCCTCAAGTTTCATGTGATCCCTTATGACAAGCTGACCCTTTTTATTCTTCAAGGATATTCTTGTGGCTCTTACTTGAACCAGATTTCATCTGTGTAAACTATGTTAGGAACCAAAAGGCCCCACTGAATGAATCAGCCCTGGGGATGAGAAGAGTGAAGACAGGGCAAAGGTTTATTGGGCACAGAATTTGGAATGCACAGAGGAGAGAACGGTGAGAGAGAGGTGAGATGGTGGGGATGAGCAGAATATAAATAAACTTTGATGACTTTCTGGTTTAGTTTAGGACCAGTCATGCCCACAGTTTATGGAAGGGTTCTGCACATTTCAGCTAAGTAGCCAGTAAACTAGCTTCTTACCTTCTAGAGAGTGCTCAAGGGCTGCCCACATCAGATCTTTATCCTAAGGAAGATGAGTTCTGAGGTCTGTCATGGAAAACCAGAAGACTAGAGAACAAAAAGATTGGTAAACAGTCACCAGCAAGAATAAGACGGTCCAGGATAAGTAACGCCTGAAGTGCCTACCTGCTTAGATATAGGGGAATGTAGGCTTATGGGGCATCATTAGCAATTTAAGAGCATCACGCTAGCCCTCCCCCATCGTACTGTCTTCCATCACGCTCCCCCACTCCAAAATGGGCTGTAGTTGAAATTCTTCCACCTAACAGTCACCGCTTGGGTTTAAGGCTTTGCATCTATAAAAATCATCCATTACAAGCCAAATACAAGTAGCAAACTCTTAATATCCTAAGCTCTTATTAAGTCATTAACTTCTTATGAGAGATTAATTTATTAGATTGCCTTTCCAGAGTGACAGCTAGCTTTGGACTCAAACTGATTTATCTCGACAAAGCAGAGAATGGGGAGGTGGGGTTGGGGTTGAGACAGAGAGGCCTGAAGTTTGGGCAGGGGTGCTGTAGGGCAACAACAGAGGTCTAGGAATAGGACACGGACTGAAGGGGAAAGGGTGTGGGAGTATGAAGTGACAGAGAGGCAAAGAGGAAGCTAGGTCTTTGGTGCCCACCAAGAAAGGCTCTGCCCAGGACCTGTGGAGAGGATGCCAAGATGACATAGGCTTCTTAGGCAAGAGCAAAGTAGTGGCCTCTGCTTCCTCATCCAGGGGTGTCCCTTATAGTCACAGATTCTAAAATCGGAACTGCTGACAACTCAGGGTGAGAAAAAAAAGGAAGAAGAGGAAGAGAGGAGAGCAGAAAGGGGAAGAATAGGGCACAGAGCTTATTGAGGACTTTCACATTCCTCCCAAGCTCTCGTGGTGGTTTCTTAGGGCAAAACATCAATTTCCAGTTCCAAAGAAATTGATGTATATGGGAGAGTGGATAAATAATGGGTAGGGATGAGGAGATAGAGATTTTGGCTTAAACTTATGCCATATAATATAAACTTATGCCGTATAGTATATAAATTTGATATACTATATGCTCAGAAACAAGAAGAGTTATTTCTCATTATCAGCTTTAAAACATTTTGGGGGGAAATGCATTTTTCTTGAATTTAGCCAATGATGTTTTTTCATTTTTTTAATGTTTTATTTATTTTTGAGAGAGAGAGAGAGAGAGAGAGAGAGAGAGAGAGAGACCGAGCACAAGCAGGGGAGGGACAGAGAGAGAGAGAGGCAGACACAAAATCTGAAGCAGGCTCCAGGTTCCGATCTGTCAGCACAGAGCCCAATGCAGGGCTCAAATGCAGGAACCGTGAGATCATGACCTGAGCTGAAGTCGGATGCTCAACTGACTGTGCCACCTAGGTGCCCCTGAAGTTTATGATTGGTCCCTCAGCCCTTAAACCTTTAGGATTTCTGAGAATAGTGACTTGATCTACTCCCATTCTATCTGTTGGTGAGACCTCTGGTAGATTTGGCCCTTTTTTTTATATAGCTTTGAACCTTGAGTTACGAGGAGAAAAAACAAACAAACAAAAACAAAGTCCGATAGTCGTCACAAAGCTTGTGCAATGATTCAGGCCCTTACCTAGAAATTTTACGTAAAATAAGGTAGTAAAATTAAAGCATTACATTAAATGCTACTAGAGGACATTATCCCAGACCCAGTGGAGAATGTTCTCTCCAAGGAAAGAGCTACTGAAAGTACATGGATAAGCAGCGGGGTAAGTTCATCTAGTTATTACTAGGTTAACAACACATTAACTGCTGAGATAGTCCCATGCAACCATCAACATGCATGCTGAACCCAAACCACGGAGAGAGGAGTGTTTCGCAAGAATACCTTTTGTGAGAAGGAAGAAATTCATGACTCTTGAGAAAGATTTCAACAATAGAAAATTCAAATCATTTCAAAAATACTTTTTACTCACGAGGGTTAAGATTCAATTCCTTGAACAATCCGTGTACATAAACAAGACCATTCACATTGACTTTCATGGAGTGTAACAGTATTAGAAAGTTAATTATGTGTCTTATACCTTTTTAAAAGAAGTTTACATAAAGGAACTGCTTATTCAGTATGCCACTTCGCATTGACATCCTTGCGTATATAGAATATTGCATGGTTTTGCATATAGAACCTTCTGTCTAACAAACTGATAAACTCCATGTCCTTGAGTATCTTCTAGTTGTACCCATCATTGTTTTATAATCATTTCTTCTGATCTAGATTGTGGAATCCTCAACTAGCAAGGACTGGGCCAACGATAAATTGTGGTGAACAAGGACTCTAAGTTCTAAAGTTAATATTTTATTCCTGCCTTCTTATCTTTTCCTAGGCCCTGTGTAAAAGCCATGAGACACCCTTAGCTAAAAAAAGGCTTATATAATGACATAGGTAGGACAGATCCACATTAAAAGAACATGTGGTTTTGGAAAGACATCCTGTTGTGTTGTTGATCTTAGATCGGTCCTCTAAGGCGACAGTTATTTTCCAACAATCAAAGGTCTTACTCTGGACATTTATTTTTTTTGATGCATTTATTTAAATTTGATATGCTAGACATTTAGAGATGCCCGACCCAGGCTCCCGTGGTACCAAGCTTACCAACTATCATGCATATAGTCTAGTCCCTGATGGATTAACACAACAGTTTATATACTTTTTTAATTTATGTATACAAAATAAGTCATAAGTGTACAGCTATGTTAATTTTTGCATATGTTTGTGCATGTGTTTGTATAACCATTATTCTGACCAAGATGGAAAATATGTTTAACCTTCCAGAATGCTCCCTTGTGCCCCTTCCCAGCTAATATACCCCTGAGGTAATCAATATTATAATTTCTATCTCCATACATTAGTTTTTGAGTGAAGACGTCTATTATCTACTTATTGGTCGACTGACTGATCAGTTCTATGTCTTTTTTTGTTCCAAAAATAGTGTATCAAGTGCCTATGTTCTGGGCCCCATTTGGTCGCTAGAGACACAGGGGTGAACGAAACAGATGAGGCCTCTGGACTTTGTGGTGAAATCATGAAAAATAACATTAAAGATAAAACGAGGCAGTTGGGAGTAAGTCTGTAGGGTGGAATAATACTGGTTGAGGGGATACCTGCAGCATTGACATCTGGGCTGACTGAGGAAAAGCAGGGAAAGAGTGGCCCAGGAAGAGAGAACTGAAAGTGTAAAATCCCTAAGACAAGAAGCAGTTCATGCCATAAGGAAGTGAAAGGTCAGTGTGGCTAGACAGGGGAGGTGAGGCGTGGGGGAGAAAGTCATAAGAGAGGATGTAAGAGATGACACAAGGAGCCAGAGGAAAATTCCTTTATGGGGTAGGTGATTTGTAAAAAGGGGATAGACATTGGAGATTTAAAAAAAAAAAAAAAAAGCAACAACCACACACACACACATATATATATATATATATATATATATATATGATATATTCCTTTAATTAATTTTAAAAACTTTTCCCAAAAAGAACCTTCAGTAAATAAGTAGTGGCTGCTGGATATGGCTTGCAACTGGGTGGCAGGTCAGCAAGAAAAGAATTCCAAAGCAGAGGGCTTTCTGAAAGCATAATTATACATATTGAACATAACAAAGGGAAAATAGTTTTTAAGGTAGCAAATCCTTAAGAGAATTTGGATAATGTGGGTGCTATTCTTCACATTTTTCTATGGCTAATTAGAGAGAACTGGGAAACACACAATGCGGCCCACAGCCCTGCCAACCCATTATGGGCACTTCTAATTTCAGATAAATGAAGCCCTTAGTTACCACCCCCAGCTTGTCTTAGAACTCGCATTGTATTATCAGAGTAGATGAGTAAAAATAATAGCCTTCTGAATATCTACAAAGGGTACCTTTCTCTTATTAGCAAATACTTAACAAGTTCAAATCACATCTCCATGTGAATGAAGCCACTCCCAAATTTACTTGGCTCTTGAAAATCTAATTTTTCAGCCTTTTCCCCTTTATACAGAAAATGTGATATTTGGCTGGGCAGCTTAAAGCACACACAGTTTCATGAGTATGTAACTAGAAAAAATTAATGGTTATGTAAAATCTCAGATATATAGACATATACCTTCTGATTAGGAAATAAAGTGTGTGTATTTCTCATTTTAAAAAGCATTCATGAAAAGACATTCATAATAATATTTATTGATCCAAACATATATAAACTTAAATATATGCTAAAAAAACATCACCAGTTATCCCCTTTGTAAAACTCTTTATTAAATAAAACTATGATGTTAATTAAAAAAAAAAAAGATGTACATGATGGGAAATATTAAATTTCATGATCAGTGTGAAATTTGAGGAAGGAAAAACTCAAGACCATTACATTTGAGTTTAAGGTCTCACTAGGAAATTTCATCACTAGGTTTACTGCATTTATATAAATATAATGACAACGTTTGCAAAATGCCCCCAAGAAACCTAAAGGAAAGTGAAAATGGAGAAAAGTGTGATTTTAAACATCAGACCTGAAAGCATAAAGATATATTGTTACGGTTTCCATTATCACTGACATTTGATTTTATGTCGAACAAACTTAAAGGCTCCTATTAGTTGTGATGCTTCAGAACTTAGCAAAGGAGGTGCCATTCATTTTCTCTCACTTCTTAATCACTCCAGGATTCCACGAACTATCTCCCGCCCAGTGAGAACTACCAAGGCCAGAGGTTAAAATGCAGCTGTTTATAGCCTAGGTAGGAGGCCAACCGGATCAGATGAAAGCCGGCATAGAGGAGAGAAAGGTGGTCCTATTGGAGAAGCAGCGTATTGATACTACTAAGACCTCTAGGGAGAAGGCCGGGATGCAAATCCTAGCACCGGCATTTACCGGAGGGTGATTTGCCCAAGTACCTTAACATCTCCAAGTGCCAATGGTTTTTTTGTTTGTTTGTTTGTTTTTTATTTTTGTGGGGTTTCTTGTTGTTGTTGCAAAATTGAGACAGTAGTATTTATTTCATAGTGTTATTGTAAGGGTTAATTGGCATAGAGTAAGCACTTAATGTATGCTAGTTGTTTAAATATTTGTGGCTCAGCTACTAACTTTTTATGTAATTCTGAGCAAGACATGAACCTCTGGGCCTTTTATAAACTCATTTATAAACTGAGAGTTGAAAAAAGTGAACCCTACGTTTCCCTCAAACTTGGATACTATGTGATTCTTACTGAGTGACCTCAGTTTCATCATCTTTATAATGGGCATAATCGCACTAACTTCATAAAGTTTTTGAGAGGATAAAGTGAATTAAGACCAGTAGAAATTCTTAGAACAGTGCTGTTCTAAGTGCTTAATACACCTTCACCATGATGCTACTGCTGAAGAAAGATGATGAGTATTACTTCATTGGTAAATAGTGGGTAGATGAAAAACATCCAGTATCAGATTGATTATATTATCTCTCCTTTCCCAGTCAGTGCCAGAATTACCAATATTTTATCTTCTAAACATTCTTCAAGACTAAACACGTTCAAGGGGAGCCTGGGTGGTTCAGTTGGTTTAGCACCTGGCTCTTGATTTCAGCTCAGGTCTTGATCTCAGGGTCGGTCGTGGGCATGAAGCCTACTTTAAAAAAAAAAAAAAAAAAAAAAGACTAAACACATACATTTCTCACTAAGAAATATATAGAGACTTCCCAGCATAGATACCCCAGGGTGCAAATATCTTCGTTTTCACTTTTGCTATTAATGTTTTAAGAATTATCTGACTCATTTATGGCAACCCTTTCTCTTTGAGAGCCTGGATATGAGCACTTTTGGTGAGCGATCTCATTCTTAAAAAAGTATAGCACTCAAATCCCACACGTGGCAAGCTCATTAAATTTACCTGGAGTGTCTTCTGCTTCAAATTATTTTAAATAAGACATAATTTCATCAAGTAACTCAAACATGCTAACATTTAATCGACACATGAAGAAAAATTTTGATTTATCCAGAACTGTGATTTGCATAGGTCATTTCCTATGTTTTTATAAAATGCTGCACAGAATTAAATAAGCCAGTCGAGTCAAATGAAGCGGTGAGTGTGTTATAAATAGCCACCAGAATTATACTTCAGATGTTAACTGGTTTGTCCTGATTTAATAATGAATTACATCATTTGACAAATGAGATAAGACCTTCACCTTTAGCTTTCTGATCCAAACTTCTAATAGTTGAAATGTATTATTACCATCTGGTGTCTGGCCTCTGAAATGCTCCGGTGATGTCTGCCTCATTTCAAGTAGTCAGGGCTTGTCTGCCAAAAAAGCACTCTCCTAAGCATCTTGATTGGCAGGCCCAGAGAGAAGGCTAAGAACCCACTGAACCGTGGAGATACAGTGAGAGCTCTGTAGAAGTTTCCTCTGGTTCAAGGCAGACTCATTTTCTTAGTTTGTGCTACAAAAACCTCGTCACTACCAAAGTTGTTTTTATTTTGGATCTGAATCCTGAAGGATGCAGTTCCTACCCTTTGAACGTATGTTTGAACCTCCTTTAAGCCATTTGGTCCCCTTTACAAAACGTTATCTTTAATCTTCAGGTAAAATAATTTGAGAATGAAGCCAAGAGTGCTAGGTACCCTGGACTTTTAACTCAGTGAAGCCACATGAATCTGGCAATTGTTTAGCACTATTACTCTAGGTTCTGGGGAAAGTCAAGGTGAGTCCTATGGCTTTCAAGAAACTTACCGCAAGGTAGGAAGGACGGAATCAACACACACAAAACCATAGTCGATGCCAAAGATGAAGGTGAAAGTCAGTGCCAAAACAGAGTGGCACAGACTTTAGGTGCCATCAGTTTTCATGGTACCTATAAAAGAAAATTTCAGAGTGAAATTTAGGAAAACAATTAGAAATGAAATGCAAATAACAAGATGGAGAGTGATTTAGAGTAGAAAAATATCTGTGTCTTACTAGATTTGAATGATTTAGAAATGCCAAACCCGGGCAAAACAGGAGTTTCCAATAATAATGGCTGCACCAGGACAAGACCTATCCAAAAGATACTTAATATTAAGTCCCCGTTTGTCTATGGGGAGGATGAGAGGGAGAGAATTTAAATAACCTACCTATAATCACTCAGCCAGCAAGCGGTAGAGCAGAGATTCAAGTCCAGGCTTGAGGGTTCTAGAGACTCCTCACAGCTCTACTTAGTAACCATTTCCCACTTTGGTTGACTCTACTAAGGTCATCACACATTTGAGAGTGAAAGGCAAAGCTATAAATAAGTCTACTTGGGCAATGGGCAGGAACCAAGACAATCTAGAGCCACCTGGAATGTGTGGTCACCCTCTCTCTACACGTCTCCATTCCCAGCCATCTACCAGATACTCAAAACTTCCAGCCGGTTGCTTATTTCTTGGAGCAAATTGATTAACATCTTATAATTGTCAGAGGTTCTTCTGTTTTAAAAGAGCCCACAAGGAAACAGGTCCAATGAAATGAATCACCAAGAGCAGAATTTCAAGTAGTCAGGTACCTGATAATGAGAACTATTTCAAAGCAACACTATTTTCCTTACACCTGTCAGATCACACCTCTCATAGAAGACATGGCCCGCTGAGTATTGAAGCATTAGTGATCAGCTACATAGGTGTATCGATGGATTCACAGGCAAACACTGAATTAATGAGGCAGAAATAAAATGTGTTCTGCCCAAGATGTTCAACACTATCCTAGATCTCTATTAGAATATCATATCCAATTCAGAACTCAACTTAAGGAAAAATATGGAAATTTAGAGGGCATTCAAAAGAGACTAAAGATTAAAACAAAATTATAAGTACTTTCAAATGTTTAAAGATAACACAATATATGTTTTTCAATCAAAGAATGTATGTCTTCAACCCACCCAAGTTCACAAATCTCTAATAGATGCAGATAGGGACAGATTGTCAAATCCCTTTGTACTGTTCATTTAAAATTTAAACTCAAACTCCTTTCCACCTCATGTAGGTATGAGATGCCCACAAGCAAAATTAATGGGGAAAAAGAGACATAGAGGTGAGGGGATAGAATTAATACTAAAATAGGAAACAGGAAGGGTGCCTGGGTGGCTCAGCCAGTTGAGCGTCTGACTTCTGATTTCAGCTCAAGTCATGATCTCATGGTTATAAGGTGGAGCCCCTCATCGGGCGTCATGCTGAGCGTGAAGCCTGCTTAAGGTTCTCTCTCTCCCTCTGCCCCTCTCCCCAACTGGCACTCTCCCTCTCCAAAATAATTTTTAAAAAGTTAAAATAGGAAACAGGAACAAGGAAAAACACCAGGCCAGAAATATATAAAAGTACTGTAGCCAGGCTCAGAGGCCCAGCATCCCTGGCAGAATTGTTAGGATCCCAACGGGTTGCTAAGAAAGGTGAGGGAATCTCCCTTTCCCAGAAGCCTTTAAAAATAGGATCACATCTGTTGGGATGGGATAACGGTGGCGCTGCCTGACAAGACAGCTGCTTGAGCAAGCTTACAGCCTGCTAATGCTACCGCTTCTATTTTCGATTGTGAAAAGAGACGGATAACTTCAGTTCACCTAGCAAACTGGGACTGATGACACCTATCATTTTCAGTTTGTTATAAAACTATTTTCATTGGGTTTTGCTATGCAGAGCTAGGTGACTGAGTTACTGAGGATATAGGTGAATTTACAGCAAAGGCTCAAACCTCACCTACCCATTTGTAATCGCTCCCCTATTATATCATATATAGCATATATATATGTGTGTGTGTATATATATATATATGCTATATATGATATAATATTATAAAACCAGAAAGTACTGAGTGTATGTCCTTCCTTATAAGAAAGTTACAGATAAAGCAATGTATATAATTCTACTTCTTAATTTTAACTGAGTAGTACTTGTATCCTGGGGATTGAGGTTACAGGAGAGCTGGATTGCATGAACCTTATTAAAAATTAGGCTCTGTCAGACCAGTATCCCAGTAAAAGAATATTTATCCTCTGGAGAGAATGTAGGCTTTGATTTGGTGTATCCACACTGCTCTCTCTATCACTGACATTTTGCTTTATGCTAAGCTATCAAGCTATTTGCTCCCACTCCATTTAATTGCACATATATTTGTCAAGCTCCTATTTTTTGCCAGGCACCGTGCCAGCAATACAAAGAGGAAAAGGTCACAATCTCTGACCTTGAAGAATGTGAATCTAAAAAAAGAAGCAAGCAGGTGGGTCCAGGTGTGGGGGACTTTACAATAATGTAATTTTGGAGATGCATTGTAAGAAAAAGAATACAGAATTACGAATATGAAATTAAGAGTAGAAGTAAACATTTATTGTAGGAAGAAAAGAAATCACAACAAATTGTAAGTTTTAAAATTCTGACAAATTCCAGGGACATCGTAAAATCTAGGGGGAAAACTATTTTTTTTATTAAGTGCCTGGTTCACATCTGTAATTTTATCTGTCCTACCTTTTGATGCATATTAGTGACCCTGGCAAGAATTTGTTATATCATTCTCTGTAGAAAGAATAAAATGATAATTCAGTTATTCCTCTGTATGCTTGATCAAAATGTATTTTCTTTCTGGTTCACAACTCATTCATACTTATATAAGCAAATTTTCAGGATTGTCGTCAAGTACAGAAAAACCTCAATCAAAGTTCTTTCATATGTGAAGTGTAAGAGCTGTGAGATTTCAGGGCATTGCAAATTTCCTTGTGTGTGAATAATTTTAAATAGTCTTTCAATTAGCGATACTTATGAATCAGTTTGTCACTGGTGTGCTTTGTGAAGGTATATTGTGAACATGATTTTCATCTCGTCAGTGTCAGTATTATATATCCAATTTGAAAGAAATTTAAATATTTTCCCAATATGTTCTTGTGATTTACTCTTTGTTAATTAGATTATCAAAGAATAAATAGCGTACTCAGTACTTTTATTCAAAATTTGTCTCTTCCTCTTAATGAATTATTGCTCTTTGTCTTATCTGAAAATTATTTTTATTACAATTTACTGCTTGATGTTAAAATAACTTCTATAGATCTTGTCACTCAGTTTTCTTTCATATTCCATTAATTTTTATCTGTCTTTAGCCTCAATGCTTTTTTTTTTAATGTTTTATTACTTATTTTTGAGAGAAAGAGACACAGAACATGAGCGGGGGAGGGGCAGAGAGAGAGGGAGACACAGAATCCGAAGCAGGCTCCAGGCTCTGAGCTGTCAGCACAGAGCCTGACATGGGGCTCGAAGCCATGAACCGTGAGATCATGACCTGAGCCAAAGTCAGAGGTTTAACCAACTGAGCCACGCAGGCACCCCTGGTCTCAGTGCCTTAATAAATTAATTCATAGGTGTGAAAAGAAGTAATCTTTATATATGTCCATATCAGAAGTTATTGATTTCTCAGGATTTCTTTAATCTAAAATTTCTAAAGCATCTATCCAAATTGCAGTTAAAATAAAGTATTTTTGCTTTATCATCTTTTTGAATAAACTTGCCACATCTTGTTTGTGTTTATGTTTCTCTTTCAAGCGTTTGAAAACATATTTTAGAGTCATTATACTGCCCTTCTCCCATCACCCTGACGCTCAGAGCAACAGTTTTCTGATTTCTTTTACCGTAATACATTTTGCCTATTCTTGGGCTTCATATAAATGGGTCATTCAGTGTGTGATCTGTGTCTGTCTTATTTTGCTCAACCTAATGATTTTGAGGATCAACCACGTTGTTGATCTTGGTAGTGTGTATTCGTAGTTTGTACTGCTTTGTTACTGAGTATTGTTGCATTATACAAATATACCACAATTTGTTTGTTTATCCTCCCATTGATGGACAATTTGGGTTCTTTCCAGTTTGGGGCTATGATGAACATGGCTGCTTTAAACATTTTTGTACAAGTCTTTGTGTGGACATTGTATGCTTTCCTTTCTCTTGGGTAAATACCTGAAAATAGCGTTGCTGGGTCACAGGGTAAAAGCATGTTTAACTTTATGGGAGACATGGCATATGTATTTAAAATATTCCATGTGTAAGGAAAACACAAAAACAAGGCATGTAACTGTGGCACAGCACTAAAATGCCAATGGATTTGGGTTTTGTAAAGGCAACTCTTCCTCCACCTGTACTGTTCACCTATGGCTTCTTGTCCACCTTCATTCACTGATCCAGCCATGCACAGTGACTTGCTGTTCCGTGAGCATGTGACTTAGTCTCTTCCCTTATAAGTCTCCCTACAAAGTACTTCCTCTGACTGGCTGCTCTTCTACTTTCCTTTATCTGCCTCCGCTATCCTTTAAGACTCAACATAGTCACTTTTTTTTCTATTTTGGGAGGGCTTTAAAACAACTTCCTTCAACCCCTCATCACCGCGATCAAGACTGAATGAAGGCTCTCTCCTCGGTGATTCCATAGAAACTCATGTTTTGTCCTAGAAATGTTTGGTTATTTATCTGTCTTCACCACAAGACTAGAAGCTCCCTAACGGTGAAGTCCTGATCACTGTTAGAATCTAAAGCTTGCCAAAGTCTTGACCCAAAGTAGGTGCTAAACAAATATTAGTTGAATAAATGAATAAATACTTGGATAGGCTTGATGTTGCCATTGGGAGTGGAGAGGTTTTTTTTATACCTGTGTGATATTCGAGTGGAAATAAGCAGTTGGAATATAGGCCTTGAGTGTGAGTACTGGGCTTATGGTATGGGCAGGTGTACAGATATAGGAACATTCCTTACTCCTGGTCATACTGTATATAGGTATGAGTTGAAAGTTTGAGATTGGATGAAATAACCTCGGAAAAGTTACCATTCTTAAAAAATAATTAAAAGTTATAGAAGGGAACCAAACTGCAGTAGATTATGGGATAAGTGGGAAGAGAAGGAAGAAAAGCAAACTGTATGGACAACTAATTCAAGAAGTATGGTGCCTTGATGTCAAGTAGGCAATTAAGATGATATCTTAGGGGCGCTTGGGTGGCTTAGTCAGTTAAGTGTCCGACTCTTAATATTGCCTCATGTCATGATCTCATAGTCATGAGATGAAGCCCCCGTGTGAGGCTCCACGCTGGGCATGGAACCTGTTTAAGATCCTCTCTCTCCCTCTCCTTTGGCCCCTCCACCCCTCGCATGTGCGCTCTACACTATTTTCACTTTTATTTTTATTAATTCAAGAAAAAAAGTTTACTGAGTCTGTTCTCAAAGTGAGGGAGCAGAGTCATTGGAGAGATGATATTATTTTGAAATATGATAGCCAAGTGAGACAGTCTTTGTTTACACAGAGTTTTTTCTGAGGTCTCACCCCATTAAATCATGATTTTTTTTTTACCACCCTTAATGACCATATTTTCATTTCAAGGCATTGATTGGGATTGGAAGTCAGAAGTATTTAGGTGGCTCAGAGAAGAAGCCTTTATCCATAATGAGCAGAACTGACTGAAGGCTGTCTGAGAGGCTTGGATATCCACCAGGGACTCCATGTGCTTGCTCCACTTCTTGTATTGGAGATCTAATAATACTAAGAGAGACCATCTCATAATGGATTCTAGATAATGACATTTTAGAGCTGGAAATAAGCTTAGAGACCATGTTGTTCAGTATCTCCCAGACTTTATTTCGTGGTCAGGACACAGCTTAGACATCATCACTTCTGGGAATCCTTCCTCGGGAGGTGAATAAGTACATCTTTAAAAAAAAAAAGTCACAGGCAAATTCTATGTCCTCCTCTTAGAGTTTCATAATATTTACTATTAAAATATACATGTTAAAACCTCTGAGAAGCTCCTCAGTAAATAAATCTATTTAATCTTGGTTCACAAAATGGTTTCCAACCTTGACTGAACAGAAAACACTGATCCTCTTGTTTTATGAACATCTATCTCCATCTTACAGAACCTGCTTTGAGAGTCACAACTCTAATCCTTTCTTTCATTCAAAGGTCTCATTCGATGTTCTTATCTCCTTGTTTGAGCTATCCAAACTCAGTAGCTTAAAACAGCTTTACCATCTTTGTTGACTGGGATCGTCTGGGCAGTTGTTCTATTCCACCTAATGTTAGTGGAGTCTGCAGTTATCTGTAGCTTGACTTGTCCAGAATATTCAGGACGGTCTGCTCTGATGCCTCCATGGCTGAAAGGCTGAGCTTAGCTCTGGATGCTGGTATTGCTGGACTTCTCTCTGTCCATGACTTCTCTGGGACTCTAGCTCTTCACATGAATTTCCCACATGATCTCCCTTTAGGGTCTCTTCATAGAGTAAGCAGATGACTTATGTACTGGTTCAGGGCTCCCAAAAGTACAAAATCAGAGGCTTCTAACACCTTTATAAGGTGCAGGTGCAGAACTGGCACAGCATCATTTTCATGAGTTCTACTGGTTGACTCAGTCACAAGACCAGCCCAGATCCAAGGAGAAGAAAACAAACTCCATCGCTCCATGGTGAGACAAAAAATTTGCAGTCATATTTAATCCATCACACTTCTTACAGGCTTTTGGCATCTTGTGAGAGAAAAGAACCTACTTACTGACACTGGAAAAGTCCCGAGATAGCTTTAAGTACCCAGGCTTCTTGGCACCACAGAGATGGCTGAGATCCCTTGATGTCCTCCCTGGGATCAGGAATCAATGGCTTTGGCAAATGGCCAATAGGACCCAGATCCAATATAGCAAGTAGAGGGAAGGTTGAAAGGCAGACACCAGTTCTAACAGTCTAGACCAGAGTTTGGCAAACTACATCCTATGGACTAAATCCACCCACTGTCTGTTTTTGTAAATAGAGTTTTGTCGGAGCAATGTCCCACCCATTTGTTTGTGTATTGTCTATGGCTGCTTTTGTCTATGGCCATATTGTTTATGGCTGCTTTTGTGCTACAAGGTCAGAATCGAGTATTTGTGACAGAGACCATGTGGCTGCTAAGCTTAAAATATTTACTGTCTGACCCTTTACATAAAATGTTTACCAACTGTTGCTGTAGACTTCTATAAGCATTACAAGATGGCAGTCACCTTATTCTGACATGACTCTCTCCATATATGTTAGTCGGTTCAGACTGCTGTAACAAAAATACCATTGACGGGGTGGCTTACACTATAGAAATGTATTCTCACAGTTTTGGAGGCTGGGAAGCCCAAGAAAAACATGCTGCCTGATTTGGTTCCTGGCTCATCCTCTTCCTGGTTTGCAGAAGGATGCTTTTTTACCCTCTCCTCACATGATGGAGAGAGAGAGAGATCATCTCTCTTATGTCTCTGCTTTTAAAAGCTTCCAATCCCATTCATGAGGGCTCTCCCTTCATAACCTAATTACCTCTCTAAGGCCCCACCTCCTAATACCATCACGTTGGGAATTAGGGCTTCAACATTTGAATTTGGGGAGGACACAAACAGTTGGTTCATGGTGCCATACAATAGGAAATGTAGAATATTGGCAAGCTGTAAAGTACTTTCCATAGAGACAAAGAACTGTTTTATGCTGTTGTATGCATAAAATCTTTCATTATTTGTCATTGCTGATTATATTCCATTTTTTATCTATTCACCTGTAGATGGACATTTTAAGTTGTTTGCAGTTTTTGACCACCGCAAATAAAACTTCTATAAACATTCATGCACAGGTCTCTGAATGGATATATGCTTTTAATTTTCTTGGGTAGAGATATAAAACAACGGCGGGTTGCCGGCGTGCAATATATGTTTAACTTCTTAAGGAACCGCTAAGATGTCTTCCAAACATTTTACATTCACACCAGCAGTTTACGGGAATTCTTGTTCCGCTATATCCTTGCCAAACCTTGGTATCATTAGTCCTTAAATTTCAACCATTGTAATAGTTGTTAGTGGTATCCGACTGTGGTTTTTACTTAAATTTCTCTAATGACTCATGATGTTGAGCGTCTTTTCACATGCTTATTAGCTCTGTATATCTTCTTTGGTAAACTGCTCATTGAAAACCTTGGTCCATTTTCAAAAATTGAGGTGTTTATTCCATATTATTGAGTTTTGAGAGTTCTTTACTCTTGATAGAAGTTCTTCATCAGATATCTAATTTGCAAATATTTACCCCCAGCCTATGGCCTGTCTTTCATTTTCTTTAGATGAAATCTAATATATCCATTTTTTTTCTTTTATGGATAATGCTTCTGGTGTCATATCTAACAAATCTTTGCCTAATCTAAAATCACAAAGGATTTCTGCATATGTGTTCTTCTAGAAATGTAACTGTTTTAGGTTTTACATTTAGATCTATAATCCATTTTGAGTTAATTTTTTAATAAGAAACAAGATGTGGCCCCGAGTTCATTTTCTTTTTTGGCATAAGGACGTTCAATTGTTCCAGCAATATTTATGAAAAAGATGATCCTTTCTCCACTAAAATGCATTTGCCCCTTTGTCAAAGATCAGTTGTCTGTATTTGTGCCAGTCTATTTCTGGACTCTCTGTTCTATTCCATTGATTGTGGCCTTCTCTCCTCACACTACTGTCATGCTCCAATATAGCTGATGAAACTGAGAGTTCAAAATTAAAACCCGAATATAAGCTAGTGTGAATATATTTGGTGAGATGGAAGGGTAGAATATATTTTATTTAACAGTCTGTGAGTTCAATTAATAACTTTTAGATATTTAGACATATAGCGAGTGGCCTTTTTCTCTGGGCCCACAAATGTGATAGGCCTGGAAGACACATAGAATGAAGAGACCAAAGATGCAGATAACTTACTTTCAATATTCTTGAATCTGTCAGTTTAACAAAAATACCATCTTGGAAGTTCAGATACTTAAGAATTATTCACAGTAATAATTCATTGGACTATAAGAATTGGGGGAAATGGCAAGAATCCTCAGAGGGAAACAAAAGCCAGACCATAGAGTATTGTAAGCCATACTAGGGAGTTTGGAGTATCTTAGTCATATAAAGATACTGAAGGATTTTCAGTAGGAGGCTAACACAATCAGACTGGCCTTTTCGAAAAAGATTTATCTAGGTGCAAAGTAAATTTAGGATAACGGGCAGACTGGGATAAGAACAAGTAATTTTGGTAATTACTTATCTCAGTAATCTAAGTGAAAGATGAAGATGGTTTGGACTAGATCAGTGATGATGAGAATGGAGAGAAATATGTATCAGTAAGGTCCACAGGACCTAGTAGAAGAGACATAAGAATTAAGAATTCAGTTCCTCAAGCTTCTGGCCTGGACAATTGGGTAGATTGCAATGTCATTCAGTGGCATAGGGAATCAAGGTGGAGGTTTGCATGATATAAATAAAATAAAATAAAATAAATAAATAAATAAATAATAAATAAAGGAGCCAAACTTGCTAATTGCTTTTTTCAACTATCTTCATCCTGAAGGTGAAAAACATAAGGAGAACTTCCTCTGAGGTCTAGGGAAGCCTGAATCAATTGCTGCTCTCATTAATCCATGTACTTCTGTGTACATTTGTCTGGAAATGAAGCAACGCTATTATTAGGGAAATTTTATTTTGTTCTAGACTTGCTTATTGTATTCGACAAGTCATAATAAACAATTGAAAAATCAGAGACTCATTACAGTAAAAGTTTACTCACTTCTCTACCATTTCAACGTGGGTTTGGTGGTTCCCCTTTGCAGATTTCCTGCTAGCTCAGGGATTCAAGCTTCTAATATTAATGTCATCCAATATTATCTAACCTAACCCCATCCTTAAAGATGTGATTTCTTAAGGCATCACATTAGATAATAGGACTAAAAGATAACCCAAAATATTTTAAGGGCGAGTCCTAGAAGCAGCTTATATCATCACTGCCCACATTCAATTGAGCAGGCAAAGTCACATGGTCTTAACCCAATGTAAAGGAGCTGGCAAATCCAGACCCCACATGTGCACAGAAACAGGAACTAGGCTCGATGGCCATCTAGCCAGTCTCTACAACACTTGAAAATCAAAAAACTATTTTTCAGATAAGTATTCACATAACAAATATACATTACCAAGAGTCAAAAATTGTGTTCCCATACAAACTTACTGTTCCAAGATTTATCATTTGTTTTATAATGGCAAAAGAAGATCATACTATTCTCTTCTACTCACATAACACATTTTCCATTTGGATGTCAAAGGTTTAATTGCTTAATTCTCGCTTAATTCTTTTAGAGGAATTCACAGCCTTATGCTGAAGATAATACTTGGTCATGGTTTTTTTCTCTTGCAATCAGTTCTATGGGAATTTGCTAACATAACTACAGTGAAGAATTTGATAAACTAAAATGGAGACCTCCAAAAAATGTATAACACAGATGCGCCAAGTTGCAAAATCTCTAACGTCATTACTGAAAAAAGTAAAGTCTTTTTTCAAGATATTTTAATTAGGGGCACCTGGGTGGCTCAGTGGGGTAAGCGTCCAATTCTTCATTTCAGCTCTGGTCATGATCACATGGTTTCATGAGTTCAAGCCCCACATCAGACTCTGTGCTGACAGTGCAGAGCCTGCTTGGGATTCTCTCTCTCTCCCTCTCTCTGCCTCTCCCCCACATGTGCTATCTCTGTTTCTCTCACAAATGAAAAAAAATTTTTTTAAGATATTCTAATTAAATAACACTGGGCATAATAATGAAATCCTTTGTTTTATGTACTATCTTATGTATACATACTGCCTTATTTGATTATCACAACCACTCTATATATTCTCTCTATTTGTCATAACAGTACCCAGATTTTCTATGGGGAGCTCACCTACTCTCAAATTCCTACCATTCGAGTGGAGCCAACTCTATCTTCAATTTATGGGGTGGGCATTTGGACTAACGAGGCCAATCAAACTTCACAACTGCCTGATTTCAAGGAATGATTCAGAGATAAACACAACATCCAAGTCATGCTAATTGGGAGTCATTGCCAGTCAATGATTGGACTACTGTTGTAACAGTTGAGAAACAGATCTTTTTTTGAAGTTAGCTGGGTATAGGCTGGAGTTGTTGGAGGCCATCTTCCCCAGGAGGATAGCCTGCCTAAGAGTTGGGTCTAATAGAAGAAAGCAAAGCAGAGGCACAGAAATGGACTTTTTTAGTCTGTTCAAGCTGCTATAACAAAATACCATGAACTGGGTGGCTTGTAAACAACAGAAACTGATTTCTCTCACCTCTGGAAGCTGCAAAGTCCAAGATCAAGGTACTGCAAATGATCAAGGTGCTGGCAGATTTGGTGTCTGGTGAGGACCCATTTCCCAATTCATAGGTGCCATTTTCTCTCTGTGTTCTTCCATGGCAGAGGGATGAAGGTGCTCTCTGGGGCCTTTTCCATAAGGGCACTAATTACATTTATGAGGTTTCTACCATCATGACCCAATCACAAAGGCTCCTCCCCCTCCAAATACCATCACATTGGACATAAGGTTTCAACATTGCAATTCGGGGGAACATAAACATTCAGTCCACAGCAGCGACTACATCCTAACAATATTGTTTGAACCAGGACCCAGTGACACTGATGCAAGGTCTACTCCTGAACTTCTTACATACAAGAAAGAGTCAATACTTTCTTTTTTGTTCCTTTTGCTTTTTTGAGTTAGGTATCTCTTATTTTCAGCCAAAGGAGTTCTATGTTCTTGGTCAGGCTGTTAACAATTTCCCTGTTTTATAGGAAAACAAACTAAGGTTTAGAGTGCTTAAGCAACCCACTATAACTTAGCCCAAACTTAGTAGGGCAAACCAGAAAGAAAAACTGACGTAAAAGGCAGTCCTTTAATTATACTTTATTTAATTACTCTATTTAAGATTTTTTTACATATTAAAACACTATTTCTTTTCTATTAAGACTGAAGAAAAGTCTTGTCAGAATAGAATAATTACTGCACTGTATCTAGAAAGTTCAGGCTTTCCAACATTTATTGGCAGTTGTTGTGTAGATTGTATTATAATAAATGTGAATGCCGAGACATTCTCAAGAAACCAATAGTAAATTTAAGCACTTTAGGAGCCATATGATGGATGCCTCTGCTTCTGTTCTGTTCTGTGCTGAAAATGAAATGTGTTCTGCAGTTGAGCTGCAGGTCTGATCTAAAATCAACAGAGAAGGTTTGAAATACTCACATATGTGCCTCCTTTGAAATCTAGTGGTTTCAGGGGGGGAAAAACCATGTATGTACTGTATACTTCAAAATAACTAACTAACAGTATTCTTAATGGGAAAAAAATCCCATTTTTTTTCCTGGAACTGAGAATGGAAAACTCAACTGCATACCATTCCAATTCAAGGATCTGTAATCTTAGACCATTGAAGAGTTCCTCTTTCCAAGGAATGTTTCTCTATGTGGTTTCTAAGCCTCCTGACTTTTTGCAAAAATTGAGCATACTCTGGGAAGCTTAAGAGAAATAACAATGTAGGAATATCATAAGCCTTCTTAGGTTTTCCTGTCTGACACATAGTTCTTCTATTTTTATCTATCATATTTAGTCACACTCCTTTCTTCATTTGATTTAATTTCATTGTCAGAACAAAACAAAGAGCTATAAGGTACTGATAAGGAGTTCCTCTTTCACAACAAACTGAGAACAAAATCTGCTTGGACTCAGTTACAGATACTACAAAAACCTGTGGACAGCCAAGTTGTCAGAATTCCCATGTTCTTTTAAATATTAATAGTTTTAGTGTTAATCAAATTCTATGGCATTCCATATGGTGTATACCTTAATAAGATTATCTACTAATTGCCTGCCTGTTCCTGATGCCCTCTGACCAACTTACGTGAGCAAATAGCTCAAATAGTGTAGAGAAGGAAGTTGTCCTCCCCTTTCTGCAGCGTTGAGAGAATAATCTTGAAGCACAACAGAAGGATGTCCCAACACTGGTGCCCAGAATTTTGGCTCAGAGGTGAGCACTGTCCTTGCATTTAGCCAGCCTAATCACTGACCCTCTCAGAGCCTCAGTTTCTTTATCTGTAAAATAGAAATACTAATGCCTTCTTCAGGGAATATGTGGAGATTGAAATGCTAAATGTTCTCTTAAACTTAACTTCAGTAAAAAGAAAATAGTGCTGTAAATCTCTATATGAATATAAAATATTGAAGATACTTGAGGACCAGTTTTTTAACTCCTCCCTGACATACTGATTATGGCAAAATCTATTCAAAATCTATTCAAAATCCAAGAACTGAAACAAATGCAGTCATCACATGTGTAAAAATAACCTGGGACAAATTAAAGTCAAGTTACCAACTGTAGAGTTCAATTGTTTCAGCTGCTATAATTATACACATATACATGCACACATATACACAGTTTCAATGTAAGTTTAGCCACATGGAGAAACCAGATCTGAGGAAAAATTCTTCTCCCTTAGGTGAGGATGTTCGAAGTTATTTCCATGGCAGTAGTCTGATGATTCATCTCTCAACTACCATGGTTTCTTAATTAATTTGAGACATTTTAATTAGATTCTTCCTTCTTTTCACTTCAGCCCAGCATCTCTGGGTGGGATCAACTTCCCCTCCCTCACCCTCAGCACCTCCCACTTCAGCCCTGGGAACTGCCAGCTAAATTGTTACCAGGAAAAGCACTTCATCGGCTAACCACAGGAGAGTCAAGGGGCAATAGGATGTAAATAAAATTTGTCTTTGTTGCCCACCATTTTACCTCAGTTTCTTGGTTCTCATTATCCTCTTTTTCCTAACCCTTTCCTTACCCTTACCCAGAGCCGCACCTGCCCTGCTTCCGGGAATCTGGTGTCTTCATGCTGGCACCTAGCTCAGCTTTCCTCCCTGAAGGCTCTCCAGTTCCAAAATGGTCACTACCTTTTTTCTTCAGCTTCCTCATCCTTCAAACTCACATCGTCTCAAACCTGCTGATCTCAAAGAGGTATAAACAGAAAAACCAACTAATCAAGCCTAAAGTGTAAATAACTGCTTTTTCTTTTCTGGGATGTTGCATCTTAAGCATGTTAACGCCTATTCATCTACAATTAGTGGAATCCCAAGGAATTGAAATGAAATTGAAGTTACAGGGTGGGCATATCTACGGGCAACAGACTTCTCTTCATTCTGTTCATTTTCAACTTACATGAAGCCTTCCTTCCCTTTTGATTAGGGTCAATCTCTAGACACTCTGCATTTATTTCCCAAGAAGAGTTACTGCTTAGGGATTAGCAGTCACTTCTGGCTGCCATCGTGAGTTTATTATCAAGAATGCAGCTTTGTTCATGAAGCATGAAAGCAGCTTGCAGAATCCTGCTGATCAGCATAAACCCATGAGGAAATAGTTTTTCATTCATGTGCAAGCACGCGCACACACACACACTCACACAGTAGCACCTTTTCCTCATTCATAGGCAAACACAATTCCATTGCATTGGTCACTTTTTCATCTTTCTACAAACATAGGGAAGTACAGGTATGACGGACTTGATTAAATCCTGAATTTAATGTGACATGAGTAGATGCTACAAACTTCAAGTTTGGCCTCTAATTAACTTATTTTCTGGAGGTCACAGAGAATCTTGGGAAGAATGAGTACTTTGTGCAAGTTTTATTTATTTAATCATTTTCACCAAATATGTGAATGTACAGGCATTCTTTTTAGGGCAGTGTTCACAAACTGTTGCAATGTACTATTTTTGTTAATTGCACTATATAAACCTACATATGATTTATTGGTAGAAATAAATTGCATTTATGCTTTATTTGAGTTTTTGCACCTATTTCCTGGGGTTGAACCAGGAACCAGGAAGATCAAAGTGTTCTAAGCACATGGAACTCCGTGTTCCTCAGCCTGAGCACAGAACCATGAAGATAGCAAGACGTGTACATTGGGTTCTCAAGAGCAAAAAGTAAGAAGGAACTTACCAAACCATTTATGCAAACAAACAAACAAACAAATAAGAGGCAGGCCTTAATAGAATAGCCTCAACTTTCTTCAACATGTATAATCCACCTTTTGCCTATACAATACTGCTAAAACAATTCATAGACTGATTCATCAGTTAACTTCTAGTTATTTTTAAGCCTTCACATTTTAAGCCTTCATTTTACTCCTTATATTATGCAGTTGGTACATTCTCTCATTGAACCTTAAATGTTGGGGTTCCCAGTTCCATCCATTGTGTTGTGTTCTCACTCCTCTTCAAAGTTCTCCTAGTGGAAGCCCACAAACCAGTAAAGTCCACTCATGGATACAATTTGGGCTCAACAGTATTGCAGGCAAATTTAAGAAACAAACTATCTTTTTTGCTTATTAATTTGGATTTTCCAATTTTGAACAATGGAAAAATCTGACAATAATAGACCAACATTTATGCACGCCAGTAATTAGTTGGAAATAAATAGAAACTGCTCCATGGAGATTGAACATTTGGTCTCCAGTGCCATAGTCCTGACTTTTCCTCACTGCCTTAAATCTCCGATCCACACCTTTAACTCATTCACATAGGTGAGGATTTGCAACTACTTCTCATATACTCACCCACCCTATGTAATTTCATCCTTTCTTATGGTTTAAACAGTCTGGTTTTAAAATTAGAACCCAGGATGCATTTGTAAACACTAAACAGTATCTCAGTGCCCCCCTAGATGTACTATAGATTCTTCATTGTCAATGTCCAAAACCGAACACATTCTTTTTCTCGTAAGCCACCATATTTGCTTCTCCTGGTTCCCTGTCAGTTAATAGTATCACCGTCTGTTATGGTTAGTTTTATGTGTCAACCTGCCGAGGCTGTATTACCTAGTTATTCAAATAAACACTTTTGCCAAGAAGATATTTTGTAGATGTGATTAGCATTTGCAACGCATTGACTTTAAGTAAAAAAGATCATCTTTGATAATCTGAGTGGGCCTCGTTTGATTAATTTCAAAGCCTTCAGAACAAAACTGAGACTTCTCTGAAGAACTTCGGCCTCAAAACAGCAGCATCAGGTCCTGCTTAAGGGTTTCCAGCCTATTGGCCTGCCTTACATAAATCAGACTTGCCAACACCCACAGTCCCCCTGCTTCTGTTTCGCTGGAGAGCATTGACCTAAGGTTCTAGGTAGTTTTGCCAAAGACACCTTTGCCGCAAGCACTTTACTGAAAAACAAATTGGTCGTAAGGCAAATCTGCCATAAAAGATAAAATCACAAAAAAATAAAAGAGGGATTTAATGCCCTTTTTAATAAAAGACATAAAACATGAAAAATTCATACAAATAATTGCTTCCTGCACTAAAAAAAAAAGCATCAGTTTTCCAAATACTAGGATGTATGTTCGTTACTGAGCTTTGTAATGCTCTGTGAAAGCCTTTCTACATCGTTGTTTGTTCCTGGCATGTTCTTCACATGATCGCTGATAGCCATTCCAAAGTTCCATTGGAATGTGGAAGAAATACTAACACCATAATGTCTTTGTCACTGAGCTTTATCACTGTAATTGATATGTTATCATTTTCCTGTATAGTGTGTAATCTAGCTTTACACACTTATTTCACACTTTCAGGAAGTTTCATCACCGCACTTTTTTATTAAGCTGATATATCTAGTTGTTAACTATATTTTAAGACCATCATGTCTACTTGTCACCATCTAGGCCATTATGAAGGCTGCTAAGTTTTATATCATATGAAAAATGGGAACTTTGTCAACGGAGAAGTGAAAAACCAAACCAACAACAAGCTTCAATTCATTAAGTCTGCTGAAGATGGTTGATTCATCAATGGAGAAATGAAACCAAACTGTCAACCCATGATTTTATCTTTTATGGCAAAACTGCCTTAGGGCCAATTAGTTATGTGGTCAAATGTTTGCAGTGAAAATGCTTGTGGCAACGATGTCTTCTGCAAAGATACTAACAGCAAAAATGCCAGACGCACCCGACTGAGACCCCGTCCAGCTAGATAAGCGTGCTAAAAATCTAAGAGGCTTCCTCAACACTTTCTTCTCCTTAAGGCTTTCATCAGTCACACCCCTTTCAAATTATTCTTTAAAATAATGATCAGATAAGATCTTATAATTTTATAACTCAAGTCTTTTCCCTATTGCTTAGAGATCAAAATCTAGTCTCCTGAGTAGGGCACACATAGCTGTTCATTTTCTGGTCCCTGCCTACTTCTCTAGACTCATCTCTTCACTGAGCTATATATTTCCCTCATCCCTACCATATAAATGGAAATGCTTCCAGATGTTTTAAAAGTACCTTTATATTTTATTCCTCTAGGCCTAAGCTGCTCCCACACCCTCAAATATCCTTCTTTATAGAGCACCTGGCAAAAATCTACTCAACTTTCAAGACTTAGATGTAATATTTTCTCCTGTGTGAAACCTCCTCATCCCCTTTTCCCAGCAGAATTGATCAGCTCTTCCTTTATACCCCAGCCTCCTCTTGCATACTTCACCCACGTATAGCCCTAATATAGGAATGCATTTCATTTGTCTTTTCATATGTTTGTCTTCCTGGGTTAAACTGTAAGGCCTGGTTCATTACCTAGTTTAGGAGACCCTTGTGGCAACAATTGCTAATGACACAACAATGTCCATTCTCTTCTTTTTCTGCAATAATAGAGCTAAGAGCTAAGCACATGGCCACCTGGAGCAAAGGCTATATTCTCAGTCTTCTCTACACCTTAGTGTGGCTATGTCACTGAGTTCTAAACAATGAAATCTGAGTGAAAGTGTCCCATGCCAACATCCAAGAACCGTAGAGGCAGTTGTCACCAACTCTTTGCCCCTTATTCCTTCCTTTTTCCAGCCTATGCTTGGAACATGGATGTGGCATCTTGGTTCTTGGGGAAAAAAAAGTTTTTCTTGGCCTGGCCAAATAGAAAGCTGCAGGAGGCTGGGTCCCTGAGGACTTTGTATAGCAAAGCTACTATACCAGCCCTAGATTACTCACCTCTGCACTTTACCCAGGAGAAACATGGATTTTCACCATATTTCAGCTGTTCTTTCAGACAAAGCAGTTCTAGCACTCACAGCCAAATATAATTCTAACTAATATATGAATAGTTACAGCAATGTCTTCCATTAACATTATTTAACTTAAGCTTTTAAATTAGCTAAGATGCATAAAGATTTGTTACTGGGTCCGAGTTAGAGAGGGGTTAATAATCTCAGAAGAGAGCTGGCTGGGTTTGCATTTTAAAGGTTGGGTCCAGGTTTGGATATGGTCTTCCTGTTGTTTGCGCAGGGTATCTTCTGTATTTCAACCTGTGGACTGGACTTAGTTTGAGCTCCGCTCCCTGGGGAACCCAACCTTTGATGTCTTCTCCTCTACTCGGCCAGTATCCGCCTGACCAAGCCAGCACCGTCTCCTACAAGTAAGCAAATCAAATGAGGGGGGAGGGTGGCTAGCTGAGAGCCAAGATCGAGGTGAGTTCAGAGGCTGTAAGCTGAGTGACGTGCCAGCAGCATGGCAAAGAATTTGAGACCAGAGTTGATGCAAGAGGAAGGAAGACCAGAAGAAAAATACACCAGACTATTGCTAGGGTGATCTGACTTACCCTTTCAAAGACCTGTTTATGCCCAGATGAATTATGATATATCCTGACCCCATTTCCAACAAAGGTGTGGGAAATAGTCTCAAATACTCTGTGGGAGTACAAATTGGAAAAAATTTGACAAGCCCCTTAAATATCTTAAATGTGCATTAACTAGGAGCCAAAAATTTTTTAAAAGAGAGGAAGGGGCTCAGAAGAAACACAGGAAACCCGTGTCTTTATAATTTAATATGGTTCGAAATGTCTTACTTACACAGTAAGACAAACAGACCCATATTCACATGTATACTCTATTCCCAACAGCAGTAACAAGAACTAAATTTAGCAAGAAATAAATAAAACCCATATGAAGAAAACTGTACAATTTAACTGGAGTTTCTATGAAGGCTAAAACTCTCTTTGGTGATGCTATTATTCTGATATATAGAAAACAAAGAGAAATAACTGAATAACACTAGAGTTCAGTAAAATGGGTAGAAGAAAAGGAAATACATAGAATTAATTACACATCAGCAATAATAATCAAAAAATATAATACGGGAAAAGCAGAATTTAAAGCAGTGAATTACGGATTGATTAATCAATAAAGAGTTTTGGGAAAGTTTAGAGCCAAAATGGGAAAATAAAATTATATCCTTGCCTCACATAACGTACAGGCAATCTAGATGATTTAAATATGCAAATAAAGAATATAAAGTATAAAATATGGGAACACTAACACAAATATAGGAGACTATTTCTGGTATGAAAGGTCTTTGAGACCCTCAGTAAAAAGTTAAAAACTAAAAAAGAAAAGCTTGACAGTTGATCAATGTGTGTTTGTTTCTTCTGCCTATAAGTATGCTCTACCCCACACCAGTGTTTCTGTTTTCTTATTTTCTGGATTTCTCTGGATACGGCAGGCAAAATCTGCCTGGCTCTTCCTGACATTTGTATGCATCTGAATTTATTGGATGAGATTACATCTGGCTTCATAGAGAAGTGTGGGGGTGGGGGGAGGCAGAAAGAGAGATAGAGGCAGAGAGATAGATGGAGAGACAGAGAGAGTGAAGGAAAGATGGCAATGATTCAAAGGGTGGTGAGGGCTGCAGGGTAGGAGCCCCTTGGGGCAGAACTTGGACGAATCTAGTCACCAGCTCTAAGTTCACCACTCTTTAAAGATCCCCAAGTGTGTCATGGAAAGAGCAGAATCATCAGACACCAAGGGGACCACGAAGCCTTGGAAATCAAGTGTCTCTATAGTTGCTCAATGGACAGAAGGCTGGAGCTTTCTGCTGCCCTGGGGTAGTTGAGTAAGTTTTAAGAAGCCCCAGGGACTTAGCAAGACCTTGCGTCTTGGCCTAGGGGACAAATTTTGGGGAGATCCCCAATTATGGGTGTAATTTAATCCCCTCTTCTTCATCAACAGGATAGGCCTCTGAGTCTAAGTTCGTTTTAAATAAATAAGGAAAGGACGTTTCTTACATACCCAGGTTTCAAGTGAGTCAGTTGCAACATTGTTCACCAGCATGGGGAGAAATGGGCAGCACCAGAAAATAAGCATAACTGTGCAGGAGGACTGTTTGGCAATATGTGTCAACATGTAAAATGAGCATGCTGTTTCACTAGCAATCCTAATCCTAGGCCTTTCCACTGAAGAACTTTCCTTATTGAGTAAAGTAAATAGATACGCTGCAAAATTGCTTAGACGAGCAAAAAGAGTTTGGAAACCTCTGCATGCCTTTTAGTAGGGAACTGCTTAAAGAAGTTATGAAACAGATCACGGTACATGCATACAAGGGAATATTCTGAAGCGTTAAAAATGGTTCTATGCTCAAAATCATTAGTCATATTTCTCCTGTCTTCCAGGACATCGAAATTCCTGGCTCTCAGGCCTTTAGACTCTGGGACTCACACCAGCAGACCCAAGTTCTCAGGCATTTGGCCTCTCGGGGAGACACACCACTGGTTTTCCTGGTTCTCAGATCTTCAGATTCAGATTGAATTATACCACTAGCTTCCCTAGCTCTTCAGCTTGCAGACAGAAGATTGTGGGATTCCTGGCCTCTATCATTGCACGAGCCAATGCCTATAATAAATCTGCTTTTACCGATATCTAATATATCCTATTGATTCTGTTTCTCTGGAGAAACTTGACTAATACAAGTACTGATACTGATACCTTTCTCCAAATAAGTCACAGGTTCCCAGTGGACATCTCTCTTGTGGGGGGGGGGGGGGGGGGAGCACCAATCAGCACCCTACAGAAATGCAGCAAAATATTTCAGTGGAAATTCTCAAAGGCTATGATTTCAAGAGATTATTGCATTTTTCATATCCTGCACTGTATTTTAAAATAAGTAACAGGCATTTTCCCCCAAAACCAATAGAAAGAAAAAGGAATGTTTACAACTAGAGCTTGCTGGGGTGTAGACAATTGAGAGCTTCATGTACCATTGGTATAATTGAAAATTGGTGGAGCCTCTTAGAGGGCAATTTGACAATTCAATTTCTAGGAATGTATCCTGTGGGAGTATTTGTACCCTTGAGCAAAGATATATGCCCAATGACGCCCATTATAGCATTGTTCGTGATGGCAGAAATGAAAAAAATAATCACTTTCTGTGGTTTATTTCCTCTAGGCAAAGCCTCCTTATTACACAACCATCAAAACAGGGGAGAGGGATCGTTTCCTGTAGGTTGACAAGGATAGCAAGTTATAATATATTGTTATTTTACAATAGTAAGTTAAGGAGCACCTGTGTGGCTCAATTGGTTAGGCATCCGACTCTTGACTCGGCTCAGGTCTTGATCCTACGGTTCTGGAGTTTGAGCCTGTGTGGGGCTCTACGCTGACAGTGCAGAGCCTGCTTGGGCTTCTCTCTCTCCCTCTCTCTCTCTCTGCCTCTCTCCCGCTAATGCTCTCTCTCTCTCAAAATAAACAAATAAACTTCAAAAAATAGTAGGTTACAAACAGTATGTATAGTGTGATCTCGTTTAACATTACTACAGGCATACCTCATTTTATTACACTTCCCTTTGTTGTGCTTTGCAGATGCTTTGTATTTTAGAAACCTATTCGTGGCAACCTTGCATCAAGCAAGTCTATCAGCACCATTTTCCTGACAGCATTTACTCCATGTGTCTGTCACAGTTTGGTAATTTTTACATTATTTCAAACCTTATTATTGTTATGATCCTTATGGTGATCTGTGATCAGTGATAACGACTCACTGAAAGTTAAGGTGGGATGGTTAGCAGTTTTTAAGAATAAAGTAGTTTTAAATTAAGGTATGTATATATTTTTTAGGCATAATGCTATTACACACTTCATAGACTACAGTATAGTGTAAACACAACTTTTAGATGCACTGGAAAAACAAAAAAGTCATTTGACTCACTTTATTGTGCTATTCCCTTTATTGCCATGGTCTGGAACCAAACCTTCAGTATCTCTGAGATAGCTCCATATTTTTATATGCTCAGGGGAAAAATCCCCAAGAATATATACCAATCGGTTAGCAACAATTACCTCTGATGAATGGGATTACAGAATATTCACTTCCCATTTTATACATTTGTACATTGTAGGAACATTTTACAGTGAGCACCTATTATTCCTTTTATAAGAGGGGGAAACAATGACTTAAAAAGAAGAAGAAGAAGAAGAAGAAGAAGAAGAAGAAAAGAAAAATCCCACGGAGAGCGGCACCGTTCGAGAGCTGGGTCTTGGGCCGAGATTTAGACTCTGCTGCACAGTGGTGGGACAGGACCTCATTCAGCTGGAGCTGGTGAAATAGCTTGATTGGCAGTCTCTTCCTAGCCTGCCCTTTCATTCAGCTGGCATGGCTCAGCTGGGAACCCCCTTGAAATTTCCACGAAGGGGCTCCCTCCTGCTGTGGGTACACTTCGGCCATTTCTTAGTTTTCTGTACCTCCAGAAAGCCAAGAATGCTACCAACTATGGGATCAAGCTCTACTCAGCTCATTACTAGCTGTGTAACCTTGGGTAAGTTATTTAACCTCTAATTTTGAAGATGAAGCTAAAAAGTATGTAAAATTCCTTCCCAGACATTGCAGATAGTATGTAACACACGTCAATTCACACCCCCATGATCTCTGCCAACTTCCTCTCTGTCCGCATTCCATGACAGATGGGTAGTTTAGAGCAGGGGTTCTCAATGGGGGTTCTACCATTTTCTCGGTGTCCTTTTATAAATGGGGGGGGGGTTGCATTTTTTGGTTACCACCACGATGAAGAAGCTTTGACCTGATCCCGGAATGCCAGATGCCCTACAAGACAGGAGACAGTCCAGACAATAATAATTATCTTGCATCTAACATAACTTGTCAATGTCCCAGAAGGTATTTGTATAAGTTAAAAACCTATTTATATTACCTGAGTCTAGAAGCTAATTCCATTTTATAGAGCAACACTACATTTCCCAAGAAGAAGACTGTGTTTTGTTTTCTTTGGACTTTATCACTGTTTCTTCAAAATTACATTCTGACAGTAGTTCCACTTCTATGCTATTTGAGTCTCCGGATAAAACACACCTCTAACTGTCTGCTTTTGTAGACAGTTATCTACAGTTGTCTTCAGTATCTCTGAAGATACAAGTTGGTTTGGTCCACAGATACAACCATCAGACTACATCTGACTATTAAGTCTTCTAGAGTGCTCATTCCCAACTAAACATTTACACAATGAAATCTGTACTAGTCTCATGAATAATTTTTCTAGGGATGCCTGGGTGGCTCAGTCGGTTAAGTGTCCGGCTTTGGTTCAGGTCATGATCTCACGGCTCGTGAGTTCGAGCACCGCATCAGGCTCTGTGCTGACAGCTCAGAGCCTGGAGCCTGTTTCGGATTCTGTGTCTCTCTCTCTCTCTCTCTGCCCCTCCCCCACTTGCACTCTGTCTCTCTCTCTCTCTCTCTCTCTCTCAAAAATAAGTAAACATTAAAACATTTTTAAATAATTTTTCTATTATATCTTTTATATTAGTTTGCATATTATATTGATTTTTTGAACTATGTGTATGTAGGTGGTATTTTTTATGACTTTTATTTTGGAATTCTAAAAGTAGCGTTACCAGACAGTTACTACTTTTCAAAAAGACATGACAGTGTCTAGAAGAGCACGAAGTTTTTCAATTGCATCACAAATCTTAGGGAAGAACACCTCTCCTGAAAACTGGGGTGGGCTCAGGAACTGCATGCTTTCAAGAGTAGAATAGTGACATTGACTAAAATTCAAGCATCTCACCCTTCCCATTTCCACAAGGATTACACGTTCGGGATAACAACCAGCATTCGTCTCTCTGGAGCCAGATCCAAGGAGGCAACAGGACCCAGAATAACTCTTACGTCCAGTTGGAGAAATTGAATAACCTTGCCGTCCTTTCTTGTTTGTTAACCCAGAAAGCAAGAGATATACCATGATCCTGTAGATGAAGTGAAAGGCAAAAAGCTAGAGATGCAAGCACGTGGAGGAGGGGCAGGGATGGGACACTTGTTGGTGGAGGATGAACTAGTAAACTGGATAGGGAGTAGGACGAAGAATGTTGAGCCATTGGAGTCACAGCACGTCCTTATTATGTGGGCTAGGCTAGACTTGCATGCTTCTACTGAACATTGAGTACTTGTCGCATAGTTTATCAAAGGTGTCATCCAGCATTTGAAAGATAAGGTATTAAGACATCTGACTTCCTCAAGTTTCTAGGCTAATCGGCCAGAAGATTGAAGAAAATCAGCAAAAATTGCCAATAAGTATATTGTTATTTATATTTTGGAGTACTCTGCTATTTTTATATTAGTTTATTTCTGCTGGCAACTGAATGTCTTCCTTCACAAATTCACTGAGAACCTCAACACAAGAATGACCCACGGGAACCATGGTCTAGTTTTCACACTTTTCCTAATTGTGAGGAAGAAAATGAGTTCCAAGCCCTCCTATTGGGCTTCAGGCTACGGAGAGCTTGCAGGAGTGAAATTAGTAATAATAATAATATCAACAACAAGAATAGAAGGTGGAAAAAATAATGTAAAGATATCAGTGTGATAGAGTAGTTTACTTGAAATCATAAAACAAATGTGAAAGCGAGATTTGCTGAGGATAATATGTAAATGGATGTCTTAAGTCCCAAGAAAAATACACTAATTCTGTCAAAGTGAGGAACACTATTAGGAGGAGACTAGTATGAAAAATAATTCTGAAGGAGGAAGTCAGAAGGGAGTCAGGAAGGGGCAGCTGGGTGGCTCAGTTGGTTAAGCGACCGACTTCTGCTCAGGTCATGATCTCACAGTTTGTGAGTTAGAGCCCCGTGTCGGGCTCTGTGCCAACAGCTCAGAGCCTGGAGCCTGCTTCAGATTCTATGTCTCCCCCTCTCTGTACCCCTCCCCTGCTCACGCTCTGTGTCCCTCTGTCTCTCAATAATAAATAAGCGTTAAAAAAAAAAAGAAAGGAGTCAGGAAGACATTTTATGCAGATGAGAAGTGAAAGTTTATCAAGGATCCAATTTGTAGGGCAGGATATGTTAGGTGGCTTTTTGAAATATTCGGTCTGTGGCATATTTTGACAATCCAGCCTGTCGCTCATCCTAGCCATCATCTTATTTTGTACATATTCACGTATATGTATATTCACACACATACTGATATATTATAAAGAGAGATACAACTGGGATACAAGCCAGGCACAGCCCTGCACTTCCACAATTAATCAAGTGAGGGATTCGCCTGGTAACTTGGAAATAACACAGATCAATGCTGGAGAAGCATGGTAGCTACAAGGGAATCTCTGGAGGGCACCTGTCCTAGTCCTGAAGAGTCACAGAGAGTGTCCCAGGAAAAAAAATAGGTTTAAGCTGAGATCCAAGAATGAGTTGAAATTTGCTGGGAAATGAGAGAGGCTGAGGAACAGGCAGATTATAGACTACTGGTGCGTCTGGGTGCCTCAGTCAGTTAAGCGTCCAACTCTTGATTTGGGCTCAGGTAATAATCTCACAATTCATGCGTACGAGCCCCACATCAAGCTCTGCACTGACAGCACGGAGCCTGTTTGGGATTCTCTCTCTCCCCCGTCACTGCCCCTCCCCCTCTCGCATTTTCACTCTCTCTCAAAAATAAATAAACATTAAAAAAAAAAAAGATTATGTCCTACAGAGGCAATAGCATCTAGAAAGGCACAGAGAGAATAAAGACTTTTCAAAAAAATAACATGAGGAGATGAGTGGAGTGGAGAAATGAGGCTACACAGGTAAATTGGACCCAGAGCATGAAAAGAACTTTTAAGAATTTACACATCCTAAGAGCAAAGGCAAGACTTTAAAGGCTTAAGCAGGGAAGCAGCATCAGCAAATGAAAGATCACTCTGGCTGCAGCATGAAGAATAGAGTAAAAGGAAATAAAACACAAGTGTATCATTTTAATGTATTTATCCATTCCGTTAACATCTGTTGCTCACTTAGCATTTCCTACTTTTCTTTTTTTTAAGTTTATTTATTCATTTTTGAGAGAGAGCAAGAGAGGGGGAGAGAGACGGAGGGAGGGAGAGAGAATCTCAAGCAGGCTCCACACGGTCAGCGTGGAGCCCCACGTGGGGCTCGAACCCATGAACCATGAGAGCATGGCTTGAACCAAAACCAAGAGCTGAGCCACCTAGGCACCCCACCATTCCCTACTTTCTAACTCCCAGCTCTCAACTGGCCAATGTGAACCCAATGTACCACGGTACTTCAACCTTTTTTTTCCCCCAAAAGATATGCCTGATTAACATTTCAGGGAAGAATAAAACAAGAGCTACAGAAAATAAAATGAGAAGATTATAATTGATGGAGTCTCTCAATGAGAGAACAATTTTAAGTGCAAGATAAAGGGTTAGCTTCGCTGGTAGATCTAGAGCCTTACAAAGTCTTGCATTTAAAACACAGATAGCAAAACACTCTACTTCAGATCCACCAATCAAATACTGGGACGGCTTCATGGAGAAGGTGGAATTTTGTCTGGATTCTTTTTCAAGGATAGATAGGGGTTCAATAAACTGAGATTGGGAAGCAGGGTAGGAGGAAAGTAGTCAAATGTTTCAAGGGGAAGGACCCTCTTGAAAAAAGAGGCAAAAGACACAATAAGGATAAAGTGTAAGTTTTGCTTGGAACTGAGGGTGTAATGCTGGACCACTGCAGATCCCTGACTGTCCCCACTCATGATATCCTGAATAGAAAAGCATTGAAATCTTGGAGCAGTAGGTGAAAAGACTCCAAATTCTTCTCTGGGAAATCTCATCTTGCTGTGACGGGTGGATGGATTAATGTCACACAGGACTGAGGGCAGGGAGACCAACCTGCTGAACAACTGAACCAACTGAGGAACATGGAAAGTTTCTGAACAAGAGAGCAAGAATTAAAATGGGATTTTGATGTATAATTATAGTTACTGTTATAAGGTAAACAAGGGAGGGAAAGACCAGAAAGCTCTATGGGAGCTTCCAGGAAGAAAGCCTCTGTTTTAGTCTGTTTGGCTGTTATAACAAATTACTACAAAATACCACAGTCTGAGTAGCTTATAAGCCACAGAAATTTATTGCTCACAGTTTTGGAGGCTGGAGTCCGAGGTCAGCGTGGTAGGGTGAGGGCCCTCTTCCAGGCATCAGACTTGTTGTTTCCTCATATGGCAAAAGGCGTTCATCCTTTCCTGCCTTCAGACATCCAAGCTCCTGGTTCTCCAGGACTTATACAATGACCCCCTGTTCTCAGGTCTTTGGACTCAGACTGAATTACACCACTAGATTTTCTGGTTCTTCAGTTTGCAGATGGCAGATTGAGGGACTTCTTGGCCTCCATATTCACAGTAGCCAGTTTCCATCATAAATCTCCTCCTCTGAATATCTCTCTATACCCTATTGGTCCCGTTTCTCTGGAGATCCTTGACTAATACAACATTATAGCAAATCAAATGGAAAAAAGGTGGAGTTTCAGATTTTTTTTCTTTTTTAGTGCCAGGAAAAAAGGGGGAGAAAAAAAGTTTGCGAAAGATGTTTCCAATCAAGAGGTACTATAATTTACAGCCACACTATGTATGAGATGGGAGGCGTAAGAGATGGGAAGCAACAGGTGCCGGCACAGAACAGATGAAACAGCAAGACCAGTAATGAGTGCTAACACCAGAATGGGGCAACTAAACTTAGAGATGCCAGGCCACTGCACTTAATCAGAAGAAATCACTGTTAATTGCAAATGGAGGACAGTCCAAGGGAAAAGAGGCATTCAAGGAAAGTAAAGGAATAGTGAGGCTATGAGAGATATGAGGATAGGGAAACAAAAGAAGAAAGCAACAAAATATGGCTGGAACTTAGAGGACACTCAGAGTATGGAGATGTGGGGTGCCTGGGTGGCTCAGTTGGTTAAGTGTCTGACTCTTGATCTCATCTCGTGGTTTCACGGGTCCGAGCCCCACGTGGGGCTCGCGTGTGGTACTGCACAGAGCCTGCTTAGGATTCTCTGTTTCCATTTCTCTCTGCCCCTCCCCTGCTCGTGGTCTCTCTGCCTCTCTCAAGATAAATAAATAAGCTTTTAAAAAAAAAGAACTATGTAGATGAAAGATAAATCAAATTTGTAAAGTATGAGAAAAGGTCAGAATCTCTTGCTGTTTTAGAACTCCTGCTACTTTCATTGCTCTATGAAGTATGACTTGTGGAGCCTGGGGATTGTTTTTGAACACAGCATAATAGACGGGGGGAGTGTATACCCTCAGCACACAGCACCTCTGTCCTGTCGTCAACCCATAAGAAGGACAAAGGCAGTGCCACGGATGCCGGGGAGGAGGAAAGCTGATGGATGAGAGACATCACAGGAAAGACGGATATAGTAATGGGAATAATGATTAAAGAAACAGAGGAAATAAGTGTGGGAGGGAATAAATGTTTGTTTCCTAATATGAACCAGATGCTCTAAATACATTATCTCATTCAACCTTCACCGGAGCCCTGAGGAGCACACATCACCATATCGCCTCTTTACAATTGAAGGAACAAGAGGTTAAGTAATTTTTCCAAGACCACAGAGCTACACTGAACCTGAGACTGTATTCAGAACCAAATATCACAACATCCATCTTCTCAGTATGAGAAAATAGCATTTGTAGGATAGAAGAAACAAAAGGAAAAAAAAAAACTAAGGTGGAATTATGAAATAGAAGCACTCCTGGCAATATGATGGTAAAACATATGATAAGCCACCCACGGTCAAAGTCAAGGGTGTTTTTGACTGCTGTGGGAAAGGCCCCTGGACCACTAAGGAAATGGTAACTATTTAAGAAACCTTCATTTTCAAGGATGGAATGGTGAGAAGAGTCTTGTATTAATCAACTGAGACATAGTATGAAAATTGTAACTAATGAGGCAAATGGCATGTCTTCTCTGGCATAAAAATAGGGCCAGATTGTGGCAACAGTACAAGAATTGTATGACGGAGACCCCCCCTGGAGAAGAGCTATCTCCCCCCTCCCCGTCCTTCCATCCGCCAGACTTTCCTCAGCAACTCTGGTTTGGGGGAATAAAAACGGCAGGAAATCCAGCATTTGCTCTTGGCAAAACTTCCTTTCTTTTGAGGCCACCCCCCCCCACATTTCCCCTTCCATCTATCTATTGTATTATGTATCCACACCCCAGATCCTCAATAGATACGTTCAAATAAAAAACTAGTAGCTATCAGTATAAAAATATCTCCCTCACAAGTGATTTTCTTAAGCACAGTCCCCGAAGAACAAATAAATCAATAAAATGTAAAATGTGTCGTCCCTGGACAAAACACTTCTGAAAACTGTTTATTTCATGAGAAATGCATGACAGATGGTATGAGTAGTGGTGAGGCATTCAAAACAGTACAAAGTTTCCTACTGTTCTGTCAGATGTTTCCACTCTCTGTTCCATCCATTAAATGCTGACTTATTTTTCCTCCATAAACTTCAGTTTGGCTTTTTAAAGATAACTAATGCGTTGGGTATTCATTTAAGATTTTCTTATACTATTACTGGAAATCTCAATCTGAAACGGAACTTTCACGTGACACAGAATAAGGGGTTGGAAGCATCTACTGTCACATAAGTGACACAACACTTGAGAGTATGGTGCTCATTGGTCAAAGAGCATTACTTAAATTACCTACGATCGTTTAAATTATTAAATTCAGTGTGTCGATCGGTGCATAAGTAATAGTTAAATACATTTAGTTAAAGAAAATTACTATAAAATTCTAAATGCCCTGTTATTAACGATTTTTAAAGACAATACCCGTAGAAAATTATATTACCTCAAGGGTAATTCTATTAGGCTTATCCTATTCTACTGGGTAAACAGCGAATAGCAGTCTCACTGAGGCCCAGTCCGTTTTATGGCTACGAATTGACAAATGCATGATATTGGGGGAGGCGCACGCTCATGTGCATTCGTGGGGACACGTGCACAACGTTCAACAAGATATTGTTTCAATACGATCCTACATGACCCAGATGTGCCAATCCCACTCCATACTGCTGGGTCATGCAGTGTGTGCTGTTTCCCCTTTTTGAATCTTTCGAAGAATAATCTCCAACAGAAGAAAACTTGTAAGCATGTGGACGGCGATGTTTTCGACGGGCACTTTAGACGGCAACTGTGCATAGGTTTCCTCTTCCTGCTGACTCTGGTCATTTACAGAATTGAGTGATGTAACATGTGCTGATCTACGATAGAAACTGAGATTTATGTCACTTTATCAAAAAGATTGTAGGGGCGCCTGGGTGGCTCAGTCGGTTAAGCGTCCGACTTCAGCCAGGTCACGATCTCGCGGTCCGTGAGTTCGAGCCCCGCATCGGGCTCTGGGGTGATGGCTCAGAGCCTGGAGCCTGTTTCCGATTCTGTGTCTCCCTCTCTCTCTGCCCCTCCCCCGTTCATGCTCTGTCTCTCTCTGTCTCAAAAATAAATAAACGTTAAAAAAAAAAAAATAAATAAATAAAAAAAAAAGAAAAAAAAAAAAAAAAGATTGTAATCTCTAATAAGACACAAGAAAAAGGCAAGATATTTAAAAGAAAGACCCCCAACTAAAGGCCAACCACTTTTCAGCAAAACCATATCTGCAGAAAATTAGAACATTTTCAAGGTTATTCTGGAAGTAAATTGACTTTATTTGGCAACCTTCAACAAATGGAAGCTTTTTCTGCCAGTTTTCTTGTGTGCAACTGACCAATGCTAAATAAGAAACAAACCTCAAACTCCTTGGCTTTAATTTTTTTGTCTGACCAGCAAACCAACCTAATGAATTATTTTATTTTTATAGAAGAGATTTGCAAAATAGATTGCCATCTGTAATTGGTTTTTTTTTTTTTTTTAACCCAGCACTCAGTAGTGTAATTGGCTACAATTTTGTTGTTGATGGAATCCTAATGGTAATTACAAACGGAAGAGAAAAACTGAGAGATGGAAACCTGAGTAATTTGAAGCAGCATTTTTAAAGCGGTAGAATAATTCCATGATGCAGACTTGCCTTCTAGGTTCCTTTGCTCCCAGAACTCAGATTTGTGACAAGCACAGGTTGGTACTTCAGCTTTATAGATTTAATGTTTATTATAGGATTAACGAGGAGGGAGTTTGGAGAAGAGGGAGAGGGAGAGAGAAAGAGAGGGGGCGGGGAGCCAGCTAGCAATTTAAGCGTGCTGCATGGGGCCCCTAGTTCAGAGAAGACATCTAAGTCACGTTGTCCTGACTTCCATGGTATGCGCTAAGCTCTTAGGAGAAGAAAGATAATGTGATTTCTTTTTTTTTCCTGAAACTAACTACCTACTTTCATACATCCACTTAAGAAACATGTATCAGGTATTTAATGCCAATAATTACAAAGTTATTAGCCTGAAACAGCAATTTCATTACCAGTGGTGAAGAGTGTCATTAAAGAAGGGCATCCTTAGGTTCTGACCCTTTGTTCTGGTATAAGGATTAAGATAGATTTTGCTGAGACTGACTGTTGTCTTGGAGTAAGGTAGATAGGACTATCATTAATTCTATTTTACCACTTATTTTGGTCACATATGCTAGTTAGCATCAAGATTTAGCTCAGCCATTCCATTCCCATCCCAACCAGATGTTCAGCTCAAGTTGCAAAATGTTGATAAATTAAGATGGAATCCTTACGTATTTTCCATTAGATTCATCTCACTCGTTTTAACTCATACTCTATTTCCCCACTGTTCTCCAACCACAATGGTCTTATTAGTTTCCCATAACATTCTAAGTTATTTTATTTTATTTTATTTTTTATTTTTTTATGTTTAAATTTTATTTCTATACTTGCTGTTCCTTCTATCTGAAATAGTCTCAATTCAATCTTCATGGCTCGGGTCCAATGTTATTTCCTCAGAAACTTTCCCCGAGAACCTTCCCTTGAGACCTTCCCTGACCTTTTTACTTACCAGTGCCTCACCCTGCTTTATTTTCTTCATAGCACTTATCTTTATTTGAAAACTCTTGCCTTTCTGGTTTACTTACTTGTTTATTGTCTATGTTCTGTTGCTAAAATGGGAAAAACATGAAAGCACGAACCTCATTTCTCTTTCCCATTGCTATGCTTCTTGTGCTTATGACAGTCAGCGGCACCTATTCGGTGAATAAGAGGATATTAAGACAAAATCCCTGATTGAGATCTCTGTTCATGGTTATTGGAGCATCGTATCTTTTTTTTTTTTTTTTCCGAGAGAATGCAAGCATGAGCAGAGGAGGGGCAGAGAGAGAGAGACAGAGAGACAGAGAGAGAGAGAGTCCCAGGCAGGCTTTATGGCATCAGCACAGAGCCCAATGCGGGGCTCAATCTCAGGAAACCTGAGATCATGACCTGAGCTGAAACCAAGAGTCAGAAGCTTCACCGAATGAGCCACCCAGGAGCCCCTGGAGCATCATATCTATTCTCTGTTTTTCATGTCCTGCCAGTTTAAGTCACTCAGTTCTTAGCTATTTCTCCAGATTTGGGGATCGATCTCGCTCCAACTTCTGGTGCTTACAGTCCTCCTACCTTCGCTCATGTACTTGGCACACGTCCTGGGGCTAACTTTAGCCCTCCCTCTCCCAGATGCTCTGAGATGGACCCAAATGTACCAACTTAATTTCTTGCCATGGCTTCTAATGCCCAAGGTAGCCATAGGATGATAGAAGAGGAAGAAGAAAAAAAAAGCCTAGATTTGAGGCTGATTCTCATGCCATTCTTTGACCTTTGGGCAAATCATTCAGAACATTAAACCTTTCTGAAGCAATGTTTCCTGAGAGGCCAGAGGTGGATGTAAGAGTGGGAAGGAGACTCCCAGGTGTTTGACCTGAGTAAATCGAGCTCTATTGACTAGAGTGGAGGTAAATGCTGGAGCAGGAGGCCTTGCTGGGGGAAAGGCTGCATTTTGGAGGCGTTACTTTCAAAACGTCAATTAGCCATGCAAACCTAGAGGTCATGAAGGCAGCTGCTATGTAAGTCCAGATATTAGGAAAGAGGTCTGGGTGAGAGGTATAATTTAGAACTTTTAATATATTGGAAGTATTTAATGCCTCAAGACTACATGAGATCTTCCTACTGTCACCTACAACATCAGAGGAAAAGAAAGGTGGCCCAAAGTCTGAGGCCTGGGCATGCAACATTTAGAAGCTGGTGCACTGAACAGCAGCCAGCAGATGAAGGGCCAATGAGGGTGAAGAAAATCGCAGAGAATGCAAAGAAATGATGCGTTTTCTCTACAATTTATTTTATATACAACAAGTTTAAAAATATTTATGAAGTATATAATCAGTTCAAGTCACTTCAGGGTAGCAAAATGAATCAGACCTGTCAGGACTCCTAGCTTCAAGGTAACAGTAGTCTGGTAGATGGATAAATGTCTACAGATTATTCAAATGCAAGATAAAAAACGATAAACAAGTCACAACTAACAATGTAAGATTTAAAAGGTGTGGCTACTAAATGCAACGTAGTATCCTGGGTTGGATTCTGAAACAGAAAAGGATGTTAGTGGAAAAACCAGTGGAAACTGAATCAAGTCTGTAATTTAGTGAATAGTATTATAACTTCGTTAATTTCTTAGTTTGGACAAATATGCCACCGTTATTTAAGAGTTAATCTTCAGGGACACTGAGAGACAGGCATGCAGGCAATTCTCTATAATGTCTTTGCGACTTTTCTGAAAACTTAAAATCATTTTCTTAAAAACTTGATTACAGAGTGCAGACATTTAGGTAGGAAAGACCCGGGCAGAGGATGGCTGTATAGGGAAAACCTCATGGAGCAACCATAATTTGTATTGAGTGGGTAGCATTAACACACAAAACTAAAGAGGAGGTATATTCTAAGCAGGGTGAAAACATTTACAAAGGCAAAGAGGTACAGTTCTGACTAACCGGAAAATACCAAACAGCAGTAGCTCTTCCACGAAATGGTTCTAAGTGTCATTTAGATCCATTTCCCTGTTAGTAATTGGGGGACCAATTACTACATCTAGGTTTTGCATCATGTCCCAAATTTCTCGTCTATCACTCAACCCAGTTCCCGCAGAGACTGCCTGTCCTCATCTAGTGGATCTTGTTTTCTTCCTTGACCGATGATGGGGACACGTAGCATATTGTGAACAGCCACTTTGACCCAGCTCTTTTGACATGGGACTATTTTGACATCATCTTACTCATATTACAATTTCAATTCAAATGCCACTTACAAAAACGAAGTCTTTCTTTCTTTCTCAGGGACTCTTGAGCATTTTGTTAGAGGAGTCTCTTAGTACTTGCCCTTTCTGCCTTGTAGTAAAGCAGTGCGTGAGAAAGGACGCAGTGCTGCTGTGCTGAGGCACTCAGGGTCTGGAGTCGCTATTCCATTACCTGCTGTTTGTGTAAGGTGTGACTGTAGTCCTCCTCTTTGACTTTTCTGAATGGCTTCTGCATCCTTGTCATGTTAGTAACTTAACCACTGTGTTGCTGTAAACATGTAAGGAAGTGAAGTGATGTAGTCCAGGGCCTGGAGTAAAAGAAGTGCCTAACGATAGGGGTCTTATGCTCCAGAAGTTTCTCTGAGAGGAGAGGCTGTGTCTTAGTCATCTTGGAACCTCCCCCTACATAACTCAGTGCTTTTTGCCTATTGAGTTGAATACAGGCATAGATAGTTGAGATAGTTTTCAATCACACTTGAGAGTTGTACTGAATGGCTAGTCAGTGTATAGAAATTGTAACGCTTTGCATTGCAGCTATCTTAGCATGAAGGGCTCTCGTCGTATAAATTTTACATAAAGAAATTAAAGATCAAAGAGGTTAAGTGATTTGCTCAAGAGTACACAAGCTGGCTCGTGGTCCTGTTAGTCTTATATTTCCCATTTCACAAAGGTAAGCCAACATATATTAAGTATCTACTCCATGTCAGTCATTATCATGAATGCTTTCAGATAAAGATTTTAAATCAGCACAGACAGAGAATTCTTCAATAAGATCTTGGTATTTGGATGTTACTTCCTGCATTTCACTGATTTCAGCCCTGACTACTGAATCGTACATGGATTGTGAGCAGTTACAATTGAATGCCCCGACCTTAGAATGGATAATGGCCCAGTTTAGCTTGCTGACTAATCTAATTAAGTTCCTAAGGTCATGTGACAAGTTTCGGATTACCTTTCTTACCATAATTCTCTCTTTTCCTCATACCTGCATTCTCTGCTACTCATGACCAAGAAACTCAACATAAGAACACATGGTCAATAAGAGGTGCCTGGGTGGTTCAGTCAGTTAAGCATCCAACTCTTGACTTTGGCTCTGGCCATGATCTCAAGGGGTTCATGAGATTGAGCCTCAAGTGGGGCTCTGAGCTGACGGCCCAGAGCCTGTTTGGGATTCTTTCTTTCCCCCACTCCACTTTTCTCTCTGTCCCTCCCCTCCCCCATGCACTTTCTCTTTAAAAAATAAAGGAAAACAGGAAAAAAAAAAAAAGAAATGGAAAGAACCTAAGTGTGTATCAATGGATGAATGGATTAAAAAGCTGTGAGATACACACACACACACACACACACACACACACACACAATGGAATATAAGTCCACAACAAAAAAGAAGGAAATCCTGTCATTTGTGACAACATGGATGGACCTTGAGGACATTAGGCCAAGTGAAATAAATCAGAGAAAGACAAAACCTATATGTTCTCACTTACACATGGAATCTAAAAGTGCTGAAATAATAGAAATAGAGAGTGAAATGGCAGTTGCCATGTACTGGGGTGGGTGGAGGAAGTGGGGAGTTGGTAGTCAAGGTGTGCAAACTCCCTAGCCATAAGATGAATGAGTTTTGGGGATCCGATGCCCAGCGTGGTGCCTGCAGTGAACGATACTGCATTATATATTTGAAAGTTGTTGAGAGAGTAGAACTTAAATATTATCACCACACACACACAAAACAGTAGTTATGTGAGGGGATGGAGGTTTAACTAAGCTTGCTGTGGTAATCATTTTGTAATATATACAGGTATGAAATCATGACATTGTATACCTTAAACTTACATATAGTGTATGTCAGTAATCTCTCCATAAACTTGGAAAGAAAAAAGAGTAGTGTCTAGGAGAATAGAATTCAGCCAGATACTAAAATATCCCAACCGTCTTGAGGACATGGGAGGATCTTAAAAGGTTTTTAAGCATGGATTGAAATAAACGCACTTAACATCATAATTACCTCTACAGGATATATATTATTTTCTTTTTTCTGATATAGAATGTTAGTGTGTTGATTATTTTATTTGGCTACTGTTATCTTAGATATGACTTTACTGATGAGAGAAGTCTTAGTAGTCAAAAATGGTCCAGAACCATTTCTTGTTTAATTAACTCTTTCCTTCCAAATGCTTAGAGAGTACTCATAAAATTCTGAATGAGAGGAAAGAATTCTCTTTTTGGACAACAGTTTGGTTATCGGGCCATCAAGATGCAGCTCATCTTTGGGGTGCCTGGGTGGCTCAGTCAGTTAAGCACCTGACTCTTGATTTGGGCTCAGATCATGATCTCTCGATTTGTGAGTTCAAACCCTGCCCTGGACCCTGCACTGACAGTGCAGAGCCTGCTTGGGATTCTCTCCCTCTCTCTCTGTCCCTCCCCTGCTCTCTCTCTCTCTCAAAATAAATTATAAACTAAAAACATTTTTAATAAAAAAAAAAAGAATGCAGCCCATCTTTATGCTTATTTAATGTCACTTTGACCTTGAGAGCACTTCAACGTTTTATTCATTATTTATTTCACAAGCTTGTTTAGGTCCTACTGTAAGAAATTGAATCATAAAAGGGAAGCAGAAAGCCCTGTGCAGCCTACAAAACACAGGTCAATCTGGTGAAAAAATGGGTTTAGGAAACAGTGAATTTGTGAAACATAATTTATCAAGTCAAAAGAAATATAGGAGACTTTAATCTATAGCCTTAATGAAAGACCAGAACTCAGATTTATACTTCCACCATAAACAGCTCGAACAATGGACAAAATACCTAAAACAACTGCGTTTCGATGTTTGACAATAGGCATTGTGTATCTGTGACCTCTGATAAATGATTTTTTGGTCATACCCAGAGAAAGCCAGCAATGGGCTTTCCCACAGGCAGGAGATTAATTCATAGCCGAGGCTGAGGGTAGCTCCTGACCCCTCTCCAGTGGGCAAGCCTATTTGGGAAATTGAGAGTAGCCTGGAGCATCTCCTCTGGCCCAGACAAGGCGGCTGAGACACAGCCCCACCTACTGTGGCTTCCAGCCCCATCTAACCACAAGGGCCAATGTAAACACCTGGAAGCTGTGCAGCCCAGTGGTCCTCCAGCCAAAACAAGGGTAGGCAGAACCAATAGTTTATACAGAGCAAAACTAGCAGCCCTGTTTGGCCAGGAAACTTGCATTGTAGGTTGGATTGAGTTAAGATAAGAAACCATGGAGCTTTACTGGTTTTAGAGCTGCTTCTTCTCCCACTGCACCTGAGCAGGGAATCTAATCTGTAAACCCGTTTACCACTGAATACAGCAATACGACCTTTGACCTGTCCAACCAGGGAACCTAACCAGAGCATATGGGAAGCTGGATACCCATCCAACAGCCCTATACCTGGTCGCACTTGAACAGAGAGCAGCACCCATGGCTTCCCTTGTCTGTAGATCAAAATTAGTGGCCTCACCCAACTGGGGACTTCAGCCCTGCCCTCAGGCCACCAAACAATGAGCTGTCTTAGGTCCCAGACCCGGGCCTGCTGCCCTGTCAGGGCAAGGGAAGCTAACCCCTAGTCCCAGCCACTACTGATTATACTATTGATTGATTGATTGATTGCATGAATTGTCCCATATTTGGCCATTGGGATTTCCTTCAAATTGACTCCAGTATCCTTTTGACATATTCCCATCATTTTTGAGTACCTCCTTATTTTCTGGTACCACAAAATATTCCAGATCTATCATGTACTTTTTTTTTTTTTTTTTTTGGTTTCAGTCTTGGAATCAACCATTTCTCCATAGAGCTCTGGTTTCTTTTATTAGGGATTAGTTTAATGTATAGTGAATGAAAATGAGAGCTCATATTCCACCACTTTAAGTCAATCCTAAAATATTAGTCTAGCAAACGGTATGAGTAGTAGATGGTAGTAGAAAGATGAGAAAAGACATGTGGAAGTGTGGGTTTTCATCAAGTGATCGGCTTTAAAACAAAAATTGCTGTTGGCTTTCAGTTTTACCAGCTGAAACATATCTTGGTATTTTAGACACTATTAAACTTTTACTGGAGGCAGAAAGTGATGATGGGGGGGTGGTGTTAAACTGCCCTGTGGGATCTTGCTGGGCTGCACAGAGTTTCAGACATGGGTCATAAGCTGGACCACAGAACTAATGTTTGAGTCATCATAAAATTCTGGGCTCGGAGCACGGTGCACAGAAAGTTAGAGTCAATGCATGAGACACCTTATGCCCCAAATGACTTGATAGTGAGGGATTTGCTCATAACAATGCCCAGGTGAGCTCTGGCTGAAGTTCAACCACCTCTAGGAGGGAATCCAGAAGGGAACTTCAGTGTCTTTTGCACTGAGAAATGGGATTGAGAAACTAGACGACGTTTTCCCTCGGAATTTCTGCAAAAAGAGGAAGTTCAGTCACGATTTTAAAGAAATGAGTATCATTTGGCCCATTTCATTTGGTAAACTCAATTCTCAGAATGACTCTCCTGAATTTTTAATCAGTCTTCAAACATCATTTCGTATCTTTTCAACTCAAGTGTGAAAATTGATATGATTAGCATGTAACTAGAATCATAATACTTGCCTAGTGCCCAAATCCTGAAGCTACTTAGGTAAAATGCCAGGATTTTTTTAAAAATGAAAAAGCCCTCAGAAAGTGTATACGTTTTCCCACCCAAGTTGGCATTAACGGGGGTGGGGGTATGCAGAGAGAATGCACAGTCCTGACATTTTTCAGGAGTACACTGTATCCATTTCTACATTTCTATACCTTTTCTCTAGTCTGTGCTTTTCTGCAACTACTTTTAAAAAAGAGAGAGAGAGACAGAACTGGAAAGAATCTCCTCTCCTTCCATCCCAGTTAGCCTTGGATGTTAAATTAGTTGGAGCTAAAGGGCGCCTGGGTAGTTCAGTCGGTTGAGGTTCTGACTCTTGATTTAGACTCAGGTCATGATCCCAGGACTGTAGGATCAAGCCTGTGTCAGGGTCTGTGAGGAGCATGGAGCCTGCTTGAGATTCTCTCTCTTTCCCTCTGCCCTCTCCCACTCTCACATGCACACACTCTTTTGCTCTCTAAAAAAGAAAGAAAGAAAGAAAGAAAGAAAGAAAGAAAGAAAAGAAAAGAAAAGTTAACTGGAGTTAAGTTAGACTTGCAGTGGATAAAGAACTCACCAGGCCCAAGAATCGTGCTGATGGTGACTCCTTTTTCAGTGGGAAAGCCTAGAAATCTATCAGGGGAAGAAAAAGGTGTTAATACAGGTCTCTTCTTGGGTTTTTCTCCATGTGGCATGTCATTCCTACCCTATAAAGAAGTCATGTGAGCTGCAGCCTTTCATCCCACCCTAGAAGTTGGCCTTGAATTGCCTTGAGAAGTCAGGCAGTGGAGGAGTTCCCTCTCTGGAATGTTGAGCAAGCACATTTTTACCTGATACTATAACCCTGGATTCATCCTTGGCTCTGAAAGCTTCTCCTCCCACGTGGTCTGCAAATCCACTTACCTCATCCCAATTCCCCCCTTTCGTTCTGCGGCTTCATCTGACGTCTGTTTGTAACGGTAACATCTGTTGCTTATCTGCCTTTTAGGGAGTTGTGGAGGTGAGCAAGGTAATGTGTGTTCAAATGAAAGGAGAGCACTTCAGCTGTACCCTCTGCCAGGGGCATAGTGTCACCGAACACATCATCTTGCCAGACTGCCTCATGATTTAATAACACAGGGGGTCCTTTTACATATGGGAAAATATAATTGCCAAAGAGCGAAGAGATTTAGTGGAAACGCAATTGACGATGTAAATAATCCAGATTTAAATCCCAATGCCTGGATTCCGAGGGCTATGTTTAAATTTTTTTTTTCAACGTTTATTTATTTTTGGGACAAGAGAGACAGAGCATGAACAGGGGAGGGGCAGAGAGAGAGGGAGACACAGAATCGGAAACAGGCTCCAGGCTCCGAGCCATCAGCCCAGAGCCCGACGTGGGGCTCGAACTCACGGACCGCGAGATCGTGACCTGGCTGAAGTCGGACGCCTAACCGACTGCGCCACCCAGGCGCCCCCGGGAGGGCTATGTTTAAAACACCACTGTCTTGGGGCACCTGCATAGCTCAATCGGTTGGGCCTCCGACTTCGCTCAGGTAATGATCTCACATCTCGTTCGGGCCACGCGTGGGTCTCTGATGCTGACAGTTCAAAGCCTGGAGCCTGCTTTGGATTCTCTCTCTCTCTCTCTCTCTCTCTTTTTCTCTCTTTCTCTCTGCCCCTCCTCTGCTAGCACTCTGTCTCTCTCTCTCTCTCTCTCTCTCTCTCTCTCTCTCTCTCAAAAATAAAAAAATAAACATTAAAAAAAAAATTTTAAACACCACTGTCTTTCTACTCCATGGAGCGTGCAAGAAAGTTGTATTAACATGTACAAGACCCAACTTTATAGTTACACAAAACTGCAGTTTTCTAGACTCTAAAACACAAGGAAGACTAAGTCTTCCCATAGGAGAATGCATTTAACTAACAATAAGGCTATGTCAAACTACTTAAAAATAACTTTATCCCTGTTGACTTTACATTCATATTAAAGTCTAGTTCTAAGCATGGTTTAAAAACGTTTAAACAATATTAATTCTTTTCTGGCTTAAAAAGTAATATGGGATCAATGTAAACTTCTTTGGAAATGCAGAAAAATGTAATACCAAAAAACGTGAAACATAATATAAATGTAATATAAAAAATTAAGATTAAAGATTATAATTTTGGTTAGTAGAACCTCCAAAATTTCTGTTCCAATTAGTATAATTATATATTTTTTGCATTTTTATTTAGATATTAGTGACATATAACATGTTAGTTTCAAATATACAACATAATGACATATATATATGTATATATTGTGAAATGATAATACAGTAAGTCAAGTCTAGTTACCATCCAACACCATGCATAGTTATACATTTTTGTACGTGATGAGCACTTTGGGATCTACTCTCTTAGCAACATTAAATACACAATACATATTGTTGACTCCAGCAGTTACTATGCTGTACATTACATTCCCATGACTTAGACATTTCACAACTAGAAGTTGGTATCTTTTGACCACTTTCACTCATCTCACCCACCCTCTGCTTCTGACATGACAACCAGCAATCTGTTCTCTGTGTATGTGAGTCCAGCTTTTTGTTTATTGATTATAGGGCTTTTTGGTTTTTTTGGGTTTTTTTAGATTCCACGTATCAGTGAGATCATATGGTATTTGCCTTTCTCTGTCTGACTTATTTCATTTAGCATAATACCCTCAAGGTCCATCCATGATATCACAAACAGCAAGATCTCATTCTTTTTTACGGCTGAATGATATTCCATTATATATGTAAACCACATCTTCTTTATGTGTTCATCCACCAACGAACACTTAGGTTGTTTCCATACTAACTATTGTAAGTAATGCAAATAATGTTGCAGTGAACATGGAGTGTAGAAATATTTTCAAGTTAGTGATTTCGTTTCCTTCAGTTAAATACCCAGTAGTGGAATCAGTGGATCATACGGTATTTCTATTCTTTATTTTTTGAGAAACCTTTATACTGTTTTCCATAGTAGCTGCACCAATTTACAGTCCCACCAGCAGTGCAGAAGGGCTCCATTTTCTCTGCATCTTTACCAATATTTATTTCTTGTCTTGTATATTTTTAGATTACATAATTACATTTATAATTTATAATTACATAAGTTATGTCTGTTATATAACATAATGGCATCTATTATATTAATATTTATTATGTCAATATATTTTATATGTCTATTAATATTTATTAACATTTTATATTAATAAATCCAACATTAAAATATTAAATGGTTCCTACTTCTTTGAAAAACTTCCTTCTTACACTCATTATAAAACTTCTCCTGTGAATTTACACAACCTGAGTTTTAATGACCGCTAGGTATTCTATTAGACATAAATTAGTCATAATTTATGTAAATATTATATAATAATTATGTAAATAACACATTGTTGGGACATGAAGGAGTCTTTTTTTTTTATGTTATTAACAGTGGTCATGGGGCATCTGGGTGACTCAGTCAGTTTGAGCATCCAACTTTGGCTCGCATCATGATGTCGCAGTTCAAGCCCCGCATCGGGCTCTGTGCTGACAGTGAGGAGCCTGCTTGGGATATTCTCTCTCTCTCTCTCTCTCTCTCTCTCTCTTCCCTCTCTCTGCCCCTCCCCCACTCATGCTTTCTCTTTCTCTTTCAAAATAAATAAATAAAATCTTAAAAATTTTTTAAAAAATATGAAAAATTTTAAAAAGTGGTCCAATTTATATTCATATACTTGAATCTTTATGCACATCCATAACCTTTTCCTTAGAATAAATACATATAGGTGAGATATATGTGTATGAAATTCAAAAGTTTTTATCACATATTGCTATATTGCCTCGCCCCACGTTATACTCTTCAAGCACTATCTGTTTTCCTGTCTCTTTGTTGTAATCATTAGGATTGCATCTGGCTATAGGAAACAGAAAAAATCTGATCACAGCCATTTAAAAAAGATGTCTATTTGTCTAGGCCACAAACACAAAACAAAACAAACAAACCAACCAACCAAGGGTCAGAGCCAACCTGATACCGGTGCTCAACATCATCGGAGAGCCTGTCTTCTGATTTTCAGCTTTGCCAAGCAGCATTTGGCTTACATTCTGGGTGTTGCAAAATCACCAGGGCATTCACCCATACGGTGTTGATATTGTGGGTCCAAAGCAGGAGGAAAGCCCCCTAACTTTCTTGCTGTGAGACTTCATCATTTGTTTGGGAAGGCCCTTCCCAGGGACATATTTCACGGTCTATATTTGATGGTAGCACAGCTCTCATTACCAGGGAGCTGGGAGGGTGGTTATTTTACCCTTCCAGATTCTATAATAGGAAAAGGCAGGAAGAGGACTTTGAATGTCTTTGGGGTAGTCATCCTCAGGGCTTGCAACACAGGCCATCCCTACTTGAAGGTTTTTAAAAACATAATTCCAGAACACATGGGCCAGCTGCCCTGTGTATGGCAGCCCTATACTTTGGTATTAATTAAAAAACTATTTTCAAATGTACCTCCTTTACCATTATTATTATTTTTTTTGCCCAGTTATAGTCTTTGCTCATAGTTCTAAGTGGGTATTTGTGATACATTTGGGGTTAACATTATACATACAATTTTGTATTATCTTTTTCACTCAATATATTATTTCACATGCATTTTCCCACGCCATTACACATTTTAAAAATTGACATCAAATAGCTACCTAATACTATATCATATGATTATATGATCAGTTTATTTTTATCTTCCCCCAATTTTCCCTTTGTGCTCTCTTGATTAATTCTGTTTTGAACGGCTCTGTGTTTAATTTTTAGTCTGCATCTTGGATTATCAGGGTTCTATGAATGTTGACTTCTATCTACTTTGATACCGTGATCTAATACCTTTTTAAAAGTTTTGTAAATGTTTTTAAAAACTCTTTTTCAATGCTAGTTTCATTCTGGAATCGATTCGGATTTTTAGGAATGTTGTCAAGATAGCGCAGAAGGTTCCCATAAATGCTGTACCCAATTTCTCCAATTGTTAACACCTAACATTAGTAGCATACATTTGTCACAACTAACAAGTACATACTGATATATTATTATTCCCTACAGTCTGAACTTTATTGAGACATCCTTAGATTTTACCTGTTGTCCTTTTTCTGCTCCAGATTCCCATCCGGGATGTCAGTTAATCATCATGTCTCCTTAGGAACCTGCAGAGTATAGCAGTTTCTCAGCCTTCTGTTGGTTTTGATGACCTTGACAGTTTTGAGGAATACCGGTCAAGTATTTTGTAAAATCTTAATTCATACTTGTATGTTTTCCTCATGACTGGACAGAGGTTATGAATTTGGGGGAGGTAGAATATCATTTGCTGCCAACATGACCTACCACCGATGATGTTAAGCTTGATCACTTGGCAGAGGGAGTGTTTGAAGGTTTCTGCTTCGTGAAGTTACTCTTCCCACTTCTTTCCATATTGTACTCTTTGGAACCAAGTCACTATGAGCAGCCCAGACATAAAGGGCGGAAGTTATTCTCTTTCCTTGAGGGGGCAGTATATATACAAAGTATTTGGAATTGTTCTGTATGAGTTAGTTATTTATTCAATCATTTTTTTTTTAATTTTTTTTTTTCAACGTTTATTTATTTTTGGGACAGAGAGAGATAGAGCATGAACGGGGGAGGGGCAGAGAGAGAGGGAGACACAGAATCGGAAACAGGCTCCAGGCTCCGAGCCATCAGCCCAGAGCCTGACGCAGGGCTCGAACTCACGAACCGCGAGATCGTGACCTGGCTGTAGTCGGACGCTTAACCGACTGCGCCACCCAGGCGCCCCTATTCAATCATTTATTGATGTCACTATGAACTCATGGATATTTGTTACATACTTCGGGTTATAATTCAACACTATGTTATATTTCTTCTTGTTCAAATTGTTTCAGCTTTGTCCACTGAGAACTCTTCTATTGATTCCTGTGTCCCTTCGGCATGCTTTCATCTTTGGTTTTGTATGGTGGTGTTTGAGGAGTTTTGTTGTTGTTACTCTGGTTTTTGTTTTGTTTTTTAGCACTTTTTTTCTTTTTTTTACTTTATGAGACTACAAAGTTCTCCAGGCTTATCTTGTGTATTTCTTGCCCCAGTCCTGGAATCAGCAATTCAGCGATGGAGTCTGGTTCCTTTTACTGGAGAATAGCATTAGAAACCAAGATGTGGACACTGGGTTTATTTAGTATTTATACCCTGTAATCATGGACATATTTTCTACAATTTTTAATTTCTACAATTTTAATCTAGTTTTCATTGCAACTATATATATATATATACACACACACAGAATATATAATTAATATATATATACATATATATACACATATATTAATTATATATTCTGTGTATGATATCTTCAATTTAAACCTCTTCTTTGTGCCCTGCTCTTGACAGGAATAAAGCAAGGATGTTTTCAAGCATACACGACGTTTCTTTTAATATTAATGTGAATAAAGGTGATGCATGGGTATTTGCTTAATGGGGAGAGACCCTTCACCCTTCCTGGGGTTACCTGAAATTCGCAGCCTCGGCCATGGCCACCCTTTACAAGCTCTGTGAACTTGCACAGGAGGAACCAGAAGCCCCACGGCATCAGTTTGCATCACTTCAGCACACCCAGCCATGAAAAGAGTACTTTTTTGTAAGTTTATCTTCCTTTTTATTTCCCACTAAATAGCCCCAAGATTCTGCCTCTGAAAAATTTTACATAGCAAAGTAGTAACAGAGTAAAATATATCCTGATTTGAACCTCCATTTTATATCCTCCCATGTTAACACCATTTTTGTGAAATGAGGAAACAAAAAGAACAAATTTCAGAAATATGAAGAGACCTTTTCATTTTTTATGCAGGCACTGTAGGCATTGGACAATGACAGAGATCATTGGCATCAGAGCTAAAATAAGAACAGAGAAGTAATGCAATGGGGAATCCATCAATCACATTACCAGCAAATGGCACACTAATCATTTATCTATTATTTATCATACAAGTAAGTGTATCCTGTCTAGACTGCAGAAGTGCTTAAATACAAAGGTGTCAATAATTATAAATAGAGAATAACTTTATTAAATAATAATAAACATTAATTCTAAGTTAAAATGAATGGAATATAAGGAAAACCCCTTCTAGGTTGTATTTATCAACATAACCTATTCTAGGAAAATTGTTATAAGGATTATGGCTTATGTCGGCTACTAAATCTGATTCAGGGAACTGGGTAAAAAAAATACACGTTCAGATTTCAAATTAAAACAAAATTCATGCTAGATAGAAAAGATCCCTAAATGAATAGAATTTTATATTTACATAACTGATGGTTTTAGTATTTCCAAATATTTTTTATTTCATTTTCCAATTTTTACTAATAAGTTTCATGTCCAATAAAAAAAGCTACAGCAGGTAGCTTCCCTCGACTACGTTTCCAATCATGACTTCTGTAGCCTTAAACAAGGAAAGATCACTGTCAAAGACAATCGCCATTATAATTTTGGCTAAATCACAAAATGTAGTGTGGAATTCACCACCTAGTTAGATAAAGCCTGAAAGCGTCCGTGAATGTTCCTAAATTTTGTGTCATTCCAAGACCAAATTTCCCCCCTTTCGATGAGTTGTTTATTTAAAAGAGTATTTCATTAGCAGCCTGGCCAGTGACTCACAGTGACACAGGGCAGTGAGTCAGGTGCCAGGACTGGCAGAAGGGCCGACTCTGTCCTTTGGGAAAGCTGACCCAGGTCCTAAGGCTGACAGCTGGGCTCAGGCTCATGGGCATTTACTCAGAGAAAATTGACTGAGGACACCCTCCGTGCCAGGAACCATGGGGGCCCCTGGCGATCATGATCGTCGTCTAGGGGGTCCTTGGCACACATGTCAGAGGGCTGGGGTCACAGAGGAGACCCATGACACAGAGTCAGAATCTCAGTGGGTGGTGGGTCCTACCCACGGGAGTCCCAGGTGTCCCTGGGGAAGCAAGGCCTTAACTAGTGGGCCAGATTTCAGGGACAAGATTCCAATATCACAGGGATTTGCCCAGAAAATAACAAGCTGCTAGCTTCCTGAGGAGAACCAGGCAGGTTATTTAACAAATATCTTGAATTGGATTAAGGCAGAAGCCCAAATTTAGAATGACAGGCATGTAGCAAAGGGTGGGTTTGGGAACAAGACCACTTTTTGAGAATATGGCACAGAAGTGAGACTGTGATTAGGGCATGAATGCAGAAATCAAAGGTCAGCAGGAGATATTTTATTTCTAAATCAAATAAAAAGCAAAGGGATCTTGTGTCAGAAAAATCTGTTTTTGGAACAGAGCACCATGGAAAGAAAACCTGTACTTCAGGACAGATTTGCTGCCTTAGCAGGACCCTTTGATATGAGCCCAACTTAATAAAGACAGGACTCAGTCAAAGGCTTCTGCCTGTAGGACTGGAGCAGCTTAAGGCAGGGACTGGACTGTGGGGAAGGGGGCAGTACAGAGGCTCAAATCAGCAGCCCTGATAACTCACCAGAAGGTGGGGCCCTGAATGGGATCCTAGGTCAGAAGAAGGTCACTGGGTAAAAACTAAGGGTGTCTGAATAAAGTATGGACTTCAGTGAATTAGAATGTATCATTTGTGTACTCTTTGTTACAAATGTATCATACAATGTCAGATGATAACAATAGGAAAATCAGGGTATAGGGTATCTGGCAATCCTCTGTACTACCCTTGAAACTTTTCTATAAATCTAAGACTTCAAAAGTGAAAGCTTGGGGTTCCTGGGTGGCTCAGTCAGTTGAGCATCTGATTTCGGCTTGGGTCATGATCTCCTGGTTCATGGTGCGAGCCCCACGTCGGGCTCTGTGCTGACAGCTCAGAGCCTGGAGTCTGTTTCAGATTCTGTGTCTCCCTCTCTCTCTCTGCCTCTCACCCACTCACGCTCTCTGTCTCTCTCTCAAAAATGAATAAACATGAAAAAAAAAATGAAAGCTTACTTAAAAAGAAATAGACTTCTTGCCAGTTCTCTCTTCTTTATCCTCTTTCTCTTGTAAACCCTTCCCCCTGTTCAATGAGAAAACAGCAATTCTAATTCATTTGATCTGGGTGTTTCTGCTATTATACAACTCAAAATGTCTTTCCAGTAATATAACATTTCTGCATATATTTTATGTATATCATATGCAAAAACTGACCCGTTTGTCTACATACTGCTCCCTTTGTATTGTTTTAAGAAGGAAGAACAAGGCATACTATGACTTCAAATACAATAACTAATTTGAAAGAAATGCTTTTTATCAATTTGCAAAAGCACATTTTAAAAACAATTTCAATGATGATTAAAAAAACAGAATCAGGGGCGCCTGGGTGGCGCAGTCGGTTAAGCGTCCGACTTCAGCCAGGTCACGATCTTGCGGTCCGTGAGTTCGAGCCCCGCGTCGGGCTCTGGGCTGACGGCTCAGAGCCTGGAGCCTGTTTCCGATTCTGTGTCTCCCTCTCTCTCTGCCCCTCCCCCATTCATGCTCTGTCTCTCTCTGTCCCAAAAATAAATAAATGTTGAAAAAAAAAATTTAAAAAAAAAAAAAAATAAAAAAAAAAAAAAAAATAAAAAAACAGAATCAGATTGTCAAGAATCTCTTGACAATAAAGATTAGCTTTCAGATTAAAACTTGAAGTCATGCTACATTTAGGTTACTTCCTCACTTCTTTTACTTCTTTTCTTCGTCTCTCCCTTTCCTTTTTCTTTTTTTTTTTTTTAATTTTTTTTTCAACGTTTATTTATTTTTGGGACAGAGAGAGACAGAGCATGAACAGGGAAGGGGCAGAGAGAGAGGGAGACACAGAATCGGAAACAGGCTCCAGGCTCTGAGCCATCAGCCCAGAGCCCGACGCGGGGCTCGAACTCACGGACCGCGAGATCGTGACCTGGCTGAAGTCGGACGTTTAACCGACTGTGCCACCCAGGCGCCCCACCCTTTCCTTTTTCTCTCCCCTCATCTCCTTCTTCTGTTCTGTCTTCCCATCATTCCCATTTTCCTTATTTTACACTTTAATAGATTTGAAGTCCTTACTTAGATAGGTCTTCTTTGGATTCTTCCACATTCCAATGTCGTTTAACTCCCTGTGAATAAGTATAATCTGAGTATGTATTTGTATCCAATAGTATTTTGTTGAAAATCTGCAATTGCATTTGATAACTATAGATATCTAGCTCAATCTCATATTTTGATAAAGACATTGGGGTTTAGGGTTTGGAAAGGCTGCCCAGGATGAGCTATGCTATTCCATGTGTTAATAAATAGCACCACTGGGCCTAAATCCAGTAGTCTACCTCAGCCAAATGCACATTTTACTGCAGTCTTGCCTTCACTCCATAAAAATTACTTTGTTTTCAGAGTTACTCTTGAAATTTCCTTTCCTATAAAAAGAAAGACAAGTTTGTGCCAATAACTATTTGCCTGAACTTTATCATCTATTGTTCCAGCAGGATGTTGTGAATCCTTTTACAGCCTGACTATATTATCTCTTTAAAAGGCGATGCTGGGGAAAAATTCACGATTCTCTTACTTACATGAAAATGCCAGCTAGTTAATAATTTATAAAATAACTTTACTACCATATGGATTTCTCTCCCATCTAATCCCATTTCGCAAGTACGTATATGCGCTAAAATTTTAATAGTGTAAACAGTGGTGTTGTTTTTTAAGATCGTCTCTCTGAAGAGTTATAAAGCCGTGAAGGAAAGGAAATTTGTTAGCCTTGAAGGAGATGCTGTAAGAATATACAGTTACTTGTAGGAACAGCCATGCTGGTTCGTATGTTCTGGACTGTTCTTTATTTTGTGGCTGTGGTCTATTTGCTGCAATTTTCTCTAAGGGAATTTCTGCCTCTATCACAGGTGATCTGTGTTCCAAAAGAGCTACCCAAGTTAATTTCTAATGACTTTCCATTCCCTGTAAGTCAATGTCCTGCTACGTTAAGCATATCTTTTCACATCCTTAGAGCATCTGTTCTGCCCAACCTGGCAGCTGCTTCAGGTGGTTTTTCCTGATGGCGACTCCTATCATCTTATTTGGCTTTCAGAGATGGTTCAGGAAACAATGGAAGACTATTTAGAGATGATTGGAGATGGCTCACTAGATCAGTCTGTTGCTTTGGCAGGCATGAGTTCCTGGTTTTGGTGACTAGGGGACCCTACCCTGCAGTGTTTGGTTTGTCACTCGGTGACTCCGGCATTCTGGTCGTAGGCAGAGCCCTTTGGGCTGTCCATCAGTCAGTGCAGTAGACAATCCTAGAGAAATCAGTGGAAAAGGCAAAGCAAAAATCTCTGTGAGACCTATTCCACATATTTAAGACTAGCTTGTCATTCAAAATTTCTTCTCTTCTGGCATTTAAATCAGAGCTAGACACAAGTTTAACTTTGAATTCCCATTTATACCATACATTCTTAATTTTCATTTTTCTTTGTTTTATATTTTCTAATATAATAGCATAGGCATTATAGGCCATTCCATTATATGAAGGTATTGTTACTCATTTGACCAGTCCTTCAATCACGGACATTTGGATCATGTTTGTTTTCGCTGAAGGTAACATTATCATACATATATCTATGATTACTTGAGGCACTATTTCTGCAGGGTAAATTCCCAGAGGAAAAATTACTAGGACAAAGTATTATTTCAATTTCTATTTTCCCCAGGAATGTATGAAAAATCTCTATTTCCCTACAGTCCTACATCATGTTGTCAATTTTTTATCCCTTTTAGTCTTTACCAGTGTTAAGCAAAATTTACCTTTATTTAATTATAAGTGAGATTGAGCATATTTTTAAAATCATGTTTAATGATTATCTGTAGTTCTTTTGTAAATTTTATGTTAGTATTCTTTGTGCATTTTCTGTACTGGTGTTTCCCTTTATCTCACACATTTGTTTTAGAATTTAACACATTGACTGTTAAATCTCCCTCCTTTTGTTGTTTGTCTTTTATCCGTTTATACTGTCCCTTCTATTCATCTTTTTCTTCATGGTTTCTATCATGATACTATTTAACAAGGTGTTCTCCACATAAACTTTGTTTTCTCATCATACGTTTATTATTTTTGCATTGTGTTCTAATAAATTACACGTCTAGACTTCACTAATCTTTTTAATATTTTTCTTTATTGATCTTATTTATTGATTTTCAAATGAAATTTAAAATTAATGTTCAGGGGCTACTGGGTGGCTCAGTCGGTTAAGTGTCTGACTCTTGGTTTCAGCTCAGGTCATGACCTCATGGTTTTATGAGTGCGGGCCTTGCATTGGGCTCTGTGCTGACAGTGCGGAGCCTGCTTGGGATTCTCTCTCTCTCCCTCTCTCTACCCCTCCCCTGCTCATGTTGTCTCTGTCTCTCTCAAAATAAATAAATAAACTTAAAAATTTTTTTAAAATTTTTTTGAGAAAACCCATAGGGCCTAAAGCCATTTTGTTGGAGTTTTGATAACATTTTCAGGATTTCTATGAATATTGACCTATTTAGGCTTACTACATTTTAGTTAGTCTAATTCAGTGGTTTGTGTCTTCCAAGAAAAATACCTATTTTAAGTTTTTATTTATAAGAAAGTGTACAAACTTTATTTTAAAATTATTATTTTCTTTTTTATATCCTTTTCTCTTTGTTAATATTATGTTTGTATTTTCTTCGGTTTTATTTTGGCTAGACTTACAGGGGTTGATTATTTGCTTTGTCCATTTTGTTTTGTTTTTACAGTTTTTAAAATAATAGCTCACTTTTTTACCAATAAACTCTAATATTTGGCTTTCTCATTTTTATTTATTTTTTATTTTTATTTATTTATTTATTTAACGTTTATTTTTGACAGAGAGAGAGAGACAGAGCATGAGCGGCGGGGGGTGGGGGGGGGGTGGGACAGGAGAGAGGGAGACACAGAATCCAAAGCAGGCTCCAGGCCCCAAGATGTCAGCACAGAGCCCCCAACGTGGGGCTTGAACTCACAGACTGCAAGATCGTGACCTGAGCTGAAGTCAGACGCTCAACCTACTGAGCCACCCAGGCGCCCCTTGGCTTTCTCATTTTTTAATCATTCTTTTCAGATTCTCCTCTTTCTTTTGATTTGGTTTACTCTTTTTAACTTTACCGAGTTACATATTGAAATGATTTTAAGTAAAATTTCTTCTAAGGTATAATTTAGCTACTTCTCATACAATAATATTATATTATCAGGTTTCTTTCATCTTTGTTACAGGAGTTATCTAGAAGATGGTATTTTTATTTTCACCTTATATTAAAAATTGACTGTTTTTGATGTTGAGGTTTACGTTTATTGCCTTGAGTCAAGACATATTTCTTATATGAATTATTAATTTTTGAATACATAAACTTTTAAATTACAGAAGTAGCATAGGAATACATTATGATTGTGAAAGATTCATGTACTGTATATAAAGCAATTTCCCCCAGTCCCATCTCTAGTGGCAACTTTAGTTATTGGTTTGTTGTATATTCCTTCAACTTCTCTTCTCTTCATTTGTATGCTATCACTAGTGACTTGTATCCTACTACACTTCTTGTATGTGAGCTTGTCTTCTATAGGAGCTACATTTTCTAGGGATCCCAACCTCCTGTAGGGACTTCTCCAGGGTTGGAGATTTTAAGTGCTTGAGGGAGAGAATCAAGACTCCTGGCATTAGATTTCTTGCATAAAGCAGAGAGCAGGAAACCCCTGATATGTCTATGAATAGGAACCTGAAATTCTCCACCCCTCAGCAGGAGTTTGAGAATAAATCAAGATACCTGCCTTAGGCTTAGGACAAAATACATTCACATAGCTTCAGAGACCTAGAGTCAGAAAATCAAGGAAGAATTCCTTCAAAATTATTGGATCCACAGAGCCAGGGCAGAAGCAACACAAAACTGCTCAATACTAGGGCCCAAAAGTATGTGATGAACTCTTTAAAGATATTAAGTAGCTAATCATGATGGAAGATAAACTGCAGACCAGGAAATGGAAAGTTAATTTCTGAAAAAATAAAAATATTATACTCACTGGAAAGGGATTTGAATATTAGTATGTTTAAATCATTCAAGTAAAGAAAGTATTTGGTCCACAAAAGGAAAGAAATGTCTGTAAATCAAGAATAAGTGAATATGGGAAAGAACCTAATTAAAATCCTAAAAACGAAAAATACGTGGTTGTTGATATAAGAAAAACAGTACAGAAGTTAATAGTAGATTAGATGCAACATAAGAATAAACAAGTAAATTGAAAGACAGATTTAAGGAGATAACTGAATTCAGCTAACAAGGATAAAGAGATAGAAAATACAAAAGTGAATTTAGGGGGCTTGAAGGGTCAATGGAGGAGTTTTCCTATAGGAGCTTCTAAAGAAGAGAATAAAGAAAATGAAGGAAATATTCAACAAGTTATATAAATAGTATGTGAACATTTTTTAGAATTTAATAAGTGCTGAAAATGCACATGTATTTAAGTATACAATCTACATCTAGATACATTCATGCAAAACATAAATTATAAAAAAGCAAAACCCAAAAAATCCTGCAAGCCACCAAAGGGAAGGTCGAGGCTGCCCATAAGGAATGAAAAGCAGACTGACTACAGATTTTTCATTGGCTTCAATTAATTCTAGAAGACAATGGTAAAATGCATTTAAAATACTAAAGAAAGTTTACCTTCAGTTTATAATTTAATCCCAATATATATTATTCAAGATTTGTCACAAAACATATTTCCTGAGACATCTAAAAATGAAGTTTATTCTCACCCTGTGCTCATTTAAAGAATTATTTTAAAATATAATTCAGCAGGAGCGCCTGGGTGGCTCAGTCAGTTAAGCGTCCAACTTCAGCTCAGGTCATGATCTCGCAGTCCGTGAGTTTCAGCCCCGCATCTGGCTCTGTGCTGAGCTCGGAGCCTGGAGCCTGCTTGGGATTCTGTGTCTCCCTCTCTTTCTGCCCCTCCCATGCTCATGTTCTGTCTCTCTCTCTCTCAAAAATAAATAAACATTTTTTTTAAAAAAAAGAAAAGGTCGGGCGCCTGGGGGGCTCAGTCCGTTGAGTGTCCGACTTTGGCTCAGGTCATGATCTCACAGTCTGTGAGTTCGAGCCCACATTGGGTTCTGTGCCAATAGCTCAGACCCTGGAGCCTGGAGCCTGTTTCAGATTCTGTGTCTCCCTCTCTCTCTGCCCCTCTCATGCTCATGCTCTGTCTCTCTCTGTCTCTCAATAATAAATAAATGTTAACAAAAATTTTTTTAATATAATTCAGCAAAAAGTATCAATACTGAAAGAAGGAATATGATGCAAGAAATAACAGAGTATACAAGAATCAGAAAAATAGATTAGCAAATCTAAATCATCATTCACTAAATAATAATAGAATTAGCTTTATGTTAAAAACAAGATGGAAATAAAATGCTAATTGTGTCATGAAACATGGAAGGAAGATCAAAGGGAAGCTAAAGGCTGTTAAGGTCCTTGAGCTTTTCAAAACCGAAATGGTTTTATACTTTTATGCTTTATTTTATACTTTATGAGACAATTAAAATAATAGATATGTAGCCTATACACAGCCTAGGTGGCTCAGTTGGTTAAGTGTCCAACTCTTGATTTCAGCTCAGGTCATGATCTCACATTTCATAAGATCAAGTCCCAAGTTGGGCTCTGTGCTGATAACATGGAGCCTACTTGGGATTCTCTCTCTCCCTCTCTCTCTGCCCCTCCCTTGATCATCCCCACCCCCACCAAAATAAATAAATAAACATTTAAAAATAGATATGTATATTAAATTTCACATGTAAACACTCAGACATTAAAAATAAAACATACATATTTGAAAACGGTCAAGAAAATAAAGAGGGCTATCAGGAAACAAAATCAAATGGAAAACTTGATTCATTTTTATCACAAACATGCGACAATGTGTATAAGTAACAGAATAAATAGAACTACTCACATTTACAAACAGAGACACTCATTTGATTTTTTTTCAAGGTTTACGTGAACGTTGGAAAAAGCAATTAATAAGCATTATCTAATTTATTTGTATAGAATCCTTCTCTTAGATGAATAAAAAATTCTTCTCAACCATATATTGAACATTAACCAAACTTCATATGTCACCAAAGAAATGGCATCAAATCATAAGAATCATCATTACAGAAATCATGGCATCTGCCCACCATGCATGGAAATTAGAAATCTACATACCAAATCATGTAGGATATAGCTAAAAGCAAAGAAAATTTTATTTAAAAATACAAACTATTGGAAATGAATTAGGTAAATGCAAATGCTCAACTCGAACAGTTATAAAAGAAAACAATACACGTAAGTTTGCAGAACTAAGAAAATGATAAATGTAAATATACAAAAAATAGATAAAAACTATTAGATTTTGAAAATATCAGTAAGTAAGATAAACTTCCAGTAGGGCTGATCAAGAAGAAAAAGGAAGTCATAATGACATAATATTAGAAATAATATAGAAGCACAGATTTGGTAGACAATAAATCATAAGCTAATATATCAATAACTTTATGGTAATGATTTTGAGAAATTAAGTGAACAACTTTATTTGAAATGTAATTCATGAAATTGACCCAAATGGAAATACCCAATATGAACAATTATTTAAAAAATTGAACGTCTAGTCACAATAATCTTTGATCACCCATTGCAAAAGAGGTTCTATTCCCAGTTTTGCAAGTTTTTAACAAGCCATCAAGAAATAGATAATTTTTATTTTATACCAAATATATAAAAAAAGTTAGAAAACTATCCAGCTCACTTTATAATCTTAATATTAAATTTGAACAATCACAGGATTGAAAATGCAAAGTGAGGCCAGGCACACTTATGCACATGGAAACCCAAAGTGTAAAATAAATACTAGCATATTTTGCCAGACTGTAGGTACTGTTACCAGTCTTTTTAAACTTTTCAAACAATGCTATTTGGTTTTTCCTTTTTCTTTTTTTTTCTTTATTACTAGGTTGAAAGTTTATTTTAAATCTTTCTTTCCTGATACATGCATTTAAGGATAAACATCTTCTTCTGAGTACTCAGAATACTCAGAGTACCTGAGAATGGGGTTTCCATATCTAAAGCACACTGGCCCATGCAGCCGGGCACTGCTCCCAGCTGTAGGCTGCTGCCTGCTCTGGGGGTACCTGGGGCATACAGAGGGGTTGACTCACCTGGTTGCTCTTGCTGAATTACCCCAACTAATCACCCAGTCCTTTTGTTGCTTTTCTAACTACTGCATCTACATACACAGGACATGAAGAACTCTTTTCTGTATGCATTTTGACCATATATTTCTTATTCAATTGGCTTTGTTTTCCACCTTTCAGTTATTCGATATAGCTTCTGATCCACTGAGGCCCCTTTTTAAATCATCCAGGAAGGTTCTAGATTTACTCATTAATTTTATATTTTTAGGGAACTTCTAAGGAATTGGGACGGTAGGAAAAACTATAACATTAAGTATGCTTTATATTTTGTGATAAACTTTATTTGTATCTAGTGATAAGTTTTATAGTCTTGCATTTTACATTTAGGTAGATGTTCTATTTTGAGTTGATTTTTGTGAAAGGTGTAAGATCTCTGCCTAGGTTCATTTATTTTTTTTTCCCCACATGGACATCAAGGATTTCCAGCATCAGTTGTTGAAAAGACTGTCCTTTCTCCATTGAATTGCCTTTACTCCTTTGTCAAGATCAGTTGACTGTATTTGTTATTTTGTTTATTTTTTAATTTTTTTTATGTTTTATTTTATATTTGGGAGAGAGAGAGAGAGAGAGAGAGAGGGATAGTGCACCAGCAGGGAGGGGCAGAGAGACAGAGACAGAATCCGAAGCAGGCTCCAAGCTCCAAGCTGTCAGCACAGAGCCTGATGCAGGGCTCAAATGCACGAGCAGTAAAATGATGACCCACACCCAAGTCAGATCCCCAACCTACTGAGCCATCCAGGCATCCCTGTTATTATGTGTGTGTGTGTGTGTGTGTGTGTGTGTTTAAGCTTATTTATTTTGAGAGGCAAATAGAATGAGCAGGGGAGGGGCAGAGAGAAAGGGAGAGAGAGAATCGCAAGCAGTTTCCCCAATGCAGGGCTTGAACTCAAGAACCTTGAAATCATGACCTGAACCTAATTTAAGAATCAACCAATTAACTGAAAGCCATGCAGTCACCCCCAGTTGACTGTATTTGTTTAGGTTTATTTTGCTCCATTGCTTTACATGTCTATTCTTTTTTTGTTTTAATGTTTTTATTTATTTTTGCAACAGAGACAGAGCATGAGCAGGGGAGGGGCAGAGAGAGAGGGAGACACAGAATTGGAAGCAGGTTCCAGGCTCTGAGCTGACAGCACAGAGCCCAACGCGGGGTTTGAACCCACAGACTGTGAGATCATGACCTGAGCCGAAGTTGGACGCTTAACCGACTAAGCCACCCAGGTGCCCCTACATGTCTATTCTTTCTTCAATACCACACTGATGACTATAGCTTCATAGTAAGTCTTGAAGTCAGGTGGTATCAGTCCTCCAAATTTGTTTGGTTTATGTTGGTTATTCTGGGTCTTTGGCCTTTCCATAAAAACTTAAAATTAGCTTTCCAAAATAACTTGCTGATATTTGACTGGGATTGCATTGAATAGACATATAACATAGGGAAGAACTGACATCTTAACAATATTGAGTCTTCCTACACATAGGCATGGAATACCCATTTATTTAGATAATTTTTTTATTTCTTTCATCAGAATTTTGCAATTTTTCTCATATAGATCTTGCACATATTTTTATACCTAAGTGTTTCATTTTTGGTACTAATGTAAATGATATTTCTTTTTTACTTTCAAACTCCAACCTTCATTGCTGTTGTACAGAAAAAGAATAAGATTTTGCATATTAACCTTGCATTCTGAAAATTTGTTATAATCATTTATTAGTTCCAGGAATTTTTTAATTCATTCCTTGGAATTTTCTACATAAGCAATTCATATCACCTATGAACAAAGACAGCTTCATTTCTTCTTTCCTGGTCTATATATTTTTATTTCCTTTTCTTGTCTTAGTGCGTTAGCAAGGAATTTTACTACAATGTTGAATAGGATTGAAGAGAGAGAACATCCTTGTCTTGGTCTCGATCTGAAGGAGAAAGCATCTAGTTTCTTGCCATTACATATAACGCTAACTGAAGGTTGTTTTTTTTTAATGTTCATTAGTATATGGAGGAAATTCCCCTATATTCCTAGTTTGCTAAGATTCTTTAGCATGAATGGGTGTTAGATTTTGTCAAATGCTTTTTCTTGCATCTGTTGACATGATGATATGATTTACGTCCTTTAGCCTATCGATATGATGGATTACATTAATTGAGTTTTGAATGCTGAACAAAACTTGCATACTTAGCACAAATCGCACATGGTCATGTTGTATAATTTTTTATATATTATCAAATTTGATTTGCTAATATTTTGTTGAAGATTTTTACATCTGTATTAGTGAGAGATACTAGTCTGTATTTTTCCTAACCTAACTATAAACTTTAATCAGTAATAATGATTAATTTTAACAAATGTCCATGCTAATGCAAGATATTAATAATAGGGGAAACTATGTGTGGCAGGGTGAATGGAAGTGTTCAGGGACTCTCTGTACTTTCTGTTCAATTTTTCTATACACCTAAAACTGTTTTAAAAAATAACATCTATTAATTTTTATAAAATAAAAAAAAATGCTCTAAGAAAAGTTTTAGATCCAGTTCTGCCAGTAATTAACTTTAGGCAAGTCACTTAACTTTTTGAGCCTGTTTCATCATCTCTAAAATAAAGGACCTGGATTAGTTGATGTTAAAGTTTCCTCCAAATAGAAGAGTCTATCATTCTGTGGCTATCAACATAAAGATGTCTGGCCTCCAATAAATATTAAGGTCGAAGAGAAGAGAATTTTGAAAGAAAATAATTCATCAATTTAAGCAAAACTTGAACATCATTACACAATTCTGGAAAATAAATTACACTGAATATAATTATTGGATGAATCTGATAATCACATGTAGTTTATGTGAAAGGAATAGTAAAGAAATGGAGCATAGGTAGCTATTGACAAAGCATTCATTTAAAGAAGATAGAGTTCAAGTTCTTAAAAGAACTTCAGATGCCTCTGGTGCTATGAAATTAAATGACATGGTCAAATGATTTAAAAAAAAAAAAGATTGTCAATAATGGAGGTTTCATGAAGGTTATTATAAAGTGATGTGTGGGCTTGTGGAACTCTTATCTCATATTTTCTCATCCTTATGAATCAGACAACGAAGGCTACAAGATGCTGAAATACAGATGTTGTGTCTGACTGATATGTTTCTGTCAGTATCAATGTGGGTTCAGCAGGCAGCTGCTTGTGAGGGGGGTGTCAGAACTGTAAAATATGAGAAAACACAACCCAAATCATATGGCTCATCAGTAGCAGAAAGGGAATTAGAACCTGGGATGGGATATGCATGGACTGGCCTCATCAGACAGCATGATGCAAAGATTAAGAACCCAAAAACCTGGTTTTATATCCCAGCTCTGCCATTTACAGGCTGTGTGATCTTGGGAAGTTTGTCTATTTTTCTCTACGTCTCCATAAGCTCTTAGGTACAATGCAGATAATAGTGACTATCCTTCATGAGGATGGAATGAGTTAATATTTATAAAGAGCTAGGATCAGAGCCTGGTCCACAGTAAGTGTTATATGAGTGTTTATTAAATTAAAAATACATAAATTTGAACGCTGGTCTTAGGACTAGCCTACTCTCCTGTGATTCAGCACATTTTAAAGCATGCCAAGAAATAACCCCAATTACCTCTCTGTGCCATGATTTGGCTGCATGTAACGTATCACCCTACTACATTGCTTTAAACAAATAGGGGGTTATTTTTCTCACATCACAGGAAGTCTGAAAGGAGCATGCTGCTGGCATTGGTTCAACAGGTTATGAATGTCACGGCCAATATCTCTGGTTATTTTCCTCATACAGACAAGATGACTACTAAAGCTCTAATCATCGTATACTTGGTGAAACAGGAAAAATAGGACTAGGGAAAGGCTGTGCTGGCGAAATATTTCTTAGAAGTCCTTCCAGCCGTTTCCAATTTTACTTAAAACCATGGCTTGGACTAATCAGATCATTGTACTCACAGGTAACCTTCCAAACATCTTCATGGGTCTGCTATATTCTCCTGTGGGCAGAGTCCAGTGGTCAGTGATGTGAGCGATTCACCTGCTAATTCTGACACCGGAATTTTTGAGAGGAATGGAAAATGGATGCTGTGCTCCTGTGGGGGCGAGGTGTCAGAGCCGGCCTTGGCTCCAGCTGGCCTGCTTGGCTACCAAGGGTTTCCCTTAGGACAAGGGAAGTGAGAGTTCTCTTGAGTTCTCTCGGCTCTTGGTTGGCCAGCTTCACAGATAATTTAATTGGCTTCTGGCACTTGGCAGGATGGCTTGATGTTACCATCTCCCGTGGCAAATCACAAGTTTTCTGAAAACAAAATGGTGGTGTTTGGTTTAATTTTGTCAAACTCCTCTTTTGCACTGATGTTTATCATACTCGTTTCTAAAATGGACTTTTAACTAGCTCTGAGGATAACTAACACAGAGGGCCAATAAATGCAGACATTTTAGCTGCCCTTAATTCTGGGGAAAGGTTGCTTTATATGGTAAGAAGTAGCAACCCATCCCACCATCCATGCATTCCACATTTCTGTAGTATTGCTTGACTGCAGAGGCTACCCGTTCCCCCAAAGTCTTGCCTTTTATGGACAAAGAGTCTGGGACCCAAGGGGATAGTTTAATTAGCTGCCTCACGTAATCTCAAATTATTGAGAAATCTGCTTTCCATCTTACAAAAGAGAGAACGTTCTCTGACAACTGCATCCCCAGTGAATTGTCTACTTCAGTGTGAAGGGCATCTCAGGGCAATCCCTTGCCAGGAGGGTGATGGTAGTTGTCCCAGCAATGCTCCTGGGCTGCCCCATCAAAAGATGCTACGGTTGCCATTTAGTATAATGTGAAAGAGCTTCCCAGTTGGCAAGTATTTGCAAGTCCGTGCATTAGAAAATTTCTGTCAGAGCTGGGCCTTGAGACACGACTAGAATTTTGACAGACGGAGAAAGTGATATGAATCATTGGTACCCGAGGGGCATAGAAGAGTAAAAATAAATGTTGAGTTTTAGGGGAAAAAGTCTTCTTATGATAATAGAATACATCATATTTAAATTTTTTTAAGCTTTTTTTATTTTTGAGAGACAGAGCACGCGTAGGAGAGGGGCAGAGAGAGAGGGAGACACAGAATCCAAAGCGGACTCCAGGCTCTGAGCCATCAGCCCAGAGCCTGACACGGGGCTCAAACTCAGGGACTGTGAGATCATGACCTGAGCTGAAGTCGGACGCTTAACTGACTGAGCCACCCAGGCTCCCCAAATATATCATATTTTAAAAGGTACAGTAATATAAATTGTAACACTGAGTTAAGGCCAGATAAACCATGAAAGACATTGAACACCATTATAAGAAAGTAGATCTCCTATAGGCTATGGGGAAATCACTATTTTTGATGAAAGGAGTGATATAATCTGACTTATGGTTTCAGGGAGATAATTCTAGTGGCAGCGATAAGGGTGGTGTGGAGATGCAAGGATAGAGGCAAAAGTTACAGAGTTTATCCACTAAGGGAATGGCAATAGAAATAGAAATGAAGGCTCAGGGCTCAGCTTTGACAAATGTTGCAGAAAAACAAACATGACCGTAATTTCACTTTTGGTTGGATGTTGTGGTAGAAACTGTTAGTGGTCTCCCAATATCTGGTTGCTTCCCTGTATTCGACTCCTAGCAGTGCCAGGAGCTGTGCCACACTGGATGGCTTACACGGCAGAAATGTGTCGTCCCATATTTCTGGAGGCTAGAAATCGAGCTGCCAGTCGGGTTGGTTTCTTCTAAGGCCTGTGAGGGAGAACCTGTTCCAAGCCTTGTCTAGCTTCTGGGGACAATTTGCGATCCTTGGTATGTCTTGGCTTGTCATGACTCTAATCTCTGCCTCCATCTTCACACGGCATTCTTACTGTGTGACTCTGTCGTATTACAAGGACACTGGTTGTAATGGCTTAAGGATCTACCTTATGCCAGTATGACATCATCTTGACTAATTACATCTGTGATGATCTGATCTCCAAATAAGACAGTTTCCTGAGGTACGGGGGATTTGGACTTCAACGTGTCTTTTGGGGGGACACAACTCAACCTATCACATCCCTCTTCTGCACAAATGGAGCCCTGATTTGGGGCTGGGAACTGGCCCCCCAGAATTCAGGCTGCTTCTCCTAGCTGTGGCCATGTGGAAGAGGGAAGGCTGACGAGGTGAAGGTAGAACTGTGTGGCAGCTTCTACAAGCCTTCCTTAAGGGACAGAGTCTGGGCGCGCTTTTCACCTATCTTCATGTTTCCTCCATCTGGCTTCAAGGAATAGAGTTGTCAAGTACAGCCAAAGTAGTCTTTTAACTTTCATAGATGTTGAGGAGGAATGACCGACAGAGGTTTTGTTTGTATGTTTGTTTGTTTGTTTTTGGACACCCTGGGTAAAATGTTAAATAACATGGTACTCCTTCAAAATGATAATTCAAAAGTCCCTACCTATAGCTGACTTCAGCACACAGGCGTGTGTGTGTGTGTGTGTGTGTGTGTGTGTGTGTTTTGGCTGACACAATCTTTTAATTTTATTTTGAAGGACAGAGTGAGCAGGGGAGGGTCAGAGAGAGAGGGAGAGAGAGAGGATCCCAAGCAGGCTCTACGCTGTCAGTGCAGAGCCAGACATGGGGCTCAAGCTCACAAACGGTGAGGTCATGACCTGACCTGAAATCCAGAGTTGGACGCTTAACTGACTGAGCCGCCCAGGCGCCCCTCGGCTGACACAATTTTTAAGATTTTGAATTGCGATGCATTTAGACAGGCATTTACTCTAGTTTTTAGATAGACCAAATTACAAATATGACTTCACAATCAGCTTTACCTAATTATGGTACATTCCTGGACTCTGACAGATTTGAGTTTAAGACATCCGAGATATTTTTAAATATCTGGTTAACATTTATTTAGACTAGAGGCTGAAGGTTATGAGGAAGAAAGCCCCTCTCACCTCTACAACCCAGAGCAATCGAGTTCTAGTCCCAAACTCTTACATATAGTTCATTCAGCAACCCAAAAGCTATGCAATTACCCTGACACCCACTGGGGAGAAGAAATTTAGCAATAATTCACTGTTATCCTAGAATGCCATAAGTGTCTCTCACCTGTTCCCCTCTCTACCAAAGTTGTTTCCTGAAAATGTCTCTTCTCACAACACACAGTCCCCTCCCTGAGAATTCTGGTGAGTGAATTACCTTCAACTTGCCATCTCCCCAGAGATATGTTAGCACCATTAAGAGACTGGCATATCCTGACATTTCTAATATCGCGTGCTGGTGCTGTGTCCAGAGAATAAGAACACTGCAGACGGGGTAGGTCTTAAGAAGGAAATACTGGGTACAATTAGTACATGGAGAGTTTGAATCACCAGTACGTCATCCATGTGAATGGTTTCCAGCAGGAAGACCGCATCCGGTGTCCTGAGGAGGGACAAAGTGGATTCATGCCAAGTCCTGCTGGGTGTGCTGGATCTGGATATATGCACCCAAAGACACGTTCCGAGCAGGATGAACATCACTGACAAATGCACGAACAGACTTCAGGGAGCAAGGGGGATGTTTCAGATCTGTATGGGATCTAGCTGGTGACGTGTGTCACCTCAACACTACTTTTTCTGAAGCTTTCCATGATTTTGGAAAATAATAGAATGACACCATCCTTGGAGTTTCGCAATCTCATAATGTAGTAGGGTTCTCCGTAGCAAACACAGCCCCTTTTTAAATCTTTGGAAACCGAGGCAACCAGCAACGTCAGCACAGCCGCTAATAGCTGCTGCTCATTTAACGTGTAAGTAACAACTTTTCCTGGTTAAAGGCAAAAAAATCTGACCAATGAAACGCATTGGCACTGGATTTCATATCTAAGGTAATTTTAAAAATCTACAGTGAGCATCAATTGTTGGAAAAAGAAGGATTTTTTACTTACTCCTTTTACTTAGATCTTAATCTTTCCCAACTGCCCTCTAGGGCAAAAGAACGCTCCTTTGCACCTCAGTTCATATGAACACGCGAAAAGAAACATACACATTAGACTAGAAAAGGGTGGTTTCTTAAGTGGTTTTGAGTTGTAAATAATCATTAAAAAGTGACTTTCTCAATTCAAAATGCAGATGTTACACTGTATTTATAGTGACAAAAAAACCCAAAAAACTGGAAACAACCTAAATATCCAAAACCAGACAAAAGTTTCAAAAAATTTGATATGTTCCTATTATGTTATGCTATGCGAGCTTATTAAGCATGATTTTACAAGGAGTTTTAAATAGTAAGAGAATATCCGTATGAAATAAAAGTCTGTGCAAGGCAAAGTGTTACATAGTATGTCACAAGTAGCTAAGGATGTATTGCAGAAAGATTGGCAGCTATGTGCTGAAATGTTTGCAGTGTTTTCTCTGGTGGATGAGAGGAGGGGTAATTTATTTTTTAATTTTCCTCTTTTAATATCATACCTATGCTACTCTTATAATGAGGAAAAAATAAGCAACCCAAAGGTGGCTCTTCTACAAAGCCAAGGAGGTTTTTTATCCCCATGCCCAAGAAACACATCCCAACTTCTACCCTTGGGTGCAGACAAATACAAAAGGGGAAAAAGGATTTTCTCAAGTATACTGATATTGTTGGGAAATGCTTATCTAATGCAAACACGGAACCAAAGGAAATGCATAAACATTGACTATTATGAGGATATGCATGTATACAATCCTTCCTCCTGAAGTTTTAAGCAAAGACTCACAGCTATGTGAAGTTGGTTACTTGGAATACAACATAATGGAGACACAGGGCAGGGGTCCCTGTCATTTCCAAGATTAGCAAGGATTATCATCACCAATATGTCAAACCCCTCTCCTTCCAAAAAAATTTAAAAAAAGAATGAAGAGTCTGTACCAGTTTTTACAAGTTCTTAAGGAAGAGTATCTCCAGCCCATACAGTATAGACTAAAAGTCCATTACAATAATCAAGGAACAACACTAAGGTAACTAGAAATTAACACAGGGTCTTGAAATGTTCCCTTGGGAAACATGTTTTTTGTGCAACTCAACTGGATAAAGCTATTCTCCTTCATCACTACTAATTGTGTGGTAAAATTAAAAGGCTAAACAAGTGACATGCAGGTATTTCTTCTATACAATGAAAAACAGTATTCTCTAATTCAAACACAGAATCACCATTTAAAACTTATCAATGAATAATGGTATTACAGTTCATAAAAAGGGATTTCCTTTATTGAGTGAACTTTTAAGAGCAATACCCCATTGTATTATTTACACTGTAAAAACACAATGTGTGTAAAGTAAATTTTCCTCACAAAGAATACCTTTATTTATTTATTTTTTTTGTATTTATTTATTTCTTGGGAGACAGAGAGACAGAGTGCAAGCAGGGGAGGGGCAGAGAGAGAGGGAGACACAGAATCTGAAGCAGGTTCCAGGCTCTGAGCTGTCAGCACAGACAGGTCAAACTCAAGGACCATGAGATCATGACCTGGGCAGAAGTCGGACGCTTAACCAATTGAGCTGCCCAGGCGCCCCACAAAGGATAACTTTAAAACATAACTAAGATTATTAAATACTGTATAAAAAAGTTAAAATAACAACCTGAATATGCTAATAGTTAATAAGAAGTTCCAAAACTTGTGCACTGACACGCTCATAAAATATTTGAGTAAATGTTTACGCAGATGTTTCATTAAAAAAAATGAAAAACTAATAATGATTAGTAAATCCAAAATAGCAAAAGCAAACCCATTAGAATAGGTTCAAAACATTTAAGTGTTATCATTACTTACTGAAAAAGAAACTGACCATAGAATTAAATCTTAAATGGCTTTATGAAAATGTTATATTTTATAATGATGGGGATGCGAATCTTATTAATAGTTTTCTAAAATGCACAGTAGGAAGGGTATATCAAGCTTTTGGAATATCATATTAACTTGTAAAACTTTACAAAGGACTTAGTAAGACCTTCAGTGGATCCACTTTTTAATTTTGCCATCTTATGAACATGACAACTAAAACGAAATAGACCCAACTTTTACATAGACATAAAACTACAAATTGTCCATAATGAACAGTTTTATGCTGGTAGAATCTTCTTGGAATTACCTTGATTTTTGTGACATCAGTTTCTTGTTAGCATAATCATAAGGACAATTAAAAAAAAAAAACCTACGAGGTTTCTCTATTTTGGTTTAGAGTTTGATTGGAAAAATTCAGGAAAACATTCATGAGTTGCTACTTTATCTCTAACACTCTTCTTTCCCTGCCCCCCAATTCCATGTTCTGTGACTCAGAGACTATTTGGAGAGGACACCTGTTTTAAATGGACCCACAGGAAATACCTATGTTGTCTTTTCATAATCTGACCCTGCATCTGGTTGGCTGAAATGTGATCACGATGTAAAAAAAAAAAAAAGAATGCTGCCCACAGACTGAGCAACTTCACTGTGACAACATTTACTGGAAGGCAGAGGGAATCCAGTTTATAGTTATTTTCCTTCCATTAAGCCTTGCTATTGTACGGTAGGAAAAAATAAGTACAAGGGCAATACCAGGTTAACCCTCAAAAGACTAGTATTGAATTACACACCCGGGGTTTGCTTCCCAACTCCGACCGATTTGTTTTGAAGCTGAACGCCATCTCGAAGCAGAAACCATTATCTGACACTGCTTTCTCTACAACCTTTTATTTATAAACCTCTCGTCCAAAGGTTTATAAAGTTCATAGTCGGTCCTGTTGTATCATACATTGACACGCTATTTATAAACCTCCTGGGAAAAAGCACGGGGCAGGCCATCCGCTGGAACAGAATTCATAGGGGAATCTCACAGCGATTAACAGTGGTCTATCACTAAAAATCCAGTTGGGTTCAAAACTAAGTCACTCGGGAGCCACCGGCGCGCGGGTTCACACCCCACGGCCGGGCCTCCACCGTCCCTCCGCGCTGAGCACCCGCCTTGGCCAGCAGGACCCCCCCTCCGGCGCAGTCCCCGCGGCGGCGACGTCTGTCCACACTGGGGTCCCCTCCGTCAGGGCAGGTTTCCCGCCCTCCCGCCCGCTCTCTGCGGACCACGCTCCCTCTCCGGCCGGCAGAGGCCACCCGCCGCGGCCCCGGAGAGCGGCGCGCGCTTCCCGAGCCCTGGTCGCACTCGGAGGCCGCCCACCCACCCGTGGGACGCCTAGGGGGCGCCCGGGCCGGGTCTCCCGGGGCCCCTCGAACGCGGGAGCAGAATGACGGAGATGACGAAGGAGCTGACGCCACGCCGCCCGGCCGCGGCAGCAGCTAGTGTCCGCCGACGCCGCCCCGCCCGCGCAGGTCGCCGGGCGCTAGCGGTCGCCGGTCCCGCGGGGCGCGCCCGCCGCAGACCCCGCCCCGCTCCGCCCCGCCCCGCCCCGCCCCGCGGCGGGCCGCTCCAGGGTTCCCCCGGCACCCGCCCCCGCGCGCCCTGCGCTCCCGCCCTTCCTCGTCGCCGCCCAGCCTGCCAGGCCTTTTGCGAACATGGCGCTTGTCCCGTGCCAGGTGCTGCGGGTGGCGATCCTGCTGTCCTACTGTTCTATCCTGTGCAACTACAAGGCCATCGAAATGCCCTCGCATCAGACCTACGGCGGGAGCTGGAAATTCCTGACGTTCATTGATCTGGTAAGGCCTTCCGCTCCCCTCCCCCGTCCGCCCTGCACCCCGAGTTCGTGTGTGTGCGTGCGTGGGTGCGCCGGCACCTGCGCGCGCCTCCAGCCTCCACCCGTGTCCTCGCCTCTCCCCCAGTGATTGCGTCTAAAGGCCTGGCTGCCCCCCGCAGCAGCACCTCTGAACCACCCGTTACCTGGTAGCTGGGGCACGAATGGAGGTGGGCACAGCCAGGTGGTGGGGCTGTTTGGAGGGGAACCCAGACCAGCTTCTAAGAGGTGACACGGAAAGAGTCTCAACAAATGGATCAGACGACCTTGGTCATGAGTGGCCTCAGACCCATTCGCCCTCAGCGTGCTTCCCAGAGCACCCACCGTGGGATCAAGTTGCAGCAACAGAAGGAAACCTGGGTATTGTTGAATTACTTGGAGCTTCCTCAGAGAGAACCAAAATCCTCATAAAGAAGAGAAAGCGCCTAATAAAGTTGTCTTCTTTGCATCTGGTTTCTTACCCATTGTCAGTAATTTACTTCTAACCTTTCTCCCAGAAACATTAGGAGAGAGGCTTTCAAAATGCATTACCAGTAGGACTTTACACTCCTTATCTTTCCCCCTAAAGTCTGCAGTGGTTTGCATAAACAGTTCTGATGACACAACAGCATAACCTTGGCAGCTGCACTTGGTTTTGGGTTTTTTTGTTTTTTTGTTTTGGTTGTTTTTATTTTTTTGAAATAAAGCTTATCCACTTCTGCAACTGAAAAGGCCAGAGCATCAGAACATGAGCATAAGGCCCAATAATGACACGGGGTGAAATCTAGGAGTTTATGGGTGAAAGGTGACTAATTTAGGCTGTGTGGCTACACTAAACAATGACCAAATATGGGTAGAGGGTTAGAACAAATCAAGGAGTTCCAAAGACTAGAGAAAATGTAGAAGCAATTCCTAGGATGCCAGAACTGCCCATCCAAGATTATCTATGAGATTGGCTGCACAAGCAAGATTATAATCTTTAATTGTTGACCCTCCGTTTTGATGGAGAGAATGTGATACGTGTTCTAAGATATTTCCAAAGGCTTAGGATCCCTCAAAGAAATGCAGTTGAGGGCTTTTTGTTTAGAAATACCGTTTTATATTTGTTTCACTTTCCAAAAAGAATTTAAGTATCTTTTCGCAGCAGTTTCCAAACTATGCACATGCCCTTGGGCAACAAGACTTCTCAGGGCATAGAGTGTTTCAATGGTTTCAGTTTTCAGATCCTCGACTTCCATCTTTTTCTTGAAACTGATCTGCCTCTGAGCATGGATAATGTCTGCTAGTTCTTCTTTCTTCCTCATTCATGCAAGAGATGAGCACATGACAAGGCTCTGTGCTGAATTTCTGGGTTCCTTTTAGCATTCTGAATATGGATTGTCACCAAGACTCTCTTCACATTTGATTGAAAAACGAAGTCAGACTTGTTTGGACAGAAAGTTTTATTGGGTTGATTGGCTTGTCAATGAGGATTGGCTATGCCAATTATGTTATAGAGCAGACATTTTCCGTAGATTGAATGAGTGAAATCTGCAGCCCTGAGGTTCTGATAAATATGTATCAGAGCATTCAAAATCATGTTCCTTTTTCAAGTGTTTAAACTTACGTTAAAAATGTTTAGATGTTATTTAAAAATATGTGCATAGATTTTCGGAATTCTTTTAGGGGCTGCGTGAATAAAATTCCTCTTGGATCACTACCTTATCGCATTCCTTAGTAAGATCGCACTAAGAGCTGGCCCACTCGTGTGTTGCCAGGGAGCGGTGATGAGTTGAAATACTGATGGGGACCCTACCAGGGCCATGGAAACTATGAACAGTTCTCAGAAGTACCTTTGCATTAAGAACAGTTTGGGGAGGTAAGGAAGGGGGTCAGCAGGTGAGGGGGGTAAAATTTGAGAGTATCAGCCCGTGAGAGAGGACACCTTCTCATGCTGGCATTGCTTACGTGTGTTACAAAATAAGGCTCTCAGGAAACAGTATACCTTTCACAACCTTTCTGTGACATGATACCAGAGTAGAGCCAATTTGGCTGTACTTGAACTGCCCTGCAATTTGTACTTGAGCGTTTGATGATTGGACATGCCTGTTTTCAATATATAATCACCACAAACATACTCTTACCTACTAGAATTCTGGCAATGAGTTCAAATTTGGTTCTGTTTGTTTCATATTTAGATTCAGTTTGTATAGTGCCTTCAAGCCAGTTGTTCAGACTTTTTACTTTCTGTGACTTCTGATTGAGATAGAATAATTATCTTTAATCAAGAGTTCCTGGGGCGCCTGGGTGGCGCAGTCCGTTAAGCGTCCGACTTCAGCTCTGGTCATGATCTCACGGTTTGTGAGTTCGAGCTCTGACAGCACAGAGCCTGGAGCCTGCTTTGGATTCAGTGTCTCCCTCTCTCTCTGTGCCCCTCCCCCCCCCCCTCTCTCAAAAATAAAGATAAAAAAAATTAAAAAAAAAAGAGTTCCTGTGAGGAAGTATGTCTAGAATATATTCATAAAAACATTGATGCAAAGTATTATTTTTTTAATTATTAGAGACTTAGTGTCTTCAGAGTTTAAGCACGGTACGCTGTTGAAACAGACAAACTGTCAGTCCTTAGTAATGGCATGAAGAGATCAGGCTACTCTAATTTACCCATTTGACTTTTCATTTTTTTGCATGTTTAAAACAAACTATAGGAGCACCTGGGTGGCTCAGTTGGTTGGGCGTCCGACTTCAGCCCAGGTCACGATCCCGTGCTTCGTGGGTTTTAGCCCCATGTTGGGCTCTGTGCTGATGGCTCAGAGCCTGGAGCCTGCTTCAGATTCTATATCTTCCTCTCTCTCTGCCCCTCTCCCACTCTGTCTCTCTGTCTCCCCAAAATAAATAACCATTAAAAAAAGTTTTTTTTTAAAACAAACTATAAACTTTATTACTCTAGGGCCTTGGACAATTTTAATGATTCTAAACTCATTAGAGCAATTTTGGAGGCGAGATTCGCTTCTAAAACTTTAACGAGAAGGCCCTTTTTCTAACCAACTTGGATTGCAGAGCAAATGTTATCCTGGTGGCCACAGTCTGATTCTATGTTCCACAGCATCAGTTTACTAGAATGTAAGTCAGGAAGGACTCTCAGGCTGCATGTATCCGGAAGCAGATAACCGGTTATGTGGTATTGGCCATTCCAGCTATATCCCTATCTTCCTTTGAGTGTTAGAGTCATCCCAGTAGAATCAGAGCTCATGCTTGAAAACAAGCACAAGTTACTGCAATCAGTAATCCTACAGTGTTCTTCCCCAAGAACTTCTTTTCCTAGCGTTGAAAAACTATAAGAGAACTAGAGTGTTTCAGAAATTCAAGTCAGTAAATAGAAATGGAATACTGGCTTGGTGTGGCAGGCAGACTAATGAGTCCTCCATGATGTCCACATCTTCATCCCTAGAACCCATGGGTATGTTCGGTTACACGGCAAAGGGAAATTAAGGTTGCTAGTTGGCTGACATCAAAATAGGGAGGCTATCCCAGATTATCCATGTGATCCAGTGTAATCACAAAGGTTCTTAAAATGGAAGGAGGCAGAAGGGAAGAATCAGTTGGAAGAAGATGTGTCTGTGGAAGAGAGTCACAGAGAGACGCAACACTGCTGGGTTGGAAGGTGGAGGAAGGGGCCAAGAGCCAAGAAATGTGGGAGGTGTCTAGAAGCTGAAGACAGCAAGGAAATAAATTCTTCTCTAGAGCCTTGAGAAGAAACACAGTCCTGCTGACACCTTGATTTTTAGTCCAGTGAGACCCACTTTTGGACTTCTGACCTCCAGAACTATAAAATAATAAATTTGTGCTGTTCATGTCACTAAAATTATGGTAATTTGTTACAGCAGCAACAGAAAACTAGTACACTTGGCTTTAAATCCTCTGACCCAGAAAAAAACTTAAATGCTATTGTACTTATACAGTGACTCAACTAGTTCTTTATGTGTATTAGGTAACTGGTTAATTTTAGCTTTAACCAAAATACAGATTTTTGCCTACTGCATCTGATATGAAACTAACAACAGGCACTATGAGAGTCTATAAAAACTGAACAAGATTGGAAAAACTAGGTCTTTTCTTCTCTGTGACGTTATGCAACATCTCATGCCAGGAGCACGAACACTCTCTGAACTGGAAATGAGCTAGAAAGAAAGAAAATTGAAATGAACCAATGTTTAAGTATTTCCTTAACCAGCATCACAGCTGATTAATTTTCTTGAAATGATGCAGATTTATTCACTTACTGGAGGATTAAAGGATAATTCTCCAAGTTATACAGGAATTGCTCCCAAAGATGGTAAAAATGAAGAATTAGAATACAACCAGAATAAATAAATTAAAAGAAAAAGGCAATTGTATGTTGAGGCTTCAAAGTAGTGGTGGAGTATAATAAACATTTGTAAACATAAACATTTGAATAAATGGAAACTTTCCAAATATCCAATGAGTTTTCCTGTCCTATTTCCTCCTAGAACATTGAGAGTAATAGGGATTTTTGAAACGTATCAACCAAAATTTTATTCAGATGTATATGGTAGAATGTATAACACACGAGTCAGAATCAACTTCTTTGAAAAACATGAACTGGACATTTGTTATATAAAAAGTTAATACTGATCTTGAATATGTGACATTTTGCTTTAAAAAAATTTTTTTAATGTTTATTTTCGAGACACAGAGAGAGACAGTGCAAGGGGTGGAGGGTCAGAGAGAGGGGGAGACACAGAATCCAAAGCAGGCTCCAGGCTCTGAGCTGTCAGCACAGAACCTGACTTGGGGCTCACACTTACGAACCGCGAGGTCAGGACCTGAGCCCAAGTCGGTCGCTCAACTGACTGAGCCACCCAGGTGGCCCGAGACATTTTGATTTTTAAAGACTGACACAGAAATAGGCTATTCCATTTGCTCTGATTTGTAGTGTTCACCGTTTTGAGGGTTCTAGTTTCTTAGGGTTCCATTGTATTCATTGTTTCTCTTGTGCTGACTTTTCGTTCATGCATTACCAGGACATTTGTTTAGACCCGGCCTCCCCAAAGTGTGGTCTGAGGACCAGCAGGAATGATCTTACCTGGGAGCCCATTAGAAATGTGGAACTTCAGGCTCCACTCCCAACCTTCTGAATAGAATCCAACGTTTGTTTTGTTTTGTTTTGTCTTCTTTTGTTTTTTTAAGTAGGCTGAACGCCCAGCGCAGAGCCCAGTGCGGGGCTTGAGATAGCAAGACCTGAGCTGAGATCAACTGTTCAGAGGCTTAACTGACTGAGCCTCTCAGGCGCCCCTGAATATAAATAATCCAGACTTCTAATAAGACCATTACGTGACTCCTGTGCGTGTTCTAGCTTGATACATACTGCTCTAGGCCAAACTGTTTTTGTTTTGTGGTTTAACATGGAATAGCTTATAGGATGCAGCCTCAATATATTAGTTCTGCCTACTGTATTTAAAACATACTTAAACATAGTTCAGAACATATTTCAGGTGACTTTTATTGTGACATAATTAAAAACAGGATGTAAAAAAATTGCAACTTTAAAGTAAAAGAAAGGGACAAAATATGTATGTCTCAGACACCAGGGATGGGTTATTTATTGCAGTTGAAAAACAAATTTAGCTGATCTTCAGGGCAACCAAGGCAAAAAAGAATACAGTTTTGATCCTAGCATTGGATAAAAGAAGCGTAGCAATTTATCAGGAAAAATATAGTTCTTTCCAGGCGTTGGTTTTTCAAGGGTATTTCTCTCTCAGAGTGAGAGTAATTCTTGCTACTTTGCAAATTCAAGCAATTTCATGTAAAGGACATTGGGTATGGGGCACCTGGGTGGATCAGTCTGTTAAAGGAAGGACTTTGGCTCAGGTCATGATATCGTGACCCGTGAGTTTGGCCCATGTCCGGCTCTGTGCTGACAGCTCAGAGCCTGGAGCCTGCTTCGGATTCTGTCTTCCTCTCTGCTCCTCCTCCACTCCTGCTCTGTCTGTCTCTCTCTCTCAAAAATAAATAAACATTAAAAAACAACAAATTTTAAAGGACATTGGGCAGCATAGTGGATGGATAATGCCTTTGATTTTTAGCAGAATACATAGAAATATTTTTATAATTGATGTTTCTTATATCAAGATTTTATGAAAGCCAAAAACATGGTCTTATATTTTGACTGGGTAAAGGCATTTTTGTAGAGGTTTAAAGTAATATAATCTAGGTATTTATTTTTGTTATCTAAATCCTTATTGCAAAAGAATTTAAGAAAACCACAGAGGGAGCAGGATAAATAAGGGCTCAGATGTTGAAAAGCTTGGGGTGTTCAAAGAGCAGGAAATGGTCAAGAATACCTAGGGGATACATTTTTTTTGCGTTTAGACATGCTAAGAATTTTGGACATTAAAAACTAAAAATAAATTGCATAAGTATACTAATGCATTTAAGTTTGTCTTATATTTACTTATGTACTTAAAATATTCTTGACTCTAGTTCATGGCTTAATTTTAAATAGGAAATAAAATATCTTGAGAAGAGATTCTGTGTATCATTATGTAACTATGGTACTTAGTTTTGCCAGTCAAAACCACAAGTGCCATGTAAAGGCCAGTAGTTCATTGAGTACTCAGTGAACAAAATTAGGTGGGGTTTTGTTTGTTTGTTTGTTGTGTTTTCTTTGGATAGTACACAAAGAGGGTGAGACAGCACTTTTTTTTTTTCAGTAGAATTGGACTTGACCCTAAAATGTGCCCATAAATTTTAAGGAAATCATGCTTTTTCCTAACCTGGGGGAAGAATTGTGAGTATAATGCTTCACACAGAATCCACTTCACCCTCTTTGAAAAATGTTTCTTTTGGATTAGACATAAAATAGGGGCCTGGTTTTGTCAGAGTGGGGGAAATAGTTGATGATATAATCACCCATTCCCCTTTCTTAGTTGCAAATGTTATTGAAATTACAGAAAGTCATCTGACCACTAGTTGAGGTCACTTTTTTCCCTGTCCCCGCCATCCTTCATGTCTGGTATAACATTTAGCAAAATTGGTAGCTGCTCTTGAGGGTTTTCATTTGTTTCTCTGCGTTGCCCTGAAATGTCATACGTTTCTGTGGAAGTGTGAACAATAGTACAATTTTCCATATTGAATCAGATGTTCCTGTGATCCAAGCATATTTGGAAAAACCTTACTGCTTCAGTAACAACATAGCTTTCTTTTGTGTCTGGCAGTCTGTAGCTAGGCAGTTAAAGGGCACACTTCTCACCTGCAGAGTAGTCGTGCCCCAGTCTGGTGAGCAGGGAGCTCTCTTTGAATGTGAAAGGCCCCTTGATCAGGTCCATTGTGGAGTGGAATGTAGCTTTGATAAGCTTGATCAAGATATGCTAATCAAGAATAACCAGAGAAATTGCTTGAATTTGCAAAGTAGCAAGAATTACTCTCATTCTCAATCTTGAGAAAATGGATGTGTTCATTACAGTGCTTTAGAAGCCTGGGATTCTAAAAAGTCAGACAATGATCTAGCCCCTTTGTACTGACTTATACTTAGACCTGTCAGACTGGGTTATAATTTAAAATTTTGATATCAGGGGCGCCTGGGTGGCTCAGTCGGTTAAGCGTCTGACTTCGGCTCGGATTATGATCTCATGGTCCATGAGTTCAAGCCTCACGTTGGGCTCTGTGCTGACAGCTCAGAGCCTGGAGCCTGCTTCGGATTCTGTGTCTCCCTCTCTCTGACCCTCCCCCTGTTCATGCTCTGTCTCTCTCTGTCTCAAAAATAAATGAACGTTAAAAAAATATATATCCCTTTAAAAAAATTTAAAAAAATAAAATTTTGATATCAAAAATAATATGTAGACAGGGCACCTGGCTGGCTCAGTCGGTTAAGCATCTGACTTCTGCTCAGCTCATGATCTCGCAGTTTGTGAGTTCGAGCCCGGTGTCGGGCTCTGTGCTGACAGCTCAGAGCCTGGAACCTGCTTCACTTTCTGTGTCTCCCTCTCTCTCTGCCCCTCTCCCGCTTGTGCTCTGTCTCTCTCTGTCTCTCAAAAATAAATAAACATTAAAAAAAATTTTTTATACGTAAAATTAAATAAAATTAACATACACCAAATTTCACTTTTTGGTGTACGGTTCAGTGATTTTTGACAGATGCATAGAGTCATGTAGCCATGATCACATAAAAATATCATTTTATGCTGACTCCTTATAGTCAAATCCTTCCCTGGGACCACAGATTTGTTCTCTATTCCTATAGTTTTGCCTTTCTAGAAAAATATATAAGGCATACCATATGTAGTTTTTGAGTCTGGCTCTTTTCATTTAGCATAATGCATTTCAGATTCCTCCACGTTGTATACAATAATAGTTTGTTCCATTTTATTGCTGAGTAGTATTCCATGGCGTTGATGTACCATTTTGTTGATTATTCATAAGTTAGAGTAGTTTGAGTTTTTTCTAGTTTGAGGTGATTATGAAAAAAGCTGCTATAAACATTTACATACAAGTTTTTATATGAACATGAGTTTCCATTTTGGAGGGTAGTGGAATTGGTTGGTTATACGGCAAATATATGTTTGACTTGATAAGAGACCACCAGCCTGTTTTCCAGAATGGAGGCGCCGTGTTGCATTGCCATTAGCGATGCTTGAGAGTTCCAGTTGCTCTGTGTCCTCATCAGTGTGTGGTATTGTCAGTCTTTCTTCTAGTGTAATGATTCCTACGGATGTGTCGTCATATCTCATTGTAGTTTTAATTTGAGTTTCCTTCGTGCCTAATGATGTTAAGCATCTTTTACTGCGCATTGTTTGTCATATGTGTATCGTCTTTGAAATGTCCGTTCAAATCTTTTGCTCATTAACAAAATAGATTGTTTTCTTATTGTTAGAATTTGAGAGCGTTTGTGTTTGCCAGATAACAGTTCTCTGCCAAATACGTGATTTGTAAATTTTTTTTCCTGGGGTATCTTTGCATTTTATTAGCAGTGCCTTTTGCAGAGCCGAAGTTTATCCTTTTGATGACATCCAGTTAAGTACGTTTTTTTCTTTTATGAAACATACTTTTGATGTTTATTTAAGAACTCTTTACCTAACCCAAGCTCACAAAGAGTTTCTCCTCTAATTCTGTCTAGAAGTTGTATAGTTTTAGATTCTACATTTAGGCCTATGATCTATTTTGACTTTGTTTTTTGGGTATGGTGTGAGGTAAATGTTGAGTTTCCCCCCCCCCCCACCTTGTTTTTTGCATATGGATGTACCATTGTTCCAGGACCGTTTCTTGAAAAGGCTGTCCTTTCATTTTTGTCCAAAATCAATTTGACTTCATTGTAGGTCTGTTTCTGCTGTACATGTTTCTCTGTTCACAAGAACCACACTGTGTTCATTACTGCAGCTTTACTCTAATGAGTCTTCAAAGCAGGTAGTGGGGGTCTCCCAACTTTCTTCTTTTTCAAGATTTGTTGAGGCTAGTCTAATTACTTTGTAGAACACCCTTGTCAGTATCTATAAATAATCCTGCTGGGAGTTTTTGAGAGAGATTCATTGAATCTGTAGAACAATTTAAAGAAAATTGACATCTTAACAATATTTACTCATCCAATTCATGCACATAACATACTTCTCCATTTATTGAGATCTTCAGTTTCTTTCATTGGAGTTTAGTAGTTCTCAGCCTATGGCTCCTACACATATTTTATTAGATTTATACCTATGTGTTTTATTTTTATTAGTACTATTATAAACGGTACTTGAAAAATTATTCTTTTATCAAATGTTTTCAAGTATAATTAATGTACGGTATTATATTAGTCTCAGGTGTACCATATAATGATTCAACAACTCAATTCGTTTCTTAGTGCTCATCAAGGTAAGTGTACTCTTGGTCCACTTTATCTGTTTTCCCCATCCCCCCCCCCCACCTCCCCCTTGGAAACTACCAGTTCTCTATATTTAAGAGTATGTTTTTTTGTCTCTTTTTTTCTTAGTTTGTTCATCTGTTTCTCAAATTCCACATATGAGTAAAAGCATATGGTATTTGTCTTTCTCTGACTGTCTTACTTCACTTAGCATGATACTCTCTAGGCCCATCCATGTTGTTGGAAATGGCAAGTAAATCTTTTATATTTAAATGACATTTTTATTGAGACAGTTGTAGATTCGTATCAGTTGTAAGATACAACACAGAGAGATTAGTGTAGGCTTTACTCAGTTTCCCCCTGTAGTGATGTCTTGTACAACTTTAGTATGTCACAACCAGGATATTGACATTTAAACAGTCAAAATATGAAACAGTTCCCTTACCACAAGGACCCCTCATGTAACCTTTTTATGGATGCATGCACCTTCTTCCTCTACCTCATCCCTGCCCCCTGGCAACCATTAATTTATTTTCCATTTCTATGACTTGGTCATTTCAAGAATCTTATATAAATGAATTGATATACACATAACTTCTTAGAATTGGCTTTTTTCACTCAGAATAATTCTCTGGAGATTCACCCAAGTTGTTATATGTGTCAATAGTTTGTTCCTTTTTATTGCTGAGTAGTATTTCATGGTATGAATGTACCACAGTTCAGTCACCCATTAAAGGACATCTGGATTGTTCCAAGTTTTGAGCTATTGTGAATAAAACTGCTATGAACCTTCATGCACAGGTTTTCGTGTGAACATAAGTTTTCCTTTCTGTGGCAGAAAAATTAAGAAGGCAATTGCCAGGTTGTGTGGCATTTGCAGACTTAGTTTATTATTATTATTATTATTTCATTTGATTTATTTTGTTTTTCATTTTTACATATTTTATGTAAATTCTTTTTTTAATTTCGCAAACTTCGTTTTAAAAGAAACTTCCCAGGACAACAGAGTGGCTGTACCATTTTTCATTTCCACCAGCAATGTGTGAGCAATGCAGTTTCTCCTCATTCTTGCCAGTTAGTTGATGTTATTTGTCATTTTAGCCATTTGACTGGTGTGTAGTGGGATCTCATTGTGGTTATAATTTGCATTTCTCAAGTGGCTAATAATATTGCACATATTTTCATGTGCTTGCTTGCCATGTGTATATTCTCCTCAGTGAAACATAGTATTGTTTTGTTTATTGTTAATATATAGTATATAGAGATGCTAAATTCACTTATTCATTCTGAGAACTTTGCCATAGATTCCATGGGATTTTCTTTTTTTATATATATAGTCATGTCATCTACTAATAGAGACAGTTTTTTTTCCCCCAATCTTCATGGCTTTTATTTCTTTTGCATGTGTTATTGCATTGGTTAAGACTTCTAGTACAATACTGGACAGAAGTTGTGAGAGTGGATATCCTTGCCTTATTTCTTTTTCAGGAGTAAAACTCTTTTGCAGTTAATTATGATGTTAGCTATAAATCGTGTTGCAAATAGTCTATCAATTTGAATATCTTCCCTTCTTTTCCTAGTTTGCTGAGAGTTACCTTTTTCAGCTCTTCTCTCTCCATGATTTCTCCCATACTTTTCAATTCTCAGATGCTCCTTTTCTTGGTTCCTCTGGCCAGAAAATGGAATGCTTTCAGAATTTTAGCCTCCCATACTGTCATGTTGTCCTACACAATTGTGGCTGCCTTCACAGGGGTGCAGCAAGAGAAGAAAACCCATAACCCTCCAATACTCTCTGTACACGAGGGCTTCCTTTTTCCCAATTCCTCTGGCTGGAGAGATGGGTTTTGCACTGTGCTATTGCCAGTGTAGCTCTGTAGCTGAGAGGAAAATAAAAGAGGGAAAAGTAGAGGGTGGGGAAAGGTCTCCCTCATGATCTCTAAAATGTGGGAATCTTTTCCTCAGTCTTCTGGCTATTTTTCCTAGAATTTGTGCTGTCAGTGTTAGCTGCATGATCCCAAGACTCAGCTCACCCTCAGGTCAAATTTAGGGAAGAAAGGAAAAATAAAATCCACCAACCTCACCCCTTATGCATCCTTATTCAAGTTTTTACATTAGTTCCCAATCCATCTGCTATGTGTACTTATCAACATCCTCAGGTAGTTGATTTTTGTGGGTTTTTTTTCAGGGTTATTAGTTGTAATTAGTGAGAATGATAGTCTATAGTCAGTTTTCTCCATCTTGGCTGGCACCAGAAGTAGCTTACATATAATGTTAATTCCTGTTTTTTCCCGCTTAGCATATTGTGTAAACATTTGCCTCTGCCATTATACATTCTTCCATAACCTCATTTTAATGACTGTATACTCCTTAATAGGGATGCTCATATTGATTGTCACGGGGAACAGATAAATCTTTACACACATTTGTGATTATTTTCTTCAGATAAATTCGTAGAGGCAGAATTATTATAGTAAAGTCTTCAAAAGATTATCTTCAATCAAGAGACGATCTTAAATCAATCCAAATACACACTGTCACATATTTGGAATACTTATGTCTCTATATTCTAGTTAACACTATGAATAGAAAACTACTTTCACTGATCACTCAAGATGCTTAAACTTAACAATTTTCTGTCCAGGAGATGCCCTGCAAATATTTCATTACATATCTCATAAGTATGAAAGATTAGCTGTCTTTGACTCTGTGTTTACAAAAACCAGTGCTATTAAGCACATTTAGTTTGGGCTCATACGTATTTGAGCCAAACATAAATCTTCAATTGCCTACAACAGCCTAATTAGGACAGAATTGACATGGATAAAGTGAGCAAGAATAATTTGCAGTGCACGATGATCATGGGTTTTCTTGTACATTCCATTCGTCTTGCATGAAAATTGTACTTTAGCTGAGTCAGGAATGATTGACTAGAGCCAATCTGAAAGGCTACATCAGGAGTCTGAAGAAAGTATGTTAGCTATAACATTACACGTCATTTTCTTTGTAATTATAGTGATACGTCTTTGCTATTTTTTTAAAGAGACGTATGAACATTAAGAATGCATGTAGAATGGGGAAATATCCTCTTCTAAAATATGAAAGCATGTGTTCTATGCAAGAACAGATCACTTCTATGATCTGTCAGAGAAGAAAGATGGCACATAAATTGGGCAATTTGAGTGAGTTTAATGAAGGAATGGTTTACAAGTGTGGACAGAGTAAATAGAGAAGTCATAAGATACAATACAAAACCTGCAGGCTAATAACAGGGGGGCAGGTTACCACTGCTAGACCTGAGCGGTGACTTTGGTGCTCATGCAGCATGCAGGGACCTTTCAGGAACTGAGTAAGTAAAACAAATACCCCGAGTTTCCTTTCCTTCCTCTGTCTGATTTCCTGACAGTATTCCTCATTGACTAAATCCTACAAAAAGTCAGAGGGTAAGAAAGCCTCTTCATGTAGTGCACAAAGATCTACCAAAGTGAATATAGGAAAAATTGTTGAACTTAAATCCCTGACTACAAATACATTAAGAAGTCCTTTGTTATTTTGCAGCTATTTGTATATGATGAAAGAACATTTATGTTTCACAAGTTATTTGTTTATAATTCAATAATATATAAAATGATAATGATAATGCTTAACATGTAACTTGTAGTAAAATATACTTTCAGTTTATTGGAGAATTATATACAACATGTTGTATACCTATTATATAGAGGCTTTATAGCATAAGACGTGAGCACTTAGGTTCAAGAATCAGACTGAATTTGAATCCCAGCCTTCCCATCTACCAGTGATCTGACTCTGGGTAAATTTATTATTCTCTAAGGCCTATTTTTTTATTTGCTAAATGGTAATAATGATAGTATCTCTCACAGAGAGGAGTGAGAATTAAATGAGGTAATTGCATAGCTTAATGCCTAGCATGTATCAGATACTTAATAGGTGTTATCTGTTATTATTATAATTGTTACATATATACCTATAATCAGGGACAAGAACCACAGTTTAAGAGAACCGTGGTCATTTTAAGATGGAAGTGATTACTTCTTTAAGTATAGTGTTCAGAAAGGATAGAGTTCAGTGATTAATTACGCAGACTCTTGAGTAAAACCTCTGCTTTGTGCCGTAGTTTCTTCATCTGAATATTAGGGATGACAGAAATATATGTGTGTGTATGTATATATATAGACATATATATATATAGATATAGATATATGGAAAGGATGAACATTCACAATAATTTTAAAAATTTAGAATTTATAGCCAGATTTATTCTCCAGAATCTGAGAGAATAGTCCATGAAAGCCAGGGCTCATAAAGTTGTTTTCAGATATGTAATTGATAACCCCTCATATCTGCTGGTCTAAAAGCTGAGATGATGGTTCTGTCAGGGATAAAGTATTTGGAAAGACTAATTTTTATCCATGAGGTAGATCTGGAAGGCAGTCAAAGTGTTGTCTGACTGGTTTCTATAAAACCCAGAAAACAAGAGGGCAGGAAGGAAGTTGGAAGAAGACTAATTGCATTGCACTCTGGGAGATGTCTTATACACAAAGTGTTGGCAGTTCCTGCTAATAAGAAGACACCTGTTGGTAGTAGTGTACTCTGGGATTTACAGTTTCTTTTTCATGTGCTCCCTTACTTCAGTGTGACAGAGAACCAACCTATGAATTGGAGGAAATGCCATCTCAATAGAGCAGAGGTTATCTACATGGAAGCTTAGGAAATACTATACAGACCTAGTAAGACCAAATATTTCCTAGCAGAGATAAACATCAATGAGTACATAAGAACAACTGTATGGTAAATAATCTTTGACAAAGCAGGAAAGAATATGCAATGGAAAAAAAGACAATCTCTTCAACAAATGGTGTTGGGAAAACTGGACCACTTTCTTACATCATACACAAAACTAAATTCAAAATGGATTAAAGACCTAAGTGTGAGACAGGAAACCACCAACATCCTAGAGGAGAACACAGGCAGTAACCTCTTTGACCTCGGCTGCAGCAACTTCTCACTCAACGTGTCTCCAGAGGCAAGGGAAACAAAAGCAAAATTGAACCACTGGGACTTCATCAAGATAAAAGGCTTCTGCACAGTGAAGGAAACAATCAGCAAAACTAAAAGGCAACCTATGGAATGGGAGAAGGTATTTGCAAATGACATATCTGATAAAGGGTTAGTGTCTAAGATCTATAAGGAACTTATCAAACTGAACACCCAAGAAACAAATAATCCAGTTAAGGAATGGGCAGAAGACATGAATAGATATTTATAATTAGTAAATAGACATAATAGATATTTATAATTAGTAACTGAAAGTACTAAGCTGAGCAGTGTTGCTTTTTGCTGCTTTCATTGCAGTTTACATGAAAGCATATAAATTGTTATGCCTAAACTAGGGCTAAATTATCTTTTCTCAACCATTAGTATGCTTTTATCATTGATCAGTCTAAAGGGCAATTCCAGCCTTCTTTAGGCCTATCTAGTATGAGAATGACTAAGATATTTTAAAGGCCTCATCCAATCAGACTGTCCCCCTCTTTGCTCTTAAGTTGCAATTTCAAATAACATAGAACTTTAAAAAAGAAGAAGAACTTTGTGTTATTGTCACTGTAGCCTTGATACCTCACAATGTGAATTTCCTTGGGTTAAGATTTCACTTATGTGTATGTGAACATACTGCTATGTTGATATGGTCAATCAATGCTACCTGACAGTAACTGATAAGCAATTTTCCTAGTGACTTCTCTGTCTTTGAAAAAGTAATTTCAAAAAAAGAATAAATATGCCTTTCAATCAAAACATGGATCTCGTGGCGCTTGGGTGGCTCAGTCCGTTAAGCTTCTAACTTTGACTCAGGTCATGATCTCATGGCTCGTGAGTTCGAGCCCCGCATCGGATCTGACAGCTCAGAGCCTGGAGCCTGGAGCCTGCTTTGGATTCTGTGTCTCCTCTCTCTTTCCCCCTCCCCTACTCATGCTCTGTCTCTCTTTCTTAAAAATAATAAACATTAAAAAAAATAAAAAAAAAACCATGGATCTCTATCAAACATAAGTTAGAAGTAAATAGGAGTGTATCATAGATACTATAAAATAATTGCAATTGCTTTGTTTCTACTTTATACTTGTACTGGAGGGCATCCTAGCATTATAATTTAGAATGAATTTCTTCTGATAATATTTAAACTTTTTCCATATATTAACACCAGTTAAAGTCATAATTTGACTCTAATAGACATATCTGAGCCAATTTCTGTTTGCCACAGAAAAGCCATTATGATGTGACCTAATTTAACATTTAAAAAATTGCCATTAGTGACCTTAGGCCCAAATAGAAAGGTAGCAGCATTGTACCAGAAGATCTAAATCATAAAAGAAAAGAGATTTTTTTCCTAGGAGAATGCCTGTCAGATGTACCCTTGCTCTTTGCTGAAACGGGGCCTGCTGTTATTTTGTAGTTGGGAGAATTTCTCAAATATTCTGCTGCAGTACCTTTCCCAGCCATTATATCCGCTCTTGTTTTTTTTTTTTTTAATTCTTGCATAACTTCTGTGGTCTGATATTATAAGCACACCCTTACAAATCATCAACTATGCTATCCCTTTTTGCCTTCAGTCTTATTTGTCTAGAATATGTGTAATTCGGGTTAAACCCAACCACTTGCCTATTCATGCTTGCACCTGAGCAGCTGAGCGTGATTAAAAAAATTCACGGAAGCATGATGTTTGATCCTGCTTGATATTTATGACCACAAATACGTAGTGGACCCTCAGCACTGCCCAACACCGTACTACATTTCCCTAGTCCTTTTAATCTCCTATTCTCACAGTGCCTCTTGTGCCTATTTTCTTTGTCCTGGAATCTTGGTCATTCCCTCCCTGATCCTCTCTCTTAGATCTCTTTCTCACTCCAAGAACAGACTTCATACTGGCTGGAGAGTGTAATGAACTTGTGGTTTGTTTCAATATGAAAGTCAAAGCAGTCAGAAGAACTACATTCTTGTGATCTCCCTTCATCTGAATCTGAATTCCAGTCCCCTTCTGTTACAATGGATGAACTGTTAGCACTTCCCAGGGCAACTCCTCCACCTGTACCTGGACTCCACAACCTCTTGCCTACTTGAGCATTCCCTTTCTGGAAGTCTGTCCTCTCTCCCCTACATTTTCCATTTTGAGTGCTTCATTTCCATCAATCTACAAACATACTGTGTTATCTCTCAACATAAGCAAAACAAAGTAAAATTTATCGTGGTCTTGACTCTTTTAGTGCCACCTTATTTCTCTTGTTCTGTTTTCAGCAAAGCTCCTTGAAAGAACTGTCTACACTTTTAGTTTCCACTTCCTCTTTTCGCATTCTTTCTTAAACCCATCCCGCTCTGCTGAAAAGTCTCTAATTTAGGTCATCAGTGGCCACCACGTTGCCAAATGTAATGGTCAATTCTGACTCTTCATTTAACTGAAGCTCTCAGGAATGCTTGATCCAGTCCTATACCTTCTCTTTCTTGAAACACTTTCTTAAAACTTGGTTTCAGGCAAACACACTCTCCTGACTTTCTTCCTACTTTTCTGGCTATTTCTTCTTAGTCTCCTTTGCTGGTTTCTCTTCCTTTTTTTAGCCTTTCAGTGTTGAATGCTCCAGAAATCAGTCCTAAACTCACTGTACAGTCTACATTCACTTCTTTGGGCTTCTGTACATTCACTGTACAGTCTACATTCACTTCTTTGGGCATCTTACCCACATTAAGGCTTTAAATACCTCCTATGGGAGGATGATCCTCCATATTTGTATCTTGAGTCCCAATCTCTCTGAGTTCCATATTCCTATACCTAACTTCCTGCTTTCTGTCTCTGCTTAGAGGATTAATATGCATTTCAAACTTAAGCTCAGAAACAATTTTTGGTTTCATCTCCCAAAACTATTTTACGTCATTGTTTTCTATCTCAGTAAATAGCACCATCATCCAGGACTATGATGTTGGACACATCCAGAGTGCATTATTTTTATGGGTTAATTGAATTTTTATTTGTATTTTCTGTGGATTTTCCCAAAGGATATCTCATTTATTCCAAATGGACCTGAAAATGTAAACAATTTGGCAACCATATCTGGCTCTTGAAATTTGCAACCTACCTGCACAGCTTCTATAGTGATTACATGATGAAAATGATCAACTAATATCCCTTTGTGTGAGAAATTGTGAAAATCAGAGAATAACTTTAATATTGGTCAAAGCACATAATGCCAAAAAAAAAATCTTTCAACCAGTTTTAAATGTTGGACAGATTTTAACAAAAGGTTTTTGATTAAAAAAATTTTTTTTTTATTTGGCATTTAGGGGAGTAACCACACATTTTTTTTATTTTGCCAAAGATGGCCATATTTGTTTTTAATTAAAAAAGTGGTAACTTTATGTAGGAAATTGAAAGAATTGGCCAAAAATACTATTGGAACTAATGATTATAGCAAGATTGCAGGATACACTTACTTTCCTATATACTAGTAAAGAACACATAGAATTTGAAATTAAAAACATAATACCATTTACATTAGGACCCCCAACACTGAAATGCTTAGGTATAAATCTAACATAATATGTACAAAATCTATATAGGAAAACTACGAAACTCTGATGGCTAGAACCAAAGAAGAACTGAATAAATGGAGAGATATTCTATATTTATGGATAGAAAGACTCAATATTGTCAAGATGTTAGTTCTTCCTCACTTGATCTGTAGATTCAATCTTATCCCAATCTGAATCCCAGCAAGTATTTTATTGAGTATCAACATACTGATTCTAAAGTTTGTATGGAGAGGGAGAAGACTCAGATTAGTCAACACAATACTGAAGGAGAACAAAGTTGGAGGACTGATACTACCTGACTTCAAGACTTAATGAAAGCTATCGTACTGCAGACAGTGTGGTATTGGAAAAAGAACAGCTAAATGGGTCAATGGAACAAAATATGAGAGACTACAAATAGACCCATGTAAATACAGACAACTGATCTTTGACAAAAAAGCAAAGATAGTCTTTGCTGGAGTTAGACATCCACATGCAAAAAATGAATCTAGACACAGACCTTACACCCTTCACAAAAATTAACTCAAAATGGATCACAGACCTAAATGTAAAATGCCAAACTATAAAACTCCTAGAAGTTAATATAGGAGAAAACCTAGATGACTCTGGGTATGGTGATGACTTTTAGATACTACACCAAAAGCATGATCCAGGAAGGAGATCTTTGATAAGCTGGACTGCATTAAAATAACAAACTTATTCTTTGTGAAAGATGAGAAAAGGAGAAGATAAGCCACAGACTGGGAGAAAATATTTGCAAAAGTCATGTCTAATAAAGCACTGCTGTCCAAAATGTACAAAAAACTCTTAAACTTTGGGGTGTCTGGGTGGCTCAGTCAGTTGAGCATCTAACTCTTGATTTTGGCTCAGGTCATGATCTCACAGTTCATGAGATTGAACCCTGCTTCAGGCTGTGTGCTGACAACATGGAGCCTGCTAGGGATCCTCTCTCCCTCTCTCTCTGTCCCTCCCCTACTCATGCTTTCTCTCTTTTAAACTTAAAATGTTTAAAATAAATAAATAATAAACAAATAAATAAGGAGGAGGAGAACTCCTAAACCTCAACAGTAAGAAAACAATCTGATTAAAAAATAAGCCAATGTCCTTAAGAGACACCTCAGCAAAGAAAATATACAGATGACAAATAAACACATGAAAAGATTCTCCATATCATATATCATCAGGGAAATAAAAATCAAGACAACAGTGAACTACCACTACATACCTACTAGAATGGCCAAAATCTGGAACATTGACAACACCAAATGCTGGCAAGGACGTGAAGCAACAGGAACTCTCATTCATTACTGGAAAAGGTACGGCCATGTTGGAAGAAAGTTTGGCTATTTCTTGCAAAACTAAATATGCTCGTACCATATGATCCAGCAGTCATGCTCTTTGGTATTTACCCAACGTAGTTGAAAACTTATATCCATGAAAGAACCTGCACATGGATGTTTATTTGTAATTGCCCAAACTTGGAAACAACCAAGATATCTTTAAGTTGGTGAATGAATAAACTGTGGTACATTAGACAGTGGAATATTATTCACCACTAAAAACAAAATTAACCATCTGGCCATGAAAAGATTATGGAGGAATTTTATATGCATGTTATTAAATGAAAGAAGCCAATGTGAATTGGCTACATACAGTATGACTCCTACATATGACATTCTGGAAAAGGTAAAACTATAGCTACGATAAAAGCATCATTGGTTGCCAAGAGTTGGTGGGAGGAGGGATGAATAGGCAGAGCATAGAGGATTTTTAGGGCAGTGAAAATACTGTGTGATACTGTAATGATGGATACATGCTGTTACACATTTGTTCAAACCAATAGAACACACAACACCAAGAGTGAACTCTGGGGTAAACTATGGACTTTGGGTGACAATGATATGTCCATGTAGGTTCATCAGTTGTAACAAATGTACTGTTCTGGCAAGGGAGTGTTGATGATGGGGGAGGCTGTGGACGAGGGGCAAGAGTGTATGTGAAATCTCTGTACCATTCCCTCGGTTTTGCTGTGGACCTAAAACTGCTTTAAAAAAAAAAAGTCTTATTTTTTTAAAAAGTAAGTATTCAATATCAAAGTAAAAGCACATCATTAGCTCTTTTTATATGTTGCTGCTACTGAAGAAAACTTCACATGCTTTTCAGCCAGAAATGTTGCAAAGATCAAAGAGCTTTCAAAGGAACTTCTAACTAACAATAAATATGGGTACTCTCTCTGCATAATCCAGGCTTGCTATGCTCTATCACATAGAGTTCTCCGTATTCTAAACAAGACAAAAACTTTTCCAAAGTCAGTCGTGGAACAAATGATACATATAAAGCAATATAATAGACCGGCGTATAAGTTATTAAGTATAATTATAAAATTGAGCTTATTACTCCTGTTCCTTTCCATATCATGTTCCTTTCCCATCCTATATTTTTGCCTTCTGCCTAGCAGTAGCTGCCGTCCTGAATTTTGTGTGTATCATTGCCCTTTTTAAAAAAGTAGTATGTATTTCTAGGCCATCTATTGTGTTGGTTAGTTTTGCTTGGTTGGGCCTTTATAAAAATGGTATCATCATGGAAGCTTTCTTTATCCAAATAGAAATAGCATGTTTAAGGAGGGTAAACTTCTTGCTTCTCGGCCTTTTGGCAAGATCAAGTGTAGGAGGGTAAACCTGACACTACAATGAGCCATTGTGATATTGTTTACATGCCTGTGTTTGACATTGCCTTGCGTACTATGTAATTCAGTCTTGCAACTGATTAGACAATTAGGAATTGGAAGGGTGATATGTAAATGTTACCATCTAACTGACAGAATGATTTATTGGAAGCATATATTTGTGGAATTCACCTGCTTTGTTGTTTGGGAGGCCCAATGCCAAACCAAAACATGTGTGTTAATGGCAGACCTGTGGCCAGCTTTTTAAGAAAATTCAGCCAAAGGTGAATTCCATTCAAGTGCAGTTGTATTTGTTTGCCAGTGAGGTCAATACTGATTTTAAACTGTATTTACTTTTTCTATAGCTTTGATCGAGATTGTTGAAACTGTCAACACACATGGATCAATCTCAGGGGCCTTGGTGCCACCCACTACTAGACTAGCTTATTTTTTGCCTCTGCTTGTGCTAGTACCTTCTATTCTTCCGATGTCAGCTGCCAAGTGGATCCTCTGAACCATAAGATTTACATGAAGAGGCCTTCCCTTTGCTCTTAGAAAACTCCAAGTACTCCTCATTGACCTTGGTTATTTACTTTGGTCTCAGAGATGGTTGGGGTTGGTTTTCATTAAAATCATTCTTTTGACTTCGGCATTTTGTCTCAATGTGATTTGGATAGAAAAAGCTATCAATTATTTTTGTAAGGGAAACAGAAACAGAAGAAACGGACATTTGGCCGTAACATGAATCCACAAAATAAAAAAAAGCATTCATTTACTTTAGGGAATAATAGAGGAGTTCATATTATGAAAATGTGTTTGTTAAATCTACCTGATTGTAAAAGTGCTGTCTTAATATTCTGATCTATCTATATTCCCTTTGTTTTAAAAGACAAGTGATACATACATACCCCTCATGAAGATTTTATTAGATGCTAATGGAGAATAGAATAATATGGTCATACTTAAAGTTTATGGCCTTAAATAATTGATTTAAACTCACTGTTATAAAAGTTTGAATTTTACTTTGTATCATCTTTGTATGCATATTTGAGAAGCTTTGGTTTCCTTATTAACTCTTTTTACTTACACTGCTGTTAAACTGCTTTGAGTAGCAGACATAGGTAAGTTAATAAAAATGAGATGTCAGACTGCTGGCTTTTATTCTTTAAATTTCTACTTTAGAGGAATAAGGTGAGAAAATGTGATAGTGAGACGGCACATGCAGAGGCATCTGGGAGATCACTAAACCCAATGATCAAAAAATCCTGGGATGTCGGGCAAGATGGCGGCTTAGGAGGACGCTGGGCTCACCGCACGTCCTGCTGATCACTTAGATTCCATCTACATCTGCCTAAATAACCCAGAAAACCGCCAGAGGATTAGCAGAACGGAGTCGCCGGAGCCAAACGCAGACGAGAGGCCCACGGAAGAGGGTAGGAAGGGCGGCGAGGCGGTGCGCGCTCCACGGACTGGCGGGAGGGAGCCGGGGCGGAGGGGCGGCTCGCCGGCCAAGCACAGCCACCGAGTCTGGCTTGCAAAAGCGGAGGGGCCTGACGGACTGTGTTCCCACAACAAGCGCGACTTAGCGTCTGGGAGGTCATAAGTTAACAGCTCTGCTCGGAAAGCGGGAAGGCTGGAGGACAAAGGGAGGGAGAGCTGCTGAGCCCCCTGACAACAGAGCTCAGTTTGGTGGGGAACAAAGGCGCTCGCCAGCGCCATCTCCCCCGCCCATCCCCCAGCCGAAATCCCAAAGAGAACCTGTTCCTGCCGGGGAACTTGCTCGCTCCGCGCAAACACCCAACTCTGCGCTTCGGCGGAGCCAAACCTCCGGCAGCGGATCTGACTCCCTCCCGCTGCCACAGGGCCCCTCCTGAAGTGGATCACCTAAGGAGAAGCGATCTAAGCCTGCCCCTCCTGCCCCCGAGCACCTTGCCTACCCACCCCAGCTAATACGCCAGATCCCCAGCATCACAAGCCTGGCACGGTGCAAGTAGCCCAGACGAGCCACACCACCCCACAGTGAATCCCGCCCCTAGGAGAGGGGAAGAGAAGGCACACACCAGTCTCACCGTGGCCCCAGCGGTGGGCTGGGGACAGACATCAGGTCTGACTGCGGCCCCGCCCACCAACTCCAGTTATACACTACAGCACAGGGGAAGTGCCCTGCAGGTCCGCACCACTCCAGGGACTATCCAAAATGACCAAGCGGAAGAACTCCCCTCAGAAGAATCTCCAGGAAATAACAACAGCTAATGAGCTGATCAAAAAGGATTTAAATAATATAACAGAAAGTGAATTTAGAATAATAGTCATAAAATTAATCGCTGGGCTTGAAAACAGTATACAGGACAGCAGAGAATCTCTTGCTACAGAGATCAAGGGACTAAGGAACAGTCACGAGGAGCTGAAAAACGCTTTAAACGAAATGCATAACAAAATGGAAACCACCACAGCTCGGCTTGAAGAGGCAGAGGAGAGAATAGGTGAACTAGAAGATAAAGTTATGGAAAAAGAGGAAGCTGAGAAAAAGAGAGATAAAAAAATCCAGGAGTATGAGGGGAAAATTAGAGAATTAAGTGATACACTAAAAAGAAATAATATACGCATAATTGGTATCCCAAAGGAGGAAGAGAGAGGGAAAGGTGCTGAAGGGGTACTTGAAGAAATAATAGCTGAGAACTTCCCTGAACTGGGGAAGGAAAAAGGCATTGAAATCCAAGAGGCACAGAGAACTCCCTTCAGACGTAACTTGAATCGATCTTCTGCACGACATATCATAGTGAAACTGGCAAAATACAAGGATAAAGAGAAAATTCTGAAAGCAGCAAGGGGTAAACGTGCCCTCACATATAAAGGGAGACCTATAAGACTCGTGACTGATCTCTCTTTTGAAACTTGGCAGGCCAGAAAGAATTGGCACGAGATTTTCAGGGTGCTAGACAGAAAAAATATGCAGCCGAGAATCCTTTATCCAGCAAGTCTGTCATTTAGAATAGAAGGAGAGATAAAGGTCTTCCCAAACAAACAAAAACTGAAGGAATTTGTCACCACTAAACCAGCCCTACAAGAGATCCTAAGGGGGACCCTGTGAGACAAAGTCCCAGAGACATCACTACAAGCATAAAACATACAGACATCACAATGACTCTAAACCCGTATCTTTCTATAATAACACTGAATGTAAATGGATTAAATGCGCCAACCAAAAGACATAGGGTATCAGAATGGATAAAAAAACAAGACTCATCTATTTGCTGTCTACAAGAGACTCATTTTAGACCTGAGGACACCTTTAGATTGAGAGTGAGGGGATGGAGAACTATTTATCATGCGACTGGAAACCAAAAGAAAGCTGGAGTAGCCATACTTATATCAGACAAACTAGACTTTAAATTAAAGGCTGTAACAAGAGATGAAGAAGGACATTATATAATAGTTACAGGGTCTATCCATCAGGAAGAGCTAACAATTATAAATGTCTATGCACCGAATACCGGAGCCCCCAAATATATAAAACAATTACTCATAAACATAAGCAACCTTATTGATAAGAATGTGGTAATTGCAGGGGACTTTAATACACCACTTACAGAAATGGATAGATCATCTAGACACACGGTCAATAAAGAAACAAGGGCCCTGAATGAGACATTGGATCAGATGGACTTGACAGATATATTTAGAACTCTGCATCCCAAAGCAACAGAATATACTTTCTTCTCGAGTGCACATGGAACATTCTCCAAGATAGATCATATACTGGGTCACAAAACAGCCCTTCATAAGTTTACAAGAATTGAAATTATACCATGCTTACTTTCAGACCACAATGCTATGAAGCTTGAAATCAACCACAGAAAAAAGTCTGGAAAACCTCCAAAAGCATGGAGGTTAAAGAACACCCTACTAACGAATGAGTGGGTCAACCAGGCAATTAGAGAAGAAATTAAAAAATATATGGAAACAAATGAAAATGAAAATACAACAATCCAAACGCTTTGGGACGCAGCAAAGGCAGTCCTGAGAGGTAAATACATTGCAATCCAGGCCTATCTCAAGAAACAAGAAAAATCCCAAATACAAAATCTAACAGCACACCTAAAGGAACTAGAAGCAGAACAGCAAAGGCAGCCTAAGCCCAGCAGAAGAAGAGAAATAATAAAGATCAGGGCAGAAATAAACAATATAGAAACTAAAAAAACTGTAGAGCAGATCAACGAAACCAAGAGTTGGTTTTTTGAAAAAATAAACAAAATTGACAAACCTCTAGCCAGGCTTCTCAAAAAGAAAAGGGAGATGACCCAAATAGATAAAATCATGAATGAAAATGGAATTATTACAACCAATCCCTCAGAGATACAAACAATTATCAGGGAATACTATGAAAAATTATATGCCAACAAACTGGACAACCTGGAAGAAATGGACAAATTCCTGAACAACCACACTCTTCCAAAACTCAATCAGGAGGAAATAGAAAGCTTGAACAGACCCATAACCAGCGAAGAAATTGAATCGGTTATCAAAAATCTCCCAACAAATAAGAGTCCAGGACCAGATGGCTTCCCAGGGGAGTTCTACCAGACGTTTAAAGCAGAGATAATACCTATCCTTCTCAAGCTATTCCAAGAAATAGAAAGGGAAGGAAAACTTCCAGACTCATTCTATGAAGCCAGTATTACTTTGATTCCTAAACCAGACAGAGACCCAGTAAAAAAAGAGAACTACAGGCCAATATCCCTGATGAATATGGATGCAAAAATTCTCAATAAGGTACTAGCAAATCGAATTCAACGGCATATAAAAAGAATTATTCACCATGATCAAGTGGGATTCATTCCTGGGATGCAGGGCTGGTTCAACATTCGCAAATCAATCAATGTGATACATCACATTAACAAAAAAAAAGAGAAGAACCATATGATCCTGTCAATCGATGCAGAAAAGGCCTTCGACAAAATCCAGCACCCTTTCTTAATAAAAACCCTTGAGAAAGTCGGGATAGAAGGAACATACTTAAAGATCATAAAAGCCATTTATGAAAAGCCCACAGCTAACATCATCCTCAACGGGGAAAAACTGAGAGCTTTTTCCCTGAGATCAGGAACACGACAAGGATGCCCACTCTCACCGCTGCTGTTTAACATAGTGCTGGAAGTTCTAGCATCAGCAATCAGACAACAAAAGGAAATCAAAGGCATCAAAATTGGCAAAGATGAAGTCAAGCTTTCGCTTTTTGCAGATGACATGATATTATACATGGAAAATCCGATAGACTCCACCAAAAGTCTGCTAGAACTGATAGAGGAATTCAGCAAAGTTGCAGGATACAAAATCAATGTACAGAAATCAGTTGCATTCTTATACACTAACAATGAAGCAACAGAAAGACAAATAAAGAAACTGATCCCATTCACAATTGCACCAAGAAGCATAAAATACCTAGGAATAAATCTAACCAAAGATGTAAAGGATCTGTATGCTGAAAATTATAGAAAGCTTATGAAGGAAATTGAAGAAGATTTAAAGAAATGGAAAGACATTCCCTGCTCATGGATTGGAAAAATAAATATTGTCAAAATGTCAATACTACCCAAAGCTATCTACACATTCAATGCAATCCCAATCAAAATTGCACCAGCATTCTTCTTGAAACTAGAACAAGCAATCCTAAAATTCATATGGAACCACAAAAGGCCCCGAATAGCCAAAGGAATTTTGAAGAAGAAGACCAAAGCAGGAGGCATCACAATCCCAGACTTTAGCCTCTACTACAAAGCTGTCATCATCAAGACAGCATGGTATTGGCACCAAAACAGACACATAGACCAATGGAATAGAATAGAAACCCCAGAACTAGACCCACAAACGTATGGCCAACTCATCTTTGACAAAGCAGGAAAGAACATCCAATGGAAAAAAGACAGCCTCTTTAACAAATGGTGCTGGGAGAACTGGACAGCAACATGCAGAAGGTTGAAACTAGACCACTTTCTCACACCATTCACAAAAATAAACTCAAAATGGATAAAGGACCTAAATGTGAGACAGGAAACCATCAAAACCTTAGAGGAGAAAGCAGGAAAAGACCTCTCTGACCTCAGCCGTAGCAATCTCTTACTGGACACATCCCCAAAGGCAAGGGAATTAAAAGCAAAAGTGAATTACTGGGACCTTATGAAGATAAAAAGCTTCTGCACAGCCAAGGAAACAACCAACAAAACTAAAAGGCAACCAACGGAATGGGAAAAGATATTCGCAAATGACATATCGGACAAAGGGCTAGTATCCAAAATCTATAAAGAGCTCACCAAACTCCACACCCGAAAAACAAATAACCCAGTGAAGAAATGGGCAGAAAACATGAATAGACACTTCTCTAAAGAAGACATCCGGATGGCCAACAGGCACATGAAAAGATGTTCAGCGTCGCTCCTTATCAGGGAAATACAAATCAAAACCACACTCAGGTATCACCTCACGCCAGTCAGAGTGGCCAAAATGAACAAATCCGGAGACTATAGATGCTGGAGAGGATGTGGAGAAACGGGAACCCTCTTGCACTGTTGGTGGGAATGCAAATTGGTGCAGCCGCTCTGGAAAGCAGTGTGGAGGTTCCTCAGAAAATTAAAAATAGACCTACCCTATGACCCAGCAATAGCACTGCTAGGAATTTATCCAAGGGATACAGGAGCGCTGATGCATAGGGCCACGTGTACCCCAATGTTCATAGCAGCACTCTCAACAATAGCCAAATTATGGAAAGAGCCTAAATGTCCATCAACTGATGAATGGATAAAGAAATTGTGGTTTATATACACAATGGAATATTACGTGGCAATGAGAAAAAATGAAATATGGCCTTTCGTAGCAACGTGGATGGAACTGGAGAGTGTGATGCTAAGTGAAATAAGCCATACAGAGAAAGACAGATACCATATGGTTTCACTCTTATGTGGATCCTGAGAAACTTCACAGGAACCCATGGGGGAGGGGAAGGAAAAAAAAAAAAAAAGAGGTTAGAATGGGAGAGAGCCAAAGCATAAGAGACTTAAAAACTGAGAACAAACTGAGGGTTGATGGGGGGTGGGAGGGAGGAGAGGGTGGGTGATGGGTATTGAGGAGGGCACCTTTTGGGATGAGCACTGGGTGTTGTATGGAAACCAATTTGTCAATAAATTTCATAAAAAAAAAAAAATAAATAAAAAAATAAAAAAAAAATAAAATTAAAAAAAAAAAAAAAAAAAAAAAAAAAAAAAAAAAAAAAATCCTGGAGAGAACTTTCCATCAATTAAAGTACAAGTAGCCTGAAAGAGTGGTACATATCAATTATTCACACCATTGTGTGAATTACTCTAATTAGGTAATCACATTGTTTTCCTTCTACCATTTTAGCCTAATTTCTTGGGAATTATTGGTTAGAAGAAAGAGGAGTCACTTGGAAGGGTTGGAGAGGAAGATCATGCTTGAGGGCCTGAATTCCATCTAGAATAGAGCTTGGAGCTGGTGCAGAGAGGCTGGAAGCTTTTGGAGGACAGCATGAAAGGTAGGGCCCTGAAAATCGGAAAGATGAGAGTCCAGAAACGTTTGTCAGATGTAATCACCATAGAAACCATCTCCTGTGACTCCTGAATTAATGCCTGGGCAAACATTTTCAGTCAGAAGAATGACTTAAAACATCCAGGAGATGTTATATGGAAATGTCATTATTTCAGGACTCCGCAGATACTTTTTAAAGACTGTGGACACAGCATCCTCAATGGGAGATTATGATAATTTCTCATTGTTGCATTCATTGTAGCCTTCTGAACCCTGAAGAGTTAGAGTCCTAGATAAAATAATAGTGGCCAATGATATTTTTCATCGCCATCATACAGCTTTATTTTTTGTTCTAGTTAACAGATATCTGACTTAATAAAATGCAGAGGTGAGTTATAAGCCAAGACAGATGTAGCCATGTCAGAGTAGTCATTTAGTTTTTCATCGAAACCAAACTAAATGAAAAAAATAAAACTCCATTCATTGGATTGCTGTTTTACTTTCTTTTTTTATGTTATGCCAGAGTCCTGAAGATTTGTGTATACTTCAGGCACAAATATCTAACATACATCTATATGTTGGGCCATTGCCAGTGAAAGTGTTCTTGTGGGAAGTGTCACTGGATCGTACGTTTAATTTTTTTTTCAACGTTTATTTATTTTTTTGGGGACAGAGAGAGACAGAGCATGAACGGGGGAGGGGCAGAGAGAGAGGGAGACACAGAATCGGAAACAGGCTCCAGGCTCTGAGCCATCAGCCCAGAGCCGGACGCGGGGCTCGAACTCACGGACCGCGAGATCCTGACCTGGCTGAAGTCGGACTCTTAACCGACTGCGCCACCCAGGCGCCCCTGGATCGTACGTTTAAAATCAGCATGAAGGCAATGAATATAGCCACGTTTATTAGCTGACTTGTCTACTCAGCACTCTGAATACCTACGATGTGCCACTCTGCTAGATTATGGTAATACAGTGGCAAGTAATATACAGGTATACAGTCCCTGCCTTCAAAACTGTTGCAGTCTAAGGAAGGTGTCGGGCCCAAACACTTAGAAAACAATGGGGAAGTGTAGGGAGAGAGACAGACCGGATCTTATGAATGATTGAAAAGTCTACTCCTGACCATCATTGCTGGATTCTAAGGTAACATTGATTAGCTACATCACGTCCACCCACATACAGAACTGCACCGCTTGGTAGAATGTATATATCCACTTCTGCCTTTGCCTGGTGAAGTATATGGCTGTGTTTAGGAGTTCACTGTTTTAGCTCTTGGAGGTTTCATTTATAGCATTGACAGGGTAGATGTGATAAATATAGACGTTTGCTAAAATGAGCTAGTGAGTGTCCGTTTTCCTGATAAGCTCTAACCCAAAATTGTTCACTAAAGGAGAATTACTGGGGCCTTGGAAGAGGCTTGGTCACTAGCCAGGATTCTTACAATTATCTGAGTGAAAACTACTTGCCCATCAAAATATTTTTGCCTTTATTTTCTGCCCTAAATGGAAGGAATTGACAATCTTTCTGATGTGCTGCAGCTGCTGCTGCTCGAGATGCTGAGGATGATGGAAAGAGATTTCTGTTTTTATTTTAATGAACCCCAGAGGTGTTCCCCAGAAGCCATGTGATAAGCAAATATAGAGCTAAGAGTTGGTCTATGCTGGCTTCTGAGAATCCTCTTTGTTACCTTTCTAGTGCCTCCTTAGGACTTTCTTTCTTTCTTTCTTTCTTTCTTTCTTTCTTTCTTTCTTTCTTTCTTTCTTTCTTCCTTTCCTTCCTTAAGAGTTTTATGGTTTATTATTCAATTCCATAGTACCAGACGAGGTACTGAAATAAAATATAGAAACATTGAAAAGTTGAAGTGCTTACAGCCCTATTATATTAAGGCTTTAGCCTTATATTCCTCTAATCCCTTTACAGTAGTAAGGGAAAGACTCTGGCCTTTCTTTTCATTCTGAGAGTGGTACTTCCTCCTGGCCTCATTCTAGTGGGGGGATGCTTTTCTTCAGGAGGAGCCCTCTTTCTGTCCTGAGGATGCCATCTGTGCAGAAGGACAGTGGTCCTCTGTCTTAACTGGGCACTTTGTGGATCTAGAGACCCCTGAGTAGATGACATTTGGTTCACTAAAGACCTCTTGGTCTTTCCCACGTGTGAGCTCTTCTGTTTTTCTTTTTCTTTTTCAGTTCGGAAACCAAGAAACCTCAAAAGTCATAGAATATCCTGAATGGGTCCCAGGGCTATAACTATTGAGCTTGGAGCTAAACCCCAGAAATGGGGATGTCTGTTTTGAGCAGAAAATGACATATTAACAATTGAGTTCAGTTAAGATAAGATCCTCACTGTGCGTCTCAGCTCATTGCCACATTTCTATATTTTTACCAAATTTTGTTTGAAATCATAGCAACATGGCACAGGCCAGTGAGAACATAGCAGGATACTGAGAACGTGGTCGAGCTAGGGTAACATAGTGGTTAATGAAGCCTCTCTAGCCAAGAAAGCCCAATAAACCAAAGGGAGTTTACCTAAGAGGGAAGATACAAGACAACACTAAGAACTGGGACAGCATGTGAGGGGAAAAGGCAAAGCCGTGCATGGCATTCAGAAAGGGGAGGTGTGAGTAATTTTTAAAATGAGGCTACTGATGAACCCACTGGGGCTGAGCAAACAGAGCATTGACCTTCAGGGGAAAAAAAATCAGGAAGTTCAGGAATCTGTCGTGTATTGTAATTTTAACATTACATACATCCTTAAGTTTAAAATATTTTCCTAGGAGTATGATCGCTGGAATGCTTCCTCAAGTTGACTATAAACACTGCAAAGTGTAGATTTTAGTGAGAAAAAAGTGTCAAATGATATCAATATTTTCCCACAGCTCCAGAAAAAAAAAATGTGTCCACAAGCAAAATTCTATCCTTGAATTGGCAACACAAGTGAAGTGGTTCATTTTCTATAGGGGAATGTATTAGTGAGCTATTTGTTTTGTTTTGTTTTGTTTTGTTCTTGAAATTTCAGGGGTCTGCGTTCTGATGTAGGGCTTTGCTTGGGAAGTTAAGTAGAAGGCAAGGACCTTCACACAGCTCTCTGCACGCTCACTTGCAGTAGCTCCCATTCCTTGAGATTCTGGCTCTATGGGCAGCCAACCTCCAAATGGGGCAGTTGGTAGGATTAGAAATGGGCTGTGGAAAGAGGTCGTAGGGTTGGAGGCCATTATGGGTATGGTGGCTTCTCTATAAGGATTCCTCAAAAGTCTGGTGAGTGAATACAGTGAGGTTGCATGTCTTTCTTCCTATGCTGTTATGGCTTGAAATGTGTCTCCTCCAAATTCCTATGTCAAAATCCTAATTCCTGGTGCCTCAGAATGTAACTTTGTTTAGAAACAGGGTGGTTTCGGGTCATAAAGGCATAGAGTGGGCCCCTAATCCAACATGACTGGTGTCCTTACCAAAAAGGGAAATTAACACGGACACACACAGGAAGAACACCATGTGAACATGAAGGCAGATATTGGAATGATGCTTCTACAAGCCAAGGATTGCCAATAATTGCCAGGAAACCAGCAGAAGCTAGGGGAGAGGCATGGTACAGATTTCCCCTCACAGCCTTCAGAAGGAACCAATCTCTTGACAGCTTGATCTCAGACTTCTAGCTTCTAGAACTGTGAGATGATGTATTTCTGTTGTTTAAGCCATTCAGCCTGTGGTACTAGAAAACAAATATGTGCATTAGAAAACAAATATTTGTATTATCTATGTTTCTTATCTGTTTCCCGCAATTCATTCTGCACTCATTGAGGTCGAGGCTGCACCCTGGACATTTCCAAATCTTCGTCACAAAGAACATGTCTAGCATACATTACCCCCCCCCCAATATTTATTGAATAAATAAGCAAATATTTTTGGTTTCTACCCCCCCCCCCATTCGGATCTCTCTCAAATAGGAGCATATATTCTCTTCTCTGTTTTCAAACGTCTTCCAGTTTACTAATTTTGACGCTGCATTAGATTCAGGATGGCTTCCCTTGATTAATTCTCCCCAGATCCTTCTACTAACCTTCACTGACGCATGTCTGCATTCAGAAAGTTAAACATAACTATTTTCATAGTATCTACAGATAAGTGAAATTTTTAATACCACTGTTCTAAAAAAGCCTTCATTTACATTAACATTTGTAGAGGTTGTATCGAACATTTGGCTCAGATTTCCTTGAGGAGGGAAAAGCAATTTTTTTATTGATGGACAAATGAAATCAAAGATTCATTTTATTTATTTAGTTTTTAATCTCTGTATTTTTTTTATTTTTTTTTCAATATATGAAACTTATTGTCAAATTGGTTTCCATACAACACCCAGTGCTCATCCCAAAAGGTGACCTCCTCGATACCCATCACCCACCCTCTCCTCCCTCCCACTCCCCATCAACCCTCAGTTTGTTCTCAGTTTTTAACAGTCTCTTATGCTTTGGCTCTCTCCCACTCTAACCTCTTTTTTTTTTCCCCTTCCCCTCCCCCATGGGTTTCTGTTAAGTTTCTCAGGATCCACATAAGAGTGAAAACATATGGTATCTGTCTTTCTCTGTATGGCTTATTTCACTTAGCATCACACTCTCCAGTTCCATCCACGTTGCTACAAAGGGCCATATTTTGTTCTTTCTCATTGCCATGTAGTACTCCATTGTGTATATAAACCACAATTTCTTTATCCATTCATCAGTTGATGGACATTTAGGCTCTTTCCATAATTTGGCTATTGTTGAGAGTGCTGCTATAAACGTTGGGGTACAAGTGCCCCTATGCATCAGTACTCCTGTATCCCTTGGGTAAATTCCTAGCAGTGCTATTGCTGGGTCATAGGGTAGGTCTATTTTTAATTTTCTGAGGAACCTCCACACTGTTTTCCAGAGTGGCTGCAGCAATTTGCATTCCCACCAACAGTGCAAGAGGGTTCCCGTTTCTCCACATCCTCTCCAGCATCTATAGTCTCCTGATTTGTTCATTTTGGCCACTCTGACTGGCATGAGGTGATATCTGAGTGTGGTTTTGATTTGTATTTCCCTGATAAGGAGCGATGTTGAGCATCTTTTCATGTGCCTGTTGGCCAAGGATTCATTTTAATGTAAAAATGCCTCCTTCTTGCAAAGCAGTGTTCCCGAGTAAATAAAGAACATAAGTGGACAATTTATTTAGACAGAGCCAAGTGATAGCTTTTCTAAAATATGTCGAGAGATGTAGACATTTACCATCTAGATTGTGGAAACCTGCTATACACAATTGCCATTGATCTGTGCGTGAACTAAGACAGGTTGGAACTGTAAGTGAAAATGTAGGTTGTTAAAAGGCAACTGGAAAACATTCCCCCATAAATGCAAGCAATGAAAATATGCCAACTAGCCATATGTGGAAGCCTAGCATCTGTTTACTTGAGTTTTAACTTTTGTACCAAGTGGTTGAAAAGCAGAGGGGAAGGAAATTTCTAGGGACTCTGAGAGGATGAGGTGACCCAGGACACAGAGAAAAGGAGAGGAATTCTGGGTCAGAGGCGGAAGGAGGAATGTGTCCTCTGTAATAGTTCTTGGAACCACTCAGCCATCTCGAAAGCTTGGTGATCAACTAGAATACCCTTACACTGTGATAACCTCGAAACACTTTTAACTTAATTTATCTTTTGTGTTTCAGTTCTTGTAGTTCTTTCTGTTCATTTGGTTGTGTTTCTTCTTAAAGAGGGAAATGAAGAACAAATACTTTCATGACATTTTTGGTGCAGTTAAGTGGATGAAGGACAGCATGGTGTTACATAAAATTTCCATCTGAAAACCCATTTGCTTGAATTATGGTTGTTTTACCTAGAGTACAGGCTTTGCTTAAATGTTTAGATTTTGCAAAATGGCTACACCACAGCTTTTATGCTGAATTACATCTCTCAATCTACAGTTAAGTAAAAAGTATTTACAGAGTACAGGGATGGTCATCTCCTCTGTGGTCAGTGGAGACTGAGCAATGGCTTGTCTCTATGGTGTTTGCTGCATAAGATTTCTACAATGCGAGGGCTAATCAGAGGGACCAGACTCAAATCTGTTTTTAAAACATTCTAGATTTATTCTACTTAAAATGGTGAACTGCAATTTTTCTTTAAGATTTTTTGCTTACTACATTAGCATTTAAGAAGAAGTCCACTCAATTTAAGACAGTATCTTGAGAAACCTAAAACCAAGCAAAAAGACTTGGAAGGAAAACATCTTATGACTGTGATGGTCAAATGTTTGTGGTGTCTGTTTGGTAGTGCAACAAGAGAAACAGAACTCCTTGCTTTTCCTTTTCCCTGATCTAACCTCTGTTTCTAGGAATAGGGAACAGAAGGGCAGTTTGCAGCTCAGAGAATTCTCACTTAACAACTTCAGCTGGATGGGGCCCAAAATCTGGCTCTGGTGTATAAAATTACACTTTTAACTGTATGTGAGGACATTAACACTTGCCTTTGCCAGTTTCAAAAAGATGCATATATATAGCATACACATAGGTATTGAACTTTCTAGGGTATTTATTGTCAGAAACACCTTTTAAACCCTTGGACTATAGGTATATTAGTGTGGAATACCATAATTCCATACACTTGACTCCATCTTACTATCTTTTAGTTATTTATTTATTTTTGTTTGTTTGTTTTCTAAGCATGATACACCTATTGAGAAGTGCACAGTCTTACAGTAGTTTGAAAAACTTTTTCAAAAGGGAACATATCTGTGTAAACATCACTCAGAACAAGATATCAAATATGACAGGCACCCTAGAAACCATCCTGTGTCCCCTCTATGTTCTCATCCCCTCAGAGGTAACCATTATTCTGACCTCTATCACTGTAGGTTAGTGCTACCTGTTCTTGATTTCTTTACAAATGGAATCATGCAACGTGTACTGTTTTTTTTTCTATAGCTTCTTTTTGTTCAGTATTGTGTCTCTGAAGCTCGTTGCTACATATGGTTGCAAGTAGAAGTAATGTGTTCTTTCTCACTGCTGTGTAGGATTCCATTTGTATATTTTAAAATTTATTTTCCATTCTACTGATGCACTTGTGAGTTATTTCCAGTTTTTAGCTATTATGGATAATGCGTCTATGAACATGTCTATATAAATGTTTGGGACAACTATATGTGCATGTGTGTCTAGAAATAGAGTTGCTGGGTTTTAGGATAAACGTGTGTTCAGTTTCATGGACACTGCCAAACAGTTTTCCAGAATGGCTTTAAAAATATACATTCTTGCCAGCGGTGTTTAAGAATTCTGGTTGTTCTGTATCTGCACCAACACTTTATAGCATCAACAGTTTTATTTATTTATTTATTTGTTTATTTATTTACTTATTTATTTAATTTTATTTAGCTATTTGGGGGTATGCAGTAATGCTCCTTTGTGGTTTCAAGTTGTATTTCTCTGGTCACTAATAATGTTAATTTTTTAAATTTGCTTACTGGCCACTTGAGTAGCCTCTTTTATGAAGTGCCTGTTGAAGTCTTTTGCCATTTTAAAAAGTTGGGTACTCTCCCTTTTACTTTCTGATTTGCAGGAGGCTTTAAAAAAAAGAGTCCTTTTTCATATATATATGTGTGTATATGTATAACAAATACCTTTCCTTCTCTATAGGTTATCTTCACTCTTTATGGTATTTTTTGATCAACTTTTAAGGAATATTTACATAATCCAAGGTTATGAAGATATTCTCTTATGCTGTATTCTAGAAGTTTTGTCATTTTACCTTTCGCATTTTATGATCCAGCTGGCAGTGATTTTTGTGTGTGGTGTCAGGTAGGAGTGAAAGATCATTTTTTTTCTCACGTGGCTATCCATTCTTTTGCCCAAAAGATAACAGTGGCAGCTGTGCTGTAAATCAAGTGGCTGATTGTGAGTCTGTGTGTAGATTCTGTTCTGCTCATTTGGTGTATTTATCTATCCTTACGCTGATGCCACACTCTTTTAATTACCGTAACTGTAAATTGAATCTTTATATCTGGTAGTGTAAGGCCTCCATTTTGTTCTTCCATACTATTTTTACTCTTCCTGGCCTTTTGCATTTTCATTTAATTTTCAAATCTGCTTGACAAATTGTATACAGAACGTTTTAGGTTATTAATTGGAACAACATTGACTCTATAATCAATTTAGGGAGAATTCACATTTTACAATATTGTGCCTTCTAGAACATAGTATTTTTCTCCATTTCTTTAGGTTTTTATTAACCTTATCTCAGTAAAGTTTTGTGGTTCTTCTTTGCTGCAATCTTGCACATCTTTTATTTAGCTTTATTATGAGGTATGTACCCTCTTTTTAGTTGAAAGCTACTTCTGGTTTGTGTAGAAGCAAAATCTTCCTTTAGACTCACACCCTTAAACAAAATATTGCAGAGAAACTCTATTTTGAAACTGAAGAGAGGAAGTGCCCTTGTGCCTTGAGGAGGAGGTGTGGGTTTTTTTTGTTGTTGTTGTTGGTTTGAGGTAGGTGAGAGGTAGTATGTCTTGTCCAGATGGAATCTTTGGAATATCCTTAAAGGCAGCAGATGTGTGTGGGAAGAATAACAGAGTATATTGAGAAGCAGACTGACTTACTGCCTTGGGTAATTGCATATTGAATGAAGAAACCAAAGCATACTTTAAGTATCTGAAGCACATTCACTGATGTGAAATGAATGCCCATTCCAAACCAATAGATTATATCCTGGACCAACTTTCCGAAATCTTTGACTTACCTTCACCAGTCACTAGAGGTTAAAAGTTGTGAAGTTAGTGATCAAAATATTACCAAGGTGTCTGAGTAAGGAGTACATATGTTGGATTTACCATCAAGCGTATTTCCCATTAAATTTTAAAAATCTTCAAAATTTAATAAATCATGCATGAGTCAGTGAAAGCCTACTGTTTCAGAGTTGAAGTCTCTTGGAATTCTAAGTACTCGCATTATTTTTCTTCCCTTTTTGTAGTCATGCTTTGGGAAAGATTCTTTCTTACTGACTTCGGTGTCTCAGCTCTAATTCACTTTTCACATTAGCTCATATCTCCAGAAGTCCTTTGAAATGCCCTCATCGTGAGGACAAAGACTGCCTCCTCCTCAGATCCAGTGAAAAAGTTTGCACTTCTCCAATTTCTTTTCAACATCTGAGATTACTGAAATAGTCCTTCTCCATGGAACCATTCTTCCATGGCTCCCTTGAAATTCGTTATCCTCTCCTGGTCTTCCTGCAACCTCTCTGACATTCTTTCTCAAACAATTTTCAGGCTGTCTTCATTCCATAAATGTTGGCGTTGCACGTGGTTGGCTTCAGGCTCATTGTTTTCTCATCGTGAACTCTCATCCTGGTGGAACTCATTCACTCTCATGGCTTCAGCAACAAATCAATATTCTGATGTTTTTGAAGGCTATTCATGAAATACCCTACACTAGAAACACCTATGTCTCACTGCTTATTGGACTTCTCCCTTTAAGTGCCCCTGTGACACCTTAAACTTAATATGTCAGAGGAGGAACCTTTTTAACGTGGTCTGCATCTTGGTGAATGGCACCCTTCCAAGTAGGTCTGGAACCTGGAAATGCTTGTTGACTCTTCTTTCTCCTTTCTCCACCACCCCCTGCCGTAACCAGTGGCAACATCCTAGCTATGCTCCAGTCTAGGTCTTCCTTTCTATTTCCACTGCTTTTTTGGCTGTTCTCACACCTGGCTTACATAAATAGCCTCCTTCCTAGCCTCTCTGCCTTCAGTATTGTCACTCTCCAAACCATTATCGGTTCTCGGGGTGATCTCTCCAGAATGTGCTATTCCTCTGCTTCCAACGCTACAGTAGTTCTATTTTTCCTTTAACATGAAAGCAAAACTTCTTAATATGGCTTTCAAAAGCTAGTCCTATCCAAGTTCCTCTGTTCCTCCGGTCTCATCTCTTGATATTACCCTCTTTCACATGACATCCTACTTGCCATTCCTGCCATCACTCTGCCTTCCCTTCTGAAGTGCTGCTCCTTCTGCCTAGAACAGGTACACTGTCCTGCTTATCCATCACCCTCCTTTGGGGACTGCCTCTTACTCGTTCTCCAAAACTCAATTCAGAAAAGACACCCTAGGGGAAACTTTTTCCCATCCTTCCCCACCAATCTGAATAATATTATATCACATTACAAGTATTTTTTTTAATCACCCACTCTGAACTTCTTGAGGGCAAGGAACACATCTTTCATGTTTATATCTTCTCTCTGTGGCTGCTGTAATAAATGGGCACTCTGTTGGGCTCCGGGGATGCAACAATTAAGACATCATTTCTTCCCATGGGGCTCTCACAGTATAGAAGGTGAAACAGAAACCTGAACAGATAAGTACTGTGTAATTTGATGAATGCCACATTACAGGTATTTTTAAAACATGGAAGAAGGAGCACCTGATTCTGGGTCTGAGAAAGTTCTATTTAAATATACACAAGGGATCTCTGCAGAAATGACATGTGGAGAAATGATCTTCCAAGTAAAGATTATCTCCAGGAAAATTCCTGGAAGATTCATAGCCAGTTTTACCAGTTGCTGTCCAGAGATTGTTCACTCAAATCTCCAGATGCACAGAACTGCAGGGGAGCTAAAATATTTGCCAGTGATACCTGAACATGTAAATAAACATTAGGTGGTTTCGCTGGAAAGACATATGCATTCAGCTTAGTTGACACTGGAAAGAATCAGCATCTTATTTTGTGTGCCTGGAGCTCTCTGACAAAAATTCTAACCCTAATTAAAAAAAAGTCCATGCTCGCTTTGTAAATGTTTGCATTTATGATGAATAGAAGAACCTAAAAGCTTGAATGGCCCAACCTACTTTTTTTTTTTTTTGAGATATAATGTGAAATCCCAAAATCAATCCAACAAAGTGAGATCTTTACATTTTGGTTTTTGTCCGTCATATCCCAGAAGACACTGCATGGCTGACAGCCATTTCATAGGCAGGTTACCAGGCCTGAAGGGTAATGACCTCATGCACTTTAGGATGAGCTGACACTGTAGCAGTCAGAGAAGGAAGCCACATTCGTGTGGCCTCAGCTATCTAGTCTTTATACAGGATTGTTTACAGTAGGGACTCCTACTGATACCTATAGAGTTGAGGGACCAGGACTCAACTTCAGGGAGTTCGGAGAGTCCCTAAAATTCCACACAAAATTGAGCACGTGCCTATGGGGAGAAGGACCATGATCTTCATCATCTCCTTAAAGTTCTTATAACTCAAAGAACCACTGATCTACACACTTTAGTTTATATTTATTTTATTTACTTATTGTGTAGTCATCTATTGAGGATTTAGCTATCAGTCATTTTGCTCAGTGCTTATTTACTGTTGAGATATGTGTTGTAGGGATGCATGGGATGATTCAGATTCAGTGAGTTAGCATTGAGAAGCTGCGTTCCAGGTGCTTCCACATACAGGATCTTACTTAATCTTCACAGTAAATCTGTGCAGTAATATACTTAGGACCACTTTACACAAGAGGAAACTGAAGTTCAGAGTGTAAAAAGAACTCGCCTAAGGGCAACTGAGTACTCGAGTGAGTAAATTGAACTTAAGAATATAAAGACAAATAGAACATTTGGCTCCTCCTTATGAAGTTCACAGTCTTCTAGGGTAGACAGAAATAAACACCTAAATATACTGATGTGCATGCAAAGATAGAGGAATATGCAACATAAAATCTTAGCACCAAGGCATATATGGTCACTTCAGCTGTCAGGGGGAGAGATGAGCTGGATCTCCAAGGATGAGGAATAGGAGACAAGTGGACTGGAATTGGAAAAGTGTGCCAGGCGGAGGTAAAAGCATTTGTACAATCAGACATGTGGACTAGCCTTCTCCTTGGGAAAAAATGATAGTGGTTGGGAATGGGGAACAAATGAATGAACGAATAAATAAATAATCAATCAATCAATCAATCAATCAGAGCACTGCAAGAGATATGTTGGAGAACCAGGTTCTGCCCTATGTGTTTCTGAGTAGGTTAATATGATCTACACTTCCCTTCCAGAAACTAATCCAGGCTATACGGGTAGCCACAATTTAAAATGATTTTTTTGGTTTTTTTTTCCCCAAAGCTGACTCAGTAGGTGTGCCTTTCACACTACGAGAAGTACTGGAATGAAATTTTGATTCTGTGAGTTCTCTTAGGACAGAGAAGTACTGTAAACATTTTCTTAACCTAATTTGATTACAAACAAGATCCCAAAGCTAACAACTAACTGAAACACTTAGGTAACTGCTTCAACCATATCATGGCCCCGAAGAGCAGGAAAGTTAGTAGAAAAATGTATTTTCAAGCTAAGCTATCAAAACATAGCTGTTTTCAAAAATCTTATAAGGATAATAAATTTAATATCTGAGTTTTTTTTTTCCTCCCGAAAAATAGCATAACCATTTTAAAACACTAGATAATTCCTAAGGGAAAATGCTGCAAGAACCTTTGACATAATTAGTTTATGCTTTAGTTTGCTGTTTTAGTTACACATTTTCAACAAGTTCTCAGAAATATGAATGGAAAAACTTCTCTGATTCCACTTCAATAGTGGGAAAGAAAATGTGCAAATGTGGGAGTGATAACAAGGAGAGAGAGAATATGAGCAAATATGAGGCTAGCACTATTTTTATTTTATTAACAATTAGACATAGTGAGTTATAGTTTGAGTAAAATATTCCGGTTTTAAGTGTGTATTTTTCCACTTAAAGTTAAGTTTGTGAAACGACAATCAAATTCTCAATGTCACCTTTACAGGTAACTTGACCACTATATGATTATCAACTCGTTTAAAGTATCTTGGCTTAAGCTTTATTTTTAGATGGTGATTTCTTTGTATAAATACTTTGCACTGAGGGTGCCTGCGTGGCTCAGTCGGTTAGGCGTCCGACTTCAGCTCAGGTCATGATCTCACCGTTTCTGAGTTCGAGCCCCACATTGGGTTCTGTGCTGACAGCTCAGAGCCTGGAACCTGTTTCAGATTCTGTGTCTCCCTCTCTCTCTGCGCCTCCCCCAGTTGCACTGTCTCTCTCAAAAATAAGTAAACAATAACAAAATAAAAAAAAAATACTTTACCTAGATTTGAGATCATACTATACATAAAATGCTTTCTGTGCCTGTATTTCTTTGTATGTAAAACCAGGATTATTGGAGTCCCCAGCTCATAAAGATTAAATGAGACCAGTTAGTAAGGTACCCAGCGCAGCGCCTGGCACTCACTCAGCATTCAGGTCTAATATGAGTTGTTGCTGTTGTGGTTCTGGTTACTTCTGTTATTTTTTTTATACTTGATTATCTATCTTAAGCATCTTCTCAGGTTGTTAAACTGTTGTTCAAAGACATGATGTTTCGTGGATTTGTAACATTCCACTATTCCCTTAAGATTTAAGTAATGTCATTTTGATCAATTTAGCAATTTCCAAATTGTTAACAGTATAAACTCCACTGAAACACTCATCCATAAGTCTTTGTGACGAGGTGAGATGCATTTCTAAAAGTATATTAAAGACTTTTGATTCGTACGTCCAAATTACATCTCTGAAAGTTTCTACCCATTCTGAAGTGCCCACTTGTATGACAGCATTTAAGTAAGAATTAAGTAAATGCAGAAGAATGTGGGAAAATGTACGAGAAGGCTGTAAGTTTTAGAGCCAGAATATTTGCATTTATTTATACCATAGGCGGCAAGGCAAATACATTGTGGTGTTTATTGTTTTTCATGTTTAAAAGAAGCATTTGTCTGATGAAATAAAAGCACTGCACTGAAATCAAGAGGCCTGATTCCTATGCTGACTGACAGAAGATTATATATAAGCTTGAGGAAGTCACTCTACTTCTTACAGCCACACACTCACAATTTGTAACATGGTGATAAATATGTATCTTAGAAGACTTTTGTGGCAGTTAAGTAAGATTGTGCATAAAAAGCTACATGCAGAGGTCCTGGCACCTGGCAAGCACCTGGGGTTGACCACAGGTTTATTGACCAAGAGTACATTTTTTTGGTTGAAGAGCAAGATTTCATCTTCCTCAGTGTATTGCATCTGTAAATTTATACAGTAGTCGAGTTCCCATTAGATGTCCTGGCTGCTCCATGAAAGAGCAGAGGGCACAGCTCCATGACCTTTTAGCTGTACTGTCAACATGTTTGATTATCCTGGTCAGGGTTAGCTCGATGTAGTTCCGGTCCTTGATTGAACATACATTTGGCTTCTGCCTTGTTCCCGGCACTGAGCCAAGCGTCCAGTGACACAGGAATGAATAAAATGTAACTTTGCCCTGCATAGGTTCACAATCTAGACAGAAAGTGTGGGTACCATTGTTTTCTGGGTGAAATTCTTCTTCTCCTTATTTTTAGTGAACATTTTTTGTACCTTTCATTTGAGCTGTGTCCTAATAGGTATTTGGGGTTGAAAGTAAGCAATGATAGGGACGCTTGGGTGGCTGTATCGGTTAAGTGTCCAACTTCGGCTCAGGTCATATCACAGTTTGTGAGTTTGAGCCCTGCGTTGGGCTCTGTGCTGACAGCTCAGAGCGTGGAGTCTGCTTCAGATTCTGTGTCTCCCTCTCTCAGCCTCTCCTCTGCTTGTGCTCTGCCTCTCTCTCAAAAATAAATATTTTTAAAAAGACGAAGTAAGTAATGGTAAAACCAGGCTCAGCCTCTGAGATGGTAGGAATGTTGTATGCACATTAACTGGCATGCTTTGGTAGAAAGAGTATGGGCTTTCATTTAAAAGACCTGGGTTCATATTTAGGCTTCAAAACGTTCTTGTGGAATGACTTTGAGCAAGGCTAGCCCCTGTGTTTCGGGCGAGAAAATGAAAAGAAATAAAACTCAATTTTTCATTCATTCGGCAGGTATTTATTGAGTGCTAGGGATTCAGCACTTAGTAGCATATACAGCAAGTCCCTGCCCTCAGGTTCCAGTAGGGAAGGGAGAGTGTAAAAAGTGCCCCCCTGAAGAGAGAAGTAAAGGCAGCTTGAGAGTGTCGTCATCAGTGAGGAGGGGTTGCAGTTTTACAGAGTTGCAGGGAAGGCCTCACTACAAGCTGATGTTGGAAGGAAGGAAGTGAGCGGGTGGTTTAAAGGAAAAGCAGGGGCAAAGACCCCAACGGGAGACCAGCGGAACTTGGAGCAGAGTGAGTGAGGGGGGAAGTGGCAAGAGTCGGTGAAGGGCTTCATGAGACGTGTTGTTAAGGACCTTGGCTTCTACTGGACCTGAGACGGGAAACCTTTGAAAGGGCTTGAACAGAGTGACATGATCAGACTTGAAACAGCCTCATTCTCTACATTCTGGCTGCTGTAGAGAATAGAGAAGACCAGAAAAGCAGGGTGCTCAGGTGGGAGGCTTTGCCAACAAGCTGAGGTTACTGGTGGTAACTCAGACTGTGAGACAGCAGGAGAAGTGGTGCACGGTGTCGAATTCTGGAGATGATTTTTTTAAGGTAAAGCCGACAGGATTTGCAATGAAGTGCATTCACCAGGCTTGGGACCTATGTAACTATCAAGTCAGATTCGCCATCGATTCAGATGAGCAGGGCTTTAGAAAAAGCAGACTTGCCAGGGACATAAGGAGTTGATCTTTGGACTTGTGAAGTTTGAGCCAAATGTAGATGTCAAATAGCTAGTAGGAGTTCAAGGGAGAGGTTCCAGCTAGAAGTGTAAGTGTGGGAGTCATTATCAGAGAGACGGTATTCAAAGTGAGGAGACTGATTCAGATTTCTGCAGCTGGAAAAGACAAGAGGTCCAGTGACTGAGCCCTGGGGTCCACCAGAGTTTGGAGGTGGAGAGGTTAAGAAGGAAAAAGCAAAGAGACGGAGGAGTGTCCACTGGAAAAGAAGAAAAGGCCACCTTGCAGAACAACCTATGTGAAAGCACATTCCATGTCATAACCTACCATAGGGGTGATCACTGGGCAGCTGTTAGGCACTTTTGGGAAAAGGCAGTTAGCATGCTTTTTAGCGCAAGATTTGATTGGGGTATTTTTCATGAATAGCCTTTCCCTTGTTCACTGTGGTCATTGCCAAAAACCTATCTTTTTATGAAACGATGCCCTGATGTCCTCATGATCTGAAAGATTGAAAGTGTTTCTATCAGGGATGGATTCAAGCCCAAGGGTGTTTGGTCTGCACTGGAGCTGGCTCCATGTGACCCCGGGCAGCATGCTTCATGAGAATGTGCAGGCAGCAATAGTGGCCTCAGCCCTTCGCCTGCTATGTAAAAACACTGGTTCAGAAAAGCACGACAACATTGAAGACACATTCCAGAAAATCGATGGTCTCCACATGCGTTGTCACCTTGTGTGTGGAGAGAGCTTTTCCAAATGTCAACTATATTCATTCAGTTGACAGAAATCTGTTTGTTTATTTACTTATTTTTGAGAGAGAGAGAGAGAGAGAGGGAGGGAGAGAGAGAGAGAGAGAGAGAGAGAGAGAGAAATGAATGAATGGGGGAGGGGCAGAGAGAGAGGGAGACACAGAATCCGAAGCAGGCTCCAGGCTCTGAGCTGTCAGCACAGAGCCTGACGTGGGGCTTGAACCCACGAACCGTGAGATCATGACCTGAACTGAAGTCAGACATTTAACCGACTGAGCCACCCAGACACCCCAATAGAAATTAGTTTAGTATCAGGAGGACATTATGCTACATGAAATAAGCCAGTCACAGAAAGATAAACACTACTACTTGATTCACTTCTGTGAGGTATCTAAAATAAACTCATAGCGACAGAGTGGATGAGTGGTTGCTGCGGGCTGGGGAGAGGGAAATGAGGAGTTGCCGATCAATGGGTGTAAAGTTTCATTTGTGCAAGATGAATAAATTCTAGGGGCCTGGTGCACAACATTGTGCCTATAGTTAACAATACTGTATGGTACACTCAAAAAAATCTGTTAAGAGGGTACATCTCGGGGTGCCTGGGTAGCTGTCGGTTAAGCATCCAAATTCGGCTCAGGTCATGATCTAACTGTTTGTGAGTTCGAGCCCCACGTAGGGCTCTGTGCTGACAGCTCAGAGCCTGGAGCCTGCTTCGGATTCTGTGTCTCCTCTCTCTGCCCCTCCCCCACTTGTGCTCTGTCTCTCTCTGTCTCTCAAAAATAATTAAATGTAAAAAAAAATTTTAAGAGGGTACATCTTATGTTAAGTATTATTACCACGATAAAAATAAAAATGAATTTAAAGAGAAATTTAGTAACAAAATCCCAAAACTTATCATTTATGGTGCCTTATGATTGATAGCGTTAATAAGTAACTGAATTGTAAGATCTTACGAAGAGCTTTTTGTTTTAAAGCTTACTATTTATTGTGTGTGTGAGAGAGAGAATGGGAGAAGGGGCAGAAAGAGAGGGAGAGAGAGAGAATTCCAAGCAGGCTCTGCGCTGTCAGCATGAAGCTCTATGCGGGGCTTGAACTCATGAAACCTGAGATCATGACCTGAACTGAAATCAAGAGTCGGACGCTTAACTGACTGAGCCACCCAGGCGCCCCTAAGATCCTATGAAGAGCTTTACAACAAAGAGGAATTTGAGAGACCTAAAAAAACAAAACAAAACATTACCAAAGCCACTCCTATACAGAGCTTCTGGAGAATGTCCCAAAGAAAGACTTTTCATAGTACTTTGTGGTTGTCACTTACCAACAAATTTCTAGGATGTCTGGGAACACTATGGCTACTAGAGAGGATCCTAGCTTTTTGCCCAGGTCTGCTCAATTTAAATATCAAATATCGGGGCGCCTGGGTGGCTCAGTCGGTTAAGTGTCCGACTTCGGCTCAGGTCATGATCTCATGGTCCGTGAGTTCAAGCCCCGCATCGGGCTCTGTGCTGACTGCTCAGAGCCTGGAGTCTGTTTCAGATTCTGTGTCTCCCTCTCTCTCTGACCCTCCCCCATTCATGCTCTGTCTCTTTCTGTCTCAAAAATAAATAAACGTTAAAAAAATTTTAATATCAAATATCATAAACTTCACAACACAGATCTTTAAATTAGAGGTTATGAAAGGCTAAGCAATTTGAAAGTATGTAACAATTTTCATAGGCTGCTGCCTTCTTGAGAGATGTCCATCAAACAGGCAATATTTGGGTGAATGGAGTAAAATCCATCTCCAAGTAGTGGGTAATAAACACTAGTCCAAAAGCGCAGAGGCGGCTGGTCCCGATGACCGTCAGAGCACCCTGTGGAAAGGAGTGGAGCTGAAGCCCTGGGGCTTTCTGTATTTCAAGGGGCAGGGCGAGCTTACAAAACTGTGTAAGCTAAGATGAAGAGAACAGGTATGTGTTTGCAGTGACTCCTGAACACTTTGGGCTTAGTTATCTAAGTGACGTATCCCTCCTTTATCCATCCTTTGGAGTTTGGGACTTCTGCCTGGCCAAAGAGCCTTGGACAGAGGCATTCATCCCTACCTGCAAACCCTATTCCATGCACTGATGGGTGTGCGTAGCGAAATCACAGCATAGCCAGGAAAAATAATGCCATGGAAAGAAAGATTTTTCTGATTCTACATTTGGGGAGATTTCACTCAGGATATTTTGAAGCCACAAAAGGAAAGTTGGGCTTTTGTAATGTTGATGAAATATTCTGTCCCCGGCTCAGCATCAATACTGGATTTTTAAAAAGGTAACTGAGGCAGATGTTACATATGCTCTGTGTAAGCGTCTTCACGGACAGTCTGTAAATTTGACATAATTCATTGAATACCTTTAGGTGATATTTTCAGTTCAACTCTCGCGTCCAGTGTCAGTTATGCTTGGAAAGATGGATAGATTAGCTCTTAATCGTCCACCAGATTCTCTAGCATTCACCAGTTTGAAACATCAACATTCCACTGCTGCATTCTGATCAAGAGAGCTATTGATTAAAGTGAACATCTTGTGTTATGTTAAGAATGAGGTATATATATTTTTCAGAGTGTCTGAGCATTTTACAACTTTATATGTGCTTTATTTTGAATGTTTGTGTACCCTCCCCCGTTCGTGGGTTGCATCCTGACTCCCAGGGTGATGGATGGTATCAGCAGGTGGGGCTTTGGGGAGCCGATTAAGTCATGAGGCTGGGTGGATGAGACAAATCGCCCTTGTGAAAGAGGCTGCAGAGAGAGGTGAGGTTACCGTGAAAAGATGGCCATCTGGGAGTGAGATTCTCACCAGCACCTTGATCTTGGACTTCCCACCCTCCAGAACCGTGAGAAATAAATTTTTGTAGTTTCCAAGCCAAGTAGCATATGGTATTTCTATCATAGCAGCCCTAACAGACTAAGACAAAGTTACATAAAGCTTTTCCTCCAAACCTCTTCCTTTCCCTTTTCTCCGCCTCCCTCCTTTTCCTTCCAAACCCCCCTCGTTCCCCCTTCCGTCATTACCTACCGGCAATATTGCCATAAACATGTCACTGTTAGCTATTTGGAGAAATTGTGAAAACCACTTGTTAGGAGCAATTTCACTGTGGTTATCGACTAAGACTTTATCACGGGCAAGCAGGGGAAGGCTGCTCTGTACAAGTGCGAACTCTCATGAGCCATAAGTAAGCATTTGATTTTCTACCAGTAAAACCGTGTGGTAATTATTTCAAATAATATTATTGTTCATGATTCTGATTTCAACAAAAAAGCCCTTCTCAGAAAAATCTTTATTCAGAACCCCTTAGAAACTTAAAAACAGTTTTTTCCTAAATTTAGTACGCCCAGAACAAGACAGTTTTCCATAAGGTTGTTTTTCTTAGCTGTCTTTAAAATTTAGTACAAATTTATACTTTCCAGTGTCTAAGAAACAGCTGATTATTTTCATTTGTTATTCTAGCGAGGAAATTATCACTCGTTTTCAAAATTAACGTACTTCATGATGCAACTATTTTCATTTGTTATTTTAGTGAGGAAATTATCACTCTTTTTCAAAACTAACGTACTTTATGAAGCAACATAAAATATGCATTTTCTGTGTCCTGAGTTCTTAGAGCTCTTTATTTCTTCTTGAATTTATACTTTTTAATTTCATTTGACTTCCTGATATGTGGTATTGAATTAACTTCTCTCAGGAGCAGTTTCTGGATGAATACTCTTTTTAGAAGCAATGTATATTTTTATTCACACCTGTTGGAACTTCTCCAGAGGGCTTTGGATTTTCCTGCTTTTTTCCATCCATAACAAAAGTGATGAGACTAGCTTTATCCCCTTGTGGGGGTGTAAATCAGATTTGTTTATCAAACTGATACATACTCATCAATTTTTGTATTGTTCTATCCATGTACAGTTTTAGCTATTGATGTTTCCCTCTATTTATTAGCATTTATTTTTTTTAATGTTTTTCTTTATTTTTAAAGGAGAGAGAGAGAGACAGAGCATGAATGGGGGAGAAGCAGAGGAGAGAGGGAGACACGGAAGCAGAAAGAGGCTCCAGGCTCTAAGCTGTCAGCGCAGAGCCTGATGCGGGGCTCAAACCCACAAACTGTGAGATCATGACCTGAGCCAAAGCCGGACGCTCAACCGACTGAGCCACCCAGGCACCCCTATTTGTTAGCATTTAAACACACACTTTGTTTCTGAGAACACAAATGTGGCAAGGTCAAAAGAAAATGTGTTACTTTAATGTAATTGAAAGGAAAATGCAATTGCTTCTATTGCAAGATGCAAGACACTCAGTTACTATTCATTGTTTCATAAATGCATTTTATATTGATATACTTCATTGATAGATTTCTGAAATATCTCTGATATTTCTTAGGATCAATTGTTTCTTTGTATTTTGACTCCAGTTTCTTTTAACTGTTATTGGGGTGGGGTGCCATAAATTTGCAATAAGATAATTGGTGCCTGAAATTCACTCCTCACAATGTATCTTGTCCTCAACTCTTCTGACTTTTGTCTCGTTCATCCTGGAGCTTGGCACCACAGCCACCCTTGGATTTCATTGCCATCAAGAACAGCTGGACCTCTCTCTGTCCACAAACCACAGTCTCCCATCTTTCATTTTGTTCACTTGCACCAGACATGCGACCACCCCCACCAAGCGAAGGACTCACCCTCTCTCTCTGTCTCTCTTGACTTCATGTTTTTCTCTGGCCAGTCTACACCCTGGGATCTGTCTTTCATTACTCATCTCCTGATGCCCTCACTGCCCTAGTGTCTAGCTGGGCTTGCCTTGCAGACCCTCAAACCCATGAGGTCCCATTTGTGTGCCCTGTAACCTGGGCACTGAGCACAATTGCAAACAAGTAACACGGCAGTGCACAACAGTGGCAATAGAGCTCTGCCGGCTCCTTTCTCACAAGAAGGTGCTCCTTCCTCAGCACCTGCTAGCCATCCTTCCACCAGTTCCAGGTCAGGCTCCCTGCCACCCTGTTTGGCTGTCTTCACCACTCTCATTATTCGGTAATTGGCAAGTGGGTATTAATACTACACCCCACACGTCATGCCAATCTCAAGGGATGCAATATCAAATTAAAGCCAAACCCTACCCTCATTGGCCCACCACAGAGTCAGGTATCTATAAAACAGCGACGCTATTGATGATTTCATTATACTTGAATCAGGTGGTAAAGAAACCAAGGTAAGAGGTGACCTGAGCTGTTTCCTGGGAGGTGGGGAGGGAGGTCTAACTCAGCTCTGGGTGGCATTTTATTATCATTGTCTTCTCCTTGTGGCTTTACTGCATGTGCATTTCTGGGCTACTATTGTGGATTTTTATTCAGTTCTTTTAGGGCTTTATTTAAGTAATAACATTCGTTTTCCGTCTTTTCTGGCTTACTTTTATTGTTAGATGTTATGCTTGAGCGATTCACCTATGTTGATACAGGTAACTCTAGGTAAATTATTTTCACTGCCCTGTATTATTATTCTTTTAATACCTCTATTTATGTAAGGTTGAGTTTATGCACATTTGGGTTGTCTTCTTTTCTTTCTTTCTTTTCTTTTCTTTTTCTTTTTTTGCCACTACAAACAATTCTGAAATGAACAGGAAGATCATGACAATGATTTGGTTAAATTTCAACATATATATAAAATTTCACTTTGGCCATTCACTTCAGCCTTCTCTGTCTAACACAAGTATCAGAAATTAGTAGCAAAATAGACCACCTTGAATGTTCTACCATATTTGAAATGTTAAGATAATATATTCATTGGTTTGCCTGATTTACTCTCTATAAAAGATGACATAAAACAATTAAATGGCCCCAAGCCAGGAGATAAGACTCACATTGCCAGTCTGAATAATTAAAAGCAAATGTTCTTCCGAATCTCTTGCATTTCATTAGAATAAATGAAACAGTGTTCTCAGTGCTATTAAATATCAATGAAGTCGTGGGGAATTAAATGAGATATGTATTGTTTCTCAGCCCCCGATTCACCCTGTAATACCTGCTCTTCCATAACAGACTAAACTTTTTAAGCATTTCTCCTTCACAGTGAGGATGATGTTAATTAGCGGGTGCTGAAGAGTTATTGCAGGAGGAAGGGGCTTCGCCCACTGGTTCCAGCCGCTGCCCCATTGATCAGCCACATGGGTAGGAGGACGTCTAATATTGCTTCTCCCCAGCCACAGGCAGGGATGTGCAGGCCCTTGGTGACCATGTCCCTGCAGCCCTCCTAAGGAGGGCACCACATGCTCCAGATCTCCTGCCCCCAGTGGTTGCTTAGCTCCTTCTGTGCACCTGCTCATCAGCTGAGGCTCATCTGCACCTGGGAAGGCTGCTTCCTCTGTACCCAGTGTGACCGTGGACCAGATCTTGCCCCGGCAACCTAGAGAGCTTTTCCACCATCCAGCAGGCTGCAAACACACCTCCCGCAGTGAGGTCTGAAGCCCATCCTTGGAGAAGAGTCTTCTTCTAAGTTCTTCTTTCCTTAGATAGTATCTCCGAGGCACAGCATACCTTTTAGAGTTCTTGTTACATCTTGTAGTTACTCTCCTTTGATAGCTCAAATATTCTTTGTATTAAACTTCTATCAGTTTTTAAGAAATGAATGAATTCAATTCTAAAACCTAACATAAACTTACAGTTCCAGTTTTCACAGAGCCCGAGGCAGGGCTGGATTTCATGAACCATGAGATCGTGACCTGAGCCAATATCAAGAATCCAACGTTTAACTGGCTGAGCCACCCAGGCGCCCCAAGAATAGTTTGTCTTATACACATTAGGCTCTGTACCAGTAAACTTCAAAATGATATAGTAAGCCAGTGAATAGGGTAGAACAATGGCCAAGTTGAGCAATACTGGCTGGGGAGTGAGATCTCTCAAAGCCCCTCAGAAACTTTTGTCTGGAAGATCTGTTTCTGAAGGCAGAAATCAATACCTAGAAACAGGGATCCACCTTCATAACTATGTTAACCATTCAGTTCCCTGCCAAGTAGTTACCTACAACTGCGTAGACATTGCCTTTAGGTAGACTCAGTGTTAGATCAAAATCAATAGATAAATCAATATTTAAAACAGAAACTTCTAAGGACAGGGGCCATGTCTTTCTTAGGACAGGACCATGTCTTTCTAACTGGTTCAATTAACACAATTTCACCTGTGTGTATATATGTTCTAAAAATAAATCATTCGTTTTATTATATACAGATTATGCACAGGTTTTGTATGATTATCTGATTCTGTGTCGTCTAATCAATTAAGATCTAATTTGATCTTAATTCAGGTCAAGGTCCTTTCTAATTTAGCTTTCAAACTTATCTATTCTTTAGTGATTATGCGTGGCACTTAAATCATCTGCTGAAATGAGTTCGTGGGATAAAATACATTTTACAATGCTAGAAAATTTAATGCACTACAGAACAGATTTGTGTTAAGACACACCATTTTTAAACAATTGTTTATTGCTATTATTGTGCTTAAATCTAGATATCACGTGTTTAGCAAGTGTGGATTCCACCAAGTTAGAGGTTAGACACTAAGCACATTCTCATTTGCAGTGAGACGTACATTTGGTAGTCTGCATTTCTGCATTAGTAGTTCACTAAGTGCTTTGTACATAGTAGTTAATCAATAAATATTTGCTAAATAAATCAATGGTGTGTTTAATTCAGGATTCAAAAGGGATTCATGCTAATATTAATAGCTTAAAAAATCTGTAAGCCTACAGAAGTTTTGCGTAGCACATGGGATCAGTGAAGCGCAATGAGAACCCCGAGGGGAATTTTCTGTCATTATTTGCAGATTAGAATAGAGTCTCTGGAAAGGTCCCTGCTGTACTTTTAACGGGTTGTCGCTGGAACATGGTATGATTGTACCCATTACTTTGTGAAGCATATCCAAATGCCTTCTTCAGATGACTGTTCTCCCTGCTTCTTATATATTGAAAGAAATTATGTGATATTGTAATGCATTTTGTTGACAAGCTTTCCTTTCCGAAGCTGCTTATCTAAGTGCATTATTTCTGACTGAAAAACTTATTTTTCTTTCTTTCTGTCTGAGTGGATTGCTTGCCAGTGGTGACTTACGGCCTAGTTCATCGATTTTCAGTAATGAGATAGAGCAGTATGAGGTAAATGTCTGTGTACATGGGCATGGGTTCTAAATCACATTCAGAAAACCACAGGCGTGATGATGCAGTGAGTCCGTCTCCTCAAAAATGTTTGTGGTGAAGATTCCTTGAAAAACCTTGGGCTTACAGCACATCACTTAAATGGCAGATCTAGACAAATAGACTTACAGTCACCAGAGTGAGAAAGCCATGCTGGTTTGTTCAGGGCAGTAGAGGAAAACTCACCAGCCAGTGCATCTGGTGGGCAGTCTCAGTGGATGAGGGAGGCAGAGAGAGCCTGTGGGAGTTTTAAATGCATTGATTTCTCCACAGTGGAGCATCCAAACATGTAACTGAGTGCAGCCTCCGTGTAGCTGATGGGCTCCCAGGGCTATAGAATTGCTACAGATATTCACACGTCTGAGGCAAGGAAAGCACTGGAAACAAATGCAAAGGAGATCCTTGCAGAATTCACTCATCTGATTTCATAGTGAGTCACAGTCTCATGGTGCTGAGATATGCTTGGCGATCCCTCTTGATCTTAATAACAAGAAGATGGAATTATAAACCATTAAAAACTAAGATATTGGGACACCTGGGTGGTTCAGTTGGTTGAGTGTCTGACTCTTGATTTTGGCTCAGGTCGTGATTTCGTGGTCATGGGATGGAGCCCCCAGCACCAGGCTCCATGCTGGGCATGAAGCCTGCTTGAGATCTCTCTCTCTCTCTCTCTCTCTCTCTCTCTCTCTCTCTCTCCCTCCCTCTCCCGCTCTCCCTGCCCCTCTCTCACGCACACCCCCCCCTCAAAAAAATTAAAAGTAAGATATTTTTGGAATAGAGAGGGAATCCCTTGAATGTTGTGTTTTGTAGCACTGTAATTTTATGGCCCTTATATCCTTTCCACATATCTCATATCTCCAGACAAATTCACTCTTCATTGAACACAGATATTTCCAGGAATTCTTTCTTTTATCTAAATCTCCCGTTGATTAGTGCTCTCATCCTCGTACGTGGGACTCCTCCAGACCCTCCCTTATGACACCTCTAAATCTTCCTGCCTTCTTTCCATCGGTTCTTTCTAGTTTTCTTTCATTCCATGATCCACATCACTCCAGTGTCCATTGCTACCCCTCCGAGTTCTGTTGTCTTATTTCTTCTGTAGACCAAGTCTAAACTAACCCTAACGTAAGTGGAATCTTCAAACATTATTGTATTCTTTATGTTAACCTTATGAGAATATAGTACAATCAAAATGCGGTACGCGACACATGCATGTCATTAGAAATCTTACTCCCGATGATCAAGATAGTCGTTCTGTGGTCTTTTAAAATTCATATAAACAAAGATTTGCATTTCTTACTTAAAATGCTGCTTTTCCTACTTGGGTGCATTCTTTGTTTTTGCCTGAGGTTGGCCTGTAAAAATTAGCAACTCATTATAGTAATGACATAACTTGATATACCGACTAAAGCTTTGGTGTAATTACATATAATTGAGGACCCTGAAGATGATCTAATGAAATGAAATAAAACGTATTCTAGATAAACCATATCTACTATGTTTGGGAATAAATGGCAGAAGTATAACAAGTGTGCCTTATGCTAGAAACAGAATTGTAATGGTTTAGTGCATTCCAGGAAAAAAAAAAAAGAAAATAATATTAAGTTCATTTAATGAATACCACTCATGGGTAAGAAAAGATAAGAATAGGGGCACCTGGGTGGCTCAGGCGGTTGAGCAGCCGACTTCGGCTCAGGTCATGATCTCGAGGTCCGTGAGTTCAAGCCCCACATCGGGCTCTGTGCTGACCGCTCAGAGCCTGGAACCTGTTTCAGATTCTGTGTCTCCCTCTTTCTCTGACCCTCCCCCGTTCATGCTCTGTCTCTCTCTGTCTCAAAAATAAATAAACGTTAAAAAAAATTAAAAAAAAAGAAAATATAAGAATATGAATGGAATTGGGGTACATTTCCATACTTGTGGAAGTGAATCCTGAACCTAAAATGACTCAGTAAATAATCTATTATTTCCTGACAGGGAGAGTTGAGGGGGTGGAGAGAAGATGTAGAAGGAATTATTCAACAGTAGAGAACATTCTAGAGGAACAAATACTAGAGTGAGTTCAAAATATCCTGGGCTTTTTTTTTTTTCATTCTGATAAATCTCTATTTATATTTCTTGGAGAGATGTGGTACATTTGACCACTTCATTTCTACACGTGACACAAAATAATAAGAGCAGCCAGGCTGCTAAGAACTCAAAGCCAGATGGTGTATATGTGTGTCATGCTGAGTTGATGGTTTGGAAATGCCAGCCCTGCAGAATGGCTGGAGCCAAATAATGCTTCAAGGTAATCGTAATCCTACTTAAAATTCACTTGTGCATCTCCATACAACTTTCACATTCTTAAGTTTATTTAATGAATTTTAAGTTGCAACGGACAACGTGATACGTACAGGCAATAGAGCAAAATGTGTCTCATGTGATTTGTTGGCTGTCAGCTCCAATCAAATTCTAATAAAGTAGCAGAAATCTGAAGTGTTAGTTTAACAGTATTGTCCGACTGCTTCTTAAATGAGCAAATAACCAAACGTCAGGCCATGCTTCTCCCTAGGGAGCGGTGAGCTGTTCTATAATCTTTAGGGATTATCTTTTAAAAATTAGTCAGTGTTGGGGCGCCTGGGTGGCGCAGTCGGTTAAGTGTCCGACTTCAGCCAGGTCACGATCTCGCGGTCCGTGAGTTCGAGCCCCACATCGGGCTCTGGGCTGATGGCTCAGAGCCTGGAGCCTGTTTCCGATTCTGTGTCTCCCTCTCTCTCTGCCCCTCCCCCGTTCATGCTCTGTCTCTCTCTGTCCCAAAAATAAATAAACGTTGAAAAAAAAAATAAAAAAAAAATTAGTCAGTGTGAGTTGAAAACAAAACAAAACTAACAAACCCAACAATTTCCTGTCTGTCTCCTGATGTATGGAAATGAGGAGAAAAGCATTTTGTGGTACCTCTTTTCCCTGACCTCCGCAGGCTCACTTGGGAGAAGTCTTCCATAGCAATCCAGGTGAGGCAGGGGGCATAGTGTGATCGCAAGCCGGGGAGAGCCCCTGGCAAGGTCTACAGACAGTGACAGGCTATCAACCAGGCAGTAGTGAGGCGACTGCTGTGTTAGATGATCCCACTGGAGAAGGAGATGAATTGACTGTAGGAGGATATAAGACTTCATAACACCACTAACTTAAATGAATTTGACAAACTGTTGTTTTATTTTTACATTTATATTTGCAGAATTGCTGTTGTTTTTCTCCTGTAGAACATGAGCTTCTGTTTCTTCCCTCCTTTTATTTTTTATTTTTTGCTTTTTTAAGGTTTCCCCTCACCTTTTCTTTTATATCTTCATAAAAGCATCTGTTTCCCAAGAATCATGAGTTATTTGTTATTAAAATATTATTGAACATTAATTGAGTAACTGAGCCCCATAGTAAATCAAGTTTTGCTTTTTAAGATGTTATACTTTTTAAATGAATTGACCCTTTTGTCATTATGAAATGTTTCTCTTTATTTTTGGTAGCGTTCTTTATCTTGAAAGCTACCTTTTTTTTTTAAGTGTATTTATTTATTTCGAGAGAGACATAGAGAGGGAGCGTGCATGTGAGCAGGGGAGTGGCAGAGAGAGGTAGAGAGAGAATGCCAAGCAGGCTCCATGCTGTCAGCATGGAACCTGACTCGGGGCTCATTGCCAGAAACTGTGAGTTCATGACCTGAGCCAAAATCAAGAGTCTGACGCATAACCAACTGAGCCACCCAGGTGCCCCAAAACCCACTTTTTGTATTGATATAGCTATTCCAGCCTTCTTACAATTAGTGTTTGCATCCATTTTCCTTTAACAAATCTATACATATTTATAGTGCCTTTTCTTTGTGTTTTAAATACAGTCTGTCAATCTCTGGTATTAATTGGGAGAGTTTAAACCATTTGTATTTAATGTAATTATAGGTATTATTGGGTTAAAGTCTGAGATCTTACTGTTTTTTTTCTGTCTGATCTATTCTTTGTTTCTTTTTCCTAATGTTTTTACTTCTTTTGGATTACCCTAATGTACTGTTAATGTTCCATTTTATTTCTAATATGTGCTTATTAGCTGTAATGGACAGAATTTCTAAGTTGGCCCCCAAAGATGCCCCACTCTAACCCTGAAAACCTGTGAATAAATGACATAGAACTTCTCTGATTATGATGTATGGCACAGTTGACCTTAAGAAAAGGACATTACTCATGTGGATGTAATCTTACCACATGAGCCCTTAAAGGCAAAAAGCTTTTTCAGATGGATGACAGAAGAGAGAAAAAGAAGGGAAAGTCAGGGAGATCTGAAGCACAAGAAGAATCTGATATTCTGTTCCTGGACTTGAAGATTGGTGGGCAGGGGGGTGGGGGCGCGGGGTGAGAGCAGGTGCAAGGGTTGGAGAGCAGATCCAAGGAGCTGAGAGTTCCTGGCCATCAGTTAACAAGGAAGCATGAACCTCAGTCTTACAATCAAAAGGGACTGGATTGTACCAACAACCAGAATGATCTTGAAGCCCCTTTCCTTGAGCCTCCAGATAAGAATGCTCCTTAGCCAGGACCTTGATTTTGATGGCATAGGGCCAGACTAACCCACTCGGACTTCTGACCTACAGAATGTGAACAAGTAAATTGATGTTGTTTTAAGCTGCTAAATTTGTGGTAATTTGTTATGTAGCACAGACAACTAATGCATTAGCTGAAGGTCTCCATTCCACTGTCTTAGTGGTTCCTCTAGGGTTTACGGTATACATCTTTAACTTATCACCGTCTGCCACCAGATAATATGCCACTTCATATATAACTAAAAACTTAACAACCTACACCTTCCATTTCTTCTTTCCCTTGTGCTATGTCATAATTGTATTTCTAAATATGTTTAAATCCTCACAGTATGTTCTCATATTTCTGCTTTAACTAGTTATTTATTTTTAAAAGATTAAATAAAACAAAAAATAAATCTTTTATATTTATCCATATATTTATAATTTTTAGCAGTTGTCATTGATTGCTTCATATAGATTTGAAGTTATATCTGGTATCATGTTTCCCATTTTGTTCACATTTCTTGTAGTGAAAGGCTATTGACGATAACTTCTCTCAGTTTCTGTTTGTCTGAAAAAGCCTTTCACCTTTGAGAGTTTTTCCTCCTTGTAGGACTTTAAGGTCCCTGTTTTCTGGCTTGTGTTGTTTTACATGAGAAACCTGTGAAATTTCTTATCTTTATTTTTCTGTATGTGATGTCTTTTCCACAGATTTTTCAGCATTTGATTACACTGTACCTTGATGTGGTTTTCTTTGTTTATACTCCATTTGTTTCATTTCTTGGATCTGCACGTTTATAGTTTTCATGAAAACTTCATGAAGTTTTAGAAGAACTTCAGCCATTGTTTCTTCTAATGCTTTTTCTTTTCTTTTCTAATATTTTTTCTACATGCCTCTCTTTCCTGCTCCTTTGCAGCTCCAATACACTTATGTTAGACTGCTTAATATTTTCTCACAATTCACTGATATTCTGTTGATTTTTAAAATCTTTTTGTTTCTCAGATTCATTTTGAATAGTTTATGTTGCTATATACTCAATTTTTAGATTTTTCTTCTGCAGTGTCAAGTTTGCTATTATTTCCACCTAGTGACTTTTAAGTTTCAGGCAATGTCTTTAATTTTTAGATGTTCAGTTTGGTTCTTTTTTAATGCCTTTTTTTTGGCTCATTATTTTCATTTAACTTCTTGAACTTATGTTCTTGTCTGCTAGTTCCAATATTTATGTCATTTCTATACCTGTTTTTTTATGTTTATTTATTTTGAGAGAGAAAGCTTGAGCAGGGGAGGGGGAGAGAGAGAAAGGGAGAGAAAGAATCCCAAGCAGGCTACACACTGTCAGTGCAGAACCTACTGCGGGTTTGAACTCACAAACCATGAGATCATGAGCTGAGCTGAAATCAAGAGTCAGATGCTTAACCAACTGAGCCACCGAGGCAGCCCATATATCTGTTTTTATCTAATTAGTTTCCTCTTGATTAAGGATTTTTTTACTTCTTGGAAAGTCCAGTGACTTTTGATTGGATGTTGATAGTGTAATGTTGGATATTGCTGAATGTCTAGATTTTGCTATATTCCTTTAAAAATTGTAGAATTTTGTTTTTGCAGGTATTTAAGATACTGTATATTGGCTTGCTTTTTTCTGTGATGATTGTTTTAAGTACTAGTGGGGTGGATATAAAGTAGCCTTTATTCCAAGGCTATTTTAACATCACTAATTAGGTAATAAACTTCTTAGGTCTCTACTGAATTCTTGTTGTAGTCAATAAGGCCTCTCTGGTCAGAACTTGAATACCTCTCCATTCTGAGTGTTCTCTAAAAATTGTTTAACCTACAGCTTGTGGCAGGTAAAATGAGAAAATGACTCTCAGTGATATTCAACATTGTATAATCTCCTTCCTTGGGGTTTTGGAAGATTCTGTGAATACAATCAATCCTGCAATTACATTACTTTATGTGGCAAAATTATGTGACAATTATTCAAAGTGGGTCTGACCTCATCAGGTGAGCCATTTTTTAAAAATGAGAGATTTCTTTGGCTGATTGCAGAGGAAAAAGTTCAATATTTGAAAAAGCTGATTTATATATATAGTCCAAATGTCTAGCTGTTTATGGTGGGAAGGCAGCACTGGTAGTAGTTACTTGATCATGGAATTTTTTTTTTTTTAATTTTTTTTTCAACGTTTATTTATTTTTGGGACAGAGAGAGACAGAGCATGAATGGGGGAGGGGCAGAGAGAGAGGGAGACACAGAATCGGAAACAGGCTGCAGGCTCTGAGCCATCAGCCCAGAGCCCGACGCGGGGCTTGAACTCACGGACCGCGAGATCGTGACCTGGCTGAAGTCAGACGCTTAACCAACTGCGCCACCCAGGCGCCCCGATCATGGAATTTTAAAATTCACTTAATTCACTTAATGTGGAGATTTTAGTAAATCCTACTATTACAAGCCAATTTTTAAAACTAAAGGAAACTGAGTTAGAAGGAAAACAACAGAAAGAGACTCACCAGCTACAGCCCAAAAATATGAAAACCACTCTTTTATACCTTTTATTTTTAAGTTCTTTGGAAATATTTCATAATAGTGAAGTACACAGAGAATAATACAACAAACATCTATATACCCAAATGATCAACTTAAGATATAAAATATTACTGATGCAGTTGAGGTCCTTCCCCAGTGTTATCCTCCTTGGAGAGGTACCTGAATTCCATGCTATTAATTCCATGCATTTCTTCATATTTTACTTCATATACATGCATCCTTAAAATTATCTTTGCACTTTTTTGAAATTTATTTTGATGCTGTCAAAATGTAGCATTTTCTTGGTTTCCTTTTTTTGTTTAATGTTTTGTTGTGAGAATGAAAAATTGATATGTACTTAGAACTCCACTATATGGATATAGCACAGTTTGTTTATCCAGTCAAATTGAAACATTAAATCCAAATTTTTGAAGCAATGAATGCAGAAATTAACCTTCACATGCATATGACTAGAACACACGTATGGCAGTTTCTCTAGCAAATACCCTCGATAGTGAAGTCATTAGATAATAAAGAATGTACATCTTTAAATCACTAGACATTGACAAGTATTCTTCAAAGGGGTTGTTCCAGTTTGCATTCCTACCTTAGGGTTTCTGGTTGTTCTACATCCTTATAAACAGTAGTATTGTCAGAATTAAATTGTGAAAATTATATGGTTGAAAAATGCTATCTCATTGTGGTCTACATTTGTGTTTCCCTAGTAATTGATCATGTAGGGCCCCTTTTACTATGTCCACAGGCCAAATTGGCATGGAGATTATTATTCCCCAGCCTGGCCACTCCAATTTCTCAAAACCCCTTAGGGTCGACATAAAGATCAAACATCTACAGCGATAAGATATGTTATGGAAAGTTTTCCTAAGTGTGAAATTATTCCCTGAGTCATTAAAATTATTTCTGGTCATCACAACATGATTCTTGCCAACATGCTCAGTTATGGCCATCTCAACTTCTCCTCCTCTGCTTTTTCTTGTTGTAGGAAGCATAACAATAAACCTTAAGTCATTGAAGCTGAAAGGCAGGCTAAGTTATGAGAAGGAATAGAACTTTAGCTAACATTGGCAAATAATGGCAGGCTTTGGTCAACTTGGAATAACATGGTAATTGTATTATATGTAAAAATACTGCAGGGTTTTTGTTTATTTGACTAAGGTCAGCAATGGAATCTCCATTATTTGGAATTTTCAAAATGGCTTAGATAAGAATTTGAACAGAGTGATTTGACAATTCAAGTGTGTCAGCGCTATGCTAAATGGAAGCTGGTAATTTTGAGGGTCCTTCTTCCCTTCGTTTTGTGCCTCAATGAGGAACTCATCCACAGAGCTTTCACAGATCCTTTCCACTGCCAAGATGGAAATTTGCCAAAAATTTTTTCTTGTTTTCTAAAGAGGTAGTGAATAAAATTGTATCTTTTGCAAATCTGTCATCAGTGAATTATTTCTGGTAGAGGACACCAGAAAACTTACCCTGAATCTACTCTTGGTGCTAAATGGGTTTGATTTTTGAGCCCAGGTAATATATTTTCTGCCCTTTCCATAATCTGAATGATCATTTGCCAAGCTATATTACAGTATGCTTCCTGCCTCCACCCACAGCTCTGGATCATCGATACTTTTGCTCCCACATTAGGAATTTCACAGATTATTGAATTGTAGTATTTCAATGTCCTCCCCTGAGATAGTCCAAGTTACACGTAGCTGATGTAAGTAATTTAATTTGTAATTTATTTGGGAATGTACAACTGAAAACTTTTTTGGGGAATATGGTATGGGTATCTACGTTTGTATTACTTTGGAAAGATTTTATTTTAGAAGAACAGAAAATCTGAGAAGGAGGTCCTGTCGTTCAGGTTTGACAACAGAAAATCATTCTGTACCAGTTTTGATTATTGCATTCAGTTGATTTCTCTGTGACTCAAGGACTAGAAGCTTTCTACCACTTCCTTTGCTGGAGAACTTTCCAAATCTAGGAGATTAGAGCATTGGAAGTTTTCTTTACATTCAGACAAAAGTGTCTCATTTATTACTCAGGCTACCTTGATTCTTTTCTTTGCACTTCTTAGATGTTTGTTAAACCCTACTAGTCAATGTAATGACCCCACAGATGTGATATTTTAAAATAATAGACATGTCGTTATGATGTTTGATATTTGACACTGCTTTGTATCGGGCCTCTTTAGACATGTACGTGCATGCAGAGTTTGCATTTGTCCCAAGGTGAGCAAAAACAGAAGCAGTGTTTTTAGGATGAATTTTCTCACCTATGATAGCAAGTTGCAAATATCTTATTCTTTTTTTATTTGTAGGGCCAGCTCTGTAAATACGCTTCTGATCATCTCTTATCCTGTGTCATGTTGCAAAGTTGTAGCTTGTTTGCTGTCCTACAGCTGGGGTCTCTTTAGATCTTATGGACTAACACGAGCTGTTGTCTCCCTCCAGGTCATCCAGGCTGTGTTTTTTGGTATTTGCGTGCTGACTGATCTTTCCAGTCTTCTGACTAGAGGAAGTGGGAACCAAGAACAAGAAAGGCAGCTCAAGAAGCTTATCTCGCTCCGGGACTGGATGTTAGCCGTACTGGCCTTTCCTGTCGGGGTTGTGAGTATGATGTACAATGCATTTAACCATAAAAGAAACTTAAAGGGTCTTATTTCAGACTTCTAAGAGAAAAAAAAAAGGGCTCACTTCTAAGAGGAAAAAAAAAGGGCTCTAGCAGGTGTCTGTATTAGTCTGCTTAGGGCTGCCATTACAAAGCACCACAGACTGGCGGGGGGGAGGGCGGGGGGAGAGGGCGGCGCTTAACCAACAGAATTTATTTTCTCACAATTCTAAAGACTAGAAGTCTGAAATCAAGGTGTTCACAGTGTTGACTTTTTTTTTTTTTCCTGAGACCTCTCTCCTTGGCTTGTACATGGCCTCCTCTCCCTGTGTCCTCACCTGTGTATCCATGTCCTAATCTCCTCTTCCTATAAGGACATCAGCCAGACCGGAGTAGAGCCCATCAATGACCTCATTTGATCTTAATTGCCTCTCTAAAGGCCATTCCTCCAAATATAGTCACTTCTGAGGTACTAGGGGTTAGGACTTAAACATATAAATTCTAGGGAGACACAGTTCAACCCATAACAGCTTCTCTAGCAGCCCAAATTTGAAATGTATGGTCCTTGGGTCTATGACCATTCTAGTGTTTTTGAACTTGAGAGAGGAAGTCAACATTAGCTCATACTGCTTCGTTCACCCAACTGTGCCATTAGCTAATATCATTTAAGTACATGCTGCTTAATGTTTGGGTCTGTTCTGGCTTCATTGATTTTCATTATTTTCAGTTACATGCCCTCCATTGCTTGACTTCCTTCACAGGTCTGTTAATCGTCCATTGTCTATACATAAACCGTGTTTCTTTAAAAGGCCAGGGCCCCATGAGATTCTATAGATTGTAACCTGTGGAGAGGCATGAAAAGAGGGAGAAAACTCTTACAGATCGCAAATTGTGAAAATAAGGAAGAGTGTGTTACCTAATTCAAATTCAGACCTTTCATTTGACAACAACACAAGGAGATTATTATAATCTGGTCACACTCCTCTGCTCGTTCCCTCATCTTTTTCCTTTGAAAACCTAAATGGGTGCTCAGATTGAAACCATCTCACAAATCTCTCAAATTCTGTTACTTAACCCGACAGAATTAGATGCCTTACCTATTGTTTAGTATTTCCTTCTTTGGACTTGACATAGAAAATTCAAATGCTTTCTATCAGAATAGTTATCTAAGAGAAAATTTCCATTGGCACAAAGTATAAAGATTTGTACTCGGTGCATGAAAGAATTATCTGGAATATCCAAGTCTGTGTATTGTTTTGTTTCTTTTTACTGGATTGTTCGCTTGGAATTTCTCTAGGTATGTCATTACCTCTGGAAGTCTTCCTTGGCTAAGAGGAACACAGTAACACAATACAAAAGTAAATAGGAATACAGTATTAATATTTTCTCTTAGCTCTGCCTCTCTCCCTCCGTTGTGTGGTGCCCAGCTGTGTTTCTGGGGCTTAAATTGTGCCTCTTGCCACTCTCATCAAAGGCACATTGCATATGCCCTTTAGACATTTTTGACATTACTTTGGCCAGAAACTTTTTGCACCTGCTTAGGACTTGAGATGTTTCTCAGCTTTCAGTGTCCTTCCTGAAGTTAGTCGCGTATGCTTCATGGTTTGTGACAAGAATGGGAGACTTTGTGCTTGCTTATTTGTTTGGTTACATTTGCTGTGTTCCTCTGTTTTCACTAACTTTGTGGTTTTCTCTGTGTTTTGAAAAAGGGAAGAGAAGTAATAATACTTTTAATTTCACACCTCCTTTTAAACTGAGAAGTCATATCACATTCCGTTGCATTTGTATACACCTTCCCAGGTGGGAAGCTTCACAGAAGAATAATGAATCAGATGAACAGCTTCACTTACTTTTTTAACTCTTATTTTTTGCTGATATTTTATAGTCCATTTTTTACATTCTTTATAATCTTCCCTGTTAATATATGAGTCACTTTCCTTTTTAGAGCCACTAGCCTTTTCTCTTAACTGAACTTTTTGAAGTCCCTCTGTTATATTTCCCTCTGTCTCTCCCTCCCTTTCTCTCTCTCTCTCTCTGTCTCTCTGGTATTAGGAAGAGTTTTGAGCAATGTTCTCCAGAAATCTCCAGATGTTTCCCACTGTTTCTTACTCTATCATTTGAGTTTTTGCATCCAGTTTCCCGGTTTCTCAAACTAATACACAGAAATGCATCCTGAGGAAAAAAACAAACCAAAAAACACAAAAAGAAAAACCAAACCCTGGTAACTAGCTGTTTCCCAGACTCCACTAATTTTATAGCAAAGTCATATTTACAAAGGACATGAATTTGTCTCTTTATTTGCATTTTAATGCAAACTGGGTTTTTTTCATTAAAATAAAATTTTATGGTTTTTCACCTTTCTTTCCCCAACTTTGTTTCCCAGCTTTCCTTTCCAGTGTGCCCTTACCTTTGCTGTGGCTTCACAGGTTTTCCCTTGCCCCTTCTGTGTCTCTCTCATACCCCGTTTGCTCAGTAGGGTCTGGAATTTCAGTGTGGTTTTATCACTGAACTTTTCTCCCTTGTTAAAATGTGAACCCTCCCTGGAGCAGCGCCACTAGGAATCACTTGAAAAGGTGTCATCTTTACTCTTTCTGTGGCTCCTGGCCTGAGAGGAAGGTGCCCAGCCCAGTGGGTTCATTTCATCGGAAGGATGGGAACAGCACTAATGCCTGGAACCTGATTGACGGACATGTCTTTATACCCGTAGGCATCTATAGTGTGAGAATGCTTATCATGTATGAAAACGATTAATGATAACATTTGTAATTAAACACCTTTTGCCATATTGACTGACACAGAATCCTAAAGGGCAAAGCACCCAAGCACTCACCTGTGCCTGGAGAGCCTTGGGCATGGCTTGAGCTTCTAGGCAGCAAGGTGCTCAGGCTCGGCTTAGAACCTGCCTGTGGTCCCCCGAGGCCTCCAGGCTCTGGCTGCCAGGTGATTGCCAGCCTCACAGAATTCCACTCCCTCGTGGCTCCTTCGGGCCCCCACCTTTTGTTTGTCAGCCAGAAGTTTGCAGAGAAAGTAAAGTTATTTTTGCTTCCCGGTGCAGGGCAGAAAGGCAAGGGGCATGATAAGGGGGCAGAGTGGCACCCTCTACTCCGATTTTCCTGAAGAGACCTCTTAGCCCCAAGCTTTTCCTGTTGCTCCCATTATCTCTCTTTCCTTCTCTCTCTCTCTCACCTCAACTGCAACTGTGGCAGAAAGAAAGACATGGGTAGGTTATCTAGGATTCGTACTGTCTCCACTAATGCTTCCTCCAATAACGAGGTTAATTGAGAGCTGACAGTAATTGCTTGATGTGGGCATGAAGCAATAAATACGATTTTTGTGACCCATGGACCTAATGCATCTACTTCATGGACTCTTTCTCTCGGATATATAAAAATAATGAAGCATTCCAATCAAAGATAGTTGGCGTAAAGTTTTGTTTGAGCATAACCTTGAAGAAATTAGGCAGTTGCTTGAGTGAGCCTAGCCTGTATCATCCTGATTTGTGCAGATTCCCATAAATGCAAAGCTGGCCTTGATTAGTAACGCTAATGGCCGGAAACCACCACCACTCCCAAAGCCTTGCAACTCATTTTGCAGGGATAACCCATGGGAGGCTCTTCTTACCATGTGCAGTTTATTTCTGAACCCTGTCACCCTTTTAAAGAAGCATTACAAATAACTCTATGACATTATGTGGTCTGGAAGCACTGAAGTTTATTAGGAGCAATCAAACCAAGAATGTCTTTTGTCTCCTGTGAGTTTGTTGACTTTCGTGCTGGCAGATACTCTTCTAGTTAAGAGAATAGGCTAAGGCTTTCAACCAACCAACCAACCAAACAAACAAACAAACAAACATACAAACAAGCAAACAAAAAGATAAAGAGGAAGAGGAGCAACAAAATGAGTATGACAGGTATGAAATGGTTTCTCTCAAAAATTCTAAGTGTGTCTCCAACTTTTATCCAAAGCAGCCCATTTAATGGCAAAGAACCATCATACATTTCCCATTCATTCAGGTGCGTGCATCCCATTTATTTGCAGCTTCTTAGCTTCTATGGGACATGGAATCAAATCTCACCACCTCCCCAGTACCTCTTTGTCCCTTCTGTCACTTGACAGAAGGTAGGCTGTCACTAAACTGACCTTGACTGATTGATGGGTAAAGATGAGGATGTCCCTGTCTGTATAGAGGGCGAGTGGGTCCAAGCAGGGCCTAGAAATTTAGGTTGTTCTAACCAGGGATGGGCATCCAGGGTATCCCCAAGCAAACTAGCATGTGCCAAGATACGTTCTTCTAGAATTTGGGCTTTTTACCTGAGTTTAGCCTCAGTTACTTGTTCAGTAACCATTTCTGGTGTTATAAGTATATTCTTGTAAAGACTTGGTGAAGATTTTATATGTACCAACCTAGTCTAGACTCCTTTAAAACTTGTTTTTGCTTGTGATGGGGACTGTGTGGTACCTGCTCCCTTAGGGAATATGGAAAACATAATTTGAAATCTCAAATGCAAACTTAAAGAAAAAGTATCTAGCAGTTATTTTCAAACAGTGAGTATTTATTGACATACTAGCTAACTCTGAGCCATTCTTCAGAAAAATTTTGTGAAGCATACAAATTTAGATCATCATATCCCTACAATTTAAAAAACATTGTTTGGGGGCGCCTGGGTGGCGCAGTCGGTTAAGCATCCGACTTCAGCCAGGTCACGATCTCGCGGTCTGTGAGTTCAAGCCCCGCGTCAGGCTCTGCGCTGATGGCTCAGAGCCTGGAGCCTGTTTCCGATTCTGTGTCTCCCTCTCTCTCTGCCCCTCCCCCGTTCATGCTCTGTCTCTCTCTGTCCCAAAAATAAATAAATGTTGAAAAAAAAAATTAAAAAAAAACAAACAAACAAAAAAAAAAAAAAACATTGTTTGCCTTTCTGATTTTCAAGTAAGAGATTGGCTTACATGGAAAGCAAACAATTAATATTAATTACTAATATTAATATCTGTTAGTGTAACATATAAAGGAAGGGAATTTGATTCTATTTGAGACTGTATGAAGCCAATGCCTTTTCTTCTGTTTTGATATTAAGGGAAAAAAATTTTTAAAGCGCATTATTTACTTTATTCTACAAACTCTGGATTTAATATAAAAATACACTTAATATCCGCTGATCCTCTCTTTATTAAATTTTCACACAGGTACCTAAAACCAAACTCTTTCCTGTTTTGTTTTGTTTTTTTCAAGACTTCATTGATGTTTTAAGTTTCTTCAAATGCCCTTTTCCTTTCTCCTCACCTTTGAAGTTAAAAATATAATATCTGCTAGGTCATATTTTATGGTAAAACCCAGTTCATTTGGAGTTGAGGAAATCATGTGCCTTCTCCCTGCACTGAAATGAGTGTGAGTTGGGTTTCCTAAGAGGGAAGATTCACAGATGAGGATTCATTCAAGATCAATAAACAAGAGGGTCGCCTGGGTGGCTCAGTCGGTTGAGCGCCGACTTCGGCTCAGGTCACGATCTCGCGGTCCATGAGTTCGAGCCCCGCATCAGGCCCCTGTGCTGACAGCTCAGAGCCTGGAGCCTGTTTCAGATTCTGTGTCTCCCTCTCTCTGACCCTCCCCCGTTCATGCTCTGTCTCCCTCTGTCTCAAAAATAAATAAACGTTAAAAAAAAAATTAAAAAAAAAAAGATCAATAAGCAAGATTAAGTTTTCCCTCCCCTACCAGGAGAAATACTCAGGAGACTATAATCACCTTACCTAGGTGAGTGGTCTTACCTCATTTTTTGGATTGCCTTTTCCAAAGACCAAGGACATGATGTGATTAGACAGATGTATGAGAGGGAACCAGGTTGCTTCTCAACCGTCTTAGATATATTTTTTCTCCTCAGTGGAAACCAAAGATTTTTCTGCCTTAGTGACCTATTTGATTTGTACACATTCATGCCAACTCACAGCAGCCAGCTTTCTCAATGCTTGCAAGATAAATTTCTTCCACACAGAAAATAATCACTCTTTAACAATATTTTCTATAGGTGCCCACTTTTAATCACACTACAGTGGAAACCACACATTTATATCCAAAACATTCAAAGGACAGCAGTTCTAGTCAAGTCAATAATGATTTGTGGGTAATGGAGCTTACTAGGTAAGCAGATAGTGCTAAGAGCCAAGATAGCAGGAAGGATGGATCTTGTCCTTCAAGAGTCTCACAGCCTAGAGAAGGTGACTTTATAAGCTATATCAACAAGTAAATTAAAAGAAGGCATGGTGTGTATAAGAGTGCATGGCTCTAAGGTGCAGAAGTAGTCCAGAAGAGGAAGGGATTGATTTTAGTGAGTGGGAGGTCCTGGAAGTCTTCCCAGAAATGATGATATTGGAGCTCTGTTTTGAAGAATGACTACAGACTTATTGGATGTATGAGTTAATGATGCTTTCAGCTGCAAGTAACGGAATACCCACAGCTCTCCACCTGGCTTACTCTTTCAATTCATTCAAGTCTCTGTTCAAATGATTACCTCTCAGAAAAGCTTCCATGAATAATCAATATAATTAGCCTTCCATTACTCTCAGTCTCTTTGCCTTGCTTTATAGTCTCCGTAATGATTACCACTACCTGGCACATTATATGTGTATCCTTTCATTTCTGTAGCATATGTCTCCTCTGACTTGGTACATACCTTATGAGGCCAGGGAGGTTGTGTGTTTGATTTACTGCTGTAACCCAACCATCAGGAATGATGCCTAAATAATTCAGTATTTATTGAGTGAACATCCATCCATCCAGTTGTGGCTTAAGCAATAAAGATATTTAATATCTCACAAAAGGAGAAACCTGTAAGCAGGTAGTTTCGGGATGGCATTGCTCAGTGTTATCATTTGAGACTTAAGCATTTTTTATTGTTCACTTTTTTATCTCCAGAGCGTTGGCTTTTTGTCCTTGGACTTGCCACCTACAGTCTCAAGAGGGTTGGCAAAGCCCCAAACATCACCTCCTTCGGAGCCATGTTCAAGGCAGGATGTGGAAGAAGCTCTTGAGGGAGCTCTCTGCATATGTTTGTCTCTTCATCAGACTAATGAATATTTCCTATAGGCCCCGTCAGCAGACCTCCCCATAAGTTTTGTTGGTTAGAACAGTCACATGGGTGGAACCAGTGGCATGGGAGGCTGGGAAAGCAGGTAGAAGAAGGGAATTCACTTACCATGAGGGCTTAAACTAATTCAGATTGATCTTTATAGGTCGGGCACATTGCTGCCCAAACAAAACCAGGAGTTTCAAGAAACATGATAAGTAACAAATATTGAGAATGGCTATGAAATGTAAACTAAGTAAAAACCAACAGGATTTTAAGTAATTTGTTGTTCATCTATGTATGTTTTTATGAAAAATAGATGCAGTCAAACTGATGAGACTAATCATGGACATTTTCTGTCTTAGTCAAGAAAAGCATTTTTTTTCCCATTCATTCTCTGCCAGCACCATTTTTTGTACATTCTCATTAATATTATTATAAACGACTATCAAAATCTGATATTTGAAGAAGTTGTTCTCAAAGGAAGTCCCGTATGTTACACAATTGACTAAATCGTTTCTGTTCAGTTTCTGAAAGTCCATATAGATTTGTACAAGGTGGCCCTACATCAGACCAGCAACCCATATATGCAGAAAACCATGTTCAATGAGTAAAATCTTCCTTTAATAGTCCCATAGAAATTGTAGAGAATGATCATGCACTGGGTGTCATTTCACCAAGTTCCCACTCTCTCTGGGCCAAAGGGCCACAAAAGTATCTCAGGAAATGAAAATACCTTTTTTCCATATTTATATCCATAAGTAAAAAATATATTGGAAGTATGTGATTGAGAAAAGGTAGAATTGATCTCTGGTAACATTAATAATGTGATGCGCATAAAATAGGCATACAATTCCTATTCTCAAAAATAAGACCCCCCCCCCCCCCGCAAATCAGACTCTTTGTAGGCCCTTGTTTCGAGAACCAGGAACAAGTTTCAATATTAGATGCTGATTTAAAAAGAAAAGGAGAAAGGGACACCATTCATTTTTCTTCTTCCTTCTCTGCATATCATTCTTCCTCCTGATCTCTTTCTGTCTTACCTTTCTCCCTCATCCCTCTACCCCAAACCCATCTCCCTCTTTGTAGAAAAAGAAACAACGATTTGCTGTGTGGGTGTTCTGAAATTACTACAGTCCCTGTGGGCGTTTTGAGGTAACTCTTACCTGTTTTAGCTGGATCAAAATGTGCTGTGTCACATCAGCCGACATCAGAAGGAACATTTCCCCCCAAGGAAGGAGCTAGTGGACTTTCCACCCACTCAAGGTTTATTAACTTTTAGTTGTGCCTGTGAGATGACCATGCTAACGATTCGCTTATCTTACCGCAAATAGCCAGTCCTGGATAGGACTTTCATTCATCATGCCTTTTTCTAGCTCTCTTAGGAACAAGAGGTGAGGCATAATTCTGACTTCGGGGCATGTGTCAGGGGACAGGTGGGAAAGTGGGAAGACGAGGAGCTGGGAGTCAATGAGGGGAGAGCTTGTGTGGAGCCATAGCTCACAGGTAGCCCTGTGGCCCCACTCACTGTCTCCCACACTCCTCCGAAGAGCAACTCCCAAGTGGTTTCCCTCTTCAGAATGTCCCTTATTCTGTAGGTTACGTCTGTGCTCCATTCACACAAAGGAACACACACACACTGGGTGTTGGGCTGCACTGCCAGTTTGGTGGACGGGAGGAACATGAAGGGAGCATGTCCCAGAAGGAACAAGAAGGAGTTCTTCCTTCCCAATCTGCTTTTGTGCACCTCTGGGTGCCCTGCCACTCTGTTCCTCATTCACCAGTGGGAGACGGGGGAGGGGTGTAAAATGAGAAGATTCGGAAAATACGTGGTGGCGTGCCCACGTGGGATGGCATGAATGGGGATGAGCTTGCTGTGCCCATTTGTTTGGATCACCTTGCCACTTAATCTGAAGGAGGACCCATCCCCTCCCTTCACCTTAAAAATCTACACTGGGGGGGGGCGCCTGGGTGGCTCAGTGGGTTGAGCGTCCGACTTTGGCTCAGGTCACGATCTCGCAGTTTGTGAGTTGGAGCCCCCCATCGGGCTCTGTGCTGACAGCTCAGAGCCTGGAGCCTGCCTCGGATTCTGTGTCTCCCTCTCTCTCTGCCCCTCCCCTGCTCGCACTCTGTCTCTGTCTCTCTGAAAAATAAATTTAAAAAAATAAAAAATTTTAAAAATACAAAGGAATGACCTAGTTCACACAAGCACAAATAACTAAACAGGAAGAAGCCTCAGCACTCCCATGCCCGGAAAATAATACAAGCACGCACATGCCGTGGGGATGCTGTCAAAATTAGCATGGAATGAACAAAGAAAAACAGCCCCTAGATTCATTAATATAGTAACATTTTTGTCTGAATATTCAGAAACGCTACCTGTACCTCCTTCCTGCTGTGATTACCTTAGAGTTTTAAAGAAGACACATACCCAGAGGCGTTTGCTATTGCCTTTCTTTTTTGTTTCCAGCCTGTGAAAGAGCAGTTCCATTTGCACCTACTGACACTTCTCATCATCTCCCTTCCCATAGAGGCAAAACCCACAAACAACTCAAGAGGCTGGAAGAAATCTCATAATGAGCACCAACTTATGCTGCATGCTACTGGGGGACAGACACAGTGCTAAGGGCTTTACTTTAATTGTGTATTGAATCCTCATAGCCCCCAAAGGTAGAAATTACCATCATTCCTACTTCACAGAAGATGCTTGTATTTTACAGTTTTACAGATGGGGTTTCCCGTTTACAGTTGCTTGCCTGAGGTCCACGGTTAGTCAGTGGTGCAACCAGGACTTCAACCCCGACACTGACAAATGGGGTGCTTGCTCTTAGCAAGTGCTCTAAACTTTTTGACAGGCCAGACCTAACTTTGCTTTTCATGATTTGCCTAATAGGTATTTTTAGCTATGTACATAAGCTCTGAGCTGACCACAATTTCTAATTTAGGAGAATGCATCAGAATAAGAAAGGGAGTTATGCAGAATCTGGATCAAAAGCCACTGTTTATCGTTTTCCTTGAGGCTATTGAACAAAAGCTGTTCATTTGTGCGTATTATTGTTCCCGTTTCATGTATTATTTCACACCATGGATCAATGGTTTTATATAGTTTTACAGGCCAGTTTGCAAAGTACAGATTTGGGCCCAAACAATAACATCTTTCCTGCCCTGTCTTCTTGTTTCAGCCGCTGAGTACAGATTTAAGCTACCACACTTATCCAATGTGCTTGTTTTTAATATGTGAAAGTCAGGTTTTATCGACATAATTAGCTATGTTTTTAGAAATGGTTACCAAATGTATCCAGTGTCATCTGTAAATCATCTCTGGGCTTCCAAGAAAGCACAGTTCGTAGCTACACAATATTTTTGGCAAGAAATGATCCAGCACATTCTGTATGGGTATCCTAACAAATGAACTGTGCCTACCCAGCAAATATTCTACTAAGAATTCCTGAAAGCCATTTTGTTCTGCTTTATCAAGAGAGGGTTTTCAGTCAAATCTGCTTTTCTTTTTAAATTTATAATTTGTACCTCTACCTGCTTTCAACAAGGATTTGACGTGGTCTAAGTCAAATCAGTTCATCAATGTGATCCAGTCTCCTGGGCCTCAGTATCGTTCAGCCGAGGCCGCCTGTTAATAATCTTGCCTTCTTGGATAAGTGTCTTCTCTATTTTGTTGCAGGATACACAGAATAACTTTTTCGTACATTTTATCTTGCAAAGCCAGGCAAGCTAGGAAAATAGGGAGAAATCTTCAAAAGGCTTTCTGGAAAATTTATTGAGTGCCACGCACCAGTCACTATGTTAAATGCTCTCACACAATTTTACTTACTCTCAAAGGGGATCTTACAAAAACAAGAGGCAGTAGGAAGCTTACTCATCCCTGAGGCTGTGATACCAGCACAGAACAGGCTCCCTGAGGGCAGGTAAGATGTTGCCACACCCTCCGGCCGTAGGTTCTTGCTTTGTTCAGCCCTACCGGCCATAATGGACCTGGTCAATAATGTTTGATGAATGCTTTGTGCTTGAAGAGTCTCCAGCAAAAACTGGTAATGAGGAAGGAAAAAGAAAGAAAGCACTAGAGAAAAAGAATCATCCACAGGAAGTAGATTTTCTTCAGTTCTCCTGGCTACTTTTGCAGGTCAGCATCAGAACACATGTTTCTCCCCTATTTGACACCTTCTTGAAGGGCTGATCATCAAAGTAATTAGTTTACTATAACCTCCTGGCTCTTAATTGACAAGAAGTGGTCCTCAACCAAAAAAAAAAAAAAAAAAAAGCAAAAATCCATAATTGATCAGCAATTCTAGAGGGGCTTAAGCAGATGACAAAAAATTCAGGTGGGTGAAATGCCAGAACAAACTCCTGATGTGCTGTTGGTCAGCCAAGGGCAGACGCTCAGGCTGCATGTATGCCTCTTGGAGCCATTTTGGTTCCAAAGATGAACTTTTGTTTGTTGACTCCTTGCACTTTATTTACACAGCATAGATCATCATAGAATAGTGTAAAGGGCAAAAACAAAAGTCCACACAAATTTCCACAATGAACATTTATTACTTTCATAATAAGAAAATCTCACATGTATTCTCATTTGCAAATGTATTATCATTTACAGATGTTTATGCTCCATATTTAAAACTTAAATTGTTCATAGAGGAAGAGATAAGATTGATACCTAGTTCATCTGATGCTAAAACGCAAATGCACCAACCTTTCTAAAAGTTCTTTCCGCATTGCAAACTGCACAGAAATGTCACGTATTTTCCTACTTGGTTTGTGCGTACAATCTAAACTAAACAAAACACAGGAAACCTTAGCCATTTTCCTCTCCTATCTCCATAGCAATTCAGAGAGAGTGAAGCGGCCATTTGTGGGTGTCCCAGTATGCTGGGACTGTACTCAAAGGTCACTGTAGCCCAGGACCAAAGACCCAGACACAGTTTTGTCAGTCTATTTAAGGTAATCCTTCTCTCAGTAAATGAATTCATGCTAACTAATTGTTTGTAGACTAAAGTTTAGCTCAGAAAGATGATCGAGTAATTTATAATTACCAAGAAAAATTGTCAGACTAGAATCTGCATAAACTCTCTCCAAACCAGAACAATTTGCAGAAGACAAAGGGCAGCCAGATTTCTAGGTGAACTCAAATTCAAAGCAAGACACAGTAATTGGATGATATTAGTTGCAGCTGGTCAAATTACTACAGTCTGATGTGTCCTTTTGCACCAGAGGGACTGACTAGCTGGGTAGACTGGAATGCTATCTTGGGTGGCCAGAGTTGTGCCTGTCCTCCATACAAAGCTGGAGACCCATTCTTGCTCTTTTATATCCATAAACCGAACCCACTATGATGATCACTTTACCCTTGTTCACATATGCTTCTTGGGCAGCCTGTAATTCATTTAATCAGGCTTCAAATTCCACTGTTATAATAGTATTCTGGTCAGGCCATTGCGATACTATACCCAAGGCACTGAGTATAAGCCGTCGTTGATCCATAGCCACCTAACACAGGATGCTTCTACAAAAGGATGTTCTAATTACTTAATTAACTTCTATTAAATTAGATTTTTCTTAATTTTATTCTCAGGTGGTAACTTTAAGTTGTAGCTGGATGTCTCTCCTGTGTACTTATAGCTGCCTTGTGGATATTCATTTTAATGTAATCGCATCTAATAACAGACTACAGTTCCCTTTTATTAAAAAAGCAAGAGAGATACAGAGAGCAAGAGTTTGATTATTCAGTGATTTTATGATGACAAGAGGTCTGAATAGTTCTTTGAAAAATAAATTGCTATCAATGCTAATTGATTAGCAGTGTTTCTCTAACATAATAAAAATAGTCTTGTGCGAGGTTTACGGATATGTTTACCTATATCATTTGATGTCACTTGACAGAGGGAAAGGCCTCTTGCTCAATTTATTTGGAGTGGAATTCAATTTAAAATGGATAGATTTAGGGGCGCCTGGGTGGCTCACTTAAGTGCCCGACTCTTGATTTCAGCTCAGGTCATGATCTCACAGCTTGTGAGTTCGAACCCCACATCAGGCTCTGCGCTGACAGCATGAAGCCTGCTTGGGATTCTCTTTCTCTCTGTGTCCCTCCTCTGCTCTCCCTCTCTCAAGATAAATAAATAAACTTGAAAAAAAGAATTTTAAAATGGATCAATTTAAAACTTTGAATCGATAAAAGGAAGGTGAGTTATGAGAATGCAAAAATGACCCACCTTATGTGGTGATCTCACCTGTGTGAGGTATAAGGTGATCAGATGTCGTCAAAAGAGCATGAGCCTTGGAGACAGACCTGGATTTTAATTCTGGATCCACCACTTTCTAATGCAGATTTCATAGGTTCCCAAAATCTTGGTTGTCTAACATGAAGAGTGGGCTCAACAACACCTAACTCACTTGGGTTATTGTGAAGGACAATGAAAGACACAGAGTATCTAGAACAGTGTTTAGCTGGATGACACATAAACAGCATCAGTTTCTTTGCATTTGCCCTAAAAATGGCCTCATATCACAGAGAATGTCCTGTGAGATGAGAGCATCTTTTAACAAAGTAGTATGCTGCCCCATCGCAAACACTCATTTGAAAGGTTAGAGGCTACAAGTTCTTGAAATTCCAAGAGTATGTTTGGAGGTGCCATCCAAAATCCCAGAAGGAGCTCTTATGGTTCATGAAGGCAGCAGAAGGTAGAGGGAAAGAGTCAAATATTGGTAAAAGGCTTCAGGGGAAAATAATGTACTGTTGGTGGGGTTTATGTCATAAGTTAGAAATGAGTCCGCTCACCCACAGTTTCCAACACAGTTCACCTGGAAATTGTGTAGGTGGTGGATACACATTTTCTGGTGAGAATCAGTAACCACTGAACCAGAGGGTTGAAATTTGCACAAAAGAGGAAAAAAATGATCTCTTATAAGATCTTCCATGTCCTTAAAATTTTCACCAGATAAAGTTATCTGTGTTATTATTAATGAATATTCAGTTTGTTTCCAATTTTTTAGCAGTTCTGGGCAATACTGCCCTGAACATTCTTGTACATTCTCCTGTTCCACATGTGTAAGAGATTCTCCAGGAAAACAAACAAACAAACAAACTTCCTAAACGGGATGCTGCGATGAAATACAGGTGTGCCAAGATGCATTGATCCCCTCCACCCAGGAGAATCTGAGCATGGTCTGGGGTGCCATACTCCCTAACAAGGAGTATTCTTATTATTATTTGCTGAGAATTCTTATCAAGAACGATTGCCACATTTTATCAGGTTTTTCCCCCTGCACCTGTAAAGGTGCTTCACTGATCCTTTCTTGTATGTTTGTTTTCTATTTCATTAATCATCTGGCTATTCTTTGCTGCCTTATGAAGATGTATACCTCACTCATTAATTTTTATGCATTTTTCTTTTCTCCTATAAGTATAGAAGCCTCCAAATTTCCCTCAGTTAACACGTTAACTACATCCCACAAGAATTGTATCTGCCATTTTTATTACTGTTTGTCTATAATATTTGCTACAGTCCATTCTGATTTTGTGTTCTATCCCTAAGTTTTTAAAGTATGTTTTCATATTTCCAAATATATACGCATTTTTATGTGTCTATTATTGATTTCAGACTCAACTGCATTTTGACCAGAAGCTATGATCAGTGAGATGCCAATATTCTGAAATTTTTTGAACTTGCTTTTTGGTTTAAATGGTGGCATATTTTGATATTCGTAATGAACTTAAAAAGAACACACGTTTCAGATCGCTACATCTTCCCAAAAGCCCATATCAGTCCACAAACCTACATGATTGCCATCTTAAGGTTCTGATGGCTATCTTATGGTTATGAAATTTCAGGGTAATTTTTCTTTTTCTTTCTTCTCAATACAGAGCTAAGATTCTAGCAGGCATGTTTTCTTTTCTTTTTTTTTAAATGTTTATTTCTGAGGCAGAGAGAGACAGAGCATGAGTGTGGGAGGGGCAGAGAGAGAGGGAGACACAGAATCCAAAGCAGGCTCCAGACTCTGAGCTGTCAGCACAGAGCCTGACGCGGGGCTCAAACTCAGAAACTGTGAGATCTTGACCTAAGCTGAAGTCGGTCACTCAACCAACTGAGCCACCCAGGCGCCCCAAGGCATGTTTTCTTATTACCCTGTTCTCTGCTGAGTTGAGGGTCACCCTTTCACTGAAGGAGTAACCCTCTGGAGTACCAGCTTTAGGCAGAGGAGTGGGTCCCCCACCTTGGGCAGTCTTTATCTCCTATCTCCTGAATTCCACAGGGCATCAAGAGATAAGCTCAGGGTCACTGTGGTTTGACAGATACTTCTGGAGGACAGCTGGCCTCTGTGCTTGCTGATCTCTTGGGATGCTCACTCACTTTATTTTGACATCTACAGTTTCATTACTTTTTGTGACATAGTGGTTTATTTTGAAAGGTGCTTCATGCTTCCTGGGTATGTTATGAAACAACAAAATCAAGGTTATATAGTATGATATGTATATTTAAGAAAGGGAGACACACATACACAAATGAACATATGGGAATTTATATGTGTGGATGTATGCCTGTTGTCTGGTATTTGCAGAAAGAAACATTGAAAGGATGAAAGAGAAACAATACATTGTCACCTGAATATGTTATGAAGTTGTTTTTTTTTTTTGGATGGTGGCAGTTTTCATTGGGAGAGTAAGTTCAGAGCATTTATTCCACCAGCTGGATATATAAGTAAGTTCTGATTCCCTTTCTACACGTGTCTTATCTAGAGAATGGGCTCACCTGTGGCTCCTACTGAATCTCCTTTATATCAGTGTCTCAATAATAGAAGTTACCTCACCTTGAAGTTTCTTTTCAAGAAGTGGTTGTGCCAGATACCTCAGGGTTAACCTCTACCATTGTGGAGATAAAGAACATCAACTGTTTCCATGTGTTTATCAGCTCCAGCTCCATTACTATGCATTTTACTGGAGTACTTGATTGTCTTTTTCATCCCATCTGTGCAGTTGGCTATAATCTTTGTAGTTGCCCATCTGAGTCTCAACTATTCCTGATTCTTGCTTATCATATCAGTTGGACCTTAGTAGTTCTTTTCCCCTATTTCATCCATTGATGGGTGACCAGAAAGTAGAACAGACAGTTTCCCCCTTAGGGGCTCATCTTCCCTACACCCTACCCCCTCACAGTGCATACCACCTTCCTAACCAGGCCCCCCACCGCCAGGACACTCTCAACGCAGTATGAAAAACACTTTCAAAAGAAGGCTGCTACCACTGGAAGCCATCCCCGGGCAATTTGGGTTCACTTAATGGGAAATAGAAGTGAACGAAAAAGTGATCATTTCCATTTCCATGTTTCAGTCATTGTTGAAACAGATCAAACAGAGATGCCTGAGAACTGAAAAGAGACAGAACCAGAAGAATGTGGCCTGATTGGTGTGGTTTCAGCCTGGAGGCACAGGGATGACACAGGGCATGACCCTGGGCGAAAGAGTCTGAGGATGTCAGGTCAGAGGCACCCCGCCCCATAAGCTGGTATTCTGGGGGAAGACTCACATCCCAAAGATGACATGAGAGTAATTAGACGGGAGCTTATTAAGTAAGCTTTGAGGAAGGAAGAAGGGTGCATGGCTCCAAGGTGCAAGACAAGACCTGAATATCAGTTAAGACCAGCAAATAGTCTACTTCTCTATCCTGTGAATATGAATTTGCCAGAGGGAAGACGTACTTGGCCAAATAATTGTTGTTGAGATGCTTGAGATTCCACTAATGCATTTACTACTAGCGAAGACAAGAATGATTCTCCTGATTTGTTCTGCATCCGATGCTACTGTCCTATGGCTTTGTATGTCATGGCTGATCCAGAAGAGCAGCTTGGAGATTTTTCTCCACATGTCACCATCTTTCTTTTTCTTTTGATTTTTCTAGAATGATTAACCAAACATTTTACTCGACCAAACATTCATTGAATTCTTGCTGTATGCAGGCCTTGCTAGTGGACTTAGAAATGAAATTGTCGGGGCGCCTGGGTGGCGCAGTCGGTTAAGCGTCCGACTTCAGCCAGGTCACGATCTCGCGGTCCGTGAGTTCGAGCCCCGCGTCAGGCTCTGGGCTGATGGCTCGGAGCCTGGAGCCTGTTTCAGATTCTGTGTCTCCCTCTCTCTCTGCCCCTCCCCCGTTCATGCTCTGTCTCTCTCTGTCCCAAAAATAAATAATAAAAACTTAAAAAAAAAAAAAAAGAAATGAAATTGTCTTTGACATTTAATCATTCATTCATTCAACTATTAATTCCTTCAAAGGAGTATGCTATTATGCGTAATAAGTATTAAGAAAGGTTAAAAGCATTGTCTCTGGGGTCTTCATTGTCTGGCCTCACATTCTGGCTTGGCCACTTTTTGACCCTGGAAAAGTTACTAAAATTCTCTGAAGCTAATTTCTTCATCCATAAAACCATAAAAATAATAGTAGCTGCCTCAGGGTAGTTGTAACTCTTAAATAATATTTTGCTTGTGAAGCCCCTGACCTATACATAGTAGAAACTAAAAAGGTATAAGCCAGAATATATAATATTCTCAAAATGTTAAAATATATTGACAGAGAACAGACCCATAGGTGGCTGGGGTCAAGGTTGGGGAAGGGTGTGACTCTTAAGGGGGTAGCATTAGGGACTTTGTGGTAATGGAACTCTTCCGAATTCTGATTGCGGTAGAGGTTCCAGAAATGTGTCCATGTGGTAAAATTGCATGGTACAATACACCCCTCAAAAAATGAGTGGCTGGAAAAACTGGTGAAATCTGAATAGGTCTGTAGGTCTATAGTTTCGTTAATAGTGCTGTGCCAATGTCAGTTTTCTGGTTTGAAAATGTACCATACTTGTGTAAGATGTTATCCTTGGGGAAAGCTGGGTGAAGGATACACAGGAACTCTCTGTATTATTTTTCAACTTCTTGCAAGTCTTTGATTATGTCAAAATAAAGAGCCAGGAAATAAACATAGAACGTGCCAAGGGAGATGTGAGGATGCAACAGAGAGGAAATCAACTGGTCCTTGCTCTCTCATCAAGTTCACATCCCACTGGGAAGAGAAACCAGTAATTACACAGTCACTTATTTCATCACGATTATGCCTAGCTTTATGAAGGAAAAACATAACGGGCTATGAGAGCACATGCAAGAAAAAGGGACAACTCAGGGGAGGCTTCTTGGAGCTTATGCTATTTCTGATCCCTTCTACATGGTAAGGATGAGCGGGGAGGGGTGGTGGGAGGCATTCCAGGCAGACGGGACAGCGGATGAGGGGCCTGGAGAGTAGACGGAGCCTTCAGCAGCTTAGAGGGGCCAGCAAGCGAAAGGACACATAGGAGATAGTTAAATGGGCTCATGTTATAAGCAGAGGCCTGAAGTGGGTCAGGGAAAAAAGTAATTACTTTTGACGAGAAATTGTAAGGTTTTTTTTAGGTGGTGGGGACAGCTGCACAAATGATATTTAACATTTGATAGAGCTTGGATTTTGGAAAAAAATGTAGTGCATTTCAAACTGCTATTACAAAAAGCAGAAAGGAATGGATACTTGGAAATATGTGGTAAGTTTGGGAAACTATACATATTCTGTTGACTGGGTTCCTGGAAGAAGCTGGAAGGGAACTGGAAAGAGAATTTGGGACCAGATCACAAAGGGAGTTTTTATTTTATTCTGCAAACAAGGGGGAGCCATTGGAAGTTTTAAACTGAGAAGTTCTTAAATGTTTTTAGTAAGATAACTCTGAGGCCAAGATAAAGCATGGATAGAATTTAAAGGAAACTGATGCCAGTGGCTCTAGCCAAGGGGCTACGGCAATAGTCCAGGACAGGGACAGCGTGGCCTGGAACCGGGGTAAAGGCAGTAGGCACTGGGAGCAGGGAATGACAGAGGAGCCTTTGTGAAAGTCAGCTCAAAAGGCAATGGTGACCTCGGATCCAGGAGCTTCACTTCTAGTGACTTATTCCTCTGAGGTACTCATGATTTGGGTGCATGAAAACACACACATCACAAAGCATTGCAGCATTATTGGAAATTGTACTATTTGTAATGAATATACATATGCATTAGTGAGTGCTTGAGTAATTATAGTGCATAATCATACAGTGTGGCACTATGAAGTGCTTAAGAAAACTGGGATATCACCTTAAAACTTTCTTAAGTTAAAAAACCACAGAAGATAGGAGCACGAGGGTGGCTCAGCCAGTTAAGTGTCTGACTCTTGGTTTCAGCTCAGGTCATGGCCTCATGATTTGTGAGCGCCACACTGGGCTCTGTCCTGACAGAACAGGGCCTTCTTGGAATTCTCTCTCTCCCTCTCTCTTTCCCAACCTCTCTGCCCCTCTCTCTCTAAATAAACTTAAAAAAAATCGCAGGAGACTAATCAAAGTATGATCTAATTTTCTAAAATAATTAATGGAATGCACTTTACATGCATAGGAAAAGACCTTTTAAGGGATTACGTATCCTTTTGACAATGACTGTCTATACAGGGCGAGATTACAAATAATTTTTACTTTTTATGCATTTCTCTATAGTGATGTATTAAGAATGTTTTCATGCTTAAATATGTCTGTCTGTTGTGCTTATCCATGCATGGCATGGTCTTAGATTGGGCTTCCTATGAACAGGCTCAGGGTTGGAGAGCACATGCAGAAGGGGGTTCTTGGGAGAAACACCTGTTCTGAAGTGGGGAAGACAGTAGCGGGTGGAAGGGGAGGATGGCCCACACTGCAGTCGTAACAGGCATCCTGGGACCTTAGAGTTTCCCGGAATGGAGACAGAGGGGCTGGGGGCTTGTTTCCTTGCATCAGTCAGTCATTGGATTCAGACTTCCCCTGGGGAAGGGGCCTGACTTCGTGCAAGGCGGTTCCCAATGAGGGGGGATGCAGCTCAAGAGTGGCCAAAAACCAATATTCCCAACATCTGAGGGCTGGATGCATGGACCCTGAAGAGGGGATCAGGGAGAGGCACTACAGTATCCACCACAGTTACCTGATATGGGCATAAAAGCTGTTCTCTGACTTTGCAGTCGTTGTGAATAACCACACTCAGCTTACATGAATCAAAGATGAAGGACGAAAAATGGAGATCTCGGCGTGGCACAAAATTCAGTGAAATGAAATGTTTTTGACTTAAAAAAAAAAATCTTAGCAATTCGGACTAGAAAGCAATATATCCAGCCTGATGAAGGCACTTTCTCTAGCCTGCCCTTTCACTGAAGCTCTGACCCCTCAGGGCCCGCTCCACCAATCTGCGTGGGCCCGAGGCCCGGCTCATCCATGCCCGTGGCCACCATGCAGGGAGCACTCTGATTCTAGTAGGGCCATTGGCCCCCAGGGCAGCCCCAGTTTCTGTGTTTGCTACTGTTCTGGTTTTGTCTCTGTTCTGTTCTTGTCCGTATGGGTCTTTTTTCCCCCCCCACTAACTCCCAGTGACTTCCCTTCCTTTCTTGTCTGCTCAGCAATACATTTGAAGGTATATTTGTTGTAATTTATTTAGCACCTAGTGTTTCCCAGTGGGAGGGTTTTTCGGTGTATCTAGTCCACAGCACTGCAGAAAGCTGACCCCCAACCATCTTAACCAAAGGCAGGTTTTCCTTTTGCTGCTTATAATGTGACTTTCAGCTTTATGTGGCTTTATATTTTTATACTTTATTTCTTAAACTCTCCCCTCTTATCTTGTCTGTCTTCTTTATTTAATCTCAAATTTTCATCTTTGACCTCTTTTCTTTAATGGAGAATCATTTGATCATTAATTAATAACTTTTCCGGTTTGTCTTGTTCAGGTGCCTTTTGCCAGGGGAGGTCATAGTCCCCCTTCTCTCTCTCTCTCTCTCTCTCCCTTTTGTGGTATTTATGAATACATTCCATGCTATTTCTTTTCTTATGATTACTCAGCCTCAAATGGGTGTGTTCTTTCTGAGCCAGCTCTTTGTGCAAGGACAGAAGTGAGCTAGGGCAGCTTGAATTTCTGCCTACTTTCCACCACCACCTCCTCTGGAGAGTGGCTATACTCATCTCTCTCTCCTTGACTCGTTTTGATCACAACCATTTTATATGGTGACGGGAAGCTTTGTGTTGGTCAGGTGAGCGTGCAGGCTGGCCACCGCAGATCCTTTCTTGTTTACCTAACATCCCCACATCCTGCTTCTCCAGAGATGATACGCTGGCCTGTTCCCACATTTAGCATCACCACTGCTGACACCTGAAGCCACACAGGGATCAGAACGTCTCCCTGGTGCTCCCATGCATCTCAGACCTCCTCCTGTTCCCAGCAAGGGTCATTCAGTGTCCCTTAGAGTATGCCGCCTGTAGCGATCTCTCTGTTCTGCTCGCTCGACCAGAGAACCCTTGGATCTTGTTTCTTCCATCAGAGTCTTGTCTCGTCCCGGCTCAATTTTCCCAATTCTTAGCAACCTGTCGAAAAGACTGATATTTGGATTATCAGTGTTTCCTACTGCATTGGCTTCACTTTGTTTCTCATTCTCCTTGTGTTTTGTTGATTTGGGGAACGAGACCATTTAGTACTTCCATCGTGATCCAGAAGTCCAGAGAAGGATTCTTTCAGGGTGATAGAAGATTAATACAGGTGAAGGAGGGGCCAGCAGGTAGAAAGTCTGAGAAGAGATGGGCTGGAAGAATGACCCTGGAAAGAAGGGCTTCTCTTCCACACAGACAGGAGGACAAAAAACACGGAGAACATAAAAAAGGAATTTTAGGTCATTAGGAAGCAAATTGAAGGCTTGAAAGGGTACTTTCCCCTATGGGAGATGTAGAGCCTGACAGACATACAGGAAGCAGCAACACATCTTTATTCATTTACTCCGGGAAGTTTCATCACAAACATGCTACGTGCGAGGCAGTGGGGAAAAGGCTGCGAACAAGACAGACAAGTTCCTGTTTTTTGACACTTCACCTCCTCTTAAAGAGCCAGATAATGAACAAGTGAACAACAACAACAGCTTACTTTCTCTCAGGGTCTGTGATGGAAAATAACGTGCAGTGGAGTCAATGGCAAGGTCTCCCCCAAGGCCTGAAGGGACAGAGAATCCAGCCAGGTGAAAATGGGGTAAGAGAATTCCTGGCATTAAGAGTAGGAAATGCAAAGACCCTGAGGCAGGAAAGAGTTTAATGAGTTTTAGGAGCCTAGGGAGCCAGAGAGAATGTGGTACAAGTGGAGGTCAGAGAGAAAGGCGGGCGTCAAATCCCATGGGCACCATGAGAGCTGGGTTTTTATTCTCACGTTATTTACTCAGTCAGAAGAGATAATTAAAGACTTAAATGTAGGTAAATATGGATATTTTTATTTACCTTAAATGGATAGGTAAATATAGTTGAAGGCTGTGAAAAAAGGCAGTGATGTGTGTTTTAGGAACGCTCTAAATGCAGATCTGGTTTTAAGGTACTATGAGCATAATGTACAGAGTGAAAAATGCAATGGTGCTCATATCCTCATAATTACAAGTAGAGACATCTGGGTCATGGTTCCAGGAATGGATACTGGAGACTAACTGTACCCTGGAACAGAAGTTACTCTAACGTTCCAGAGGGGTCTGTGCTTCACTGAGCATTGCTGCATTTGAGGGTGTGGCTGAGGGAGGTCAGCCAGGAAAGCACATAAGGACTTGGGATCTCCTAGACCTGGAGGGTGGGAAGACAAGGGCCTTGTCAAAATGAGACAGTCTGTGGGGCACCTGGGTGGCGCAGTCGGTTAAGCGTCCGACTTCAGCCAGGTCACGATCTCGCGGTCCGTGAGTTCGAGCCCCGCGTCAGGCTCTGGGATGATGGCTCAGAGCCTGGAGCCTGTTTCCGATTCTGTATCTCCCTCTCTCTCTGCCCCTCCCCCGTTCATGCTCTGTCTCTCTCTGTCCCAAAAATAAATAAACGTTGAAAAAAAAATTTTTTTAAAAAAATGAGACAGTCTGTCTCTGTGTGGGGACCATCAGAGACAAAGCCAGCTAGCACCCAGAGCACACAGCTTGTTATCGCGCTTTGTGTGTTTGGAAGGAGAAATCACAACTGGAAATACGTCTACATATGACCTCGCAGCACGTATTCCCAGGGAAAGAAGTGATGGGAAAGCAAATCATAACAAAGCAAATCTGGAGACAAAGTAATAGAGCCCAAAACAGAATTAAAATTTTTTTTCCCAATTGGTATTTGGTAAAGTCTGAGTACTAATAGATTAGCTTTTAAAGGAAACACACTTTCATAGGATCCTTTCCTGTTGAAGCTAAAGACTTTAAAGATGTATTCGTGTATTTCCTCCTTCCTTCCTTCAACAGTGGATGTTTGAGATCATGTAAATGGCCTCTATAGACCAATCTGTAGATAAGTGACTTTTCTCTTTGGCCTCCTTCATGGTAAATTTCTCTGCAACAGCCTTTGTGCTCTAATCGGTTTTACTGAATTCCCATGAATTTCCCACTGATCAGTAAAGCTTCTCCTTAGAAGTGGACTAAAGCTGATTTACTTCGGCTTCTACTGATACCGTATAAGAGACTCCTTATAGAAGGAGGTGAAGTGTGGATCCAGTTTTCTTTCGCATTCATTGCTAATTGTTCCAGGGGTTCAAACGAGGCCTCAACGACCAGCTGTAACACAAGTACTTTGTCTGGGAAGTTTGAAGGACTAGAAAGTGCCTGAGCTCCTTCCACTCTCAGTTCAAGTACAGTATTCTGGTCCTGGCAGCGGGGAAGCAGCAGGTGCACGCGGAGGAATCGCTGGCCACAACAGTGGAACGTTTCAGTAGCACTTGGCCTGTCCCAGAGAACCTATTTTTGTTTCATATTCATGCCCCGGTAGTAGAGTTCAAACTTATTTTGGGTTTGCTGATGACCATACTGTCAAGAGGATATCAGCGCATGGAGCCAAGAAACTGCCATCTGTGCCATGTTTATATCTCAAGAATTATTTAGAAGGCTGATCGCTCAGTTAGCTGGGCCTCTTGACCTTCTAGTGTGATGCTAAGAAAGGTGACTCATACTTTCTTGAAAGTCACTTCACTTGTAATGATCCATGCAGTCCCCTTAATATATGGTAGGGGTTAAAGGATTGATCCGATTGCACTGGTAAGTATTGACCCCACGATGCTTTCCCCGTGGTCGGGACACCATGAATGATCATTTATGGCGAACAGAAAGTAGCTCTCAGCAGTGGTGTGCTAGTAAGTAATTAACAACTGGCTCTCCAGGGAAAAAAATACGTGATTTGCAGCATTCGCTGATTTCCATGATGGAATATTAAGGACACTTCATAAATTCAAAACCTTCAATGAGATGGGAAAATTCCACAAAAGGCAAAAATGACTAAAAGTAACTCAAGAGAACACAGAAAGCCTGGAAACTCTATATGTATTAAAGAAATTGAATTCATTATTAAATCTTCTCATAAGAAAACTTAGAAGTCCAGAAAGCTCCCCTAGAGAAGCATATCAAATAAGTAAGGAAGACAGAATACTAATCTTGCAGAGTCCCTCAGAAAATAGAGGAGGGAGCTTTTCCCGCTTTGTGTTTTGAAGTCACCATTGTCCTGGCACCAAAATTAGAAAAAGACATTATGAGGGTCACCCAGGTGGCTCAGTTGGTTAAGCATCCGACTCTTGATTTCAACTCAGGTCACGATCTCACGGTGGTGAGATTGAGCCCCGCATCCGGCTCCATGCTGACAGTGCGGAGCCTGCTTGGGATTCCCTCTCTCCCTCTCTGCCCCTCCCCTTCTCATGCTCTCTCTCTCTCTCTCTCTCTCTCTCTCTCTCTCTCTCTCAAAAATAAATAAGTAAACTTAAAAAAAAAAAAAAGACACCGTGAGAAAATAAACCTAATTACAGATTGATACACTTAATAAAGACAAGAGAAAAATTCTTAACACAATGTCATTAAGTCAAATCCAGCAATATATAAAAATGATAATACCTAATGACCAGGTATTAAAGGTTGGTTTAACATTAAAAATCTATATAATTCATCATATCAACAGAATAAAGGAGAAGAGCTATCTGATCACCTGAGGCTTTACAGCAATATTATCTGAAAAAAATCAGTACTTGCTCATTACATACATAAATGTAGGATGGGAGAGATTTTCCTCAACATGATAAAAGGCATCTAAGAAAAACATGCAGCTAATAGCAAACACACATGTTGAAAGGCTGAACACTTTCCTAAGACAGGGAAAAAAGCAAGGGTGTTCACTGTTCATCACTTCTAGGTAACATTGCGCTAAAGGTCATAGTGCAGTAAGAAAAGAAAAAGAAGTAAAAGGCATCCAAATTGTAAAGGAAGAAGAAAAGCTATCTTTATTTGCAGATCATGTACGTATAAAAATCTAGATTGATTTGTGAAAGAACTACTCAAACTATGTGAATTTAGCAAAGATAGAGGATATGGTGTCAATATACAAAAGTCATTTGTACCTTTTATATACTAGCAACAAAGAATGTAAAAACAAATTTAATAATATCTACAATAACATAAAAGCACATGAAATGCGATAGATTTAGTGATAGATTAGTGATAGATTTTTTAAAAATTATGTACAAGATCCTTTTCACTGAAAACTACAAACTGAGAAACCAAAGATCTAAATAAATGGAGACGTAAATTATGTTCCTGGGACAGAAGACTCAATATTGTTAGGATATCATTTCTCCCCAAATTGAACATATTGATTCAGTATAGTTGTAATCAGAATTCTAGGAGGATATTTTTGTAGAAATTAGCAAGCTGAGATTCTGAAATTTAAATGGAAATGCAAAGGACTGAAAATAGCCAAAACAATTTGGAAAAGAAGAGTGGAAGCATACGCTAAGCAGAATTCTAAGTTGGCCCCAAGATTGCATCGCCTGTGGAGCAAGTATATAATCCCCTCCCCTTGAATGTGGGAGGGCACCTGTGACTGTGATGAAGATGTGCCCTATTGTCAGGTGACATTATATGGCAGAGGTGAAGGGATATCCACATATGGCTCTTTCCAGGATTGAAATACCTTCATGCTTATATGTGGACTCCAGACCAAATGTAAAACTGGTTCTCACCCTTCAGAAGCAGATATGTCTTAACCACCTCTCAGGTCAGGGGCTATCCCCATTTATTGTGCAGTCAGTCCTCCAGATCAGACCCAGGAAGGAGGCCCACACAGGCCCTGAAGCACACTTTTGTCTTCTGGGGCAGGAAATTCTAAGATCATGGTTTCCCAGGTCTGGAAAAGGAGAGCAGAGGCTCTAGATAGACCAGCCACTTGGCTCTGTGACTACCTCGCTCCGTGGTGGGGGGAGGAGGCTCAAGGTGGCTGGAGTAGTGTCCAAAGTATGACATCTCAGGCTTTAATGTGGATATGAATGACCCCAGGGTCTTATTAAAATGCAGAATCAGAATATATTAAGACAGGACCTGGCATTCAATGTATCTAGCAAGCTCTTGGGTAACATGGGGACTGCTGATCCATGGGACCACATTTTGAGTAGCAATGCTACTTGAGTAGCAATCTTGGGGCTTAGATCTGAGAGCAGGTAACACTAATATTGAGTACATTTGGAGTATACAGTGGAATGAATAAACCAAAGTTGTGAATAATTTAAAAATTACTCATTGTGCTTGGAAAGATCATAATGATAGTTAACATTAATGGCTTGAGTTTTGTTTTTTTTCTTTTCCATCTTGTGCATTTATCAACTAAGTGAGAATAGTTGACCCAAAAGCAGGATAAACAACTAGGGACCCCAATCTGGTATTGAAACTATGTGTGTAATCTATGGTTGCCTATTATAATTATCTTTCAATGTGTTTTATGAAGCAAGAAATGTTCATAACATCTTAGGTTTTAAGGGTGAACTTTTTTTAAAGGCTACTATTACCCATGTTGTAACTGACATACTTGGAAAAGAATTTTGGAACCTTTCTGATTACTAGCTTGTGGTATAACCACTGGGAGTTTTACGAAAAGTGGCATTAAAATATTTACTACTTTTATTAATAAAATGTGGGGGTGGAGATGACTTATAAGAAATGAGATAAAAAGTGTTTCTTTTTAATATTTATCTGCATTTTATCATGCTGTAGCATTTACTTTGAGATGTAACAGCTCTGCAGAGACTTTGAGCCCTCCCTCTGGGATTGTTTCCTTTTCCATGCTACATTTATTGACTGTGTACAAAAGCATTTGTGTTTTCTCTAAAATTCTAAGTTGAAGGTTAAGACCTTGGACCATTCATTTCTTTATTTAATCTGAACTTCTCTCACCATTAGTTTGAAGAAAGATAAGAGAATAAATTGAGTAGTCTACTCTCTTTTGATGTCTATGTTGCTGATGGGTCAAAATAAATCTCAGGAACCCAGATGAGCATGTAAATTATTCCAAGAGAATTAGGATTCTTGTGTTCCATACACTTTGCTCTCAGTGCAGCCAAAGCCCCTGCTTAGGCTATATAAATTAATACATTTGCAGGAAATGTGACTTTGGGACATTTTATATAGCAGTGATTTTAATGCTGTTAGTGGTGAAATGGAAACTTGAGAATGTGAAGATTAATTTAAACCACATGATGGGTTCAAGGAAAATACACTACAGTTTCTTGAATGTGTGCTGACTCTGTACAGTGGGGAATGGGATCCAAAAAACCACTAGTGAACTTTTAAACTCTCTTGAGAGGATTCAAACCAACCCAATTAGCCCTAGAAGAGAGCTGTTCCAGATGACAGACACGATTTATCTTTCCCTCGAAAATAGATCCCTTTGCCTGAGAGAACACAATAGGGAGATCAAGGAAGGAAGAAGGACCCCACGCATTACCACTAATGGAATGAAGTTAGATCTCTCTTTCCAGTCATTAGCTGGTTTACTGATTTGCCTTTCACTGTAGACGACAGTTCTGTTGAGTTCTTTGAACAATGGATAACCAACAAATTGTATGTTGTGAATTTGAAATAAAGGATTTCTTTTCCCTTCCAGTTCGTTGTAGCGGTGTTCTGGATCATTTATGCCTATGACAGAGAGATGATTTACCCGAAGTTGCTTGATAATTTTATCCCAGGGTGGCTGAATCACGGAATGGTGAGTGGACTAAAACAAATAATTTCCTTTCATTAAAAAAAAAAAAATCTATTAGGGAGCTATTTTCTAATTTAGGCCTTCCATAGAATCTACCTAAATGGCAGTGAAATGATGGGGATTATGAGAGATTATAATTAGAGAAGAATGCTGAATGTAAATAAAAAACAACTTCCATGAAATTGAGTCACTATTAAAACTATGTAGAAGATGAACCCACAGTTTATAAGTTGTTGGTGTTGTTGGGTAATACAACTAGCTTATTCCAGGATGAATTTAATTTCTGTGCCATTCAAAGACTTATCCCCTATTGGAGCCTGAGGATCTTTTCCAACCTATACAACTATCGAGGGCCATTGTTCCCCACGTGAGTGGAATTGTGTTGGAAGCAACAATTCTCCTTGGAGAATTTCCCCAGGAGGAGCAGCAAGACTATTATTTTCCCTGGGAGATCTGCCGCAGGCATGGAGGCAGCCTTAGCAGTGGGTGCTGCCATGGCGGGCTGTCCCCATTGGAGCGCGTTTGCCTGGGACTGCTGGGTCTTTTCCTTCTTCTCAGTCTGATTCTTTCTGAAGCTTTAGCCATGGTGTCATCTTCACATGTTTCAGATCAAATCTTTTGGATGGTTTGCACATCACCTTATAAGATCTGAGGGTATATTTTCTTCAGAGAAATTTTGTCGTTGTCTTCTCGTTCTGCCTCTGGAATTGAGCGGTTTTGTTATTAACTAAGAAGCCTGCATTTTTTTGGTTACAGCAGTTTTTAGAATATGTCACTGGGTGCTCCTGGTGAAAAGGGCAACCCATCACAGAAATTATAGGGGAAAGAGGAGCTAGAAATCACACGTCATAGGTCCAAAATAACAGTTTCCTTTCTGCCCCCAATTTTGGTATATTTTGAGAAAAGTGGTGTGTACTAACAAACATTGCTGCGGGACTTTGATTAATCCTTTCCTAAGACAACTCATCACAAGTGGCACGACTCGGAAAACTGGCATTTTCTTTGAATCCAATTAGAGCCACACTATTGAAGGATTAATGTGGCATCTCTGATTCAGTTCCAAACGAATAAGCTGGGTCTTGTCAGCTTCATGTAACCATCTAATGGACTTGATGTGGTTACTCTATGCCTCTCCAACTTTTGACTTTTCTTGAATGTGCAAAGCCTTTCGTAACCCCATGTCTTTGCAATCCTCTGCCCCAAATGCTCTTTCCATTCTTTCCTGGGGAACCCTTTCTCATCCTGCTCGCTTCTATAACATCTCTCAGAAGCCTGTCCTCACCCCCATAGGCCAGATTAGCTCCCCTGTCAGTTACATTTGCAAAGGACCTTCAAGTCTCCATTAGACATGTCTGTATCCCCCCTCACTAAGTGTTCCTTCCTAGTGTAAAGCCTCCAGCCGCAAGCACTCTGCCCACCCACTTGCATGTAGTAGGATCAAGACATGTTTGTTGGATTGATGAGTGAATTTAGTATATAGTCGTCCTCCCCCTTATCCAAGAGGGATCCGTTCCAAGATCCCCAGTGGATGCCTGAAACCACAGATAGTACCATACTGTGTTTTTTCCTATACATACATACGTACCTATGAAAAAGTTTAACTTATAAGTTAGGCACAGTAAGAAATGAACAATAATAACAGAATAGAACATATAACTACATAGTAATATACAGTAATAAAACTGTGAATGCTATTTCTCTCTCTTCATAATATCCTACTGTACTGTACTCACACTTCTTGTGAAGATGTGAGATGATGAAATGCCTACACGATGAGATGACATGGGGTAAATGATGCAGGCATTGTGATGTAGCCTCAGGCTACTACTGATCTTCTGGCATCTGTTTCCAGGCTATGGTTTTCCTGGGTAACTGAAACTGTGAATAAGGGTACGGGGGGCTACTGTAGCCAGTTTCCACAATTGTTCGCCAGTCAGTAATAATAGCTGTTATTTTTTGAGAACCTACCATGTGCTAGGTATTCTACAGTGGTTATACCATTTAATTTTCATAGTGGTGCTATGAACCAGAAATTGGTATCCCTTTCAGAAATGAAGAAACCAAGGCTCAAAGTTTCTGACACAAGGAGGGCCTTAACTGAGAACCAGTGGTTGCATCCTGCGCTATAGAAGCACAGTCCTTAACTATTAGGCTTATTGTCTACACCCCTCAAATGCACAATATTACCTTTAGGCCAGAGAATAAATCACAACCCTTGCAGATCCAAGTGCTAGTTAATGTTTCAAATGAATGGTTCTAAAGTACTGATGCAGTCATTAGAGGTGTAACTGAACTCTCATCATTTCCCCTTGAGTCACTTTGATGGGTTGAATTCTCACTCTTGGAGACAAACACTACTTAGAAATTCAAGGAGAACTTGAGTGATATGAATATTTTGGAAACAGAAAAGATAAATGAATCGGCATGTCAAATCCTCTAAGATAATAAGAGCTCCATAGAGTCTTTCCTCATGAGTTTTGTACTTCAGTAGAGATGAATGACCATTTCTCTGGTTTTCTTCATGTTCCAGTTCATGGTCTCAAAATTACTGACAAAGAAGTTGCCTGTATGGGGCTGAGGAATATTTGTATAGATGTAACTAACTTTGTATAGATGTAACTTTAAGTAGGATACTGATTCCTTCGATTGGCTCTTAAAATATGAACATAAACTGCTGGAATCATGAATAATTTAATTTTTATAAAAATGTGTAAAAAATTTATGAAATACCAAAAACTCAAATAGGCATTTTCAACTTTATTTAAATTTTATTTAAAAGTTTAATAATAATTGTCATGTGTATTTTATTTCAAAATAGGTAATTTTGAATATTTTGTTTTAAAAGTATGAAAATAATTCAATTAAATTTTTTTACATTCATTTGAATGTTCACATTTTGATGAAGACATTCAAATTGTGTGTACTTGGATTATAACTACATTGTTTCTAATTAATGCATTACATTAGTAATATCAATAGAGCTTAAATTTTGTGAGTGTCCATTATAATAACGTATTCAGTGAATTTGCTGAAATGAAGGCAAGGAATTAAAATTTTAGAATATTTATATTATATTAAATAATATAATTTTTGTAATTTGTCACTCATAAATTTGTAATTTATAATTCTATAAGCCTTTATTTTTCTACTCATCCAATCACATAATTTTTATTTTGCTTTATGAAATATATATCTAACAATGTAGAAGGATAGAACATATTTTATTTAATATTTTGCTAGCTTAATTTATAACTTTTAAATATTTATGCAGATGGTGTATGGTCCTTTAGGCTTTTGGTATTGTCTACCTAGAGTTTTATAACTACAAGAATTCTAAGAGACAGTGTAACCTGTTCTTACATGTAGAATCACACTCATTGCTTGAAGAGTCTCAACATCAGCTCTTAGGATCCAGAGCCCTGAACCACAAAACTGAAATGCAGTTTGTAAGTCTGTCATGGCACCATTTCAGAAGACGTCACCAAGTCAGCCTTGAATTTATAACACTCAACTGCCCAGCACAAAATCAGTTAGAAAACAGACTCACAAGATCTAAAATTCAAAGGACTTTCCTTTTGATTTACACCAAAATACCCAAAAGTTAGACACAATTGGAACTAAAGGAAAGTATCCTGTCTCTTCTTTTCTGTTGTCTACTTCTTTTCTCTCAGCAAGCAATCTTAGAATTTTTTTTTTTTGAAGAGAAGAGGAAACTGATAAATAGATGAGTTGCAACAGTAATACAACCTCACTAGTGTAACCACTAGCTTATCTCAGGGCTCCATTAAAATAGCACATGCACACACAAAATTTTAATTTATTACAATTAACAATGTAAATCTATAAAATATAATACCTTTAGCTGGAGTCACTTCAGTAGCCAAAATCAAAAACTGTTCTATCCTTGCAGCCCTATTTCTTTTTGTATTTCCAGCCATTCGAACAGCACATGATGCCCACTAGGCATTCACTAAGTATTGGTGATAAAAAGGGTATTTGTGTGTTTGCTTTTGAAACTTGGAAGAATGTCATGCTTACATTTATATCCTCCTACCACCTTTCTTTCCCTCGGTCCACTGATGAGCAGACAAGAGAAAACTAGAGGTGATTTCAGCAAAATGAATCCATTTTAAAAATGTAATTTGAACAGTCATTGACAGTTGAGGTTGGGTTCTGTGTGGATACAACCTGTGGGAGCTGAGCTTCGATTTAATTCAATCTAGCAAACATTTATTGAAAACCCACGAGATGCAAAGAAGCCTGCTAGGTAATGTGTGGTTACAGGAGAAAAATATTTACACTTTTAAAGTATAAAAACGGCATGTTTGAGGTGGAGGAAGATGAGTGGGGAAGCAGTTCCACCAGCCAACAGAGTGGTCCCCAGGAGGCTGTGTTCACTCTGACAAGGAGAAGCACTATTGTTATTCTGGCCTCTTCCTTGGTTGCAAAAACAGATCCCTGAACCTTTCTCTTCTGCTGATTACAAGTTTAAAGCATTGTCAATGGAGTAAATGTACATTAAAAGCAATAAATAAATAAATCTTTAAACTCTAGAAAGATTGCAGATTCTCAGCAATGCTATAAGAGGAAGAACCAACCATGAGACAGTGTCTGTGCTTAGTGAAGACCTAATTAATGTCTATAACATGCTTTGAGAATGCCAAGCACTGCAGAAGTTTGGGTATTATTATTGTTACTATCACGGATCTTTAAGCATACATGACCTAGATATTCTCATAATCACAGCGGTTGTTCATTCTCCGTATAATTAATAAGGAGATACAAAAATAAACCCCACCTCTCTTCATGCTTGATTTGTCAGTTTTTCTCATTGTATGTCACTGATCCTCAAGAGAACTTTAATTTAGGTAACTATTTATTCCGTTCGATATTATTTTGACATTTGGTAATTACTAAAGTTTTTGTACATCTGTCTCCGAAGAGAAGGCATTGAATACTGCTTGGATGAACATTGGTTTTGCAGGAACTCAGATTAGATGTTATTCTTTGGTTAAATAACACAACTCTGTGCCACCCTGATATGGGATATTTCATAAAATAAGCTGTTGGTCAAAAGAAGACTATCTCCTTTTTCATATGAATAAAGCTGACCTTTCTCATTGTCCCAATATATTCTAAAGTAACTGGGAGATATTTGTAAATTTTCAAAATAAAAGTAAGACTGGAGCAGAGGTCAGAAATTTCTTGGGAACCACTTTCTAAAACTCCCAGTGGACTTCCCAAAGAAAACAAATAAGACCCCAAAGACCCAGGAACAAGAAAGAGTTCCATCCACAGTGAGGCAGATGCTTTCACAGTTATTGCATACGGTTCTCATGTGTAAGCTTTTTCATGTCCAGTTTTACCGATCATAGCTTTCTCCTTGTGAATTTTCATTGGCTCAATCTCATCTTCTCAGTAAAGCCTACTCTGAGCAGCCTATTAGGTATTGTCAACTATTCCCATATCCCCAGAGTCCCCTCGCTGTCCCTGCTCTCTGTCCCTCTCCTGGTACTTACTATCCTTGACATATTATATGGCTTTACTTTTATGTTGTACTTATGGCTTATTGTCCGTCCTCTCCTGCTGGAAGAGGAGGATAATTTTCATAAGAGCAGGGATCTTTGTTTCAGTTACTCATTTATTCCAAGTGCCTCAAACAGTGCCTCTACATAATGGAAATCAATGAGTATTTGCTGTAGGAAATGAATGAATTTTATCAATATTCTATGTCCATGTTTTCTCTTGTTCTCTTCTCCCCTTCTTGGTCTTTTCCTTTTCATGGTAGTTGACGGAATACAACCGCAAACCATTCACTTCTTTCCTAGCTTGTATTTTACGTCACTCTCCCATCTCAGCTGCACTGCAGCAAAATCTTAGACATGACTTGCTATCCCCCCTGGGGGTCTTGTCGGTTGGTACGTATCATATTGCTACTACTGCCTGAGAAGGTCTGAAATGATGTCCAAAAAACACACCATGGTCCCTGGAACATCTGAGAGTTACAGACCAGGCAAATCATATCCTGGGTCACATTTACTGAAAAGTTCTTCCCTATATTGATTATTTTGTCTGGGTATTAGTTGTTTTTTTTCTCTAGGGTAATAGACCATGGCTTTTTAAAGCAGTTTTCTGACATCACAAATTCCTGTGTAAAACTAATTTTCCACGTAAGGGTAGAATTCAAGGCTAATATCATTTGGCATACACTCTGCCCTTTTTCTTGCTCCACTGAATAGATGAGCAGGCCCAGCAGTCGTTTGAGTTCATCATAAGGTCTATAAATTATATGCAGATATTTTGGGGTCAGCAAAACCCAAAGTGTGGTTTACTCAAGCTCTTTTACCCCTAATCCTTAAATCCATAGATATTTCAAAGTAAACTTCATTCATATGTTTCCCATTCATTTGCCCTTAGTTCTTCATAGCTGGGGGAGAGGAGGGGCCAGGCCCGAAGGTGTTGTCTTAGGAACTGGCTTCCTTCTTCATTACCACAAACAGATCATTCATTAGCCACAGACCCAACTCGTTGGCAGAAGTCCATCCCTATATCCTTTCCAGTTTCCTTTTAATTGAAGCTCCAACCTTGGCAAGCATCAGCGATAGCTGCCAAAGAAAGTGAAGTAGAAGCACAAAGCTGCATTTTCTATCATAGAGGCATCATCTCTAAACTTGGGAAGTGGTTCTAAAGATCAGCGGGTCCATACACCATGTGGCACCTAAATGACCTGAACAGTATCTTTGCAGATTCTCTTTCAGTCTCTGCTGGGCATCTCCGATGATGGGACTTCAACGGTGGACCGAGACCATGGAGTCTTCAGCTTAGGAAAGACTCTCATAAGGAACTGAGCCTTCTGTTCTTTCCTCCAGCCCAAATTGGCCCAGTCCATTCATCCATTCCACAGGATTCAAATACCAGTTGTCATTGTTTTCCTCATGTTCTCTTCTAAGAGGATCTCGCTCTTCCCCATAACTTCAGTCTCTCTTAAATGTTGGTCATTCCAAGTTGGTTCTTCCTGTTCCATCTTCTAAGGGGCATCACGCTCAGCATTTGACACAAGGACCTTGAGATGAACATACTGTAACAAATTCACTACGTTAACCCCTCACCTCATTACCTTAACCCCTTCCCTCAGTCTTGTTACTCATCCCATGTTGCCACTTGAATAATGACTGAAGCATCTAAAAGCTCCTCTTTCTACCACATCCCTCACAGTTAGTCGGCACGTCCTATTAGATGTACGTCCAAAGTAGCTGCCAAAGCTGCCCCGGCCCCCTTTTCTCCACCATCCCGGCTTTAGTTCAAGGCTTCATCATCTCTCAACTGAACAGAGGCAATAGGCTCATCTCTTATCTTCCTGCCTCCGAGCTATCTCCTCACCAGGACTTTCCCCGCACTGCTGCCTCAGTAACCTTTCTAGAAGATCTGAAGTTCTGATGGTTCCTTGCCACATTCCCTTCTCAGACACCACCTGTGAATGAAGTGGTCCCGAGTCTCCTAGGCATCTGAGTGGGTCGCTTCTCCCTGCCCTCAGAACACTGTTCTGACACCTATGATTTCACTTATCACATTATTTGATTAGTATTTATTTACTTGTTTATTCCCCTAATGGGCTATGAGGCCATAAGGGGTAGCAACTGTTGTATTTTTTCTCCCATCTTTTCCTCCAGAACCTAGCATATTCTCTGGCATTACTGCACACACAGTAAATGTTTACTGAAAAAATGGAATACAGGTCCTTTACCATCATGCTCAGTCTCCCCTGACTAGGCTTCAGCTTGTCTAGATTCGTTTTTATAGTTTCATATGATTTGGCAAGAGCACAGAGAGCAATTTAGCCATCGTCTTGGCCTATTAGTGCTGTCCAAGCTCCATTAACTCTTTTTGGCAGTTTCATTATACAATACACTGAAACTTCCACATCATTTTTACCCAACCAGTGGGTAGTTTGGCTAACATTTGAAGTTGTTATTTTGGTATTTTATAGACAAAATGTAGGACCTCTAGGCGTATTTGTAGTGTATTCCACCTTGTTAAACTCAACTAGAATACAGCATGAGCTCTGGGGAAGCCACAGTACTAAGATTTTGAGGGTCATTAAGTATATGTTGGAATTTAATAATATGATTGATTTCTAAAACGCTGTTTTGAATTGAGATGCTTAAGTTTATGCCACTGAATCGAAGCTCCTTTGGAGGCTACTGCTGTGAGTAAAGTCAGTAACAAAATAACTGATTATTCAGAGCAATAAATTTTAACCATCTTGTAACCGTGCTTGGAGAAGATGGTTGATTCCTCTAGACAAGACAGGTACTTAGATAAAAACTACATATGTGGTGGCAGAAGAGATTGGCTACTGAAGATTATCACTATGTCCAGGGATGATAGAGAAACAGGAAACTAATGGAATACATCTAGTGGAGAGAGAGTGCTCAGACAAGGGATCTGGTGAGGAAGAGGGTTATAAGATGGTATTGGCACCAAGTGGATGGTAGATTGGGGACAAAACTCACCTTCGAAGGATGGGTGTTGATTTTTTCCAAGTTGGCTGGGAAGTCTAGATATCTAGAGATCCCAAGGGTCATTGTGTTGGTCACATTTAGGTAAAATGGGAAAAGAAGCCTTCCTGAGGGTTCAGAATCATTGTCCGAAATCCTTACGTTGGCACCAGATCATAAAGACAGCACAAATCCTCATCTCATCTCATGCCTCTTTATCCAAATCAGGTTGAATAATGATCAAAGAAAAACAAAGAAAGACTGTGACAACCCACTAGAAAATGTTCAACCCAACTTTTTTTTTTTTTTCTGTTTGAATCTGAACCTAAACTACCAAATTTGTCCACAAAATGCCTGGTCTTTTAGAAATACTGGGTAACTTCCCTGAGCCTATTTATACCTCTTGTCGAGGTGAAGCTTCTCCAGGGAGTCTCCAGTGTTCCCCTCTGCTAAACTGCAGCCAATACAGAATGGCAGCGAAACCTGCCCTCCAGGACATTCCAGGACTGAGTGTGCACTCAGCCCTCATCTCCCAGTCAAAACCCTCCTTTTGCTCCAAGTCCTCTCATGCATCAACTCTCCCTTATATCATAGAGCTGATCACCCCTTCCTTATGAGCCTCTACCCCACATGTGCCTCTATTATAGCATCCATTGTGCTTTACTTGTAGTATATTGTTACATTAGTCTGGAACTGGATGTTCGATAAGAGCAGGCACATGCTCTTAGCTCCCTCCCATAGCCCCATCTTCTGGATCAGTGCATGGCACATAGTGGGTCTCAGAAAATATTTTTGAAGGAATGAATGAATAATGATGGAGGGAGTGCATTTCTATCGTGTTTCCTTACTCTCCCAGACTGGCAACACTTTCTGAAAAGGAAATAAGATTATTTTCTCCAAGTGAGCTCAGGCCAGTACTTAGGATCACCCTGTGATTCTCTATGTTTCATACCCTAGTCCTTCAGTGACCCATTTTACCGCATCCTTGTCAAGCTCACTGGCTTACAATTTTCGAAATCAGTCTTCCCCTTTTCCACAGAAGAACTGTATCTGCTGGCCTTCAAGCGTCCAGTATAATACCTTGTCCAGGCTCACACAGCTAGCCGGCTCCCTGGCTGGAAGGAGAATGCTGAGCTGACTGACCCCATCATGCTTACTGTATCCGGGGCCTCTCTCTGTGGAGCTTTGTTAACATCTAGTGAAGAGACGCCTTTCAACATGAAATGTCATTATATTTCGCAAACATATTTCTTCAAGACACTGATAAATATTCCTGGCATTTTAGATTATTTTCCTTTTCATCTAAGCAAGGGTGACTTTTTCCTATTGTCTTACCATATCCATATCCAGAGAATGAGCATGCCCTTAATGATCTAATTAATATATGTTTTAACCTAGTTGCAAGGATTAGCTTTGATGGGTGGAAATGTTTCCCTTAAGGCGGCCCCTTTCATCCTTATCAAATACATTAATCCATGTGACCTGGGAATGTATCAAATTGTCTTCTATGTCCAAGTGCCACTCCTCACATGCTACTATCTATATGTGTTAAGATACAAAGATTGAAGTTAGTAAACATCCTTTTCTATGTCTACCCTGCTGCCACGCACATCACAGAGCATCTTTTTTGTTCGATTCTCTTTCTCTGACCGGGGTAACCCCAAAAGCCACTCCCTTTCTGTACGCAGCTCTTCTAATAGATGCAGACATGTGACAAAGGGGAACCGAATCAAATGACCTCTCGAGTTTTCTCTGTTTTATTCTCATTCTGTGAAAATGGTTTAATGTAAGTGATTTGAGAGGTTAGTCAGAATAGAATTCGCTGTTCAACGGTCTTTTTAAATTTCCCTACTGAATCCCACTAGTGGGGAGCTTACAGCCTGTTGTGGAAATTCCTGAGATTGGCGTGGAAGCAAATAGTACAATGCCGGCCACTTGATAGGCTGGATAAATGTCAGTTCCGTCAAATAGGATATGATAGGAATCTTATGGAGAAGCTAAAATTTCCCTAGAGCTAATGACTACCTTACTGTCATATACAAAGTTACAAGCTAGCGTCACACCTTGTCTAAAGCTGCAAGGAAAAATGCTCCGGTGGAAGTCTTGTATTTTTAGCAACACGAAATTTGTATATACTTCTAACATAAAAGTTAATGAAATTCCTTTAAAGTTTATATAAAAGTTCAGATATTTATCCTTGGACATAGAATTCGCATCTCCCTTATTATTTTTAAGCATTTCCCCTCACTTGCACCTTTTGTAAAGAACTTTGCTCCAACTCAGAATTTGACTGCTGATATTCACACATATGGCAAATATGAACTAATCGGACCACAGATATTTTGCTGCATTCCACGGTGTCTCATTTATTTGTTTAATTTGCAGCCATAGCAACTAGATTCCACTACTTCAGGCTTTTACACAGACCTGCAGTCTGATCAGCCTGGTGGAAGTCTGGCACTCAGTGCTCTGCTCAATTGAAGACATATGCGCAAACTCACTTACCACGTTTTTTAACCTGGTTTTCACACTGGGCAGATATTAATATTTGCGTAAAGTATGAAAAGCCACCTTCTGCAAGGAGAGTAGGCAATTAGAAGATGTTGTGACCTTCTTTTCTGAAACATTTCAAATCTGAAAGTTTTCCTGGCATGCTTTTCAGAAGCCCATCTGACTTTGAAGCAGGCTGCCTCTCCACAGAAGGCTCACTCCAGCAATGACTAATGGATTGACCTGGTGCCATGCTAGCACTGCTCCACGCATGCTGCTCTGCACAAGACGAGCATTTGGAAATGACCTTGAAAGGGAGTCTTGCCAAGCTAATGAAATATGGGCCTTCAAGGAGTGCCATTTCACAAGCGGTTTCCAGAAGGGTATTCACAGCATTGTCGAAACTGGGCTCCTTAATTTGGTATTGGTTTACCGCGAGTGTTTACCATACACAAGGAATGATGCTCCTTCTTGATTTTATGAGTTGTTCTTTGTTACAGGTTGGAAAAATTAGGTAATGGTGAAAACTGGCATCCCAGTGTTGTTCCTCTTAAGGTGTTTTTGTTTCAAATATTCGCTGGAGGAAAGGAGGATGCTCAAAGGGTCCAAGTGTAAATAAGGAGATGGGAGTTTAAAATGAAGGGTAAGCTGCAAATGGGGGTCAAGGTGGTGTTCGTGAGTAAAGAAAAGATGGTAGGAAGAGGTACCTCTCTGTACGCAGTTTACTGCCCAGTTGATAGGATTCCAACTCACCAGATTTCGGTTCTAGGAGGACAGTGTTCCTTTATCTCAGTATGCACGCCGAGAGTGCATAGTCTGTGGTAGTTGTTTAAAAATGTTCATCGCCATTGACATCAGTTGTTGCTATATGGCTTTCCATTTTAGTGAGTGATGTATTTCTGTTGGTGCACAGAGTCTTTTTTTTGATTGCGCTTCTCATGCTGGTGAAGTTGGCTGACATTTCAGGATCTGTGAATGAAGCTGTGCTTTAACCTTATTTGGAAGTCAGAGATCAGGCTCCTGGATTCATATGATTTGGAAAGGTCCCCCTCAGGTTCTCCTCCTGTGACCTCGCTTCTATAATCATGGGTAGCAGAGACAGTCCAAGGTCAGGGCAGTCAGGTGGGATGTTAGAAGAACAATGGGGAACAAGTCATATTCTCTTAATTCGTTCTTAATTAATTATCTTCATTCTTTGTTAGTTTGCTGAAGCCAGCTCTCAGATTTTTATACAAAATTAGATTGGATACTTCTTTAAAAAAAAATATTTAGACCCTCTAGAACTCTCTGATGAGATTGCTAAAGACCTCTGGCCCTTCTTATTTCTAAAATACTGATAAATCTCACTAAGTAATCTTGGGAAACAAACATCTATAAGATCAGGACAGCATACTGTCAATGGCAACTTCCCAGAACATTCCTTTTTACTTCATCTGGGATTTTTCAATAAGTAATTTGATATTTCTGTAAGTTTAAACTGGAATCACTAAAATGAAGGCATTTTTCCCTTATAAGCTCAAGCCTTCCAGACTCATCATTTTGTAGAGTTACATAAGTAAGCCATGCAACTAAGCTCAAAGTCTAAATTATAGAATATAGCTGTTGTAAAACTGTTCACGTTTTATGCAGCAACTTACATTAAAACCAGTAACATATTTGCAAAACAGGTTTTGTAAGCAACAATTTATATTGAAATCCAGCTTGGTGATTTTTCATTAGATTTTGCTGAGGGTTATATGCTATATTATTCACTTGTGAAATTTTTTCTTTCTCAGTTGCTTATGTTTGGTAAGTTTGCTTGAAAAGTTCTGGCATAGGAGTAGCTCAGATTGATGCCATTATCTTGCCCTGTTTTCTTTATCTGTCTGTATTTGGGTGATTTGCTTTAAATTTCAGTTCCATACCTTTTTTTCACTTTTAAATGTTTCTGTTGGAGAACACATTTTCCTAAATAGTCCTGATCCCTAGTTTAGAGCCTCATCATGTTAATATGACATTTTTATAATATTTCCTAAAACACTTATCAACTGCTTAAATAAAGAAAATATGAAAGAGGGAGAGAGAGACTAAATAAGGGTGAGAAAAAGAGGAAAATGCAGCAGGGCACATCAACCAGAAAGAACATCATGACTTCTGGTACGTAATATCGTAGATCACAGCTCACAGGAACCAAGAGATGGACTAAAAACACAAGGTCCAGGCAATGAGTTTTTGATGCCCTGAGAATCCTCGTGTCCTTGTGTCCTACTGACTTGGGCACTCAGCGCTGCCTTTCTCTTCCTGATAATGCTTTTTCTTTTATCTTTTCAGTAAACATTTTAGATGTGAAGAAATACGGGAGCTTATCATTATTCAATACAGAAAATACCTTCACCTTTAAACTATATTCACAGTCTCACCATCCTATTTTTTAGAATCATACGAGATGATTTGTGTGTAGGTAAATAGAATGTAAAGTATTTTCTTTTTTTATCATTTATTTACTTATTTTAATATTAAATTTATTGTCAGATTGGTTTCCATACAACACCCAGTGCTCATCCCAACAGGTGCCCTCCTCAATGCCCATCACCCACTTTCCCCTCCCTCCCATCCCCTATCAATCCTCAGTTTATTCTCAGTTTTTAAGAGTCTCTTATGGTTTGGTTCCCTCCCTCTCTCAAAAAATTAAAAATAAAGTATTTTCTTATGAATAACTTCACTCTGCACCCATGCGCAGCTCCTCCCAATTGAACAGGAGCCTTCTTTCCAAAGCCCCAGGTAGAAACTTGCTCAACCTTTATTCTAACACTGTTGGCATGTTGTCCTCTGCTTCCTTGTCTAATTGTTGTAAAAGATATCTCAAACATCGTCTGTGTACCTTATATATATTTCTACTAGTACACGTAAGTGAAAGAAATATGATCCTGTATTAGTCAGGGCTCTCCAAAGAGACAGAATCAGGAGTGTGTGTGTGTGTGTGTGTGTGTGTGTGTGTGTGTGTGTGTATGTACATATGGGGAACTGGCTCACATGATTATAGAGCCTGAGAAGTCCCAAGATCTATAGTCAACAAGCTGGAGACCCAGGAGAACCAATGGTACAGTTTCAGTCCAAAGGCCTAAGGAGCAGGAAAGCTGATGGCCCAGGTTCTAGTCCAAGTTTGAGTCCAAAGGCAGGAGAAGACCCATGTCCTAGATTGAAGGCAGTCAGGAAGAGAAAGCAAATTTTCCTTTCTTCATCCTGTTATTCTAATTAGACCTTCAGTGAATTACATGACTCCCACCCCCGTTGGGGAGGACAGTCTGCTTTGCCCAGCCTATTGATTCAAGTGTTCATCTCATCCAGAAACATCCTCACAGACACATCCAGAATAATGTTTAACCAAATACCTGAGGGCCCTGTGGCCCAGTCAGGTTGACACATAAAATTGACCTTTCCAGATCCCCATCAAAAACTCCTTTCTTCCTTTAAATGTCAACTCCATTTGTTAAAGGTCTGAATAATGCTGTCCTGTTTCCATGCCATTAAAGTTACACTAAAGTTGGTCAATGCTGGTCGGCCCAAGTCTCATGCTCAGAGGTTCCTAGGATTCGGTTCGGGATGGGGCCCGTGCGCCATCTACATTCTTTGTAATGTGTTCTGAAGCACAGCCAAGTTTGAGAATCCTTGAATTCATTATTCTCTAAGCTTCCTTGGGATTCAGTGAAAGTGGTTAATGGAAGAACACAAAGAGGGAAGTCACCCTGGCAGTGCCCGGAGCTGAGCTGAATGGAGGGCATGGTAAAGAGACGGACTTCGGTAGATGTGCATAACCAGGCTGACTTAACCATTAAGGCGTTGGTTACAAGGTGGCATCTCTGCCTCTTTTTCGACTGGGATAAAATACTGGCGCCATCCCAAGATTCTAGGAAAAATGAATCAATATTAACATTTCTTAAAAGATTAAAAGCGTAGCACATGTGTCAATTATCATTAATCCTTGAAAATATTTATGGAGTTAAATGGTCTGTAACTAATTAGAGGTGGCAGTTAACAGGGGATATGGGTTTCCTCTGAGTTATATGAAACAAAATATAAATCTTTTTATATAACCCCATTTCCTACAGAAAGGATTTTTGCTTATCAGTGGGATTTTTAAAGTTTTATTTTATTTTCTTGGATTTCATTCCTTTTCCATAAATTCTATAAGCAGAATTACAATGAGGTGAGTCACAGTCTTAACACTTTTTTGGAGCTTCTTCTGCCAATGCAGCTTGGAATATAGGGGATTTTTTTTAAAGTGTGTTTGGGAAACTTGGGGAGGGGAGAGGCAGGGAGGGAGGAAAGAAGGAAGGAAAAACAGAGACAAGATATTTTACTTTAGACTATTTTTTTTTATATTAATGACATTATAAGGCTTCCATAGTAGTTCATCAGTGTGTTGTACAAAACCCTGAAGTCCAAATGGTTTGGGTTTTTAAAGTTCATTCACGAGCTAGTCATTTGGAACTGAGAACACATTTTACCACAAAAATTCTGTTATATAAGCGGTAATTAATTTTTGAGGCTAGCTCATAATCTGTCCTCATTCTGTTTTGAAACTGAATGGCTGTGCCTTTACAGTGATAAATAGACTATACGATTGAAAATTTGTAGATCAAAAGAACATTAAAGCAAGAACATCAATTTTTGAGTCACTTACAGCTTTTCACTTGAATGCTGGTGCTGGAGGGAAAAGCAGATTTAATCCGAAGAGCCCACAGACGTTCAGAACGTCTAATGTCGATATTCGAGAACGCCAGTCAACCATCCTCTTCCGAGAGTCTCTGAAGCCACACGTGTGCTTCAGGCTGGTCACCAAAAAGCAACACGCTTAGACCATATTAATAAGTCCTCACTGAAGAAATGTCTTCTTTCTTTCCTGCAACAAATACAGATGGCACATGTACCATAAGTGATACGCTCCTCATCACTTACACTGGAAGGACACAGGAAGAACATCTCTCTGTGGAGCTTATGATGTAGTGGGCGAAGTAATCGAATAATAGTGCAAGTAGATGACCTACGATTCATCCACGTTTATGAAATATTATAATATGAGCGTTAAATACTACATCTGTACAAGGAGGAAAGAAGGTTTGTACAAGCTACACATGGGGATGGGAAGGCAAATCTTTGCTAAATACCTGCCAATGGCCAGCCACTTACTTACATTATCTCATTTTCTCTTCAGCGTGACCCTGAGTGGTAGGGACTATTACCACTATTTCACACATGAGGAGCTGAGACTCAGAAGTTAAAAATGTGTCCAAGATGGTCTAACACTCTGCACAGGGTCTGTGTACAAATCAAGCCTCCAGGACTCCAGGCACTTTCTGCCAGTCTGAACTGTCTGTTTTGCAAATCACTCTGGAGATATTTCCTATTAGTTTACTCAGTATTTTTTTATAAGTATTTATTTACTATGCAGTAATCTAGAATTTAAGAGTGGAAACAATGTTGTATTTCCTGATGCTGACATGCTCCTTTTTGTTAATGCGAGCTGTTTCCACTTCTCTGATGCCACATTTAATGTTCCCATGCACTACATAGATCCTCACCAGAAGGAGGGGGCATCAGTCTGAAATGCAGAAAATTTTTCTGAAGCAGCACTTCATTCGAATACACATGTAAATTTAAACCCATCTTTTTCAGACCTAAATGTGAGACCTAAAACCATAAAAATCCTAGAAGAGAACACAGGCAGTAACCTCTTCGGCATTAGCCTTAGCAACTTTTTCTAAGTATGTCTCCTGAGGCAAGGGAAACAAAAGCAAAAATAAACTATTGAGATTTCATCAAATAAAAAGCTTCTGCACAGCAAAGGAAACAATAAAAAAAAAAAAAAAACCCTAAAAGACAGCCTATGGAATGGGAGAAGATATTTGCAAATGACATATACAAGAAAGGGTTAGTATCCAAACTATATAAAGAATTTACAAAAGTTAACACCTAAAAAACAAATAATCCAATAAAAGTGGGCAGAAGGCATGAACAGATATTTCTCCAAAGAAGACATCTGGATGGCCAACAGACACATGAAAAGACGTTCATCACTTACCATCAGGGAAATGCAAATCAAAACTAAATGCGATCTCACCTCACACCTGTCAGAATGGCTAAAAGTAACAGGGATGTGGTGACTAAGAAATACTCACGCATTGTTGGTGGGAATGCAAACTTGTGCAACCACTGTGGAAAACAGTATGGTGGTTTGTCAAAAAGTTAAAAATAGAACTACCCAATGACCCAGCAATCGCATTGCTAGGTATTTATTTAAAGAATACAAAAACTAATCCAATGGGATACATGCACACTTGTGTTTATAGCAGCATTATTTGCGATAGCCAGGGTATGGAAGCAGCCTAAGTGTCCATCAATTGATGAAGAGATCAAGAAGAAGTAGTATATGTATACAATGGAATATTATTCAGCCATAAAAAAGAATGAAATCTTGGCATTCGCAACGACATGGAGGGATCTAGAGAGTATAATGCTAAGTAAAATAAGTCAGTCAGAGGAAGACAAATACCGTATGATTTCACTCGTGTGGAATTTAAGAAACAAAACAAATAAGCAAAGGAGAAAAAAAAAAAGAGAGAGAGAGGCAAATCAAGAGGCCAAGTCTTAATTATAGAGAACAAACTGATGAATACCAGAGGGGAAGTGGGTGGGGGATGGGTAAAATAGATGGGGATTAAAAGGACTGTGTTAAGTACTTGTGATGAGCACAGGGTGATGTATGGGAGTATTGCATCACTATATTGTATACCTGAAACAAATAAGACAGTATATTTTAACTAACTGGAATAAAAACTTAAAAATAAACCCATCTTTTTTTTTTTTTTTTTTTTTTTTTTTTTGCCTTTCAATTTTAGGAAAGGGATTCATCTCCAGGCTAGCCCATCTTCACAGGCCATCTTTCTGTTGTTAACTGTGATGTGCTTTTTCATATGTGGCTTTCTCCAGAGTGCTCAGTAAAACATTTTGGAACCTCACGCAGGCAATGTCTCCTTTCTGTGAGGTTTATACTATCACTTATTTGAAAACTCCATCTGTGGGATTTTTAGACATTTGTGGATGTCAGGATATCTATTCTCACTTGGCCAGGCCTCCCTGGACACTCCTGTTCCCTGTGTGGGGAGGGACCAAGCCAGGCTGGATGTGGTCACTCTCATGGCATGCCAGTGTTGCCGTGACTGAGTGTCTCTTGAATTGTTTGGTTAAACAGGGACTTCTGGTCTCTGCCAGAGCATAAACCCTGTCACAGCTGGATGAGGGACAGTTGTCAGCTAAGACCCAGGACAGATCTGGGCAGCTCCCCTCGCTCCTGGAGCCAGGTACCTTTATGCTCTGTGACTTCCTGTGTGGCCCACGGCCTGCATCAGGCAGAACCAGGACCCTCCATTTCTAGGCTAAGAGACAGCCAAGGATGCTTGAGCTGAATCGAATGCTGACGGTTCTTAGGGCATTTCTACCATAACATCGGAATTGAGCACATTGGCCGAATAAAGTTGAAATAATAAAATTTTTAAAAAAGGCAGCTCATTTGCAGCTTCCAACACAGTTTTCTCTCCTTTTCAAAACACCATACTTTTTTGGTCTGATTCTTCATTTTCTCTTGATTTCCACTTACCCTGAGCATTTTACTACAAGCTGCTGTGTCCTTTTGAGGAATAGCTAGAATACACATTATAGAAGAAATAGAAAAGAAATAGATATGACTTCTAGAGTGTCAATTCCTCAAAGCTCTCTTTGTGTCCTCCACATGACTTAGTATTGATTGATGGTTAGTTAACTTAGTTTACTGGTTCTGGTTACTTAATTTAATTAATTAATTAATTAATTAATTTTGAGAAAGAGAGTTGGGGGAGAGGCAGAGAGTGAGGGGGAGAGAGAGAAAATCCCAAGCAGACTCCACATCAGCAGCACAGAGCCCAATGCAGGGCTCGAACTCACAAACCATGAGATCATGACCTGAGTGGAAATCAAAAGTTGGATGCTCAACCGACTGAGCCATCGAGGCGCCTCCATTCTGGTTATTTTAGAGAGGACAAAGAAGTTGATGGTTCTGGCTTTATATGTTAATTGCACCATAAGACTTACCACTTTTCTTTTCCTTAATAAGGATTTATCTCTTGCATTTTCTTCTGTGTATCACTCCTAAATGGAATATAAAGGACCATGATCACAGCAGACATGCACCACACTCCTCTCTCTTGCTGTGCTAAGTACTTTTAGATATTGTCTACTTAATTCTCACAACTCTATTATCATTCCCATCTCACAGAAGTAGAAACTGAGGGTTAGAGAATTTAAGCAGTAAAGGGAAAAGCAAGGAAATAACGTTTCTCTTGGTAAGTGGGCAAGAAATGGCAGAACAAGGTAGGGGAAGAGAAAGAATTCTGTAAGAGAAATCAATTGCTTCAAGAATGACCCGTAACATGCAGAAGAGGACTGGGAAGAATCACATTTGATTTATAAGGGAATTACGCTTCCTGCTCTGTTGACCAGGAGGGAGGAGTCATATGCTCTCTCTCTCTCTCTCTCTCTCTCTCTCTCTCTCTCTCTCTCTGCCAAAAAGAAATAAACCTTAAAAAAGAAAGAAAGAACAGCCAGTCAAAGGAGAGACCATTAAAGTTCCAAGAAGGGGTGAAGAGGGAAAGAGCTCCAGGGACCACTTTTGGGGAGCTGAAATTGGAAGTTTAGAGCAGATGTGAGGATTTGGGGAAGAACTTCCATTCGTGCTGAGTGTAGGGACTCAAAAGACCTGGCTTACCTGGGAGTGGAGTCAAAGATGGGGCATAGCTAGAGCTGGAGTTAGAGAAGGAAGCAGGGGCTGAGATCTTGGAGAGCCCTACATACCGAAAACTAGTTTAGGCTTTATCTTTCGGAAACAATAAAGCATGGGAAAGGTTTGCATGAGGGAGAGGATCCGATTTACATATTAGACAGGAAAAGGAAGGAAAGGCAGCCCAGGTGGAGGAACAGTATAAACAGAGGCAGGAAACACCACCATATGTTTGACAAACTTGCATAAAGTGTGACCCCACTACAGAAGAGGTGCCTGGAGGCAGTGACACTTGGCCGTGACTCAGGGCCAAGCCAGAAGCTCTTGGTGCCCCGGCCAAGGAGACAGAAGGCGATACTGCTAACTTTGGGGGGTTGTTGAAGGATTTTAAGCAGAGGTGAAGTGGGGTCAGAGCAGCATTTTAGAAGGCTTCCTGCCTTGGGGTTGAGGGGGAAGAAATGACAGGGACAGCCTGGGTTTAAGAGGGAGGAGAAGGCTGGGAATAGAGGCTTGGTCACTGCCCACCTTGCAGGGAGAAGACTGAGAAGGACGTCATGGGTGTGGGACACCAGCCCAGGGAAAAAGCAGGTGGAGGAGCCCAGAGGAAAGCACTTTGGGAAGAAGGAACGTACTGGGCCACACGTTGGTGCCATCACACAAGGACAGTGACTGGCACGGGTACCAAGGAGCAGCAAAGTGACTATAAGGCAACAAGCCATAGGGAAAGAAGAGCCTGCCTGAACAGCAAGAAGCACTAACAAAATTTCCTGAATGTGGCAGTTTTGAGGTGGAGGAAGATGGACCAGTTCATCTTTCCCTTGAGTCACAAACAAGGGTAGATTGAATGTTGCAGTTGAGGCGTAGGCAATTTTCCTTGTGAACCTCATTTTCTCCCAGGGACAGAGGCACTATTTCTGACATATGCCCTTAGCAGGGTTGGAAGCTTCCCCAGCTACACAAGAATGGCTTCTGGTGTTCTGCCACTTAATGTACTGTCACCTGGAATAAGTTTCCTATATTGATCTGAACGTTAATCTGTACATAATAAGGGCAGATCATAGGGGAATATGCAGAAAGATGGATTAAAAAAAGAAGTAACTTGTTTGTGCACTTAAAAAAAAAATTTTTTTTAACATTTATTTTTGAGAGAGAGATGCACAGAGTGTGAGCAAGGGAGGGGCAGAGAGAGAGGGAGCCACAGAATCTGAAGCAGGCTCCAGGCTCTGAGCTGTAAGCACAGAGCCTGGCGCAGGGCTCAAACCCACGAACCGTGAGATCATGACCTGAGCCAAAGTCAATCACTTAACCAACTGAGCCACCCAGCTGCCCCTGTGTACTTCTTGAAAGAGGAGGAAGACACCTTTAAAATAATCCTTCCCATTCGTGACTTTTGATTTGTCAGCACAACAAAAGCAAAACAAAAACAAAAAAACATGATTAATTGAAAGCCTGCATAATTTAGATTATGTCTTTGTTTAAAATGTCCTAAGAGGCACCAGCTGGCTCGGTCGGTAGAGTGTGCGACTCGTGATCTCAGGGTTGTGAGTTCAAGCCCCATGTTGGGTGTAGAGATTACTTAAAAATAAAATCTTTAAAAAAGAAAATAGATAAAATGTTCTAAAATCTGATTGAGATATTTAGGAAGCTTTGGGAATTTCTGTAGACATGCATTAGAACCATTTGCTCTGGCGAAAATTCTACTTTAGAAAACAAATGAAATTGGACTTGACTTGGGGAACTAGTTCTCTGACCAGATATCATTCAAAGACACTGAACTGCGGGCTCCAGTCTGTGACCATCTTTCAAGATAAATGCATGCGGGAACCGGGGTGGGGGGGTGTTTCCAGAGGCTGCTGCGAAGTCGATATGATCATGAACCGAGCGTGCGGTGACATCTTTGCAAGTGTGAGGGTACTAGATGAGACAGTGCTTCTCAGCTCCTTCTCGGAATTTCTCTGATCTTTCTGGCAATTAAAAAAAAAATGAGAAAGAAAAAAACTCTTGAGGTGTATAAAATGTTATTAAATTTGCAGCAGTTGTCATGGTTACCCTGAGAATTTTATTGCTTTATTAATGTGTAATTCCCTTTATTTCTGGAAATATCATTATAATGAAACACAATCGTCTGCAGCCTCTTTACAGGTTTTGCCCCGTGTCTCAGAGACTCTCACCAGGGCTGTGACAATGTGTGGTTTCTGGGCCACCTGTGTGCTGTTGGTCCAGCAACTAGGACACCATTGTTTAGGAAAAGACAACATGAAGTTAATGACTCTTGAGAATCCCTTAGAAGTTCAGATCCTTCCCTAATCAAAAGTGCTTTTTTTTTTTTTTTCCTAGAGGAAAATGATCCAACGCTTGAGTCTTTTCCTAGCTAAAATAATTTGGGTTTTCTGCCATTAAAACATTTTTTTAAGTGATTGTTTCTACTTACTGACGTCGCTTTGGAGCATTCGGGAGATATGTGTCTGGTCAATTCTTTAAAAACTTATCTTCCCTAAATTCATTTCTTGTATCATACAAGGATTTTTGAGAGACATCGCTAATAGAGGTTTTGGCCCAGTGTTTCTAAGTCTACTCTCCCAGTACTCAAGTTGAAGCTAAATAAAATAGTTCAGTAAAGTCTTTCAGGATAACTGCTTTTGGCAGATGCTGCTAGCTGATCCCCACATTTCTTTCTCTCCTTCCTGGGTGCTCACCAGACCATATTTGCCAGCATCCCTCGCAGTTAGGTCTCAACATTAAACTTGTGGACAGTGGAATGTGAGTGGAAGTTATGAAATCACTTCCTGGCCTGGCCTGTAAACACCACCCACATAATCCTCCCATCCCATGTTTTCAGGCTGGTCGGTGACTCTGCCAGTCTGGACCCTTGGGTAACTGGATGGAGCAGAGCCTCATGCTCTAGGAACCTCTGTTGTCTGAGATGAGAGAGTAGTGTGCTCTATCGGCTAGTGTTACCCTCGCTAAGACACCGCTTATCAACATCCTTTCTAAGCAGCCATATAATCCTTGGGAGAAGGTTTTCATTCGCCAGTGTTTTCTACGGTTTCTCTCACAACCTTTAAGAAGAGACCGGCATTATAAATCCCAGGGCTCCTACGCAGTGTCCAGTAAATTTTGCTGGTTCCGACAAGTGCCAGAGACCTGAACGGCTATGGCAGTAGTAGCTTATCAGAAAATATCATCAGACCCTTGTGACTTACATATACAGGGAACCAAAGGAAACGAAATTAACCTTTTCTGGATACTTCTTCGTGCCAAGTACTGTGTTTGCTCCTCTGATATACACAAACTTATTTATTCTCCCTAATTAATCTTCTAAGGAGCTCTGTTATTCCCACTTTACAGGTATTTAAAGTGTGGTGTGGTTCTAGTAACTTCTTCATAGCTAGGGAGTGGCAAGGGAGGATTCAAATAAGTTTGCCTGGAACCAAATCTAGCCAGTCTTTCTACTTTGCTGCTTGTCGTGGTATACAATCAGTTAACTAAGGTCAGTTGATTATCATGCTCCAAGACAGAATGATAGCTAGTAATAACTGGAAACATATGCAGAGAACATTTGACTGTGATGTAGGAAACAGAAACTCTCATTAGATTTTTAGAAAGCTTCCGTTCGATTTATAATACGGACATTGTTGAGTTTTACCTTCTAACGTAATTAAGATATCAGAACAGCTGTTGTAACAGATACCAAAATAACAGTAGTTTAAAACTGGTGGTCTGCAGGTTGGCAGGCCAACTCTTCCTGATGAGGTCAACCAGGGCCCAAGCTCTTTCATTTGGTTGCTTCTGCATCCTCTAAGGTTGTTCATCATCTGTGGTGGCAGATGGCTTACCACACCACATCTGCACTTAAGCCATGACGAAGGGGGTGTAAGAGAGGAGACAGCACACATCTTTCCAGTGAAAGGCATGACCCAGAAATTCCACACAATCACTTTTGCTCAAAAAGTCGCATGGTCTTGTGGCTATCTAACTGCAAGAGGGTCTAGGAAATAGTCGTCTTTAGCCTTGTGCCGATACTGTATTCTTCTAGAGAAAGGAGACAAAAGATATGGGGGGACAAATAGACAGTAGCCTCTGTCACCCTTTCTTTTCCTTCTCATGTTTTCGTAAACATGAGAATGAAAAAGATCCAAAGCAGCAGTAGCTGAAGAGGAAAGGAAATGAATCAAGGAAACTAAGTAATTCAAAAATTGAGTATCTCCTTTTTCCTTAACCTCTTCCAGCACATATGCTAAAAGAATCAAGAGTTAATGCCTACCACTAAATTGCCTTAAAATGGGCTATAAGTATTAAATTAAGCATTCTCTGAATAAAATGATTGCAACAAATTGAAGACATATGAACAAAAAACTAGATATTAAATCATATTAAGTAATTAGAATTCATTTCATTAGGTCTGACATGTGGTTAAATTATAAAACAAAACTTCATCTGGTAGAGATATTTGCTGAGGGGTATGTAAGTGAAATGATATGATGTCTGGAGTTTGCTTTAAAACACTCCAGGAAAAAAAAAAAATGGGACGGGGTTGATAAATAGACAAAATTAGATTGGGAAAATATTGTGAGTTTTTGTAACTGGCTAATAATTCATGGGGGTTCATAATGCTATTCTTTCTACTTTTAGGTATATTTGAAATATTCCATACCATAATAAAAAGTTACATAAATACTTGTTCCAGGAAAGAAAAGCGATTTTTGGCAGTGCTCTGATGTTCATATGAACTCATTTCTGTCCTCCAGTTGAGTGCATTCTTAAGTTTCCAGCATATTATTTATTCGCATGCATACAACTGGAAATAACTCATTTCATCTAGAGAATTCATTAATTTACTTTTAAGCCAGTTCAACAAAACCTTGCTGAGTGCCTGTTGTATCTGGTGATGCAAGCAATGCAAAAATGAGTAAGATAAGGCCCCTGCTCATGAAGTTTAAAGTCTAATCAGGCAGATAAGACAATCAATCCCTCAAGTAAATCTAATTGAAGAGAGGTACACAAGAAGGCTTCACTGTCGGGAAGATCCCACCAAATTGGAAGGATCGGCAGAATTTTGTGGCTTTAAAGGATGGGTAGGTTTTTGACAGATGGAAGTGGTGAGGAAGGCAGTCTGGGCAGGCGATCACCAAGAGAAAGTCTCCAAGCCAGGGAATATGAGGCAGTTTCCCGATGACTGAAAAGGAAAATAGGGTTTTGAGAGTGAGTGTCTGGATGCTCCATGAAAGGAAATAGGGGAGCAAAGAGGACCTGGCGGAGAAAATGCCTGCTCTTTATAGGAACATGTTGTTTTTGAGACACTGCTGAGATGCCACATGAGATGCCCGTGTCCAGATGTGGTGTTGGAGCACAGAGACATCAGTGTGGGTAGTCAGCTGCATAAATTCCTAGTTGAAGCATAGATAAGATGATGAATTCACTGCTGAGGAGAATAGAGAAAACACTTTTTAAAGGCCGTTTTTATTAGAGTAGAGGATCACGACAACAACATCAGTGTGAAAATGGCAGGATGGTTTCAGGTGATGTTAAAGACGACATGAGTCCCTGATATGACAACATCCGTCTCCCTGTCCCTGCCCGTCTACTGAATTCTCGGCACTCTGTACGATCACAGAGCTTCTTATCTCTGCTTTCTCTCTCCTCCTCCTTCAGCCTGAGCTTCTCCAGAATTGTCTATACAGATTGTCTCCACTGCCTGACCCTTCTTCACTCTGTAACTTACTCTGAATCAGAATCCTGCCTCACCCCTCCATTGAAACTGCTTTCAGTTCAACATGAGAGTTTGCACTCACCTCCCATTGACCAAGTCCATGGCCACATTTGATTCCTCACTTTCCTCAACTCTCTGAGCAGTATTTTACCCAGCTAGCCACTTGTACTTCCTTGGCACTCTCTCTTCTTGGCTTCTGGTTTTCTCCTGGCTGTTGCTTCTCATTTTCTCCGCAGGCTCCTCCTCTCCTCAATGTTTACATATTGTGGTGTCTTGGGACCAATACTGGATTTTCTTTTCTTCCTACAATCTCTCCTGGAGGCATTTTTCCTGTTCTTTGCTTTCTCCTAACAAAAGTCAACGAAACTCCCATTTTTATATCTCATTTGAGTTCTAGACCTGCCTAATGCCTCCACTCACATTTCTCCTACGTATTTTGTATGTAACACATCCAAAACTGAAATTTGGACTACTCCTACCTTCCTCCCTGTTCTCCATCTCAGTAAATGTCACAACCATCCACCTTGCTACTCCAGCCCATAAAGTGAATCATTTTATTTGCAAAAGGTCCACAGGACAATTCCACTAAGAAGCCCAAGCAAATACTGCTTCATTATGAAATGTCTTTTGGTCCTTAGACTGTTCCCTCAAGTAACTGAAGTGTGTTAGCCATAAAAATAAAGCTTTCCCACATAACTTCATTGCAATGGAGCAGTTTGATTTAGGCACCACTGCAAACCATAAATTTAAATATGTGGTTGACTTTAAGCTATATATTACAAAGGATTTTGTGAGTTGGTTATAGTCAGGACTAGCCCCAGAGGCTCCATAAGTAGAGGGGACCCCACACATCATTTGAGAGATGCGGATGCTGCTTTTCTCTCAATCCGAGTAGAAATCCATTGGCTGTGGACCTCTCCCCTACCCTCTGCTCTGCCTGGAGTGCTGAAAACCAGTAACCTTACTTCTCCTCTTTGGTGAGGAGCTGGGGACACTTTCCATCCCACTAGGTTTCAAGAGGATGTAATTAAGGAGGGTTTGCATTTTATCCATGTCTTGTGAGTCTAGGCTCTCCACGGACGGGCGTAATGATTTGGAGGAAAGAGAACATGCTTCTAGTTCCAGCTCAGGACTAACAAGTTAGTTGTAAATCTGACCAGTAGAGTTGTCTTTCCCTCTGTTCTATACCTCTCTCCACATCCAACACAGGACAGTAACTAATGCTACTTAATTATCTACTTTGTGCCAGATGCCGCCTTAATGTTCTCCACGAATGAACTCTTGTGATCCTCATAACATCCTATGAGTTCATTGTTATTACTATCAGTATTTAACAGACGAGGGGCTGAGGTGTAGGAAGTTAGTAAATTGCTCTAGGACATCTAGGATTTAAATCTAGGTTACTCATTTCTGGCTTGTGCCCTCTTCACCACTCCATCATAACAAGTTGCGTAGAAACTACCTCTGAATTACTTCCTCCCCTCACTCCTATTGTGCCACTCATGTAAGATGTATCATCGACTTAATTTAATTACAGCTTTTGGGAACAAAGTAAGCACTACCAAATCAAGTGTAGTTATAATGGGACTGACTTTTAAAATGCTATGTTTTCTCCGTCTTGGTAATTTTTTTTTTACCTCAGATCTCTGAGGTTTTTAGCTAAAGGGACAAACTAATTGCAGAAAGCAAAGAGGCAAATTTTTGGCTATTGACTGCTACACTTGGGCCACGTGACTCCAAACAGCTCATCTGGAGCCACGGTTGGTTTTTATTTTCTTCTGTTCTGTTTTGTTAATTACAAGACAGAATTTTTAAAAATATAAAACTTTAAAAACTGGCTTCAAAGTTTGCTTTGCCTATCAAGAGCCAAAGCCTGATAATTTAATATAATTGAAGAGAAGGAAGGGTGAAGTCTGAGATGCATCTTGTTCCCCAAGAGAGGACATTTTAGCTTCTGGTAGGGGAAGGATCTGCAGTCGAGATGCCAAAGTACCCTGAGAAGGTATGCCGTGCCCTGGCGCCTGGAGATGGGAAGGAACAGAAACCCCAGAACCGTTTGGGGAAATCCCAGAGGACCAGGATTTGAGTCCAGTCGTCACTCCGGTAGAAGCCACGCCTAATAGGGAAATCTTGTAGCAGCATGATGGTGGGTTGGAAAAGCAGCAATGACTGGTTGAGATATCCAGGGTACGTGGAAAACATCTTAAAATTGCCTGTGTCCCCAGAGGCTGCCCTGGGAGGGACGCCCAAAGGCCTTGGTGTCCTGCAGAAGGGACACCATCAGCATATGTGATGTGGATTCCATGTGCTGGAGGCTGTGGAAACAGAAGCAACATCAGCAGCAAAAGCAGTGTGGGTCCCCAGGAGGGTTAGCAGGATTTGGGGCTAACAGACTAGATGGCTTTTCCTGATGCCATGACACATATGGGCCTTCTTAGAATTTAGACGGTACCCCAGGAAAAAGAGAAGGAAGGGCAGAACCCTAATTTGATTGTTGGAGTTCTGAGTTTGACTATGAAATAACTGAACATGAATGAGTTTCCCCGAAAGTGGCTGGAGTTTTCGTAGCTGAGTCACTCAAGGTCACATAGCCAGAGAATACTGCAGCCAGTCTGACCTCACAGTCCATACTCTAAGCCACCATTTATGCTTTATCATTCTGTCTCCACTGTCTCCACATTTCCCTTAACTAAATAGAATGGCAGCTCAAGACTTAAGTTACATTACACTGTAGAAAGATAAAAAGCGACTGTAAGGTTCACCCTGTGACTTCACACATCCATTTTAAGATGCATCCAGATTTCAGTAACACTAAAATGTCTTCAGCTTGAATAAATGTCAGATACATTCTCTTCTCTCCGGGTCCACTGCCACCACCTAATCCGTGTCCTACCTGGATGCTTTTAAGTGTCTCCATATTGGAGAGGTTAGGCTTTTTCTATAAAATTAGGAGCAAGAAAACTAGGACTGATGGATAGAAAATTTACAGAGACAGAATTCTGTGCAGAATCAGAGAGAACTTCCTCATAATCTCAGATATCCAAAGATAGAATGAGCATCCTTGGGTGGCACCAAGTGCTACATTCCTTGAGTTGTTAGAGCATCGTCAAGACGCCTACTACCAAGAAGGAACCTTATGGAGGGGAATTTAGGAGTGAACATATGGCTGGATGAGGCGGCCTTTCAGGTCCCTTCCAACATTGAAATCCTGCCACTTTAGAATGGAGATTGTGAACACCAGATTGCTGTGTGTTTAAAGAGTGGGAAATGAGGACACGGAAGCAGTGGTAGAGACTAGTCTTTTGAAGATGGTTACCATTGAGGAAAGCAGAGCTTTATTGTATTACATGGTGGGATTGAGGGAAGATTTTAACACTGGGAAGAACTGAGCAGATTTTGTAGGTAGAAGATGAAGAATTGATTTTTTTTTAAGGAAAAATTAAAAGGGAGTTCTGTTCCAGCATCGATTGCTGCATGACATCCTGCCCCAACACTTGGTGACTTTCAAGAACAACAACTGTACCGTATCAGGATTTTGTAGATCTGAAATTGAGGCAGTGCTTAGCTGGGTGACTTTTCCACATGGTATCAACAGAGTGGTCTTTACTCTGTGAAGTGAAGTGCTCTACTGCTCAGTGGTCTTTAGCCAACATGTCTTGTGCCTCGATAAGGATGGCTGGACAGTAGTATTGAGCTGGAGCAGTTGACCAGAGCACCTGTTTTTGGCCTCGCCAATCTCTTCAGGTAGTCCAGCTTCTTATATGGCCACTCATAGCTCCCAAAGAAGTGTTCCAGGAAGTCTGGGCAAAATTGCAAGACTTCTTAAGGCCTAGCTTCAAAAACCCAGAGGGTCACTTCCCTCTGCATGCTATCAGTCAATCAAGTCCATAAGGCAAGGTCAGATTCAAGGGGAAGGGACCTTGATTCCATCTCTCAGTAAGAGGAACAACGAAGAATTTATAGCCATCTTTAATCTCCCATAGAAACAGTGGATGGAACAAGATTCTGAACAATGTGGGGAGTCCAAGTTGAGAGCAAGGGTGAAGGATTCCTTAGAATGGTGAAGAAACATGTCTGCCCTGGAGATAAGAACAAAGAAAAAGGGTTCCAGAGAGAAGAGATAGACTTTAAGGTGAAAATAAGAGAAAGCGGAAGGCGTTATTTTCAGAGAGTTCAAGTAATCCAAGGCTGTCTAGTGGAAGGAGAACCTCACATAATGGAAATTAGGCTGCCCACCCACTGTCCATATATTTTACCTCTGAGTTGCTTCCTCATTCCGACAGTGTATCTTCACTGCCTTCACGCGAGGCATGCCTCACACAGACTTTAGTCCGAAGTCACTACAAGATCTTCGGTTCAGAGTTTCAGTGCTTTTCATGTGCCCCGTGAACCAGTGTCCTAGTCTCCAGAGCCATGGGGCAGGTAGATTGGTCTCCTTGGAAAATGAGCTCACGTGTGACTTCATTCCTGGTCCACACTTAAAGGATTGAGCAGACCAGCCATGAACCCGAGCCTGCGTGGCAAAATGTGAAATCCGCTTGCTACAAATGATCCAGATAATCTCCTTCAAGCCTCTTGTGGATAAAAACACAGAGCCACATAAGGGTGACATTCTGGCAGGTATTCAAAGCTGTAGTGGTTGTGGCTTGGCTCCTGTTGTATGCACAGAGCTGTTGGATTGGCTTGATCGACGCAGGTCTCCCTGGATTACCCTTTTGATAAGTATCTTTAGAAGCTTACTAATTAACTTTAAAGGAATGTTTCTCTTTGGCACTAGGTCTCATTCTTTTTGCATTATCTATTCCGGTGATAAATGATGGATGCATAAATACCTTACCTTTGCTCAATCAGTGTTTTCTGTTGTTGATGTAAAGTGTACAAATTGGATTTATTTCAGGATGGCTGAACTTGGAATGTGACGTTTTGCCAAGTCAGAATCTCACTTGCCCAGACAACACACATGTGGATTTTGTAGTTGTCTTCTTTTTAAAATAGTATATGTCTGTGGTGCCATTGATTAATGTAATGTTGCATTAATGTGCTGTTATAACACCCCAGGGCATGCATGCATTCTTCTGCCAGCAGCAAAAAAATTCCCCAAACTAAAGTTTTTAATAAACTACAGATTCCAGGGCAAAAAAAAAGAAAAAAAAACCCATCAACCATGAGAATTTATGGATAGCGAAAGTACTTGAAGAATCAACTTTTGATAAGCTTGCCAATGGAAATACACTGTAATTGTTCTATAATTTCATTCCTGTAAATCATTAGTCATTGTCTATATCTATTCATCTATTGAATCTTTTCAATGACCCAGATATCTGACTGTGTTGTGCCACAACGTTGCCTTTTATTTTTGTTTCTTAACAGTCCAGTGTTGATTCAGTCAGATTGTCAGATCCAGACTTCAGGGAAAGCTGACATAGACACATATGTGACATGGCTCAAGCTGCAAAAATTAAAATTGAATTCTTCACCATCCATTGTAAATAGAACTTTCTTCAGCACGGCGCTGATGTAAGTCTGGCACAGGGTCATTCTGGACCTATTTTAAGTAACAACTATTTTTTTCCCTTTCTCAAGGTAGTTTTCAATCTTTAACTGTCATATTTTCCCTCTTACAAAAATCTGGAATCCTATTTTGCTAAATCAATTAGCTGAGGTAAAATTTAATGGAATAAAAACAATCTTGATAGAATATATCCAACTTTGTAAGTGAAGACGGGACTTCAGCCTGCTATCAGAGGGCATGAATCCTGTTCGCCTCTTCCCCAGTTTCCAGGGGAATTGTTGTCGGCAAATATCTATTTGATAAGAGAAACCCAGGCAAGTTTTTGCTTTTTAAGTGTAAACTTCTCTTAGCCTTACAGTGGATTTAAAATATAGAAAGTGACATTTCTCTTTATAACCCCCTAAAACTTTTAAGATCCAGAAGAAAGCAAAAGATGTAAAGACAAAAAATAAATAAAAATACAGTGATCCTTAATGGGAAGAAAATTTTTCTATAATCCAGTTTTAGGAATCAACATTTTGATGTAAGTACTTTATAGTTATAGTCGTAAGATCACTAAGTTCAAGCATGGAGAAAACCATTCCATTGTCTTTGCTAATAGAGGCCAATTTAAATGAGCTGGACCTGATCTTAGTAAGATGCCTTCAAATCCAACTGGTGTTGATGTTCACAGTTGAAATAAAGAAGAGGGTATTTCTTTTAGATTTCAATACTTTTAGATTTGGACATTTTTTCATGGATTCTGCAAAATCAATATCAATTAAGATTAACAATTAACGAATTAAGGGATAGTTTCTCTGCAGTAGGTGGTTATCTGAGTTAAAAAATTCCATGCTGGGGCACCTGGGTGCCTCAGTCAGTTGAGCGTCAGACTCTTGATTTCAGCTCGGGTCATGATCTCCCACTTCATGAGATCGAGCCCCATGTCGGGCTCTACCCTGGCAGCATGGGGCCTGCTTGGGATTCTCTCTCTCTCTCTCTCTCTCTCTCTCTCTCTCTGTGCTCCCCCCACTCATGCACACACACATACACACTCTCTCTCTGAAAATAAATAAATATACTTTAAAAACTGTATGCTAAAGGGACAAGGCGCATGAGGTCATAAGCACTATAAACTCAGGAGGTGTTAGGGTGAGCACCCTGTACCCCATAAGGGTAATACGAAGGGGCGTGTGGTGGAACAAGTTGGGGAAGCTGTCACTCCCTCCCAGACATCATCTCTTTTGTGAATGCAGATTTTTTTTTTCTTTTTTGACCAAGTTGTAATGACCTAAGACTTAGATTCCATCCCATGACTGCCCTTGCCCTAAAACTGCCAGATAGCATACCTCCCATGTCCCAATTATGCAGTCCTCTTGTGTTTTTCTGGTGTTTGTATTCCCATAGTTGCAAATAAAAAGTATATTTTTAGTTTTAGAATTTTCCTTTCCATTAAAAAAAAAAAATCCCTGAAGATTTGTGGCACCAGTGTTATTTCTGTTAATGTCATTGCTTCCATAGCAGCAAGCTGAGACTTTGTAAGAAACTATGTTTACAAAAAAGCAATTATCTAAGTGAACATTATAGCTACATGTAGCAAAGTTTCAATTTAGATTTCCTGTAACCATTACAACACACACACACACACACACACACACACACACACAAGCACTTCCAATCTGTGTTATAAACACAGTGTAATTGGCCAAGGAGCTGTCGGTAAAGCTGAGGTGTGACCAGTTTTTTGGACTTCTCCAGCAGAATAAAAACTCACACAGTTCACCTTCTGAGCCGTAGAAGGTAGGATCTTCCCTCCTCTCAAATCCCAAAGGGAGCAGAGCATACAATCAATGAGATCGTGCTGTTATTCAATCCTTAGGATGGGTTTCATGAAAAAATAGAGAGGAAACAGAAAATAAATTTCCAGTTTTTCACAGCTCCTTTTGCTAAGCATAAATGTAACGTTTTTATTTTACCCAAAAGATTCTTCCCTCTTGGAACTGCAGTTGGTAGAGGCATGTCTTTAATTTAAGATATTTCAGATTTGCTTTAACCATCTAGGTCAGAGATTTCAGTGGCCGTTCTATAAAGAAATCAAAATGCCTGTGCGAATGGTAATTTCTAATTAGATCTAAGTCAGTGTAGTGTGAGATGAGAATGACATCTGGAGAAAGCATGCTGAGGAAGACACTGCCCAGCTTTTTACCTTCATGTGAGTAGGGCTGACCTTCTCAAGTGCTCAAATGTGGCTTGGCATTAGCAATCTTCTCTGCAAATCGAATTCCCAAACCTTTCTGGTGGGCCTGGCCTGTGTTGGGTTGTGCGGGTAAATTTATTTCCTAGCTAGGAAATAAAATTAATATTTTTCTGCAGCCTTTTCAAGCAACACCCTTCATGAAGACAATCAAATTCGGGAACTTTCGGCCACAGAACTTTGTAGCCATTGTGCAGAAGTACAAGCGAAATAAGAGCTGTGGGCCACTTCCCCCCTTCATGCTGAGAGCTCTCAGTTGCATGGAGAACACAGCCATGAATCCAGAGTGAAAAAATGGATACAGACAGAAGAAGCAAAGTGACACATAAGCAGCCAACTGTGTTATATAATCGGGGGGTCGGAAGGGCCAGTGATGCAAGGTCTTGTTAGACTGTCAAGGCTTAATTCTTAGGAGACGTTTTGAGGAACAGAAGGCTGTAATTTAGTGAGGAGGAAAAACAGTGTGCTTCGGTTGCATCCAGCAAAATAGTGGCATCATAAACCCGAGCAACACTGCAGAAATTAAAAATTAAACTCTCCATATTCATACTGCATGAAAGCCCCATAAAACTCTGATCTCTCATTCACCAGTCAAAAAACCTTCTCAACCATTTCAGATATTTCCCCCAGCTATTCTGAAATTCAGTTTCTTTATTTTAGGGTCTTAAAACAAACATACAAAACAACAACAACAAAAAACCCCTCCATTTTATAATTCAAGAAAACTGCTGCAGCCAACAGAAATCAAGGTGGTGGAGCCCTCAGGAAGCCACGGGCAGAGGCACTGCTAAGGGGGAGGGACGGTCACCCCCGTGGTCCTGCGCTAGTGATCCAGCCAAAGCCAGTCCCAAAGGAGAAGCCAGTGAAATGCAAGGAGCTTCTCCTCCAGGGCCTCATGTGGCATGGGCTCTGAGCCTCTCCCTGCATTGAGATAACTTTGTGTTTACCTGGAAGGTTGGCTGAAACCACTCCACCCCTCACTGATTCTTCAGTAAAGAAAGCACAGCTCTTGCTGTAATGATTTAATAAGAAGTAAATGTTATAATTCTGAAGTGTTTCCTAAATATTGAATTTATTAAACATCTATGTAGGTAGCGAACAGGATGCTAAAATTATAGTACCTCTTAGATCATTGTGGTAGACAGGCAGATGGCTCCCAGAGAAGTCTACACCCTAATCCCTGAAACTGATGAATATGTTATGTTACACAGCGGAGGGGCGGAGTTAAGAATGTAGCTGGACTGCACATTGAGAATCCGCTGATCTTCAGGTAAAGAGATTATCCAGGTGTATCCATTTAGACCCAGTGTGATCACAAGGTCCTTTAAATGTGGAAGAGGGAGGCAGAAGAGTCAATGTCAGAGCGATGAGATATAAGGAACGCTCCATAGGGAGTGCGCCTGGGTGGCTCGGTCTGTTAAGTGTCCAACTCTTGATTTTGGCTCAGGACATGATCTCACCATTTGTAGGTTTGAGCCCCGCATCAGGCTGTGTGCTGACAGTGCAGAGCCTGCTTGGGATCTGTCTCTCTCCCTCTTTCTCTGCCCCTCCCCTGCTCACACTTTCTATATCAAAATAAATAAAGAAACTTGAAAAAAAAAGAAAAGAAAAGAAAAGAAAGACTCAACAGGTCACTGCTAGCTGTGAAGATGGAGGAAAGGGCCATGAGCCAGGGAATACAGCTTCTGTAGATTCTGGAAAAGGCAAGAAAATATATTCTTCTTTAGAGTATTAGGAAGGACTGTAGACCTGACAACATCATGATTTTAGCCCAGTGAGACCCATGGCAGACACCTGATCTCCAGAAACTGTTCAAGGAATTTGTGTGGTTTTAAGCTACCATGTTTGTGGTAGTTTGTTATAGCAAGGACCCACAACATATGGCCAACTAATCTTTGATAAATCAGGAAAGAATATCCAATGGAATAAAGGCAGTTTCTTCAGCAGATGGGGTTGGGAAAACTGGACAGCCACATGCTGAAAAATGAACCTGGACCACTTTCCTAGACCATACACAAAAATAAACTCAAAATGGGTGAAAGACCTAAACTTAAGACAGGAAGCCATCAAAATCCTCAAAGAGAAAGCAGGCAAAAATCTCTTTGATCTTGGCCACAGCAACTTCTTACTCAACATGTCTCTAGAGGCAAGGGAAACAAAAACAAAAATGAACTACTGGGACTTCATCAAAATAAAAAGCTCCTGCACAGCGAAGGAAACAATCAGCAAAACTAAAAGGCAACCGATGGAATGGGAGAAGATATTTGCAAATGACATATCTGATAAAGGGATAATATCCAAAATCTATAAAGAACTTACCAAACTCAACACCCAAGACAAATAATCCAGTGACGAAATGGGCAAAAGACATGAATAGACACTTTTCCAAAGAAGACATCCAGATGGCTCCAACGAACATGTGAAAAAATTCTCAACATCCCTCATCATCTGGGAAATACAAATCAAACCCATAATGAGACACCACCTTACACCTGTCGAAATCGCTAACGTTAACAACTCGGGCAACAACAGATGTTGACAAGGATGCAGAGAAAGAGGATCTCTTTTGCCTTGCTGGTGGGAATGCCAACTGGTGCAGCCACTCTGGAAAACAGTATGAAGGTTCCTCAAAAAATTAAAAATAGAACTACCCTGTGACCCAGCAATTGCACTGCTAGTTATTTATCCAAAGGATATAGGTGTGCTGTTTCGAAGGGGCACATGCACCCCAATGTTTATAGCAGCACTATCAACAATAGCCAAAGTATGGAAAGAGCCCAAATGTCCATCAATGGATGAATGGATAAAGAAGATATCTATATCTATATCTATATATCTATATCTATATCTACACAATGCAGTATTACTCGGCAATTAAAGAATGAAATCTTGCCATTTGCAACAACATGGTTAGAACTAGAGTGTATTATACTAAGCAAAATTAGTCAGAGAAAGACAAATATCACATAACTTCACTCATATGTGGACTTTAAGATACAAAACAGATTAACATAAAGGAAGGAAAGCAAAAATATTAAAACAAGGAGGGGGACAAAACATAAGAGACTCTTAAATACAGAGAACAAACTGAGGGTTGCTGGAGGGGTGTTGGGTGGGAGGATGAACTAAATGGGAGAGGGGCATCCAGGAGGACACTTGTTGGGATGAGCACTGGGTGTTATACATAGGGGATGAATCACTGGATTCTACTCCTGAAATCATTATTGCCCTATATGCTGACTAACTTGGATATAAATTAAAAAGAAAGAAGGAAGGAAGGAAGGAAGGAAGGAAGGAAGGAAGGAAAGGAAGGAAGGAAGGAAAGGAGGAAGGGAGGGAAGGAGGGAGGAAGGGAGGTTAAAAAAAAAACAATGGTGTGATTTCCTTCACATGGTGTCAGAAATTACCTTGTTCATTTGCTTCATTTTCTTATGGTCTCCCTTTGAACTCAAGAATACCTGCTCTGGGCCGGTGGGGGGGTGGGGTACCCTGCCTGTGTGTTCACTGCTCATCCTGGAAGTTGGGAGCAGAGTTTGGAATACACTGGTGCTCAATAATTACTTCTTGAATGTCAAGTGAATAATTGTGTGCGTAAGTAAATGATTAGAAATCAATCTTCTCTCTGGAGCTTCTGCAAGATATATACATAGAAAATCACCAAGGGAAGGTGGAGGGTAGCAAAGGATCAGAGACCCACAGGGAGAGTAGATCTAAAGAGTGCAGTAAAGTTTCAGAATGTATCAGTTATAGAACAATTAAGATTTAAACCCTCTGTGTGTTTGAAAGAGCCTAGGAAGCAGAAGAATGTAAGACTGCAGAAAGAAGTTAACTTTGATACAGGAAGAATAGTGGGTGTTCAACCACAGAAAACTGTTAAATGCCTTTTTTAGATTGACTTACCATAGTGCTTTAAATCAGTTTTTATCGGAAGACAATAAAAAAATGAAATTAACCTATAGCAAAAAATATAGTGAGAAACTGGACTTAGCAGAGAAACTGGGTAGAGCATCAATTGTGAAGCAAAATCAATATGGAAAAAATGTGTATCCTGCTAAGGCTTTCACTGTGCCTGTAAATATTAACAGGCAGCTTTCCACATTTGTTACATCACAAAGAAGGGAAAGATTACATTTAGAAACTCCCACAAAGTAAAAGCCAGGTGTTTTATGTGTTTCTCTTTGTTCATTTTCTGCATTGCTGGTTTGCAGGCAGATGTTTAACCCTATCTTTGCTTTTTGACGCTTCACTCATCATCAAATGTTCCTTAAGCACTCTGCACATAATAACTTGTTTAATTATACCTATGAGGCAGGTGCCATATACACCATTTTTATAGATGAGGAAACTGAGCCTTTGCAAAAGTTGTGGTGACTGCCTGAGGTTGCACTGTGACTTAGTGGTAGAGTGCGAAGTTAAGCCCAGGCAGTTTGTGGACACCACAAAGTGTCCACTCTCTTAGCTGCCCCCCACGCCCTGCATATACCAGATGCTGGGTTGGGTCCTGGGATGGATTGGACCCAGTTCCTGGCCTCATGAGGCTCACACTCTTGTAGGAGAGCCATACTGGAAATGAGAATGGCACAAATGTCTATGGTGACTGGTGCCATGAAGGAGACACACAGCATAGGATCCTGAGAAAGTGAATAAATACCAGGGTGGGACTAATTCAGTTCTGGGAACCAGAGGCCAGTCACGTTGCAGGTCTCCTACTTTTATTCTGTGCCAAGAGCAAAAGAATACTTATATGTGAAAATGTGTATCCATATAAATGCCTCATATGCAAACATTAGGTGAGGGGAGGTTGATGAGATGTCATCTGAATGAGTTTTTAAAATTGCAACAGTAAGTTAATTTCTACAGTTTTTTTTCTTTCTTATAGTATGACACCTGGTCTGATTATCCTTTATCTCAGTCCGGCATTTCTCATCCTCAGCAGTATTGAATATTTGGGCCAGATAATTCTTTGTTGTGGGGGAGAGGAGTGCATTGTAGAATGTTTAGCAACATTGCTGGCCTCCTCCCACTAGTAATAACCCTTCCCCACCCCAAAGTGTGACAACCAAAAATGCCTCCAGGAATTGCTGGATGTCCCCTGGAGAGCAAAATCAGCCTGGGTTGAGAAGCAGTAGTAAGCCACCAATAATTCAAATTCCACCTATGTCTGAAGTCCAGTTACCTTGCCTAATGCTTCCAACCCATTCATGTCTCCACCTTTTCTTCTTGGCAACATGAAGTCCTTGAAGCTCAGCAGTTATATTTCTTAATTCAGACACACACACACACAACACACACACAACACACAACACACACACACACACCCATCTGAGGCTGGCTACCTTAGGATGGGAAGGAACATGTACAGGAAGGAAGAAAATCAGCCCTTAGCTCCCCACTGCTCTGCACAGGGTTCGATTTGAGTTTTGTACCTCACTCTGCTGCATAGGAAGAAAAGAAAGGTCAGGGTGGAAAGAACCATCTAGCACTATAGATTGGATGAGGGCATGGAAATAAACAATTCTGAAAGATGGCAATCCTGAGCAAAGGACCTACCAGATTATGACGTTTGATCTTCTGGGGAAAATGTCTCATTACTTTATAGTTACACCTATCCAAGCCTTAAGACTGAGTCATGAAATGTAAATGTGGTACCATATGGTGTTGCACTCCTGAGGAAAGAAGGTAAGATGTATGAGTGTAGGAGAGCTTTGAGTGGCTGTGCCTGAGACAAGAGGTCCCTTGAGGTTAGTTCCCATTCAGACCAAAACTTAGAAGGTCCCAAAGGTGAGGTACCAGCATGAAGAACAGTCAAACAATAGAAATTAAAGTGAATTTTAAAGGCTTGCCTGGCCAGCATCTGTTCTCGTAAGACAGCAACTCAACAAAACAGAAAGACTTTCTGCTTTTAAACCAAGAAAGGCAGACTTAATCTGTAAAGCCTGTGCTTTGCGTGGGAGATGTGATGGAGGGGAGAAAATGGAACCACGAAGCAGCCATCTCTGGATCAACTTCTTAAAAAGCATCGTGATCCTAAGTCTTAACAAATGTCAAAATGAAGCCTTAAATAGCCCCACTGAATTCTACAGCCCTGAAGTTGTTCCTAGAGTTTTTTGATTTTTTGCAGTAAAATTATAGAAAAGGTAGATTTTTTAATGTGCTAAATATTCTTACAGTACCATTTTAAATGTAATTATGTATGTTTAGTTATATTGTTGCTGCATTTTATTAATTAATCCAGAAACAATTATTGTGGGCTATCAAATGCCGGTTAGTGTGCATTTGTAGAGATACAAATACATACTCTGTTGCTGACTTCAAGGATCTTATTATCTAGTGGAGAAAAAAAAGATGAGGAAACTATCACAATGCAGGCTTTCGAATGTTTTGACAGAGTATAGGATGGCATAATAAATAAGGGGCAGCCTCCCGCTCAAACATGGAGGTCATGAGAAGAGAGCAAGTATCTGGAAAGTTCTTTCTGAGAAGACGAAAATCTGTGTGAGCAATTAAAAAATAAAAATATTACTTAATTTAGTCGATTTGAGACTTTAAACAAGTCTATTTTGAATAAGTCTATTCTTATTACTCCTCTCATAAATGATGAAACATGGACTATAATCAAATAGAAAGTTGGAATTATAGAGAAACATAGATCTTTCGTGAGTGTTTGAATAATTGCCACAGCACTGAACAAAAGAATAATAAAATATATGGTTGATTTTTCCTATTAAGAGTATTTGCCAAAGCCTAATAAAATTCTCTTGATATCTTGCTTCATAAAGTGACTGAAGGGACTGAAGTGCCTCCGTGTTTTCCTACATTTAAAGCCACTAAGATATGTTACTGCCAAGATATGCAAATAGTGCTGCCTGGACTGGATGTAGGGGTGACAGGTTGAGTCTGGAATGCTTGTTGCTCTCAACATGCAGTTTTAAAGAGCACTGGACTTGGGATCAGAAAACCTTAACGCAAACCCTACTCTACCGTTTAGTCAGCTGTGAGATTTTAGGCAAGCCGCCTCACCTTTCTCAGCCTCACTTACCTCCTGTGTAAGATGGGGCTCCACAGAATGACTGCAAAGATTAAATGAAATACAGGAAAGCCATGGGGGAGGGGAAGAAAAAAAGAGGTTAGAGTGGGAGAGAGCCAAAGCATAAGAGACTCTTAAAGACTGAGAACAAACTGAGGGTTGATGGGGGGGTGGGAGGGAGGGGAGGGTGGGTGATGGGTATTGAGGAGGGCACCTTTTGGAATGAGCACTGGGTGTTGTATGGAAACCAATTTGACAATAAACTTCATATATTGAAAAAAAATAAAAATTTTAAAAAAATAAATTCAAAAAAATAAAAAATAAAGTAAGCTCTATGCCCAACATGGGGCTTGAACTCATAAAAAAAAAAAAGAAAAAGAAAAGAAATACAGGAAAGCCTTGTTTTGCGAGCATAATTCGTTCCTGAAACACGCTTGTAATCCAAAGCACTTGCATATCAAAGTGAATTTCCCCATAAGTAATAATGGAAACCCAGATGATTCATTCCACAACCCAAAAATATTCATATAAAAATGATTAAGATACTGTAATATGACACAAAATAATAAAATACAAAATATAAAGAAAAATTCACCTGCACCTATCTTTGAAAACCTTGGTGGCTGGTGTGAGGGAGACAAGAGAGAGGGGGGTTATTGTGTAGGACGACTTCCACTATCACTAATGGAATCACTGCTATCTATTGGCTTAATGGAATCCTTTTCGTGCAAATTTAACAAGGAACCTATCCAATGACACTTGTTTTTGCCTCCTTTTGAGGATTTTGCAGGAATGTGACATTGCATTGATGATCACCCACAATCCCGGAGCGAGCGAGCGAGAGAGAGAGAGAGAGAGAGAGAGACAGAGAGACAGAGAGAGACAGAGAGAGAGACAGAAACCATTGGCTCAGTTGTGATCATGTGACATTCAGTGTCATGTAATACTCGTATTGGAAGACATTGCTCATTTATCAAGTTAAAATTTATTAGAAATGTTTGGTCCTCTTGCAGAACACTCCCAGAAGAAGTAACTCACAATCCAAGGTTTTACTGTATAGGTTAATTTTATCCATTATATTCCCTTACTAAGTAGCCATTGGCTGAATGGATATTCTCTTACAACAATACAAGATCATACTTTAACTTAAACATAATTGCAAAATATGTGACAAGGAGTAAATGGAAGGCTCCTGCTGTCTTCCTACTTCCTGCCCCACCCCAGGCTGTCCTCACTATGACCAGAATGATCTTTATGAAACACAGATTGATCGTGTCCCTCTCCTAAGTGGTATCCTTCAGTGCCTACTCATCACTGTCCAGAGGAAACTCAGTGCCTTTTATGCAGAGGTCCCTTCCGTTCTGGGGGTGATCTGTGCCCACCTCTCCAGATAATCTCCTGTGCCCCCCAGCACACCCTGTGCTCAGCCAGGCTACATGTACCACCCTCTCTTCTCCTCATGTCTTTGCACACACTCCTTCCTCATATTGGAATGCCCTTGCTCCCAGTCCTTCACCCTGCAAAATACTTCTAGCTAGTTCTTCCATGTTCAGCACAAGTCTCAAGACCTTCCTGTGTGCTTTCCATAGTGTGCCGATATCTGCTTCCCCAGGAAACTTCTCTCCCTGAAACGCCGTTGTCTATGTGCTTGCTTCTCTCCCCTGTTGATTCAGACTCCTTGAGGGCAGGGACTCGGGGTCATTGCACTTTGCCTTTGCCTCACCCCGTGCCTGGAACAGTGTCGGTCCTCAGTAAGTCTTGTTGTATGTGTGAATCAATCAATCACTGCGATGGACTGAATGTGTCCCCCCCAAATCCATATGTTGAAATCTTAACCCAAAAGGCAATGGTGACAAGAGGTGCAACCTTTGGGAGGTGATAAGGTTATGAGAGTGGAGCCCCCATGAATGGGTTTAGTGCCCTTAAAAAAGAGATCCAAGAGAGCTCTCTCACTCTCTTTCTACCAATGTTAGGCCCAGTGAGAAGCAAGCTGCCTATAAACCAGAAACTGGGTCCTCAACAGACACATCAATCTGCTGGCACCTTGACCTTGGACTCCAGAACTGTAAGAAATAAGTGTTTGTTGTTTAAGCCTCCCAGTGCGTGATAGTTTTGATATTTGTATTAAAAGAGCCCAAATGGACTAAGTCACTGATATTAATTGACGTACCAAGTGATTAAACATAAGACATACGCGTACGAAATGATTAAGACACAAGACAAAAGAAGTATAATTTGTAATGCCAGAATACAAATTCTGCATTCTTCAGAAGCTTCCATCCCCAAATGAAACAAGGTATCAGTTATCAGTAAATCTGCTATGCATGATTTCGCTAAATACTCTTTGGTAGCCAAGACTGCTACTTGCTAACTCAGCATACATTGTTTCTTTTCTCCAAAGTAATACACTTATTTTGAGTGGGGCACATGGTTACTAATTTTTTTTTAATCTTTATTTCCCAGTCTGCTTTGCAGCTAGATATGGCAAATGGATAAGTTCTGGCAAATAAAATGTAGATGGAAGTGTTTTTGCGGGACTTCAGGAAAGCTACTTAATCAGGGCTCATCAGGAAGGCAATCCCCCCCCGCCCAGCCTTTATTCTTCTGCTTTTCCTCTTTCTTCTAGCTTGCTTTTTAGAAATGGTAATAAGAGTCTCAGAAGCCATTCTGGACCATGAAACCATGGGGTCATCTTGATGAGGAAAGCCATGTGCTAGGATGTCAAAGCAGAAAGACAGAGGGAGTCCTTTCCCTGATGACGCTATTAACTCCTGTGTTGCTGGCCTCTGGACTTACTTATGAGAGGGCATTACATTGATACTCTAAGGCAGCAGTTAACAACTTACAAACTTACAAGTTACAAACCAACAAGTTACAAACTTGTTTAGTAAAGAGCCAGCTAATAAACCTTTTAGGCTCTGGAGGCCACATAGATCTCTGTCACAACTGTGCAGCTGTACTGGTGCAGCCACAGACAACACATACACACAGGAGTGACTGTGTTCAAATAAAATTTCAATATACCAAAATAGGCAGCAGGCTGGATTGAGTCCATGGGCTGGCACCTGTTATTCCCTGCTCCAAGGCACCGTGATGTCGAGTCTTTGTGGTATCTGTAGCCAAAACTAACCCTGACCAATGCATCGTATTTGGTGAGATGAGCCTTCTAAGTTGGGAGAATCGTCAAGACTCCTGTTTCATTTTTGAAAATAGTTTTTCTTTCAGTAGACTGCTTCTCCCCTACTTTGTCCTGATTGAAATTTACAAAGTCCTGACATTCCTGTTTCCAGACTCTTTTGATTATGGAGACCAAGTGAATCGGATCCAGGGCTTTTCTAGGTTTCCCTCAGTTCCATTATGTTTAGTTTGGAGGGTTCCAGCAGAATATAAATGGGACAGTCGTCAGGTGTGTGGACAAGGAGAATGGAAGACAAAAAACAAGGCCTTTAAGAATGGAGTGAAGGACACCATACTGAGAGCCCCTGAAGCGTGTTTGAGTTATATGATGAAACTTCCAGGCTGACTGGATGGTACCTTATTGTACGGTGTTACCAGGGAGATTTTACAAGCTGAACTGATGTTTAGCAGCAGGGCACAAGCTGGTCTTGAAGATTCTTTTCAGCAAAGACTTTTCCTGATGCTCTTTGGATGTCTTGGCTCTTCTGGTTTAGCTCATCCTGTGAAAACAGAACAAGTACAGAGAGAGAATGGCAAATTGATTTCCCATTCCGTGCAGATTCCAGCCGACGGCTAGTAGCTGTCTGGAGCTCTGTGTTGAGAAGGATTCTGTGGCTGCATTGGGGTTTTAACAGAAGTGGTCTGTGCTTCCCTAGCTGTGTTCTTCCCAGGGGCACCGGCTCAGGAGAGAAGAGGTCTCAGACAGGTCCTTGCTGTTGGTATAGACTCAAGGAATATGAAAGCTAGAAGGAAGCCATAGTTTAAACAGGCTCTAAACTGGTTCTCTTTACATAGGGTGTTATTAAGGCTCAGAATGCAAAATGCAAGGTTATACAACTAGTTAGTGGTAAAATCACAATTAAAAGTCAGTGGTGGAGGGGGCATCTAGGTGGCTCAGTTGATTAAGCATCCAACTTCGGCTCAAGTCATGACCTCACAGTTTGTGAGTTCAAGCCCCGCATCCGGTTCTGTGCTGACAGCTCCGAACCTGGGGCCTGCTTCAGATTCTGTGTCTCCCTCTCTCTCTGCCCCTCCCTGCTCACACTCTCTCTCTCTCTCTCTCTCTCAAAAATGAATAAACATAAAAAAAATTTTTTTTAAGTCAATGGCGGATATTTTCATTACACATACTACACATATATAAATAAGATCTTTTTACGCCTTTTACTACTTTTCGTAATTTCTCTCTAACATAGAACTGGAACCAGCTTGTAAGATCAACCAACACTTTCAGAGCTCCTGTTCCTGGCACTTTATGAACCTGATCCTTCAGACTCTGTTTAGTTCTATGAGCCCCCAGTACCCTTTCAAAAATTAGGGGTGGGGTGGGGGTGGAGTTGTTGTCAGGTTAATTATAATCAGATCAGTTTCAATTGCCTGCAATCAAGAACTATGATTGATATGGAAATTGATCCCAGGAGTGGGTTTCAGGAAACAGACTCTCCAGGAAATATGAAGAAATTGGGAATTGATTCTGTAACCTAGATTAGGTAGATTGCAAAGTCCTATTTAATATCCAGAATGTGATTCCAACAGCTCATGGCACCCAGTGGTCAATGACTTCATTCAATGCATCTGTGCTCATCTTGCATCAACCACTCATGGAGGGAAGGAAAGGTTTTGGATTACCACTGCCATGGAAGACGGGAAAAGATATGAGAGATCCGAGGCCCCTAAGGTGAGATGTAGAATGAGGAGCTCCAAACCACACCTGCTTGGATCAAGGTACAAGAAAAATCCAAGAACCTTCAATGGTCCTGTAAAAAAAAAAAGAAAAAAAAAAAAAAGTCCTTTATGTATGTGGCCTCCAAACAGAGGTATTTTAGTAAAAAATTAAATCCCACAAAGTTTAATCCCATGGGATTTTAAACCATAATGTTAGCTGAACACACAGTATCTTCCAGTGTCCTGGGAAGAGCAGGGCCCAGGGAATTGGAGCAGTTAATTTGGGGGACTCAGAATACCTAGAAATCCCTGCCGCTAAGGGCCTCCCTTGCCCTTCGATGAGGCTTCTCCTCCTTGCTGAAGAGGTTATTCTCCATTACCTGCAGGAAGGTCCGTGCCAGGAAGAGCCACTTTTGGGACCCCAGAATCTTCTCTGTTCTTCAAGCCCAAACCTTTGCAGTAAATTTTTGCCCATCATTTTTAGATAGCAGCATTTCCTAAATTCCTGCTTCCAAGTAATTTATTTGTGTGAGATTCTGAAGGTCTCCATGAGTGAGGTTCAATAAATCTCTGTTTTAGAACCCTCACAATTTTTCTACTAAAATAAAACAGTTTATTAAATTGACAAGTCCTTAGTACTAATCAATTACTACAGATATACAATTAAAAGCAATTTTTAAATGAATAAAAATTCTTAAGTGTACTTGGGACTTTCCTCATTGATCTTCTTCTTTATTCAATCACTGCTTTATTTTTCTCTGTTTCTCTACTCCATTTTATTATTGTTCTTTATTTTAAAAGTAATATAACCAACATTAGAGAAAAATTAAGATAAAGAAAACATGACCCATGATTCTGTCATTGGTACCATTTTGGTTTATTTCCTTCAGGGCTTTTTCATTTTCTTTTTTCCCTCTGAACATTATGATAAATATAATGTTTGTGCTTCTTAAACTTAATATATTGCACACATTTTAATCGCTTCGTGTCTCCATAACCTTCTTTCCAAAGGGTGCCTAATACTGAAAAGAGTACAGGCATTAAGCTGTGATTATTAATTATTGAGGAAAGGAACTCTCCTTTATTATACCCAGCTACTGGTGGATATTCAATTACCATTCGCTGAATTGAATTGAAATTCCTTGCCCATTCTAACTTTGTAATATTTTAAACATTCTTCCAACATCTTTATGGTTATAGCTTTTCACATATTTTTATTTAAGATAGAGTCTGACAAGTGGGATCACTGGTCATGTGGTATGACCGTGTTTATAGCTCAATATGTGTTGCCAAATTGCTTTCTTTCTGGAAGGGCTGTATCGATTTACGCCGCTCTCCGGCAATGCATGAGGTCACCAACCTCACTGCCCCCTTGTCAGCTCTCATGCAATAGGAGGGGGTACAGCATCTCATTGTGATTTTAGTGTGAATGCTTCCTCATTTGTGTATTTACTAATTGCATTTTCTCATTTGTGAATTTGCTTACTTTACGTTAGCAATTTGAATGAAGTCTATCTAGAGCGAAGATAGTCATTTATACTTACTGCAAGTATTGGCCTCATTTGGGTCTTTTTATTTTCCATTTAGTTGTAGGAGTTTTTGGAACAGCTTTACTCTCAGTTGAAGAGAAAACTATTAGCCTTCTTCTGAGAGTCCCTTGAGCTCGGAAGATTTGCAACCTAGTGAAAATGCTCCTGTCCCTTTGCTTTAGTTGCTGGCATTAATTGACCAAAAGGGAGACAACTTATTCCTAACTGCTGTCAGCTAATCCAGGAAACACTTGAAATTACCTCGTCCTACGAGGCAGTAGTGCTTGGATGGTCAAAAACAGAATAAAGTACCAAAGGCTGCCGGTTGTTACTATCCCTTTCCAACTAGGAAATTTGCCTCCATTTGATCAAACCCTCCTGCCCAACTTCTTGTCCCTGAAGCAGGTGTTTGACATATGTCTTCACAAATATTTGCAGATTTCTCTCTTCTTCCAAACCTGCTTCTCATGGAGTAGCCATGTGGCCCCCACTTCTCCACGAGAACTTGAGTCTAAACAGAACAAAAACAGTTGCCACTATCAAAGGTAGTGATTCCTAGAATTGGGTATCCTTGTTCATTCTCAGCATCGTGCAAATCATATCTTTTGTTCTTTTCCTAAAGCTCTGCCACTTTCTGACCCCCAACTCCATAGTTTATTCTAGTAAACTACACCTGTTTTTTCTAGCAAAATACACCAATTGGTGTAGTTCACCAATTTTTAGCTTTAGTTTTCCCTTAGGGGAGGAAAGAAAGACTAATTCAACTTTTCAAACTTTTTTTTTTTTTTTCAGAAATTTCTGCCTTAATCCTATTCCCTCACATTTTACTCCTAGACTCTAACTGAAACATCTTTTCTTTCTGAGGAAACCTCTGTGAACTGCAAGACACTGAAAGCAGGATCTGTATTTGTTGTTTCAAAATTAATTAAATAGAAGTGATATCTTCCAAAGCATCAGAACTCAGATATACATTTGTACTAAAGGTAATTGGTTAGCACAAAGTTGCACAGAAACAAATTCCATACCTATACAGGGGGGTGTATGTGTTTTATTTAACAAAACATAGGGAGAAATTATTAAATCAGAGTCAGGAGATGGGTCCTAGTTCCACTTGGCCAATTATCAGCTAAATGACCTTGAGTGTGTCATTTAACTTCTTTTTTTTTTATTTTGTTCTTACATTTATTTTTTTTTCTTTTTTTTTTTTTATGAAATTTATTGACAAATTGGTTTCCATACAACACCCAGTGCTCATCCCAAAAGGTGCCCTCCTCAATACCCATCACCCACCCTCTCCTCCCTCCCACCCCCCATCAACCCTCAGTTTGTTCTCAGTTTTTAAGAGTCTCTTATGCTTTGGCTCTCTCCCATTCTAACCTCTTTTTTTTTTTTTTTCCTTCCCCTCCCCCATGGGTTCCTGTTAAGTTTCTCCGGATCCGCATAAGAGTGAAACCATATGGTATCTGTCTTTCTCTGTATGGCTTATTTCACTTAGCATCACACTCTCCAGTTCCATCCACGTTGCTACAAAAGGCCATATTTCATTTTTTCTCATTGCCACGTAATATTCCATTGTGTATATAAACCACAATTTCTTTATCCATTCATCAGTTGATGGACATTTAGGCTCTTTCCATAATTTGGCTATTGTTGAGAGTGCTGCTATGAACATTGGGGTACAAGTGGCCCTATGCATCAGTGCTCCTGTATCCCTTGGATAAATTCATAGCAGTGCTATTGCTGGGTCATAGGGTAGGTCTATTTTTAATTTTCTGAGGAACCTCCACACTGCTTTCCAGAGCGGCTGCACCAATTTGCATTCCCACCAACAGTGCAAGAGGGTTCCCGTTTCTCCACATCCTCTCCAGCATCTATAGTCTCCTGATTTGTTCATTTTGGCCACTCTGACTGGCGTGAGGTGATACCTGAGTGTGGTTTTGATTTGTATTTCCCTGATAAGGAGCGACGCTGAACATCTTTTCATGTGCCTGTTGGCCATCCGGATGTCTTCTTTAGAGAAGTGTCTATTCATGTTTTCGGCCCATTTCTTCACTGGGTTATTTGTTTTTTGGGTGTGGAGTTTGGTGAGCTCTTTATAGATTTTGGATACTAGCCCTTTGTCCGATATGTCATTTGCGAATATCTTTTCCCATTCCGTTGGTTGCCTTTTAGTTTTGTTGGTTGTTTCCTTTGCTGTGCAGAAGCTTTTTATCTTCATAAGGTCCCAGTAATTCACTTTTGCTTTTAATTCCCTTGCCTTTGGGGATGTGTCCAGTAAGAGATTGCTACGGCTGAGGTCAGAGAGGTCTTTTCCTGCTTTCTCCTCTAAGGTTTTGATGGTTTCCTGTCTCACATTCAGGTCCTTTATCCATTTTGAGTTTATTTTTGTGAATGGTGTGAGAAAGTGGTCTAGTTTCAACCTTCTGCATGTTGCTGTCCAGTTCTCCCAGCACCATTTGTTAAAGAGGCTGTCTTTTTTCCATTGGATGTTCTTTCCTGCTTTGTCAAAGATGAGTTGGCCATACGTTTGTGGGTCTAGTTCTGGGGTTTCTATTCTATTCCATTGGTCTATGTGTCTGTTTTGGTGCCAATACCATGCTGTCTTGATGATGACAGCTTTGTAGTAGAGGCTAAAGTCTGGGATTGTGATGCCTCCTGCTTTGGTCTTCTTCTTCAAAATTCCTTTGGCTATTCGGGGCCTTTTGTGGTTCCATATGAATTTTAGGATTGCTTGTTCTAGTTTTGAGAAGAATGCTGGTGCAATTTTGATTGGGATTGCATTGAATGTGTAGATAGCTTTGGGTAGTATTGACATTTTGACAATATTTATTTTTCCAATCCATGAGCAGGGAATGTCTTTCCATTTCTTTAAATCTTCTTCAATTTCCTTCATAAGCTTTCTATAGTTTTCAGCATACAGATCCTTTACATCTTTGGTTAGATTTATTCCTAGGTATTTTATGCTTCTTGGTGCAATTGTGAATGGGATCAGTTTCTTTATTTGTCTTTCTGTTGCTTCATTGTTAGTGTATAAGAATGCAACTGATTTCTGTACATTGATTTTGTATCCTGCAACTTTGCTGAATTCCTGTATCAGTTCTAGCAGACTTTTGGTGGAGTCTATCGGATTTTCCATGTATAATATCATGTCATCTGCAAAAAGCTAAAGCTTGACTTCATCTTTGCCAATTTTGATGCCTTTGATTTCCTTTTGTTGTCTGATTGCTGATGCTAGAACTTCAAGCACTATGTTAAACAGCAGCGGTGAGAGTGGGCATCCTTGTCGTGTTCCTGATCTCAGGGAAAAAGCTCTCAGTTTTTCCCCGTTGAGGATGATGTTAGCTGTGGGCTTTTCATAAATGGCTTTTATGATCTTTAAGTATGTTCCTTCTATCCCGACTTTCTCAAGAGTTTTTATTAAGAAAGGGTGCTGGATTTTGTCGAAGGCCTTTTCTGCATCGATTGACAGGATCATATGGTTCTTCTCTTTTTTTTTGTTAATGTGATGTATCACGTTGATTGATTTGCGAATGTTGAACCAGCCCTGCATCCCAGGAATGAATCCCACTTGATCATGGTGAATAATTCTTTTTATATGCCGTTGAATTCGATTTGCTAGTACCTTATTGAGAATTTTTGCATCCATATTCATCAGGGATATTGGCCTGTAGTTCTCTTTTTTTACTGGGTCTCTGTCTGGTTTAGGAATCAAAGTAATACTGGCTTCATAGAATGAGTCTGGAAGTTTTCCTTCTCTTTCTATTTCTTGGAATAGCTTGAGAAGGATAAGTATTATCTCTGCTTTAAACGTCTGGTAGAACTCCCCTGGGAAGCCATCTGGTTCTGGACTCTTATTTGTTGGGAGATTTTTGATAACCGATTCAATTTCTTCGCTGGTTATGGGTCTGTTCAAGCTTTCTATTTCCTCCTGCTTGAGTTTTGGAAGAGTGTGGGTGTTCAGGAATTTGTCCATTTCTTCCAGGTTGTCCAATTTGTTGGCATATAATTTTTCATAGTATTCCCTGATAATTGTTTGTATCTCTGAGGGATTGGTTGTAATCATTCCATTTTCATTCATGATTTTATCTATTTGGATCATCTCCCTTTTCTTTTTGAGAAGCCTGGCTAGAGGTTTGTCAATTTTGTTTATTTTTTCAAAAAACCAACTCTTGGTTTCGTTGATCTGCTCTACAGTTTTTTTAGTTTCTATATTGTTTATTTCTGCTCTGATCTTTATTATTTCTCTTCTTCTGCTGGGCTTAGGCTGCCTTTGCTGTTCTGCTTCTAGTTCCTTTAGGTGTGCTGTTAGATTTTGTATTTGGGATTTTTCTTGTTTCTTGAGATAGGCCTGGATTGCAATGTATTTTCCTCTCAGGACTGCCTTTGCTGCGTCCCAAAGCGTTTGGATTGTTGTATTTTCATTTTCGTTTGTTTCCATATATTTTTTAATTTCTTCTCTAATTGCCTGGTTGACCCACTCATTCGTTAGTAGGGTGTTCTTTAACCTCCATGCTTTTGGAGGTTTTCCAGACTTTTTTCTGTGGTTGATTTCAAGCTTCATAGCATTGTGGTCTGAAAGTAAGCATGGTATAATTTCAATTCTTGTAAACTTATGAAGGGCTGTTTTGTGACCCAGTATATGATCTATCTTGGAGAATGTTCCATGTGCACTCGAGAAGAAAGTATATTCTGTTGCTTTGGGATGCAGAGTTCTAAATATATCTGTCAAGTCCATCTGATCCAATGTCTCATTCAGGGCCCTTGTTTCTTTATTGACCGTGTGTCTAGATGATCTATCCATTTCTGTAAGTGGTGTATTAAAGTCCCCTGCAATTACCACATTCTTATCAATAAGGTTGCTTATGTTTATGAGTAATTGTTTTATATATTTGGGGGCTCCGGTATTCGGTGCATAGACATTTATAATTGTTAGCTCTTCCTGATGGATAGACCCTGTAACTATTATATAATGTCCTTCTTCATCTCTTGTTACAGCCTTTAATTTAAAGTCTAGTTTGTCTGATATAAGTATGGCTACTCCAGCTTTCTTTTGGCTTCCAGTCGCATGATAAATAGTTCTCCATCCCCTCACTCTCAATCTAAAGGTGTCCTCAGGTCTAAAATGAGTCTCTTGTAGACAGCAAATAGATGGGTCTTGTTTTTTTATCCATTCTGATACCCTATGTCTTTTGGTTGGCGCATTTAATCCATTTACATTCAGTGTTATTATAGAAAGATACGGGTTTAGAGTCATTGTGATGTCTGTATGTTTTATGCTTATAGTGATGTCTCTGGGACTTTGTCTCACAGGGTCCCCCTTAGGATCTCTTGTAGGGCTGGTTTAGTGGTGACAAATTCCTTCAGTTTTTGTTTGTTTGGGAAGACCTTTATCTCTCCTTCTATTCTAAATGACAGACTTGCTGGATAAAGGATTCTTGGCTGCATATTTTTTCTGTCTAGCACCCTGAAAATCTCGTGCCAATTCTTTCTGGCCTGCCAAGTTTCAAAAGAGAGATCAGTCACGAGTCTTATAGGTCTCCCTTTATATGTGAG